>NW_026947496.1:15105000-16357500 GCF_034190915.1 Cavia porcellus
AAGAACAGTTCTTTAGACATTTTCTTTCCCCGTGGTCTAGAGTGTTACCTCAGACTCTGAAAAAAAAAGCCTTTCTAATTTATATACGCATGCATGTATGTAACAGAAATCTGTAAATACACCTTGTTATGCACTCCGAATGATCAACAGTACATAGGAAATCAGAAAACCAGAAGAGAACATATCCTGAATAGAGCTGTGACTCTTAGAGCAAAGAGTCCTAAACTATGTGTGATAAAATGTTTTCATCATTTCCAGAAGCCTTTATTAAGAACCTACCATTTTAAGCACAATGATAAGATACACAGTCACTGATACATACATTTTAAAAGTATCTTTTTACTCACACTGGATGTAAAGTCCACACCACCCAAGGTAACACTCATACATACGACGTGATGACGTGATCCTTAGCTCTTGGATGGTGTTTGTGTGGTCAATGCCATCGCACCCACCTTCTTGGTTTCCAAGCTGTTTTGCTGTCAAAGCCCACTGCACGGTGGAAGGAGGGCCAGCTGTGGAGCTGACCCACAGTGTGCCCATGAGCACTTTTTTCCATTTGGGAGACAACCTCAACCACTGTCCTTCCCGTATCTCTGCTTTTAGGAGAATTAGCGAGCTTGTTAGTGGCATGGCTGACAAAAGAAATGTCTCGTGGTAACACCACACGTTCATGTGCTCGGTGTGCTTCCTCTCATTATCAGAAGACAGTGCTGATGTTAATATATACACATATCACGCACTGTTATCTAAGAATGGCAGTTTATGTGGCAAATGTTGTCAAACACTGCAATGGGAAGCAGATATCTCCCACTGTAGCTTCTTGAAGGATAAACTGAGCTTGAGAATAGCTTAAGGACCTGCTCAGCATCCACCAGGCAGGTCATAAAAGAGTTTGCAGTGGAAATCATATCTTTCATTCCTAGTCATTTTGTTATTTATTTTTCCTATTTTTAAATTATGTCCTTTACAAACCTGCTGTCATGGTTTATGTCTGTGTCCCCCAGGCCTCATGAGTTTGCATTGTTCATTTGTGATGGTTCATTGTATAGTGCTTGGATTGATGGTGTCAGTGCTCCACCCACATAGGAGTGAGCCAGGATGTGATGTAATGGCAGGAAGAAGGTGTGTCTTTCTCTTTTTACTGGTTCTTGCTTGCTGTTTGCAGCCGCCATGAACTGCGGTCCAGCCATGCCTGCTTGCCTTGGAGCCAACTGAGTGTGGACTGAAACCTCCAAAAACTGTAAGTGATAAATCTTTCCTTTCCCAGCTTGGGCTTCAGGTATTTTGTCTCAACAACAAGTAAAAAGTAACTAAGACACCTGCCCTAAGGGAATGTTCAACAGTTATCATGTTAGAAACCCAACAAGTAAAATGCTCTTGAAGTATCAATAGGAGCTCTCAGTGATTTATTTAGAGCAGTATTGGTTAAACACCTGGTGTAGTTCACTAATGAAGACGGTAGGTTTTTCTGAATGGCACCCCCTGAGGGTGTTTAGTGCACAATGATCTACTTTCTGTATCTCTGGATCACATTTGGGGGCGGGCGGTATAATCAGGAATCAAACTCTGGACCTTGTGCTTGCCAGGCAAGAACTTATGTCACTGAGCCATATCCCTGGCCCTGGATCTCATTTCAAAAGACTATTTCTTAAATCTTTTTTTTTTTTTAACTATTTCTTAACTTTTGTCTGAGATTCTCCTCTGTATTCACATGATACTTTGGAGACTGTAGTATTTCATTCCTAAAAGAAATGCGCTTCATGTAATGCTATTTATAGTTAATTTGAATGTTATAGTTTGAATGACAACCGGTATATTTTCTGGGAAGTAAATTACTTTGGTGCCTGTTATGACTTTCGAAGCCAATTTTTAAGGTACCTACAAGGTAGAAGAGAATTTTAATTCATACACAGCTGCAAAAGAACCAACTGTATAGACCATGAGATCTTGAAGAAAACCATGAACACAGCCACAATTAGATCAAGTCCAAAGCTACAGTAACAGCCCCCAAATTAATAGCATACATCTGCTAATAATACTTAGATTCAGGATTTATGTACAGCAAAACAAATAGCAAAATAAGAAAAGTATCAGTAGTTACTTTAACTGTAAATGGGTTAAGTACTTCACAAAAGACAGAGATTGACAGAATGGATTTAAAAAACATGACTTTACCACATGTTATCTACAAGAGACTTTAGATTCAAAGACATAAACAGATCAGAAGTGAATAGATGGGGAAAATTACATGCAAACAGTAACAAAAGAGAACTGGGACTATTATATTAATCTCAGACAAACAGATTTTACATTTTTAAGTTTCCAAATGACAAAGATATTTTATTTTAAAAGCTCTACGTAGCAAGAAAAAAAATGTAACTATTAACACTTATCACAAAACCTCAAAATATCTGAAGCAAACATGGATGAAATCAGAAGGAGAAATAATAGGTAACAATCAGGCAGAGGTAATTAAGTGCTGTGGTTTGAATATAGTTTGTCCCCCCAAGTCCATGTGCTGGAAACGTGGTCCCCAGTATGGCAGCACTGAGGTGACAACTTTGGCAAAGTGGGGCCTAGTGGAAGGGTCATTTTGTCACAGAGAATTTCACAAGTGGATTAATTCTGTCTCTTGGGTGTGGTGGATGTAGCAGGACTAAGGCCACCTCACAGGCTTTGTCTCTTCTGTATGTGGCAGGTTCTCTTTCTGTTTCTATGCCTCGCCTGGGGTGCAGCCAGGAGGCCCTCAAAGAACACCAGGGCCCCATCGTTTGAATCTCTGGCCACCAGAATCAAACCAGGAATAGACGCCTGATTATGAAAGACTGAAAGCTTTTCCTTTAAGATGAGAAACAAGGTAATGATACCAATTTTTGCCATTTTTATTCAATACATTTCTGGAATTCTAGCCAGAGAGTGTAGGAAAGATAAAAAAAAATAATAAAAGCCATCCAAATTGGAAGGAAAAAATTAAGTTTCCTATTGCAGGGGATATGATCTCATATGTAAAATACCCTGTTAGAACTAGTAAAAGAATTCAATCAATAGCAGGTGTTAGGCTTGTGTCTAGATGTCCTCCCAGAGCCTCATGGGGTCATGGGTAGGACCTGTTCAGAGGTGACCAGATCTACAATGAGGATGGAATTGATTCATGATTCAATGCTAGGATGAAAGGCGTTAGGAGTAAGGGTGTGAGTCCTGCCTGCTCTCAGTAGCCTGGATAAGATACAAGGATAAGAAGAGCTGGATGTCTGTGGTTGCTTTGTTGTCTTCTGCTCCCCATGAATGTTTCTCCTCTGCAAGCCTTGTCTGCCACATCATCCTGCTTGGAGCCAGCCGATTATAAATTGAAACCTCTACAGACCGTGAGCCAAATAAACCTGTTCTCCTTTAACTTTGGTGTCAAGCATTTTGTTTCAGCAATAAGAAAAGTGACTAAGACAGTAGAATACAAAATTAATACATGAAAAGTCAGGCGCATTTCTATACACTAACAGTAAACGTCACGAAAACCAAATTAAGAAAATAATTCCCTTTACAGGTATCCAATGGAGTAAAAAATCTTAAGAACTGACTAAGGATGTGAAAAACATGTATAATTAAAACCACAAAATGCTGCTGGAAAAAATTAAAGAAGACTCAAATAACTGGAAAGATATTCCTTTTTAATGTGTTACAGACAGTATTAAGATTAATGTATTACAGACAATATTACTCAAATCTACAGATTTAACGTAATCCTTGTTAAAATCTTAATGTTTTTGTGCTAAAATTTATATAAATCCCCAAGACATGCCAAATCACCAAAAAACTCTTAAAAATAGTTAGAAGACTCATATTTCCTAATTTCAAAACTTACTACAATTCATAGTAAAGCATTTTCCTGCTAGCATAACGACAGGCATATTAACTAATGGAAGCAAAGAGGAAGTCCAGAAATTAATCCTCACATATGAATACAAAATAAAATGATTTTGCCAAGTTTGTTAAGACCACTCAGAAAAGAAATTTTGCAACAAATGATACTGGGAAAACCAGATTTGTACCTACAAAAGAACATCATGTACAAAAATTAACTCAAAATGGGTCAACAAACATAACGCTAACACTATAAAACAGAGGAAAGCAAGCAAAAATCCTTACGACATTGGACTTAGCAATGATTTCTTGCATATTGCACCAAAAACACAGGCATGAAAAGAAAATACACAGACCACTTGACTTCAGGAAAACTAAAATCTTCTGTACGTCAATTATCAACAGCGTAAAAGGCCAATCCACATAATAAAAGAGAACATTTACTAATCTCAGTAAGGAATTGATATCCAGTGTATACAGAGACATCCTAAAATACACCAAAAAGCAACGCAGTTCCAAAATGTGCAAAGGACATGAACTCATAAGCACCTGAATAAAAGCTCAAAAATCACTAATCATTCGATAAATGCAAACCAAAATCTTAAAAAAGAATGCACTTCCTCACACCCACTGGGATGGATAGCGTAACAAAAATAGAAGCTAGCAAGTGTTGATGAGGATCTAGAACAGACGGAACCCTGCACTGATGGGAATATGGAGAACAGTGTAGCCCTTCCTCCAAATAGTAAAGTGGTGTTAGAACACTGTCCTGCGATTCCAATCTTGTGTAAAACTTAAAACAAAGTCATGAAGAGACATTTGTACACTCGTGTTTACAGCAGCATAATTCACAACAGCCAGAAGCCAGAAGCAACTCAAGTGTCTGTTGGTTGTATAACACGCAGTAAAATGTTATTTCACTTTAAAAAGGGAGGAACTACTAACACAAGCTGCCCAGACAAGTCCAGAGCTGGAACACTTGTGAAATAAGCTATTTACAAAAACACAGATTGGGCAGTCAAATTCATAGACAGAAAATAGAGTAGTTTTTGTCAGTTCTTGGCTGGGGAGTGGGAAGCCATTGCTTCACGTGTACGGAGTCTCACTTTTATAGTTTTGGAGATAAACGGTAGCAATGATTGTACAACAGTATGAATTTACCTAACACCACTGAACTGTAGACTTAAAAGCAGACAAGAGGGAAAATTTTATGGTTTGTGCAATTCACTAGAGTTTTTTTTTTAATTTAGAGGGTTTTTTTTTTCTTAATTTAAACTGAAACAAATTTTATCTTGGAAAAAGTTGTTTAGTCTTCCAGGTGTCTATCAGACGGCACTACCCTAACGTGGGCTTTGTAAACTGAACAGTTGTTACAGGTATAAATCAGTGGAGGGACAGTAGCAGTGGAGATTTATTATCCTCATTATTATTGTCATCTAAGTTGGCCTGAGATGGCGGAATGTGGAGTGGAATAGACCGAGGAGCAGACAGCCCTGTAGCTGAACCTGGTTTCTGGCCCAATGAAATACGGGACCAGACACCCCACTTTGGGAGTTTCAACTTTTTTATATAGTAAACATGAAGTGAGAAAACATCCTTTACAGAATTACTACAAGGATCAGAAATAATGTGGATGAAGTACCTAGCACACTGCCCAAATATAAGTGCATGTTTAACAGTACGTGTGTAACAAATTGTAACTATCCATAGCTTATAACCAAATTATTAGAAGTAGAAAATAAGCTAATTCATATTAACCCAGTGTGTGGTACCTACTAATCCCTCAATAAATATCCACTCCTGAATTATTATCATCATTATGATCTTCACTATCACCCTGACACTAAAATACCTAGTTATTAGTTTTTCTTTTTTACATTTTTACTTTCAATTTAGGTGCAACTGCAATAAGTGGTCTCAGATAAATCTTTTAAACACAAGGTTGTATTTTGTCTTATATTTAGAGAAATGTATTTTCCACTTTAACAGTCTATACTTCATTTACAATTTAAAAATATAAGCCTTCCCAAGAGGTAATACACCAATAACTTCCAGATATTAGTGCTCAATGTAATGTGGCCTCTCCTCAAATATTTGGAAAGCCATTAAAATTTTTAATTCTCTGGTTTTTTTTAAACCAGGAAATATGGTTCTCTGTAGTTTGTCTTAAATAATCAATATTTGTCAACATTTCTGTTTTCTCCAGAGGGTAGTAATTAAAATTGAGTAATAAATTATCATTAACGTACATGAATGTGTCATATGTATCTTGTAAAATAAACATCTGGCAAAAATCCTGAGTGACTTTGTACATTATAAAAATAAAGCATTTTTCAATGTTTTCCAAAAGCTAAATAACTTTTATTTCCTTCCTAAAATCAGAGGCTTTCTGAGTTCCATCATTCTTAGTTTATAATCTTCATATTTTTCTAGAGCTCTGCATCTCCCCATTCGTTCTTCTCTCCATATGCCTGAAACAGCCATTTAAACAGCCAGCTTACGTTAATTACCAGAGACAAGTGTTAATGGATTTTAATTTTGCTTTATTAGAATTTATGCAAATTTCACTGTGTTGAGATTTCAAATAAAAACCTCACAGTCACAACTTTTTTTCCCCCTATTTAATTTGTAGAAAAGACTGGGGAAAGTTTTCATTAGTATTCAGTGAAAGGGACTGTTGATAGCAACATTCTTTGACGAGAAATAAGTGTCATAAAATTATCTTTAAAACTGTGTGAGTTTCATAATTCATTAATTAGTGCCGAGGTCTTTCCTTCAAAGGTTCAAATATTCAGACAGACCTGTAACTGCCTACTTATTTTCAATGTCATAATGGCTCTGCCACTTATTTTTGTCCTGATTAAAATGAGTGCATTGTTACATATTCAATAATATTCTTTGTCTCCATCTAAAGTTCTCATGATATAGATTTATTAAAAGACACTTTGTGACTTAACAAATATTCTGTTCAATGAAAAAGACAGACGGATATTTTTGTTGGGTCAAAAACCCAACTCTGATGTTTACTGGGAAGAAGGTACAGATTGTTTTGCCTTCTTGGGTCTCAGTTTCCTGGTGTGTAAAATGGAAATATCAGATGACTTCACAAAGTTCTGTGACGTTAAACATGCTTCCAAGAGAACAGCACTTGACTTAGTTTTTCATACATAGTAAAGACCCTGTAAATGCTGATTATTATGAATAGAGAGGGAAAAGACAGACGTAGGAAAGCAACTGGTTACAAGCTGGCTTTGTGGTAGAGTCACCTGGAGCCCTGTTGGGCCCTGGAACCCATCGTATTTTGAAATGGCTGGACCCAGGAGTCTGGAGAAACCCACAGATTTGATGGCCCTGGGACCCATGAGACGGGAATTTCCTGATGGCAATAATCTGGGAGGCTGTGAAGTCACGGTGGGGGGCGGTGTCTAGTGTTGTGCATCCCATAGAGCATGACTGAAGGTTGTATCTCAGTGATACAGAAACCAGCAAGAAAACACAAGCTGATGAGAGGATAGGGTAAGATTTGGACCAACCACCAAAGAGAAAGGCGGGTTGAAGCACAATTACATCGCTGCTACCCTTTGGAATGCGGGTCATAAAGCAAAGTCCCAGTTACACAGAAGCAAAAGGCCTTCAAAGATGTGTTTCCCAAGCACAAGGATATGTTAATCAATCTTGCCTGTAATATCTGTCTCAGACGTTTACCCTGATATCCCGTTAAGTACTGTACTCTTTTCCTCCCAACAAGGAGATGCAAAACCTTCTCTAAATAGACAGTGAGGGGTCTTAAAAAGCAGGATTTGAAAATGGCAATCATGCCCACTCTCCTAATCAATGCCAGACGTCTTCAAAGGCCATCTTCCACCTACAAATGAAACTAATTATTAGCCTTTTTCTCTGAAAATTCCTCACTGCGTTCAGCAGGAGCAGCAACAGCTGGTCATCCCTTGCAGTTTATTTTCCGAGGCCTTTCGGTAAATCTGCTTTGAATTCTGTAGCCCACCCTCCCCCATTACCCTAAAAGAAATATTCAGGAAATGGAGCCTAGTAAAATGATTTATAGCGGTCCTCAGCCGAGCAGGAATATGCTGGAAGTGAGGCCGTGAATTCCAGCCCCGCCTCAGTCCTGCCCAGGTGTAAACAGAGTTAAAAGAACAGGAACGGTGCTATGGCACTCCACGGCAACGCTAAGGCATGGAACTCGAAACAAACACAGATAAATTTTTAAAATGTTATTTATATAGCACTAAGGGAAATAAAAAGATTTTTTTAAAAAATCTTAGGACAGAAATGGATGTTCAAGATGTTTTCCTTTATTTGTACATCAATTTTTAAGACTTCTCGTTAGCCACATGTCACCTGCCACTTGGGATTCAGAGCAGCAAAAACTGAAATGTTAAGTGTTTCTCTCCGTGCCAGGCAATCCAGTCTTCTTTAATGTTAATCTTTTGCTCTTTCAAGCACATTGAATTTTACACAACATGCAGGGAAGGGCAGAGATTCCACATCACAGTATTTCTTTCTGGCCTGCCTTTTCAGTTCTGAACACCAGGATGAAGACTATCAATACCATGCAGACCATAACCACACCCAATATGGAAGACAAAAATTATTGCATGGAGACGAACTAAACCCAGAACTGGAATGTACAGGGTTACTAGAAAGTTAACATATAAAAAACTCTTTATGGATAAGCAACGTGCTTGTGATTCCAACTGTGATTTCCATCATAGAGAAGATACTGATGAAGCCCTTAGACATGAGTGTCAAGGAACTATCTCTAATTTGTTCTGATTTCTCCTCTGCCCCTACCAATCTCCAACTTTTTCTGTGCTTTAGTTCTATTTTTCCAACCATTCTTGCACATATTTGAAATTTTCCTTGTATTAAAATGGATATACACAGCACCTGCCTGGCAAGTGCAAGGTCCTAAATTCATTTCCTGGTATCAAAAAATAAAAAACAAAACTGATATACTATTCTCCATTAATTCTCCTATATTGTAGTCACTGGAAATGTTAATACACAGATTTAGGTATCTCACTGAAATTCTGCTGCCTCTAATCTTCATTCCTAGCTCATAATTAATGCAGTTGCTTGCAAATGTGCTCTGCTAGTGCCTGCAGCATACCGTCTTCTGTGTGGCTTGCACTGAGAGGTTTTCATAATCCTCCCTTGCTTTTTCAGTAAGAAAACAAATTATGTGCATTGAATGGTATCCAGCAAAAATCCTCTTCTCTCCTTCAGAAACATTTTTTGTTTGCTTGTGCCCTTTGAGTCACTATTAAAACTCTGCTTACACGCTTCAACCAAGCAGTACTAGCTTTTACAAAGATATTTTCTCATTGGTGTCACTGCCTGATTTAGTCCTTGTCATAGTATTTATGAATAATTACCTGTGCCGTGTTCCAAATTCCACATTCCTAAACTCTTGCAGACATCCGAGAGCAAAAGTAGAATCAAGAAAGAAGTAAAACAGAGAGGAAGAAAAGGTAAAACTGAGACCTACTCCTGCAGCAGTTTCCTCCAGACTCTTCCATCTTTTGCCCTTGAGACAGCCATGGTCAGCAAAATAAGGGAAGGACACCGAACGAAGAGGGAAAGACAAGTCTACTAGTCTTTAATTGGAAAGATGTTAGTACAGTATTATTCCAAAAGAAATGAGAGCTTTCATAAAAAATCAGATGTCACCACGATTCTGATGCCTTTCATTTTATCCTTCTAGCATTTTCTACAAGAGTAGTTCTTACATTTGGATTCGTGTAAGCCGCTGGGGAAGCTGGTGAAATACTCCGATTCCAAAGTGAGACGGTGCTCCAACAAGTCTCCAGTGAAGCTCGGGAATCTGGATTACTAAAAAGCCCTCTATGATAATTCTGACTCAGGGACCAGGGATACAGCTCAGTGGCACAGCACCTGCCTGGCAAGCACAAGGTTGTGAGTTCCATCTCTAGTACCAAAAATCGGGAAGGGATAATTTTGACTCAGGTAATCCCATGACGACAGTTTTAAAAATATGCTGCACAATAAAGCTACCCATTTCTGGGAAGGAAAAGAAGACGAGACAGAAAGAAAGAAAACAGGGAAAATTTACCCACTACAAGAATTTTTCTCTCTTTTTCCCTAATCTGAAGTTCTTAAAAATATATATATGAAAAGCCCAAATGTGCTAACATTCAGATAAAAATAAATCCTCATATACATTAAAAATTAATAGAATCTGTCCAGATTATTTAACTCATAAAGGGAACAATAAAGAAATCCCTATTTATTAAAATATCCTTTCTTTATGCTGTTTACAATGTTGTTATTTGAGTAAATGCCTTTTTTAAGGCACACTCTCAAGCACTTCATTTTACCCATTTCATGAAACAATTCACTCCCAAATACATATTACACCTTATGTCTTTGATCTGCAATTTCAACTAACCAGTAGGGTAATAGTTACATTTGAGGTCACGGCGAGGTCTTGACCTCTCTTACGGCTTTTTCCTTTAAGGAAAGTTCCATTATCATCATTAACTTCCAGATAACTCACTATTTGCTCAGACTTTACATCTCACATCAGAGAAAATACGAGCTTCGGTAGGTGCTGCCAGCATTCACTAAGAAGTATTTTGCCAGTTGGTTTCTTGCAAGAATCTGCAAAGAAAAGAAAAATCACCCAGGTTTTTCTTTATAAACTTCTACTGGTTAAATTCCTGAGCTGCAAGGACAGCACAGAGATTCCATCATAGGAAGACTTTCTATGTGTGCATACAAAAATCACATAGTCAGTTCACGTGTATTACAATATCTTTATTTCTGAAAAAGCTACTTATGCCCTTTATCCAGCAGTTCATTTATTACAAGGCAAGCATTCACCTTACACACAAAGTCTACAAGAGGACACAAAATGATGAGATAAATTGTAAAATTAGAAAAAAGTCTCCTTTCAAAATGGTTTGCACAGTCAAATGCTCTTTTTATTAGAAAGACTGGGTGAGAATTAGCACACAGCAATGTTGCTGCCTGATTTCCCCGAAGCTGGCTGCAGCTGAGGGAGAGGAGATAAAGGGGCTGAGTTAACTGTCAAAGCACATTAGCAGCTGCAAAGAAGGAGACAAAAGAAGAAAGCCACCATTACGGTTTATATTTGCTCACTGGGTGACTTGAGTCCCACTTTTCCCTACCTGAGCAGTGGTGAAGACACATTATTGCTAAATATTGCACCTAAAACCCAACACTGCATTCTAGCCCATGCCAGCATCCAGTACTGCTTTAATATATACAGTAGCAGACAAATTTAAATTTCCCTGGGCTTCACTGTCTACAATATTTCAAGATTACATGCGTCTCAGTGAAATAAGCAGAGTTTTTACGGTAGTTCTCGGAGCTGGAAGATGCCCTCTTGTGGGGTTGGATGTTGAGCTGTATAATCATGGTGGAATGCAACGGTGAATTTGAAGAGGAGACCCTCACTTCACGGGGCAGACAATCTAGTGAGAAAGCCAGATACTACACAACTTTTCATTAAAAATTAAAAAAAAGAAGTGTACCTATCAACTAGACAAAGCAAACTGAGACTACAGTACAGGGTACATTAATTCAGAGTGTCACAGATGATTTAACTGAGGAAGGGCCACATGACTTGGGCTCTCAATGGTGAGCAGCAGTTGCCCAGAAAACATGGTTAACCAAAGAAGGGCTGGGAGGAGAAGCAGAGGAAAAGACCACAGCTGGAGACCAAGCGGCTGTAAAGTCCATCAACAAGAGCCCGGGTTCTCCAAAAGAAAGTTCAGTGGCTGAAGTACACAAAGCTGAGATCAAATGACAAAAAAAGAAAAAAAGAGGCAGACAGGACCTTGCATATCGTACATAGGATCTTGGTCTTCATCTTAGAACCCAGGACCTTGTTATAGATTAAAGACTAGTGGTCCACGCCAGCGGAATTAAATAATCATGGTGCTGAGCATAGATATTCTACTTGAAGAAAGTTGCCAGCATAAATAGAGATGTGGAGAAGGAAAAGAAAGGTATTGAGGCACTGAGGCATTGTGGGTTCTCCTGTGTGTTGCTGTTTGAGCCTGGAGGAGCTCTGGTCCTCACATCGAGCATCGCTTCTTGGCTCTGGAGGAGAAGACGTGTGCCGCTTAACCTCCAGGACAAACTCATCACTCTGGCTTCCTGGCATGTGCTCAACTGTGCTTGTCGAAGGAGGAGCTCAGGGCCGCCATGTCACTGAAGATGGCTGTAGTGCCTTTCAGGACAGCCCTGGTTCTTTATTATCAGCATGACTTCTCGGCTCCAGTACAGAACCCTCAACCTACCAGCACAGCTCCTTCATCCTGCTGGCATGGACTTCCTAGCTTCCACCGCTGACCTTTGGGCCTTCCCAGCACCAATCCGTAAAAGAGACTGGTGTGAGTCCTTCTTGTGGGCTCTGGACCTCCAGTTGGACTCGTGGGAGGCACTGTCATGAGCTCTGGGTTTTCATCTGGATTCAAGTGGGACATTGCTGTGGGATTTAGGCCCTTGGCTAAATATTCTATGTCTTTGGTATGGCAGACAGATTTCTTGCATTTTCTTGTGTTAACTCTGGGTGACCATCATATAAAATAATAGCATAAATTCCATGTCCTGATTCTAATTGTTCTCCTCCCCACCCCTGACTACAACAGACCTATGGAAGAGTCTTAAGTAAACGTGTGTGTGTGTGTGTGTGTGTGTGTGTGTGTGTGTGTGTGTACACTCTCCAGACACACATTGTGGAGGAGGGGTAGTAGGTGACCACATCCCCACTTCAGCTCAGTCGCTCTGCAGGACATGTGGGAGAGACTGAAGACTGAAGTAGGGATCAGGCTGCCTAAGAACTGGGTAGGACGTAAAAGTCGTGGTGCAGGTAAGACTGGCCTGAGATAACGGTAAGGGACCGGGTCAGGAATGAAACTGTGTCTCAGAACCGTGACCCACAAGAACAGCAGACCAAGAGCAAGCATTAGGGGAAGAACACAGGTCGTGTCTTTGATTCTGAACATGCCGAGTCTGACTTGCCTTTGAGACCACCAAGGAGCCATAAGAGAAGACAGTCAGCTAACATAGATTTAGACCCTCGGGGTAGATCGAAGCTAAAATCATATGAGTTCTGAGAAAGTTCTAATGAATGTATTAGGATTTAATGTATAGAGATTGAGGAACATTCCAAAAAAGATCACTTATTATCACAATAAAGCAAAAATGCATACGGTTTGGTCTTTTATTAACCACTAATGCAATGTATTTTTCTTTTATAACATAATTTAATCAAGACTTTTAAAAATGGGGCCCTAAAAGACGTGAATCCATTACTCTCTTTCCTTCCTCCAGTGGAATGTTAATTTTAGAGTAGACTCACATAATAGGTGAAGTAACTGCCTTATAAAGGGTGATGCCTACATTCTATGAGGTTTACAACCCCCTTCCCAGAATCACAATTTATCGAAAATTTTCTAGAATTTCCTTCAGAATTACACTTTTTTTAAGGCCAAAAGTGCCTCACAAGCTTTCCCACTCTTTCTATAATTTGTTAACATATATTGTAGATTTTTGCCTTTAATTTTTTTCGCTCCCATTCATAGTCACGAAATACCAGTTTGAACACGATTAATCATACTGCAGCATTACTAATAAAAACAAAGTTTAGATAGATTTATTTTTATTAAATTACTTTATATTAAATTATCCTTTTGATTAAAGTCAGTTTCATTAATTAAATGCAAATATTCTGTCTGATGAGGAAAAGAAATGGGTGGCACTACATTAAACTTGTAGAAATTTTCAGGGGGACATAATCTCATCTTCAGAGTAAGCCACAGGGTGTCTGACATGTGAATATCATCTCTATAAGTGGTATGTTGGAAGGGTTAAGAATTACTTTGCTAAACGTTAACGTATTTAACCCCTCAGTGTTTTTCAGGTTCAGAAAATGATGTCCCAGGATCAGCATCAGCCATGCCAAGCACACTAAACAGGACATGGAAAGGTCTTTCTGCCCATCTTCCTGTTTCTCTTTTTCTCCCCAAGACAGGTGATAGAAGGTAGAATTCCTTTTCCCCAAGTTGGTTCATAAAAACTAGAATCCCCAAAGCTACCCATAAAACCTAAAAATATCACTCTAACACTCCCCCACCTCACCCCATACACACAAAGAAACTTTCCACATTAGGACTTGCCGTAAAGAAACTCTCTGATCAATCTCATCCAAAAGGAAGTCACAAAGCTTTCGTCCCAGAAGGGGCTCTGCGTGACACCCAGGAGAAAGCAACACTGCACAGAGGCCAAGGAGAACCTGAACGGTTGAGTCTTCCTAAACTTCCCGCT
This sequence comes from Cavia porcellus, assembly GCF_034190915.1. Taxonomy (NCBI): domain Eukaryota; kingdom Metazoa; phylum Chordata; class Mammalia; order Rodentia; family Caviidae; genus Cavia; species Cavia porcellus. The sequence continues at coordinate 15,119,200 of NW_026947496.1, forward strand.
CTATCAGTTACCGTTACACCATTCCCTTCTGTCCAATTGCTTGTCTACCCAACTGCCCATTCTTCACAGCATCGAACCATTAAATTACATAGTTTTCCCTGGGTTTTGGGGTCTTCTCTCAGAAAGCTTCTATATCAGGTCACATTTGAATTGATTTGCTATGCTTTTCTCTTGTTAACATGTCTCTTGTAATAAGACTGTCCGTTGTGACCCATATGATGGGTGAGGACAGGTGTCCTGCCTTTCTACACTTATGCTTTTGGTACCCAGTAGAAAGCAGCTGAGACCCAATTCACTCCACAATCTGCAAATGAGACCATGGAGCAACTAACTAGAAGGCTGGCAGATGAAAGGCAAGAATTTTTACTAAAGTCAGGTCTTTGGATCTCTTTCTATAATGGCCAGTTGAGAATGTAAGTTATCAGCGTCCCTTTACAGATTCAGGTTAATAGAACAAAGTAATTTGTTTGGATCATGACTCCTGTGAGTTTGACTTTAAGGTCCCCAAAATTTGTTATGCATCCTTTTCTTCATGGTACCTTATTTTTCTAATTGTTTTTTGAGTTTCTCTTTCTACCAGCAAGGGTCTTCTCTCTGGTGTCTGCCAGCTGGTGGGCCAGGGGTTGACTTGTTTCAAGCAGCCAGCGAAATATGCTGGGAACCAAAATGTCTTTTTATGCAACCATGCCAGTTCTCAGGAGAGTTTGTTTTATAAGACATCCAAGTTCATAAAGAACTTCTGTCAACTCAAATTTCTTTGTTCCTGTGGCAACGAATGTCTTTCCTTCTTGTGACAGAGTGCTCTGGCTCTTGGAGGAACTGCTTCTTGATGCACTCTCTTTAAAGGACAGCTCTTTCATCCTTGGATGAGTCTTCTAAAAACTTACTAGCTTTGTTCTGAGTCACTTATGCACCCTGGGCTTAAAGCAAAGAGCAGGAGCAGTGGGCAGAGGGGAGAGAGTGGAGAGGAGGTATCCAGGAATATCTGCTCTTTGTCGTAGCTGAAACTGGATGTAAGATTTTGTTTTTTAAAGATGTCTACAGTCCAAGCTGGCCTAATTGGAAGCTGATGTTTAGTCAATAATTCTTTAAAACTTCTGTTCTCTCTACTGGATCCTGCTACTCTCGTGGGAACTTCTCAAATAAAATGCTTTTCTTGAGCCCATGCTGAAGACATGATTAATCTCTGCCCGCCTCCTTTTTTGTGGGCATGAGTGGTGGAGCTTCAGTGACTTTGCGGGGGAAACTTAGAATCTTTCCCCAATTGACTTGTCTAGTATCTGTTCATTCCATTTATTTGTGTTGTTCTTTTTCTATCTCCAAGCACCTGTTGGTTCCCTTGAATCCGTGATATGTTCCTCCTCCGAGTTCCTGCTTCTTCCATTTGCTGATCAGTGAATGAAAAATTCCTAAGAAACAGTGAGGAATTCTGGTGCCAAACTTGGGACCTCATCATCTGGGAATGCCAGCAGCAGGGGACATCTGGCTAGAAGCTGCATTAAGAGACTCTGGGCCTCCAACAAAAGCCGCCTGAAGATAAGGACCCCTCTCACATCAGCCTCCTGGCTTCTGGCCTGCAGAGACCAGGTAAGAGTGTGGTAAGCTACTGGAAGAGGTCTATCACCTTCACCCACAAGGAAAACAGCACCTATTTCTCTACTGACTTAATATCACCACATCTCTATAAAAGCCAATACGTAGAGTTTTTAGATAACTAGACCATAAAACTCAAGGAAAGCTGAGAAATACAAATAGGACCCCAATTATGTACATTGTATATTGAGTGAAAAATATTTTGCATTATCAGTTTGTTTCCTATTAGGAAAATCCATTTTAACAGGTCTCCAAATGACTGAAAAATGCCTGTCTACAAGATGGTACCAAATTGGTTCTTGGGTAGGTTTTGCCTGTATGTCCATAAGGAGTTAGGGTTTGTTTTGAGGAAAAAGGAAGGTGGCACATAACTTCTACGCTTCACGACTAAAGGAATGTTTAATGAACGTCTTTGTACATTAGAAAAAGATTTCCTTATTATACTAACTTTTTTGATTTCCTATTAACTTGATTTGAAGCCCTGTTTTGCTCCCACCATCTTGTTTTGACTGATTTTACTCTATTCTGTTCTGTTTGATAATATCAAGTCTGAGGGTATAGGCAACTACTTTGAAGGCAATTCACTATGACACCCATTCTGGTTTGACTATTATCTTCTTTTGAAGTCCTGTAATGTTTACATGTTTAGGTTTTATTGGTCTTGTTCTGTACCGTTTTGTTCAATTTTATTATACCTGATTATATAGGCAAGGTAGCAAGAGGCATTATGGTAACCATTGTTGATTACTTTGTATTCTGTTTTTACATCATGTACAATGTCCATCCTTTGTTTTGACTGACTGCTTTGTTTTGTCATATTTGGTTTTATTCTCTTCCAAAAAAAGTAATAAGAACTATGGGAGTAATAAAACCCAAAATGTGTAAATGTTATTGTAAAAAAGAGAGGAAAAGAAAGTGCTCTAAAGGATACACCTGCAAGTGTGTTTAGGTGTGTAAGATAGATAACCATATTACTAAGTTTTTGTTGGATCATTGAACACAAATGTTTGCAGTCTCACTGTTTGAATGTCCACTTTGTATGCTTTAATCCTGTAACTTGAACAATTATTTCTAAGATGACAATATGTAATCTGTTAACTTGTGATTTCTTACTGGTTTTTTTTTTTTTTTTGAAATTCTGTATTACTTGTACCCTTTTGCTGTTTTTTTTTATTTATTTAAGGAGAAAAAGGAAAAAAAAACAGAAAAAGGGTACAAGTAATATAAAATTTAAAAAATAAACAGTAAGAAATCACTAGTTAATAGATTACATATTCTCATCTTAGAAATAGTTGTTCAAGTTACAAAATTGAAGCACATAAAGTGGACTTTCAAACAGTGAGAGTGCAAACAATTTTGTTCAGTGATCCAAAAAACACTCAGTAATATGGTTATCTATCTTATACACTTAAACATATATGCAGTTATAACCTTTAGAGCACTTCTTTTCTTTTCTTTTGTACAATGACAATTACACATTTTGGGTTTTATTACTCCCACAGTTCTTTATTACTTTTTTTTAAGAGAGTAAAACCAAATGCGACATATCAGAACAGAGTCAGTCAAATCAAAAGGATGGACATAATAGATAATGTAAAAACAAAATATAAGGTGATCAACAATGGTTACCATACTGCCTCTTGCTATTTTAAGAATAATTGGCAGTTATAATAAAATTGAACTAACCAGGAAAGAATAAAACCAAAGCATTAGAGACATTACAGGATTTTAAAAGAAAATAATAGTCAATCAGAATGGGCGTCATAATGATTCTTATTGTCTTCACAGTTATGCCTATACTTTCAATCTTGGTACTATCAAGCAAAGCAGAATAGAGGAAAATCAGTCAAAACAAGATGGTGAGGGCAATACAGGATTTCAAATCAAGTTAATAGGAAATCAAAGTAGGTTACTATAATGTATCCTATTTTTTATTTATTTTTCCCTTAATTAAAAAAATAAAAAGAAAAAAGTAAATAATTTTTAAAAAGGGGGGGGTGGGTTGAGATAAAAGAGGCCATAACAACAGAACAGCGCAGGTCAAATCATAACCATTTAAGCAAACCAGTGTTTCACCGCAAGATATCCTGACATAAAAATAGTTATCATAGTGTCTCTTTCCTTGAAATCTTTGAGTATAACTTCTTATACTGTAGCACCAAACATGTCATGACATATAAAACCATTCAAGAGAATGACATTATTACAGGGTATTTAGAACCAACCAACAGAAAATGAACAATGGTTTCTATATAAACTCCTTGTCTATAAAAGTTTTTGCTTATATTATCATATATAATAAAATCCAATAAGATACAACCTTTTAAGACCAATGGAGACTGAAGAATACACGTTTGATGGTACTTCAAAACAAGATGATACTAAATCAGCACTAGCTATTATGATGTATTGTTTTCTCCAAAATGGCTGTTCCTACCATCCAACTTTCTCTGCCTCATTTTTGTTGAGCTCTTTTTCTGTCGTTTGTTGTCAGCTTGTCATTCTTCATTTCCTTTTCTGCTCCATTAACTGTGGCCTCTCTGCCACTATTTCTGGAATCTTGGTATTTTCTTTTTTTAGACTATCCTGCAGTATTCTCTGTAGAGTTGAATTGGTGGTTGCAAATTCCCCTACTTCCTCTTTATCCTGGAAGCATGTTGTTTTTACATCAATTTCTAGGGACAGTTGTGCACGATATATCAATCTTGGCTGGAGGTTATTATCTTTCAAAGCTTGAATTATTTCCCCCCCCACACTCTTTGTGATTTGATGGTTTGTGCCGAGAAGTCTGCTGTAATTCTGATGGGTGTTCCCTTGTAAGTGATCTGTTTCTTGTCTCTGACAGCTTTTAATATTCTGTTCTTACATTGGATTTCTGGAATTTTGATTATTGTATGCCTGGGTGTAGCTCTGTTTGGGTTGTAGGTTGCTGGGGTCCTATATGCCTCATATATCTGAGTATCTTTACCATTTGCCAAATTAGGAAAATTCTGTTGGATTATTTCTGTGAATAGCTTTTGTAGTCCATTTGTTTGTGTCTCCACTTCTTATCTTATGTTCTTAATTCTTAAGTTACAGATCCTCTTATCATCTTCTAGTTTTTGTATTGTTGCTGTTTGGTTTTTTTTTTTTTTGGTTTTTTTTTTTTTTTTTGGTTTTTTTTTTTTGTTGTTGTTATTTTTAAGAATTTTTTCATTTCATGCTCCCATATTACAAATCTGCCCTCCAGTTCAGATAATCTGTCCTTAGTTTCTTTCAAGCTGTTATGCCAGTTTTCAATAGAGTTTTTAGTTTCCTGGTAATCTCTTTGAACCTGCTTCATGTATTCTATATTTTCTCTATCTTCTCCATCAAACAATTCTCCCCTCTTTTTCTGTTCTTCCATTCCACCATCTGTTTTTTCTTGGGTGGTGCTTAGCATTTCTCTAACTATTCTGCTTATGTTTTGCTTCAGGTCATTAATAACTTCATTCCTGAACTCGTCTATGAGGCTCTGGAGATAGTGCTTTATATCTATTGGTGCCGTGTCTGCTATTGCATGTTTCTCAGGATTGGGGGCCAAGGACCCTTGCTTGTTGCTCCCTCTTCCCATATTCTTTGTTCCTTATATTTAAGCATGTATAGGAGGCCCAGCTTCCTTCCCTGTTGGCCACAGTCTGTTTGAATTGCCGGCTAGGTGTTCCCGCCCACTGCAGTGTACTAGGGAGACACAGACCTGGGCAGCCTATGTTGGGCCCGCCCCTCCAGGTCAACCTACCCCAAGGCTTCACCTCTAGGGTGTACCTTCAGGCACTGGGATCTGAGTTGGGCTAGCCTATTGGGTCTCAGCCAGCGGCGTCTCGCAGGCCAGGCACTCCCCACCAATCCCGCTTGAAAGGGGGATATGTGACTGAAGTCACTGCAGCTTCTCCTTCCAGGAAGTCTGCCTGGTCCGAGTATGTCCATCCGCTGAAGCCTCCTGTGTAAGGGTTCAATTCGCTCACACACCGCAGGTCGATGCAGGGCACCCGGCCAGTCCTGCTCCCAACTCCTATCCAAACTTCCCACCCTCCGAGCTTTCGCACTTCTCTCCCTGCTGTGCCAACCGGGATGCAACAGCGGCTGCAGGTAATTCAAATCGCAGTTTCCAGGGGCGCAGGTCCAGCTTCTGTGCTGAGACTTTATCTGTGCCTGCTGTCTCACCAGGATTGCATTCCCAGATGGTTTCTCTTAATTTAGTTCATTCCTGGGTCAGCAAAGAATATTCCCCCTTGCCTGGGACTTCCTGTCCTGCACCATTCCTAGATTTCAAGTGCGGTTTCTCCAAGAGCCTCCGAGGCTGCTGCTATCTATCTGCCATGTTCTTCCGGAATCTCGTTTTTTTTCTTTAAATAAAATTTTTTTTAAAAAGAAAGAAAAATACTCCCTAACTGTCCAGACTACTCAGATAAGATTTTATTGCTTCTAAGTGGCCCTATCAGCCATGATTAGGGGAAACATGGTTCCCCATCAGAGACTTCTACAGCCAACAGCAGGCCTAGGTAGAAAAGAGTAGAGAAGTTAGAAGAATAACAAGCAAGAGAAATGATATGAAAGTAGTGGAGAGACTATTAGAGACAAGGAAGAAGACAGAGAAAGTGGGGAGGGAAAAGGAGGACAATGAAACGGCAGTGACCGAAGTACATCATATGCATGTACAACCATGCCAAAATAAAACCAGTGTGCATTACTTTAAAACACAGAAGCACAATATGCAAGACAACCTGCTCAGCAACCCTCACAGTGTATCTTGCCATTGCATTGGCCATTCTTGGAACCCGCTGGAGCTCTCTTCCTGGAACACAGTTATACTGACAGGTAACGACTAGCTAAAGTAACAGTCAGCAGGTGACTCAGACAGGAACAGGAATGCTTTTCTCCCTACACTACTAGATTTAGAGACATTTTTCAAAACCACTGTGCACCAAGTCTGTGGACTTTTGCAATGGAGAGTTGGGCTTATAAGAAAATTACAAATATGGAGTCACTACCATTCCTTCAGAGTTTTCTGTGCTAGCCTGAATCGATTGCTCTACATGGATTATTTCATTTAATCTTCAGTGCTATACTATGCCACAGAACATTCAATTTTGTGTTGCAAAGAATGGGAAAACTGAAGTCCAGAGAGGTTTAGAAATGTATCCAAGTGAGCATTGCTAGTAGGAGGAAAAGTCTAAGTTTCAACTATATGGAAGAGGAGACGTGGTCATTATTCCCTCTCAGTGAGGTTGAAACAGGTCCAAATGCTGACTCGGGGCCAGGGTTCTGCATAGCACACTGGAAGCGTCAGGCCCAGCTCCGCAGTAGGTGGGCCTGCCTGTCATGTGTTAATCACGTCTTTGGTTTTCTATATTCGGAAGCTGACATCTAGACCTTGCAGACCTGGAAGAACAGTCTCTGTGCTGCATAACTCACTGAAATTATCCCAGCTGGACGGCCCTCATCCAGTCCACCTGTGTCTGCAGCTGTCTCCTGTGGAAGCCATGGTACAGCTCTTGGCCACAGTGCCACCCGCTTTCTCTGCCCTGACTGGACCTCATGTTTCCCCACCTGGCCCCTAGTGGGTGACAATATCTCTTTTCAATGCCAGCTTCAGCTTACCTGAATAATAATAAAGCCTGTGTTTTAAATCTGCTGGGATGTTAATTTGTGTAACTTTCCTCTCATACCACAGGGATTTCTGGTTTTATCAGGTATATATAAAGCTTTTCACAGCTAGATAGATAAGCCCTCCTAGATCCATCAGACTTCTTAATTATATGAATAAAATGTCATCAGTTTTCAATAACTGATTATCAGTTTAAGATGTCAATTGATTGTTTTGCTAAAATACGGACTGATTTAACAAGTTCTAAAAAGAGGACCTCTAATTTCTATGACTTGATCTGATGAATAAATTTATTAATATTGTTAAAATAGCAGAATACAAGTGTATTTTAACACATAATGATTCATTTTATGGCCTAAGAAACTGCTGTGCTTAGTAAATGGCTACATTAATCTGCACTGGACATTTGATATATACACTGGAAAGGTATAATTCTGAGACTTGTTAGAGATGTAGAAATGTAATTATCATCAATTCCAACATCGGCAATTAACATGATAAAAATACACCTTTTTTTAAAAAAATGTTTTTAGATTATTTTAAATGGCTAAATTGATTTCTTCTTTTCAAAAAAAAAATTGTAGAAGGAAATATTCTCCCAGGCTAAGACCCAATAAGCGGAGTTTTCGCCTAGAGCAAATTTTTACAGCTCGGTTATAAACCCCTGAAATAGGAGTTCATAATGGAAACAGCTGCTCAACCTTAACTATTGCGGGTGCCGCTATAATAAAAACGGCAGGAGTTCACATTAACATTGGCTGCCCCTTCCACTCGTTCCTGTTACCCATCCATTAGCCAAGCCACACTACCTAATGGAGGTAAAGGCTGCAGCTTCACTCTCAACAAAAATAAAAGGATAACGTACAGGTGGTAAATAACATATTCCCTCAAACATGAGAATGTACAAATATCCCCCCCGGGGGCTGCTCTCCAATCTAGAGAATCACATCCCACTCCAATGATTTCAAATTAGGAATAACATCCCAGCCAACAAAACACTAAACAATGATACCTATTTCCTGTTTAGTTTTTGAAATCTACTCCATTGGCAATTGTACAAAGGACGCCTTTTTGCAAAACCTCCTTTAAAAAGTCTATCATTATAATACATTCATAATACACTGAATGATTTCCTGAAATTAGAAACTATATTTGAATCGAAGTCACTGAACATTTCACTAGCGGGAACTACTAGAGTGTGATCAGATTAAGTTTTACTTGAACAGCATCTTTGAAGTCTCTTAAAATGAATAAAGAACCAAAACTTTGGCATGCTTATACTATGCAAGAGCTTTCTGTCTGTTATTTAGTTCTTATGACAAAAATCTTCATATCACCTCCACTTAGCTATAACAAAAGTTAAGGCTCAGATTAGGGAAATATGTTTTTACTCTCCAAGATCTTGTGATCTAGGTGTAAGAGGAACCACAGCTTCTATCTAATGACAAACTATGTTATTAGATTACAAACAGAAAAAGGAGAGAATAAATATCATATTTTTTTTTAATTCAGCAGACAATGAACTTGAGGAGCGCTAAAGTTTGAGTTCCTTATTCTGACTACCGGTAGAAGGCACCAGATCATAGCTGGATAGAATGGGCAGCCACTCTCGTGCCCACGCATGGGACTGACCCTCCCATGATTCCCATGGCTTCTGAAATCTTTACAAACTCACCCCCCAGTGACCATGCTGCTTCCCAGGGAGAAGGGATACTGCAGCACTGACATTTAACCAACCTTCTTCCGATGATCTGTTTTGCATCTGTAGTCCTTAGTAACCTACCCACCCTTCTTGGTTTCGAGTTTGGTTCTGCAGTTGACAGCATGACTGTAAGCAAGGTTCCAGCTCCCAATTCCTGATCTGTTTCCACATGAAGATGTGCTTTGTTCTACATCGTTGAAAGTCTATTTCTGACCTATTTTTCAGCTGAAACCCTTTAAATCAAAGAGGTCACTGAATAGGACGTCTGTTTCACTGTCTGGTATGTTAGGATAACCACCCACTGAAAGTCCAAAAGTAAACTGAGACGTGACTGTGAAATAGGTGGGAGGAAGGAAGAGTCGGATCCCACAGTCTCTGCAAGGCTCTTCCTGACAAGTGTGAGATGATTTCTGCTCAGTGTGACTCAGTACAAGCAGGGACACCTGTGTCTCTTCACCTGTGGTGCAAATACACTGGTGTCCTTGTCTGTAATGAACATCTAAGACCTAACTCAGTACCTGACATATGGTCACCTATGTTTTCTATGATGCTTTTACTTTTCCAAGTTGAATTTTTTAAGTAACGTAATAACTAATAATTACCATTCTTTGAGTACTTGTTTGATATGGCCCCATGTGATCTCCAGTTGACTATCTTAAATCAAATAATTCCAATAAATGTAGTGGTTATCTTACAGACAGCCAGTATTAGCATATAAAAAAGTCTCCATATGATAGGCACACACTTTCTTTCCAAAATAATTTTTTAGCCAAGTGTGGTGGTACACATCTGTAATCTCAGCACTGGGGAGACTAAGGTAGGAGGATTGCCATGAGTTTGAAGCCAGCCCAAGCTAATAGCGAGACCCTGCCTCAAAAAAACAATACTTATAGTTTGTTTGGTGTTTTTTTTTTTTTGTATCAAGATTTGAACTCAGCACCTTGCACTTGCCAGACAGGCATTGTGCCACTGAGCTCTATCCCCAACCCAATCATAGTATTTTTTTAAAGTTATTTGAAGAGCTTTTGGAAGTCTTAGAAGTAACACCTTTTTATGGAAAATGGCCACATCACACATATATATTATCATACCTGGGAAGTAAAATATCAATCTTTTCTCTAAATTCTTTTAAGATCCTTGACTTTTAGGGATAATACCAAGCAGTGTAACTTTTTTTTTCAAAGATTCTTCTTCTGTAATACATATGAAAAATGAGATTCAGCATCACAAATGTAGGTTTCATCCTTAGATCGACTGCTATGTGATCTCAAAAACGATTGCCTTCTCCTCTTGCCTACTCCTCTGTCTTCAATCCTGATAAGACCAAGGTCAGTGGAGGAACACCACGCCCATTTTTATATCAGATCATTTAAAGAAGATATTGAAAAGATATTGGAAGATATCTGAAGAAGATATTGGAAAGGCTTCTGACTTACCTAATATACATGTGCACATGCGTGCATACATGCACACCCATAGATACAGACAGACAGACAGATACAGAGAAAGGCAGAGATAGGGATGTAGATGTGAACACACTGAAGCAGGAGATACTTGTTCTGGAAAGTTTTTAAATCTGAAGTTTACATCAAGAACTTCTAAGTCACACTTAAGCAGATTGTGTGATCTCTTGGAATCTATTTTGGCAAACCAGGCTTCTTGTATGCTGACCAAGAGAATAGCCATGCAATTGGCATGGCTAACATGGAAACATAAAGAACTTATCTCACCTGCTCATGGAACTGTATCACACAGCACCAGACCTGCGGTTCTCACGAGGTGGTAGCACCACAGAGGACCTGACGGTAATGCAAATTATCAGTCCTACCGGGACCTGCAGGAACCCTGGGTTTGGGCCCTGAGACACATGGGCCTCTGGCTGAGGCCATGGTCCTCTAGAGCTTCGCTGTCCACTGAGACAGGTATTTCACCCATACTCTGAGCCCAGTGGCACACCTGTACCTCTCACAGACTGTCCCAGGCCCCTCAAGCCCTCAAAGCGGCCAGGCCTTCTGCTAAGCTACATCCTCCCCCCCCTCCCCACCCCCACTCCAAGTCAGAGCATGATCAGAATGCTTTGTTTACACCAAGATACAGAAGAATCATTACGAAGAGATCAAAGAGATTGATATCTGAGCATTTTGGAGAAATACAGATTTCAAGCCATTCCCAAATAGCATACTGGAAAAACAAGCAAAAACGACCCAATTTTAATAAATAAGCAAATGTGCATATTCTTTCAGAAAATAGATGTGTGTTTGTTTATTTAATTTCAAGCTTAGATCCCTCAGTTTGTAAAAGTCCAAGTAAATTTTACTAGCAATTACCCCAGAGAATCACTGATGATAATTATCACTGAAAAAATAATTTTCAACACTTTAAATTACAGTTACAAATCATATATATATTTTTACTTTTAATTTTCACCATATTGTACAAATGCATCTAATTATTCTCATTTTACATAGTACACTATAAAGTGCCTTAGGGGATCGATTGGCTTATCAATTCAGTTAGAAAGTTGGTTGTTTTGATTAACGTCAAGTATTATCTATTATAATGAGGATCATAAAGCCATCTAATTAAGACAAAGAAAGTGCTTAAAAATTTTCAAATCAAAACAAAACAAAAACAATCACAACAAAAAGCTGTCTACTTCCATTCAGTATAGAAATATCGAATAGCCCCATTGAATTTCAGGATTCTGCAAAAACTAATCTGCATGATGACGACCCTGGGACCAAGAAAAGATTCAACCCCATGATTGACACATGCTCTGGTTAAGAAGGCAGCAACCAGGGCTGGTGAAAGGACGTGGTAGTACTGAGTGCCTGTTACTGGATGCAACACAGTAAGAATATAAAGAATAGACCTCCTCTCCTAGAACGAAAACCTGAACGTGAATGCAGCAAGGGTAAGTGAGTGCTTCGCAAGTGTCTTTTCTGCTCAGTGCCCCAAAGGGACACACAAGACACCCCCCTACCTGCCAACCGTGGCTGCAGGGAGTGACCTGGGCTAGGAGGCAGACTGCCCAGGATGTCTGCCCACCCACCTTGCTTTCACCAGACAGTTCATCAGAATCTCCAGAAGCCCAAGTTCTCTAAAAGGATCTCCAAATGCCTGACTTGGCTCTTGGGCAAGTATTTATTACTGGTCTGCCACAGTTGTCCTTTCAGTATCAGGACAGTTTTGGAATTCTTAAAAAAGAAAATTAGATGTTTCATTTGGAGGTGTCTTTAAAGTAAAAAAAAAAAAAAAATCGATCACGATCTGCTCAGTCAGCTATAAAAAATATCCTACTGGATGTCTTCAGAGAAGTTTACTCCTCATTGCTTTGGAGGCTGGGAAGTCCAAGTTCAAGGCACTGGAGCTCCAATCCTGGCTGGAGAGGGAAAAGAGGAGAGAGATGGAGAGGGGAAGGGAGAGAGTGGAGCAGGAGAGAGGGAGAGGACCCCTAGTGTACCCTCCTCTTCTTAGAAAAATACTAGTGCCTTTATTATTCCTTTAAGTTCATTACCTCCCTATTCCAAACAAAGGCCCACTGAGGATTATGGTTCTAGCGTGAAAGTGTTGCAGGTGAGAGGAACACGATCCAGTCCATACCAAGAACTACACAAAGGCAGGTTCGCTTTTCTGATCCATGGGGATAGATGAAGAGGCAGCACTCCGTCTGCACACTCGTCCTGCTCTCCGCGACTGGGGTGGGGGTTAGTTATGACAGCAAATTCATACTCCTTCAAACTTCCTACCAGTCGGTGAAAACACATGAGCATTTGTTATTTATAGAGTGCAATGTGTTCTGAGTATGGATAAGACGAATCTAAACGGAAAGGATTACCGAACAGTTATATAATTGAGTCCTGTCTTTGGATGGTGCCTGAGTGTCCTGAATTATCCCTGTGATTCTCGGCGTGTTCACGCTTCACTGCCTTTCCTCTTTGCCTGTGGATGTTATCGTTCTATGATGTGGCCAGGCAAGGGAAGATATTTGGGTCAAGAATGTTAGATTCTCTAGGCTCTCTTATTCCATTTGCAAACTGTCGTTATACATGAATCGAGGGTTGGAGAAGACCTGAATCATTAGTCCTGTGTACCTTCCTGAATTTTTGATGAATTTATTTCCGTGAATGATGCTAATCTGATAGGCAAAATTGCTCATACTAGAGACATGGTAAAGGTACTACACCTCACCACAAATGTTTTAAAAATTCAAAATACTTCATCTCAATAATTTTGTGATTTTGACCATAAAATTTAAGATGGATGAAATTTAGCCTCTTGGGCTAAATTCCTAGACTTATGTGGTGTTTTCTGTTGTTTGTTCTTTGTGTGTGTTTGTACACACACTTATATGTGTGTGCGTGTGTGTTCTCTGACTGATAGTACAATCTATTTCCAGTTGCTATGATCTATTAAAAACAACAATTGGTTTTAGTTCCATGAAAGAACAAATTGGTTCCTTCAGGTGCAGACACAGGCTTCCAAACGGCAAAGCCCAACTGCTCCAGCAAGCTGATTCGGCAAAATGAACTCCAAATTACCCTGTTAGTCACAAAGAGGAACAATTACAAACCAGAATGTCTCACTGGCGTGCAATAAAGATGGAAAGTGGCCTTTTGGAGGCTGGTTCTTCTACCCACCTTTGAATGCATTTCCTATCAGCTATCAGGTAGTCACATCCACCTGGAAAATGCTGTTAGATATAGAATGAAATTCAAGTCCATAGTTTAGCGTGTTTTGAACAGAAGCAGTGCAAGTGTTGAAGAAAAAGATCTAATTTTTCAAGGCTTTTTGAACTTCCTTTCTTGCGAAGTTGCTGGGCCCTTAAGCATCTAACCCTCATCCCTAGGCCTGCCCAGTAAAGCAAACAGTATATTCCCATCCTTTGGAACCGCTGGGTGTTTGTGCACTAGCTTATGCCGATCTGTGACTCTTTTTGTTCATCTTTCCTGTGCTTCTTTGGGTTAAACCATTTGTGAGTTAACTAACTACAGCATAATCAAATTTTGCATAAGAACTGCATTTGTTCGGTAGAACTACTACACAATTTAGAAACGTAAATGTACCTGTGTTATGCCAAGGAAAGACAAACACAACGAAAAGAAAAAACTTTACATAAATAAAGCAGCATTTTTGTGGTGCTCTAATGCTTTATCTTAAAACTTCCTGCATAAGGAAGAAATGAGTAAATTCATATTGCATGAAATCTGTAAGCTCAGCTACTGAGTCTACTTTAATGTGATGTCTTTAGGACATGAACCCATTATGATAATGATTTGATTGGTAAAGAGAGGTCATTAGACATTTCAAAGAGATGGCTACCAGAAAGGAATAATGATTAGAGGTAAAAAAGCTTTTGCAAAGTTTTGTTTTGTTTTATCTACACTAAAAAATTACTTTTTCCATTTTCAACAAATTCCCAAGAGATTTTTAAGTTCATATAACAGACCTCTGGATATGATCAATAACTATTGAATACTCTTATGAAAGGTTTTAATAACTTACATTTTTGATGCATATATAGTTTCAATAAATGAAAATATTCATACATGCAGGAAAAGATAAATCACGTTTTTATTTCATAAGCACTTTCAGTGATTCTCACACATTAACAAGAAAATATATCTGACCAGTCCCTTGCTAATATATTTAGGCTAAAAGATATTTTTAAGATTTCTTTTCAGAAGTATGTCTAGTGCTACTTTTGCAGGAAAAAATCATCTATACGGTTACAAAAATTATAACAAATGCCCAAAAGACGTATCCCTCCTTTTGAAGAATATTAGCATCAAAACTGAAAAGGCCTGTAATCTCAGCACTTGAGAGACTGAGGCAGGAGGATCACTGTGAGTTGAAACAAAATGGACTGAAAAAGAATTGTTGTTGTTTGTTTGGTACTAGGAACTGAACTCACAACCTCCTGCTTACCAGGCAGGTGCTGTGCCACTGAGCTATATTTGCAGCCCTCATCTGGTGACAGGAAAGTGAATACACTCACCTTCCAGACACACTAGGGTAGAAACTGAAGTCTCAGGCAGCCTCAGGTTTGTGGTTTTAGGGGCATGATGCACATGACAACTCTTAAACTTTGGAGCCACCTGCCTGAAGCTGTCTCAGGCTAGAGCTGCATACCAATGGCTCTACTGATGTGGGGTTTGGGGAACAATCCCATTCCCAGGCTCCAATAGGCAGTCTCCGAGTGGGGATTCTCTGCAGTCATGTAGCTCCATCCCTGAATCAGTGCTTTGCCTGAGCCTTGAGATTCTCCTGAGCATCCTTTGACACCTCAGTTGAGGCAGCTACATCCTATAGCTCATGTACTTTACAAGCCAATGGAGATGATGCCATGCAGATGCCACTAAAGTCACTACCTAAGCCCTCTGGAGTAGCAGCTACCTCAGTATCAGAGCTTGCTGGAGGCAAAATTGAAGTAATCAAGGAATACTGCTGGAACACAGTGAGCAGAGTTTTTGGCAGTATTGGACAGAGAGCCCTGAGAATCCCTTGGGATCTTGGTTCCTACTTTTGAAATTGTTCTATCCCTGAAGTCCTGGTACTCCGGGCTTCTGACAGGAGTGGCTGCCCCAAAGATCTCTCAGATCTTCAGTCACCTTCTATTGTCTTGCTAACTAGCGGACAGCCAATATATACTAATCTTATCTACACATTGGATGTTCTTTCTCAAACACACTTTCTCAACTCTATATAAAGCCAGGCTGGGAATTTTCCAGATTTTTAAATTCTGCTTTATAACTAGGATCCCTTTCCTCCAGTGTCCAGCAACATGCTCTATGTTTCCACCTAAGGCCTCGCCAGAATGGCCTTTGCCATGTTTACCCAACATTCTGACCCAACCAAGTTTTTCTCTATAACTCTCTTCTGAGCTCTCATCAGAGTCAATGATCCACTCACAGCATGTGGAATTTTTTTCTACCCTTCTAGTCTCTCTGCCCATTATTCAGTTCCAAAGTTGCTTCCACATTGCGAGGAATCTGTTTTAGCAACATTCCACTTCTCAGCATCACTTTCTGTCTTTGTCCATTGGACTGCTATAAAAAATGTCTTCGAATGAGTAATTCATAAACAATAGGAGTCTATTGTTCAGAGCTCTGGAGACTGAGACGTCCAAGGTTCCAGAAGATGTCACGTCTGGCAAGGCACTGCTCCTCGTAGATGGTGACTTTCATGCCCTCACATGGTGAAAGGGGAAGACAAGCTCCCATGGGCCTCTTTGTGAGGACAATTACCTCATTCTTAAGGCAGAGCCCTTACAACATAATCATTTCCCAAAGGCCCCTCTGAATACTACCACACAGAGATTAGGTTTCAAAGGATGCATTTGGGCAGGACATAAACATGTAGACCACTCCACCTCCCTTATAAGCCGGACAGACTGCTGTCATACAGTTGTTATGAGAATAGAATTAACATGGCCCAAAGCACTTAGCACAGCACCCAACACAGAGACCAGTGTAGGCAAGAACCATGCCTTCACTTCTCCTTGTCTTTGAATCACGACCTGATCATTCCCTTTCCTGGATCAATCTTTGGCAAAAGGCAAAGGATTTTTATGATCTAAAGAGAAAGCAAAATACACACTTTCCGTGTTTGTTAGTTTGCCACCCAGCTGATCAGTACATTTTTGTTAGATGACTAAATAGCAAATACAAAATGGTAAGGGTTATTTTCTGAAGTATTTGATAATCACTACATTTCGGTGCATGCAGAGGTTTTTATGTATGATTTACCCAATACAGTAACACAGTAATTCCTCCATACAGACAGCTAACAAACAGATCTATTTCTTCATGATCTGTGTGAATCTGAGAATCACTCCTTTTAGACCTGATGAAGTCTAAATTAAAGAGAAAACTGGTGAAAGAAGAAAAGTAAATAATATAAAGGGCAAGGTGAGACTGAGAAATTTGTAGAACAGCCCTCAGTGGACCTTAAAACATACTCACAAATGGAAAGCGTGACAGGAAAGTACTGAACCTGAGGACGGAGGGCAGGTAAAGTTTACCACAGTGACTTCAACAACGCTGAACAATTTGCTAAGCATTAGTTCATTAAAATTCAGTGGAAGCACTGCTGGAAAGCTTCTAGTGAGCCAAGGATGGCAAATGAAACCATTCCATGCTCTTTCCTACAAAATACCATTGTTTGGGAACTTATTTAGGGTTATTGTTTATTCTTTTATAGTAATGAAATTCACAGCATGTTAAATTCACTTTTAACTTCAGTCTCTTAAGCATATATTTTTCTGAAGGTCTAGAGGACTTCAGATTACAGAAGGACTATTTCTGTGTGTGTGTGTATGTGTGTGTGTATGCATGTACACACTATATTATTTAAAAGCATATGTGTATATATAATGCATGCTCAAAATATATGCACGCACACACACACCCCACTCTAAATATGCACAAACACAAACAGCATGCCTTGCTCTCCTGTGGGCTGCTCAAACCTCCAGGAAGGGGTCCGTATCATATGGTTCTCATATAGTGCAACATTTATAGCATCGGTTAAGTGCTGAGCACAACATGAACACTTAACAGATACTAAAAATGTTTTTTAACTTTAAGAGAGAAGAAGTTAGGAAATTCAGTCCCTTTAAAAGGGTTTAAAGTAGCATAAAAATTCAAAGGAAGAAAAGCACTGTTTGGTTAACCAGAGCATCTCCCAATAAAACCTCCGCCATGGCTGGCCGAGGCTGTTACAAAGTGCCAGCTGGCATGGGGCAGCGCCAAACACTGCAATTCTTGTGACAAAGTCCTCTGACCTGTTTCTCTGAACCAATCCAAAATTGTCTGGTGCTTCTCGTTTTTATTATTTTTCATAGACCCTACATGAAAAGAATGATCATTGAAATTTGTTTGAAAACCAGAGAACATGTTTCTCTAAATAGTTTCCAAGTGACACAAGATGCCTGATATTGGTAGAATTAAAAGGAAGAAATGAAGGGAAAGACAAGAGAGAGAGAAAAGGAAAGGAAGGAAGGCAGGGAAGAGAGAAACAGACAAGAAAAGAGAAAGACGCTGTCTGTGGATTTGCTGGAGCCCCGGAACGCGTACATTCTTCCCTTTACATCCTGCTGCTAGGTTGCTGGAATTCTCAGGAGCACTTCCACCAGAGAATGAGCCAACAGAGTCAAAGGAACTTCCGCAGTGTCCTCGTCCAAAGGCCAGAATCCTTTAGGAGATTTCAGGACGTACCCTGAGGATAGCATTCAGGAACACAGAACGGAAGGCTGCTGATTTGTGCTTATATTCCCAAGACTGCAGATAGCCTTCTTTCTCAACACAACAACTGATCAAGATGCAGAAGCAAGAGAAAAAGGCAGAAAAAACCCTGAAAACTGCTTGGCTTTTTCCCCAGGAAGACAACAGGCTACTCTGCACATCACCTCAATCTCGTTTTAAAGCTCAAATTCTGATGTCATACAGCAATGATAAGCTGAAATGCACTGAGCTCATGCTTGCAGGATTTCTCATCCTGCTTGTTTAAACACTGTTCCTTTTTGAAGTCCTGATTTGCCTCTCCTTGGCTGAGACACCACACGGAAACTAGGAAGCTCATCTCCCCTGCAAAATTTCTGGAAAGTACTTCAACAGCTATTTAAAGAGGCCCTGGGTGTCTTGCCAGTGGTGAGTAAAATTTCCCAGCGGGCTTGAGACCCAGAGGCAAGGACCTTCCAAATGGACTCACACGGCAAAATGGCAGGTCTAAAGGTAAAGAAGGTGGCGTTAACCCTACCCAGAGGTGAGCTGGCTCAGGGTAAGAAAGGTGGCAGCATTTAACTACCTCCGTTCAGGACAACTCAGTTCTTCCCTCCCCCACACACCATCCCCACCACCTTTTGCCCAACAGCTGCTTCAAAGGAGGGGGGTGAATGGGTGGGTCCCAGGCAATAGGCGGACACAGCCTCCCGCTCACTGGCCCCCTGGATTGCCTAAGAGCTGTCAACTCATGCTTACTGCAGTGGGGCTTTGGTGGTGTCCCAAGAACAGCACAGGGAGCCTTTGATCCTTGGAGCTGCCACTATCAGTGCTCCCCTCCCCCTTTTTTCTGTCTTTGCCTGAACTTTGAAGATAATGAGTCTTAAACATTTGCAAGTAATTAGAAGGTGTGGCTGCCAAGGAAAAGTGAGTATTTTTCTCCTAAATGGGAAGAGCAGGTTGCTTTGCTCCTCACTCAGCTCTAATTATATCACATGTGCTTATTTGGTCTCTGATAAACTGATCTGGCCCTAATGGTGAAACCACACCTAGGAAGTAATGAGCCCCTCCTGCAACAATAATAGCCATTAAGAGCTGCGAAGCTGACTGTCATCGTGAGTCAATTATTTATCATTTACTGACATCTTCAGCCTTCAACTTGCTTTTCAGCTCCGACTCAGGACGACAGAGGGGAGGGGACTGTGCAGTCTCCCACAGGAAAGGGCAGGTGATTTCAGAAAATACCAGAGGCAATCGCCTTTTTTCATTATGCATTTAAACAAGTTTACTGAAAACAAAGGCACTGTTCATGTCTGGGTTCCTCATTACTGCTTTTCATAGTACATGTGTGCAGGTAATGCAAGAATACAGACAATCTGAAAGGCGAGCGATGTTTTATTCTACAATGGCAATGAAGAATGGGCCTGAAAGGTGAAGGAAGGAGATGGATAAACAGATCATCGGGATGAGCCCTCCCCGCTAAGCGCTGTCCCACAGAGTCCCACAGCGATCCTCAGGGATGAGAACGAAAAGAGAATTTGACTTATTCTCCCACTTCACAGATCCGTCTCTCAGAGTCATAAGTATCAGATGATAAAGTTCAAAAACAATCAGAACGAAGCAAAGGACAAATTGGAATGATGCACTCAACTATCTCACCCCACAGGATTTAGCCAAATTCTGCCCAGCGAAACTTTCTGTCCTCTCCTTTCTCTCTCTGAGGTGTGGAAAGAACATTTCAGACCCATTCAGCCAGCGCCTTTGCCTCACAAAGAGTAAACTGAGGCACACGGAGAGGCAGTGTGCACGGCCCAAGATCACACAGTCCGACCCAGAATGACTGGTCGTTGGCCTGACCTGGCCTCTGTCTTCCAAGCTTTTCCCAGGATGCCACCAGCCACGTGAGTCCTTACAGGACCCAGTGCCTGCACGACAGCCTGGACGGAAGGGTGCACAGGGATTCCCCTTTGGGGTTTTGGTCTCAGTTTTTATTTTTTTGTGGTCTGGGGATTGAATCCCATGCCTTGCACATGCTAGGCAAGCACACTACCATAGAGCTATTTTTGATTTTTTTGAATTTATGAAAGAAAAAAACTTGTAGTGGTAAATTATCAAGGCAGCAAACTCTGCTTCTTTTCTAAAAACATCGCATAACATATACTAAAAAACGTATCAATGGAGATATAGTCACCTTTACTTAGAATTTAGGTATCTTAATGTCTCCTATGGGAAGAATTAATGTCTTAATGAGACAGTGCATCATTGTCTTTATCATGTTTCCTGAAGACATTTTCACTAGTGCACACTAATTTTACAAAATAAACAAAACCCTTACCATTTTAAAGCCTCTGTGTGTGTACGTATATGCATGCAGGTAGCCTATTTAAATTACCTGACTAAGGAGGCACGTGAAAAGAGAAGCCAAAGCCATGCTTCTCTCGTCTTCCTGAGCATTGATCTTGAACTAGTTCACTTCACGAACTGCTGAAGGCACTTTTCTAAGACAAAATAAGACCAAATAATAGCTTGGGATGGAGGAGGTAGAGAATTGTTTGTTTCTGTTCTTTATAGAACCTCAAAGGAGAGGGAGCCAGTACTCAGGTGTCATGCCATCAATCCCAGAGGTACCCGGGGACACTTTATTCTCACCCATAACTGATTAGAATCCTCTCTCCTGAGAAACGTAGGACCAGGAGTCATTGACAGGATTTGAGTAATCTCTTAAAATTAAAGGAAAAGCCAAAGAAACTTGAAGTCAAATAAGCATTATAAAAATAAATGTCACTAGATTAAAAACACATGCTTCCTAGATGATTACTAATTAAAATACACACATTAGCTCATTTAATTCCCAAGATGGACCTATGAGATGGGTGCTAGATTATACTCATGTTTCAGATGAACACACCGAAGCACAGAGAAATTAGATACCAGGTCACATGGCTGGTCAGTGCAGGACATGAGATCTGATCCTGCTCTCTACACTGTGTGCACGGCTGCCAGGCTTGGTTCAGGACACCAGAAAGCATCAAGGTGAAAGCATCATCTTTTCTAGGAAAAGAAAATTTCTAGAAACCCCAAAGGCTTCTCATTTCAAACATTCTCACTTATGTCCTGATCTAAAATAGATCTGAAAAACTCAGGTCAGATTGGGATGCCTTACAAGGGTGCAGTCTCTCCCTGTGGTATACATGAGAAAAAGATTGGTCTACTCCTGTCATCAATTTGTTCAGAACTAAAACAGAAGTCTCTTTCCCCCAGACTGGCCCCCTTCCTCACAGATCCTAAGCTCAGGGGACCCAAAGATTCACCACACATTTTGATGATGAGTTGTTCCTAAGAGGTGACACTGGACAGTGAACACAAGTCTTGTGTGAAGCTGAGAGTTGGTGAGTTTTCCATTGCTGTAACAATCACCCGAGGTAATTGATTTAAAAGAGGAAAGGTTTGTTTCGGTTCACAGTTTTAGAGGCTTTAGTCCAAAGTTAGTTGGCTCTACTGTTTTTGAGCTTGCAGCGAGCACACATAATGACAGAGAGCGTGCAGTGAAGTAAAGTTAGTTACCTCACAGCAGCCAGGAAGACAAAGAGGAAGTGGCCAGGGTACTAATGTCCTCTCCATGGTCATCCCCACAGTGACCTAACTTTCTCCCACTAGGGCCCAGCCATAGCAGTTCCCCCACTTCCAGCGGCACCACAGGTCGGGACCAAGCCTTTGACACATGAGATTTTGGGTGAATGTTTAAGATCCAATACCTACCACAAGATTCATCCAGGTCTACTTGTTTCCGTTTGTTTCAAAAGAACTCCACCAAATGAAGAAATAAGCACATAAATAATTCAATACAAGCTGGTGAATAATAACTATAGTAACAGAGGATCAAGGTGCTTTGGAGACATAGAAAGAGTTCATGAAGAAGCCACGGCCCCTCCCTCCGCCCGCCCCTTCTACACCTACTCTAAGGGAAAGCAATTGTTTGGTGTGTGGCATTTTTCACCAAGCACACAATGGAGTTAGGTAACACTGGAAAGAAAGGGGATTTAAATAAGGAGAGGCTTGATGGAGTAAGCTATCAGTGCACATTCTTGGGCAGAGATAATACACAACACTTAACAGTGATAGATAGCAGTTTGTACAGAGGATGTGTGCGTGTGCGTGTGCGTGTGTGTGTGTGTGTGTGTGTGTTAAGATTCTCTGTCTCCATGTATCTTAATTAAAAATCATGAGGAGAAAAGGAAGGGAAGATTATATTTATATGGGGGTGTGTGTGTGTGTGTGTGTGTGTGTGTGTGTGTGGGCGTGGGTGTATATAGAGACAAGATAGCTGTACTACTAATCTCTGTAAGTTCAACAAAAAGAACAATTTGTACTTTCATTGTTTGGCTATTTGATCTTTTTTCATGTCTAAATCTTATAACCCCAACAACTACTTCTAAGATAACAAGATGCAATATATTAACTAGTGTTAATTTCCCACTTTTTTGAAATTGTGCGTCATTTCTATGTTTTTGTTTCGTTTTTAAAATAAAAAATAAAATTTAAAAAAGTGAAAAACATGGTCTATACATGTTGCTTAGCTCTGTTTGAACTTCCCCAATTTACAATTCAAAGAAGTTTGTCAAATCCTATGATAATCACTGTTTATTATCCCACCAAAATAATGAGATGAAAGAAAAAAGCATATCTACTCATTTTCAGGTTTTTTTTAAAAAAAGAATTAATTAGAATGTAAAGAATTTCCTTTTTGAAACAAAGAAGCATTTCAATAAATGGACTCATATTGTAAAGAACAGGCTACTGCAAAAGATAAATTAATTAGCATGTATATATATATATATATATATATATATATATATACCTCTTAAAGGTTTTATACAATTTTTTAATTTGAAAAAAGAAAGGACAATTCCAACTTTAAAATTCAAAAGCTTAAAATCCTCTTTTCTTTCAGCCCCTCAACAGGAAATTCATGCATTAGATACCACTGTTTGAAACCAGGTAGAGATCAAAAAATATAGTAGGTTGGACATTTTTACCCTTATATGTCAACATTTTATTTTACACTTATTTTCACTTCTGTCCTGTGGATTCGCATTGTTTTGGTAGTTCTAACTGCAAATGCTACGAAGTTGGAGTGCTTACCACAAAATGCTTTCAGGCCTTACACAATGAACATTTCTGTAGGA
Source organism: Cavia porcellus (assembly GCF_034190915.1). Lineage (NCBI taxonomy): Eukaryota > Metazoa > Chordata > Mammalia > Rodentia > Caviidae > Cavia > Cavia porcellus. Next base: position 15,142,528 of record NW_026947496.1, read on the forward strand.
CAACATTGTCAGGCTTTTACCAACTTGACTCTTACCAAGTTTGTTCAGCCTAATCAAGAAGATTCTTCCCTCTTTAATCATACATTTTTCTCAATCAGAGAAGACTGTTCCACACAATGAAACTGAATTTTTAAAAACTGTAAATCTTAGCACCTAGCTCAGTAAGGCTGGGACGAGTTGCTTTTCAGGTTTGGTAAGAGTGGTGTGTTATTCAAACAATATATGACTTAATGTGTTTGGGGGTGAAAAAGGAATTCCTGAGATCCTTAATGAAGCTTGGCCTTAAATTTTCTTAGTATGTATGTCTGTCGATGTGTGGGTAAATATAAATCTGAGAGACAAGAAGAAGAAAAATAACCTGCTAACTTTGTGGTATGCACAAATGAAAAGTGGGACTATTTTTCAAGTGCACGATTGTTATTCCATCTTACAAAGAGCATCTTCAACATTTATCTATGACAGCTCCGATCAGAGAGGTGGTTCATGATGAAACACCAGAAGCCACCCTTTTGTGCCCACCTGTGGTCCACACATCTGAGAGTTCACCAGCTTTTGGAGGCCAGAAAATAAAGGCACAAATGGACAACCCATTTGGCATGGAAAAGTGGGAGCTGCCTTGACATCCAGTCTAGGTGGGCTAAGCAGGCAGAGCTTTGCAAGAAAGAAATGATAGAAACATTACTGTGTTCTGTTTTATTTCCTACTTTCACAAGTAAAACCTATTTACTCTAAGAACTTTACTATGAAAAAATTACTCAATGATTCAGTAATTAGCATTAATTCTACAAATGTCCACTAAAGATCAGCAATTGTGTTTTCTTCTAATTTTATCCTCCCATAGATATGAAAATGTGTAATAAGAAATCACTGCTCCTTCTAAAAAATGAGAACTGTTAGCCCCTTTAGAAAAATATTTTGTTTGCCTTCAGATCAATAGACATACGAATAAGAGCATTTAACACAGTGCACAGGTCTCAGAATATCCCAAATAAGGAATGCCAATGGACTCTCCATGCTGAAGAGTGTGTCCTTCAACTAAAAAATTTCTGACACTGGAATCTTAACACTGAATCACCAGAGCTGTGCATTTTTACTTCCAATTATTGTTGTATTTGTTTTCTGGCGAGTTTAGTAGAATATATTCAAGCCCTCTGTGAACCAAAGTTTGATCAAATTTTCTGTCCTTAATAGCTGTGTTATTGTATACTGTAAGTAGGTATAGAAATCAAACCCATAGCTTAGCTTTCTCACACCAGGTAGAAGCTTTTCCCTCTACGTTCTGTCCTGGCAACTGCATCCTCATCTGTGTTCCACACAGTATAGACACCCTGAGAGAACTGTAGGCGGTTTGCTTAGAGGACACATCCTGAACCTTACCCAGCCTCCCACTAAGATAACACCTGGAAGACTGTTCCCTGTTCATGCAGCCTGTGCTACTTTTCCAATAAGCAGGCTTTTTCACGTAAGGCCTTTGGATGATTGTCCAAAACTAGTTTCAAGCCTCTAAAGTTGTACACTTCCACAAGGGGCCTTTCAAAGCTGCTCTTCTTAACATTTTTAAAATCTGGAACATAAAACCACCATTGAAAAACAGACATATTTTTCCACTCATCAGTGTTGATGCATCCCGAACAAACTCTTTTATTTACTGTTCAGCTGTTATCCTGTTATTGATGGGCAAAAGAAAAAAAAAAATAATTGCAGAGGAGGCAAATTGATACAATGATTACAAGTAAATAATAATTACACAATAATATAGTTTGGGCTAATAAAACGTATTGTGTCTACTGAGCCTACAATTAGCACTGGTTTTAATTCCAGCCAAATTAATTTCTGAGCTGACATTTCCAGCACAAAGTAATAGTAATTTGTAGTCTTGTGCTTTCTAATCCTAGCAGCACCTGCTGATGCTGGAGAAGCTCCGGGACTGACACTGCCCGAGAGCTTCAGGATTCTGCTTTATAAAGTTAGCCCTTGACTGCCTCTGTTTATACTTTGCCTCTGGGGACCTACTGAAACACAATGAATACATAGATAACCAGTAAATAAATAAACAATTGTAAACACAACGAATGGAGCCAGTCAGCTGAGCACACCAAGTGGACCATTGCTCACGAGAGGCAAAGCAGGAGAGGGGTCCTCTGGAGGGTAGAGTGAGCGCTGACCTGTTCCCCATGTGTGGCCTTCTCAGCCTGACCCCAAGACACAAGGGGAACAAGAGGCGCACAGCAAAGAGCACGGAGTCTCCATCTAGGAGACCAGGAGGCGACTGCTGGACACCACACCAAGCTGTTCTTTGAGAAAGTAACTTCCGCTCCCCCAGTCACACTGAGCACTTGCTTGACTTGAGTGTTCATCTCTTTCTTGCCACAGGCTTTGTCTCTGTGTCTTCACTGGCAGGAGAATTAGAAGAGCACATTTCTGTGCCTGGCTGGAATCACGCATGTAGAGTATGCAAGGATGTGGTTCCCTTCAAAAAGCCACAATACTGCACCTATTCTAGCCTGCATGTTTAAGTTATTGAGAAGTTTTTTTAATAATATTGCCACACAAATGGAAACACTGCCATGAATCTGACTAAAGGTTTTATACTAATGGCAAGTTCTATTTCTGGCTGCATTTCAATCAGTATACTTGTTTTCTAGTTATCTGAAACAAGGAAAAGCAATCATGTTCTACTGATTGGAAGTTTATTCGCATGACTTACAAAAACCAGGGCCTGCTGCGAAAGATATTGTTTGTACTAAGTTCAAAGTTTTAAAAAGATTATTCTCTGAAAACATAGGACAACTAAATAAGATCGGGCATACTTTAGAGACAAACAGCCCCACATCAGGGGCCCTATAGGACCAAAATCTGGGTATCACTTTTGAAATATATATATATATATATATATGTAAATATTATATATATTTAAATATATATTTAAATAAATTAGTATATTGTATTTTCTCAAACACACTTTAAATGATTAGGGTTTGTCTTGTTTTATTTCATTAGGAAACTGCCTTTGTGTTTGTAGCAAACAAAAATTATGGCTTTCTATACATCACATTTTGAAACAAAATATGGTATAGATTCAGAAATGAAAACAGAAGTACATGCCAGGTCTCTTAAATCTAATTCGTAGAGACCTTCACATACATTTTTGAATTGTGTATCCATTCCTCTGGTGAACTCAGCAATCTGTTAGTTGAACTCAAGTAATTTTTCTATATAAAGTTGTTTCTTGGGAGTCATAGGCTGTAACCCCAGCCCATTCTCCCAAAAAGCTATGAGAAACTCAGTGTGAGAATACACTGTTTACCTACAGAGGGAGGGAAAAAAGAGCCAGAAAAAGAGAGCTACAGAGAGCTAGAAAAAAAATTCAGAGTCAGACAGTCTATTAGCAACCGAAATTTCTTCTTCCAACCCTTTATTTCGGAAGTCTGTCCCTCCAGGGTGCCGTGGTTTATACCAAAAAGGGTGTTTCCCAAAGAAAGTAACTTTCCTCCAGTGAAAATGCAGCCAGTAAAATACAATTCAGAATTAAGAGCACATTCATTACATGTCCGTTTAGCCACCCCATCACGTAGAATTATCTACATTCCATTTTTCATCATAGCCCATTAGTTTGGGCTCTTGAATATAATTCTTTTTTTCAGGACTATTTAATTTGTTTTAACATATGACCTTATGGGCCTTTTTTTTTCTTGGTCCTTTAATGAAAATAAATGGTCATCTTCAATGGGAAAATTCCACCAAAAGCTTTTAACTTATCTTTACCAGGCTAATGAAACTATACACCTCTGTGTATTTTACCTGGCATTTCATGCTTTGACATCCCTGTTCAGTGGTTCATTAAAAAAACTGAATTTAACTTTAAAACTCTACATCACATGCTAGCCAGACATTATGGCCCTTAACTTTTAATGAGCATCAACAGTGCTCTCGGCATAGACAAGAGTCACGGAGCACCACCTCCGCTCTGCAGGTCTAAATAATACATGGAAGAGCAGGTTGCACATGTGCATACATTTTAATCAATGTCCATTTACTGCTGCTATAAATGACACTAAAACATAGCTACTCCCCAGGTGTCATTAACACCTACAATAAGCCAATGGGCATTCACTCTGCCAGTTCATATTGTTAAGTGTTCCTGAAAAGTCACTTGTAAATCAAATAACATTGAAGGCTGCCAAGGAACCCATTATCTCCTGGAGGATCCCTTTATGAAGCAATAGGTAGCATATTCTTAGCATATAGAAAGTTGGGATAAAATTCTAGGTTCTTTTTTTTTTTCTCTAGTAGTCTATTTTGGGCTCTGGAAAGCGGTTCACTTCTTCACGTAACACTAAATCCCTACTGTATCACAGGCAGTATGATCAGAGTGCCTGCTTTCAACTCAGGAGAGAAAAGCCACATACATCTGTTACGAAAAGTAAAATATGTATATATTCACAAAACTATAACAATGACAGCATTATAGGAATGGTAAAGGAAATCTGAAGTGAAAAAGAAAAACTGACAACAGCTTAATACTGCATTTATAGCAATGCTAATATGCTTTTTATATACAAATAAAGATGATTAATATCAGAAATTTGTGTAAGCTTTTACTTTTAGTAGTCCCTTTGATTTAGCTTTCCGGTAAACATGTCTTCATAAAATATTTAAATTGCTAAGTAACGTAAGCAGATGCCACTGGAGAGAATGTGGCCAAGCAAACCCTGTGCACTCTTTCACAGGACACACCGCATGACCAAGTGCCCGGTGTGGATGAGCTATGTGGTCCAGCTGGCAAAAGCGCCTGCTAATTTAAAATAACCTGTTTGTTAATTGCTTTCAACCCAAGTCATTTTGCTCCTGCACTCTGAATGCTAAAGACAGTTTGGAAGAAGTGTGTCTGGGAACAAGGGTGATTAATGCAGGCAGGCAGGCAGGCCCGGCTGCAGGAGAGACCTGGGTACGGTACAGGGAAGGGCCTGGATTGGGGTTTGTGCTCTCAGCACCTGATCCAGCTGGTCTGTTGTTGGATTTCTTTCTTTCCTTTCCTTCTGCCGTCTAGTTGCAGGCTACCCCTGGAAGCGCCTGCCAAAGCGGGCTGTCCCATCAGCCCTCCGGCACAGTGCGGTGAGCAGTAGATAAAACCTTCCGGGCTCTCACAGCAGCCGCTGCCATCGAGGAGCCAGGGCATCTACGAGTTCACTAACTGCCTCTCCACCTGCCATCACCTCCCCACTCCCCCAAGGTGCCTCTTGCTGCTGATAGTCATGGTGGTTGACTGACCTTGGGCCTTGCAGTTGGCGGGCTTCCAGAAAACTCATCTGATGACAAGGTGCGCTGGATGGAGTCTGTGCTCACGCACTCAGGCCCCGAGCAGGGGCAGGGGAGGAAACGCAGGCGGCAGTTACCTGCAGCCAGGTCTTCCCTGGGAGGCAGAAACAATGCCACCTCCATTCCCCCGGCTTCTCCCCTGCCCACGGAGACCAGGCTGCCACTCACCACCCCCAGGGTGAACAGAAGCAGCAAAGAAATAAAAACAAAAAATGACAGAGAGACATGGATTATATGTTTCCAGTCTGTTGAACTTTGCTTTCCTGAAGACTCAAAAAAATAAAAAAGAAAGAAAGAAGAAAAGAAAAAGAAAAAAATTGTCCTACTGGTTATTAAAGCAAGACCATAGTGTTTTCAAATACAAGTGACAAACAGGTTTTTATCTGATAGATGCTTCTCTAACTCTTTGAAGTTCTGGGACCATCCTAAAGGTTACGTGAATTTATAATTTCCTAGTGATTCTGTGTGTGTGTGTGTGTGTGTGTGTGTGTTGCCAAATGAGGAATCAGCATTAGGCCAACGGTTAATGTAATATTAGTTGGTGTAGCTGACATCAAAAATTGCGCTCAAAAGACTAAGCTGAGAAGAAAGCAGACAGACCAGTCTTCCCGGGACACGCTACGCCCTCTGTGAAAAGCTGCCTTTTCTTGGCAAACTGACTTCTGCTTTAATGTAGCAGGGAGCTGTGTGTCATAATGGACTTGTGCCCAGTTTCACCATGGTTGGGAACTGGAAGGCCTTTGGGAAAACCTGGAGGAAACTTTTCTGTGTGAATCCCAACATACCAGCAGGACAGAAATGTGATGAAGTCATTTCATTGACATCATTTGAAAAGAATTCCATTCCCAAAGGAGCTCTGCCGACACCCAGTTTTCAGACCTCATAAACAGCGACTGACTTTCTGCCTCAATTTAAAGAAGGGTCATGGGGACCAACACAAGTGCGTTCCACTTCCATTAATAGGATCAAAGCCTTTTCAAACATTTTTCCCTTCTGCTCGCGCCCTATAATTCTCCTGGTAAGAAATTATCTCTACTTTCTTCAAGCACGTAAAATGAAATTTTTTATTTTTATAAAACATGAAATGATTATTATGGCTAATACGTGAGAAATGATTAGGCATAACTCCTTTGATTCCAGATGACTATTTTTATTTTATGTTTCCATTGAAAATTTTCTGATTTCCCTAGCTTTTTTTGCTCTAGAGAAGGTACAAGGACACCCTGGTCCCTGCTCAGGACAGACTTTTACCTAAGCCTGGGAGTTTCCCAAACTGGTACAGCACCTAAGAAGGTGACACACTCTTGCCGAAGGTTCATGTCTGTGACTGGGTTCCTCTCTTCATCCTACTCTGCTAATCCATCTCTTTGCCTCCTTCCTTTTCCATCACTTCTTTATCAGGACCAGCCTTAGGGCAAAGCAAAACACCAATTCTACTTTGTATGTTTCCACGATCTTTAATTTTTTTACAGTCATTTTCATCAAACAAGTTCACAGCAGCCTTGGGGTCAGGTGACTGAGATATTTGTTTCATTAATAAAAAAAACATATTAGGGGTTAAGTAGGCTCAGAGTTATATAGGACAAGATTGCTTTTTTTATTTTATGATGACTCATTTCCCATTAGTAATAACTATCATTCCCGAAGTTCAGAAAAAAACCCTGTCTGGGGTATATTATCAACTTGCCACAATACCTGCCTGTGTTTTTAAATTGAGGTTTTTCTTTTGTAAGTCCCTCAAAGAAGTAATACTGATGTCCGTGTTCATGAATTTAGAAGTCTCCCTTCCAGATCAGATTCCTGGAAACATCTTTGTATTCATCTTCCTCGGTTTCCTTTACAAACACGTCTCCTATGTGTCTCCCTTCCGGCGTCATTCCATGAAGTCACTCTATACGGCCACAGATCTTTTCTCCCACCTGCACCGGCCGTACCTCCTCTCCTCCTCTCACTCTGAACACCTCCCCGACACTGCTTCCCGGCCACACCTGCACAGTAACAGGCTCACCCTTTGCACAGTAACACACACGGGCACGCAGCTGCAGCTACGCAACCCAGAAACTCTGTCCCTCACCGGCCAGCCTGGCCCTGCCTCTCTCTCCGAGCACAGGGTTCAGAGACCGGTTCCACATGACCGACCACTCCCTTACTTACTTTGTACCTCTTTTCCAAGATGCCCAAAGTGTTCTGGGAGTAGCTCACACATTTGTCACAACAGCTCTTGGACACAGACCCAGGCTGTCATCAGACATCATTATTCCTGGACTGGAACTCAAGGAAGACGGTCAGCTCCAACGGGCAGGTGGAGAAGGCTGCAAGCCACAGTTCAGAGCACAGACCGTGCACACAGCAGTCTGAACTGACCACCACTGGTCCAGGGACAAACGAAATAGATTGCTTCGGAAAAGGAGAAACGGCTTTCTCTAACCCTAAAAATACTGGTGCCTAACTCTTGCATGTTCTAGGTGATGGTTAATACCCTGACACCAGCAAGCCTGAAAGAAAGCAGGAAGAGAGAAAGTGGAACAGGACAATGCCATCCCTGAGCCTCCATAGAATAAGCCATTAAAGTTTACCAGGCTTCTAGAAACCCAAACCTCAGTTTTTGCCAAGAATATAAACAAACCCAGGGCATTTTCCAGAACGAAAGAGAAGAAAGATACATTCGTGACCTTTGTTTTTCTATAAGACCTGACCGAAAGTGGTGTGTCTAAAGCCATCCCACATGGTTGTTGCCTTTTCTTAGACATGGGGAATTATTTCTTTCAATTTATTTTGCCTCCCCGTGGTTTACTTAAGGTAATATAAATAATAATACATTTCTTACAGCAAAGGCTCCTTCAGTGCAACTGTTTATTATGACAGATGTCCCATAAAAATAGCAGGTCAGCTTCCTTGTTCAAGTCGGGGCACTGTTGCGGAATACTGCCCGGTCTGGTCACAGGAAGGTGGGTGGCGCAGTGACGCCAGGAGGTGGTTGACTGCAGGGATCTCGGTGATAAGGGGTGATCTCATCTTAGGCTTTTAAAAGGGTAACATGGGAAGGTATTTTCTCATACCTTCTCCTCTTTACGTTTTTATGCCTTTCTTTTTTAAAAAAATCCTTTTGTCTTTAAGAAAATTCATGCAAAAGTCAGAAATTCACAATTTTAGCACCTATCAAAGAAAAGAGTGGGGGGAGAGCAATTTGTTTCTTATTTGTTTCTTATTTCTTATTTTGAGAATCCAAGGCTGCTTTTCTCTTTTCAACATTACTGACATTTCTATTCTTCCACACTAAACAGGAAATTTAGGTTGACTTTGTTAAGTAGGTATCATTTTTTTCAATTGGTCTTTCAGAAATTTAGAAGTTGAAATCAATGAGTTTTGCATTAACTATAATTTTCCTGCTGAATATTCTACAGGAACTTTGTTTTCCATTTGTTGGTTACCAGACATCAAACTCAACACCTTGCGCCTGCCAGGCCTACAGGGACTTTTTTCCTAAATTTCACGGAGCACTTTTAGGTCATGTGATTCTTTCTCTGAGGTCTCTGAGGGGAAAACTAAAACCTGCTGTCTAGACAGATATTTCTGTTTGATAAAGGAAGAAAAGACTCAGTTTTCTTTAAAATTTGTTCTCTGTCCAGATATTTGACATCTATTTTGTGCTGCATAGACTTAACCTAAGAGCACGAGGCAAGGCATGAGAAGGGTTCTGCTCTGAGAAAAATCAGAACCCTCCTCTTGGGTGTGGAAGCAGGGTGCAAGTCATAAAGCCCAAGGAAGACTTCCCGTGCAGAAGAGGAGGAAGGACCAATTAGCTCTTACCTCTGGCCCCTACCTCAGCGTCCCACAGGGTCTCCACTGCTGCTTCTGATCAGTCTTGCAGGACCCTTGTTTATTCTCCACCTTCTCACCCACATCCTGAGGCCTCCTCAGCTCTGGTGCAAGTTTCCCTGGGGAGCTTCAGGTGATTGGTCCCCACAGATACCTACCCAAGGTTCTCAGGTCCCTGGTACTCATGATGGCAGAGTATTTGCATAGAACCTATATGCTTGGAGCCCTCTGCTACATATTTTAAGTCATCTCTAGATTCTTTTTTATACCTATACACTGTAAATGCTATGTAAATGTTTGCTTAGAGAATAATTGCTTAGAAAAACTCTGTGCATGTTCTGTACCTAGTCAATATTTTTTTCTTTCAAATATTTTTGATCAATGGTTGGCTGAATCTGTGGATTCAGAGGTCTGACTCGTCTGTTACTTTGGATGGAGAAAAAACAGGAGAGAGAAAAAAGGGGCAACAGATTGCAGTGCTGACCACCTCTCAGTGGGCCCAGCTCACCTAGCATCAGCTACCAGGCAGGTTCCAAGTGCTCTCGGATGAGGTCCCCTGCTGAAGGATCATACTGGTACCAGCCTTGTGTTCCTGACTGATCTTGGCTTCCAGCGTGGGAAATCTTCCCTCAAGAAATCCCCATAGCAGTCTTCTCTTCCTACTCCTGTCAACTACATGAAAGCCAAGAGATGCTTTGGGTTTCCTTTTGGAAGCCCAATCAAAGGACAAAAAATCCTGAAAGACAAACCATCAAAACAGAGCAGTGAGCTGAGGATGTAGTTAAGGGCTAGAGCACCTGCCTGCCATCCCTGAGGTTCCGGGTTCCAGCCCCAACACTGGAAAAAGTGCAATACTAGATTAGCAAAACACTTTCAGCAGTTAGGACTTAGCAATAAGGTCATTGTTTTTTCCTTTCACATCCCTACAAGTCCAAGTCTAACTGAACATTAGCTGAGAATACATAAAGATCTAAAATTAAAGCAAAATAAATGTACCTAAAGATTTCAGCTACCTTAGAAGAATTAGGGAATTGTTTTACTATGTTTCCTTGGATGAGTAGCTTAAATTGAAATAAATAAATAGGTAAAAGTGATCAGTGTTTTGCAGCAGAGCCAAAGATCAGTCAAAGGTTGACTCCAGATATGACTAAAGAGCAGATACAGCCTCCAGCAGACTAGCAGTTACCTCCTCCCTCAGCCCCGGGCTGAACCCACGAGCCTGTCCTGGGGATGGGAGGCAAGAAGTGAGAATGGCCCTGTAAGAAGCCCTAATGGATTGAAAAGCTAAGGATGAGCCACTATCATTTATTCTGCCAATGAAACATCAATTATTAGATGCAACTGGAGAGAAACGCCAGAATCACAAGCATGCATCATTAAAGGTCCAAATTTCCGAGTCATTCAAAGGTGCAGGTGAATTTTTAAAACAACTTTTTAAATAATCTCTAAAAGATGCCTGGACATATTCAGATACTGTCACCTCACCAGATAATTCATCTGCAGGCAGTTAAATACTAATTAGCACTATGTCACACTAATCTGCTTTGTAAAAGATAAAAAGGTTCCAGGTACAGTGCTCCTCAGTCTGGCCAGCTGACAGGCTTTTCCCATCAGCAGTCCATAATTTAGGACGAGGTCTCAGGTGCTTCTTGGTCACGTCTTTAGAGCTGTAGTGAGTGCCTTGCTGGAGATTTAAGTTCTAAGCTGGAGGCCCTGCAGACTAAACTGAAGCCCAAGAACTCAGGGTCATTTCTCCATTAAATTGGGGATGCAAAACAAGCTGGTAAGGAAACTGATCTGAAAACCCTGGTGGAAAGGGAGCTCTGAGCTTCCCAGACTTCAGCCAGCCTCCCAGGACCTGACATTTGGAATACAGAGATATTCGCAAGAGCTCAACTTAGGGATGTCTGCCAAGCCAGTGAACAGAAACGGTGAAGAATCCTAGCTCATCACTTTCAAGACCCAGGCTACGGGCTCTACAGTGGAAAGCATAGTATCTAGAAAGATGGACCAGATGAAACTCCTGAGCACATATTCCACAGAAGGGTAACTTTTGACTTTATTTGTTATGTCATTGAAGCTGCCTGAAGCTGTGGACAATCTGCCAACTGCCTGACACCGTCCTCAACCCTCTTCTTTTAACTTTCACAAGACTTTCTTCCTAATGAAATAGACTAGCCAGGGTAGCTCCACAGCCCCAGAAAGGAGATGCTGGCAGGATGGACGATGCAGGCAATGATGGCAGGGCCTCCGTTGCTCATTCAGTATCCCAGAGAACTCTAAAGACAGCACATAAATCACCAAGGACAAAACTGAGAGGAAGTCGGTACATTTAAATATTTACATCTACATAGAGAACCTGGTCCCAGTGGCAAAAACCTTGGTATGTGCCAATGTTAATCAGGTACTAAAAAAAATTCAGACCCTGTAGGAAACAACAAAATCCTGTTATAGAAGATGTAAAGCAGGATATGGGTGATTTTTAAACTCTCCATAACTCTAAAAAATATCTTTCAAAGTACCAAGAAGAAATGTCTCATTTGGGGGACACTCAGACTAGTGCTATGCAGCTTCATTTACAGGAAAGTGGGTGACTTTAGTGGTGGTAGTCTTCTCTCCAAGGAAAGGTCATACAGAAAGTCTGGCCCATGCCAAATTAGTATAACAAGGCCCACATCATACAGAAACTTTGGCTATGACCTCACTCTGGACATGCCCAGGGTTTCCTTAAGAAGCTAGTCTCTATCTGTATTCTTGGGGCTGCTGGGTCAGGCAGTGTCCAGCACACTGGTCCCAAACACTGTTATAAGACATCACGGAGGTAAACTGATTGGGAGATTTCCAGAACAGCACCAGGAAAAACAAAGTGAATACAAAGCCACATGGTATCATGGAAAGAATGCTAATTATTGTATCGCCTCAAATGTTTTCTGTGTAATAGGAACATGGAAAACTGTAACAGGTGGTTTGCCTATTTCTAAACCCGCATGAGCCAACTGGTGAGATAAAATAGGTTTAGGAAAGATACTGTTGACTGGAAAGACAATAAACTTAAAAAGTGCAATGAAATTTCCAAATTATCTTTTTAAAATGATAGATCTTCAGTATCTTGGAAAAGGTATTTAGTTTTAGAATACACTCACAAAAAAAAACACGGTCTAAGTATTCTCAATTGTTTACATCTTGATGCAAGGAATGATGCTAGAGCTTCTTACACATTCACTTTTTAAGATATTTGTTATCTGTGAAGTGTGGGAGTCTTTCTTTGTTTTGCATTACTGTAACAAAATGTCTGAGTTTGAACACTTTCTAAAGAGAAGAGGTTTATTTAGCTCATAACTCAAGAGCACCAAAAGCACAATATATCCATTTTGGTGAAAGGCTCCTGGCAGACCACATCACATGGCAGAGTCCCCTCAAGAAAGAACATAACTGCAGACGATGTGAGAGAGTGAGGGGGCTGGGTTCCTATTCTATATCAGCCGGCTCTCATGGCAACCAGTGCCTTCTGCAAGATCTAATCTGTTCCATGAGCCCAGAATTGGTCCCTGGGCCATTATGAGCCAGTCACCTCTTACCAGGTGCCACCTCTTAAACATTCCTTACCTCACAATCCATTACTTTAACACCAAGCTTACAGAGAATGAGCTTTTGGAGAGTGACCCGTATGTACACCACAGTGGGTACCACAACTATCACTTAAGAAGCCCTTAGTATGTGCTAGACATGGTCGATGCCTTTATATGCATTAAACCATATAAGCTTCATGCAATTCTACGTAGAATTGCCTGTTATGAGAGGCAAGTAAGGTGACACATGCAAAACACTTAGACCAGTGCCCAGTAGATAGTAGGTGCTAAATAAATATAAGCAAACTCAGCTAAGGTATTATAAGTTTAAAAGCATGTATTCAAAATACTTTCTAGCATAATCCATCAGTATAAATATTCCCTTCAATGGCATATTTTCTACATTTCCCAAAACCACCACCATTGCAGGTGCCAATCCAGTGAACTAAATCCCTCCTTCCATAAAGCCCACATTGAAACCGTGATGATAGCAGAAACCATGGTCCTGGCTGGTGAGGAGAAGACAACCAACCAAGGCAGGTCGGGACCCTGGTCTTTACACAGTAAGCCTCAGAGAGCTAGAGCTGACCAGCACCGTGCAGAGCTGGGTCCTGAAATTGATTTCAAATCGGGTTCTTAGGATAATGTGAAAGGTAATTATAATCATTGTTGTTATTGTCATTATACCTTGCAATTACCTTGGCTTAATTAATTCCGACTTGTGAAGAGCTTCGAGATCTCCAGATGAAAGGTGCCATGCTGCTGTGAAGTGTCATTATTCTTCTGCTGCTCCTTTCATCCACGGTGATTATAGCTCTTCATAAGCATTAATTAATCCTTGTAACTATCCCAGAAAGCAGATAAGCGTAGGAGTCACCTGCGCTGGGTCCAAGAGAGACATTTACCCCAGGAGCTGAGTGATACTGTTGGTACCAGTTGGGCGCGGGAGGCCCCCAAATCACAGGGCTTTGTTACTTGACCATCAGCAATTTGTACAATCTCCCTGTAAAGTCACAGTGCAACAAGGAGCTACACCAACATAGCCTCGGTTTCTTTTATAGTGATTATGCAGGAGTGGAGACATAGCTCAGTGGTACAATGTATGCTTAGCGTGAGCAAAGCCCTAGGCTCAATTCCCAGCACCAAAGAAAGAAAAAATCAAAAAGATGAGACAAGATTATGCAATTTATACTCAATGAGAGTTATCCTCAAAGACTTAGTAATGGTGGAAGAGGAGGCAGGGAGAATGAATAATAAACCTACATTTATTATTTTTCAATGACCTGGCAACTTTATAATCGAATACAATATTTTCAAGTGTTCCATAGTAAAGCCTTTGCCCAATGTCATGAAAGTATGAAGCCTAACTGAGAATAACACTTAGTTCAAAATCACTGACTGAGTTAGATTTTCACTGAGATGGATGAATTATGCTTTTCACTCCCATTTATTCTCAAAAGTGAAGGGCATTTGAGAATAACATTACTGTGAGGCAGGAATCTTACAGACGCAAGTGAGTATAACAACTTTTGAGATTTTCCTATATAGCTTCTAATGTTTTTAATAAATATAAAAACATTATATGGAAAACAGGTCATATATCCCACTGATTCCCAGTTTGAAAATCCAAACCTGAAACGCACCAAAATCTGACACTTCCGGGGGTCTGAAATAAAATTCCACATCATGAAACTTGGTTTTACACACAAAATTATTAAACTCACATAAAATTACCTTACACCTACATGTGTAACTGTCTATGAATCATAAGTGAATTTCATGTTTAGGAGCATGAAGGTCCTTTTCTCAAGATAACTCATTACATATGTTTAAAAAAACATACCTGCACTCACAAGCATTTAAGGTAAGGAACAGTCAACTTGTATAATACAGGGATTGAAGATACTTGTTTTCTTTTGGTGCTGAAGCCTTGGAATTTTTGTGTCATTTGTTTAGAAAGGTACGTGAATGGCTGAGACACTTTTATATGTCAGTCAGGGAAAAGGCGCCCAGGCTGGACTTTGGGGCTCAGGAGTCCCTCTGTCCCCTTCACAGGGCGTGGCAGCACCCCAGAGGCTGCGCTGGTGAGAGGAGATGGACAGGATTTGCTTAGCAAGCTTGGCACTGAAGAGAATTCACCTGGACCAACAAACACTGTTATTGCACCGTCACGAATCCTGGTGATGACTGTGCTCCACATTACTGTCATTATTGCTGTTATCATCCAATACAATAAACTCATAATTATCATTGGACACTCATCACAAAGCACCACCTCAAAACAGGCTGCACAGAGCTTTATAATCTAGATGGGCAGAAAAAGAAACTCTACTAAGTGCAATCAAAATAACCAGAATCTGTTTTTCACCACAGATTGCTGTTTTCAGAGTATACAAAATTACTCAGAGATGTGTTGTGTGAACCAAAGGTTTGCTTTCTTGTCAAGAGAAGGAAATCCTTTGAAATATTACTATCCTGCATCTCCCAGAATATCCTGGCATCTAGTAAGTGCTCAGTAAAAATTGCATGCTGAATTGCTTTCTGAAACTGAACTGTATTAACATCCGTGAGGTAGGTAACATTTTATTTAGAGCAGAAATGTTAGCAAGATATAGACGCTAGACTCTTACTGTTCTCTCACTAAGACAAAATACTCAATACCCAAAATTAAGGAAGGAAAAGTTAATTTAGCTCACAGTTTGCGGAGGTTTCAGTCCATTATCAACAGGCTCCAAAAAGGCAGGGTAACACGGTGAGGGGCAGCACTTCATGGCAGCAGAAGACAGCAAAAGTGGGGGAGAGCAAACCCCTTTTCCTTCCTTACATTGTAAGCCTGTAAGCTAGCTATCACCCCCGAGGGTGAGCACAGCATTCATATCTCATATCTCCATGTCCTCCTCTGGCACCAAAGGATGAGGATGTTTACAAAGTGAGGACCCTGATCCCTGCTGAGTCACTTAGTTAGACTTCTAAACTTCCCAAGTTGACACAGTGTATCAACCATAACACTCTCCATATCTATATACCTAATTGCAGATTGAAAATATTCAATAAAATTGTCTATTAACACATATACACTTCCTTCACTTGTCAATATTCCTTAAACAATCCAGGGTGACAGCTATGTGCCCAGAATTCCCTCAGTACTATTTAGTCACTCTAAAGGTGGTTGAAAGTATACAGGATGGTGACCATAGGTTACACGCGGATGCTAAGCTGCTTTACGTAAGGCACCTGATTATCTATGGGTTCTGGTACTGGCAGAAGTCCCAAAACCAATTCTCTTTGATACCAAGAGACATTCTTCTTATTTTAGTAATACATCTTCACGTTAAATTCATTCACTTATGATTTAGATTGAATTGAGGTCTTTCAAATACTGTTTCACTAAAGACTGATTATCATAACATAAAAGATTAAGAGGTAATTCTAAGACCTGATTTTAGGGGATTATTTCTGTTTTGTTCTGTTGGTTTTGTGGTAGTGGGGACTGAACCTTGAGCCTTTGCACTGAAATATATTCCTAACCCTTTTTGTTTTTTGAGGCATGGTCTGGCTAAGTTACCCAGGCAGGACTCAAACTTATGATCCTTCTGCCTCCCAAAGTGCTGGGACTCTAGGCATGCACAACTGAACCCAGCTCAGGAAAGACTTCTTTTGTTTTGCTTTTGGGTTTTGTTTGTTTGTTTGTTTGTTTGTATGTATGTTGGTACTGGGGATCAAACTCACAACCTCATGCTTTCCAGGCAGGCACTTATGGCACTGAGCTAAATCCCCAGCCCCTCAGGAAAGAGTTTTTGATGAAGGCAAAGAAAGGACAACGTGAGAGTTCCTAAACAAAGGGAAAAGAAGGCAACACAAATGAAGAGAGCAGAAGAAGATGAGGAAGCTGACTGCATACCTCGCAGTATCTCCTCTACCATTTGCAGAAGCTTTCCCCCAGCTCCTGCTTGTGTGAGTGAGGCTGTGCGCCTTAGGCTTACTGAAATCCAGCTCTCATTTGGTGCAGCTGAGCACCCTCACTCCTGCCCACTTGTTCCTCCCACTGGAGCTCACCTTCCACTGGTGTCTTCAGCTGCCGGGGAGCCCCTCTCTCTGAGTATGAAGGACTGCAAGCCCCACGTGACTGTTCCGATTCATGCTCTGAAACCCAGGGTGAATACCATACCTACTTTAAGGAGACAATTATAAACACACAGAGGGCTGAAATCAGTCATCCTGGAGTTTCATTTATCTTATCTGTAAGCAGATGGTCTTCAAAGTATTGAAGCACATTTGAACGCCCAGCATCCATGATTTATTGCACAAGGAGGCAAAGAGAGGTGGACTTAGCATGGGCCCTTCACAGGTACAGGGCGCCAATGCCACCAGGCGGCTGGCTTCTCAGCAGCTGAATAGAGGGAGATCTCTAGTCACATTAGTTTTCCAATCAGAGCTGCTGGCCCAACGCACACCTCCACCTCCACTAGAAGTACTTTATGGACTTCTCTGTGTGCGAATCTGTTCCTTTTTGTTCTGCCAGAATCCACTGGCCATTGTGCAAGTTAATAAAAATGGTGCCCACTATCAAAAGACTGACTGGCTTTCAATGGGAAGGTCCAGAGAGTGCAAAGCAATGAATTTGGAAGTCAAATAAGGACCAAAAATAGTAAGTTACTTATAACAGAGCAAAGGCCCACCCAACCCTCTTCCTTCTCTCCTTGCCTCTCCTCCACCTTTATTCCTGATACCTCTGCTTTTTTAATCTCTGTGCGCCTTTGTTTTGGTTTGCAGGTGCCAAGCGAGAACGGCCAGCAGAGAGCTCTGGGTTCCGGGCACGACTCTGCAGCCAGCCCCTCTGGCTCAGCCAGCTGGATCGCACTGAATTAGTCAAGTACTTCATTATCTCTCCTCTCTCCACGTTTGGCTCCAGGTAATAAATGCCCAAACAGGAGAGCCTTCTGCTGCACTGTCTGTGAAGTTCCAGAGTCCGGGCCAATTCCGCAGCTCAGCTCCTACCCTGGGAGGGCACCGTGTTTCATCCCTGCCTGCAGTGCCTCCCGGTCCCCGTTTAGTCACAGCAGTCTCTAACCGTGGAGCTGCTGATAACGGCTGCCTGGGGAGCCCTGGAGCCCTGGGGGGCCTGGCTGAGGAGGGGTCCGCTGGAGAGCCAGCCCAATTATGATGTTGGGAGAGATGTCTGCTCCTGGGGAGCTGCCCTTGTTAACAGGCAGTGGGGCTGAGGGCCTCGAGGCAAGGCCGTTCTGACAATGCATGGGCAGAAAAGCACATCTCCAGGCTTGGTGGGTAAAGCCACAGGGTGGAACTCTGAAAAATAATCAAACGGCCACCCTTCGAGAGTCATGTCAGAATAAATCACGATGTTAACTGTATAGCCCTTTCCGGTTTGTCAGTAGATCCGAAATAAGCAGCTGCTTAACCTTCGAGGGAAGCAAAATCCAGGTTGAGACCAAGTGCATTATCCTCTGCCTGCGGTTTTCCCTTCCCTAGGTGAACTGGCACCGACACACATGGCTACAAGACCCCTGAGCCTTCTTTCCAGTTGACAGTTGCACAGATACCTAAACCTTGAGGGCACAGAATCAATAGGATTGAGCTCTGCTCTGCTCTGCTCCTTTCAACCAGGACCATAAAGGGACTTTCACGGTGACCCAGACTCGGTACCATAGAATTTTAAATATATCTAAGAAAATCTGGCTAAAGAGATGATATTTTAAAGCTTACACTCCCTCCCTGTAAATAGAAGTGGGAAGGTGAGGGACCCACAGGGAGCTAAAATCAGGACTCATGAGCATCCTGTCTTAAATCAAGAGACGATTTTACATTTTTGATTCACAATGAGAAAATCCACAGAGACAGAATGTACAGTCAAATCTCATTTTATCAAAGTTTACAGCAGTCCTTATCAAAGAAAATAGGAGAAGGAACTCTGAAGTGAGACAAGGGACCCTTCTCCCAGGACCCCTACCCCAAGTAGGTAAGGACCAAAGTGACAGAAGAGGCTCCTCTGGCAACAGAGCTCTAAACTGCAGCATTTAGATAACAGTATCAATGGCAAAATACTGCTAAATTAATCTAACTCCTTTTGATTATTGATGTCCCACTGTTTTGTGCCTGAAAGGACATAAGATGCATCAGTCGCTTATAAATTATTCATTTGGTTATTTTGGCAATGTGTCTCCATTTATCAACTGATAAATGTACAGAAGATAAGAGTAATTTTATAGCCTCTTGACATTCACCATTGACATTATTTTCCTATTTAATAAGGGAAAACATTACTGAAATACTTTAACAATATCACAGGCATCATAGATTAACATCAGCAAAACTGAGCCTTATCAATGGATCCAAGAGTTGATTCTCTGAAAAATTAAATGAAATAGACAAACACTTGGCCAGCCTCATCCAAACAAGGAAAGAAGGGACCCAAATCCGTGCAAGCAGGGATGAAACCACAATGAATCTTGAAGAAATCCAGAAGATCATCAAGACTTGCTTTAAGGAACTGTACTTAATGAGAGAGAAATTTCAGAAGAAATCATTAAATTCCTAGATATATATGAATTACTGAAGCTAAATCAAAATGATTTTAAAAATTCTAAATAACCCAATGTCAATCAATGGAACTGAAGAAGTAATTTTTAAAAACTACTAATGAAGAGAAGTCTAAGTCCTGCAGGATTCACCAGAACTTTAGAGAAGATTCACTGCCACTATTTCTCAAACTCTTTAATGAAACTGAAAGGGAAGCAATACTCCCAAAGTCATTCCTAGATGCAAGCACTACCCTGATACCAAAACCAAAGAAAGACCAACCAAAAAAGAGAACTACAGACCAGTCTCCCTAATGAACATAGACACAAAAAACCTCAATAAGGTACTAACAAAGGAATACAACAAATCATCAAGAAGATCACACACCAAGACTATGTAGGATTCATCCTGGGGATTTGGGGATGGTTCAACATACACAACTCAATAAATGTAACTCACCACAGACAGTAACAGAACAGAGGGCGAAATCCACAACATCTCATTCAACATAGAAAAAGCATTGACAAAGTCTGTCACCCATTAATGAGAAAAATGCTACAAGAAATTGGATTACAAAGTCTTTATCTCAATCCAATAAAAGCCATCTATGATAAATCAACAGCCAAGATCATACTAAACTGAAAGCTTTTGCTCTGAAATCAGGTACAAAACAAAAGGTGCCCACTATCACTTCTCCTACTCAATATAGTTCTGGAAATATTAGCGAGAGCAATTAGACAAGAGAAAGAAACAAAAAGAATGTGGATAGGAAAGGAGTAAGTTAAATAATCATTATTTGCATGTGATATGGTGTTCTACATAGAAGACCCTCAAAACTCCACCAAAAATACTAGATTTAATAACCGAATTCAGCAAGACACAAAATCAGCACTCAAAAAAATCAACCACATTCCTGTGTGTGAGTAGTGAATTCACTGAGAGAGAAATTAGGAAAGCAACTCTCACAATAGCATCAAGAAAAATGAAATACTTAGGAATCAGTTTAACAAAGTAAATGAAAGACCTGTGCATTGAAAAGTACAGCACTCTGATAAATGAGGTGAAGAGGATATCAGAAAATGGAAACATAACCCCTGTTCTTGGATAGGCAAAACCAACATAGTGAAAATAGTCATACTTCCAAAACTGATATACACATTTAATGCAACCCCAATCAAAATATCAATTACATACCTCACAGAATAAGAGAAAAGAATCCTAAAATTCATATGGAATCAGAAGAGACCTACAATAGAAAAAGTAATTATGGGCAAAAGAGAGGGCATCACAACTCCTGATCTGAAGTTATATTACCAAGGTACAGTGATAAAAACAGCATAGTACTGGGAAAAAAAAAAAAAACAGACTCAAAAATCAGTGCAACTGAGTAAAAGACACAGAAACAACTCCAAAAACATTCAGCTACCTTATATTTCCCAAAGGAGCCAAACACTTTCACTAGAAGAAAGACAACCTCCTTAATACATGTACTGGGTAAACTGGTTTTTCACACGATAAAGATTAAACCTAGACACATCTTTCTCATCACGTACTCACTAAAATCAAAACATATCAAATATCTAAATATAAAAACAGAAACAGTTAATCTGTTGGAAGGTACAATATGTACAATACATATCATTGGGTTATTACAATACAATACATTGGGTTATTTAGAATTTTTAAAATCATTTTGATTTAGCTTACAATAATCTGTTGGAAGATACAGTCTGTACATGTTGTACAGACTGTGTCTTGAAGACACAGGTGTAGGCAAAGACTTAATGAATAAAATCCCAACCCCATAGAAAGTATTGCAAAGAATCCAAAGCCAGGGTCACACCAAATTAAAAAGCTTCTGCACAACAAAAGAAATCACCAACAGAGTAAAGCAGCAACCCACAGAAAAATGTGAAAAGATTTTACCAACTACTCCTCAAAGAGCTGGTATCTAGAATTATAAAGAAAAAAATCGAACACTTGCCAAATTTAAGATTCAGTTACAAAGTGGGCATCTGAAATGAACAGACATTTCTCAGATGAATAAGTGCAAATAGCTAATAAGTAAATGAAAAAAAGCTCAGTATCACTGAAATGCAAATCAAAACAACACAATACAATCCATCAACAGACAAACTGGGAGAGACTGTGGTTTTATATACTATGCAGTACTACTCTGCCATAAAGAAGGGTAAACATGGGACATTTTTGGGTAAATCAATGTACCCTGAGAACATAATTTTAAGTAAAATAAATCAGAAACAAATATTAATATCACATTCTCTTGTATAAGAAATCCAACAGATAAATCAAGAGCAAAATAGAGGACAGATATTGAGAAGCGTGAAGAACATGTTTAAATAGGAAGGAGAACATGGGAAGGAGGAGGGGAAAGGTATTTTTAAAAAGAGAATGGAAGGAAGAAATGGGAAAAAAATCCTTTGTAAATGGGAGCAGATGAAGGGTTAAAGGGGTGCGAGAGGACGGGGGAAATAGAGAGGAATTAAGATATGTATATATAGTATATCCCTCAGCCCCTCATCCTCTAGGAAGTACCCAGGAAGCCTTAAATTCTGCAATATGTATCCAGCATGGTGCTTATTACTCCTCTATCTCACAACTGATCCTGCCTTGACAGAGATTTCAGGACCAGAGGGAACCACTTGTGACCTGTTTGCTTTTTAGCTGCAGATATCCACCAAGGCAGACCAGAGCTAGACCGACTTTCAAAGTCTACAGATGAGTTTCAGACTTTGCCCTTGCTTTTGACCTATCATGATGAGATATCCAGTTCATCATGGCCACTTGCTATATCCCAGATGAAAGCAAAAGAATTCTGCAAGTGGCTAAGAACTATGAAAATAAACAGTATGCTTTAAAAGGGAAGAAAACCATCTGGAGAGACTATTCTCCATTCAACGTAACCAAACCAGGACTACAAACATAGATCCATCTTCCGGAAGACAGAGGCACTGGTGGGGCATCATTGCATTTGTCAATCAGTCCCAAATACTCAGCATAAATTACAAAAACCTCAGATGGGTCCACAGACACCAATGACATAATTTCTGGACAAGGCCTTTTCAATAATCAGTTTTCAAGGCAAGGTCAGAAGAAAAACACTAAAATTACAGTTGTCCCAATTGGCAAAACTCACCCAAATTATCCCAGGGAAAACCCAAGGACAACTGCAGCCCCAAGAACACTGGGTACTGGGCATGTGACTGTACCAAGCCACCACCCAGGCCCTGCTCTGAGTTTCAGGTAGCCAATGTGTCTGACTCGTGGTACTGGGGAATTCATTGTCTCCACTACCAGACGGGGCAAGGCCCACAAGAACCCTTGCTTCCCACTCTGAAGAGGCCCAGGAGAACCTACAATCCCCTTGTTCACGTATATAACCATTTCCAGTGAGGCACTCTTGGTAATCTTAGACACCTAAAAGGGCAAATTCAGCTGTACCAGTAGTTATCAAACTAAAAGACCTGACCAGTTTCCTAACTGAAGGCAGTATCCAATCAGAGAGACATATAAAGGCTTCTACCTCTCATAACTACATTTCTCAAATATGGTCTTCTGTAGCCTTCTCAGCCCCTTTCCAATGTCCCCATTCTCCTTGTAGTGAAACTCTCTGGAGAATACAGGAGGATATAAGACTGCCAGCTCATTAATGAGACTAGAATCCCAACCCACCGTCTGGTAGCAGAACCATATACAATTCTCTCCCAAATTCCAGGGGACACTAATCTGTTCTCAGTCTTAGATGGCAAAGATTCATTAATTTTTATTCCCATCCATCCGAATTCCTGGGGTTTTTTTGCCTTTGAGTGAGACAATCCTATTTCAAGAAAAAACCGCAGTACACTTGGACAGTTCTCTCAGAGGAGTTTAGAGATGAATAGTCCTTAACTTTTTGCTTGGCCATCAAAGAAAGACTTAAGAAACCTACAGTTTAAACAGGAAACCATCCTGCAGTATATAGGTGGTATCCTAATTTGCTGCCCAACTCATAAATTATCCAACCATAACATTTGACAGATCCTCAATTTTCTAGCTAAGAATATATATAAATTCTCAGATATAAGGATATAAAAGCCCAGATAGCCCCCAAAAGTTCAGTGTTTGGGATAAATTCTAAAATCTGAGGAATGACAGCTGTCTAAGGGCAGATCCAGGCCATCAGTGATCTTAAGTCTCCTATTACCAAACAACAGCTTTGCTCCTTCTTAGAAATAGCCAACTTCTGCCAGATCTGGATACATAATTTTAGACTAAT
The DNA here is from genome assembly GCF_034190915.1 of Cavia porcellus. Taxonomy (NCBI): domain Eukaryota; kingdom Metazoa; phylum Chordata; class Mammalia; order Rodentia; family Caviidae; genus Cavia; species Cavia porcellus. The sequence goes on from NW_026947496.1 coordinate 15,166,048, forward strand.
GAGGATGGACAAAAGTGGCTGATAATGCCTTTAGAAAAATAAAACATTCCCTTACTTAGGTCCCTTACTCAGGCTACTGGAAATATCTGGCTTAAGGAAACCCTCTTCCTCTACATCTGAGAAAAGATAGGAATTAATTGCTTTGGAAGTATTGACAAAAGACTGAGATAAGAACTCCACCCAGTGTCATACTTTTCAAAAAGTTAAATGCAGTTGTTGCTTGATGGCCACCCTGCCTGGAGGCAGTAGCAGCTACAGCTATGCTAACAGCAATAACTACAAACTTACCTTTAGGACACAGCCAGGAAGTCTTGACTCCCCATCATTTCAGTGCTATTCTGCAGACAAAAAATTACTTATAGTTAACAGAGTAATGGCTTGCCAAGTGTCAATCCATGCTCTTAGATATCCCTAAGGTTTTTAAAAACTTGCATTACTCTTAATCCTAACTCACAAATGCGTACAGTACCAGAAATTAGCCACTCTTGTGAATAAATGATCTCTCAGACCTATACAAGCAAGCAGGACATCACTGACCTGCCCCTCCAAGACCTTGAAGAGGTATGGTTCACTGATGAAAGTAGCTTTGTCCAAGAAGGACATCAAAAGGCAGGTTATGTAACTGTCCGTTCACACCAGGTCATGGAAGTCAACTTCCCCAGGGACCTCTGTCCAAAAAGCAAAGCTCATAGCTCTTTTGGGAATTGATATTAGGAAATGGCAAAAAGTTGCCTATCTGTACACACTTCTGGTGCTACATTCCCCTGCAACAATCTGGAAAGAAGGTGCTTACTGACTAATAAGCAATCATCTGCAAAACATAAGAAGGAAATTCTACAATTGTGAAGGGTAGTCTGTCTTCCCAAACAGGTTACTGTCATTCATTGCAAGAGACCCTAAAGCATTAAATTAAAAAGGTGATAATACATTAACTAGTGTTAATTTCCTACTTTTTAAAAAAATTTTGTGCAATTTCTATCCTTTTTTTCTGTTTTGCTTTTTAAAATAAAAAAAAATTAAAAAGCTGATAGGAAGGAAGAAGAGTCATACAGACCTCAAGACCTTAGCTTTATTCTTAGTTCCTGAGGAACCATTCTGGCCCTTCCTCAAGGGGTACAGTGACAAGCCATTACAGTCTTACATAGGAAGTGGTCACTAGAATTTTCACAGGACTGAGAAGAAAGCTATTTCTGAGAATTTCTGGAGGACCCGAGGCTCCTCCTCAGAAAGCAAGACTCTTCAGTATTGTTCCAGGTTTTTCTTCTGCTGCTCAGGCAGTGAGTGAGTCACAAAACCCCAAGATAATGGGAGAGCACATACTTCTCAAAAAATTAAGAGGATATATGCCTCTCAGGGAGAATTGAGACAAAAGACTAGGGCGCTGCAAAGCTGACTGAGGAAATAGGCATTTGGGCCTGTTAATTACAAAATCCCAGGACACATGTGCAAACCAGTTCCCAAAGCCCTGCATGTGGACTCCTCAAGAGACTGAGAAGGTTTTAGATAGGATGGCCTAGATGGATGTCAACCCGAGGGCTGGATACAGAAAGCACAGTCTAGGGCTCTGCCACTGTGGTCCCCGCAGGGTGGCTCACTCTCACACTGTAGGATGCACCTCTTTTCCTACTTTTACTTGGCCCAAACTCACTCTGCTGAGCCAGTTTCTTTTCCTACTTAAAACTTCGCTACCATGTGTGCTTGTCTTGACTAATTATTCGCCTGAGACAGAAAAAAGCCCAGAAGCCACCTCCAGAAGGAGATTCTAGCACCCCAGAACCCAGTAATATCCTCACCACTCAAGACCACCTCTATTTGCAGAGGTTTTAGGGTTTTCTTTGCAGTACATTCATGAATGTCTCTCCCTCAAAGAAACAAAATCATATGGCATATGGCATATGAAACTTTAAAATATCTAAATACATCCTAGGCCTGCACCTTGCCATATAAAAGCATGCACAGTGCACATCACTTTGAACAGTGCTAGTATTTGGATACTTTAAAATTACTCAGTGGACTATAAAATACACATCAGTGAACATCTTAGTTTTTTTAGAGTACTGGGTATTGAATCTGTGGTCTTTATGTGTTGCTACACCACCAGCCCTTTTTTCTATTTTGAGAAAAACTCTCTCTAAGTGGTTAAGTTAGCTATCCTGGGCTTGAACTTGAGCTCTTTTTGTCTTGACCTTTTTGAGTGCTTGGATTACAGGCATGTAATCCACTGTACTTGGTGTTTTTATTTTTACTTATTTGTTCTGTTATTTTCTAATAGGCAGTGATTAAAAGTTGTATCACAAAAGCCCTGGAATTGGGATTAGCACAGGAAAAAGATTGGCGTTGGAACGGGGCTTGGCACTGACAGGCATTAGCACTGGAATGGGGATCAGCACTGGAAATGGGTCAGCACTGAGCCTGGGCTAGCACTGGAGGTGGTAATGGCTCTGGACAGGACAAGGACAAGCACTGAAAGTGGGATGAGCCTTCTGAAGGAATTAGCATGGAAAGGGAACTCCACCTGGCCTCAAAGCTTCGGCCAAGAGCTCCAGAAACATTCAGCTAGGGCTGTTTCCTGCTTGGCCCACTTCCATCCGCATCTATAGAACAGAACTGATTATAATTGGGGTCTTGGCTTGTGTTTTGCGGTCTGCGTATTTGGGTCTGAGAGGGTTTACTTCGTGGCCTAACAGAGGGAGGCATTGTTTTTATTTTTAGTTTTTGGCAAGGTGGTGGACTAAACAGTTATGTTTTCTAGAAGGTATCTGCCAGGAAAATTGACCAGAAATATGGAAGAGGTTATTACCTGGTGGATTTGTTATTTATGCCAGAGCAACTCTCCTGAGCGTTCATGCCAATCTGTCTCCTTAATTCTAGGTAAAAGTTCAGTGGATAATCCCTTCTCTGCCCACCTCTGCACTCTGACCTCATTTTTGTTTCTGCCCACTTCCCACCTCCTGTCCATTCTATTCAGTGTCCCCAATTAATATTCTAAGACCTTGCTAGTGGTTCCTTCACTCCATCTCACACCACCCTAACACACACACACACACACACACACACACACACACACACCATTTGAGCGGGATCTGACCAGAAAAACAGGTTATCCAATAATCCTTTACTCTAGAATCTAGATTTGGGGCCACAATTTTTCATAAGTCGTTACAGAAGCTGTGCTACTGGTGCCAACCAATCAAAGGCCAAAGAGAGAAGAGTGACAGCAGTTTCTTCATGCAACATAACCCACTCACTTATCTAAATGCTCTGCCAATGTCCAACAGCTTCATCACCACCTTTTTGCAAAAGATACAGTCACACTGTGAGAACTATCTAAGTGAATTCCAAGAGTAAGATTAGAAAGATAGATAAATAGATAGATAGACAGACAGATAGATAATTTTCATTGGTCAGTCCCCTGGAAGGACCTAAAAACATAAAACTAGTAACTGAGGTACCAAGCAAGAAACCAAATACCTCAAAAATGAGCAAGATCATATAGGTAAAATATATAACAATGTTTGGAAGCAATAATGCTCTACAAATATTATACTCTCCCTTGAAACAGTGAAGAGGGTAACATTCATATTAGAATTCCTATAACCTAGTGTGATACCAGACAATTCGTAAATATTCAGTAAATATATGTTTTTGTAGTTAACATTTACTGAGGGCTTAGCTTCTAGCAGGTACCATATGAAAGGCTTCTATAAATTATTATATCTTTCTTCTAATACCATTCATATTTAGTTCTAAATGCCATATTTAGAGATTAGGGAAATACATCCAAAGGAGGATAATGTCCTGAGAGTCACACAATATTAAGTGGCAGAGAGGCCAGGGACTTAGCTCAGTGGCATAAGCGCCTGCCTGGCAAGTATGAGGTCATAAGTTTGATCCCTGTTACAAAAAAAAAAAAAAAAGATGGCAGAGATAGAGTAAAAACACAGAAAATCTGATGCCAGAACCCATGCTCTTGGCAATATTTACTGCCTCTTGGGTTGAAGAGCTAAGACCAGAACTTGAAAAGAGGATGCTGGACCAAAAAAATAACACAGACACATGGCATGATTCTTCCTCTAAGTCACTGAGCTTGGGTTCATTATATTTCTCACAAATCCTTATCCCAAGAGTTAAAAACAGGGTCCATCTGGAAAATAAAATAAAATAGAAGAAAATAAAATGCAGAAACCAAAGTCAGAATGGTACATTTATCTTTATCACAGCAGGAAGGGAAAACTACTCAAATGCAATCAGTAAAATGAGACACAGACAAATCAACTGTGAACTCATTGTTTAATATGCCTTTAATAAAGCTCTAAACTGATTAGTTAAGGAAACAGCAAACCACTATGATGCCAAAATGCAATGAAAGTCAAGCTACTGGAAAAGGACGCCCCTTCAGCTCATCTCAGGTAAAGCCCATAGCACAGACTTCTCTAAGGCGGGAGGAGGAGTACGAAGCATAAAAGCAGCCACCCCACGGGGCTTGGTTGCCTTCTGCTGCAGACCATATTGCCTCAAAACTGAGCTGTGGTAGCCATCGTCATGTATCGGCCCGCAGATTCTGCAGGGCAGGCACCTGGCTGTGGCTGAGCTGAGTCCTCAAGGTATAGGCTAAGCCTGGAACCATCTAAGTCTTGATGAGGCTAATGCTGTATGCCCTTCAGCCTGAGTTTCTTGCTCCATGTTGGCTGGAGGCCACTCTCAACCCCCTGCCATGTGGGTTTCCCCACACGGCTGCCTCACAGGTGGCAGTTGGAGAAAATGAGCAAGAAGAAGCAGCGAGACAGAACGTATGCGAGCAGGACAGAAGTCACGGTTTGTTATAACCTTACCTACCAGGCAGCATCTCTACACTTTTTGTGCAGAAACAAGTGAGTGCAAGTTTAAAGAGAAGAGACTGAATAACGGTGCAAACAGCAGGAGGTGGAGAGAGTCGGCCGGTGAGCAGCCCACCTAATTCGCCCCATCTGACACGTGTGAATGAGCAGCTTATATACTGATAACATACAGAAGCTCACAACACACTCAAGACAACAGCTACATGGGATGGCAGTCAGGAATAACACAGGGACCATGGAGACAGGCAGAGCATCGCACGAGCAAGCTACAGCTGTGGAAAGCTTGCTGTGTCCACACTCTTCTTTGTGTGATTTCTCAGCTCCTCTCACAAGGAGGTCAGACTATTCCCCACTCGTTGGATCTAAGCTCAGTCAATAGGTGGTGATGGCTGGCTCAAGACGCACATAGCGATGCACAGCAACTGTCACGAGAAGGACAAACTCCAGTCAGCACACGGGTTGCAGAAGGTGAGCATGAGACATGTGAATAAAGCCACCCCCAGCCCAGTGTCGTCTAAATCAGCCAGGCTCCAGCAAGCCCAGACTTATGGGAACTTATAAATGTGACCAATATATTTACTCATGATAACTTGAGCAGGTCTATGTTTTAAGCAAGTAAATTTTGAGATGATTTGTTTCCCTGGAATAAGAGACTTACGGATCATAGAAAAAGAAAAACTAACTGCACTGGGGTCACTTACATGCTCACAATTTTAGCCAGCTTAGAAGGAGTTCAAAAGAACAATCCACCAACACAACTTAACTTCCTACAAGGCTGACACATGATTTGTCTCCACTGTGAGATTAGCCTACTAAAAAAAGAAGAAGAAAACTACTCCCAAAAATAAGTGCTTATTCTAGGAAAAAAAAGAACAGTCTTTATGAAAGTGAACTCATCAATACCAGGCATGGTAGCACACACCTATAATCCCAGGATTTAGGAGGCTGAGGAAGGATGAGCACTACAAATCTGAGGCCAACCTGGGCTACACAGTGAGTTTAAGGTCAGTCTGAACTGCACAGTGAGAACTTGTCTCAAACAAACAAACAAAACTGAACCAATTCAAAAATAAATAAAAGGAAAAATGGTAATGAACTAAACATATCTATTCAAAATACTACCATAAAACAGATGAAAAGCATTAGAAAACATATTCTAGTGAATTTTGAGGATGAATCCATTGCCCCTTCAAAGAAGAGCTCAGGTCAGAAAGAAGAGCACAGTGTATTTCTGGGAAACTACCCTACTGAGTTGGCAGAGAAGCTTGAAGAGCCAAGGAAAGAGTAAAACAAAAAAGTAGTAGAGAAATAAAGCTCAACTCTGAAGGACTGTATAGAAGAATCAATAATATTGTGGGTAAGGACAAGAGAAATGGGAAGAGGGGTTAGATTAAATAAGTTTATAATATTGGAGAGAAAGTGGTTGGAAGTAGAGACCCTCCCAAAAAAATGATATTGGTGTAACCTTTGTCTCCAAAGAGATAAAAATAATAGAACAAGAAAAAATAAAATTGAAGAAAAGTTTCCAAAACTGTAAAAGAATCTACAGAATGAAATGTTACATTATAACAACAGGAAAAAAAAACTGTAATGGAAATACAAACATATTATCTGTCAAACATTCCTTAAAAAGTTACCAAACTTCTCTAGTAACTTCAGAAATTCAGACAAAACGTCATGTCATTCATAGGGGAAAGAGAATATAACCACAGAGTACAGAAAGACATCAGATGCTCAAAGACAAATAGCAATGCTTAAAAGTTTTTCAAAGAGAAAATGCAGAATTTTAAACTCAAGAGATGATCACTCAGGTTTGAAGACAAAAATACTTTTCCATATCCGAAAGATATGATGACTTTGGATTCCACCAGCTCTTTGTTAAAAACTACTAAAGAAATAAGTTCAGGCAACCAGTAACCAAATAGGGTCACAGTGAAGAACTGGGTGGGAATGCAACCATTCAGCTGCTGTGCTACCGGGTCGTCTAGCAGAGAGAGGACACCCAGCCCTTTCTCCCAGGAAGCAGCTTCATTCCTGTCAGCACTGACTCAGCAGATTCAAAACCAAAGGCTGAGTGCCAAGCACAGGGCTGCACCCTTTGGTATAATTTCTGTGTCTCGTCTCCCTTACATGGTTACACACTAACACTTTACAGTCTGGTTGCTATGACTTATGCTACAAAGTTACATCAGAATTGCAAAGGCTGATATCGCTACACTGTAAAAAGTTCCTAGTCCCTAGGCAAGTTGGGAGGGGCCACAAGCCAAGTGAAGTGAACCAGTGTGAGAATTCAAAGCTGGATGTGCCCCTGTGTGGGTGTGATCACAGCACTCTAGGAGGCTGAGCTTAACCTGGGCAACTTGCTGGCTGAGTGCAACCTTGTCTTAAAATACAAAGTAACAAAACAAAAAGACGTTTAAAGGACTGGGGATGTATGTGAAACAAAACAAAATAAATGTGTCAAAGATTTAAAGAATAGACTTTTATAATTTTAACTTCTGATAATGTAAAATTATATGATTTTTAAAAGCTGAGATAGGAAGAAAAATAAGCAATATAATTATGTTTATGTCCTCTTTAAAATTTTTAATAGTAGTAGATGACACAATTTAAACCTGACATATCAATTTTTATATAACAATTCGAAAACTATTACATGTATTTGGAGATATAATCATTAAAATTAATTAAAATTGGTTGATAGGAAGATGTATGTAACAGACAGATGTTAAACTTCAACAGTTTATGGCAGAGAGTTGATAAATCCATTTGAGGAATAAATATTATATAATGTTATAATTATTAAGGTAATCACTAAAACAGAAATTAAAACTTCTAAGTTATTGTAAGAAAAACAGGAAATAGAGCCTTACATTGGTCAGATTTCTATCACTATAACAAAATACTTGAGGTAATTAACTTAACATGAAAAGTTTCCTCCAGCTCACAGTTTTAGTGATTTCAGCTCATGGTTGTGTGGATCCATTGCTTTTTTAGCCTGTCCTGGGGCACCATATCATGAAGAAGCAGATCCTTGAAGCAAGGTGTTCATCTTAGAGTCTGGGAAGTGGCCAAGGTCCCAAAATCCCCTACAGGAGCATGACCTAATGAGATCACACAATGAAAATGGCTTTTAGCTTAAGAAATGTGTATGATCTCTCACACGAACCTTGGTGACCCAGGCAGGACTGGTCTGATGGCTCCACTGTGACCAACACACCCCGTGATTTCTTGGCATTTCAGCATCTCCATCACATAACAGGGTCCAGCGCTACCATCACATCAGCATCCCAGCTAGCAGGACACAAAACACAAGAAGGCCGAGCTATACTGTTCCTTATTAGTAAACCTCCTAGACACTGTACACACCAGTGCCACTTACAGTCCTTTGTTCTTTTGCTGAGAAATGTAAAAAGAATATTGGGGAAAAGCCACATCTCCCATTTGTCTATTATCTATGTATACCCTTATTCCATGTTTATCAGTTTGCTTGTTTTAGTTGGCTTTTTTCTCCACTAGTCATTGAATTCAGGACTGAACTACAGCCTTTCATGCATTTTTTTTCTTTTTGCTTTAATTTTGAGGATGGGTCTTGCTAAGTCACTAGGTTGCCCAGGTTGGACTCAAACTCTCAGTCCTCCTGCCTCAGCTCCCAGAATACCTGCACAAGTCTTTTAGTGCACTGATTGGTCACTGCTGGATTGGTGACCACTGCACAGGTGTGGAGATGCTGAAAAGACGGTAAACATGACGGAGAAATAAGTAGCCCCAAATTACAACCAAACATTAGTCATTACTCAGATATTATAACAACAATAAGTCAAAAAAATTTCATTGAAACAGTACACAGTCCTTTCTACCTTGGTTTTATCAAACAGTATAGAGTGTTTTTACAAATATAGGTTGGAAAAATATCACCTAATTAGTGTCACAAAAGGCCACCATGTTTCTGTCCCTGTATTTCTGTCCCTGTATGGAGCTGACCAACATGCACAGAGTCCTGAATTTAGTGCCGCTAATGACAGCATTTGCCCCCGGGCACCGTCTTATCAGCAGGTGACTGACGGGTGTAAACCAACATGGGGCTAAAAAGCTTTCCGCCCAACAAGAATGAACAAGTTAAAAGGAAGGAAGGAGAGCTCACCTTACATGTTTGTGTAAAATACTTCCATAAAATGCTACTTTAAGCTGTGGGTTTTTTTTTTTTTTTTTTTCATTTTAAGAACATACATTTCAACCTAATACCTATCTGCAGAAGTTTTGTAAAGATATTATGTTTCCAGAGAAGAAAAATTTGCTCCTGGAAAAACAAAATCTATCATTGCATGACATTCCCAAGAGAATAAAATCTGGTGGTAGAAATTTAGGAAAGTGAAGTATAGTCACACTCTGATTTGATAAAATTAGTTGCAAATTTCTCAATTATGGATAATATGAAGCTTTACGTACCTGCAATGTTTTATTTATTGATTCTGCTGTAAAGGTATACTTCGTAGGTAAAGAGGACATCAGAAAAAAGAGATCTCTCATTCTGTGGGAAGGGGAACCCTAAGAAGGTGAACAACCAAAAGGCCTAGAAACCGCTTTGCCCACAGAGAGATAATTCTCCGTTAGTCTTATGCTTCTGTCTATCTGCTAAGTAAAGGTTGTTTGTCTCACACTATCTTTACAAGAAGGTTTATAGAGCAAATAGTCTTGAGAGACACAAGCAGTGCCTACCTTCACAGAAAGGGCAGGTTTGTTTATGACCCAGAACAATAAAGACAATATCTCCCTTGAGGGCACAGGTTAAGCTGCTCACTGTTTAAAATGAAAGAGTCAGGCAGCGGGGTGTGATGCCTACACCCGGAACCCAGCGCTCTGGAAAGCTGAGGCAGAGGTAGTAAGCAGTGTCCAGCCTGGGCAGCCTGGGGACGCAGCAAGACCTTGTCCCAAAATGCAAAAAGGGGAAAGGGGCAGGGAGCCGGGCGTGTAGCTCGAGTGCAGGCTCTGGGTTCAATCCCCAGTACCACCAAAAAAAAAAAAAAAAAAAAAAAAAAAAAAAAAAAAAAAATCAGGCCTCCTACACCTAGCGCTCCTCCACTATAACACAGCTCTCGGCTGTGTGTTCAGGTGCCATCTGGCCCTCCCCACATCACAGTTTAAAACTGGTGTCCACTGCATTTATGAGTAATTGCACAAAGTAATACGGACATAAAGTTTTGCTTGGTACCTAACACATAGAATTGCAATATATTTTCCAATAACAGCAGAAAAGAGATAGAAGAGAAAACGCTGTCCTGAGCTAAGGAAACGACTCCATCTGGGAACTCATGTCTACACCAATAAGTGAGGAGGTCCAGGAGCGATAAATACACAGGGTAATGTTATGAGGGCTGTGAATGCGGACTTATCTTTATTTTCTTACCTTGCTTTGAAAGGGAAAATTAAATAACTGTAATGATATTTGAATTTTCAATATTTATAGTTTTTAGTATGTATACCATACTACTAAAAGGAGAAAAAAGGAACATTTCTGTATTTCACTTGAATTAATTTAATATAAATTTGAAAGTGATTCTGATATGTTAAATGTATACAGTAAGTAAGAACCATCACTGAGGAACTTTTTAAAAAATATATGGTGACAAAAAAATCATTAAAGAAATTAAGATGTTACACTACAAAATTTTCACTTAATGCAAAAAAGAATAGTAACAAAGAAGTGAGCAAAAAAGATATAAAAAATAAAAGTAAAGAGCTGGGGATTTAGCTCAGTGGCATAAGCTCCTGCCTTGCAAGCAGGCAGTCGTAAGTTCGATCCCTGGTACCGATAAAAACGAAAACAAAACAAAAAAAAGAAGCAAAATAATGATAATAAATAAATAAATATAAAAAACAACAAAAAATAACCAAACTTTACCTAAAACAAAACAAAAAAAAAAAAAAAAAGTAAAATGGCAGATGTAAATCCACCTGTAATTTAAAATAATGTTAAATGTGAACAGATAAAACAATCCAGCCAAAAAGAAAGAGTGTCAGGTTGGATTTTTTTTAAAAAAAGCTGATCCAACTATATGCTGTCCGCAGGAGACATACATTAACTTGCTCAAAGGCAAGGATCGGAAAGCATGTGAATGGGGGGAAAGCTTGCAAACAAAAGCTCCGAGAAACTGGAGTGACCATATTAGTATCAGACAAAATGTACTTTAAAACACAAAAATATTCCTAGTGATAATGAGGGACACTTTATAATGATAAAAGGCTCAACCCATCTGGAAGATAAAATTATAATCACATATAAGTACATGGTATAACAGAAAGGATGGGAGGAAAATCAATTCGATAATAATACTTGGAGACATCAACATCTCACACTCAATAATGGTTAGAAAAACTAAGCAGACAACCAACAAATAAATAGAAGACTTAGAAGACTTGAATAATACCGTAATTCTAATGAGCAATAAGCACCATAAAGTGGACCTGGAAGAGATCTGTAGAACACTTGTGTTACTTGTTGTTCCGTTGCTATGACAAAATTTATTTTTAGCTCGCGGTTTCAGAGGATTCTGTTCATGGTTACTTAGCACTTTGCTTTAGGCCTTTGCCAAGGCAGAACACCAAAATGGGAAGTGCTTGGTGGAGCCCAACTGGTCACCTGATGGCAGCCAAGAGGCAGAGAGAAAAAGGAAAGCAGGGCCCCTTCCAGGGCATGGCCTGCCCACGATACCCCCAGCCCCTCAAATCACTCCCTTCCTGTAGGCCCTACCTCCAGAAGGCTGCACTGCTTCCCAGTGGTGTCACACGCTGGAACTAAGCCTTCGAGCACATGGCCTCTGCCAGACATTTAAGATTCAACCTATAACAATATTTTACACAAGAGCAGAATATGCATTTTCTCAAGGACATAAAGAACAGTTCCCAAAAACAATATCTGCTAGGTCATACACCAAGTCTTAATACATTTAGAACAAAAATAATACAAAGTATATTCTCTGATTACAAAGACATTAAGTTAGAAATTAATAAAAAATTTAGGGAACCCATATACATATATTTGTATACATGTATAAAAATTAAAAATACATAATAAATGATTCATAAATATTAATAAATAATTATGAGACAAAGAAAAAATTCAAAGAGAATCAAAAAATATTTTAAATGAATGAAAATGAAGATACAATATGCCAAAACAAGGGATGCAATCAAAATATACTCAAAAATACCCAAATATGGGGCTAATTGGAGGGAATGAAGTACCCTAAAATTGTGGTGATGGGTGAGTACATTTGGAAATATGCAAAATCCACTTAACTGTGCGTCTTAAATAGAAGTAGGTACTATGTGAACCATAGCCCAGTAAAAAACACTATGTAAATTGATGAGTGAATAAATCTACCTGACTCTTCTTTCGCAGATCATGGAAGACGGCTGGTCCAAGCAAGGCCTCACATCCTCTCAGATACCCTCTGAGTAGTGGTTGGGATGAAAACCATAAAGACAACGTAGTCTGCAGACCTGTTACCACCCCAGCAATCCCACGGGTGATGCTTTGTCTTCTTTCCCACCGTGGCAATCCCAGGCCAGGCTGTTTAGCTCACCCTCTGGGAGCAGCAGCCAAAGTGGGTGATGCGGGTTTGAACCTGATGCTGTTCCAGTCATCTGGATTCTTATATTGGCTCGACACAGTCTTAGACTAAAAGGATAGTGACCATTCAGTTGAGCATACTGGTTGCTAAGGTCCTTAACAGTGGTCCATGTGTGCCCAAATGGGAGCTAATGGGTCACTATAAGTTTTGTTAAAATGCCCTTATCTGTTGCACACATGAATTCTCCAGACAAATGTACTGATTGACTATGGGATTAGTGGAGTTAAAAAAAATTATGTCTCCTAGAATGGACCACACCAACTTGGTGGAGGTGTGCGATACTCAAAAACTCCAACAGCTGAGGGAGGGAGAGACAATTCAGAATTGGGCAGATGGAGAAGGAGTATGGACCATCTTTGTCCTTCAGAACTGCCCCCTCTGAAATCTTATTCACTAAGAAAGATGACCCCAGCATAGCTTTCTCAGACTGCAGAAATCACCCCAAATTTTGCTGGCCACTAGGTCTGGTATTCTCTCCCTGCTCAGATCAGTCACTATTCCCCTTGATCTTACTGAAAATTTTATCAGAAACAGGAAGGATGGCTGTCTCTCCTGCATCTCCCACACAGAACACCCACCGCCACTGCCAGATGTCTCTCTCTTCCATGTTCCCATAGCTGATGAGCGGTCATTCTATGCCATAGCAAATGACAAACAGGAAAGGCCGGGCCTCAGACTGTGCCTCAAAAAAAAAAAAATTAAACTTGACTGTTTGAGCCAATTCAAACTAAAGTCAGTCTCCAAAGATTGGAAAACTGCATTAAAGGGATTGTTCACTTGTGACCCCAAACTGACAGAGTTTCAAGGGAAGGCCCCCTGAAACTGTGAACAATGTATTCTTTCCAGGGATACCGTATGGATGCCAGCACGAGCCTGCCTCCCTTCTGGAAACATGGTGAATGTATCATAACAAGGGCATGGGGAGGGAGGAGATTGTAAGAAACTGTTCAAGTGTTTGAGAGAATGCCAACCATAGATCATGCAGCACTCAGACGATAGTGGAGATTTCTTCTAATGAGATTACCCTTGATGGCTGAGGGCAGTATTTGGGAGAGTTACTAATCTATTAATTACTTGTGTTTAGCTCATGGTTATTTGTATGACAGAAGTCAACCAGCTAGAAGGAGGAGTAAAAACCTGACCTGACTTTAGCTGAAGTGCTCAGCATCTTGGCTCTGGAAGACTCTCAGGACAGCAGCTCACTGGTGAGGGCTGTCAAGGATGGAAGAGCTGCCTCGGTATTCTCTGCAGGCCACAGCAAAGTCCAGGCAATCGCTAATTCATCCTGCTGCACGTGAATAAATGCCTTGGGCCAAGGAGACAACTTAGTGTACAAAGGACAGTGCCACCTGGCTTCCCATGGCGGTTCACGGGGATCCGTGGAATGTGTTCAGCTTTCAAGTGTGGGACCCTTGAAATCTCGCTGGGTCAATGCTGCCAGCTTTTCTCATCATGCAGCGTGGCGCCCTATTGATAATAATTTAGTTAAGCACTGAATGAGAAAAATTGAAAAGATGCGAACTCAATCTGTTTTGGTCAGATTAATAGGAGGAGATACAATGGCGTTGATGGCTGAGTTTGCCAGAAGCCAGGATGGTTTAGAAGCAAGGAGCGGGTATTTTTAGAGAACAATGCCCTGTGGATCTCTTGTTTCTTCACTTGAGTGTCTTTGTTCCAGGGTGTTTGTGTAACAAACAGCTTTGGGAAATAAACACAGCGTCTGCCCCTGGAACTCAGAGCCTGTGGTCCAGGTAATAAGGGTAGTGTCTCGCTCCAGGACAGAAGGCAGGCGCGTCTACTGCTTCCTACAAAAGACTGAGGTTCCCTGAACTCAGGCTTCTTCTCCTGTGGTGCAACCCACTGTGTGCAGGGGTCACTGGGGCCTCCTCATGCCATCCTGGGGTTGGTTACTAGGGATCAGGGAACCAGTGCAAAGTCTGGGTACTTCTATGTCTGGTTCTAATGAAATCCTTTGTTTCTGATCCAAGTCTCATGCCTTCCACCAAAACCTGTGAAACTGCGGTAGGTTAACTCAGTTATAAATCTTGACTGAGCCTGTGATACACTTGTCTTTATCTACATATATGGAGTAAGTTATTTTACTTGTATATCTGAAACATAAAAACACTCCAAAATGTACATTATGTCCACATATCAGCTCCATGCTTCTTGTAAGAGATATAGTTCCAATAAAGGTTATTAATTATTGATTAAATATAGTCCCATCATTTGCAAACTATATTTACCCAAATAAATCCAGGGCATAACAGATCTGTTCATTTGAACTATGAGGAAAGCTTAATACTCACAGCTAAGTGAATTGCAACTTGATATTTACTAACCACTAAAACTACTAAAAATTAATTCAGTCATGTCCAGCACAGTTCATTTTCTGCAAATCAAAAATTCCCATTTTTTCTTCCCCATCTCTTGCTCTTCCCCATCTATGCATACATGTACATACACACACATTCACCTTCGTAATGAAAAATTCTTCTTATACTCTTAAGATTCTCTGTATATTTAAAAAAATCAAAAATGTTTGGATCTCAAGTTAAAGGTTTATCAGACTAGCTCCAGTGACAACTTAATGGAATATATATTTGACTATACAAAATAAATCACATTAAAAATAAAAACAGATTTCTTTATTCTACATACATATCTGCTCTTAAGATAAAAATGCTTATAAACTTCTACACTTTATAGAAAAGTCAGAGGCACACAGTGCTTCTGTTGTTTTGTTTTGTTCTGTTCTGTTTTGTTTTGTTTTGTACGAGGGATCAAACTCACAACCTTGTGCTCACCAGGCACGTGTTTGTGCACTGAGCTATATCCCCAGCCCCTAGAAAAATTAGAAAAGCAATGTTTTCCATTCTAAGTAGTTTTCTTGGGCTTCATTTTAAAAAGCAATTAGCCCTGGATCAAAGTGGATGTAGCAAGATAATTCACTTTTATTAACCATCAGTCAGGTAAGCATCCTCCAGCTCATGTACTAGGATCCAGTGCAAAATGACTTGAGACAGAAAGGACTGGGCTGGGGCCAGCCCGAAGTCCCCTGAAGGCCAGCTGGATAGAAAGTATAGGAAACTCTAAGATGAACTCCTTCCTTCTATGATGAACCTCTGCATCATTCTGGGGACCATAAGAGCTGCTGTCACACTGGGTTCCATCTGCTCAGAATAAAATCAAATAGGTTCTCCTCGCTCACTGAGAACCTTCCAGGGCCCCAGGGTGGGAGGCGGACATCACTATTGCCAAGTCGCACTGCCCCCATGAGCAATTCACGTGCCTTTGGACATTCATGAGTCTGGTCTTTCTCCCCTTCTTACCTCTTTTTTCCCTTATTTCCAAGTGAAGAACCATAAACTGTTCAGAAGAGGTGAAAGACCGGGCGACTGCCTTGTCCTCCAACCCAGAAGAGCTGAAATTACCACCTTATGTGTCCCAAGGAGGCTTTATGGTCTCTCTACTTAACAATTTACCAGACTATTTGCAACTTTCCAATGAAAGGTGCCAATCACAGTAGCTCACCGCACCCTCCCCAGGTTGTAAATCATCTTAGAATTCTCACAGGATCAAAGTTTCTCACGAGATCTAGAGTACCAGGCAACTGGCTTGAAAAATAACTAGTCCTCTTTTCAGTTAGTTCTAATTCTAGGATCTGCGGGAAGGATGGACCATGAAAACACTGCGGCAAAACTATACTCATCCTTCAGAATGAGCTAGAGTTCTTTACATCTGCAAAACCAGTTTCCCAAAGGAGGCCCTGCAAACCCTCCCACCATCCCTCCGTTCGTTCCTTTGTTTCTATCTGGACTTCTCATCTCCACCAACTATTCTGCCTCGGAAATAAAACCTGTGCTGTGATCTGGCTTTTCACTTCTGCCTCAGGACAGGTGTGTGGCTCCCTCATTCTTAGGCTTCCTCTTAGCAGGGCAGGTAGTTTCCCTGCATTTGTTAATTTTATTCACATCCATGAAGGCACCTGTGATCTCATCACTTCCGCACTGGTAATCCTGCCACCAGAAAGCTAGTCACCATGTCAGCAGGTGAATCACGAGCCCCAGGGCCTGCCTCATTCTGTTGCAGTAACAATCACACCTCACTTCCTCCTGGAACTTGATTACAAAGAAGGATTCAAGAGGACTGAGGCTTCAGATAAATGTTCAGTTGAAGGATGGGAAAGGAAGACTTGCAGGGACCTAGCAAACGAGGCTAAGGAGCAAAGCAAGGAAAAGCTATTCTAAGTCTCTGACCTCAGCGTGGAGGTCCTCAGATGCTGTCTGAGACCCAGGAAAAAATCTTGGAACAATCTTAAGCTGGCTGACGTTGATTTTCCGTCCAGTGACTGCTCGCGTTCTAGGTTACCTATGGCTTGTGTGACAAAGTGCCTTTGATAAACACGGTACGCTAGCCCACAAGAACATTTGTAAAGTTTCCCCAAGAATGACTTTTTACTCGCTTCTTATCTTACCCAGAATTTTCTTTTGTTTGAAACTCTAATCTCATGAATGAATATTTATTTTAGAGCATATGAGATTATTTATTTTGAACACATTCATTAATTTCTTAACTAAAGCTGAGGTTTCCCCTCTGTCACTGCACGGCAAGCCCCTGGGCTTGATTCAGGATGAGTACACTGTGCTGCACTGCACCCCAAAATCCACTGGGTTTTTTACGTCCTTCGGTCACTGTAAACCACCGTCCCAGACAAGCCTGCTTTGTTGTCCCAAAGGAGCTAGCACTGTTCAGAATTTTTTTACACGTAAGTGAAACCTGCAAATTCCTCTTCCTTGCTTTTATAATTTGTCATTAGGAGCCTCCATTTATATTTATTCTTCCACTTTGAGCATCTGAGTACTTGCAGGATCTGCAAAAGTACATATTGAAATACGCAGATCGTGAATGATGTGCAAGTGTCAGATGCACAGGAATTAAATCACATACAGGAGGGAGAAAAGGAACAGAGTGCACTAAAGCTAACTTTATGGCCCCGAGCTGTAGATAAATCGTGGTCTGTGGTAGTTAAACAACAGCTGTTCGAATTTAAAATAAAATTATGATAAGGATCCCCAGAAGATAACACTTCTTAAGGTAACAACATTTACGTAAAAGCATCTGTTAGCAGACAAGAGCATTGAAAGGAATGTTCACTCTGTTTCCCACCATCCCACCTCCACAGGTAGGATTCTTACTGAGTGAAATGTGTGTGCCCTTCCCTCCCACGGCCCAGCAGTGACTTTCTGCTCCTGCTGCCTGGGGAGCATCAAGCCTGAGAAGTGAGAGCAGGAAGCCCACAGGTGGCTCCCGTGGTGAACGCAGCAGGGCCACCGCAGCAGGGCCACCGCTCCACTCCGGTTGCTGGGGTCCAGTCATCCAAGCTCAATCATCCCTACGCTCTTGGCGAACAGCAGTTCTTTAAGAGCTTTACACCCAATAAAATTTAAACTTTTATATATTTTTCTTCATTTATTGCCCAAGAGTTTTATTGCAGATACAGAGGAAACCACCCAGCTGGGATTTCTAAGAGTCGCAACTGCTGTTTCCTTAAACACTTCAAACCTGTCTGTGCGCAAGTTCAGGCCGATCTGCTCATTCATCCTCTCCCTCTCTTTCTCCCTCTCTCTCTCCCTTTCTCTCTCTCTCCCTCCCTCCTTCCCTCCCTCCTGCTTTGCTCCATCTCTCATTCCCTTTGCTATTGATCTCTGTCCCCTGCCAGCACCCAGCACCTTCCCCACTCGCCAAAGTGCACTCGCCAAAGTGCACATCCATGGATCTGCAGGTGACTGTGTGCCTAAAAGTGAATCTCTCTTCTCACATGGTGCTTAGTAGATAAAATTTGCCCCAGCTGAGATGCACAACTTTTTAAACAATTTATACTTTGAAACACATTAATTTATATACTTCGAAGATATTTTTTGGATTATTTGTTTGTTTTTTGTTTGTTTTTGTTGCTGGGCACTGGAGATTAAACTCATGACCTAGCACTGGCCAGGCAGGCACGTATTTTAACCTGAAAAATGTCTCACAAACCTGTAGCTACAAAGACACATAAAGTCTACATATGCGAGTGGCCTCCTAGTCTACCTGAGTGCCCACAACCTTAATGGAGGGTTTTCGAATGCAAACTGAATTTGGTACTTTTAATAAAATAAAAAAGAATTAATTAGAAAAGATACAGTTGTTTAAAATATAACTTTTAAATAAAATGATTTTGTAAAATTCTGTCCATGAATTGAAATAATATAATTTGGATTGTTTTAGTGTTTTAACTTCAATAATTTTCTTCTGTTAATAATTGTATTTCTTGCTCCTTAAGATAAAAAATCAATCAAACCAACCCAACAAAAAGAAAAGTATATGAACAGAAAATGCACCAAAATTCAAATTATTAAAACATTTTGTAAATGTAACTTCAAGAATAATGACAGAGACACAAATGAAAACCGACTGATTAGTTTCCTAGCCCCTATGACACAGTGTTTAGGCAAGTATGTGAAGGAGACATCGAGGTCATCTGATCATCCACAGCTGATTGGAGTATAAACAGGCACATTCAACTGGGAGAAAATGTCAGTATACAAGCGGCAACACTGCAACAACTCCCAAGCTATGCCTCACTAATTCCAAGCCTAAAGAAATTCCTGTCCATGTGTGCGAGGGTACACATTCCAGGCTGTTCATGGGGACTAAGTGACCGAAAACTGAATGTATGGCAGGAGCTCCTCCAAGACATGATATATGAAACCGAGATGTTCTCCTAAAAAATTTAAAATGTCAGTCAAAGCACACAAACTAATAAGCACATTCAACCAAGTGAAGACTAAAAGTGCTCAAGAAAACTGAACACGCGTCAACAATACACGTGAACAGCTTACTTACACAGCATTTACGCCATATGGAGTATCACATTAGTCAGCTTTTAATTTCTGTAACAAACACTTTAGCTAAGTCAAATTAAAAGAGGACAGGTTTGTATTGGCTCAGCTGCAGGTCTCCCAGTGCGTGGCTGGTTGGTCCTCCACTCTTGGGTCCATGGGGAGGCAACACATCATAGTGGGAACACATGGCAAAGATGTTGACCTCATGGCAGCCTGGAAGCCATGACAGAGAGAGGGAAGAAGCTGGTCCCCATCTCCCTCCAAGGGAGTTCCCCAGTGTCCTGACTTCCTCCTAGGGGGCCCTATCTCTTGAAAGTCCCCCTGTCTTCCAACAGCATCACAGGCAATAGTCAAGCCTTTAACACATGGACATTTAGGGGAACATTCGAATCCAAATAACAGCAGATGTCGTGATTCAGAGATGTTAATGTACATGGAAGACATGTCAAAGTTTTATGCAAATATTGTGCCATTTTGTATAAGAAACTCAAGCATCAAGATTGATTGATTGACTGATGGACAATGGGGATTGATTATCAACCAGGGGCTTCATATTGAACTATACCCCCAGTCCTTTTTAAATGGTTTATTTTGAGATAAGATCCACTGAGTTGCCAGGACTGGCTCAACTTGCAATTTGTTGTCAGTTCTGCCTCAGCCTTCCAGAGTGCTGGTGTTACAGGCATGCTCCACCACACCCTGTGGCATCTGCAGATTTTGGTTTCCATAAGGGTCCTAGTCATCCCCTTTCTCCTAGGTACAGCTGCATACCCCCCACAAACAGAGAGACACACGAATGAATCTCCAGGATGTAGTAGTAGAGAAAAAGCAAGTTGGAAAGACAAGTGAAGTCTGGCAGTATGTATGGAGAGTTTAAAATATTTATAAAAGAGCACTACAAATTGTTTACTAATATAAATATAAATGTTGCTTATGTCATTTTATAGATACAGTTAGTTCTTATATTGTTTATAACAATATTTTATAAAGAGATATGACATATATGGGGATGATAGACACCAAATTCAGGAGACTACTGATCTCAGTTGGAGAGGCAGAACAGAGCAAGGGTCTAGGGGCTTGAAGAGAGCATAACATGATTCTTTTAATTTGTAAGGTGAGTGTCTTAGGACTCTATTTTTGCTTAGAACATTTCACAATTAAAAATAAAAATTCCATCTGTCCAATGGCTACTAACAGCCCTTCTAGTTTCCTACTAATATATAGAAATGACGACAAATAGAAAACCAGTATTCAAAATAATGTCTGTGGAGTTAGTTGCTGGGGCCGTCCTAACAAAACTCCACAGAGCACATGGTTTAAACAACCGCACTTTCCTCCGTCACAGTCCGGAGGCTGAAAGTCTGAGATCAAGGTGTGTGAGCTGATTCCTTCTGAAGCTGCTCTTTGTCCTACAGGCAGCTATTTCCTCCCTGGATTTTCTTCTTGTCCTCCTCTTATATAGATTGGTATATCTGGGTGAATCCAAAATTCCTCCTACAAGGACTCCATTCATCTCAGATTAGGGTCCACCTATGTGGCCTAATTTAATCTTAATTACCTCTGAATGACTCTTATTTCCAAGTAGTCACAGTCTGACGTATTGGGGATCAGGACCTCTATATATAATTTTTTGAAAGTGTGGAGACAGAATTCAATCCATAACAATAGAGAAATCTAAAACCAGTAGACAAAATGACACTTACTAGGACAACAGAGCTGGTATGCGAATAATTAATCAATTGCTTGCCCATTTTTCACCTCATGAAAAAAAACGATGCTCCTCTTCCCCCATGAAAAATGCAGTGGGCAAATAACATCCCTCCCATTGCCTCATCTGACCTGAGAACTAACATCCGGTCATAGTATTTCATATCCAATGAGACTACCAAATCATTTTAGATAACTGTCATGTGTTACTGGAAGTAGGTAACTCTGTGTTCCTCTGAGACTTCAAGGTAATGATCTTGATGACCTAACTGTGTAATATTTTTCTCTAAGCTTCTTGACAGAGGTAGGGTTTTATTCCAGCCTCCAAGTATAACCCATTCTAACCTCATGAAGCACAGGAAAAACATTTCCCAGAATGCACTGTGTCTTATAAGGGCAATATCTCTCATATCTCCCAACTTCCTGCAACATTTTTATTTTTGTTTTTCAGTTATGTTCTAAATGGATGTATTAAGTACAAAGGCAATGGAGTGAGAATCCAACTGTCTTTAAATTTCTTGCCTTTAAGCCCTAAATGCCATAATACCATAGGTTAGAGTGGTGAACAGGTGGATAATCTTGAATTTATACCCCACCAATGGATAATCTTGAATTTATACCTCACCAATTGCTATTGAAAAAAAGCAATAGAAAGAATCTTTTATCATAAGGCAGTTTATTGGTCTTTATGAATTAGACAAAAACCATAACTTACCTTTTTCAATACACATTTCAAAGTTGCAAGAAAAAATCATTACCCAAGAAAGTTCTTTTCAAATTAATTTGCCAGCAAGCAGAGCTTTATACTGTAGGATTTTGCCCAGCAATTTCTTTTTTCTTCTGAGGCTGTTAATTTCCCAGCATCATAAATCCTTCCTAAACCTCATCCTTTCACTCTTCTAAATTCTTGACTTCTTTGATGACCACTTATAACAATAAATAACACTGTTCCATGCTAGCATTTGCTAACAATGACTAAACTTTTCAAAGCGCTCATACAAACAGCATTTTTGCCCCCCACAAAAGCAGATTTGCTGAGCCTAACACAAAAGTTATTCTTACTGCCTGATTTCTTAGTTACTGATTCTTTATCTTTCAAAATGAGAAATTTGAGAAAACTAAGTATGGTTGTATATAATTAGTAAAGACTAACAAACTGTCCTGTGATACATTTTATCTGATGCAAATCTGTTACCTTCAATCTAACACTTGAGACTATTTCTATTTAATTATGATTTTAAAACAGTACATGCAATGTACTGTTACATTTAAGTTACAAAGGAAAAAATCCACCCTGCCTGGTTTAGCAAAAGCAAATTATTGCAAGTTTTAAATGAGTTACTGCATTGTTGGGAAGACTGAGAAGGTATCTTCTAGAATAGACCAGAAATGACTCTTACAGTCATTTCTGTGAAGCCTCTTCTAAACTTGGAAGCCTCCTACCAGGCAAGGTACCTACTGTCTCCTGAATCTCACTATCCTCACAGATCCATCAAGAACATTCTAGGATCCATCCCAACAGAAAGGGGCCCATCCAATCTCCAGCTCTGCAGCCCAATGGCTGCCAAGACTTCTACTGATGTTCCAGAAGCATGATGTTCCTACCCACCCCTGCTTGCTAAAAAATCAGCAGCAGACAGCCTGTGCTCCCCAACCCACCTTCAGATCTTATAGCAAATATAAGAGGTGCATCTAATTTTCCTACGTTTTTTGGAACTTAAGTGATACTTGGACCCTTAGATTAAAGTAATTCTGAAAATGTGTATGATGACACACTAGAAAAAGGTCAGAAATTATACTCAACATCAATGTGTCATATTCACAACAATACTATCTACTATGTTCTTCAATGTATAGAAAAAGACGAGGGGCATTACCGTAACTCTAACAGCCCATCGAAAGCATCTGAGGAGCTTTCTGCAACTGCAGATTAGTTATAAAAATATTAACCATTAATATTTTATTTCATACTATGTACCTACCTGTATTGTGTGTGCTTTATGGGCACTGTGACAACCCTGAGGTGTGAGTTACTTTTACCCTTACTTTACAAATAAAAGGACTGTAGCATAAAAAGGTAAAATAACTTGCTCAGGGTCACTTACTCTTAAGTGATAGAAGCAACAGTCTAATTTGGAGAGTTCTAACCCGGGAATGCTCCTTATCTGGACATTTCATTCAGTAGGTCTAAGCAAAAATTATGCTCTTCTTAACCTCTGCAGGGTGATTCTCATCAACACCAGTTTAGTCCCAGAATCTTCTAATTTAAGCAAACTACCATGCATTAGTTTCATAATTAGAAAGGTGATCTAAAAATTATAGTACACATAATCCTGCATATGCAATCATCCCTTGCAAACAGCAGACATGTCACCAAAAAGCTGGAGGAAAATACTATACCACACAGTGCTACCAGACTTTGTCTCTGCAGAGTGGGAGTGAGACTGTTTCCTGTCCTATACCTTTTTGTGTTTTCTGCAGGTTCTTTGGTCCACATCACTTACTTCATGTCCACATGTGGCCAAGGTCCACCTATCACTCACCGAGGGTTCGTGTCAGTACGCAAGCCTTACACACGCTCTCTCTTCTTTTGTTGTTTAATTTCCTTCCCCTAGCAACTTTATAATGTAAAATTTAGAAGCCAGCAAGACAACTCTAAAACTCTTCATCTGTTGGTGAGGTTATGAAAAGAAAAAATATTTACCTTACGCATGTAATTGTTTTATTTCATCCATTAAAGACTTAAAATAATGATTAGAGATGTCTTCTCTGAACATATGCAAAGCATAATTTGAAAAATAGGATGTGTTTAAATTTTTTAAAACTTATTACAGTGAAAGACACATGCCATTAACTCCGTTTCAAAATGGTCCCCCTCTTTCAAATACACTATCCCATCATGCTTGCCACTTGATGAAGCAGCTCTGGAAATCCTCTTTTGTGTTTTATTTGTGCTACCCTGACTGTCTCAGTGTACTGAATCATTTACCTTTCGTGGTATTTTGAGTTTGGGGAAGAGCCAGAAGTCACACAGTGGCAGATCCAGTAAACAAGGTGGATGAGGATGTGCCATGGTGCTTTTACAGGCCTACATTTCTGTGGGATGGTATTGGCAGCCACACTCACTGTATTTGTGATCACACTTCCTAACGATATTTGTTATGGTTTACACTTAGCTGTCCCCTCCAAACCCCATGCACTCACAGCTGGGGTTTTGGGGAAGTGCCTGATCATGGTTATGATATTGTACAAATCCCCTGATGAGCTTTACAGTGGGGTATGCTGTTGGGAGGCCTGGTGGAAAAGGTGGGTCACTGTGGGCATGGCCTAGAAGGGCACATTTCCATCCTCTTTCCCTGATCACTCCCAGCATACCACTTGCCGTGCTCTGAACTGTTTCTCCTCTGTCATGCCATCCTGCCCTGGAACCAAAGACCATGGACTGAAACCTCTACAAACTGTGAACGACAATCCATCTCTCCTGCTTTGGGAGTATTTTGTCCTAGCAATGAGAAAGTAACCAAGAAAACACTCAGGCAAGAGGGCTTCTGTAATTGCTTCGGAAAGTGACAAGAAGGCTAGGATAAGGTGGAGGAGAGTATTATGAAGGGGATTAATGGCAATGCATCTTTTACAATAGCAATTTTCTTTTTTGGTACTGGGGTCAAACTCAGGACCTCAGCAGGTTATTTTTAAATATAAACACTCATCATATATTTTTATCACCCTCTGCACATCTACACCTGCAGACCACACTTATGCCTTCTACACTCCCCCCTCTCTACCTCCCCCTACCACTTCCTGTCTTAAGGCTGCAGGAGACACTGGCAGGCTGCAGTGGTCTTCCCAGGAGCCCAGCTCCCCAGAAACTGACCTCTCCCACTGTCCCCAGGGCAGTCCAGATCCTGCACCTGTGACCTGACCACACACTTGGCTTCTGTCACTTTTATAAGCCTCGCTGAGCAACCCTAATCCATCATCCAAACAAACATTAATATTTTACCTCAGTTATCAAGTGTGCCCGTTCAAACTTTTATCTAAAACATTCTTTATCATCTTTTCATTAAGTTCTCAAGAGCTAATGGTTTCTGAGTTCCCCGGGTAAGGATGATGTTCTGAATAATGAAAGCTCATTATTTCTCCACAGAATGCTTGTTAATTCAAATGATGATATTAAAACTATAGTAGCCTTTAGCACTGGGGTGATTTCTAGCATACTTTATCATGTATCAATATATACTCTGTTTGTCAAAACTGCCCAGGGCTGGGGCTGACATTCTCTCTGGAGGAGTCTAGTGCTTCAAAAGGCACTGAATACACCAAGGTGACAAGTTGCAGGGTTTGCGCCTCTAGGAAATGGAAAGATGAGACTGGAAGTGCCAGTGTCTCTCTTGATTTCCTTATTAGTATTCATAAAGATAATGCCCTCCTCTTTCTGCTCCTCACGGGTCTTCCTTTCGAATAGAATAAAAGGAAATCAATATTTTGAGAAGGAAAAGCACATGGGAACCTCTACACACATGAAACAGTTATTTCCACTTACCCGATCTCAAAATTGTCTGCACAAGCAAAAAGAAGGGTCTTGTTATTGCAGACACATGCATGCGAACATTCAGACTGCACACGACTCAGGACTGAGTGTTGATGATATTCTTGATCAGGAAAGGTCACTCTCAGTTTACATTTTAACAGAAGATTATCGGGTCCATTGAGTTTTGGATCCCTTTAAATACTTTTCACTGTATCTCACCCTCGTTTTTATGACCAAGCAAATTTGCACAGTTGCTATATCACACTGTGTCTCTTCAACTTGTCCCCTCTTCTCCACTGTCGGCAGCAGGATGCTTCACACAATGTGAACCCCAAATTCCTCCTCTTCACCTTTTGATTAAAAGGTTATAGGTCACTGAGAACCCGCCAGAAGGGCTGCAGCCGCATGCCCTGCCTCTTCCTAACTGACCCACGGTAGGGACCCCAGTCAGGGACCAGCTACCCATTATAGTTCTCTCACATTTGCTCGCTGCTTTGCTGATATCCTAGCACTTTGCACAGAAATGTAAACTGCTCCCTTCCGGCAGCTTTTCAGATGTCTCTGTGTGCCCAGCATCTCTGATGCAGATGAAATTCCAATATCCCAGCAGGTCTCTAAAGGGAGGGCAGCACTCCCCAAACTAGGCTTTTTACCTCACTGAAGTGGTCTCAAGTCTGAAGAATCTTCTCTGTGCTTCCCTCCAAATCCTGGAAGGAATTGTAATTTTGAAAACCAAGCCATTTTCCGAGTTGCTTGAAGCTGCAAGGTCAATACTCAGGAGCATTAGTGTGTGCAGCAACACGCATTTCTGAACCATTGTCTCTTTAATTGTCTCTCTTGTGGAAGACTAGCTGGCCTTCTGCCCACAGGCTCTTGAAAACCAGGATGATGAACTTTCTGCCTCACAGCTGTACTTTCCGCACAGGAACTCTCTAAAAGAAAAGGTTCTACAAGTCTTACTATAATTCAATTAATTATACCACTCAATATTTTCTGCATTTTCCATTAATCATAGTAGGCAACAGAATGATGTTTATTTAAAAGAAATAAAAGTCACTCTGCTCATCCAATAAATGAATGATAAGGAGATTCTGAGCTAATTTATTATAAAAGAATAAATGCATCCCTAAAATATTTCGGTCATTGGGTCAGTGCAAGAAAAAATTTGGTCTAAGAAAAATATGGAGGTCATCTCCCATTGCATTTTGTTTTAAATATTCTGACCTGATGCAAAACTAGCAGCCAAACATCTTCAGGGCGCACACACATCCCAATTTTCAGTTCAGAAAATATGGTCACCATCTATGCATAGAACTGCCTGAAACTCCTCCCGAAACTTCAAAGGGGCTGCAGCCCTAACAGGGATTGGTTGAAATAGGCTTAGAAGAAACTGATTAGTTAAACATTCCATTTGGTCTAGAAAGCCTAATTAGCATCCTTGTAATAGTTTAGATCTGAGAAGGTCCCCAAAGGCCTCATGTGTTTGGAAGGTGTTTAAACCAGGAAGGGGTGATACTTGTAAGTGACTTGCTCTTAGGAGTGGGGTCTGGTTCCAAGCAAGTCACTGACTGGATTGTGTCCTGGAAGAACACATCTCCCTCCCCATCTCCTGTCTTCTCTCTGCTTCCTAGATGCCATGATGTGAGCAGGTCTATTCCCAGCAGGGCCTTCTCCCATGCTATTTCTGCCCTGGAAATAGCTAACTACAGACTGACACTTACAAAAACATGAGCCACAATACACCTCTCCGCTGCCATGAAGACAATGACTAAGATGAACCATTTTTATGCAAGATCCAAGAAGCAGATGCTATATTTTTTGTTTACTATTTCAGAAAAGATATTTACCAACCCAATCTTTCAAAACTTAGGTTTTTGCAAAAATAGGTAACTTTAGAAGAAATCAAAACATAAAACATATAGGAAATTTATTTCTCGGCATCTAACTATACTAAATTAGTTTTCACAAGCCAATAGTGCATATTATGATTGAGAAAAAGTGAAGATAAACAACGAAAATAAGGATACAGTTTAGATACATTCTACTTTCACCCTCTTTGTATAACGGTTTTGTTCAAAGTATGTTTTTGTATTCAGTCAGCTTTTCGTTGCTATGACAAAATATCTGAGATAATCAACTTAGAAGAAAGGAAGGTTTATTTGGGTTCACCACTGCAGAGGATTCAGTCCACAGTCAGAGTCAGTTGGCCCCATCATCCTGACCATCTTGGGCCTGTGCAGGGCTGTGCATCCTGGTGCCCAGACACTGTCTCCTTCAAGGCCACACCCCCAGTGACTGAACTTCCTGCAGCTGTAGGTGGCTTTCGGCTCTACCTCTTAAACACTCCACCACTGATAATGAAGCCTTTCATACAGGAGCCTTTGTCAGACGCTAAACTGTAGCAATTTGTAAAGGACAGATTCCAATATAAATATTGGGTATGTATTGGGTATGTATTGACTATATTTTAAAAATTCATGAAGATCAACAATGAAAACATGATTAAAAATTAATTTGATCAATCCCCTGACATAAGTATATATAACTGAATACTGTGAATATGAAAATGTAAGTTTCCAGGAGTTGGATTTAGTTTTAATTTTTAATTCATGAATATGAAATTACTTTAGAGAGTCACAAATTGGATTCTACACATCATCCTCAACTACTCAGAATATACTGTATGAACTACCACCGATAAATCTATTTGAATGTAGGGCGGCCAGTTGAAGCTCTAGATTTTCCTGCTAAGGTGGCAGTCTGTGCTGATCCCTTTATAGTAAAAGTATTTTTCATGACCCACAGATCATTATTAAAGAAGACAAATGTTTATTCTTCTTTTCACAATTCGTAGCTGTACAGGCTGCTATCGATGGCACAGAGAG
The DNA here is from genome assembly GCF_034190915.1 of Cavia porcellus. Lineage (NCBI taxonomy): Eukaryota > Metazoa > Chordata > Mammalia > Rodentia > Caviidae > Cavia > Cavia porcellus. Next base: position 15,194,530 of record NW_026947496.1, read on the forward strand.
TGAATCAACAACATTTTCAAACCATCAAAGAGAACTATTTTGGCATTTGTGTGCCACACAATCACTGTGGCACCTACTCAAATTTGCTGTTCTAGTACAAAAGTAACCAATATTATAGACAGTAAGTAAATGAATGGACCTGCTTGTGTTCCAGTAAAACTTTATCTACACAAATAAACAAAAGAGCTGGGAGACAGCCCATTATAGAACCTTAGCCTTGCATATATGATGCCCTGGTTTGACTCTCAGATCTAGAGAAAAAAAAAAGCTACAAGGCCAAATTTTATCCACAAATCATAGTTTATAGAAAGAAATATTTTGGGCTGAGGATATAGTTCAGCAGCACAGCACCTGCCTGGCAAGAGTGAGGTCGTGAGTTCGATTCCCAGTAACAAAAAAAAATTGTAATTATTCATTATACAAATAATGCTATTATAATTATTTGAGATCACTAAGTTATCATTTTTTTCCTTTCTCCAGAGAAATCTGCTGGCCATCGTTTTAATTAAAAAAGAAATTTATCATAGTGATCAATATACTCAATCCTGTTCTCTCATCTCAAGTCCAGACACAAACAATATTTTGGCACCTGTTTTTCTAAATTATGACAAATAATATAAACTGCTAGAAACAGGAAAGGACAAAACCAACCTTCAGTTATTACAAAGACAGGAGAGCTACTGGTATCATCTCAGTACTATAAAGGTGTAACAGGGCTGGTGATTTAGCTCAGCGGTGTAAGTGCTGCCTGGCAAGCGTGAGGTGATGAGTTCAATCCCCGTTACCTAAATAAATAAATAAAGGTATGACTCCAATCTTCAGAAAGTAGACCAAGGGCCAGGGATATAGTTTATTGCCCGCCTGGGAAGCATGAGGTTGTAAGTTCAGTCCCTGTACTAAAGAAGAAAGGAAGAAATGTTCTGTACGGCTGCACCTTTGAAGGGATGAGGGTTCATCTTCCTCTACACAAAGTGACTACTGTCATACACCACACAGCCATGTCTCAGTCATGGGCCCCATGCTATATATGAGGGTGGTCCCACAAGATTACAACAGTTGGAAAATTCCTATCACCAGTGACATTGTGACTGTGACAGGGCCACAGAGCAACGAATTACCCACACTTGTGTGATGCTGGCATCAACAGACCTACTGAGCTGCTGGTCATACAAAGCATAGCACATACAATTATGTGCCCTACCTCAGATTTGATAATGGTAAATAACTCTGATGCTGGTTTACACACTTATTATACCTTTATCATTATCTTAGAGTGTATTTTTCCTACTTACTTAAAAAAAGAGGTCACTGAAAAAGGCTACTTCATGATGCCAGCTTCAAGCATGTCCATCTCACAGTCACCTATCTCTTAACTACACCAAGACATCACTTTGAGCAACTGATTTAGGCTGTCTAGGTTGGTATAAGGGGTCTCTGTGTGTTCAAATAACAAAATTATGTAGCAGCATATTTTCTGGCACATTAAACAATGCATGACCATCCAGGAAAAAGCATCACTTGGATGCATCCTCATCTGCATTCCGGACAAGAAAATGGTCCAGGGCTGGGCATGGGGTTCAGGAGTAGAGCACTAGAGGGGCACACACCCATGAGGCCCTGGATTTGATTCCTACTGGGAGAGAAAGAGGAGACAGGAGGGGCGGAGAGGGGAAGGGAAGAAAGGAAAATAGACTCGTCTGAGGGGATGCTAAGACACACCAGAGGGGCTCCGCTGGCTCGGTCTGTGTAAACTCCAGTCTGATGCTTGCAGAGCACACACCAGAGCCTGGTGTCAAACTGGCTTGGCTTCCTCAGCACCAAGTCTGACTCACCAAGCTTTCCCAGAGAAAGCGTTAATCCAGTCTGTTCAAACGATTCCATCACAGTGTGAAAGTGGGAACTGGACATGTTACAATCAGGATCTGAATAATTCAAATCTCTTATGCTAATCAGGTGAAGACTTAAATTTTTGGAAAGGGGTTTGTGCCCCTTCATTATAGCACATTACACCAGATCACAATAAACATATTACGTGCATGTGTGTGTGTGTTTTTTTGTAATCTCCTTCAATATAGAGCATTAGATGGTTTGGAGATGTAGCTCAGTGGAGTGCTGTCCTGAATTCCTTCCTCAGCACTGGGGGAAAGAAAAGACTCCATAAGGGCAGGGATTTTTGTCTTTTTGCTTCCTGATACACCCCAAGCACCTGGAAGTGTCTGGCATATATTAGAAATGCAATGTGTATTTATTTAATGTATGGATAGAAGAAACTACATCCCTACTAGATTGTAAGCATTCCAAATATAAATGATTAAAAAAAAACTATCTGCACATGGTTCAACAAAATGTAAACAACCTGTTTAAAAATTATGACACTGATTAGGGAAATCTGAGCAATGGCTATTTGGAGATATTAATAAAGGATGGTTTCAGTGTGGAACGTGCTGTGGCTAAGGTTTTACATATTCAAGTACTGAAAAAATGCAATGAGGGTCAGAATCTGCTTCAAAATAACCTCGGGGCACAAGAGGAAATGTGACTGAAACAGCGTGAGCCATGAGTTGATGGTTGTTGGGCGTGAAGAAGTTGATCGAGGTGTTCTTTGCCTTTGAATATGTTTGTCTTTTTTTTTTTGTAAAAATTTAAATATTCAAGAATGGCAAGATTAAAATTAAGACTTCATGCCTTCCTCAACTTTCACTCCCATATTCACTAAAAGGAGGAAATTTTGAAAAAAACTACAATCACCTAAAACGGAGTCAGAGGTTGCCTCACAGCCAGGAGATATGCTGGAAACACGGGTTGGGCAATCATGCGTTGTGCAATCCTCACCGGGCGCACGTCCTCTAACCCAGATGGGCTACATCAGCCACACCACGCGGCTCCTCCACGTAATCAGGACACGTGGAGAACACAGGCCAGTGAGCAGCCGCTGCCACAGCACTGATTCATTGTCATTCTCCTCCTTCCATTAGGCTCCGAGTTCCCTGGGGACAGAGATCATGTTTTGCAATCAACTTTATTTTTAACACAAAAGTGAGTTCATTATAACATAATGAGTAAGAGTATAGCATATGTATAAGCCAGTTACATGGCCATGTATCATGACTATCCAGGGCTGTGGACCGTACATAAGTGTACATGATGGGCTTTGACATGACAGGCAGCATTGTGGGTCTGTTTCCACCAGCGTCTCCACTAACATGGAGGAATGTGTTGCACCGTGATACTAAGATGGCTGTGACATCACTGGACAACAGGGAGTTTTGCAGCCCCTGTACCTGGACCATCATTGACCAAAGCATTAAACTGTTGGGAGCCTCGGCCGAGCCCGGTCGCCTTACTTGGCGGACGTGAGGCCTGTAGGAAGGAGCAAAGCCTGAGCTAGATTACCCCTCCCATCGAGTGTGCTAAGATGGCGCTTATCTCCTGCTTCCTGCTTGGTAAACAACCCGCTCTGTAAGATAGTCTGCCTAGCAACAACTGACGTTAGCCAATCAGCCCGCATCGCGCGCTTTGAACTGATTGGCCACTGTAACCCTATAAAAGTGAGTGCCTCTCCCGCCACGAAAGAAGAAGCACGGAAGGAGCCGCGGAGAGCGGACCGGTAGAGGCTTCGGGACAGACTGTAGAGAAGAAGCACGGAAGGAGCCGCGGAGAGCGGACCGGTAGAGGCTTCGGGACAGACTGTAGAGAAAGAAGCACGGAAGGAACCGCGGAGAGCGGACCGGTAGAGGCTTCGGGGCAGACTGTACGGAGAGAGAATAAAGAAAAGCCTGACCACCGCCAGATATTGTTGCATGTTCTTCCTGCCGGCCGGGAGCGACACCGACATTAAACAACATGGGTTTATATACTAAGAAGTATGGCAGTTACAACTGTGCTCAAACGTGTGTCAGAGAGAGAAGTAGACAAGAAATAAGTTAATTAATAAATATATAAGACAAAGAGAATGTAAGTCCTTTAAAAAAGAAATCCAAATCAGCTCTTCTTCCCCAAAATAATCAGTGTCACCAGTTAGTCTTGGCATTTACCAGCAGCTGCATGTGTGAATGTGTGCCTGTGTGTGTGTGCATGTGCTCCCATTATACCATGTACCCTTTTATTACACAGATAGGAACATCCATCCCTCTGAGAACTTTGCTTCTTCTCCTGAATAATACACCCAAAATCCAATCTGCACCCACACTGCAATGGCTGGAGAACAAGGACCACATGGAATCCACCTTGTCTCCTCGGTAACTGTCAGGCAGAAAACCTCTGATGAACTGAATATCTGACTGGAAGTCTAGCCAAACAAAAAGCAGTCAGCAAGACACCCACCCTCTCTGCAGACCTGCCACTGCTACTCCAAAGTAGCTCCAAAGGCGGTTTGCAGAGCTGCGTGATGCCTGACACACAGAGGGCCTTAGGCAGTGTCTCCTAGAGGAACATGGAGTGGGGTGGGAAGCATGACAAGACACAGCCATCTCACACATCCTCCTCAGGCAGCTGGCACCACATGAGACTTCCCAGCTACCAGTATTAGGTACCCTCTATGGACAGGTGTTCTCAGGCATTTGGAAGCAAAGCTGAAGCTGAATTTACTGTGTGTGCTGCATGGCCTGGTGGGTTTATATGTTCTTGCTTTTGACTCTGTTTGGTTTTGTTTCTTTAATCTGCTCAAGCTATTAAAACTGCTATGTCTGCCTCAAGATCACCTTTAATTTTTCAGCAGGCTGCACAAAGATTATCACAAAATCACTGAGAGATCATTTACATCATGGTTTGGTTCCCAAATGCTTGGCTCTTGCACCACCTAGCATGTCCTGGTAAGATTTAAACATGTAGTACTACTGGCTTTGTGAGCCAGCTTTCCATCTCTGTGACAAAATACCTGAGATAAGCAAATTTAAAGAAAGATTTCTTTGGGCTCACAGTTTCAGAAGTTCCAAGCATGGCCAGCTGTCTTAGGCTTACGGCCAGGCGGAACCCGATGGCAGGAGCGGTGGCAGGGAAGGCTGCCCATCCCATGGTGAACAGGAAGTGAAGAGGGAGAGAGGAAGGGGCTGGGGACAGGATACCCCGCCTGGGGTCCAATCCCAGTAACCTATTTCCTCCAACAGCGGCCCCCCATAGTTTCCATCATCTCCCAATAGTCCATTTAATGCTGAATTTATAAGCAGATTAATCCACCGATGACACCAGAACCCTCACGATCCAGTCATGTCCCCAAAGGCCCACCTCTGAACACAGCTGCACTGGGGGCCAAGCCTCCAACACACGAGCCATCAGACCGCACTCCAGATCCAAACCACCGTCCTATCACTGTGGCTGAATGTTCGTTCCTGGACAGTGGTCACAGCAGGAAGGCAATGTAAGAGAAATGTCACCAGATTATTTGGTCCCCTTATCTTGCTTAATCAAACATGTCTGGAGAGAGGGAAGAGATATGTCAACGTGTCCTTATAACCAAAGAAATATAACCAAGTTACTGAGTACAAGGGAGTTGCAGTCAAAGGAAAGCCCCAGGATTGCCAAAGGGAGCTGATTTACCTCGGGCCCAGCGTATTGGAGGGAACTCTTTATTTGCGTAAACAGACTGAGGAAAATGAGGCTCTTCTTACTGCTAATGCATCTGTCAATGCTCTGTGTTCCCCTTTTCAGACCACATTTATTGGAAAGATGGAAAAATCACTGCAACCAGCAGATCTAGAGGTCTGCTCTCCACTGTCTTGAATGCTTTTCAAACACCCTTTAAGTGTCACTAACAGGCCTCATTTGAAGTACCATTAGGGGTTAGACTGGGTGAAGATCAGGTCTTTCTGCGAAGGTAGTGTGGCTGTGTGCATTGTGTGTTTGTGTGAAGATGAGAGAGAAGGGGTCTAAATACACCTGAACATGAGCCACTGGAGAATACATGTCAGCTGGAAACAGGAAAAGACCACAAAATGATTTGTTAAATTAACCAGCAACCCAAGGAAAGGTGTGAACAGCAAGTGGAGTCCAAGCCAGCAGTTCACTGCTGGAGGCTGTGAGTGTTGAGCTGAGAATATTCTGGAACCTGACTTTACCCTGACGGGGACAAGGCATTTGAAAAATGAAGCTGAAGTGAGGTGTCAGAGTGTCAGTCATTTGGTCATGGAAGGTCCCACTATGGGTTTTTGCATTCTGATTTTCACATAACTGAGAGGTTCCCCAACTCTGTATCATGAGCTCCTCAAAATTGGATCCAAGTTTGTAAATTTGTGTTTATGATTTAGCCAATGCATAAAATAAGGCATTCGCAGCAGACAGTCTGTTAATCCAATTTCCGTGTGGCTCAGTCAAGCACCACGCTAGGAAGCTGCCCCATTTCTGGATACACTGACCCCCAGTTTGAGCACTTAGGGCTCAGATCCCTTATATCTAGAGGGAGGAGGTGGCTCCTGAAACAGGGAAGGTGCCAGTCGCATTGCAGTTGTGAAAACAGCCCAAGGCATTTAGAGTTTTTTATGATAAAGAAGATCCAGGGGTGTCTAGAATCCCAGCAGCATCAGAATGAAATATTAGTTGTCAGATTCTTTTAATAATCAATATATCCTCAAATTTTTTGTGTTAATGTCTGAAAAAGGATTCATTTTTTCATTTCAAATCAATTTAATATTGATCTTTTAGAAAAGTCATTTTGTTAAAATACTGTACCTATACTTAATCTAAATTTGTGTGGACTACGCTTTAATGTATTTATAAATGGTGAACTCAGTCTCTGAAATTAAATTTTTTTATTTGCCAAAAATAAATAAATAAATTAGCCACCAACGTGGCTCGAAAGAAGGACTGGCAAATGCTGGACAGCAGCTCAGGCCATACACCTGTCTTAGTTGTCTTGGGCTGCTTAAATAAATAAATAACACAAGGCCACAGAACTTAAAACATGCATTGATTTTCTAACACCAGGGAGCCAGGGTGGTCAGGGCTTGATGACAACTCTGCTCTTGGTTTTAAGATTACCACCTTCTCACCATGTTCTCAAAAGTCTTTCTTTAGTGTGTGTTCATGTACAGAATGAGAGATCTAGCTTTCTCTCTTTCTTCCTCTAAGGGCACTAATCCATCCACGGGTCCCTAACCTCACAATCTCATTTAAACTTAATTGCCTCCAAAAAATGTTACCTCTTAATATTATCACACTGGAGAATAGGGTTTCAATCTGTGACTTCTGGGAAGAAACCAACATTTAGTCCAAAAGAGTATTAATGTTAGCATTCTGCACCTGTAACTAATACATTTGGTTGTCATGAGAATCTGTGTTTATAAAGAAGATTTTTCCAAGTTGGCTTTGGGTTAATCACTCATTTGATCTTCAAGAAATATTTTAGTCTGGGGGCTGGGGATTTAGCTCAGCAGCATAAGTGCCTGCCTTGCAAGCAGGTGGTCGTGAGTTCGATCCTCAGTACCGATAAAAAAATAATAATATTTTAGTCTGTGCTAGGTACAATCATAGGCCTTGGAGGACACAGAGAGAAAAAAAAAAAAAGAGAGATGAGGTTTCTGTCCTCAGCTTAGAGGTTAATGGGAGAAGAGGTGGAAGGGGAGGGAGAGAGAATGAAAGAGAAATAGTCACTTGTGGTTCTTGTTTGAAAAACAAAAACAGGATACAGCTCTAGGGACAAAGGTAGGAACCAGGATGCCTGGTTAGGAAAGTCTCTTTGAGAAGGAGCATATAGGCTAAAAGATATGTGATCCGGCCTGCAGATCAACAAGTTTGGAACTCCTGGAGGAGAAACGGGGATTAAACAAAAGACATGGGGGAGACAAAAAGAGACGAAGGCAAGTTGATGTTAACCCAATCAAGCCTCCGGTTTATTGAGAAAATAATCACACCTTTTATAGGCTAAGGGCGGGAGCTGGGACAGGAAGAGGTTAAACAGATGAATACAACAGGGTTACCATCACATCCGGATAAGTGACGTAAGCAGAAGAGGATTATGGTTAATGTAGGCAGACGCAGTGCCCATAGGAGAGAGAGAGAGAGACATCTAGGCAGCAGTGCCTGTCACTCGGCTCCCTACAGATATGGAGCTTGCTGCGGAGAAAACAGAAGGAAGGGTGTCCCTGCAGACAAAGACAAATATGAAGCTCTCTAGGCGGAAGTGAGCCTGGCATGTTCTAGGAGTCAAGAAGATAAAAGTGGGCTAATACATAGTTGGCAGAAACAGATTTTGCACCAGCCTTGTAACTAAGGCAGCTGTATGTATTATTCTAAGGACAATGAACGCTGTTATCAAGTATTGAGCTGGGGAAAAGGATGGTTTGCTGGGTGTGACGTGTGGTCCTTTAGATCAGAACATGCTGTCAGCAGACAAAGGTAGCAAGGTAAAAAGAGATAGAGGTGAACAGTCTTGGATGACGGAGTCAGAAACCATTTTAAAGGTTCATGAGTTCACCAGGATTCTTCCAGCCTTAGTGCTGGAATTTGAATATAAGTACTTTCCCCTAAAAGCCCATGTTAAAGACTTAGTTCCCAGTTTGATGTTACTGGGAGGTGGCAGAATCTTTAGGAGGTGGAGCCTAGTGGGAGGAAGTTAAGTCATTGGGTATCTGCGGTCAGAAGGGACAGACTTTGGTCTCTTTCTGGTTCATGATGGAAGCAGCTTGCTGTATCACGTGAAACATTAGGTAACCTGATCTTGGACTAGAACCTCAAGAGCCATGAGCTACAATAAGCCTTTTCACTTTATGAGTTAATTATCTTATGTATTTCATTACAGTATTGTGAAATGAATACACTTAATGATCTTAGAAAACCATTTGCAGATCCAGCGATACGTGAAAGACACTTTCAGGTGATGAAGAGACATGGACTCAGAAAAATCTGTCGGATGTCTACCCAGGCGCTGCGCAGTGGTGATCAAAAGATGAATAAGATGAAACCCTGCCTGCTAGGAGCTCTCAGGCCACTCAAGGATACTGGCCAGCACACAGAAGATGCTCACAGAATGCGTGAAGAGTTCTAGAAGGAGAAGGAAGGGGATGAGGAGGACGTGGAAGACTGACTGCTGATGGGACAGAGCTAGGGAAAGGTCTTGTTCACAGAGCAGATGGCCCGTGCACAGACTCCTGAAGGAGGAAGGAGGGCTCTCCTGGGGACAAGGAGGTAGGGGACAAGGCCGGCACACAGAGCACACAGCCCGCTCAGAGGTGCAGGGATGTGTGGGCAGGTGGACCAGAGCTGCTCTGGGAGTTCCTGAGGCCAGAGCTCCCGTCCCAAATGGGCGTGACATTGAGGATATTGTGGGCCAAACACAGAGGAGAAGGAATCAAAGTTAAAATGGACTTCTTCAGAAAAAGACTTGTGAGGAACAGTTTGGAAAGAGGTAGATCCAGAACCACAGCCCAGGTGACAACAGATAAATTACATCAAAGGCAAACTTAAAAAAGCCTCTTAAAGGAAAGACTACATTACAGTCTTTTAATTGCATTCCCTAAAGCAGCAGGTTTAACACTGAACTCATGATGTTAAGAAAGAAAATACCGTTATGTTACATTGAGTAAATATAATTGTATACTCTAACGTACAAACGTCTGGTTCTAGATTCAATATGTTAACCCATCACAGAGAGGCAAAGAGCTGGGTGCTATTTTTTACATATTTATAAAGCCCAAGCAGGTTAATGCATATTCTTGACATCACAGATTTATTTCTATGTTAATTTACCTTCAGCAAGCATGTATAACCATAACACACATGGCGAGAAAGTAATTTTATTCATATATTTGGACATAAAAAATATCATTATGCAGTCTAATAATCCCAGTTGACAGTTGGAATCATTTAAAAAAAACACAACAGATATATTAAGAAAGAATTCAAGGAAAGCAACAACCACGCTCCGGTCTAGCTCCTCTGTTTTGTCGAGTGGCACTGATTTATGCCAGCAAGCGTAGTCATTTGCAAGTCCATTTTGTGATCAATGTCTAGCCGAGTTTGCCTCTGCATGGCATTATGAAAAGTTGTCTCAGCATTTCCATTTGTGCAAGCAAGCCCACCAAAGATCTCTGATTTCCTATACTTTGAAGCCACATTGAAAGCATCTCTTAATTTTCTCCAATTGTATATGTATATGGGCTATGGGGGGGGGGGGTCTGTGTGCATTTTTTGAGACTGGGTTTCACTAAGTCCCCAAATTGCCCGGGTTGGACTTGAACTTGTGATCCTCCTGCCTCAACCTCCCAGAGTGCTGGAATTACAAGTATGTACCATCACCCTCACCACCATGAGGTTATTTAGATGCTGACTCAGACCTTTTCTAGAATAAGAAAGGGCTTTTTTTTTCCATTTCCCTTTGCATAACTTTAAGAATTTCCGAGGCAAATTTAAAAGACTCTTGGAGAATCATCTCTGCCAGTGACTTGGCCCAGCCAAAGAGGGCCATAAATAAATCTTGCTTCCCTTCAGAGTAACTGAATTCCTACCTTTCCCTCTACTTCTACTAAGCAGAAAGAAAGTGGTTCCACTACTTACAGCCAGGGACAGTGGAGAGAACACTGTAAGGTGGCTTTTCTTTTTTCCACACTTCTCTTCAACCTAAAGTTGAAACGAGTCACGTATGTGGCTCTCCCAGGAGCCCCCTCGGCAGCTCCTCCTTTTGGATAACCATGAATTTCGTGGCCTGGCACGCCAGAAAAACTGGTTTGACACACCCTAGGGAAACATGACAGCTTTTCACAGCAAGCTGCTCGGCTCATAAATAGCGAGGAGAAGCTTTCAGGCACACAGGTCCAGACCTGCCGCTTTTGAAATGCCTGAGCAGCCAGCAGCACGGCAGGGAATCTCCAGGGAGCATTAGCGACTCTTTACATACCTTTCTGTAAAGTAGTTCAGTAATGTTTACAGCCTCAGCCGCTCGCAGGTGGCAGCACTGACCGATAATGTGGGTGACCAGCTCACCTAAGCAGCCCTGTCTTCTTCCTGAGTGGCCCTAAAAGGTGGGGACAAGAGGGGGAGTTGGTGTCAGTAAAGAATGAAGTGTCCAGAGACCTTGCACAAGGCCTATTACACCATACCTTGAGGTAAGAAAGCAAAATGCTTTTCCTAGAACTTGCTCTTGACCTCACGCCCTTTTTTGCAAATGTCTGCTATCCGGCATTGTGTGAGCCCCCAGTCAAGAATGACCAAGTTCCCAGGAGATACAATATATGTATATATATATATATATATGCCTGAGTGCTGAAAGAAGGCAAATCCATGCAGGGGTTATTCTGCTGTTGTCTTATTTGTGGAAAGCAGCGTACCAGCAATATGCTCAAAGTGCACGCCTAGGGTCTGGTAAAGGCCAAGTCGGAACCAGGGAAATGTGAGTGAGATTCCAACGGCCGTAGATTGAACTCTGTGTTGTTACTGCCATCTGAGTCTGTGTGAGAAACACTGACTAGCACATGAAGGTCTGGTGCTGTCCTTTTCCACGGGAAACTGCCAGGAAAAGGAGGGAGCAGCATTTCTGGTGATGTTTATAGAAGGAAAGGAAAAGGTAGGAAATGATGGTCATTTTCTTTTTTTAAACTTTTTTTATTTTAAAAAGATTAAGACAAAAGAGGATATATCAAAGCAGATCAGAACAGAACAATGTAAGCAACACATTACTTCACCACAAGACAACCCAATATTAACAGTAGCTACCATAATGTCTCTTTCTTTGAAATAATTGAGCATACCTTCATATACAATACTACCAAACATAACAAAATAGTATAACACCATTCAAGGGAATGATGGTCATTTTCAGATTATGACTGAACTCTACTTGAATAACATGGTATAGGTTCATTTGTTCTGCAAGCCCAGTAGTACAGGAAGGAAACAAAAGATCTTTGAATCTGCAATCACGTGTAAGGAGTTGTTAAACCTGCTTTATGCTTTATTTTTATGTTTTATGTATTATTTTTAATACACATTTCACAACATTTACTGCTGAAGTCTTTATGGGGAAATTAGCAATTTCTATATTTCTATATTTAATTTATAGAACAATTTCTATATTTAAGACCATCAAGCTCTCATTTATATTGAATAACCTATTGTATAAACATAATGCTAGGTGCAAAAAACAAAATTGCCTTAAAACCGTGATCGTGCCTTTTTATTTTTCTCTTTAGAATTCAGTAGGGTCATAGGAAATACTATCACTACCTTAACTCTATTTTCAAGACATAAAGTAATTACATGCCTTTGATACAGTAATGCTTTGTTCTTATTAAGAAATGGATTTTCTATAAGAAACTAGATCATCAGAAACTTGATAACTATAAACAAATAATATTTGCTATTTTTATACTGATCAAGCTGAATATGAAGATACTTAAAAACACAAATAGTAAGCTATATCTTTTGTGAATTGATATATAAAAATATAGTCAGAAGGAGAGATTTCTCAAAATTAAGAAACAGTCCCTTAGGGCTGGGGATTTAGCTCAATAGCATAAGTGTCTGCTTGGCAAGCATAAGGTTCTAAGTTTGATCCCCAGCATCTTCCCCCCAGAAAAAGAAAGAAAAAAGAAACACTCCTTGTCTATTGGGTATAAATCTTAAATCCTTAGTAAATGTATAATTCCAGATATTGGAAAAGATTAATATTTTGTTTTCACACAAAATATGTAAGAAGTTATTCACACTATTATGGTGATTTATGTGCAGAGGAAGCCTAGTAAGAAAGAAAGCACCGTTATTTGTACAGCAATGGAAAAAAATACAGAATAAATGTAGAATTAAAGCTGGACTTTAAAACCATTTAGATATGAAGTTAAAGCATTTCTTCATTTACTGCATGCAATTCACAAGCTGTATAATGTCTAACTCTTGCAAAAATCAAGCTTTCTTACAAATCAATGCTTAAAAACTACTTTCAAGGCACTTTGTTACCCAAATAATGTCTATAAATTAATTTCCTCCCACCATAAGTATTCCTCATAGCTAAAGAACTTCCTGCCTTCTCCAGAAAGCAAATAAAGCTGAATCAGAAACAAAAATGAAATATATGACAACCCAACCGAAGAAAACAGAGAAACCACCGTACTCAGACGCATTGGTGTCACAGGAAGAGACTAAAGGTAGAAAAGTCCATGCCACTTCTTACAACAGACCACTACTCGGACTTGGAGTTAGTTCTGGGTAGACATTCTGCCAGATATAATATATTTGATAAAGCTTCTGACTTTTTATCTTCTGACTTGGTTTGCTATATTAATTTGAGAGTCTCAGGAATATGAGAAACAAGGGCAATAATTCAAAATTTTTCATTATCTGTTCTTGGATGTGTCTTCATTTGTCTTAACTGTTGGGCTGTAATGAGGAAGCTGCTTCTGTCGTCTCATTTAAATTTGGAGTGATTCTTTCTCAACACTAGTCTCAGTTCTTGGATCCCCCTGACCTAGGAGAAGGGAATACTCCTGCTACGGCACACAGCTGTAGGCTGGCATACTCAGTGTCTTCTCTACCAAGACTGCACTGGTCTCTGGTCTTCCCAGTTGTTAGGACCACTTAACATTGGTCTCTGACATTTCCTTGGAAATCTCTTTTCATCTCAACTAGAATCACTTTATTAGTAGAAGGATGACAGAGAGCCAGACTGTTCCAAACTGACAATGATCACAAGTTCCTAAAAATTCAAAGGCTAGGGCCATCTAAAACCATGATTCGTGATAGAAATAAAGTCCTGCAGTAAATGAACAGGATTTACTATAAACATTTATTCCAGAATTCCTTCCCTTGCTCTCTTTTGTTGATGCTTAGCCAATTTCTTCCTAAAGTGGGGGACACACAAACTAGGATGAAAAACAAAGCCCAGAGCCTTATCTGTCTCTGCTAAGGCTCTGTTAGCATAATAATATGCCAAAGTTATAACAGAGGAGCTAGCCTGTATCAGCAAGAGAAAGAACTGTTTTGTTTTGTAGATATTTCACCCAAAGGGATGTAAATGGTCAGGGCGCCAACTCTCATTATCTGTGAAGGGAAAACCTTTATTTATGGTGAGCTTGGGTGCCAGTATGAAGGTTTAAAAGACCAAAAGAGTTGAGGGGAAAAAGAAACAGAGATTAAGGAGAAGGACTCCCTACCGTGAGAGATAACACTGAGTGGCCAGGTAGCTCGCTGGCCCAGTGATCTGTGTGGCCCCCCTGGGCTTTTGCATTGGCTGACCTCTCTTCCTAGAGCCCCCCTCTTCCAAAATCCACGTGGAAAATTCTTGCCTCTTGCAAGAATTCCTAAGATGTCAGCATGCCAATGAAGGTTATCTGTTTAAAATCCCAAATCTCTCTCCTTCGTCCACCCCAGCTCCCTCTTTACTTTCTTCTACCCGCCTGTTACTTCCTAGCTACACACTGTGTGCCCTAAATCATTTACTTTTTTATTATCGTTTAATGTCTGTAAGCACAAAGAATTTCCTTCTTCCAATAGACTCAAAAAAGCTATTCCGAATATTACCAACGTGTTAGCTTTTTGTGGCTATAACCAATACCAAGGATAGACCAACCTCAGAGGAGGGAAGACATCTCACCTCTGAGTTTTGGAGATGCCAGTCTATGATTTGTAGCCCTGTTACCTTTGGTTTTGTGGTGAGAACTACATGAAGAAACAAAACTGCTCATCTCATGACAGCCAGGAAGTAAAGAGTGGAAAGTCAGGTCTCAGTGTCCCTCAGTGTCCCCAGAGCGTACCCCCAATGACCTAACTGCTCCCCCCAACTCACTTTCCAAATGTTCTCCCATCTTCCAGTAATGCTCAGGTCGGTGCCCAATTCTTTAATACAGGGGCTTTTAGGACACATTTATTCAAACCATTTATCAACCAGGGTAATCAATGAGTTACTCCAAGGTTATTGTCACCTCAAAAAAAGCCACTGCTGCATAACAGGGACAGTTTAGTCCATTATCTTGGGTCCCTTAACTCAAAAGTTTCAGTGCCTATCAGAATTGCTGCCATTCCTACATTGCCACCAATAAATGATTCCTTTTTTATCAGTTTGGAATAGTTATTGTTAATAAATAATCATGGCTAAACTATGCTTAATCAAGACGCCAACTTTATTGAAAGTAATATAGCGCATGCTGAGGACCCAAGAGATAGATTCCAGGTTCTTGTGTGTGACAAGCAAAGAACGGTAAATACACACCAAATGGTAAAAGAAAAAGCAGCTACATTTATTGAAGGTAACAGGGAAAGTGCCCAGCAGGAGCAGATTCATGTATGCCAGCAGAAACAAAAAGGCACCCCGAACCGGAAAGAAGCGGTGTCTGAGAGGCAGAGAGAAAGCAAGTCAAACTTTTGGATTTAAAAGATGTTGTGTCCCTCCTAGAGCGTCTCTCGTTGGATCTCTCTGGATACGATTGACACAAATGATTGACAGCATGAATCATCTCAAGATATCCAGTCCTCTGACTCTCCGGTCATCTCTTATAATAACATGCATGACATGCAATCACTATGCAATGAATTTCGAGTGGGAAAAAAGGTACTGTAGGTCAGGATACTGTCTGTAACCCATATGTGCTCTGCCCTGGAGCTTTAGAAATTTTTATGGATCTTTGTTATTCTTATTTCTGCTTCTCTTAGGACAAAAGGAGGACTGGCCTATGGTGCTATCCAAGTTCAGTTGGACAGTCGCGATTGTGCTAGGTACACTAAAAAGACAGAGCTGCAAAAAAGAAAAGTGAAAGTTCCTTTTAACTAAATTTCTCCCATCACACCACCAAAATAATAATAGGGAAAGGTGAAGAAAGGCGGAGATAAGATAGAAAAGAACAGAGATGTTAATACATCAAACAGTTACGTGGGCAGTGACCTCCCTAGCTGTTATTACCAGCTCACATCCAGGAACTGTAAACTATCAAAACTCAACTTTAATTCCAAAGGGAATAAAAAGATCATTTACTCTCGCCTTTCCTTGTTTACAAGAGCACAGAGTTTTGTTCTATTTTGTTCACTTATGTTGTCTAATTACCCAAAGTACCCAGAACAAAACTGATGGATGGTAAGAATTATTGTGAAAACACATAGGATAGGATAGAAATTAAGGCCCCAAGTCAGCCGAATGAGCATTGTAAGTCTTCACAATTTTATTAACCTTTTCATTTTTCATAAAGACCAGAGACTGTATTTCAATTATGCCTCTAAAAAATCAGAAGCCCTAACCACAGGGATTTCTCTGTCATTAATTTTGAATCCTAACCATTCAGTTCTTGGACCTCTGTGTTCTCCATATTCATATTCGATGTGACTTCTACTGTTTGAATTGGCATAGATATATGGTGTCGAGATTTATTATCAGGCAGTTAAAAATTTCAGAATGATTTTGACAACTTGAGTTCTCAAGTGAGACTTTGAAATGCATAAATAAAAGGCATTTCCAATTTTCTGCCATAGATCAGGTAAAAATTAAAGAGTAGGGAAAAAATTAGAGTGGAGTCCTAAAATCTCATGCTCATGAACTGAGCCCCTGAGCCAACATCAGCCACTCAAACTGTGATGCTTCCTGTAATTGTGTGTGTGTTTATAAATGTGACTGAAAGACTAGTCAGGGCCATCACAGACAACAAAATCAAAACTCAGAGTAGAACCATTCCAATTAATGAAAACATTATAAGGCTCCAAAGCAATACAATGAGGAATCATGTTTACCGCATACTTTTATGTATTCTTACCATTTCTTACACTAGGGAAACTATTCGGTATTTATACATGTGAGTTTGATTTATTTTACTTATGAGTATGGTCTCAAGCTGTGCCCATTTATTTTAAAATTTCTCAATGTGATCATTCTTTAGAGCTGAGTAGTACTCCATTGTATAAAACACCACAACTTTTTTATCCATTCCTCAGTTGATGGACACTTGGGTTGTTTGCAAGATCTGGCTATTACACACTGTGCTGCTATAAACATGGAGGCACACATATTACTGTGGTATGATGTTTTCAGTTTTTCTGGGAATATGCCTAGAAGTGGAATAGCTGGAACAATGGGACTTCCAAACCCAGCTTTTTGAGAAATCTCCAGACTAACCTCCACAATGATTGCACCAGTCTACACTCCCACCAACAGTCCAGGAGTTGTTGTCTGGTATGAACAGTTATTTTGAGGAAAACAAGACAATACAACAGCTAGTGCTGATATAATATCTTATTTTGAAGTCCCAATGAAGCTTTTGTTCTTCTGTCTCCATCAGTTTATCATGTTGTATCTTATTGGATTTTATGTGATAGTATACACAAAATTTTTTATAGACAAGGAGATAATATAGAAACCATTGTTTGTTTTCTGTTATTTGGTTCTAAATATGCTGTAATCCTTCCATTCTCTTGAATGGTTTTACACTGTCATGTTGTGTTTGATGCTGTAATATACGAAGTTATACTCAAATATTTCAAGGAAAGAGACACTATGGTAGCTACTGTTATGTCAGGTTATCTTGTCGTGAAACACTACATTGCCTAAATTGTTCTGTTCTGACCTGTGTTATTATGTTGTTATGTCCTCTTTTATCTTAATCTCCTTCTTTCAATTTTTTTAATAAAAAAAATAAATTTAAAAAAAAGACTAGTCAGGGCTTCTTCACCAGGCACTGGAGAAGGAAAGGGATGAGGGTTATTCTTTGCTAGAAAAACAACACCGAGCATGACGAGTCAAAGTCAGTGTAAACCAAGGTAAAGGAGCTGGTGCCTTGTGCTCCTTGGCATCTACTTCACCACTGCTGGTCATCACATGTGTAAGTGGAAGGCCCATGGACACTGGGCTGGGCGGGAGATGCACACCCCCCCCACCCCGCTGTCAGGCTCATCAGAGCCCTTCAGCAGTGTTCAAACAATGAACGTATGGATGAATGGATCCTGCATGCATAACATGGTACGCAAACATAGAAAATCTATAACACAATACGGAACTCTGAGTCAGTGTTAAATATCCATTCCCTTGAAGTTCAGATAGTTTTCTCTGAGAACTAAGGGACAAGAAAGTCACAAAGGAAATGGGATTTATCTGGATATTTGGGAGTGTCAGATGTTATCATGACAATGTTTATAATAACAAAAATAAAGGAAATCACCAAAGAAGATTAGCCAATCAAATTATGAGTTAGATGGTAAAGAGAAATTAGGGTTGTAGATAGGACTTGGGTCATTAATCAGCTATCTTTACTTTTATTTTGTTTTTAAATTAGCTATCTTTAAAACAGGAAGGTAGCTGGGCGTGGTGGTGCACAACTATAATCCCAGCATCTGGGAAGCTGAGGCAGGAGAATAATTTGCAAGTTAGAGACCAACCTGGGCTACCAAGTGAGCCCAATGCCAGCCTGAACTGCATAGCAAGACCCTGTTTCAAAAAACAAAACAAAAAAAATTTTTTTAATTAAACAGGAAGATCCCTGTGGGTCATCGGGATAAGTCCTCTCTCTTAAAGCTGAGACAGGAAGGTGAGGTGAGAAGGGCTGGCCCACCTCTGCTGGTTTGAAGACAGGAAGGAGACCCATAGCCAAAGGATGCAGCAGCCTCTAAAAGCCAGGAGCATCCCTTGCATAGCCAAGAAGAGGCAGAGACTTCAGTCCTATGACCTCGGGGATCTGAACCCCCAGGAAGCAGGAAGTGGATTCTCCCCTAGAGCCTGCAGAAAGGCGATCAGTCTGCCCACAGCTTCATTTTAGTGCAGTGAGACCCTGACTTCCAACCCTAAGGAACTGGGAAACAACACACTGTGTTGGTTTAAGCCACTGCACTTGTAGTAATTAACACAGAAGAAAAGGATTTGGAAATGCAGAGGACAGGTCAATGATTTCCCAGGGAAGTAAAATTCCAAGGTAGAAATACTCAAAATCTGCTTGAGAGACGCAGAAGGGGCAAAGAAAGATCAGCAGAAAGGAAAAGAAAGAGGCAAAGCTGGAAAGGAGAGCACCTGGATGACAAGGAAGTCTGGGGAGCCCAGTGCAGGTGAAAAACGTGCACCCCAGCATCCTCTGCCTAGGAGCGCGCTCGGGAGAAGGTGGCCTCAGGCAGGAGCCTGTAAGGATGAAAAGGGACCAGAGAGAGACTTTCCCTTCACCCGCAGCTGAGAAAAGTGAGAGTGATTCTTTGAGACATTTGAAACAGTCCCTGATGAAGACAGACAGCGTGGGAGGCCAAGGAGACCAGTCATCAGAAGGCCCTTGCTCCAGTGGCCTGCGCTGGGCTGAGCCAACAGCAGCACACTGGTCCAGGGGCAGTGAATGGGAGGAGCCTCATCCGTGAGAGGAATTGACTTTAAAAAAAAAAAAAAATGCCATGGTGAAAACTACAGTAAACCATAATCTCAGAGGAAAAATGCAAAGTTGGTCCTGAAGGTCACTCCTTCTCAGCTCACTGTTCCTGTCTGTGATTCAGCACCTACGGATGGCTGAGATGGTTCAACCATTCCTGCAGAATGAAAGCCCGTGCCTGCTCGGGTACCCAGCCACGCCCAGCAGCCCCTCAGTCTCGCATGTGCCAGATCTAAAGGGGGTGAATGACTGCATTGAATCTGTTTCCTTCATCACATGGGGTTTGGATCAAAGATTACATTTAACATAAGCACAAGTTGATCTGCTGAAATAGTATGAAAAAGGTCATTGAACCCCAGAGAAGCACCCATTCCTCCAACTGGAAAGGTTCTACTTTTTTGGTAGACTGCCAGTAACAGTTTGTTTGGATTGGAATCAGGTGTCTGCCAAAGTGAAAACAGTAAAACTCAATCTCAAAAGATTTTTTAAAATAAGTTTAAGGTAAGATTTTAAGCAGCTCTGCTCAAATACTCATTACGGCCAAAATGAGTATCTCCTACATAAAAATACTGTGAATGGGTAAGCTGGTTCCTTTTTGCAGATTGAGGAGAGAAAAGGAACAGGAGACAGGCCCAAAATAACCTTGTTTTCTGGACACAACCCCAAAGACTGGAGTTCTGGCGTAGGGCGCCTTGTGGGAGAGTAGTTAATAGGTTCGGATCTAGAATCTGACCATCAGTCCAGAATACCTGGGGCACCTTCGGTCAGAGTGCAGCAGGACCAGCCACTGAGCTCCCCAGGAAACTCCTGGAGACTGCAGTCAAGGAGATCACAGGCTCCTGACTTTCAGTTATTGAAACCAGGTCACGTGCCAGGCCTCTGCGAGGCACTTTCCCAGACACTAAGTAATTCTTTTTTTTTTTTTTTTTTTTTTTTTAATTTAAGAGGAAAAAGAGAAAAACACAAAACAAACCAAAGCGGCATAAGGGTACACGCAATACAGAACTACAAAACAAAACAAAACAAAACACCATAACAGTAAGAAATTACCTGCTAGTAGATTACACACTATTTTCTTGAAAATAGTTCCTCAAATCACAGTATCAAAGAACACAAGGTGGACATTCAAACAGGGAGACTGCAAACAGCTGTGTTCAATGTTCCAAAAACATTGATAAAGTCAGCTATTTAACACCCCCAAACACACTTGCTGTTATATCCGTTAGAGCTCTTTTTCTTTTTTTTTTTTTTCCCTCTCTTTTTTACAACAAAATTTACACATCTTGGATTTTATTACTCCTTAGTGCTTATTACTTTCTTTGGGGGGGGGGAGAATACAGTCAAATATGGCAAAACAAAGCTGTCAGTCAATACCAAGGATAGACATAGCACATAGTGTAGAACAGAGTACAAGTTTATCAACGATGGTTATCAACGTTGTCCCTTGTTTCCTTAAAAAGAATTGTCTATCTTATTAGATATTATAAAGTTGGACAAAACAGTAGAGAACAAGACCAATAAAACTTAGGCATTGTAAACATTACAGGACTTCCAAAGAAGACAATAGTCAAACCAGAATGGGTATCTTAGTGAATCTTATTGTCTTCAAAGTAGTTGCCTATGTCTTCAAACTTGATACTATCATATAGAATGGAACAGAGTCTAATCAGTCAAAACAAGATCGTGGGAGTACTACAGGACTTCAAAACAAGTTAATAGGAAATCGAAAAGAGTTACTATTTATATATCCTAATTTTTTTGAATTTTTTCTTTAATTAAGACAAACATAAGAAATGACTAAATAATTTTTTTTTGAAACAATAAGGGGGAGATTGAGATAAAACAGGACATAACAATATAACAATAGAGGTCACAGCATGACTGTTTCAATAACCTAGTACTTCACCACCTTATAACCTGACTTAATAGTAGTTACCATAGTGTCTTTTTCCTTGAAATATTTGGGTAAAACTTCATATACTCTAGCTTCAAATATTTTCATATCAAGAAGCCCAGAATAAAGCCTTTCTAATTAATGAGTGAAAACTTTATAAGGCTTCAAGGCCACCTAATGGGGAATCATGATTACCACATATTTTTATATATTTGAATCATTACTACACTAAGTAATTCTTAAGAGCCATAGGAGGTGAAGGCAGGCCACAGGGTCTCCTCCTTGTAAAAAAGGAAGCCCCAGTCCTGCAGAGGAGGGCTCATCCCTCCCCAGCCACCCCACCAGTCAGCATTCTCCACTCTACTGCCCAAGCAAATCTCTTCTTCCACATCCAGCTCTATCTGGAATTATTTAGTGCATTAATTTGCTTCTAGGTTCCTGAATGGTGCTTGATATAAATACATGTAGAGAAAATGAACCAGTTTGCCCAAAGCACTATAGATGCCGGTGCTGGAAGCTAGAATTTGAACTCTGCTCTATCTGATTGCAGAGATGACTGCGTGTAAAGGCATTTTACTTCTTAAAAAATACTTAAGTCAGGTATGGGGTGCACAGCTCTAACACCGATACTCGAGAGGCTGAAGCAGGAGGATCACCACAAGTTTGAGCCTAGGCTGGACTACACAGTGCATTCAGAGTCAGCGTGGAGGACATAGCAAGACCCTGTATCAAAAAACAGAAAAACCCACATGCTTAGAGCGAATGATCCGAAGTGTAGGATCCCAACAATGTGAGGATGGAAAATGCCATGCAGATGAAACAAAATTGACCAGGCTGTCGAAGTTGAGTGACGAGAATGAATAGTGTCCTGCAGTAGTCTGTGTTTGTGAAATTTCCTGAAATTTTCCAAAATAAAGTCTTTTTTTTAAAAAATGGAAAGAGTCAATACTTTTCATTTCTTTCTTTCCCTGCAATAATCATAACTATCTCCAGTTTAAATTTCATTCTCTTTCCCATCTTATGCTAGCTGAACAATTCCCATTTCCCGCACTGCTGTTTTTCCCCACTTCTGTGACTTTGGTGTCGTAAACAAAAAAATTTACTTTCCCCTGAACACTTTGACATGTAAAATATTGTGCTGTTCTCAATTCTGCCCATTAACCAAAGCAGCAGGAATTTTATTCCAAAACTGTAGAAGTGCAAATCAGTGAGTTTATGTACAAGCTTAATACATATAATGGCTTAAAATGGAATTTAAAACCCATGTAGGGAAAACATTTCAACATAGGACATATCTGACTCATTGTATTTAAACTATTAAATGTAACTTATATCATTATTCACTAAACGTTCCCCTGAGGTAAGCAAGCAAGCTCACGGTAGCAGCTAGTCCAAGTAAGACTAGATTTAAATAGCAACTAAGACGGGGAGTTTATTGCTTTCCTCTCAGGATCTGTCTATGCTGTTCAGGATAGCCTTAAACTCACCGGGTACCTCAGGTTGGCCTAGAATTCATGGCAACCCTCCTGCCTCAGCCTCCTGAGTAGTAGGATTACAGGCGTGTGCTCCCACACCTGGCATGTTCTGCAAATTTTAATATTTGCTCTTGAAAAGGAGCAGAAGTAGTTAGCATGTCTTTCCTACACAAACAAATGTGCATGCGTTTTTCACTTACCTGTAACACAGATATGATGACTATGCTACCAAAACCATCCTGCGCTATGAGAATAAAGTCAAACAAACACAGGACTACCGCTGAGTGGAAGGACAAAAGAAATGATTTTTAATGGCACCACAGAGCACCTGAGTCAATACCAGTACCCTCTCCCCTTTTGCTATCATACTGACGTATGATATACATATGACATACTGAATATGTCAGTATTCTTTAAGTACTGGTCTTTCACTAATTGTAGACAATAGACCTAAACAATATACTTTTTTTCCCTGAATATCATCATTACTATTGACAAATTTCAGAGAAAATGAGATTTGAAGATTTAGCAAATACTGGACCTTGCAGCCATACACGACCGTAGCTGTATCTGCCTTGTGCAACCTACCTGGTGACTTCACATAACCTCCTGGGGGGATCGCCACCTGTTTAAAATCACACCACCTTTGAGTCCCTCAGAGAACCATTTCATTCAGTAAAGTGAGCACTCTAAAAGCAGCGAGAGATGCAGGGCTTCCTGTACTTCGTCATAAGTAAAATTACACATTGTGAGATGGAATGTGTTTAAAATTGCCCATTATCAGATCCTCATCTCACCATATGACTTATCAGAAATAATTCCAGCGAGTGATCATCTCCCCTCCCCAGCCATCAAATCCTTTTTTGAGCTTGCCTTTTATCTTCTCATCCTGATTCTTACCCTGTTACACTTTCTCTTTTATTTTAAAGAGAACAGTACCCAACAAAACAAAGCAGAATAAAGCCAATCAAATCAAAGAAGTTAAAGTGGTACAGGATACCAAAACTCGATCATAGGAAAAGGAAATCAACAGTGGCTACCATGATGTATCAACTATCTTCCCAACAGCTGTTCATACCATCAGACAGATCAAAAGCAAACAAAACAGAATAAAACCTGCCATAACATAACACTGAATAAAGCAAAACCATAAATCAAAACAAAACAAAACAGTGAAATCAGTACCACACATTGTTATCTTCAAAATAGTTGCTCAGGTTACCAGACACAGGGATAAAACAAAACAGTAAAATGGAACAAAATATTGTATTTCAAAAACAGGACAGGGCGCGCGCTGAAAATGGCGGCGGGCTAGGGGATCGAGCGAAGAGTCTCTCCAGAGAATTCAAACTCAAAGCTAAAAAAAGACAGCATGGAGAGGGCCAGACAAATCGATAGCGATTCTTATTAACCAAGACAGTACAGCTGGAGGATTTAAAGTTGTGCTGAGACCTTCAACGCCGATAACTGGAGGCTGCAAATCCCGCGATCCCGCGCCCTTAAATCAACAAACAGACTCGTGGACCCAGCACGAAAAGCTGAGTTGCTTTTGGGGACTGCGGGAAACTGAGACCCGGCCCGGGACTCCAAGTAGCAGCCAGTTCTGCACCGCTGCACCAGAGCGGAGGTACAAAGCTCTGGCGTTTCAAATCTAAATGGTGCACAGATATCTGACCGGTCAGCGCTGTGCCGGGCATGCGGGAAAAGTGGACAGCTTGGTGTGCGGCGGTCCCGGAACGAGGACTTGCACCGGACTCTGGTGAGTACAGAGAACCCCGCGGCTGCTGGGTTTGGCCAGAGAACAGCTGGCCCGCCACCACGGGGAAATCAATAACACAGAGTCTGGTGCAGACATATTAGCCTGGCGGCAGAAACCGCAGCTTGGTGACATCACGAGGTCCCCTTGTAGGGAGGGCTGGTGGAAGACATCTTGAGTCCTGGCAGAGCCTGATTACTTGCTGGCTTCAGCTCCACACAGAGAACTTAGTGGGAGCCATCTTGGTTTTGGGCAGATCTGCTTTTCTGGTGCTCCTATCACAGAGAGGTTTGGAAGAGAATGGCTGGGACTTGGGCAGAATCCTGTGCCATTACTCAGCTGCTTCTGATTCAAAGAGAACTGGCAGGAGCTACTGGGGCTAAACCAAGCCTCTGCTTGGGGCCCAATAAGCGGATACAAAATAGTCACAACTCAGTGACAACCAGAAAGTACAGCCTAATTTATGAACTAACTGACACAGAGGCTAGAGACTAGACTGTACCGCCCCTGCATCCCAGCCTACCCCAGATAACAGCAAATTGGGGAGGACAGCAAAAACTCAAGCCGGCACGCTTCTGAAAGGCCCTAAGCAATTCGGAGAGGGCCAGAGAACTCCAGGACAGTCTGAAAGAAACCAGAAACATGACAAGAGATAAAAATAAAAAAAAAATCTCCAGCTGTTCAACAGGAGAAAATAAACCCAAGAGAATTAAACACTGAAGAGAACAAACACAGTAACCATCCTCTACTCGACACAGCATCAGCTGAAATTAAAAAGTACTTACATGATCTCATAGAGGAATTTAAAGATGTACTCCTGATCCAAGTGAGGCAAGATATAAAGAGATTAATTAAAGAAATGACAAGCCCCGCCCAAGAGAACACAAATGGAAGAACTGAGGAAATCAGAAAAGAAAGAGAAGCATCTGAAGAAGAATTTAAGCATAACTTAGCATACATGAAACAGATCCAAAGAGAATATCAGGAAACTAAAAACTCCATTGAATATTGGCAAAATGCCTTGACAGAAACTAAAGACAACCTTCTGAAACTTGAAGAGAGATTTAGGGCTTATGAACGTGAAAGAAAAAGCCTCTTAAAAATAACAAGGAACCAGAAAGAAGCAATTCTAAAACTGGAAGATGATAAAAAGATACATAACCTAAGAATAAAGAATGTGAGTGAGGAAGCAGGAACATCCAAAAATGAAATACAAAAAATATTCACAGATATATTAAAGCAAAATTTCCCACATATAGCAAAAAGAAATGATATCCAGATAAAAGAAGCATACAGAACGCCAGCTACCTACAACCAAAACAGATCTACGCCTAGGCATATAATAATCGAGATCCCAGAAATCCACCAAAAAAACAGAATATTAAAAGCAGCCAGAGAAAGGATGCAGGTTACCTATAACGGGAAATCTATCAAAATAACAGCAGACTTATCAACACAAACTCTTAAGTCAAGAAGGGAGTGGGGAGAAATATTCCAAGTCCTGAAGGAAAAAAATATGCAACCAAAGTTCATATATCCGTCAAAACTCTCTCTAAAAATTAATGAAGAAATAAGATACTTTCAAGACAAGGAGGAACTGTGGGAGTTCGTGGCCACCAATCCAACCCTACAGAGAGCGCTGAAGGACATTACAGAGAAAGAGAGGAAGAGATATCAGGATTACAGCTACAGTGGCAGAGAGGCCTTAGTGAACGGGGCAGACAATGGAATGAGGGAATAAGGTGGACAAATTATAGCAGAAAAGTGGAGTAGCAGACATGAGGCAGAGACGGTAAGCTAGTCTTTAGTAGAGACAGCTCTGAAACTATATTTAAAAAAAAAAAAGCAGAGGTCATTGCTAATGGTGTATAACGATTTAAAAGACACAGTAGTCCTAGTGCCATATTTAGATTGAATTAAATTTGTTCTGGTCTGTCCACTCATGTCAGATTTGAGGACACAGACCTCTAGAACCAAAAATAGCAGGTTATACCATGGTAACTATCCTTACTTTCCTATTGACTTAGGCTGAAATCCTGTATTACTTACATTGTCTTACTATGACTGATCTTAATTGTATCTGAATCATAAGACTATTGGTTGGCTTTGACTGATCCTATTTGAAATTGGTATGCGTGTTAGAATCAACCCTAAAAGTAGAGGAAACTACTCTGAGCATGACAAGATGTAAAGGATATCCATACTGGTATGAATCAGTAACAGCTCTCAAATACTACAATGCAGTCAAAGATAAGTTTTTATAAAAATAGGTGATAGTATGTTTAACTATAATAAGCCAGTGTTGTGGACAAATCTATTGAAAATAACAAGAGAAAACATAGTAGATACGGAAGATCATTTATATTATAGTTTTATAAGTCTTATCCATTGCATGTTTTTCTAGGAAATTGTTTCGCTGTCTTGTTATGACTCGGTTTTCCCTATAATACAGAGAGGATAGGAACATATACTCTGAGGAAGAGACCTGAAAAACCCGAGGCTTATTTTGTAGCATTATAATATAAATTCTAGCAATCTATAGCTTGCTGATTAGAATGACATTGGACTGGTTTCTTCAGCTCAACTTCAGCATATGCAGAGATGGGGACGGCTATCACAAAGAGAATGAGAGATGCGATGGTAGTTGCTATTGTCTTCCCTAATTTGGAACTTGAGGACCTAAAAAGACTCCATCATCCTGTAATGATTTGATTAGTTCTATAATATGCAATAAATATATAAAGTGGGTGAAGTTAGGGACAACTATTTGTAAGAAGCTAGAGACAGATAAGATAGATCTCCAGTGGACTTGCTTTGAAATCTGTATGTCTTTAAATTGTTTTTTATTTTTTATTTTTTTTAAATGTTCTGTTCTGTTTTGATATGGTTAATCTTACCCTCTTAGAGAGGTAAAACAAATAGGTGGGACTGATAATCATATTACGGAGCTTTTGTTCGACCATAGAGCAGAATGGTTTGTAGGGTCACTTTTTTGAATGTCATTCTAAATACTTTAATTCTATAACCTGAACAGCCATTTCGAAGATGACAATTTGTATCTTATCAACCGGCAATTTCTTACCTTTTGTTTGTCTGTAATTTAGTATTATTTCTACCCTTTTTTTTTTATCTCCATGTATTTTTTTTTCGTTTCCTTTTCTTTAAATAAAAAAAAAACAGAGAGAAATAAAAAAAAAAAACAGGACAGGAAGAATCCCCCACAGGTGACACAAGGCACACTGCCATCCTCCAAGCAGATGCCCAGCCCCCCAGCCCCAGGCCTGCAGAGCTAACCAAACAATACAAGCATCAAGCTGTTCTCTTCGCCTCAGGTGCTATCATCTCACCCTGAGTCCTCCAGATTGGAAGGGGAGGGGAATGCTCTTCTGGTTTTTCAGCCATGCATGCACGTCTAATGGGAAGGTGTGGTTTCTCTCCTGGCTGAAGCTCTTCCCCATCAGCAGGGCGGAGCCTGCTTCACCAGAACTTATGGTTTCTCCTCTCCTGCCCTCTAACACTTCATCTCCAATTCCTAATCCTTTCCCCCTAAAAACAGCTGTTGAACTCTTTACTCAACTGTTATCCATGATTAGATTCTTTCTTTCCTTTGCACACAAACATTTCTTGAGCGTGTACTGGATACCATCATGTACAATGTGGTGTGCACAGGTGAAGACACAGGAGAGCCTAACGATCCTGAGCTCCAGTGATTCCCTCTTAACCATGGCATCTCAGGGTAACCATTCATGCACCTCGTGTTATATTTATGTGCTTGAAACTAATGTACAGGAAGACACCACGATGTTTAAAATGATTTGAAACTCAGTATTCCAGACATGCAATTGCAAGTGAATAATTTGCTGCTGACCTTCAGGTGCTTTACTGGGGTGACCCAGCCCACCTTGCTAGTTCTGTGTGCTTTAAAGAGAGAGAAAAAAGTAGCTCTGGGCACCTGTCTTCCTTTCAGAAAGAATCAGCAACTTAGAAAATGCCAGGTGTGCACAACACAATCACATCCACACTTGCACAGTATGTGTCTTTAAAAATTACAGAATCTTTAAAGCAATCCTAGAAGTTAAAACCCAATCCTATTCTTTGACACATTAAGAAATAAGATCCCAAAAAAGTTTCAGTGACTTGGTGAAGATTATAAAGTACCAAATGTGTTTGGAGCAGTCATTTGACTCAGAAAGGAGGCTTCCTACAGCAGAAGTTGGCTTGTTGAGGTGTACCATAGGAGTCATCACATCATAGCAGAAATGGCTCTCTTGTGCTCTGGGAGAGAGACCGTTTTACAGAAAAAGAAAAATTTGGTACTGAAATAGAGGGACTAGTACAGGAGCTAGGGGAAGGACAGGGATGGACAGAACTGGTACAGGTCACTGAAGCTGCGTTTAAAGCATTTGAGAAAGAAGGTGTAATACGTTTCCTGACAACGGAACACTCCCTGCTTGCAGACCCCTGCAGAGGGTGGAGCAGAGGATTCTGCGGCACCTGTGGCTAAACAGCCCGTGAATCTAGGAAACAAATCAAGGCGATCTCTGACCCGCTTTAAGAAAGTATCAGCGGTTTCACAGGGAAAGTGAGTCAGCAAAGCTACAGCTACAAAGAAATCACCAGTGTGTGCCTAGGTGGCCTTCATGGCATTCCTTACGCAGTGCAGACGTGACATCTGTAAGGGCAGTCCACGGACTGGCCCGAAGTGGCCCTTGTCAGTCTTTAAGAAGTACACAATGGACACCCTCCATGTGTGCTTGGGGAGGAAAGCCCATGATTTTCATCAGATACCGAAGAAACCTCAGACCCTACAAAGGCAGAGATTCTGATAATCACCTCTGTGACTGTAAACCTACTTCTCCTGGGTGAAAACACGGTCAGTGCAGAAAGAGGTCAGTGCACGACTGGGCTTGCCGCAGCTTCTTTCCCAAGGTGACCAATGATTTATCCAAGCAAGTAGGAAAGAAACACAAATTTCCCTGATTTTATTACCTTTTCCTAAGGCGAAAAAGTGAAACATGAAGTGTCAACAGGTACAATTTTGTACCTACTTGTAAAAGAGAGAAGCATAGACAAAACAGTATGGAAGATGCGATAAAATCACTGCTCCGTCAGGCACCAGCAGCCTGTCTTAGCATCACTTCCCGGCCTGCCCCCAGCTGCCCAAGGTGGTGAGGGGAAGCGTGTGCAAACCATGATTAATGGTTTTTACTTATCTCCTATTAAAATGCCTAGCGGCGTCTGAACACAGCTACCTGAATGTTTTAAAGTTATTCATTTATTTTTATTAGAATTCAGTGTATCCTCACACTAAATTGCTTTAGCACTTCGCAAAAAATGTGTAAGACTAATTTGTGAAGTACTTTCTGGCAAGGTGCGGCTTAGACGTTTCATTTTAAAGATTCAACTTTCTTTTTCATTCAGAGCTTTTGTTTTGCCATATATACATAGGAACCATCCCCAAACCGGCCTTTTCTCATCCCGCCATGCACTGAAACGTTGTGTTTTTTAAACAGGTCTGGGACTTGCTTAGTATTATGCCATTTAGAAGAAAGAGTACACTGTATATTTGACTCTAAATTTGATGAAAATGGTAC
Organism: Cavia porcellus; assembly: GCF_034190915.1. Lineage (NCBI taxonomy): Eukaryota > Metazoa > Chordata > Mammalia > Rodentia > Caviidae > Cavia > Cavia porcellus. The sequence continues at coordinate 15,224,484 of NW_026947496.1, forward strand.
TTTTCACACTTCTGTTTAACTTATAAGACAGACATATAAACACAATAAATGTTCAGTAAAATTTATTCAACAGACATCTGCATTCACCTAAAAGGTACCAAGAGCTGTGGATGATAGCAATACCAAATTGTTATCATGGGTACACCATGCCAAACTCCACAATATGGTTTTTTTTTGGGGGGGGGGCGTTTTTTGATTGTTTGTTTGTTTGTTTGGGGGTTTTTGTTTTTGTCTTTTGAAGACAGGGTCTCACTATGCAGTTCAGACTGGCCTTGAACTCACTTTGTAGCCCAGGCTGGTCTCAAACTTGCAACAATCTTCCTGCCTCGGCCTCCCAAGTGCTGGGATTACAGAAGTGCGCCACCATGTCCGGTTTCGACAATATGTTTTGAGCATCGACTCTTTCATTTAATTCTCACCAGAATCCTATAAAGCATACTATTTTTAAGCCTTACTTTACACATAGCAAAATAGAAGCAGTAAAGGTTAAATCTAGCTGGTACCTAGAGGATCACAAGTTGGAGGCTAACTTGGATAACTTAGTGAGACTCCATCTCAAAAAAAAAAAATGCTGAGGATAAAGAGGTAGCTCAGCGGCGGAGCGCCTTCCGGCTTGGCATGTGGGAGGCCCTGGACACCATCCCCAGCAGCCCTCCCCAAGAAAAGCAAAGAAAAAAGAGGTAAATCTATTGTTCTAGGGGCTCAGGGATATAGCTCAGCAGCAAAGCCCCTGGCTGACAAGGCCATGCATTCAAACTCCAGCACAATATATAAATATATTGTTCTAAGTATTGTAGGTAAAAATTAGTGGGCCTAGGACTTATGTCCCAATAACCCTGCCTGAAATTTGCAGGTTCACATATGCCAAACACTGGAATCGCACAGAAAACAAGACAGAGCTAACACATGCACCACAGCCAACTACATTTTGCTTTTGAGCAAGTAGCCTTATATTATGAAGAGAATTTTATTGCTACTTCCTGTTTCATAGTTTAGAAGAATAATGTAGCATTGCAATAAAGCAAATTATGAGGAGACTTTGTAATATACAGGATATTTTGTACTATGTTCAAACTCATGTTTATTAATGATTCCAAAAAATATCTGGACTCTCACTCAGTAGTCACATCCACTCTGATACTCTCTTTCCTAATGGTGAGAAGGGGGAAATTTAGCTAATGCATCTTCTAAAGCAAAGTATAATTGAGGGCAGAAAAGAACTGAAAACATGAAGATTCACGCAGGAAATCTTTAAGAAGGAAGCAAAAGCATTAGAAAAATCCACGTATGAACTTGGAGCCTCGCCCCCAGGCAGCCCGGAAGTGGACAGCGGGGAAAGGAGCTGGGCAGCACACACGCAGACCTCGGCAAGGCTCTGTGCTCAGCTCTGCACACCACAGGGAAATCCACGACATCGCACCAGTGCAAGGTGCTTGCCAGGTAGCCAGGCTGCCAGGAGCAGAGGAAACGCCATCTATTTTAAAAGGAAACATTGTGACAAGGATTTGGGCATGTGTTCATTATGTTTAAATAGCCAAAGCAAAAAAAAAAGTTTTTCATGAATTTCCATTTTTCTTGGATCTTCCAAATGCATCTTCTGAGGCTTCTCCCTCACATGTGGTGACAAGAACCAACGTGACACCCAGCAGAACAAAGGAAAAGACCAGGCAGAGGACAGAGCCTGGGCCACAGTAAGATCCCAGCCGGGTTCCAAGAGTTTCCTCATGCCCTACAGCTTTGTATCAGTGAAGATCTTTGGCTTAACTTCAAATATTCTTTAAGGTATCAGGAACCCTACAATGTAGCCCTAAAATACTGTTTATTCAAGATTTTGGATACCAGAGGTAACCCCCAAACTTTTTGCAAAAGACTTTTGTTAATGATGACTCGATTTATTCATCATGACATTATCATAACTTTAAAAACACTGGCTATGAATGCAAGGCACTGGGTGGAACTGCCCACCTCTTAGACTGTAGATCACGGTTGGTGGAGTCACTTCGGGCTAATCAGATCAGTGGTGACACGGCCACACTGAGTGCCACTAATATGTCACAATAGGCTCCACATTGGGTTTCATCTAATAAAACTCTCATGCATTTCAGGGAACTAAGAGTTTTATTTCTGAGATTATATTCAAGAGAAATGGGCTAAATACACATTAGAAAAGAAAATATATCACAAGCATAAAAAGGTCACAGGGATGGATATTTTTATAGAAGCTACTGTACCATTTTTATCATTCAGGACTCTTGCAGCTCTAACAGTTTTAAGAAGAAAAAGAAAGAGTTTTGTCTTACATAACCGAAAAGAGCTGGAAAACTTCAGGCATTATTAGATGTAGATGCACAGATGATATCAGGACTCCACTGCTCAGCTCACCTGTTTCTTCCCGTCTCCATTCTCAGAGATGCTGTCGCCCCAAGTGGTGATCAAAATGACATCCACTTGGTCTCCTACCAGCCTACCATCACCAGGAGAAAGAGAGTATCTTTTTCAGGTGCTACAAGAAAACAGGAAATGAATTTCATTGGCTTATTTTAGGTCACGTGACCATCCCAGAGCCAATTACTGTGGCTTTTGCCATACAGTATTTTCATTGGTCAGGTCCAAATCACATGTCTAAACATGCACTTATGTAATGGGACCAACCTTACTTTAACCTTCATTATTACTTTTCTATGGCGTCCACAATGAAGTACCATAATCTTGGTTTGAAAAATGAAAACTTGTTTGCTTATATTTCTGGAAGCCAGATGTCCGAGATGAAGGTGACATCAGGATAGTTTTTCTGACAGCTTGCTCCTTGGTTTGTACATGGCCGGGTTTTCTCTGTGTTTTTGCATCTTTTTTGTGTATGTATCTGTGTCCTGGTATCTTCTTATGACACCAGTCGTCTTAGGATCCACCCCAATGGGCTTCTCTAGTTTCATCACTGTTTTCAAGACCCTACCTCCAAATACTCAACTTTTAAGTTTAATTTTCTAAAACAATTAGAAGTCTAACTGGGCATAGTGGTACATGCCTGGAATCCCAGAACTCGGGAGGCTGAGGCAGGAGGATTGTCATGAGCTCGAGGTCAGCCTAGACTACATAGTAAGTTCAAGGCCAGCCTGAACTACACAGTAAGACCCTAACCTCCCCCCAAAACAGAAGCTTTTCCAAAAAGAAATTAGGAGGCTGTTAGTATCAGGAAGAAGAAATTAATGCCAAGCAGCCCAGGACAATAAGACCTGTCATATCTCTTCCCCTTCTTCAGGTCCTAGCCCCACAATTCTTCAGGGCATCTGCCACAGCCTTATTTGAGCCAGTATATCTAGTCACTCAAGAATGCCCACACTTGGAAGGTTAGCACCTTCCATTAAAGTACTAGAAAGGAATTTTAATGCTTTTAAACCATATTTCTTAAGTGTACTCCATTAAACATTGGTTTCACTGGGGATTTAAATAACTCTTACTGAAAAGGATTATGTGGTTAAAGAAATGTTTGTGTTTTGTTGTGTTTGGAAACACTTAACTCAAATTAAGACAAGTTTTTAGGCCACATTTCTTTCCAGACCTTTTAATATGTTAATATCCTTTGTGAAGCCCCAAGAATGAGCGTGTAATCTAAAGTATGTACCATTCCTACAAACACGCAAGGAAGAATGCTTCCTTACACTACTGACATCCACATAATAGGACATAAAATTAAGTTTTGAGTGAGTGGTGGCGCCAAAGCAAAGGAATGATTAGATATCCGAGCTGCTGAAAACTGGCTTTGGCCAATTCTAGAATGCTCCAGCCAAATCTGGTGCTACAGAACTGTGTGTGGCTGTCCCAAATTCCCATGCTGAACTCTAGCCCTGGTGTGACAGGATGTGAAGGTGGGCCTTCCTGAAGAGGATCAGGTCATCTGGGAGCTGTCATAAATGGGATTTGTGTCCTCTTTTTTATAAAAAAAAAAAAAAAATCTCAGAGAGCTACCTCTCTCCTTTTTCCACACAAAGATGCAGCATGAAACTGCTGTGAACCAGGAAGCAAACCCTGATCAGACACAGTCTCCTGGCACCTTCATCCTGAACATTCCTGAATGTTCTGGAACTGTGAGAAATGAAGTTCTGTTGTTTATAAGCCACCCCGCCGATGCTGTTCTGTAACAGAGGTCCAAAAGAACTAAGACATCTGACATACTAAATAACTTAACCTCAGCTGCCGGGCAGCAGGAAATCCAGCTCTAAAAGAGGCCAGGGCTGGGGATTTAGCTCAGCGGCATAAGCGCCTGCCTTGCAAGCAGGCAGTCATGAGTTCGATCCCTGGTACGGATAAAAACAAAAAAGACCAAAAAAAAAAGAAGAGGCCAACCATGGCCAGCTGCAGAAACCAGTGGAAGTAATTTAAGTGGCTCACTGTGAGAGAGCGGACAATTTAGGGGCTGAAAGTTCTACAGTGAGATCTCCTTAACATCACTTGAATGTCTGGATCATGGACCCATGAGACTCTTTTTATCACTATACACACACACACAGATACAAACACACACACTCGAAGATAAAATAATCGGGGACTAGTCCAGAGTGAAGCCACCTACTAACCTATTTGCCTAGGCCAGGTACAGCCAAGACGAAATAACATCTGCCAAACCAGGCTGGCCCATCGCAGCAACATACATGCCGAGTAAACTGACTGCCGTCTAACGCTGGAATTAAGCTTAGCGTGTTACAGCATTTGCTCTCCACTGGTAAGCCTGGAAAGAATATCCTTCCACGTGTAATTCTCCTGCCAGTTGACCTCCGAAATAAAACGGAGCACAGAGTGTCAAGGAGACTAAGGCATCTCTCTGACATGGGGTAATTACCCTTAAAAATATACCTCCCGACGAAGCCCCTAAAAACCACCACGGCTTGGATTCTGGCAGTGTTCATAAATCACCAGCGCTGGCCCCTCAGAAGTTTAGGAAGTTAGCAAGGACACTTGACAGAATTACTGCTTTTATTAATGCTATGGGCTTGGATTATTTATTCAAGATTACGAGGATCTGAAAACATGGACTCCAATACAGCCTTCTCCTAAATCACAAGGAGTGGTGCAGAAGCCCCTCGTGAGAGCAAATGCTTGCTCTTTGCTGCTGTTGGGAAGAAGTTCTTGAAGGGATGTGAGGCGCTGGTTAAACTCCTGGATGAACGACTACGATTAAAAGTATCCTTTCTGCTCCAAACACTATAAATGTTAAACACATGCTTTACAGTTCAATTGTTTTCAAATATTTTCCAACATGACCTTTATAAATATTTGTATGTCCCTCCCACTCTCCAAGCAGTCAGTGACCGCTGGCTGGAGGCCCCCGGGGAGACCTAATGAGGAAGTGCTCCCGGTGCGTGAACTATGCCCTGAGAATGAGTCAGCCCCTGTGAGGATGTGGATTACCTCTTCCAGGTCACAAGGCTTCCAATTAGGCTCTAATTACTAAAACACTAAATTATTCAACATGCCCTGAAAAGAAAATAAAGCTTCCCAAAGTTGGAGCAGACAGAACCTCAGCAGGAGCAGGAAAGGACTTTGGGAACCATCCGTTCCTCTTACAGATGAGGGAAGTGTGGGGTGCCCAGGACAGCAGAGAGGAATCCGGCAAGCCCTGGAACATGGCTCCGTCTGTCCGCAGTTATCATCAAGCAGAACTTGCAAGGCTTCGGATGTTTGGCTGGTTTTCCTTCTCCCTCTTCCTCTCTGCCCCTACCACCCTGTGTTCTTGCTTTTCTACACAAAAATGGGAGTATTCTGCAGTGTCTATTTCCCATCTATCTGCCATCCTAACCTCATTCCCAGCAAACTAAACCACCTCCCCTCCCCACGCCCAGAGCACATCTGAGCCATAGCTGTTTGCTATCTGCCCTTCCTTCCTGGGAAGGCTGGCAGCCTCTAAGGTCCAGCTGGAGACGCTCCCTGAAAGAGCGGGCCATTCTCTTTCTTGTGCTAGCCCAGTCATTACCCACGTGTGGTGCAGTAATGAATTCTAAGTATTGTGTGCTTATCTGTCTCCTGGACTGAGCAGCAGCCCCTGCACAATGACGGGCACATGGCGCTGCCTTGCGAACTCAATCTCGTCTACTCCAGCCCCGCTCCAACTCTGGCCCCAGTGCCTATTTCCTGGCCCACTCTCGAAAATATTTCACTTATCTGAGGAATGAGGCACTGACATCTCAGACCCAGCATTTCCCAAACTGAAGCCACTGCTTCCCTTGTCCGCCACCTACCAGCCCAAGCCCCCTCCTGGCCGACACCTTCACACTGCTGTAAGCGCCATTTCAATCCCGTCGGTCCCTCAAGTTAAAAACTCCAGGTTTCCAGGGGCTCCTCTGCCTCACCTTCCTTTTACCAATCACCGAACCCTCCCGGCGGGTGGCACAAGCCTGTGATCCCAGCTCTCTGGCAACCTAAAGCGGGAGGATGGCAAGTTTGAGCTCAGCCTGACCAACTTGGTGAGACCTTGTCCCAAAATTCACAAAATTTTATAGCTCATTACAAAATCACCAAACTCTGTTCATTGTGCTTTGATTGGGACTGAAGTTTGAACGCAGCCCTCATTACCTCCTGTCTGGTCATTTCCAGAACCTTCTGTCCTTCTCCTGTCTCTGGTCATGCTCTTCAAGCCAGCCAGCACACCACTGCTAGAGTAATTACCTCCCGGGTAAGCTTGGCTGTTTCATTTCTTGGCTCACAAACTTTCTGTGACTGCTCTGTCCAGTCCAAAGTCTCCCACATTTCATTCACGATCATCCCCAGTTCGGCCTGCACCGCATCTCCAGGCTGCCTCCGACTATTCCAGTCATTGTAATCTAAGCACAACCTCGCTTCATTTCCCACTACAGCCCACTTTCTGTTTCCAGCCTGTAACTCTTCTCATTAGTTACCAGCTAAAATTCAGCTCCATGTATGACATTTTCATGAAGTCTAAGCAAAAAATAACTGATCCAAATCCTGCAGAGCACCTTGTTTTTAACTTTGTTTTCTTTTTATTTTATTATTATTACTATTATTATTTGGTACCAGGGATCAAACTGAAGACCTCACAGTGGCCAGGCAAATGCTTATACCACCGAGCTGAATCCCCAGCCCTTTAACTTTGTTTTCATATGATCCTGGTATCCCTGTAAGATGAGACAATTTCACATAATTGGGGCAGAAATTGCTATATATGCCACAGTGCCCACTAGAGTACTTGATAAATAGTAGGCATTATCTATTTTCTGTTTTTTAATTATCATTTATATCTTTCACGGTACTGGGGATTAAACCTCGGGCCTTGCACGTGTGAGGTAAGCATGCTAACACTGAGCCATAATCCCTCCTCTTTTTATTATTTTTCTAAAATTTGAGACAGAGGCTCACTTAAGTTGTGCAGGCTGGACTTGCACTTTCAAACCTCCTGCCTCAGCCTTCTAAGTAGCTGGGATTACAGGCATGCGTCACCATGCCAACCTCATCTTTATTAACTCATCCTTTATGTAGGTCTATTAAAATAATTGGACAATTAAAGCCCCAAATCATACTCAGAATAAAGCATGAGGCACCAAGCAAAGAAATAGTAGCATTTTTCAATCTCAAACCTTATCTCCGCCACCTATACAGATACAGCAGCATAGCTATAGTGGCCAAACACTTGCAGAGCATTTGCAGTAGCCAGACTGTGGTGTACAGAGTACTTTCCCTGAAGTGCCTAAGTCAGTGTTATGGTTTGCGTTTGGATGGCTGCCACACTTCATGCAGTCATAGGAGTGGCTGAGTCTAGTGTTTGTGATTGGTTCGTTGTCTTGCAATATATAGGAGGGAAGGAGGTGTGCGCTCTCTCTCTCTCCATTTTCCCCTTTTAGCTCTTGCTGCTTGCAGCTGCCATGAAGATTGCCTGTTAGCCACGCCATCCTGCCTTGGAGCCAGCTGAGTATGGATTCCACAAACTGTAAGCTAAACAAAACTTTCCTCCCCTAATTTTAGGCATCTGGTATTTTTTCTCAATAATGAGAGAAAAATAACCAACATACTCAGCCTTCACAAGAAAGTTTCTGATAGAGTCTGACTCATTTGTTGATATTTAATGGCTGACAGGCTTTAAGCCTCTTTCTTCCCTTCCACTCCACATTTGGACAGGTAGGGAAGAAATCTGGGTGCTCCCTCCTTTGGCTCCATGACAGACTCAAACCACAGTTCATACACAGAAGCCCTTAATCCAGCTTCACTTTCTAACTACAACAAAAACCCCGATTCAGTCTCCTGCCTGTATGCACTCCACCCATCCCAGACCTATTTTGGGAGCCTGCCCAGCTACCTCCAGAAAACCTCATGATATAAATGACAAGTTCATACCCTCTTGCTGTGCGTGTCACATCCAAACTGAATCTGGGACAGGGATCCATCCTGACTCTGAAGCTGGGTGAAAAGGACAGATACTATTATTATGCCTGTTCCTTGAACCTGTGGGGGAACTGAGGTTCACTGCTTCACCCAAGATCATGCCAGCATAAGAGGAAAGGCTGACTCCGGACCTGTGCTCTTAACTGCCACAGTTCATTTTCTTCTGCTTGGATGACTACCACAGTGCCTTCTGCCTGGCCTCTTTGTTTCTAAATTCCCCTCCCTGCATTCTTTTTTCTAAATGAAAAACAGCAGCAACACAAACTTGAGTAGGTAGGACTTCCTCCTTTATGCCTTGGCTAACGATGGCTGTGTAGATGGTGAGTCCTTGTAAGCTGAACTCAGGCCACACGCCTTCTGTGAAAGTCCCACATATTCCCAGGTAGCCTTCTCCCTGCTCTTTATTTTTGCAGGCTCTTTTCCATACACTGCATGATAACAACTGTGCTACAAGGCAACATTTGTTCTCACACTCGTCTCCCCAGCTACACTCTGAACTCCCAGGACAGCCTCTGACACAGAGTGGAAAAGTAAAGCCTGGAGAATAAAAAAGGCAGCACACAGCACCAGGACCCTGAAGAGAACAGAGTTCTGTTCAGATTGCCTCCCTTCATAAACCTAACCCAACACTTCCTGAGAAACACTGTATTGCATTTGCTCAAAGGACCCCTAAGATAACACAGGATACAATTTTCTTGAATTTAAATCCTTTTTTTCTTCCCAGAATGTTTGGGTTGTCATTTATATACTTGCATTTTGAAATCATGATCACTTCTTGCTGTTCTCTTTGCCTCCAATTCCTCCTCCTTCCAATCCGAATTAGGAATTCTCACCTGAAGGAAATCATTGTCTCTAGACAATTATCTGTTACCCATGCGGAAACAGAAGAGCATGATGAAATTCACCCTCTATCCACCCTTGCTGAAATTAGCAGTTTTAATCTCCCCATTTTTGAACTACTAAACACAGTAGCACCCCTGTCAGTACCACTACACAAAATGGCGGCTCCCCCATTTTGAGTTCCATAGATTAATGGGTTCCCCAGAAAGTGAAAAGATGTCTTTGCCCTAAGTATTGTGGACAAGATTAGCCCACATACACTTAGAGTTTAGCTCCTCTCATAGAGCACTAAATAAAGAATAAGTTAAGAGGTTTGGGGAAAGTCAAAGCCCTCTCTCATTGACCTGGGAGAACACAATCCAGGAATCTCCAGTCAAGGGATATGAACCTCCTCATTTTCTTTGAAGCTTTGCGTCCTTAAACAGAATATCGTGCACCGGTCACTGGTCCCACAGGAAGACACTAAACACCTCACCAGTCTCTGCTTATATTCCTAGATCTGCCAGGTTTATTTAGAACAAACCCAGCTGCCAAATATTTTGCATAAACCCAACGTCAGAGAATAAGCTCAAACACAAAATACTCCCATAAGTCATGCAAAGCAACTGTATTACTCACAGATACTATGAATCAACAGAGTCTAGGATTTATGGCAAGCTGGTCCCTCAAGACTCAGAAAAGCTGCCCAGGACGGAGGGAGTCTTGTCTGTGCCTGCCCCACTTTGTACTGTGGCTGGAAGACCTTGGAAGTGTTCCACCCTGGGCTTTATGGCGTAGGACACCGAGCCTGCTGAGCCAAAGTGCTGCCAGACAAGCTCTTCCTGGAAGGATGTAGGCAGCACAAGCTGCTGTGGGCAGCTCCTCCTAATTATCTAGGAGCACCGCATTCTTAGAACATTGTATAGTCATTCCAAGAACTCTGTGCAGGAGATGGGGATTTGGGTCCACCCTAGCCATCTAAGGACTTGTCCTCTACCATGACAGACCCATTTCTGATCAGTTACAGATACTCCAGAAAGTAAAAAGATGCCCCTAGCCCCTCTAGTTTGACATATTTTCTAGTAGGAACAAAGTAAGGCATAATCCAGGGTGTGCCCTTGTCCGTCCTTTGCTTGTCTGTTCCTCAGCCTTACACTCACTGAACTAAAAGATTTAATATGTGAGAAATGTCCCATAAAACATCAGCCTCTCCCTAAAAACATTTAAGGACCTTGAATTAGTCCACCAAGTAGTATTAGATTATTTTCTCTGAAATCAATGAACTTGTATCATTGGCCACACTCAGATAATTCCAATAACCAGTTAAATCTATCAAATAACTAATTTAAACTCATGCATCTAAATTTGCTGATTTTCGTGTAGTATGTGTTAAAAGCTATCCCATGATCCTCAGTGCTAAAGCCAACATAACAACGATAATGAACATAGTTTTGTTTCTCTGAATCTATGAGGTTCAGGGTTTTTCTTAAGTAGTAAATCTCTCAGTTTAAAGGTAACAAAATTATTACGAGAAGTCAGTGTTTTCCTAAAATCATGAAGACATGCCTTTGCAAAATTGGTAGTTTCCTGTTCTATTGTCTGTATTTTTAATTTTAAAAGAAGTTCTTTCATGTATCCTCATTGTTAATATAAATCATTGCACTGAACTGCAACTCACACATTTATTAGAATAAAGATGGTATTAATGCTGCCTGAAAAGGACTTCAGTGAGTGGACAGGGAAGGGGAGCAGGGGGTGGGGGCGGGGGAGGGCAGCATCCGGCCACTGGAAGGTGGACTCAGCAAGCACAGATTACAAGCCTGTATCTGTGGACCAACTCAGGTAGGAACTGGATGGTGCTAATCTCCCCTGGCTAACTTGGCCCACAAAGGACTGTGTTTTTTAAGTCTTGCTTTTGGTGTAAAGGTCATATTTTCCTAAACCTTTAGGATGAGCAAGGCTTTCCAACACTCTATTTGTTCAGGTATACTTAAACCACACATAGCAAATCTAGGTTTGCAGAGTGTACAGAAAGAATTTTTAAAAAGAGAAATAGAGATCTAATGTTAAATATTACCCATAACGTTAAATAATATTACCCATAATGTCAAATCATGTTAAGTATCCTCTGTACTACCCACCTACAAGGCGGTGACTGAATACGCAGTAAATATTAAATTTTTAAAGCACTTATTACAATAAAAGACACATTTCCAAGAATGATGGCATTAGTATGTTCGAAGCAACAAGGAATATCCTGAGTGTTCTGAGCAGAATGAATGGCTACGTGTCTTATACTATAATAATTGTTTTAATTTAAGTGTTCATTCTGTGTTTTGATCATACCTCATTGCTCAACCCTGCTTGTTGAGGCTGAATCCTTCATTTCATTATCTTGTACATGTAGAGCTGTATACAAAACCAGATCCCACAGAGATATGGAAATAATTTCCATTTTGCCTGCCTACTCTTTTATGCTCAAATATGACAAAGGAAAGTATTTTCTGAAAAGTGTCACTGTTTCTCTTGGGAGAGCAAAAAAATTTTTAAAGCAACCTGTCCTTAATTTTAATTAGTATTTTAATTGCAAAAAATATTGTGAGAACTAACAGAGATTAGCAGTATAGTTACCTATCTTGCACACACACACCCATATACATTTATATATGTATATCTACATACCTATAATCTTTTCCTTTCCTCCTTTTCTCCTTTCCCTTATTCCAGGTGTTCTTTATTTTTGAGCACTTTCTTAAGCCAGGGGACCATGGACTGAATCAAAAAAAACTTTGAGTCAAAATGGACCTCTCCTTCCTTAACATGCAGAGGTCAAATATTTTGTACCAGTGACCAAAAAGTGACTATTGCATGTAACATGATTAAAATGTTTTAGAAATAAATGTCATGAAACATTACCAAGAAAAACAATACGTTGTGAGGAAACAAATGTCCTCTTGGCATAATGTGTGGATCAAGAGGATTTTGCTTCCTCTTCTTATCTTAACAGAGCTCATATCTCCATTCAAATGGGAGAGTTATCGCACACTGAATGTTCTAACCCAGCCTGTGACCATGAGGCGCCAGGGGGTCCCCTGACCATGTTAACTGTAACTGTTCCAGACCATGCAAGTTAATTCAGATTTCAAAGCTGGAAGACCTATTAGATTCTTCATCAAGAGTAGAAAAAAAATGCCAGGTGTGGTGGCTCACACCTGTAATCCCAGCACTCAAGAGGCTGAGACAGGAGGATTGTTGGGAGTTTGAGATCAGCCGGGGTTATAAAGTGAGCTCAAGGCCAACCTAAACTGCATAGTGAGACCCTGTCAAAAAAAAAAAAGGAAAGAAGTTTCCCCACCCTTCCTTCATAACTAGGAAGAATACTGTTCACGATAAAGCTTGGGAGTCACCATTCAGTAGAAATACCGTAAAATTGAAAGCCACCTTTATGACTGTTGAGTCCGTCTTGCAATAATTGTGTGATTCCCCCCTCCACCCCCAAAGTAATCTTTACCCAGGTGTTCCTGAGTCTGCTTCAACATTTCCAACTATTACTTGTCCCAATGTCATTTTTACTTTTTAGAACAAAAATGACAATACCTTCCTTCTGGGATACACTTTTGAGAAACACTACTCAACCTGTTATCCATAGATCACTTGGAGTTCCTGAGGCCCTTTGAGGGGCTTGGTGTGCAAAACTACTTTCATAATAAAACCAAGACACTCTTCACCCTTTTCACCACACTGATGGTACAAAAGCATCAGGTGAAACTACTGGTACCTCAGTATGAAGAAAAATACAACAGCAAACTGAACTAGCCGTCATGGTATTCTCCACAACCAGCCACTCACGGCAGGGAGCCAGTTTTACCAGTGACCTTGATGAAGCAGTCACACTGAACTTACTAAACCTGAACACGGTTGCATATACATGTTTAAAATCTGCTGTGTGGCAAAATAGCAGTTAACACATAGTGTACTTCTCCTGTGTTCCAAAAACACAATGTCTGCCGTGAGCCATCGTTGGAGATGTAAGTAGAATCAGTCACTGTCTTCGCAGAACATAGTGGTTACTGAGAAAAATAACTGACAGACTAACTGTGGTAATTCTAATTTGGTATTTGGCAGAAATCGTCCAAAAAGATGGACTAAATGAGCCTGTCCATACAAGACAAACAACTAGAAGTGTGTGTGCCAGTAGTAACATGTGAGAAAAGTAAAGGCTACACTAAAGAGATTGTATTTCAGAGTGCACAGCCGGGCCTCAAGAAAAGATTGTAAAGTCCAACAGCGAAGTTTGCTGCCATCAGCTTCCTTACTAAACACAGACTTGTCCAAAGCATGAAGATGCCCAACCACCCAAATGATTTTATATTTTGCCCTGCTGTTGGAAAGGTATCTCAATCCCACCTCAGGTGACATGCGCTATGAGTCCCCAGTTTTCTGGGTCTACAAGAGTCCGTCAGGTACTGCCAAGGGTGCATTCACCACCACTAATAAGAACCTTCCCCATTCCAGACACTGTGACCCTCCCGAGGCTGAGCGTGGCCCTGGCCTGCTGAAAACAAAATCAGAGACATTCTGCTTCATTTCACCGATGTTCCCTGCCACAACCAAAGACTCAGGGCTGAGAATGCGGAAATTTCCCTTTCTTCAAATCGGTTTCTCCAGAGGGCGTGTCATTCTACACTGTGAACGTGAACATTTACTTCAGTGTTGGCTTTACTGTCCAAGAAACGAGAAAGAGATCAGGAGGAGAGAGCTCTCTTCAGTCCCCAAAATAAAACCACTAGGAATATAGGAAGCTTGGTTCTGCTTGTGTTGTCTTGGTTTCTATGTGTTTGTTTAGTTTCATGTGCTTTATTTCAATGGACCAGTTATTGAAGGAAAGAAATTGAGAACTGCATGAAGAAGAGAGTTTAAAGATTGCCCTTGAAGAGCGACTTGTAGTACTCGATAGGCAAGTTATTCAATTTTCTGTCACCGTGACAAAAGGCCTACAATAATCACCTTGTAGGAGAACATACTTATTTTAGTTTATAGTTTTCAAGGTTTCAGTCCATGATCAACTGGGCCATTGGTTGCTGGGAAGCAGAGAGAGAGCATGCATGAGGTAGCACCAACATCCCTTCCAGGGCACCACCCCAGTGCCTCACTTCTCACTAAACCCTACCTCCTAATGTACTACCAACTCCCAGAAATGCCACAGGTTGAGGGCAAAGCCTTCAACACTCAGGCCTTTGGGGACGCTACAGATCCAACTGTTTAATAATAACCTAAGTCTCTAAGACGTCAGTGTCCTAAGAAATGAAATACAAGGCACGTGTATAATTTAAAATTTTTCTAGTAGCCCATATTTTTATAAGAATGAAATGAAAGAGAGACAGTTAATTTTAATGATACATTTGATTCAGTTTACTGGGCCCAAAATACTATTTCAACATGAAACCAATATAAAATATTAATCCAATGTTTTATATTACATTTTATAGTATGTATATGGGATTTGCTAGAGTTGCTGGAATAAAATATCATAAACTGAGCAGCTTTATCAACAGAAATTTATTTTCTCACAATATTGGAGTTTGCAAGTTCCAAATGAAGGTGCCAACACGGTCAGATTCTCAGGAGGGCTCTCTTCCTGGGGGCCCAACAGCCACCTTCTTCCTAGTCTTCCTGAAAGGACTCGAATCCTATCAGGATCCCAACCCTCATGACCTCATGTAAGCATAACTGCTTCACCTCTCCAAATACTGTCACACTGGGGCTTGGTCTTCTTTTTTTTAAAGAGAGTGGGGCCTGGTCTTTAGCACACAAATTTCAGAGGAACACAATTCAGTTCATAGCGTACTAAGCCTTTGAAATCTGGGGTGTGGTTTGCATTTGCGTTACATCTCATAGCCACAAGCAGCTACTGGCTACTGAATTAGATTGTATGGACCTTGGTAAATGGTTCCTGGTATTAGGAGTCACAGCAAATCTGAAACTGAGAGCTCCCGAGCTGGAGTCAGGGTCAGATCTTCAGGTAGAAGGCAGCTAACCCCAAGAGAAAGCCTGGCCGGTGGCCAACAGCACAACCACAGCCAGAAACCACATTGCACCTGGGGGCAGTTGGGCAACCAAGGACACACGGCTCAGAGGAAAGGCTGTGAGAACACAACTGTCAGTATTCCAAGGTCTGGTGACAAAATGAAGGTGCCCAAGCCGGGGAGGGTCTAAGAGAGCATTTTACAGCAGCAGCAAGAGCAGTACCTAGAGGCGGCTCCTCGGTGTGTGCAGGGTCTCCTGCCTGCCAGCGGTACCCACGGTGAGCCTGGCTGGGGTGGGATAGAGGCTGGTGGGGGTCCTCTGGCAACCTGCTGTAGCGGGAACAGGCATGGCCGGCCTTCCTCGTCACCGAACGCAAACAGCATAATAAGCCCAGCAGATCCCACCGTGTTACATTCTATTTCCCAAACTGCCAACAAACCGAACACAAAAGAGGTGACAAAATGAGAAAAGTTACTGAAGAAAAAAAATTAAGGAACAACTAAAAACAAAACAATAATCTCCAAGAATTAAAAATCCGTGCCCTTTTTAATATAAAATCACATCTGCTTCAAGAACTCAGGTGGTACCTATAACCCAATGGAAAACAAAAGATTTTTAAAATGAAGAAAAGGTTTTTAATGCAGTAGGAATAATGTCATGCCTCATGGAGCAGCTGACACGTTTTGCAGAGTGGTCCGTTTGCTTGGTATTCTCAGTTGTACCTGTGGACTTTTATGGGTGTTCTTTTCCCACGGTTATGGTTGATTCCTAGGGACTCAGCCGGGCTTGCTGGCCTGAGGTAGGGCTGTGACGCAGGCCTTCGGCAGCACTACCTTCTCCTTCCTGAGACTGCAGCCTTCCTCTCGGGTTCCTTTAGCAGGAAAGACCCCAGTGTTTCCCAGACTCTTAGAACCCACCGTCCTGAGGGTCAGTGCACTTCCCGCATTCGCACCCAAATGCTGATGCTACAGTGCAGTCTGAAAGTTTACTTGTTCTGAGTCTCTTCCTTATCTGGTGACAGCCTTGCTTTTCTCCTGCAAAGCATTCTTTTCTCATTCAGCCTGTGGGTGAGGTGGAACTGACTCCATCCTCAGCATTCAGGGTTGATCATGACTTGGCATCTGAGATCACAAGTTCCATCTGCACCTCAATGAATTCGGGGAATGGGAACACGAGCAGTGTCAGCCAGGGAGTGTTTCCCCCCAGACTGTGCCAAGGGCCACAGCTCTCTTTCAGTGGGGTCATGGCCTAAGTGACATCAGCACAGAGGAAAATAGATTCAGGAGATACAGGTGTGTCTGCTTGGCATCACTCCAGGACCTGGGTCCAATGATGCAGGCTTCCAATGAAGCCAGTTTGAGCAAGGTTTTCCATCACTTGGAACCATCTTGACAAATAGATGGCCCTCGGTATCTATGGGTTCTCCATCCATGGGTACAACCAACCACCAATGGAAAATATTTACAAAAAGTTCTGCAATTTCCAAAAAACCAAAACTTAGATTTCCAACAATACCACAATGAATCCATGAATATATGCAAATACAGTGAATATATGCATGAATATGTACATAGCCTCCTATACCCTTGTGCTATCTCACAGGTCCTCAATCTCCCTCTAGTATCAGTGTCTGAGCACTATGTCTCATCTGTGTCCTATGTAGTTAGGCCTATGATGACTGTCCCTGTATTGAAGACATAGAGACTTTTGTCATGTCATTATCTCCTAAACAACATGGTATAGCACTTGTTTACATAATATTTATATGGTATTAGGTATTACATCACCTACAGATGATTTCAAGTATATCAGAAGATATATATACAATGTACATTTTATACAAATAATATGACATTTTATATCAAACACTTAGGCATTTATGGATTTTATTGTCCATATGAGAGCCAGTAAATAATTCCCCATGGCTTCCAAGGGACAATTGTATTGTACTAACTTAACCTCTTTGCAATGGATCCACTAAACTCCAAGGATGCCCACGTTCCTTCTATAAAATGACACGGTATCAGCATAGAATCTATACATGTCCTCTCCCATTTGCTTGGAATTATCTGTAAATTATTTATAACATCTAATACACGTGCTATGTACACAGATATTATACTGTATTGATTAAGGAAATAATGAAAACTGTCTAGTGCACATGCAGTGTTTTTCAAATATTTTCAATCCACGTTGCCAGAACTTGGTGGAAATCACAAGCCAGAAGCTATGGAAAATTAATTGCAGTTTTCCAGAATCAATCCTCTGATCATGCCAGTTACCTCCAATGTGTGCATCTCTTTTCGGTCCAGAACACAGGCCAGCTACGGATCTGCTGCTTCAGGTCCACTGCCCCTCTCTGGTCCAACCACCCTGGCCAGTATGGGCAGGGTTGCATGACAAGACACATGTCTCCCGCAGGCCATCCCTTATCACAAGCAAGGCAGTCATCCTAACTGAAGCCAGGGTTACAGCAAGCACCTTCAAACTGTCCAAAATCCCCAACAGTAGCATGTGCCTCAAATACTATACTCACTATTAAATTGCTCTGTTGGTCAGAAATCTTCTCCTCCATCTATGTTTTCATTCAAAAACTCATTCTCTGTAAGATCCAATTCAAACACTAAGTACCTTCTGAAACCTTGCAGAATCTCCTAATTAATGTCACACTCTCTTTTTACTGCAAACTCAAAACACTCTCTGAGTTTATAATTCAGTATTAACCATACTCTGTCCTTGATGGTAAATTTCTGCTTGTATTTCTTTTTCTTCCTAAAATGTAGATTTCTTATAGGCCTAAGCTATAGAATTCATATTTTGGTTTTTGCAGTACTCTTCAAACAGTCTTGAAAACAGTAATATTCAATATAATATGAAATAAATTTAATTCCACATGAGTGTTAAATTACAAGGATAATCTTACAGATGACCCATAGTCAGCCATTGTCCCTGAATTCTTTTCACTGAGTACAAACTGTCCCTAAAATGTGTCTTGTTTCTATAGCGTTGTGTGTTCCCTTGCAGATTTCAAATCACGCTGCTTCCTCCAGGTCTTAATCAGTCCCCTTCCAAATCCTCCAGGCTACTCTTACCCTGATACGCACAGTATAGGCCCCACTCCCTGAGCCTTGATTTCAATTGCGACAACCTAGGCCTCAAGATCCCCAGGGTGTGCAACTGCTTCTTACCTGCAGCCTCTGTTAAGAGTCCCTCCAGCAGCCAAATCTGCTGAGACTCTGCTTGCTGTGTTTCAAACTTTGGACTTTTTGTGCAGAATTCCAAAGCATGAATGTGACCTGCCACAGATGCAAACTTGAAAACAGAAGGAGCTTTTGCCCTTTCCTGAAAAAATGTGAAAGGGGCTTCAGTCTGAAAACTAACAAGTAGTTCAGTTTCTTCTATGATGAAGTACGCAGCACTTCACGTGATTAATTAGACAGACTGGGATTTGCTTTGAAAGCTAAGCCATTCTTACTAATTTTAAACTGATAAACTGGAAAATAACATGTGTGACTAAGAAATTATAAAACATTTCCTACCATGATGCAGAGCTTTGACAAAATACTTTAAGCATCGTCCAGTCTTCCAGATAAAAAAAAAAAATTCACAATATTTTTGCTTATTTGGGAAAACCCAAACTCATCTGTGGGTTTCCGAGTCTTCAGTCTCCTGCTCATTCTCTGTGCTTTTGCTTTCTTCCTCTGTAATGCCCTGTAGCAAAGGCTGAGCAGAACAGAGTGAAGATGACAAATTAAATACAATTTCAAAACACGCTGTTAGGATAGTCATCTGTTTCATCACGGACATTCACTCTTCCTGCCCTTGTCATGTGGTATTTCCCCGTAACCACACAGTTCCCCCAGTGCACACCATCCTCTCAGCCTACTCTCTGGCCACTATGTCTCAGTAACTTCTTTTTAAAAGTTACCTTAGGTGGGAAACTCATTCAAACCCAGTGACTAATAAAGGGCTATCCAGAATTCACGCTCTAGGTTTTCAGGCTGTTGTTGTCTTGAAAAGTAGACCCATCTGTTTTTAAAAGACAGAAATTCAGTTGTTTGAAACAAAGTCTGTATAGCAGAACTCAAAGAGAAGGTCAAACATCTGAAAACCCCACCTGAAGACTAGTAAGACCGGCCACCTGTCTTTATTGCAGCTCTCAACCTGTCTGGTCTCCCTTCCTGTGCTTTAACATTTAGTGAGGCTCCCCAAGAGCTTTTGTTCAGGGAGGTTATATCTGTGGATATCTACCATACCAGAAATTAAAATAGAAATTGCTAATTTTTGTGTGTGCAGTCACTTAAAATAACTATATTAAATCCATTACATATTAGCCCAAATAACCTAAAATTTAAAAAAAACTATTTTCCAAAACCAAAGAGAAATGTGTCTTTGTCTTACATTTTTTGCAAATCTATTTAATGTCTAACATTAAATAGAAGACAGCTAGACTGTTGTAGCTGTTTGAGCATTTAATACATTGTTACATTCGGTTGGAACATGTGAAGAAAATTCAGCTATATGCAGCTGTAACTACACAAGGAGCATTTCGTGGATGCCCTGCCAGGCACACTTGGAGAGCCTCCCCGCCCAGTGATACATCAGCTGCTAAGAACCCCTTTCTATAATCCTATCAGGGTTTTTGAGCTCTTACTTCAGCAGAGAATCACTGGTGGGCTCGGAAACAGGCAGTCTTGAGTTGTTGATTCCTTTACTTGTCATTATGAGCACCTGGTTATGACGCGGCTTCATCTCATCTACTAGCAGAGTTGTTGGGAGGATTTAAGAAAGTCTGGTCTGCAGTTAGCATAATCAGCACTGTATAGATGATAGGGATTTGTTTTCCTTTTTCTCTTCCCTCTCTATGATGGTTAATCTTATGTGTCAATTTAACTGGGCCACGGATGCCCAGATATGTGGTTACATACTGCTGTACTCTGAGTGAGTCTATGGGGGTCTCTGCAGATGAAGCAGGATTTGAATTAGTGGACTGAGTAAAGCAGACGGTCCTGCCAATGTAGGGGGTTTCATCCAACCCATAAGGAGCCAAACAGCACAAAAGGTGGAGAAAAGGGAGACTGTCTGCTAGACTGCTTACATTGAGACATCGGTCCTATGCCCTTCAACCAGGACTTACACCATCAGTACGCCAGCTTCTCAAGCCTTTGGACACAGACTGAATTATGACCCACCATGGCTCCTGGGTCTCTAGCTTATAGACAGCAGATCATGGGATATCTCAGCCTCTATAATCACAAAAGCCAATTCCTTACAGTAAACCTCATTTTAATAAATACAGACATACACAGATGCTTCTCAGTTTATAATAGGATCAGCTGATAAATACATCAGAATATATTCTGATATACATTCAGCATATGTAGAGATGGGGACGGCTATCACAAAGAGAATGAGAGATGCGATGGTAGTTACTATTGTCTTCCCTAATTTGGAACTTGAGGACCTAAAAAGACTTCATCATCCTGTAATGATTTGATTAGTTCTATAATATGCAATAAGTATATAAAGTGGGTGAAGATAGGGACAACTATTTGTAAGAAACTAGAGACAGTTAGATAATGAAGATCTCCAGTGGACTTGCTTTGAAATCTGTATTTCTTTAAATTGTTTTTTTTTTAATTGTTCTGTTCTGTTTTGATATGTTTAATCTTACCCTCTTTGAGACGTAAAACAAATGTGTAGGACTGATAATCATATTACTGAGCTTTTGTTCGATCATAGAGCAGAATGGTGTGTAGAGTCACTTTTTGAATGTCATTCTATATACTTTAATTCTTTAACCTGAACAGCTATTTCTAAGATGACAATGTGTAACTTATCAACCGGCAATTTCTTACCATTTGTTTGTCTGTAATTTTGTATTATTTCTACCCTTTTTTTTTATTTCCATGTATTTTTTTTTGTTTCCTTTTCTTTAAATAAAAAAAAAGTCAAAAACGTCATAACTTGAAAATAGACTTGATACATCTACCTACACTACATTCCAGGTTTTTAGCAGCATGATATCCTGCTGGTAAGGGATGTTTCCCCTGGTATCCTTATGATCGGGTGGCTGAGTGGGTCTGCAGCTTGCTGCTGCTATCAGGTATTGCAAGAGAGGATTGTAATGTATATCACTAGCTCTGGGGAAGATCAAATTTCAAGATGCACCAGGATGTACAGCAGCTGTGAGAGCACGTCTGATGCAACCCCGGTTGGTGTAGAGTAGGGGGCAGTAGTTGGGGAAGGTGGGAGAAGGAGGCGGTGAATCACTTATAAATAGCACCCAAGCAGGACCCAAATCCCAAGTTTCAGGAAGGTGAACAAGTGCTTTCACGGGCCTCTTCTTTATGAAGCAAAGTGTGTAAAGGTTGCCATAAAGGACAAACACGTAAAATACTTTACACACTACAATGTTTGGAATAAAAATTAGGATGAGTGGGTTCCAGAAAGCAGAGTACTCAAGTACATGGGCACCAATCTGCAGAAACAGCGAGAACTTCAAAAGGCCAATCAGGAGCAATATGCAGAGGAAAAGATGAGAGGGGATGCCCCAGGAAAGAAGACAGCTGGTCTGCAACAGGAAAATGTTGACATGAAAACTAAAAGATCAAACAAAAAACCCCTGGTAATAGAGATGGTGGCAGTACCAGTGAGACACCTGAGCCTCCTCGGAAGACGAGGGCCCGAGTAGATCCTACTGTTGAAAATGAAGAAACATTTATGAACAGAGTTGAAGTCAGAGTAAAGATTCCTGAAGAGCTAAAACTGTGGCTTGTTGATGACTGGGACCTAATTACCAGACAGAAACAGCTGTTTTATCTTCCTGCCAAGAATTCTAGAGGACTGTGCAAATTATAAAAAATCTCGTGGAAACACGGATAATAAGGAGTATGCAGTTAATGACGTTGTAGCAGGGGTTAAAGAATACTTTAATGTGATGCTGGGCACTCAGCTCCTCTACAAATTTGAGAGACCACAGACGCAGAGCTCCTTGCTGACCACCCTGACGCACCCACGACCCAGGTGTATGGAGCACCACACCTACCGAGATTATTTGTACGAACTGGAGCAATGTTGGCCTATACACTTCTGAATGAGAAAAGCCTTGCTTTATTACTGAACTATCTTCATGATTTTCTCAAGTATCTAGTGAAGAATTCAGCAGCCTTGTTTAGCACCAGTGATTATGAAGTGTCCCCTCAGTACCATCGGAAAGCAGTGTGAGGCACTCACACCCAGGTCTGGATCTCTGTCCACGCGGTTTTGTTCCTAGTCTTTCTCTTGTACAAATGATGTAGTTTGAAGATGTTAGTGTATAAGAATTGATGTTCATTTTGCTTGACTTTTAAACAGAGAAAATAAAAGGAGTTACAGCTCCTTTTTTCTTTTTTTTTTCATTTCAAAGTTGCTATCAGTGTATTCAATATGGACAACAGAGATATGATGTAGAGTGTTTTATTGCTTAGTTGACAAAGCTGCTTTTGAACGCTGGTGGTTCTATTCCTTTGACACTACGCACTTTTATAATACGTGTTAAATGCTATATGACAAAATGCTCTGATTCCTAGTGCCAAATGTCCAGTTCAGTGTATATAACTGAACACACTCACCCATTCGTGCTTTTTTAAAATGATGCTTAAAGAGCACCATCCTTTACAAGTCATCCATGTTGTTCCTTAAGCATTTTATCTTTGCTCAGATTGTTGAAGAATGGTGAATTGTTTCATGGTTTTTGTATTTGTGTCTAATGCACGTTTTAGTGTGACAGACGCAATGCATCGTGTAGCTGCAGTTTTCTGGAAAAGTCAGTCTTTCAAGAATTGTTTTTCAGATCTTTGATAAATTTTTCTTTAAATTTCTAAAAAAAATTCAAGATGCAGTCCCTACCCATGTATGCATGGGTTTTGCATAAATGTAAAGTTGAAAATTCTTAAGTCAAACTACCGTAAGTCAAGGACCATCTGTATATCTTAATTGTTTCCCCTTCTCTGGAGAACCTTGACTCTTACAGCCTTCTTTTTGCCTTTTCTCCTCTGTTAGTGTTCTAGTCCCTAACAAAACATGTCTTTTGTCATGAGTACTTGTTGTCCAGCAGCCACTATCCTTTGCTGGTTGACACTACATCCTCTTCTTCTCTGACAGAGTCCTCTTCTCACTTGGATTGTTGGCATGGCCTTGTCTCTTTGGGTACACTCAGCTCCAGCACTAGACCCTGCTGGTCTGGCTCCAATCCAGTCATCTTCCCAGCCAAAGGATGCATTCAAGGGTAACAGAAATGCACTTACAACTTGACCATTAGTTAATCTACCACAGACTCCATGTGATGGTCATAGAAGACAAACTGGATTCAGCAGAAAGAGAATGCACTGGCTTACACAAGTAAGAAAGCTGTAGAAATGTTGATGTTGTGTACTGTTTGCTTTAAAGCTCATACAATGTCCAGAAAGTTCATTTCTTGGTCACGTTCTATGTGGCGGTCAGTGTCTTCACCAGCTAACTCTTCTCGGGGGGACAAGGTGGCTGCAGCAGCTGAGCTCCATACCCTCACAGCCCTTATTGAGTCCAGAGGGGAATGGGAACTTTTCTTCTACGTGTTCCTGTTATCCTTGAATGCATCATTTGGCCAGGATGATGGCTGTCTGAATCAGGGCGGTGCTGGGTGTGGAAGGCCCACCTGAGCATTGTTGCCAACAGCATAAAAGGAGAACTGAGGGGAAGATGGTGTGCTGTTGACCTTCCTAGAGAAGCGTGTCACACTGGTTTCCTGATATGAACTCAGATGTTCTCATCGTCGGAAGAACTTGGGTTCTTGCTGTCACTGATGGCTGCTGTTCTTTTCTGGGGAGCTCTGGTCCTTAGCTTGAGCATTGCTTCCTGGTTCTAGGGCAGATCCCTCAGCCTGCTGGCATAGAACCTTCACCCTGCTGGCTGGTGCAGACTTTTTAGCTTCCACCACTGACCTTTGGGCCTTCCCAGTACAGATCCTTGATACAGACTTGCATGAGACATTGTCATAGGCTGTAGACCTCCAGCTGGACTTGTGCAAGACATTACCATGGGATCCAGACCCTCGGCTATGTTCTTTGGGTCTCTAGCGTGTGGACAGATCTCTTGAGCTCCTCTGCATTTGACTTTTTGAGTGAATACTATAAAATAATCCTACAAATTATGTGTCTTGCATGAAATTCATTCCCTTGAAAATCCTGACTAGATGACAGTCCTAACACAAAACTTTTTCTAAATGGCTTTAGACCATTTAGAACCAACTTGAGCTAGCACTGTTTTAGCTAATTCCAGTCATACATGAAAAAGAGTACAAGATGACACACAGAGAATTTCACCCCAGTGACACAGTTTGAGCTGTCCATCTCAGTCTACAGTCCTGCATTCTTTCATGCAGCCAGTAAAATACTGTTACTCCAAAGCTTATCTGGGCTTTTTTCTTTTTCACTTGTGACCAAGAGTCCTAACCAAAACAATGACAAAGGCAGGGAAAGTCTCATGGTAGTTGATGACTTGCAAAGCCACCAAAGACATACACACTGTATAAAGGCACCCCTGAACCATTGTTTTAAAATCTTAATACTTGACTTCAGTTGAGTGGTTTACCTAAAGAAATTTTGCAAAAACCAATTTTTGTTCCATGTGTATGGCCTACTGCCCTTACCTTCAGATTTGCCTTTTTGTTATCTTATCACTTTGCAGGAAAGGGGCTTGATGATTTTGCATTTTCTAATATACATGTTGATGTCCCTTGCCGTGTTTCCAATTTTCTAGCAAGTTCTCTAAGGATTTCTTTTTCAACTGACTAGAATTTCCTGAATAAAATGTGTTCTCTCAGCCTCACTGTAAGTAGGGATGTATTTAGAAAATTCTAATGTATGAGAGATATTTTTGAAACCTGTAACCTGCCAAGAGAAAATATCCTACCACATCTCAGCTAAGCTGCTCCCACAAGGCCAGGATTAACTAAATGCAAAGAATTGTTACTTTATGTTTATGAAACTGTTCGGCCCAGTCTTCAGATTTAAACCTGTTGCCCAAAGTGAAGAATGAAATTCCTTGTGACCACCTCTCAGTCCTCTGGTGTAAACAGCTTCAACACAGACCTGTCCACAGGAAAGGAAGCAGAGCCAGCCAAAGCAAGAGAGAACCGGGCCACTGGACATTTCCGCTGAAGTATCTGACTTGTTCCAAGAACCACATTCATCAGGTAATTGTCAGTTTCCTGCATCCTCTCTTGCTGAGTCCTATTGAACCACCACACCACCAAAAAAGCTGATATTCTCTCTCTGTCCCTTACATACCTCCCTCTTACCAACTGTGGGAAGAGCCAGGTTTTCCAGGGCCTGGTGTGTGCACATCTGGGGTCCACTTTCCAAATATACAATTTTTAATTTTAGAAGTAGCTTATATAAGTGAGGAGGCCTAAAGTTTAAGTCTCATTAGCTCAATGGAAAATGTACCACAGCACTTCCTTAGGGAGTGTGAGGCATTCAGGTGTATGGAACCTTACACACATAGGTGAGTAACAAATGATTTGATTACCAAGAAACGGAGCTTCCTCCAAATACCTATATGTGTCTTTTGATTCCTATTTGGCTTTTGCATAGAAGTAAGTGAATTGACTTGGCATCTTTGAAAAGCAACAATTAAATTCTTGAAACATGCAGTAAAATCAAGAGAATTCTAGAGACATTCTCTCTCTTAAGAGAATGTTTTATGTGAAATAAACATCCATGTTAGCTGTTGGTTTGCATAGATGGCTTTTACCAGATTAAGGTAAAGACCATCTATTCCAATTTCTGTAGGGTTTTTATTATGAATGGGTGTTGGACTTTGTATTGTTGCATTAGACTCAATTATATTAATTTCTGCTCTCGTGTGAGCTTTAGGCTTGATTTGTTCTTTCTTTTCTAGGAGTTTGAGGTTCAACATTAAACTGTTTATCTGAGCTTGTTCTGTTTTCCTGCTGCAAGTGATTATTTATTGAAGTTTAATATTTTTTTTACTTATTTTGAAGAGAAAAAACACAGAAAAATCAAGAATCACACAAAGAAAAACAACAACAAAAGCAAAATGATAGCAAAAACGATAACAACAAACAATAGAGATATAGAATTATAAACCAAGATGGTAGGTGTAAGTGCGGTAGTCTGGTTTATCATTCCTTGCCTCTCCCTTCCCTGTCTTTCTTTTTGCTTCTAACGTGAGAGATTACCACTGTGTATTTCTCTTGTATGACTGCTTTCATTTTGTCCCATAAGTTCCAGTATGCTGTATCAGCATTTTAATTTAATTGTAGATACTGTTTAATTTCTTCTTTAATTTCCTCTGTGATCCATTGATTGTTCAGGAGGATGCTGCATGTAATAATTAAGATTTCAGAAACTCACCACAAGAACAAAATGTTAAAAGCAGTTAGAGAAAAGAAACAAATCACCTATAAAGGAAAGCCCATCAGAATCACAGCAGACTTCTCAACACAAATCCGAAAATCAAGAAGAGGTTGGAGTGAAGTATTTAAAGCTCTAAAAGAAAACAAACTTAAGCCCAGATTGATGTACCACATAAAACTATCTTTCAAAATTAATGGAGAAATAAGATACTTCCATGACAAAGAACACTGAAGAAATTCATGACCACCAAACCAGCTCTTCAGAATGCTCTGAAAGATTATTAGAGAAAACAAGGACCTTAACCACAAAAACATCAATAGAAAGAAGTCACCAGGCAGGGTGAGCAAATAAACAGAGGAGAAAGACAGGGAACCAACAATAGGGAAATAACATGAGAAAAATAAGCCAATACATATCAGTTGTAACCATCAGTGTAAATGGACTCAACTCACACATCAAAAGAAACAGACTGGCAGAATAAATCAAGATCCAACAATACGTTGAATACAAAAAGCACATTTAGCTCAGAAAAACATTTACAGACTAAAAGTCAAAGGATGGAAAACAGTACTGCACATAACAGAATCCCAGAAAAAAAGCATGGGTAGCTATTCTATTTGCAGACAATGTGAACTTCTAAATAAGACTAATCAAAAGAGACAAAGAGGGTCACTACATACTTGTCAAGGGAAGAATCCAAGAAGAGATGACAATCATAAATATATATGCACCAAACACTGGAGTTGCAACAGCAAATAGAAACACTAAAATGTCACCCAGGTTTTGGAGGCAGATTTATTTAATGTCAATGGGCAATGATTGGTATCATTCCCAAAATATCAGACTCTGACCAGGGTTGGTCGGGCATTTTTATAGGGTCTGTAAGCGGGAAGTACAGAAGCAGAATACGTGGCTGTATTTGACTGGTTCTTACAATATGCATCGCAGTGAGCAGCTATGCATCATGACAACTAGCCATTTCTGGGAAACAGAAGTAACAGGAACTGTAACAGGAACTGAAGTAACCTGGAGCTTACTTGGGAGACTAACAGAAACTGAAGTACACTGGCTGGGTGGAGGGCATCTTCTGCTACACAACTATATTAAACAAATATATGGACATGAAAATCAAATAAGAACTAACACTATTTAATAAGATCTTAACACTCCACTCTCACAATTAGATAGATCAACCAGACCAAAAAAATCAACAAAGAAATATCGGAATTCAAAAAAGCCTGTGAACGAATGGACCTGGGTAGATGTCTACCAGGTGTTCCACCCTACGGGATCAGATACACATTCTCCTCAACTGCACATGAGACGCTCTACAAAATAGACCATATATTATCCCATAGAACATGCTTAAGTAATTGCAAAAAAATTGAGATTATCCTATGCATATCATCTACCCACAGTGCAATGAAATTAGAAATTAACATCAAAAGAAACCACAAAGCTACATAAACACATGGAAATGAAATAAACACTCATATCTAAATTGTCAAAACTTGTTTTAAGATTTTAAAAACAAAGAGTTTAAAATGGGGTGAAGGCTAAGTAGATACCATAATTTCTAGTCCAAGGACTAGCTCTAAGGATTAAACTTCAGAGGGCGTGCACATGCGCGTGCGCGCACACACACACACACACACACATATACACTTTCTCTCTTAATATCCAGCTCTGTCTTCTAACAATTACAATAGCAGAAAAGAAAAACTGACAGACTTTGAGAAAGTAATTTCCTTAAATTTGCCCAGTGGGAGAGAAATAAGAGTATTCAGTAGCATTGTAACTGATTCTCTAGCTGTGTACCCTTGGGGTCAGTTACTTAGTCATACAGATCCCTGTATCTTCATCCACGAAACAGGAAGGATGCACGTGCTTGGCAAGGTTGCAGCTTGGGATGTCAAATATTTCCCAGTGTACTTCCAGGTCAATGCAGACCATGCAAATGGATCTGCCATGGGTCCCTCTTAAAGAACCTGAATACAAGTATAGAGGTGCATTAAGGAGCCCATAGTAAAAGTGAAGAGAACGGGAAGACAGCCTATTTCTGAAATCTAGAATGATACAAAAGAGGAAGGCTCCGGAAGCCACTGCCTTAAAGGGAGAAGGAAAGGATTAGAGTGGACTCTGCCTCGAAAAATCTCAAACCTTAAAGACAACTCTGGGCTTAGTCAGTAGATTCCACCCAGGCAAGGGTGAGAGGGAAGGGAATGAATGTGGTTTCTCTAATCTGAAAACCAGAACCAGCCCAAAGCCTTACTTTCTCTTTAGGTTTCCATTCTTGTTTTCAGGGAGCCAATTTTACTTGGAGTTCATTATTTACACTTCTGTAAAGTCATCAATGAAATCACCTGAGGAAAGATAGTGCCTCTACCACGATATGGGCTGACATCCCTGGGTAAGACGTTCCCGTAAGTGAGGTAAGCAGGTTCCCGGGGGAGCCACGCATGGCCACGTGAGGGGAAAGCCCAAGCCGTCCACTCAGAGCTTTTGTTCTTAAATTAAGACAACAAAGGACCACAAGGTCTGGCTGGACTGCACAGCACCACCACCACCCCTCCAAAATAATAAAGCCAAATGAACGAAGCAAAATAACATAGAAGAAACAGACAAAATTCTAAAATCAAAAGAGATACTTTTCAAACAATCCAGTGACTACATGGAAGTCTAAGATGCTATTGCATCTAGAAAATTATGATGACAAGCTTGAAAAAGCCACCAGTAGAGAGGAAGAAATGTTTGGGGGGTTAAAAGTACAACTGCCTAAATTAAAAAGAAATCTCAGGTTTCTAAAATAGTCAAAAGGGCTGGGGACTTAGCTCAGCAGCACACAAGCCTGCCTGGCAAGTGCCAGGTCATGAGTTCGATCCCCAGTACCAAAACAAAACAAAATAAAATAAAATAGTCAACAAACTCTCCCAGAATGGACACATGATAAGATTAATAAGATACTAGAGAAGTAAAACACAAAACTACCAGAAGGAGGAGAGATGCAGAAATGTCTTGACAGAGCATATGAAGGGAGAATGAATGAAGGGCCAAGAAGCAAGACACGGCTGCACTGAGCAGCTTAGGAGGTCGGGCTCTTGGGTACCATTTGGGTTTCTGCCATCTACATGAATTACTTTGATATAGATACACCGTATATTCCCATAACTGACAAGTGTTACATTATTTGTACCTTTCTGTTCTGAGCAGATGTCTCATGAAGGATTTAGAATTAAGCTTCCCAAGTTTGCCAGCCCCCGCTACACACACACACACACACACATACTTACATTTGCACACATGCAGCTTATAAGGCTTCAAATATCGTCCAGTATGACTTCAATTTCAGTGTCCCTTTTCTGATGAAAAGGGTATGCCAGTTCATACTCCTTCCACTTAAAAATTCTGGGGTCACCTGTGCTCTGGCCACCCCTGCTGTCCTTCCTGCCTTTGTCCAGTTGTGTGGCCTGACCCCATCACTCACTGACAACACTTAAACTCCTTTTCCTCCAGCAGTGCATCTAAGCTCTGTCCAGCTCCCCTCCATCCACACAAAGCCAGTTGCGATAGTTAAGGTTGCATCAACCTAAGTGTGAAACACTTGGCTGATTAGCTTAGCACAGTGCTGGGTGTGTCTGGACGATGAATTTACTGAAGAGGAAGACCCGCCCTGGAATAAACGGGAAAGAAAGAAGTCTCGCACTTGTTTCTGCAGAGGATCTCCAGCCTTCCCATCGCCTTGGATGGCGGTCTCCTGGCTTCCAGATCAGCACTTCAGTCTTACAGCGCAGCCTACAGTGAGCCCTGGCCTCTGACCTCGACTGGATCCTCCGGGTCTCCAGTGTGTAGATCGCCCTTTTGCTCTCTTCCACACCTGACTCTGCAGGTGGCTACTGTTCAGCCTACCTTGCAAATCAACATACATGATATAGATGATGTATAGATATATGTGAAATATATGATATGTATTATATTATGTACATATATTGGAAATTGTTCTCTAATGAGCACTGACTGATACACAAGTAGACAAATCTTCCTTATTAAAAACCCAGTGCCCGATTCCAGGGGCTTAGCCCTGTTAAGGATTCATTTTATTTTGGGTACTTTTAGGTGTTTGCTGTAATCACTACCACCATGCAGATAGATACTATTACCCCACCACACTCCACTTAAAAATGTTAAAACTGAGGCTTAAAGGAATTAAATTATTTTCCCAGAGACAAAAGATTAGCAAGCCAGAGAGGAAGAAATGTTTCCCATGTTTTTTTCATTTCAAAACAATTACCTTTACATTCCACCACTTTGCTACCCTAATAACTGCTGCATCCATTTTAAAAGCACATGTATCCATTAACCATTTTATTGTTTCAGCAACTCTGTAAATTATTAGCCCCATTCTGCAGATGACAATACTGAGGCCCAAAGAAGCAAATCGCTTGCTGTTGATGCATGGTGCATTCATTGCTCCTTTATTATTGTTATTACAAGCACTGTCTGTGTCTTATGCCACTATTCTGCTCAATTTTGATGGGATTCATTGAAAGTTCAACGAATATTCCTCCCTTCCGAGGAATCATATATCACGACATCACTGACCTTTGGTTTCTGTCATCAAACCCTCATTCCATCACTCCACACCATTCTTGACCTGGCCACAAAACATCCCTTGCTGTGTTTCTCCTCATCTCTGCATTTTCTTTCTCTTTTAGGTAGTATCTCACTGTGTAGCTCAGGCTGGTCTTAAACTCACTTATGTAACCCACGCTGGTCTTACACTCACAGCAATCTTCCTGCCTCAGGCTTCAAGTGCTGGGATTACAGGCATGTGCCCCCCTGCCTGGCTTCTTCTATTAACCCACGTCATCCTTATGATTTCAGGTCCCGTCTCAGAGTGAGCCTCCATTTCTCCTATGATGAAGGTTGACTATGTCAACTTGAGTAAGAGAAGCTTAACTAATTCAGCTCAACAATTCCACACCTCGGGGTGTAAGAGACCCGGCTAGGCGGCTTGTAGCCTGGATGGTATAAGAAGGACGTGAAGAAGGACGGATCTGCTTCTGCTTCTTCAGAGGAGCTCCAGTCTTCGCTTCCTGGCTTCCAGCGTAGACTCACCATCGGCCTCCTAATATGGATTCGCATGGGACACTGCGGTGAGCTCCAGACTCTCAACTAAATCCTTCAGCCTCCGGCTTGCAGCACCCGCTGCATGCTTCCTCACCCGACTCTGTGACTCACCATCGTGAGCCAATCTGTAAATTCTTACACATTTGTGTATTTGTATCATGTCTGTTTCTCCAGGAAACGCTGACCAAGCCACCTCTTCTTGTATATTCTCTTATTCAGAGCAGTCCACACATTTATTTTCAGGGAGCATTCATACTTTTCAATTCCCCCATCCCCATATTTCCTTATCCCCTGTGAAGGCTTTGTGCTGCACTCCTGTCAAAGATCTCTGAAGTCAAGGAAGAAAGCACGTTTTTATTTATACTCCCCCCTCGCCCAAAACTCAGGCTCAGGCAGGGCCACTGCACGCAGTAAATACTTAGCAAACACCTGAGCTAACTGAACTCAACAGCTTTTGAGGTGTCTGTCCCCACGCCAACCCTCTCTTTTCCTGATATTCGACTTCTCTTGAAAGTTTGCCAGGGCCTCGTGACCTGCCTTTGAATCACTGCCTTCGATTTCTCGCATTTTCTAAGCTTATTTTTCCCACTGACCTGATGTTCTGATGTGCCCTGTATATATTCTTCATTTGTCTTCACTTTCTGCTCTTTCACAAAGCAAAATGTGAAGTGATCCATGCTTTCATTGGCACAGTTCAGTCCTGGGTTTTCCCCCCTCCTAACTAAACCATTCATGTGGAGGAAGCTTTTGATCCAGGATTGAGATACTCAGTCACATTTTACATAACCAGAAACCGTGCTAGGTGGTTATATAAACTCTAGTTCTGACTTGAATAGCCAGACAAGAGTCTTTACAATTTGGGTTAAAGCACGTTGTCAGCTTCCATTCATTTCTGATGGGCTGAGTATCAACGGTATTCCACAAAGTGTTGTCAGAGGACTCACAGCGGTGTTGGGAGAAAGTGTGTAAAGACAAGAAATGTGCTTTTTTCTACACTATTTTTTTTGCAATGGTTTGCCATTGTGCATAAAATACCTAAGAGGAGATCAAATTTGCTCATGTAGTTCATTACATAACAGCCAGAAAAGACGTTAAAAGTGTAAAGCATCCCACTGCACAGCAAGACGCGAGCCAACACTCACAGAAAGTACCTTTGCTCATTTGGTGCTCCAGGCCAGTGTCTAAGCACTGACAGTGTAGGTGACTTCTGCTTGTCATCAACTCGTTTTGGCCAGGACTCTTTTGTAACATGCATTCACTATCACTTAGCAGGAGTCTAGATATTTCTGAAGGACATAACAACTAGAGGAAGAGACGTGGGAATAACAAATGGAGAAACTGATGCAAGCTTATGCAAAGGTATCCGTGGCCCAGTGTGAGTTCTGAGTAAGATTCCCGGTCTAGTTTCTGGATATTTCAATTTATCTTGTCCTGAGAACTTTGCTCTTTACTATCATACCACTGGCTTCTCTAAAGGACTTAAAGCACATACAGACTTCCTGGTGTTCCCCTCCCAGACTTCTACCAGAAACTGTCGGCCCATCCGTTTTTCCTAGGACCACATAAGCATCAAACGCAGCTGTGGGCGTGGAAGCTGCATCCTGGCTCAGACCGCACTGCAGGAGCACACCGCGGGCTGTCCCTCCCAGTCGGACAACGTGGAAGGCAATGTGGCCTCACTCAGCCTCCCTGCTGGGGGGGCAACATCTGCCTGGTGATTGCGGGCAGCAACCTGTGTTTCTGATACTTTCGAAGGGGTAAGGGAGTGAACAGGCGGCCCTTCCAGAGACACCGCCCGTCATCTGGAATTTGAGAAATCCTTCAGCCCGATTAGTGAAGTGATCTCACACATGCTTCCTGGTCAGTCACTTAGTAAAAATTATCTCCCAAAATTAAAAAGTGCCACTTCCTGTAACAATCTTGAAAAGCTTTTAATGGTTAGTAATACAGAATCATACAATAAAACTTCCCATATGAAGTTTTTAAACTATAAGCAATAATAAGATGTGCAAAATAAAAGATAGATTTGACAATAAAATATTTAAACTTCTTTATGACAAATCAAAAAGTGGTACTTCACAAGATGGAAAAATTTATAGAC
This sequence comes from Cavia porcellus, assembly GCF_034190915.1. Classification (NCBI taxonomy): domain Eukaryota; kingdom Metazoa; phylum Chordata; class Mammalia; order Rodentia; family Caviidae; genus Cavia; species Cavia porcellus. The sequence continues at coordinate 15,258,348 of NW_026947496.1, forward strand.
AGAGGTGCTGTGTCACTAAGATGGTTAATATTGCTACCATATAAAGAGTTTATTCAAGTCAGTAAGAAAAACACCAAGACATCAGTGAGTTAAGGGTACAAATAAGAGTATAAAAAACAAACAATAGTAAGCATAAAAATTATCAATCTTCATATTAAAGAAACTTAAAGTATGAGCCGATTCTTATCGTGTAGCTATTTTAAATACTTTTCAGTATGAGTTTGGTAAAATAAGCAATGTTGTGTATTTGAGGCATAAAAAAGTTATAGGAGCTTTGGAAACAATCTCAGCAGAAACCGTTTGCTTTTAAGGGCTTGAGAATTCTATTTCTGAGAATCCAGGCTAAGGAAATAACTTTGAATAGGCAGATAGTGACTCTATGTATACCTGTTACCAAAATATTCACTGAGGAAAGGACAGATTGTAAGGTTTAAAATGTTCTTCTGGTCATTAAAAATTTTAAATAGTCTTTATTGTACTTACTCTGTGCTTGAAACTGTCCTAAAGGTTTAAATGATTAAATAAGTTATCCTCAGAAAATCCCTCTAAGTGAATGCACTTTTTTTTTGTTTGTTTGTTTTGGTTTTTTTTTTTTTTTTTTTTTTTTTTTTTGGTAACAGAGATTGAACTCACAACCTCGCACTTGCCAGGCGGGTTCTTACGCCACTCAGCTCAATCCCTGGCCCTGGTGAATGCACCCCTATTACACCTCCTTACAGACAAAGAAACAAAAGCACAAAGAGGTTCCATGACCTGCCCAAAGCTGAACAGTAAGTGGTGGGCTAGAGCAGCACCAAAGGGATTATTTCTAACTTTTCGTCTGCAATATTATTGGAAATATTTATTGCAAAAATATTGGAAAACAAAAGTAGGTATAATAAAAAATTAAATTCACTGAGTAACCAGATATAACCCACAGTTCTTTTCATTCATATATAAAGTCTTATTATATAATTCTGTCCATAATCCATTCATCCATTTTGCAAGTTTTTAGATTCTTCCACAAATTATTGTGTTCTGAATAATATTTCAGTATGTAGAGGTACCTGGCCATTTAGTTTGTCTGCTTTTCAATTACTTTATTCAATGACATCTTTAAATATAAATGTATATATAAATTATATAAATTACATATATATAAATTATTTCTATCTACATTTTTATTTCCCTGAACACTAAACTCAGTTTTTTTAGGACATGATGCCTGAAAAAGTATACAGTTAATAAAAACATCTGATCTATATTTTTAAGGTGTTTTCCAAAAAAGTCACATTAGTGGTATTTTTTAGTATTAAGCCTTCCTTTGATGGGGGGGAATAGGGTAGTGTTTTCAAATTTTTTGATGGTTAGAAATCATTATTTTTATCAGAAAAGAATCAATGAAGTTGAATAAAGAGAAAAAAAAGATACTCTAAGAGAACCAAAGCACGATAGGAGAAAGTTAATCTTCCACACAGCATCTCTGTGCGCTGCCAGCCCCTTGATAAGCTCCCTAGGAATGAGCTTGGACACCTTACTATGAAAACCAGCAAGTCTCTAGAACACTGTCCAGGGCGGAGCCGCCAGACTTTCTGTCTTCTCTCAGCTTTTTGATCCTCAGCAGAGACAGATCCTCACTGAGCAGAAGAGACAAGGTGAGTGTTAGTCAGCTTTCTGTCCTGTGACAAAATGCTCGAGATACCCACGTATGAGGATGAACGGTTTACCGTGTCCCCGGCTTCAGAGGTTTCGGTCTGGGACTGTTCGGCCCTGTTGCTTTGGCTGGGTGGCAGTGCGGTGAATCACGGTGAAAGATACTGCTCACCTGACTGTGGTCAGGAAGCAGGAGGGGGAGAGCAAAGGGACCAGGACTCCACAGTCTCCTGCAAGGCCGTGCCCCGGGCCTAACAGCACCACAGGCTGGTGACCACAACCCTGCACACTGCCCTCTGGGGACATTCACGATCCAAACTATAGCACCCTGAACACAAGCAAGAGGGGCCTGAGTCCAGGCTTGGGGACGCTCATTTACTCCTCAGCTCAGGGATGCTGCACCAGCAGCTGCAGTGTGAGGCCTGGTGCCCACCCCGATGGTTCCCTGGGAAATGTGGGAGACCAGCTGAGACCCGCAGCCCCACACGCCGCCCACTGCTGGTCACCCCGCTGCAGCAGGCAGAGAACGCTCAAGCCCAGCCTGCATGAGACAGGCTGCTTCATCCATCCCCATTAACTTTCCAGTTTGCTTTCCACCACATTATGTTTTACTTTTCCAAGGTATTTTTGCCCTGTGCCATAGGAGAGCCCCAGACATTTAAGCCATGACCACAGTCAACCTTCTTCAAAAATTTAACATTGAACTTGATACATTTCTCCAAAAATTATGATGGTCTTCAAAGGGAACAAAGGAAGTTAAGGACAAGAAATTTTCCCCCCACATTACTGGGCAGAGCACTGGTTCTTAACCCTGGCTGCACATGGGAATCACCTGAGCAAATTTACAAACTGCTCATGCACCAGAGGTTAAAAATACCATAAAGAAAATTCTCCATATCGCAAGGGTCCTGGTTAAGAATCTCTAAACACAAGTTACGGCCATTTAGGTGAAAACAGCTAAACCCAAATGAAGGGTTTGGGACACAGAACTAACCGATTTTGTGGAGCTGGGTCGCTTTTAACTGAATAATGAATTCGAGTCACCAGTATCTGTCCCATCACTTTAGGGTGCATCTCTACAAACAACTATCTTCCCATTTTCAACATCAGCGAAGACAGGGTTAAAACATCTTACCCAACGTTCCCTCACTAATCTAGGATGAGGCACAAATAGATTGAATAATATAATGGGAGCCTAAGGCCCCAACCCACAGCCTTAACATGCCTGCTATTAATAGCACTATTTACAGTGCAGCGGAAGAGCTTTTTAATGGAACTGGTGTATGTGAGAACAGTGTTAAATCAGTGGAAGACTGAGAAAATATTAGGGAGAAGTCTGCTGCTCCTCTCATTATTAATTGTAATGGGTCTTTAATACAGCAACCAATGAAAACACCTTTGACTACTTGTCAAGCCAGTAGAAACAATAAGAGGGAAAATCAGCATTTTAGACACAATTACTAGACATAGATTTAGTAGTGAAAATTCCATCAGAAACGAACCCAAACAAAAACTCCATCATTAACAGAGCTTGGTCTGATGTTAAACTTCTGATCAGACCAAAACGAAGGTATAATTACATACACGAATGAAAAGTTGATCAGTTAATGAACAAAATACAACAGGGTCAGTGACTTAAAGTTTAGTTGCTAATTTATTTACAATTTTATAAATTGATAAGTGGAAAGAATTTTTAAAAAACTATACAGAAAGAAACAAGGATGGAGAATGTAGTGATTTAGATTCATATTTACGTGGGGAAAATGTTTCCGACCCCTTGTGATGATGAAATGTCTGCTGAAAGAAACATAAAAGACAGATGATGGGAAATTTAATAAAGCCAATTATAGAATGTGGCTTTTTTTTCCGTTCTCTAATTTGGCTGTAGTTGCACAGGATAGATAAAGATAAGTGCCACAGGGGCAGGGGAGAAAAAGTTCAATCTTCTTGCCGAAAAAGATCTTATAAACAGTCACATTGATTTTTTTATGGTATACATTCGTGTTTTGTTAACATAAATACCCCATATGTAGAGCGAAGGAAACAAAGAGATGTAATTAGATTGGGAAGAGGTGGGCTGAGACTTGGGAGGGGGGTGGGACAAGACTTCTGTTTCCTGTTCACACCCCACGGATAATCGACAGGGTCAGAGGAGAAAACGCTGGCTGTGCAGCTGGAGACAAGTCCAGCAGGTTCCTGGACCGTGAGATCTCGCGCGGAAATGCCAATCTATCCGCAGCCAACCATTAGTGACACAGGATGGATGACAGATTGGGAGGACCCACTGAAAGCCTGGTTGAAATATTTAGTTGCAAAACGACACCAACAGAAAAATACTGCTGGCGGGAAATGAGCCTTGGTCAGGCGCCCAAATCGGTCCAGGAGCGGACGTCAAGAGGACCCTGCATCAACCAGGAGGGTGTTCTGATGGGCACATCGCGCCTTCCTCCCTGGCCCTGCTGGCCACACAATGGAGCCTTCCTTCCCAGCTGTTTGGGCCGGCTTGCACATTGTTGTGTCTGTTAAATATAATTAAGAACTGCTTGCTCTAGGGGAAACGAAGGATTTGATTAAGGGGGAGTCTTTCTTCTCCCTTCCTTTTCTCTTGTTTTTGTTCGGCCTTATCCAAACTTTCTCAGCTGCTTTTTAAGTCACATTCTGGGGGCATTTTCCACTTTTGCTATGGACAACCAAATGCAAAGGCGTGTGTGAGTGTGTGCACGTGTGAACATGTGTGCGTGTGTGTGTGTATGTTAAGATAAAATGAAGGAGGCCTGAAGAGGGGAGCACGTCTCACACTGGTTTATGTTAGCCTCTCCCCCATCCAAAAAACTCATAAAACCAAAGCCGAAGCAGATTATGAAGAACTCAGAGCAAATGCCAAGCAGTGGGCTCCCCGGGCTCTGCACGGCATTTCCATTCGCCAGCTATATTTTCTTCGTTAACAAGTAAATCCTCCCGTGTCTCTCTGTGGCTTCTGATGTGTCTCTGTTATACACCGCTGTGGGACGCAGAGGGAGGGCTGGGGAGGGAGGGGACGTGACATCGGCCATCAATCTTTCACAAACCACAGTTCTAAAAGAGCATCGGATTTATAAGCAGACAAGTGGAGAGAGGCCCAGACAGGGAGCAGAAAAATATCACGGGGTTGAGATGACTGTGAACACGTCAGAACCAAAGAGGGGAGGAGGCAGGACGGTGCACCACACGCCTTCCCGGTGGACTGACCACCTGGCTATCATCCAAGCTGGCTGAGCTCAAGACCATCTTACAGCTTTTGTTTTCCCTTTAGAAAACAAAACCAAGTAAATAAGGCATGTGAATAAAGGTGATCGATGCACGGAGAAGGTCCAGAGTTAGCCGATATCCCAATGAGGACATCTGTATTGATCCTTGGCAATTCCAGTTGCACCTCTGCCGGAACACGCAGTGTCTTGAACACAGTGGGCATTCAAGCACCGTAAGTGCATCAAACTGATGCATTCTACACGATAGAGGTAAGGAAACACTGTCTCTTCCCCGTTCCTCTATGGTTCCATCGACGATCCAACACTCTCGTACAGCCCTCAAACTGTCCTGAAATCAATTTTTCCTTTTCATTCCCAGAACCAGTCATCCCTGGCAATGCCCATGTGATGCCTCAGACACCACAGCACCTACCTAGCCAGTTTCTGGGCTTCTAGTTTATGAGATTACTCTTCCTAAGCATTCCCAAGCTCAAAAGCCTTCATTCGTTTTTTTAGTGCCCTTGGGATAAATTCAAATCCCTGTGCTGACATTCTGTGCTCACCACAATGTCAATGCACGGTAGCTCACCAAATACGTAACAAACCTCAAAAGGAAGACTGCTGGCTTCAAGTCGAGGTCTTCTCTTGCCTTTGTAGCAACCTGTGCATCTCTACAGCGTCACTTGGTTTTTGCAGTTCACCACCCCGTCTCGGCTAGAATGGGTCTCACGCTCTCATCATCTTTCCATGTCTTGTGGCTTGAGAGGAAGTCCCACCTTCTCCACCCAGCTCCATCTCTGTCCTGAGGGAGAGTCCAATAACCCAGCGCTGTCTGTTACCCTAACCTCACACATTGCAGGCTGACTCTTTGAGACACTCTCTCTGTTTATTCATTAATCCGTGCCTTCATTCATGATCACTTACTGACTGCCTATAATGTGCTGGACACCAGGCAGAGACCCGTGAATAGAGAGATACATAGGAGTCTGTGGTCAAGGCTCTCCTAACAGAAATGCATTAGACTTAGCTTGATAAAGCATATGTACACTGTGCATATGTTCTCTCTGAGTGCCAAGGCCACAGATTCCTTGAGGTTACTGGTCACGGCATGGATATCCTTTGTGGTCTCTATTAAGCTCAGCGTAGTTTCAGTGAACCCTTAAGGATAAAATTGGAGATGCCAGATTTTTCTATGCTGCTGTCCTCTTGAGGACAGGTGACAAAATGATACCTCAGAAAACATTTCTTTAGGCAGAGATTAGAAACATTATAGAAATGATGCCGGTGAATGCATAATGTGCGAGTTTATTTTGAAATAATTCTCATCGCCTCTTCTGTCTCATGGATTTACATCTCTTTCTTCCTGCAGTTGCTTCTAATTTGAGCCCATAAAAGAAAAAAAGGAAAAAAATTCAAATGTGGCTTTAGGAGTCTCTGGTTCTCCTCACCCTGATGGTGACACTTTCTTGCCAAGTATGAAAGTTACAAACAGCAGAGTTGGTGAGATGCCCCGAAAGCTCTGGGGCCTTTACCAAGGCCCGTTGTCCTGGCCATGTCTGGAATGCTTGGGACACAGTAAGCCTGAACTGTGGGCTGGGCCCCATCCCACACCATCCACTCCTGTGTGACCTCTTGATCTGTGCTCCTTTTATCCCACAGAAAAGGTAACAATGACAGCAAGAAGGTCAGCTGCAGAACACTTAGGGAAATGGGGTATAGAGATGGCAGCTTTTCTGCCTATCCACCTGCTGATTTGTCCCCTCCAAAATTTAAGCTGGAATGGAAGGTCTGAGGGTGACTGCCTAATGTGCACAAGCCCTGAGTTGCATCCTTAGCACCACAAAAAGAAAAAAGAAAAGAATCGGTCGCCGTTGTGATACCACTGGGAGTCAGGGTCTTTATGAAGTGACTGGCTCCTTAACAGGGTGCCTTTCTTCTGGGAGTGAATGCTTACTCCTGCGGGATTAGATTAGTTACCAGACAGTGGCTGTTACAGAGCCGGCTGCCCCTCACGTATGGCTCTTTCACATGCTACCACTTGCCTCTCTGCTTTCTGCCATGAATTGAAGAGCAGCATGAAATCCTCACTGGCAACCACACTTAGACCTCCAACCCTCCAGAAGTGAAAGCCGAAATACACTTTTTTCCTTATAAATTACCAGGTCTCAGGTTTTCTGGGAGACCAACCAAAATGGACAAAGACATTATTCTTGTTTTGTAATCTTACTTTATCCAAAAACAAAAACATTCTAACACAGAGGTAAAAGAAAATGGGGGGGGGGGTGTCCTTTTAACAAAGCATATGAGTTTGGGCTACATGGAGCTCAGAGTTATTGATGGAAATGAAGACCTCTACACACTCCGCGGAACACCTATTAGCTGTCTGTGTCTCCCTCCTCCCCATGTACAGCTCACATTCAGCCCATTTGTGATAATGTTCTCAAAAACAGGTCTGGAAACCATTAAAAACAGATGTCCAGACCAAGCTCCACACAGCTGGGGACAGCGGAGCTTCAGTTGAGTCATAAACATGTCTCTGTGCATGGAGGATACACTCCCTTCAGGTGTCTCTTTTGGTCATCTTCTAATACCAAAGATACAGCCTCCAGAGGACAAAATAAAGACAGCTATATTTGCATTTACTTAGGCATCTTCCTTTTAATTTGCTTTAACCGAATCTGAAATGTGACCTCTTATCTTGAGCTGCTGAGGCCTTCATAAAGATTACAATGAGACCACACATTTATACACTGAAACTAGAGATGGGGCTTGTGTGCATTATCCACCCTGGAAATGTTGGATCTTACTTTGTTTCATCCAATAAATGCTCTGTTATTAGGGAAAGAAAAAGGGAAGAGGAGTAACTATATTTAAAGCAAGTTTTATTTGCTGTCACTGTTATTGTGAATTGTTCCTCTGGAATTTGCAATTTCTAAAATTATTTAAACCGAATCAATGTCTGTCCCAATTTCGGTCAAGAGCAAAATATGTCTGTCTCATTTATACTATCAAACATAAATGGAGGTTTCAGGCATGAACAAGGGGCAATAATTGGAGAATTCCAAAGAATTGACTTCCCTAAAGAAAAGCTTAAAATTGAGTTCAATATGGAACCCTCTACCTCAACGTCACTAACTGGTCATAACTATTTCCATGTTGATTGTTTATCTTGTTTTCCCCTGCATAATTTGGGGAAAGATTTGAATTTACATCAATGGGAAAGAACAGGTTTAAACCTTAGTTGAGCGCTCTGGATCAATATGTACAGTCATTCCTTGGTATCCACTGGGATTGGTTCCTGGCTCCTTGCAGACATGAGGATCCACAAGTCCCCTATATAAAATGATGGAGTAGCTCCCATATTTACACACTTCCTTACATAGACCTCACATTATGTATAGGTCATCTATAGTACGTATCGTGATGTGAATACTGTATAAATAGTGTTATACTATTTTGCTTAGGGGAAAATGACAAGGAAAAAGTCTGTAAGTATTTATTACAGACCCTTTTCAAATATTTTATATGCACAACTGGCTGAATTCTAGGATTGGAACTCACAGAATTAGCGCTCTAGCTGTATCTGAAAATTGCAATGAATACCGTTCTTTCCTGCTTCTCTGGCTTTCCACCTTGCTCACACCCAGCCGTCACTGCCGGGAACCTGCACGCAGTGAACCTGCATGCATCTCTGTGCCACGAACCTGCATTCACTCCCAGCAGCAGATCTGGAAAGGAAGAAAGAACAGCACGGAGGGTTCCTGAAACTCCTGAAGGATGTTCAGAACACCTGGGTGCCCAAGCAACCTGAACTTCGGTGTCAACAGGTAGCCTAAGTAACCACCATGGTGAAGGGTAACACTTTCACTGTAAACCCCCGAGCTGTCATCAGAGGAGAGTACAGAAAGAGGCCTTGGTCTCAGTATCCTTTGATCTTGTGCTAGGAAGTTAGAGCATAGTTTTATGAACCATAAGCAGAAAATCGCATCAACTCCAAAAGAAATAGATGTGGAAATATGAAATGTTTATCTCTGTACCGGTTTCTTTTTTTCCGCTTTTGAGAGATTGGATAAAGTGTTTTTTTTTTTTTAAATCTCTGTCAATGTTTAAAATACACAGTTGGTTACTGAGTATCATCTTGATATCCTTAAGATACACCTAGTTTTCTTTACTAAAATTTAGATGATCTTCCCACATCCTTTGTCATAAAGAATCACAGATGAATACAGAAAATCATCCTGTGGCTATCTCACAAGCTGGAAAGGGTAAACAAAGAATACTTACAAATAAATAAACATTGGAAGTCATGCAAAAGATAGCAAAAGAAATAAATTACCTCATAGAAAACAGGTTTAAAATTCAAAATATTCTATAAGAATTTTTTAGAAGGACATAGTGAGGTCTCCTAGGTGAACAGTAGGTTACTACTCATGGAGAAGTTTTATCCCCGTGTTTGTTTTCATCCAAGCCCTCTGGGCTTCTCACAATAGTCCTGAACATGCGTCATGTCAAAAGCACCTACTGCTCCTTGGATATTAGGGTTTCAGCAAAGTTCAGAGAAGAGCCCAGTCAGACTCAGGTCTGAATTTCAGAACTGACCCGTGAGACTTACAGCAGAATAATGTTCATGGACACTAAAGCCTTTGATTTTGAGAGCCAGGTTTTTGAGTTTCAATTGACTGAACCTACTGGAGCACAGAAGCTTTATGACATAAACAACAGATTGGAAAGGATGTGACTGAAAATTGAATGACAGTCCCACTGGCTAGCGGAGAGAATTAGGAGAGGAGAGTGGTCAGGTCAGACGGTGAGCAGAGCTGTAAGCAGGTTCCCTATCCCCTCTTCCCATGGTGAGCTCTGGAAGGAGGAGGAATTGGCAGAAAAATCCAGAGAAGAATCAGAAAGCAGAAGAGACCGGGATTCCCAAGGCTAGGACCAAGAATGAAGTCAAAGTCATAAGAGAAAGAAATAAAAAGGAATAAAGAAAGAAAAGGAAGAAGTTAAATTATTGTTATTTGCAGATGACATGATACTCTGCGTAGAAGACCCTAAAACCTCCAATAAAAACTGGCAGATTTAATAAGCAAATTCAGTAACATAGCTGGATACAAAGTTAACACTCAAAATTCAATGGCTTTCTGATACACGAACAACTAACTCGGAGAGAAATCAGGAAAACACCTTTACAATAGCAACCAAAAAATGAAATATCTAGGAATCAATCTAACAAAGGATGTAAAAGACCTCTACACTGCAAACAATAGTACTCTGAAAAAGGAAATTGTAGAGGATATTGGAAAAATGGAGAGATATCCCTTGCTCCTGAGTAAGACATAATTTAGAGAAAATGGCCATATTTCCAAAACTGTTATACAGATTTAACCCAATTCTGATCAAAATTCCAATAATATGTCTCATTGAATTAGTGGGAACAATCCTAAAGTTCATGTAGGACCAGAAGAAACCTAGAATAGCAAAGGCAATCCAGGGCAGCAAGGGCAAGACAGGGAGCATCACAATCCTTAACTTGAAATTATACCATAAAGTTACTGTGATCAAAACAGCACAGTAACACACACACACACAAAAAAAAAAAAACAGACCCAAAGATCCAAGGAACAGATATGGGTCCAGTTGTAATCTCTGGCACCTGTAAAGCCATTTTCCTCACACTGTTTATTAAAGAGGCTTTCTTTCTTCCAGTGAATGTGTCTGGCACCTTTGTCAGAGATAAAGTGGCTTAGCATGTCTGGAATTGTTTAAAGACTCAATCTAAAAATGGGCATCTGAGATGAATACATACTTCTCTGATGAAGAAACACAAATGGCAAATAAATATATGAAGAAATGCTCAACATCTCTAGTTATTTGAGAGATGTAAATTAAAACAACAATGAAATTTTACCTCACCCCAGACAAAATGGTTATTATAAAGAAATCAACCATTAACAAGTGCTGGAGGGGCTGTGGGGAAAGGAACTCTTCTCCAGTGTTGGTGGGAGGGTAGACTGGTACAACCGCTAATAGAAATCAGTGTGGAGCTTCTTCAAAGAAACTAGAACTGGAGGTGTCATTTGACCCAGTTATTACACTTCTGGGTATCTTCCCAAATTAAAAACATCATACCACTATGATATAAGTGCACCCATGTTTATAGCAGCACAGTTTATAATAGCCAGATCTTGGCAACAACTTAAATGCCCATCGACTGAGGAATGCATAAAAAAGATGTATTATTTTTATATAATAGAGTACTACTCAGCCATAAAGAAGGATAAACTTGAGGCTTTTATAGATAAATGGATACAATTAGAGACACACTCGTTAAGTGAAATAAAGACTTGTGTGTGAAAATATCGTATTGTCTCCCTAGTGTGAGAAGCTAAAAGAAATAATATATGTATATACATATATATGTGTGTGAGTATCTTAACTATTAAAATAGTATAGTTATGCTACTAATTTCTCTTGGTTCATTGAAAACAAAGATTTGTGCTAATACTGTTTTGACAATTAAGTACATGTATCTTATACTCTAACTAATTTAAAGATAACAATATGCAATGTGTTAACCATTGTTACCCTCCAATTATTGTGTTTTGAATTTTGGGGGGTTTTTCCCTCTTTAAAGTCAAAAAACTAAAGCAAAGTTATGTGGTGTGGCAGCTACAGAGAGGATACAGTGCTGGGGCTGAGGTGGCTCCTTGAGCTCCAGTCCCAGAAAGGTGTGGAGAGCCTCCCATCCCCTCCCATGCCCCCCTGCTGCCAATGAGGGAGAAAAGGGACAGAGAAAAACAGGAAGCTGGAATAAGCCTCAAAATCAGAATGAGGTGACTTCAGAGTGCATGCACCATAGCTACCCAGGATGCATGGCCAGATACACCAAAGGGGCGAGCCCGCGAATACACCAAGTACACAGCACACAGGAGACCCGGTGGCCTCCCCTCTCGTCGGTACTGAGGGCACAAAGCCCCTCCCTACACCCCAGACCCAGCCCCACACAAAGCCTACTCCTACAGGACTAAGTGTTTAGTGCCTAATGTATCACAGCTCAATTTCCTGTTACTGATTTCTGATTTTGATCTTTAAATCACTTATAGCTTGGATTTCTCATATAAGAGAAGCCATGCAATATTTAAGCTTATGTGACTGACTGGTTTCATTTAACATTTTCAAGGTGCATCCATCTGGCTACAAATGACTCAATCACCTTTTTGTACTGCAACATAATATTCCATTGTGTATAAACACCACATTTTCTTTATCCATCCATCTGTTGATGGACATATAAGCCACTTCCAGGGTTTAGCTATGATGAGTTATAAACATGAATATCCATGTATCACTCTGAATACATGTGTTATGTACATGTACCACCTCCCCACAATGAATGTGACCATTATGTACTACAAATATGTACTAATGAAATTTAAAATTAATTACAAAATTGCATCCTAAAGAAAATAAAGTTATTTTTTTACTTGTTCCAGTTCATGGTAAAAGTTACATCTTTGTCCAGTACACTAACAGGAAGTATAATAATAGTACAAATAATCAGATATAAGGAATATTAAAAATAGCTAAATATCTTGATGACTACGTCCCATTACTCCCCCAAGGTCACTACTATGGTTGCCTATGAAATAAACTTGATAAAATTTAAATAAATGTGTGAACATCTCAAAGTAATTTTTTGTAAGTCTTAGCTATTGTCAAATAATTGTGGTCTGAACACCCCATATGGAAAAAAACAGACATGTAGAAAGGAAAAATAAAAAATAGCTAAGATCATGCTTCCATCAGAAGAGACAAAATGAAATATTCTTTTCCGTAGCTAAATGTATCATATAAGCTGAACATCTCCACAATCATCTTGAGGGTTTAATAAACAGTACTCGATACCAATTTGAAATAGACCAGACCTTTCGATTATCCCTAATGGTCTGTTTTCTCCATCTGTTAGGCCTTCTCCATGGGCTGATCATTCCATTCACTCATCCATCCCTAGGTTCCTATGAATTAATAAAACAAACACCCTGTCCTCCCTGAGGAAGCTTACATTTCATTGCAGAGCACATAAACATACTAGAAGACAAATGCTACGGAGACCAACAAAGCAAGAAAGGGAATAGGAAATCTGGAGGGAGAAGTCACTATCTTAAGTGCACCGGTGTGAAAAAACTTCCCAGGCACTGGAGAGGGTAACTGAGGAGCCCAGGTGCCAAGCCACGGGAGGAGGAGCAAGGCTGTGCCCTGCAGGACAGCAAGGAGCCCGGGGGCTGCAGGGGAGAGACTGCAGGGACGCTGGTCGGAAACGAGGTCAGGGAAATAATGGGAACCAGCTGCAGGACCTCAGGACTTTCGCAAAGACAGTGGCGTTTACTCGGGAGGATTATAAGCAGAAGGTGATATGATCTGAATTACATCCTAACAGGACCACACTGGAGGCTGGTTGGAGGCAGAGCCCAGCACAGCAGTTAAGACCACTGCAGTGATAATCCAGCTGAGGCATCATCATGCCAGGATGAGACGTGTCTTCATGGAGGTGGAAAGAGATGGTCAGATTCTGGGTAAAGTCTAAACCAAGGTCGATTTATCAATTAAATAATAACTATGCATTGAAAGAATTAGAACGATGCAGCTGCTATTAGGAAACTAAAGAAGAAATGAATTTGACTGGCAATGAAGCTGAGGGCTCACCTTGAAGTATTAGACACCCAAACGGAAAAGCTCTGAGTTGAGATAGAAATAGAGGCTGATCAGCATATTAACCGGTTTGCATCTCTGAATTTAGACAACGCAGTCAAAGGAGCATGATTACCCCGTCCCCATACCCATAGGTTCCACATTTGCGGATTAGCCACCCCTAATTGAAAATAGTCTTTTCCAAAAGCTGTGTATCTACTGTACACACACAGGCTTTCTTTAGCACCTTCTAAATGACTCAGTATAACAGCTATACACAGAGTATTTGCATCCTATCAGGAGTGATAAGTAATTTAGAGAGATGATTGGAAGTACAGGGCAGGATGCGAGCAGGTTACACACAAATTGGAATTTATAGGAGGGACTTGAGTATCTGAATCTCTGCATTTTCAGAGGGCTCCACGGCCAATGCCCCTCAGAGACACTCAGGAGCTCCTGTCTAAAAGGCAATTCTAAGCACAGAACTTTCGGACCTGTAAAGATAAAAACCCAGACACAGGGGGTCCTCTGTAAATGGGCTTCACAGTCTGGCGCCTCAGCCCGCCACCCCTGACAGTGCCAAGGGGTCCCATCAGCCCGCAGGCCATGCATAGCAGGTAGCCCTCTAACCTGACTAGAGACAAGGGCACTTCCTGTACCATGCACACAGCTCCCGCACCACAGGGAAGCCACCCACACCCAGGGCTCCCTCTCTGCTTCTCCCCCCAAACCAGGAGAGACCAGCTAGGTCCGCTTCTTCCTGGAGAAGACCATCCTCCTGCTCAGGGCCACTGAGTGGGGGTCCCAGAGCTCTCAGGATCCCCCAGTTCCTCTGGGACACCATCACCAGCGGCTTGTGGGCCAGAAGGAAGCGGCAGCCAGGGCACCTGAGACCCCCAGCAGAGCCCAAACCTGCCGGCCAGGCGGTGAGGACACAGCTCAGCCCCTCACCTGGACAACAGGTGCAGGGCGGGCCCCTCTGCGCACCTCGAGACAGGACAACAGTACGACAGGACGCAGAGAGTAACCCCAAATAGCTGGCCAGAAGTAAACTAAATAGACCATAAATCTAACTTACACAACCGTGTGGTCTCCCTAATGTAAGAAATTGAAAGTGTAAGTAAAACCCAAAAGTTACAAAAGATACAGTAAAAAGGAGACAAGCCAATGCGTGTTACTGTCGTCATTTTGCTTTTGTTGTTTTTTGCTTGTTTGCTTCTTGATTTGGGGAGCTGTCTTTAAAATAAAAAAATGAAAAAAATTAACTTAATGTACAAGTTAAAATATAAACATAAAATATCAAACACAAAATCATAAAATAATCAATTTAAAAATAAACTGGATTAAATTTTTAAAATAAAATACAAGGTGAATTTCATGCAATGGTTAAATACGATTTTAAAATAAAATTAAAAATAAAATATAAAGTGAATAAAATAAAATATGCAGGCCAAGAAGATAAGAGAACCAAGAGACTTGTTTGAGGCCGTGGTAAACCAGAAAAGCAGATAACCCCGGAAATACTAAAATTTAGGAAACACCACCTGCCTTTCACTTGGCATCTTCAGCTGGGACATCACAGGGTTGCACGTGTTGATGTTAGATTACTAAAACCACGACGCCGTCCTCTCCACGTGGGTACCTTGGAGACCCCGGATGTTCGATGACGCATGCGCAGGCCGCCCACGGGCTCTGGCGGAATTTGTTCTGGATTTAGAACACAGATGATTCGTTCGTTGTGGTGACTAAATTAATTACTGTTTTGACTGAAAGAAAAAGAAAACATTGGATTATCTCAATATTTTTGGAGAAAAGAACATTTTTATAAGGAAAATGTAAGCAAGTTAATATGAGTAGCATATTTTAACAATAAAACATTAAAAAGCATTGCCTTTAAAGTTAAAAAAAAATAGACATGTATGATCTCTATTATTCATCACTGCACTAGAGGGTCTCACCAGTGCGGTAAGAGAGCAAAACAAAAGCAGTTTTTAAAAATATATGGATTAGGGGCTGGGGATTTAGCTCAGCAGCATAAGCGCCTGCCTTGCAAGCACAAGTTCGTGAGTTCAATCCCCGGTACCAATAATAACAATAACAGTAATAATAATATATGGATTAGAAAAATATCACTAGTTCTCATCATACTAAATCCCATAAAATCTACAATAAATGATAAACATTAACGTTCAGCAAAATTGCTTACCACCAAATAACTAGAGTTCATTGCATTCCATGTGCACATCAGGGACAAATAATTACAAAGTGCAATTTTATTTTTTTTTTTTTTTTTTTTTTTTTTTTTTCTTTTTTTTTTTTTTTTAATTTTTTTTTTAAATTTTATTTAAGGAGAAAAGAAAAAAAAGCAGAGAAAGGGTACAAGTTATACAGATTTGCAGAAAAAAAAATGAACAGTAGGAAATTACTAGTTAATGGATTACATATTGTCATCTTAGAAATAATTGTTCAAGTCACAAAATTAAAGCTTGTAAAGTGGACATTCCATCAATGATACTGCAAACAGTTCTGTTCAATGATCCAATAAAACTCTGTGATATCATTTTCTATCTTATACACTTAAATATACATGCAGTTATATAGTACAGAGCACTTTCTTTTCCTCTCTTTTGTACAATGACTATTACACATTTTGGGTTTCATTGCTCCCACGGTTCTTATTACTTTTTTGGAAGAGAGTAAAACCAAATGTGACATAACAGAACAGAATCGGTCAAGTCAAAAGGGTGGACATAATAGATAATGTGAAAACATAATACAAGGTGATCAACAATGGTTACCATAATGCCTCCCGCTATCTCTAATAGAATTGCCTATATTGTTAGTTACAATACAATTGAACAAAACTGTAAAGAATAAAACCGACAAAACCAAAACATTGGAGACATTGTAGGTCTTCAAAAATAGATAAAAGTCAATGAGAATGGGCGTTATAATGAATCTCATTATCTTCACAGCTGATGCCTAAATTTTCGAACCTGATACTATCCAGCAAAACAGAATG
This sequence comes from Cavia porcellus, assembly GCF_034190915.1. Taxonomy (NCBI): domain Eukaryota; kingdom Metazoa; phylum Chordata; class Mammalia; order Rodentia; family Caviidae; genus Cavia; species Cavia porcellus. The sequence continues at coordinate 15,274,914 of NW_026947496.1, forward strand.
GGGGAACATCAGTTAAAAACCAGATGGTGAGAGTAATACAGGGCTTTAAATCGAGGTAATGGAAAGTCAAAGTGGGTTACTATAATATATCCTGCTATTTTTTTCCTTTAATTAAAAGGATAAAAATAAAAAAGTAAATAATGGAGTGGAGATTGAGATAAAAGAGGGCATAACAACGAAACAGCACAGATCAAAACATAACCATTTAAGCAGAATAGTGTTTCACCACCAGATAATCCTGACCTAAAAGTAGTTACCATATTATCTTTCCTTGAAATCCTTGAGTACAACTTCATATACTGTAGCATTAAGTATATCAAAACAATGTAAAACCATTCAAGAGAATGACAGCATTACAGAGTATTTAGAATCGACTAACAGAAAATGAACAATGGTTTCTGTATAATCTCCTTGTCTTTAAAAGGTTTTTGCTTATACTATCATACATAATAAAATCCAGTAAGATACAACCTATTTGGACCATTGGAGACAGAAGGACAAAAGCTAGATGAGACTTCAAAACAAGATGATACTAAATCAGTATTACCTATTAAGATGTCATTTTCTCCAAAATAGCTGTTCCTATCATCCAATCTTCTCTGCCTCATTTCTGTTGAGCTCTTATTCTGTCAGTAGCTGTCAGTTTGTCTTCTTCACTTTGTTCTCTGCTCCATTCGTTGTGGCCTCCATTATTTCTGGATTCTTTGTATTTTTCTTTTTTTAGAATATCCTGCAATACTCTCTGTAGAGTTGAATTGGTGGTTGCAAATTCCCCCAGTTCCTCTTTATCCTGGAAGCACCTTGTTTTTCCATCAATTTCGAGGGACAGTTGTGCAGGATATCTCAATCTTGGCTGGAGATTATTATCTTTCAAAGCTTGAATTATTTCCCCCCAAGCTCTTCGTGATTTGATGGTTTGTGCAGAGAAATCTGCTGTAATTCTGATGGGTGCTCCCTTGTAAGTGGTCTGCTTCTTGTCTCTGACAGCTTTTAATATTCTGTTCTTGTATTGAATTTCTGGAATTTTTATTATTATATGCCTGGGTGTTGCTCTGTTAGGGTTGTAGGTGGCTGGGGTCCTGTATGCCTCATACATCTGAGTATCTTTACCTTTTGCTAAATTAGGAAAATTCTCCTGGATTATTTCTGTGAGTAGCTTTTGTAGTTCATTTGTTTGTGTCCCTACTTCTTCTTTTATGTTCTTAATCCTTAAGTTATGGCTCCTCTTATCATCTTCTTGTCTTTGTATTATTGCTGTTTGTTTCTTTGTTATTTTTAAGAAGTTTTTCATTTCATTCTCCCATATTACAATTCTGCCCTCCAGTTCAGATAGTCTGTCCTTAGTTTCTTTCAAGCTGTTATGCCAGTCTTCGATAGACTTCTTAGTTTCTTGGTAGTCCCTTTGAACCTGCTTCACGTATTCTATGCTTTCCCTGTTTTCTCCATCAAACACTTCTCCCCTCTTTTTCTGTTCTTCCATTCCACCATCTGTTTTTTCTTGGGTGGTGCTTAGTATTTCTCTAACTATTTTGCATACTTCTAGCTTCAGGTCGTTGATAACTTCATTCCTGAATTGGTCTATGAGGCTCTCTATATGGCGCCTTATGTGTAATGGTGCGGTGTCTGTTATTGCCTGTTTCTCAGAGTTGGGGGCCAAGGAGCCTTTCTTGTTGCTGCCTCTTCCCATATTCTCTGTTCCTTATATATGCAAGCTTATATGAGAGGCCTAGCTTCTCTCTCTGTCAGCCACAGCCTGATTGAATTGCGCCGGTTAGGTGTTTCCACTCACTGCTGCACACCAGGCAGCCTACGCGGGGGCCCGCCCCTCCCGGCCTCCGTCAGGCTCTGGGATCTGGGTTGGGCCAGCCTACGGGGTCCGCCGGCAGCGTCACGCAGGCCAGGCACTTTTCACCAATCCCGCCCGACAGGGGGATGTGTGGCTGGAGTCGCCAGCGCGCCCTGCTCCCGCAGGACTGCCCGGGCCCAGAAAGTCCGCTGGAGTCAAACTGTGGTGGAGTGTCAGTTTCTCTCACTCACCTCGCCACAAGTCAGAACATGCCTCCCTGCCTGTCCTGTTTTCGACTCCGTTCACAGACTCCCGTTCTCAGAGTTTCCGTGCGTCTCTCTCCTTGCCGAGCCGATGTAGAGGCAGCCAGCCACCGCGCGGCGGGAAACCCAAATGGCGTGGGGTCCAGCCTCAGCAGCGAGGCTTTTCTGTTCCTGTTTTAGCACCAGGACTGCATTCCAAGTTGGTTTCTCTCAGCCGAGTTCGTTCCTGAGTCAGCAGAGCATAACTCCACCTGCTTATGTCTCTTTAGTCCGCACCATACCTGGCTTCTGAGCCTAGTTTTCAGAGAGCCTCCGGTAGTTGCTGTTATCTGTCCGCCATGTTCTCCCGGAACACAAAGTGCAATTTTAGAATGAAGTTACTTACAGCAGCCAAAGGAACGGGAAAAGGATACACTGAGTGGAAGAGCCTGAACCTCTCAAAGAAGATTTGACACCCAAGACAGTAATTGGCTGCACTGTAAGGACAAACGCCTTTGGTCAAAGTGGAATTTGCTTGAATTTAAGATTTCAGAGACGTGACCCTAGGTGATGTGACCCAAAGGCTAAGATATGGTACCAAAGGGGGTGCTGGAGGGAAGCAGAGGAACAAGCAATATCGCAGTTTCCATCTAAGTAGTCAGTGCCAGGTAAAAGAAGTGAAAAAGAGTCCACAGAACCTATCAAGGGGTTTTCAGTGTTGTAGTTTAGATCAATAAATATAGCAAAGACACATTTATAGCTATTTTACTGTAACAAATAAAACATGTTTGTTTGTATAGATGCTCTTTTATGATGAGGTCATAAAATATGATCAGAAAATAGGATAAATGTTTAAATTTTCAAAAACTTTACAACAGGAAACAACTCGTCGCCATGAACCCAGCTCAATAGACTCCCATCATTTCAAACACATTTATGCCATTATTCTTCCTACTTCCTAAAGCAGTTCTGGAAGTCCTGTTTCCTGAGTGTCTTCAGTTACACTTCCATGGCTGTCTCGATGTCCTGAACTAATTCCCAAAATTTACCTTTCATGGTCATCTTGACCTTGGGGAAGAGCCAGGAGTTGCACAGTGTCAAATGCAGTGAATAGGATGAGCTAAGACACACAGTACTGTTTTTATTTAATAGAAATTTCTATGAACATTTTTAATCAATTGAAGACCTCAGCACAACTACAGATAGACATGAAAAAGAACACCCAGAACTGCCTCAGAAAGTAGCAAGAACAAGGCAAGAAATGTGCTTGAAGCAAGGACAGAACAGTTTGAAGGGGATTAATGGCAATATGTCTTTTACTGAAATAGCCTTTTTTATTTTAAACACTCACCCCAGCTTTTTACCACACCTTGCATGTACCAATAAACCCACTGCTAATTGAAAATATGAGTCACAAATTTATTTAATCCACTTACTCCTCTGAATGTTCTAGCTTAGCTGCACAGCACACTGTAGTACATCAGAGTTTCCACTCGTGACCATGTGGCTCACCAGGACTTGTGAGCTCCTCGTTCCTGTACACCACAGGGAGAAATGATCAGGCCTTATATTGGCAGCTTAGGAAAGGATCTCAATTCAAAATAGCATGGTTTCTATTTTAGGCTTTTCACTTTCATGCTATAGTAAGAGTGTAAGCTGAATCATTGTAGATTGGGGCTGTGTTTATTGTGTTATAACTTGGGAGATAGTGAAGAATATATAGGAAAATTTAGCTATCCTGTGATAGTCAGCTTTCTGTTACTATAATATGTAAAATTATCAACTTATAAAGAGTAAATGTTGTGAAGGTTTCAGTCCATGGTCTGTTGGTTTCGTTGCTTTTGGGCCTGTGGTGATGCAGCGCATCATGGTGGGGAGCAAAGCCAATCAAAGGCTAGGATGTGAACAGAGACCAAGGTCTCACCCTCCCGTTTGAGGCCATATCTTCAGTGACTTATGACCTCCCACTATGACCCACAGGCTCCCAGTAGCACCAAGCTGGGACCTAACCTTTAACATAGGCACTTTGGAGAGGCATTCCAGACCCAAATTATACCTCTGCCCTCTCAAGAGCAACTTCTAGACACAATTACCCACAATGGATAAATACCAGGAATACTTACTTTCATAATTCACAGTTTTCCTAACAAATGTATCAGCTACAAACATGCATGCTTACGCCTTGTGTGTGTGCAAAAATTCTTGGATCTGACTGATAAAGTTGCCACTTTAGCAGTTGAATAAGTCAATGTCAACAATTCCATATGGCAGAATCTAATATTTTCTGGGTCTGCTGTATAAAAATGACCGACCAAGCTGCAAACCTTGGTCCTAAAAATAAAAAGGGTGGGCTGTTACAGACTACTGCATGATTTTACAGAGAAAACAAAAACAGGCACAACTCTCTAAGTGCCAATTATATTTTGCTATTATTGCCAAGATGACTCTATTAACTGTGTGGAGAAGCTATAACGTAAAATATTTTGCTAGGAACTTCTTTCGTCAAGTTGGGTAGATATCATCTCCTGACTAATGAATAAAGGTTCATTTGATTATCAAATGCAGTCATACGTGAGTGCAGTTTCAATGCACATTAGACGCTGTACAATATCTAACTGGCACAGATTCTAATTCCAATGCTTTTATGTAGGCCTTGCTTCTCTATTAAAATTGAAAGTGTTAATTTGCCAGTAATCACTCCACTTTTCTCCCATCGCCTAGCTAAAAGGACAGGCCCTGACTGCATGGATAAAATGCAGTAATGCTTTCAACGCTAGGCCCTGATTTTAGACCTCCAGCTGTTTTACTGGTTGTGTAACTAAAAATAAGATAATGTTATGCTGGGTAACCACGGCCTTTGTAGGCATTCACATTTTACAAATCACTGCACAGTATGCAAACCATTATATTTTTTAAATGCTTAAATCCAGCTGAGGAGCCTAACACTTCCATTATTAAAGAGGAGCTTGCTAGACTGTGAAGTGCGATGGATCCCGGACAGGAAAGCTGGGGAGCTGAGTTCCCACCTTCCGAGTCAATTCCTCCACGGTCCACGTCCCCAGAGCCCAGCTGAGAACGAGCATGCCTGGCCACCAGTGATGCAGAGCGAGATCTTGCAAGGCTGGTGGGTTGTTTTTGTTTTCAAATCTTACTTGATCTGTAAACCTACCGTTAGTTCACATAATACGAAACAGAGAAGCATCTATTGTGCAAGGGCAGTGGTGAGAAATAATAAGCTTCCCGACACAAGCTTATATGGAAAATAAAGGGTCAGAGGAAAGAACTTTGCTGGCTCGCATCATGCAAACCCATGAGAGCCCTGTGATATTTATACTTGTGAGATCTAATCAGAAGCCCAAAGCATGCTGTCCTTAACTGAATATTTGTCTTACAAGAAAGCAGATAAATAAGCAGAGTTATCCTGAGCTGCATATTTACAATAGCACTGCTTTCAGAAACACCAGTCAGTCAGAACAAATGCTCCAGGAACATCTGGGCTACTTACGATTTTTTAAAGTCTACGATCTTCTCTCATTTTGCCAAACACTGCACCCAGAGAGAACTCAACTGCACAGACATCAAAAGTGTAGAAATGTGGGCTGCAAAATCAGCCTTGAGCAGGGAAGACAGGATTTCCCTGTAGTCCTCAGGAAACGAATGATTCAGGCATCAGTCCTCAGCACAGGCCATATATAAAGCAAGATATCAGTAACTGGAAGCACATAAATGGCCACGCCATGTTAACTGACTCTTAGATCCAAATTTTAACTAACTCACTTGTAGTCAGAGTGAATCATGGGGCGACTGAGCCCAGGGAGGTACAGGAGGAAATGATTTTATGTCTGTCGCTCCTAACTATTAAAATGTTGATCAAGAGCAGAAGAGGGAGAAGAATCAGGGAGCGTGGATTTGACTAATGAGTCTCCACAAATAAGGGGAGGAATTAGACCTCCAAATGTGAGTTTTTAAGGCTCTGTGGGATTGGTAGAGAGACGTTAAGATTATTGATTCTTTAACAAAGGCTAGATCAAAGATATAGTGGTCTTTGGAATTCAGAAAAATTAAACTATATAAAGCTGTCTTTCCTAACAAGTCCCTCAAGCTGCCAATTGATAAAGAATTTCTTTCTCCTGGACTTTTTCCTTCCTAACAGGCAGCGTGGTTTTGGGTTTTTTGTTCTTGCTTTTTTGTTTTCCATTTTTGTTTTTGTTTTCAAGGATACAAAACTCCATTAAGGCAAGAAGGATGGGCCTAAGTCAAGCTGAACAGTATCTCCTACAGGGATTGGTCAGGATCTTTAGAGCTGGGGGAGAACTTAGAATCTACCTGATACAACCAGGAATCCATGACACAAAGAAGTGAAGTGACTTGTCCAGAGTCATCCAGTGGAGAAGCGTGAATGAAGCCAAGTCTTTTTGAGCCTGAATAGATACGATTGCCAGACCATCTGTGCATGAATAGAAGTCATTCTTTAAAAATCGTACCTATCCCTATCACAATGGGCAAAATAAATCTCCGAAGGAAAAGCTGTGTAAGCCGTGCTTTGGCATGGACAGCAAGCCAGCCCAAGGCTCAGAGCCCAGCCTAAGAGACACAGGCTGTGGCAGGAGCGTGAAGCCAGGTGTGGACAAGGCCCTGCTCGGGCAACCATCGCAGCTCTTGATTTTGAGTCACTGCGTCGCTGAGTCACCCCTTTGCTTTCCAGCTGACTCTGGCTTCCACTCAGGGGTGTGGTGAATACTCTCAACCCCATCCTGGAGATTTAGCCTCAATTTTTGGTGTGCATGCGTGGGAAATTATAAGACCCAAAGGATTACCTTTGGGATTTGGTTATTTTTGCAAAGCTTTACAAGATCTACCTCTTGGGCCCAGCTTACAATATGACACTGTATACAATAAAGTTAGTTTTCTGTGTGTCTCTTTGGGGTTTTTTTGAAAGTCCTAGGAAGCCCTGGGGCCTCAACCGTCATTTTCAAATAATGCCAAGTTTTTAAGATGGTCTTTCTAAACTCTATGTGTTTCAGGTAATTTGGTCCACACTATCCTAATTTTTAAGTGTACGACTTTTAGTTTAGAAAAATTAAATAACAGACACACTGAATGAGATCATCTAACTGTGTTATGTCTAGATCTCTCGCAGGACCCATCCTGGGCAACATAGCTCTTAGGGTTCAGTGTTCTCAAATTCCAGTTCTTTTTACCAGCTCATGAAAAGCAGGTTACATCTACACTCAGCCCCACCCCAGCTGTCCCATGTCCCAACCTAATGACAACATATTCATTTATTTTATCAGTTCTGCTGTTGCTGGGAAGACATTGCACAGGACTTAAGAAGCCACAGAGTACCTCCCCTTCTCCAGCATAGCAGGTACTCAGCCCAGCTGTAACCCTACTCCCCTCTAGAAGATAGATGCCAGTGTTCTGGGGCATAGAAAGGCAGAGCTGGGCACAGCAGGGCATCTCTGCAATCTCAGCCTCTGGAGGGGATGAAGCTCGAGGATCACAGTTTGATGCCAGACTAGGCCACTTAATAAGGCTCTGGCTCCAAATGATACACAGAGGACTTCAACGTAGCTCAAGGATAGACACAGTGCTTGCCTGGCGTGCATGAGATACTCCATTCAGTCCTCAGCACAGAAAATAAATACATAGCAAGATGACAGCTCCTTCCTCTGCTACTTCACCCAAAATTTATGCTGTTTGGGGAGAGGAGCTTTTAATAAGAAAAGGCTTCAATAGCAAATAAAGTATCTCTCCAGCCATTAGCAAGCAGCATCACATTCAGACGGTAATGCGAATTAAGCTTTCCTCAAGCCCTACCCCTAGTCTCTACCGAAAGCCCATTAGTAGCTACAGACTGATTAAGTTAAATGGTCTCGGCACATTTTAGCAGACCACAGTCAAGGAAAGCTGCAGATGTGAAGGATGAGGTCAGAGTCAGCCCGGAAGAAGATCTGTGCTCATGCAACTGACACAATTTTTCTACTGAAAAGGGGGCTCACAGGGTTTGCCTCAAACCTGTCCATGTACATAACCAGCAGTTCCACTTCTGCTAATTATGTAACGTGCTGGGTGCCACTGTTCCTTGACCTTTTCTTTAACCAGTGTGGTCCAACGTCTAGGTGAATAAGTGAATAACAAGCTGTGTGCGACCCCTTCCTGGTCATTGTGATGTTTTCATGGGGGGCAGCAGTCCACTGACAATGTGGCTGCAAGAGTTTACTCCAAAGAATATCAGTACTGGGGCTGGGGTACAGCTCAATATTTTATTCATGTTTGTGCTAAAATTCCTTAAATAGCAAATTCTTTGTTATTTTTCATCATTGGCTGAATTCTCAGGAAACGTGTTTTCTTATTTCTGCCTCAGAGACAAGGAAATAAGAGACTAGGCAGCAAGCACGATGAATCTTCTTTCTGGATCCTACTTCAGAGTTTCTTTGGGTCAAAAACATAAAAGGGGAAAGCATGGGCTTTTCTTCCCTGCTAGCAGGAGCACCTGAGTCCCAGCCTGGCCAGCTGTGTAACCTCGGGGCAAGTTACCTAACTCCTCCGAGCCTGGGTTACTTCCTCAGTCAGTGCACCTACCTGGTCAAAAGTCACTAGAACAAAGAGTGGGAAATAATTAGCAAAATATTAATAGACAGTAGCAGCTATGGGGAGGCCCAATCCGAATCCCAAAGCCAGAGCTTCTATACACAGCTGCTTCAGTTATTCTGCCGGCCAATGTGTGACATAAAAACTTGGGGTTTTTACCAGCTCGTGTACCTTCAGTTCAAGCATTCAGGGAGGTAATGTCGACCCCTTTCAAAGACTTCCTTCATCATTCTCTATTAAGGTAGAAAAATAGAAAACAACACATCTACAATGGAATATCGTCCTTGTATAGTAGAGTAAAATACATTGCTTCTGTAATGGGCACTGTCAGTTTCCTTCAAACACCCCACTTCACTTCATCCAATTTTAGTCTTGACTATTAGATGTGACTGGCACATGAGAAGCCTGGAGCTGCTGCAGCCACTTTCTGCTCAGAGAAACCAAACTGATTGCCAAACCAACAGAAGAGGCAAAGCCAAAATTACGTCTAAGAAACAGAGTCAGGAGTGACCAAAATGCTCTTGATGCTTCCTAGAATGTTCTCAATTTCTCCAGCCAACAGCTTCTCTAAGCCCACTGAGAATTGGGTCATAGGACAAGTGTAATGGAGTGTACTTTAAAGATATAGCTTTCTTGTGATTATTATACTACTGTCCTCTATCACTGGTGAGGAAAATCCCCTATCCAGTCAATTTCTGCATCCTTGGGAGTCACATCTATGGATTCCACCAGGCGTAGATCAAAAGTATTCGGAAGCACTGTGTCTATACCGAATGCGCACAGCCTTTTTTTCTTGTCATTATTCCTTAACAATACAGCAGAAGAGCTACCCACTGCATTAAATATGATAAGTCATCCAGAGATGATTTAAAGCATACAGAAGGATGTGCTCAGGTCCTTTGAAAATCCTGTGTCGTTTTATATGAAGGACTCAGACATTTGTGAATTTGGGAGTCTTTGTGGAAAGAGGGTTTTGGAACCAAAGCAAATGGTTCTGCATTTCCTGAAAAGCCAATCTTGAAGACTTTCTATTACTGCGTTCTTTAAAACTGAATCCTCATGGTGAATGTACTCTGAATTTAATGTAAGAGGGGGACAAAGCTTACTTCTAAAGAATCTACATGTCATCATTCTCAAATTAGGAGATCCACGTGCTTCCAGACCTTCTCTGTCCCTCAACGGTCTGGAAAAACAGATACACGATGTTGGAAAGTTTGGTCGCGAGTACTGTGGGGACCTGAGCAATGTGTGCAAAAGGGACGTGGAGGAAAGATAAAATAGTTATCAGGATTCCTGACAACAGCAGGGCATCAAGGAGTTTGGTCAGACAGAAGGTTGAGAGCAGGTATCTATGTGATTGAAGGCATCAAGCATCTTGGATAGGCTCAGGCTCATAGTAGGCTCTTAATAGACAGCATTTCTGTTCTAGGCAGGTGAGTATAAGAACCACCCACGTTGGCAAGAGATTTACCTCAGCAGCATATGCGCCTGCCTGGCAAGCAAGCGCGAGGTCCTGAGTTCCCTGGTACAAAATCCCTGGTACAAAAAAAAAAAAAAAGAATCACCCATGTGGGAAATATCCAAGGAACACAGGGAATTAAGAATGCAGATTCCTGGGACCAGGGATTTAGCTCAGTGGCATAAGTGCCTGCTTGGCAAGCATGAGGTCGTAAGTAACAACAACAACAAAAAAAAGAATGCAGATTCCTGAGCACCATCCTATGCATGCTAAATCTGATACCAGGCGGCATTGGGAAATCTGAATAACCAAGGAGCTCTCCAACTGAATCTGATGTATTCTGTAGCTCCTAAACTTGCCTGACCATAAGACTGACCCAGAGCCCTTTTGAGATATACACTACAGCGCCCCATTCCACGACTCAGGAACCTTAAACTCCGAGGAACGGATCTTGGAATATTCCTATTTCACAAGCACCCAGAGAATTCTTATGATCAAGTATTGTTAAGGAATATTTCCGATCTTACTTCAAGCTGCTATACCAAAGTATCAGAGAAATTTCTTTCTCACAGTTCTGGAGCTGAGGGTCAGATCAGGCTGCCTGCTGGTGGTAGCTAACGTCATGCCTGGCTTCTCAAAGCTGGGCTGGAGGTAGGAGGTGCTTGTTCCCAGGGATCCTCGTATTCCCCTCTCATTGGCTCTCAACCATAGCTGATTTAAATCCCAAGGAGCTTTAAATAAAACTGAGGCAAAGCTCCACCCAAAATTAATTGAGTCTGATTATTGAGTTGCTTATCATACCCTCCATGCCCCGTCTGATGAGTCCAAGTGCAGACGTGGTTGAGAAACACTGAATGATCTCCCTCCTCGCCCTCCTCCCCGTCTCCACCATCTGCTAACAAGAACTTCTTCAGTTGTTGTTGTAACTGGGTGTGGGAATACGTGAAAACATTTTAATTGACTCATTAATTCAAACAACCAGTGAGTCTATTTTTCAAATATCCAGCATACAGGTGAATAGGCTTTTTAAAAAATTCTTTTTTGATGATACAATATAAGTCCTATGAAACTCTGGACCCTAAATTATGAGTGTGCTCATCTCTTTAGAATTCAGTATTTATCTAAGGGATGGGAAAACTAATCTACAATAAACATTAGGGGTGGATCCCTGGTCTTGCACCTGACTAGAGTCTGTGTCCTCTGCAGATTTTGGTCTCATCGGTGAGAAGAGAAGCTCACTCAGAAAGTGCTCCTGGCATCCTGGGCTGTAGAGAGGGAATACCCCAACAGGGTCTACAATCACCTTTTCACCTAATAATACGTATAAGTGTAGCAGTGAGCAGGCAGTGTTATAGGCAAAAGTTTTCTCATCACAACATAGATCGGTAGGGGTAAACTCCAAATCAGAACTTTGAATCGCCTCTCTAAGGCCTTTATTCAAGGAATGCACGCAATGCCAGCTATTTTAACCCATCACAGCAAACTACCCAAAGTTCAGAGAGTCAAAGAGAAGGATTTGAAAAGGGCTGGAGGAGGGACATTAATGAAACCAGCACAGGCACGGTGGAAAAAAGAGTTCTTGGGAAGTAGAGCAGAAAATTATTTAGATGACTATGTACTTTACGGATTGTTTATAGGCATGAGCCTGCTCACAGTGAAAGGACATTGGGATCGGCGACCTTGGTCCCAGTCCCAAATCTCTCAGTCCGGAGTCTTTGAATCCCATACCACCTAAAAACAGAAGGATAATGTGCCTGCCTCACTAAGCTCCAGAGCAGATCAGCAGCATGCAAGGAAGTCTCTGAAAATGACTCCATGCAGGATCATACAAGGAAGGGGACAGTTAGAGTTCATAAGGTTTGCAGAGCATCTTGAGCAACTGGGTGATCAGCAGAATGAAGGACACGAGGAACTTGGAGGCAGTTCAGAAGACAGCCACTGACATGATTAAAGGGACAGAAAATCAAAACCATGCTTAGGAAAGGGTAAAAGGAACTGAGTTCCTTCTCCTTGGAGAAGACAAATCTACAGGGTAATTTAATAACTGCTTACGAGCACACACACAGCCTGGTGTCCAGCTGTTCTTTCCGATTCACAGAGAAGAGAATGTGGATTCTTGTCACCAGCAAACTTGATGTGAGTTTCAAACCATTTCACATGACTGGGGAGGTTCGTGACATGTAATGCTTCTTTTCTACGTCACAAATCCTATCTCTAGGTATTGAAGGGAACCCATGAGCTGGTCCGTGACTGGGTCCATTTGTAGAAATCTCCGTGGAAATGTGCTGCCCTCCACCAACTGCCATTCACACAGCAATTCTAAGAAATAGCAAAAATAATAGCTACCTTCATGTGTTTACTCGGTACCAAGCAGTTTATGCTAAGAGTTTTATGGTGGTATTTGCTTTTTAATGGAGAAAGGAAATGAGGCATGAAGAGGTTAAATAACACACTCAAGGTCACCCAACTAAATGAGCAGAGGAGCTGGAATTTTAACCTAGGTCTACTCCAGAGCCCGGTCTTTACCTACTATAGCAAGCTGTTTCTTTGTGAAAAACAGCCCCAAAAACAGTCTTCAAGTGCAGATAGAAGCGATAAAAGTTGTATGTAATGAAGTCGCATAGGGTTCTTACCTGAAGCCAAGGGTTTTATCACATTTAGATACAGTTGATGTTTATGACACAAACTAGACCTCTTTAGAACTTGATATCCCATGCAAAATTATTAGCATAGCTGGAGATTTTCTACACCATCAGCCTTTATCTGGCCTTCCTGGTATAAGTCAAGTTGATTCCTGGTCCCCTTCTACAATTGCTTGTCCAGGATGGTCTTCCCTCCTGTCTGTATGACAAAGATCACATTACACATGATCCTGATTTCCATAGAAAACACACATTCCTGTATTCTCCCTGTTTTCCATAATATCATTATAGTGTATGTGCTTTCTGGTTAAATCTTTCAGCTTTTTTCCCCCCAGAGTCTGATAGAAAACAGGCTTGAATGTTGCTGCTGATAAAAACCACACTATTGGGCTGGACGTGGTGGCACACACCTGTCATCCCAGTACTCAGGATGCTGGGGCAGGAGGATCACTGCCAAGTTTGAGACCAGCCTGGGCTACAAAGTTTGTCCAAGGCCAGCCTAAACTGTACAGCAAGACCCCCGTCTCAAAAAGTCAAAAATAAAAAACCAAAACAAACAAACAAAAAAAACTATGCTACTCCTGTATGTAGGTAGAGTTGTTGCCCAGATGAGTTGGAAATAGATTCACTGCAAGTGGAAATGTGGTACTCCAGGAGGGAGTCAAGTCTAAGCCAAAAGTAGAATATCTAGATTTGCTAAGTGAGAGGCCACCATCAGGCAGTGGAACACGAAGCAAGAAGAGGCCAAGACAAATGGAAGAGAGCTTGCAGGAGCAAAAGGATTCACAACCCCAGGCATCAACAAAGCAGGTGAGGAGACAAAAGCTCCCTCATACTGAGACACAGCACGGAGAAGCCTCCAAGCTTGGAAAGTCAGGGTTTTTCTGCACTTGTATTCTCTTGTTCCTGTGGTCCTCTGTTTGTCTGGAAGAACAAAGCATGATGTGAGCCATAGCCATGCAGGGAGGTTACAGGATGCAGGGATGAACACAGTGTGTTGTGAAGTCACAGAGAAAGAAAGAGCCTTTGGGAGCCTCAGGGGAGCAGAAGAGGCTTGAACTGAGCATCAAAGAACACTGAAGGAGAAACAGAAGGAAAAGCATTCTAGGAAGAGGAATAGCATAGGCAAAGCCCACCACCATTGGTTATAAAGGAGATCAGAAAGCCAAAGGTCAGTGTGGATGGAGAAGCAGGATGGAGCTTTTGGAGAAGTCAACTTTGCTCTCTGGCTGAAATTTAGAAGAGCTAAAAACCCAAATAAGGAAACAGAGAGAAAAACAGAGTGAGCTTGGTTAACCTACAGTCGAATGCCACTTAGCATCAGGAAAAGTTTCTGAACTCTGCTGGGATTGGAAGACTTGATCATAAGCAAGAGGGGACCACTGACTGGAAGAACCCCATGTCCTGGTGACAAATCCAGCACATATGGCTGTGCACAGGGAGCAGCCTGGGAGATCTGGGGACAGAAAGGACTATAAGAAAGCCAAGTATCCAGTCGAGGGCCAGGGAAGGACCATAAACAGGAGAGAGAGAAATATAAAATCTAAAGGCAATTTGATAGAAGGAACAACAAAGCAACAAAAGGGTATGGAAAGCAGGTGTGCATCCTGAGCTGCAGGGAGAATCTCATCCAGCAGCCCTCCGGGCAGAGCACAGCAGTCCCCGCATCTCTGAGTGGAGGGTAGAGGAACGAGGCAGGAGGGACAGGTGACTCCCACACCCACCCGAATGCAGGGTTATGCTGCAGTGGACACCAGTGACCTGCCAGAGGGCTGGTGGCAATCTGTGCCCTTCGTCTGCTACTTATATCATTAGAAATTATATCATTTTATTATATAGAGTCAGATAGTTTACTGTGCATCCTATTATGATATGTTGTATACTATATGATACATATATACTACAGAGGTTCAATGTATTAATAGCAATTAGAAAAGACGTTATCATTAAGTGACATAATTGGATTAGCTAATTACCATTTTAAAGTGCAAGAGATCAAAGAATTGAGTGTAAGACTAACATTATGAAGCCACATCCAGGTTTAAGCATGGGCCTTGGAGGTCCTAATCGACTGACTTGATCCTGTATCCATTTCCTGGCTCATAAAGTAGAGAAAAATGTCACACAGGGTTGTAGTGCAAAGGACCCCAGATCATATGTTTAGACAATCAGTGCAGCCCAGTTGTGGTGGTGCCTTTGACCCTGGCTTGTGCTAGACAGGATTTGTAGGCAGGATAAAAGCCACAAACCCACACTGGAAACACTGGACCACAGAGGGAGGTAAATTAAAGCTGTTGGGAGTCCTGAGCTGTCAGAGAAACTCAGATGTGTTGAGGCTTTTTGGAGCAAATGACATCTTCTGTAGACTCTCACTGAATAACAGTGATCTGTAATCCTGTTTGCAACACTTGGGAGGGTAGGTACCAGGTGTCGAACTCATGAGCTTGGGCTTACCAGGCAGGCACTTGTGCCACTGAGCTAAATTCCCCAGCCTCTGTAGACCTGTTTGCAAACTGATACTCCACCAAGAAACTAGCCAAGACCACAAGGTTGCTTCAGAAAGGCCTTACCAGCAAGGTGATATCAGGTAGCCTTTGGAAGGAACATATCTGCTTTTCCTGGTATAAAATATTTACATATCACATATGTGAGACAGACACACAAAAATACCTGTTTTTGAGACAAATCAGAACATCTTTAGAATTCCCTATTTCAGATATACTTACTTTGCATTCCAACAATACAAATAATACTCGCCTTAAGTTAAAATCATTTGTTCAAATATCAGTATGTGGTAAAGTCATTCTTTCCTCTAGGAGAAAAGAATTAAGAGCTCATCTCTTATCAGTTACATGGAAACCCAGGGGAAGAACCCTAAGCTATGCCCTGTGCTATTATTGACACCTCTCATTTATTCACCTGAGGGTTATCTTTTAGATTTCCCTCTGGCCCAAACTCCTGGACAATTTCCTGCTACCATTTGGAAAGACCAACAGGTTTGAAGTGAAGAAATTCCAAAGCTTTCCTAAAATATTAGATTCTGTCTTCCAAAGCCAAATGGAAATCACTGTCTCCTGCCCATTCTTTGGATCCTGCTCTGCCATCAAGGTGTGTCCTTCAGGGCCTGTGAGAACTCTGCATTCAACAGAAGGTCATAGCTGTACTTAGATTTCCCTCTATCAGCAGCCCTAAAACACTGCCCCTCTCCCTTAATTAGTGCATACATTTCAATCTCTCGCTCCCACTCAAACAAACACAAACTCAAGCACACATACTAGATAGCAGATAATAGGTGTCTATAAATTAACGCGGAGTGCATGCTTCTGCCTTCCTGAGCTCCTTTCCCTTCTTGCCCCTCATGATTTCCCCTCTGGCCACACTGGCCACTGCTTCTGGAGCACCTCCACCCCCTGCATTCCTCCCTCAGGGCATTTAAGCCTTCGTTCTATTTAGACTCAAATGCTCTTCCTTGAAACCTCCTGGGGCTCATTCCCTAAACTCCTTCAGGGTCCTGATGTCAGATTTTTCCTGTCCTTTGGGTTCAAACAGCCTCCCCCAATTAGTCCACATCAAGCAGCTACCTAACTTCCTGGGCAGCTTTCTTTTTCTCCCTGGTACTTAGGGACATCTGAAGTTTGCATATTTAACTTATGGTCACCGGCAGACTCTCCCCTGTAAATTTCATGAGAGCCACGTTTTTCCTGTTTTATTCACCATGGCCCTCACAGGGCCTAAGCGTGGGCACAGGGAACATAATTTCTAGTTGAGGAAATAGTGGATGTTTGAGAAGAAAACTCATTGAAAGAACAGAACAAGAAGTTACTCCTTATTTGGAGTCCTGGTTAGAAAAATCCTCATTCCTTGGACCCGCTGTATATATCCACACAAGCAACTTTAATGCTTTTTTTTTTTTTTTTTGTCTTTTGTCTTTTTGAGACAGGGTCTCCCTATGCAGTTCAGGCTGGCTTTGAACTCACCTTGTACTCCAGGCTGGACTCAAACTCAATGAACCTCCTGCCTCAGCCTCCCAAGTGCTGGGATGACAGGCATGTGCCACCACACCCAGCTAAATGCTCTTTTAAAAGTAGACTTTCTCTTTTCCTTAGACTGTTCCATGAAGTGCTTGGAACTGGGCACCTTAAAGCTTGCTGAGACCACTTGTGACATGCTTGAAATGTACGCAATGAGGTTGATTGCTAAAGGATCAATGGTGAAATAACCAGTCACCCTGATGTGATAAGACCACAGCCCTGTGACCAGCCTTGTGATAAGAACGGGGCTGCACCCAGCTGGTGGCATTTCAGAAGCCCTTGGCCACCTCCCCAGAAAAGCCTAGGGCAAGAGTGCAACAAGCCCCCGTTGCACCTGCCGGGACAGGCTCTGGAAATGCCTCTCTCCACCCCCGGCCAATAAAGGACTCAACTTTTTCCAGGATCTCCCTGCACCCAACACTTTCCTACGTGGAAGAAATTGCCACCCAAAGGTCTCCTAGGGGTCCTGACACATTCCCAGCCTTTTCCCCTCAGCCCCAAAAAGCCAGATTCACGTTGAGAGTCTGTGTGTGTATCTATGCAAAATTCTCTTCTCTCAAAAAAGTGCTTCTGGAAACAGGAAATCAATCCTTCATCAAACAAATTTACAAAAGCCTGTAGTTATAGTTACAACTTTAAAATAACATCAGCAAACACTTACTGAGCATAAGAGACCACCCACTGCCGTGCGGCAAGAAGGATGGGCATGGCAGCCTTTTCAGGCTTACCTCAGCCCTCGTGCTCCTGGATAAACATGAGAACCCCAGGGCCAATCTCAGAGGATTCATGATCCCTGGGTGAAATGGTACATAACTTTAAGTTGACAAATGGAGAGATCTTAAAAAATCAGATTAAAATCTCATAACACAAAGAGAGAAAAAACGAGAGAGAGAGAGAAAGCCTTCCACAGGGGACCCCAGAGGAAGTAAACAGGATGATCTGCACACAAGCTTAAATCCAGGAGAGTTTGGGGACAAACTTCTCTCTGGGTAGTTGGTGAGGAATATTTGGATTAGGAGGCCAGATATTCTGAATTCTGGCTTCTGTAACTTTCTGAACCTCTCACTTCCTTGATTTTCCATTTTTGAGCCCTGATAGGGACAGTGTCTTTTAATGGAAAAAGAAAATTTAAGCAGGGGCTGGAGATGTGGCTCAGTGGTAGAGCTCGATTAGCCTGTGCAAGTCCACAGGTTCAATCCGAGATGAAGAAGGAGGAAGAGGGAAAGCAGGAGGAGGAGGAGAACAAGGAGGGGAAGAGAAAGAAGGAAGAAAGAGGAAGAGTAGGGGGAGGTAGAGGGGGAGGGGAAAAAGAGGGAGAAGGAGAATAGGGAGAAGGAGGAGAGGAGAAGAAGAAGAAGAAGAAGAAGAAGAAGAAGAAGAAGAAGAAGAAGAAGGAGAAGGAGAAGGAGAAGGAGAAGGAGAAGGAGAAGGAGAAGGAGAAGGAGAAGGAGAAGGAGAAGGAGAAGGAGAAGGAGAAGGAGAAGGAGAAGGAGAAGGAGAAGGAGGAGAAGGAGAAGGAGGAGGAGGAGGAGGAGGAGGAGGAGGAGGAGGAGGAGGAGGAGGAGGAGGAGGAGAAGGAGAAGGAGGAGGAGGAGGAGGAGGAGGAGGAGGAGGAGGAGGAGGAGGAGGAGGAGGAGGAGGAGAAGGAGAAGGAGAAGGAGAAGGAGAAGGAGAAGGAGAAGGAGAAGGAGAAGGAGAAGGAGAAGGAGAAGGAGAAGGAGAAGGAGAAGGAGAAGGAGAAGGAGAAGGAGAAGGAGAAGGAGAAGGAGAAGGAGAAGGAGAAGGAGAAGAAGAAGAAGAAGAAGAAGAAGAAGAAGAAGAAGAAGAAGAAGAAGAAGAAGAAGAAGAAACGGAGGACTAGAAGAAAGGGAGGAGAAGAAGGTGCCTTTGCTTTTGGATGAGCACTGGCCTAAGAACCAAGGGGGGGACCAGCCATGGATGTACCCTACTGTCCTCCAAGGTGGAACCAAACCTTGGTCCCTTGGATCACCACCTGTGCCAGAATGGAGCTAAGATGCTGGGGTAGAAAGTGTGGGACAGGAAGGAAAAACAGTATAACGATGGCTGGGGGGGAGTTGGGGGACACCCACTCCCATATGACAGTCTGCAGGTAAAGTCAGTAACAGTTCACATCACCCTCAGGAGTGTTCCAGGTCAGGCAAGCAGCCCCAGCAGTTTCTACAAGCTGTGCCGAAACCCAGCCACAACCAGGTTTTTCTTGTTAACTTCGATGCTTTTGTGCTCCAGTAGTAGACTTGAGTGTTGTCATCCAGACTATATGGCCCACGGAGCCAAATATATTCATGATTTGTGGGTACATCATAGAACACGAAGAAAGGGAAGGCCACCCTTGAGCACAGTATGTGGTGGAGAGAAAAGCCCATGACCCTTGTTGTCACTGTACTGAAAAACTCTAGGTGTGCAAGAGGAGTGGATTCGTTTCCCTTCCACTTGGATCCTGTTCCGTGGTCCCTTGCCTGATTTTCCAACACTGAGTGCTGGTTATGGACTTCAATCCCGGAGAAAGGCACGGATCTGACCTAGCTCTCCTTCTTATTAAACAAACTTAAACCTTTGTTTCTTGGTCTGAAAAAAAAATTGACCAAATATTATTACCCATCTTGAAAATTCTGTTTAGAAAGTTAAATGTGATTAATCATACATAAATACTTGATTATGTAATCTGTTTCCCTTTGGTTCTGAGCCCCATAAGTTGACATGCTGAAAGATGTCTTGATCACATTAGAGGCCTTTTCTTTCCCGGCATTCCCAAAACAACAGTGAGTCTTCCAGTGGGTGGAGCGTTAGATTTCATGAAGTGTTGGAGCAGCTGCTTAATGAATATTAGAGATCAAGACGATGGTGAACGTCAGCGCTTCCTTAATTCACTCAAGTCGAAGATTTTCATCTTAGAAGCTTTGCTCTGTTTCCCTTTGCCTTTGGAGAGTGGTGTCATCTTGGGTAATGCTTTGAACATAGGTTGAGATTCGATCTCAGATTTACACAAAATGATCTTTGCTGTCTTCTAGTGTTAAAATCCTACCGTGATTGGCTTTTTGAGTGTAGTGAAGAAGAAAACCAAAGTAAGAGTGCACGATTGAGCAGGACACCTCCCTGGGCTTGCAAGCAGTCTATAGGACAGGGGGACACAAACCACTTTGTCTCCACGAGGCCAATAATTCTTTTATACCACTGCTGTGGCACGGCCAGGGCCTTTGGCCATCAAAAAGGCTATGCCAGACCAAGGCACTTGGCTTCCTCTTTGCTCAGGCAAATACATAATGGTTCTGGGAAAATTCTGCTCCACAACGAGGAGGATTTCTACAGAGAGAGCTGTGGTAGGCGTTCAAACCCAGACAGGGCAGCAACCACAGCTAAGTGACTTAGGGGGACCCTGCTTCAGTATTAAAGAAAGAAAACTTTAAAAGGGGATAGAGATGCAACTCAGCATGAAGGCCTTGGGCTTGATTTGTGATACTGAGAAGGAAGAAAGAAACAGAGAGAGAGAGAGAGAGAGAGAGAGAGAGAGAGAGAGATCCAGAGTGCTAGGTTATAGACAGGTGCTACCACATCTGATTTTATTCACCCATTTTTAGCATAAGTACTTTCGATGAGACTGAGAAAAATATAGCTCTGAGTAATTGTCTTTGTCTTACGGCCCTCTCATAGAAGTCAGGGCTTGCTTTGTCTTCCTGTAGGAAGTGGAGAGATTGCTCTGAGTCAGTGCACCACGGGCCTGGCCGATCTCTTGGAGCTGGGGTTTGCCAAGTGGGCCGTCTGTGACCGCAGGGGCCAAGGCAGAGCTCACACACAGTGTTACGAAGGGCTCTGTGATTGCTGAAGAAACACAGGAGACGCTGGAGAAGAAATAAACTCCCAGGGTGGGCGGAAGAGCACGGGAGAGCGTCTCCTCTCCCCACGGGTGGGTATGCAGAGTCTCCTAACTCTGCACCTAGAGTGATGGAGCTAGATTTGAGGGAATAACATGCAGTTTCAACATGAGAGAAGAAACAGTGAGAAAAAAAGGGAAACCATGGAGTAACTGTACCTCCCTGAAAGGGTGGAGACTGAGCTAGCCGAGTTCTCTGGCCTGCTGTCCTTTCTTCATGTTCTACGATGTACCCACAGATCCTGGCGTATAGAACTCAGCTGGAAATTGACCCGCTGTCTCTCCTCTCTGGAATAAAAACAGACTGCTAAGAAGTGTCCAAAATTTCTGGAATTTAGAGCTTCAGTATTCTCTCCACTTTTCTGCATTTCCAATATTTATAACAAGAGGTTTTTTTTTGTTTTTTGTTTTTTTTTTTTTAAGAAATGGAAAGCAATCTTATATCAGTAATAGCATTTTAAACTCTTATTATTTATTTACCCCAGCTCAAGTAATCTTGCTTGAGATCTTGGACAGGTGGAAGATCCCTTATCTGCAAGTCTTGGGACCAGGAGTGTTCCAGGTTTTAGACTTTTTTTCAGATTTTTAGAATATTTGTACCTAAACAGTGAGATAATTTAAATGCAAAATTTAATTTGTATTATGAACCTTATACACTCAGCCCGAAGGCAGTTTTAGATAATATTTTAGTGCATCTGCATCTCAACTGCAGTTGGTCACATGCAGTGAGGCATGCATTCTGCTTGTGGGGACATGTCAGTGCTCAGTTTCCAGCTTTGGAGGATTTCAAATTTTGGATTTTCAGATTAGTGATAGTCAACCAAAGTGTTTGAACAAAATCTTAAAAATGGTTTCATCAAAATCTTGAAGCAGTGGCTCAGTGTAAAGGTGAAAGAAATCAGCCAAAAAAAATATAAGGAGGGAAAAAGTATGGAGACAGAGGCGACAGTGTCTGAAGACAGATGGCCAACGTCTCTTTGAGGACTGGGTCCTTCTCACTGGTGGCCACTGTGCCTCTCTGCCTGTTTAGGGCGCTCCCTTGAAACCTCAGAGAACTGACGTCTCTGTAGCCACGTGGAGACTGACGGGCTGACCCCACCCATGGAGCACTTTTTTAGGAAATGTGTGTGGACAACTATGTCCTCGCAACCTCTCAGAGAGCAAATGACCTGGCCTTTGTCTCCCTCAACAGAGAGAATTTAGGGCTCAGGATGTGGATGAAAGCAAAATTTAAAATGTTTTGGGCTTTAGCATTTGATTTGGGATAAAAAATAATAATAATTTTTTTTAAACTAACCAGCCTCAAAAACAAACCAAACAGAAGGAAAGCCTGGTCATTGTCAAGGCCGCAGAACCTGGAATTTCCCAGCAGAAGTGGGGCTGATTCTGCTCCTACTCCTTCTAGCCGGGCGTCCATAGGCTGGCTGGGGGCCCCTGGGCGGGCGGCTGGGCAGCTGCCCATGGGCACTAGCAGAAGGGACAGCTGAGTGGGCAGCGGGATAGACGTGGTCTGGAGGAAGGGACCGGCGAGAGGGACAGAAAGGAGACTGGAAAAGGAGACTGGATTCAGGAAAGAGTACAGAGTTGCTGAAAAGCTGACAGATTGGCAATCGCTCATGAACCAAACAATCTGAATTCTCCAAACGGATGGTTTGTCCATAGGCACCTGGGCACACTGATTGACCTAAAACCATTTTTTAAATAGCAAATTGAAATTGTGTTGAATGAATGCTTATTGGACATGTCCAGGTCGTTTGGCTTAACTCACACGTGCTTGTAATTCACCTCTTCTCCCTTCTAAGAAGAAATGGACATCTGTGGGCCTCTATGAAAGCTCCAGCCCCCAGTGCTTGTTCTTCCCATTGCATTCGGACACTGTGAAATATATGCAGGCCTGGCAAAGCTGGCTGGGAAAACCAGCGGGACCTGTCAATCACAAGATTCCAGGGCAGTGAGGACCCTATGTGAAACTTCTCCTCATCTGTGGACTGCATAAAGAGGTCCAGACATTGGGGCTGGGGATTTAGCTCAGCGGCATAAGCACCTGCCTTGCAAACAGGCAGTCATGAGTTCGATCCCGGTACCGATAAAAACGAAAAAAAAAAAAGAGGTCCGGACGTGATGGAAAACCACTGTCTAAAGTGAGTTTGTATAGCTGTTAATGCTGTGTGTCTCAAATGTGATTGGGCCTGACTGCAGAGCTGGTTTCTCTCCTACTCTTTACCTTGCACTTTTCTTTCTTTTAAATGTTGTGTATTTTATTTTATTTTATTTTATTTTATTTTATTTTATTTTATTTTATTTTATTTTATTTTGGGACAGGGTCTCACTGTGCAGTTCAGGCCGGCCTTGAACTCACTTTGTAGCCCAAGCTGGTCTGAAACTTGCAATAATCCTCCTGCTTCAGCCTCCCAAGTGTTGGGATTACACGCATGAGCCACCATGCCCAGTTTACAATACACTTCTTAAAGAAACTTTTTGGCACCATTATTGGCTTGTCTTAGCTCATCCAATTCTTTGTTCCAGGCAAAAAGAAACTGGGATACTTTGATTGGGGTACCATTGCTAAAGAAACTACTTCCTAACAGCAGATCCCCCATTCATCTGCTTTGTCATCGCAATGGTTGGCAGAATCCAGGAAGTCAACAGATAGATCTGAAAAACAAAATCAATGGGAAGGGTGGAGTGTGGAAATGGAAGTCATTAAACTCATTAATCAAAAGCAGAAAAAGAGAAAAGCTAGCCAGTAGTCCACTAGAATAAAAGGTTTTTTTCTTAATGGAAAAATATTAATTTTTATATCATAGTAGATACTATCCTACTAGAGACAGTAACAACACAAAAACTGTTTTCATTTTTTAAAAATTCTTGGGCTAAAAATATAGCTCAGAGGCATAAGCGCCTGCATAGCAAGTGTGAGGTCATGAGTTTGATCAATACCAAATATATATATATATATATATATATATATATATATATATATTAGTACATATTTGCAATACATAATAAATACATTCAAGGTTGGAAATTGGTCCATGAGCTGCAGCATCTTGATCCATTTTACTTTCCTCCCCTCTCCCCCATACGCAAAAGCTTTCAAATCCTTGGTACTGTCACAATATGTCGTCCCTGCAGTGATTTCAGTAGACCTCTCCCCCCACCCCTTGCTGCAGTATTGGGGACAGAACACATGGCCTTCACCCTGGACTCGCTTCCCCAGCCATTTTATTTTGAGACAAAATCTTGCTGAGTCATTCAACTGCCCAAACTGGGCTGCTTTGTCACCATGACAAAGCAGAAATGCATGATCTCCTGTGTCAGTCTCCCAGCCTCCCGTGGCAAACCGCCCTGCTTGGCTTATTTATGGCTTCATCACGCTGAACTCCTGGTGAGTGTCCTATAAACTACACACATTGTAAGGACAGCATTTCTCCTCCGGAGTGATAAAGTTTACAAAAGGTCCCGATTGTTTCTAAAATGCATTGATTCTGGCTCAGAAACTGAATCTTAACGCTTGGCCTGTGAGTAATTTATGTTCCTTCCCAGAATCACTTTCACCTTTTTGCCCTAGTCAGCCTGTGAGTGGACAAACAGCTGCCAGCAGAAACCACAGATGACAAGCAGGCGGATTCCATTCAGTCTGGTTCATGTGCTTCTTTTGCTCGCTCCGTTCTCCTAAGACCATCATCTGAGGCCCCTTCCTGCTAAAAGGTCCAAGTCACCAACGCTGTCATAACAAGCTGGCCGCTGGACTTCTCTGGATGCGGAGGTGTTTGTCTCCTGGCAGGCATCACTAAAGGCAGATTAGCTCCATGTCATGTCTCGAACCCTCCACTCCCAGGTTGGAACCCTCCAGACTTGTGCAGATCTTCTTTTACCCCCACGCTTGAGAATAACCCCGCACGCACTGGCCGCATATACCAACTCCAGCTTCCTGGAGGACTGCAGCCTGCAGCGAAGAGAGAATTGAGGGGTAGCAGGCTGCCCAAGTAATAGATGCGCATTTCCATGCTCCGGTTCAGCGGGGAATGTGGGCTGCAAAGCAGAAATAAATCACACGGAACTTGCTGTCATCTCTTCGCCTCCCTGCTAAACCCTTCACACCGTCGCTTGACTGACTGGAGTCACTGTAGTTTTTAAATGAAGCCTGGAAACCAGCATTGGCAGCACGGCCTAATTTTTAGCTAATACCTTTGTGGATTCTGCGTTCGCATCTGGCCAGTGCCATCATGCTGGGTATGATTATAATCCGCTGCTGCTCTTTCCCAAGCAGGAAGCGGGAGTCCTGTAACCAACAGCTTCAACAGAGGCTGCTTCCAAACCCAACAGCACATCAGAGCCAGGGAAGGGTCTGCGGAGCGGGACTTCTCCCAAGGCATAAAAAAAGAGAGAGAGAGAAATGTGTTAACTGCTAACAGTGCCAAGTAATATGCTTCGTTAAAAATTTAATCACCTACAAGTGCAAAACAAGTGCAAAGCAATCACGTTGTAATTAGCACAGCAATTAACACCTCCCTTTTCGATAGCACATGCATCCTAGGAAGGGCAGGCTTGCAAGTGTTTATGCTGCTGACAGGCTCAGTTCCTAGAGAGAGGGAAAAATTGCTTAAATAGAATTTTTTGGTTTCTGGCATTTGGGCTCTTATGTGTCCAGGAAACCGCAAAACCAGCTGCCATTTTTTTTTTTTTTGCAAAAGTTGTTCTGCTGAGTAGTGTAACTAACCAACTTCCTTACATTACTGATAGAATTTTCGGCACCGCTAAAAGATAAGAAATATGAAATAAAGGTGACCTTTATTTTAAGAATGTGGAGAGAGACTCTATGACCTCCAGGGTCTGGCGTTCTCTCTGCCCGACACTATAGCTTAGGTTTGGGGTGGTGCCTAAGGGGCATTATTGATGCACAGGTAGCCCATTGGAATTCATTTCACGCCACAGGTAACTTGCTTAGGGACGGGAAGATGACCTCAAGATAGAGCCTCTTGGTTCTGCCTCCCAGTCCCCCACCACTGCAGCTTCCCATCAAGGGCAAAATCCTTTCAATTACGTGTTCTAAGAAACTCCCTTCTTGTATCACCTTTTTTTTCTTAATATTAAAATATAAATAAACAGTAAGGACATCTAATTGTCGTGCATGGGAACACAATTTGCAGGTTAAATTGTGCTTCTATCTCCCTTTCCAAATAAGGGTCTTCCTTTAGCCCTTTATCAGAAACAGACCCCAAAAAAGTCAGATGCCCTACTAAATGACTATCGGAAAAATTTCCCTACAAGGATCCATTCTATTACTTCAGAGAACTTGGGTCTCTTTTTCTACCACTATATCTTAATGATTAACATCAGTTCTTTAAGGAAGGCGGTGGAGAAGGAAAGGAAGCAGCTGATCCTTCTTACCCCACCCCACACCAAAGCTAAGTCCACACAGAAGAACCCAGACAGAACGCAGTACCAAAGGGTTCTGGGAAGTTCCTCTTCCAGAATGCAGTGTCTGCCAGAGACCATCTCGATCCATAAAGATTTGTAGGTAGAGTCACTGGGATGATAGAGCAATCCCCTACTGGAAAAGAGTTAACATGTCTGTGGGGCCAGCAGGGCAGCTCGTTGGAAGAAGCCACACTTCACATGCTCTGTCCTGAGTTCAATCCCTGGTACATACCTACACATGCCTAGGCCTACATAACAGGTACATTTTTACCTTTGCAGTCAATCGTTTGTCTCCTTGAGACAAAAGCACATCAGAGTGTGTAGGCTGAGATGCCATTTATTAGGAATTCATCAAAGGCATCAAAGTCCTTGGCACATTTTAGAAATGAGTCACTATGAAAAAGGGAATCTAGCTAGTGATTCTTGAAACTTTCAGTGCACTTGAAAAGAATTATATATGAAAAAAAAATTTTTTAATGTAATGAAACATCCAGAAACTTAAAACTTAAAATAAAGCATGAAGGAAAAGCAAACTCAATATTTAAGAAGACCACTTTTTTGAGGTTGTGCACTGATAATGGAATGAATGTGGTCCTGTGTCCTCAGTAGGAGAGAAAGCGTTTGCAAAGTGATGTCTGGCAAGGAGAAGAACGCTTGCTTCATCCCTACATTTCTAGAGTTAACGCTGTAACAACACGGGTAAGATCCAAGAAGTGAAAAACCGACATTCCGCAGACTCTGCAAAACACACCAGCATTCATAGACGCTATTCACTTTCCTGGTTCACTGTTTCCCTTTCCCAGCAATTCTTTTGTTCAGACTCAGAAGCCTATTCCAGAAAGTGGAGGGGAGAAACTTCAGTGAGTAGAAGACACACTTTATAAGTGAGCAGACAGGAAAAAAGAAAAGAAAAAGACAGATACTATATTATGCTAAAAAGCCTCAAATTAAGTGTGTAGAGCTAGTTGGAATAGACAGTTTCCATAGCATATTTTACTCATTCTTAGAAACAAACAAACAAAAAAGACAGCTTTCAAGACTGAAGCTCTCTAAATATTGCTATCATATGCAACACAAAGTTGCAAATGTCTGCTATGTTTTAGCCTTAATCCAAAAAGCCAAATATGTTTCTACATTTGTGTTTATTTCCAACAAATACTTTGCCTCTGTTGCTTAATTCTTCTTTTCGCTTTTACCAAAAACTCTTCAATCCCAGAAAGTTGAAAGCAAGTCATTGTGCATTTTTAATAATCTTTATCACCTTTTGCTAGCTCATTCATTCACTGTGTGCCTGGCCTTGATGAAGACAATGCAAAAAGAAACCAACAGTAAGGATAAGCAAATTCCCAGGCCTAGCCTGCCTTAGAAATCTGTAAAGTGAATGTGTGAATGAGTGAATCAGCCAATCAATCAATCAATCAGACTAAACTGACAGTCTAGAGGAAAATCAGCTTTTATGTATATATATATATATGCAACTTCTAAATTGATGAGAACCCTAAGAAAGAGACCCAACAAGCTATAAAGGAAGGATGGAGGAACACACACTTCCATTTTAAGTGTGGAGAGAGGAAGAGAAACAGAGTTAGGATGACAGAAGCAATAAGTATTTTAGTTTTTTGCAGGAGCATAGTGTCCCTCCATGAAATAATGTTGGATTATTGCTGGAAAGGTAAGTCGAAGTGGATCGTGGAAGGCTTGAGCACCTTCAGAGGAGAATTTGTTCAAAAAAAGAAGCCAGTAAAAAGAGATGAAAGAGTACTATAGTCACAATATACAAAGCTGATTACCCCAGAAGCAGACTGGCAGTCAGGAGACGAACTGGGGAGCCACTGAGTGGTCCAGGCAATAGTTCGAATTTACCTGAGCGGGAAAGTGGTGGGGATGAGAAGAGAATAAAAGCAAGAAACTGTTGAATTTCAGGCAGAAGCTGACAAATAAGAGGCGGGCCGGAATGGACAACAACACAGAGTCCAGAACTGGATGACCAATCCCCCTGCAGAAACCCACAACACAGGAAGGAACATTTTGTACTCAAGGAGGCTGAAGCAGGAGGATCACAATTGTGTCCCAGTCTAGTGTGGACAGCATAACAATTCAGTGAGACCCTGTCTCAAAAGAAAAAAATGGCTGGAGATGTAGCTCAGTGCAAAGGCCCTGGATTCAAAGCCCAATATCTGAGAGGAAAAAGAGGAAACATTTTGGAGATTATTTGGGTTTTAATGTACTACTTTTTTTTTTTTTTTAATTTTATTTAAGGAGAAAAGAAAAAAAAAAGCAGGGAAAGGGTACAAGTTATACAGATTTACAGAAAAAAAATGAACAGTAGGAAATCACTAGTTAATGGATTACATATTGTCATCTTAGAAATAATTGTTCAAGTCACAAAATTAAAGCTTGTAAAGTGGACATTCCATCAATGATACTGCAAACAGTTCTGTTCATTGATCCAATAAAACTCTGTGATATCATTTTCTATCTTATACATTTAAATATACATGCAGTTATATAGTTTAGAGCACTTTCTTTTCCTCTCTTTTGTACCATGACTATTACACATTTTGGGTTTCATTGCTCCCACGGTTCTTATTACTTTTTTGGAAGAGAGTAAAACCAAATGTGACATAACAGAACAGAATCGGTCAAGTCAAAAGGGTGGACATAATAGATAATGTAAAAACATAATACAGGTGATCAACAATGGTTACCATAATGTCTCCCGCTATCTCTAATAGAATTGCCTATATCATTAGTTATAATGTACTACTTTTGAAGACTGGACATTTAATGGCAAATGAAAGGCATTTGTAAATGTCAAACCAAAGCCCAAGAAAAAAGTCAGAACTGGAAGTTGAAAGAAAAAGTTTAGCTCCTCTAGATGCAGTTTGGGAATCAACCATGTAACGGAGGCCGATGGATTGAAGGAGACAAACAAGAAAAACAAGGCTAGAACTGTCGATGTCCGCTCCTGGCCGGCAGGAAGGACACACGACAAAGTCTGGTAGTGGACAACCTTTTCTTTTTATTTTCCTTCTCCGTACAGCCTGCCCTGGGTTCTCCCAGCTGAAGCCTCCTCTGGTCCGCTCCCCGCGGCTCCTTTTGTGCTTCAGTCTGCCCCAAAGCCTCTACCGGTCCGCTCTCCGCGGCTCCTTTTGGGCTTTTACTTCTGGGCTTCTACCTGGCTTCTTCTTCCGCCCAGGGGTGGCACCGGTATATATACGGGTACAGTGTCCAATCATGTTAAAGTAAGCAAGGCAAGCTGATTGGCTAACATCATCAGTTGCCAGGCAGACTATATTGTTGAGCGGGTTGTTTACGCGATAAGCAGGAAACTAACATATTCGATGGGAGGGGTAATCTACCTCAGGCTTTGCTCTTTACCACAGGCCGCACGTCCGCCGCGCAAGGCGAGCTATCACAGACGCGGCTCCCAACATAGAACCTTGCAGCCTAGCCAACAGTGGAAAGAAGAAAGGGCCCAGGGGAGGAAGAGGATCATTCTGAGCCGTGAAACCCAGGAAGAAAATTCCCAAAAGGTTGTGGTGCCAAGTGCTGGTGAGAGATAGAAAGTTAAAGCGAACTGAGAAAGGCCATTGGATTTGACAACCAAGAAGAATGGGTGACCTTTGAGAACGCGATTTCAATAGATGGCGAAGTCAGTAGACGGATGGCAGGAGATCAGGCGGAGAGGGTGGAGAGAATACAGTCAGTGCTTTCAGGAAGATCGGCGGGCAGAGGAAGCTGAAGAACAGGAGGCTTGCTTAGAAAAAGCAGGGTCAAAGGCCAGTTGCTTTTAGAAAAGTTGGCCGGCCCCAAACTGAAGGAAAGTATTTATGTAGATGAGAGATCCTTGTTAGAGCGAGTTGTCAGGGCAAACAAGAGGAAATGGGCTGGCCTGGGTGCCACAAGGGATGGGTGTGAGTCCCCAGAGAACCAGAGCAGGGTTCCCTCCCTGGAGGCCACTGGAAACTCCATGAGAAACAGAGCAGCCGGAGGAAATGAGAAAATTAGAAGAGCTTAAAGGAGTCGACCAGGATTTCCACTTCTGGGAGAGCAGTATGTATGTGTAGGTTCTCCAATTCCTCCTGCTCAGTATGACTGAAGATCCTGGGCGCTGTATCAAACAAAGACAATTAGAAGTGGAAAGAAAAAGCAAATCAGCTTGGAGCCTCAGAACCAAGAGATGACACAGTGACGGTTCTGTGAGTTTTCTTTTTTGCTGACATATACCATTTTTAGAGCTCAGACCTCCTTAAGTAAAATCTGTCTTATTATTGTGCTCCAACAAATGTCAAGAACAGTTCTTAAAGGTTTTTATTAGTACCTGGTTTTGGTATATAATATTGCCTTTCACTGTAGGGAGGGGGTGAATGGACTTAACATTTCCTGATTCTTTGATTCCCCTTCCCTTCCTCTCCCGCCTCCCAGGCTCTGTCTGTAGATCCCCTTCTTGCGTTTCCATTTCATTGTTTTCTTTAGTTTGTTTGGGACACACAGTGGTACTGTCATGGTGGGTGGCCCAAGCACACACTAACACACACATCTCAACTCTTGCCACCAACCGGCTGCGTTGCTCCATCTCTTCATCCTCTTCTTTGCGAATCAATCTTCCCCTCTCCATAGAGCAAAATCAGAATAATATTTCCATTAAAAAAATCCTGTATAGCTTTCAACAGTGTAAGATAGGAATGCTAGAAACAACTTCGCACACATAAATGTGACAATGTCTACTGAAAAAATGGGCCAACTCTTTAAAGGGATAACCACCACAACTCGTTCACTATGGAACAGATCAGTTGTATAGCTTTCTAACTGTTAGGGAAATTGAATCGATGCTTTCCATGCTCCAGAAAAAGAAATGTGTAGGCCCAAAATCTTACCAATTAATTCTATTAGATGTTTCAAAAAGAAAGTTTTACATTTCGATTGGTGGAATTGGTATTATCCAGATACCAAAATCAGACAGAGATTACTAAAAAAAAAAAAAAAATAGACAAATAGTTGTAATTAATATGCACACAAAAATTCTTAACAAAATGTTAACAAGTAGAATTCAGTGATATGAAATAATTCAGTGATATAAAAGTAATTACATATCATAACCAACTGGGTTCATTTCAGAGATGCAAGACTGCATTAATAGTTGAATACAATCAGTGAAACCCAGCATATTAACAGACTAAAGAAGGAAAATCACTTTATCATGTATTCATAGAAAAAAGATGAACAAAACTAAACATACATTCATAACTTAAAAACTCACAAAAGCACTTCTGTATAAAGCTAACACAACATGTACAGGATTGGTATACAAAACAATGATAAAAGCAATCAAAGGAGGCATAAATTCATCAGATACATGGGTGTTCATGGATTGGATGTCTCAAGGTAACGAACATGACAATCTTCCCAAACTAATCGCAAGCTTAAATTAGTTTCCCGAGGCAGCTCTAACAAGTTACCACAAAAGGAGCAGTTTAAAACAAGAGAAGTTTCTTTCTCAGAGTTTTAAGAAGCCAGAAGTCCAAAATAAAAGAATCGGTGAGTTTAGTTCCTACAAAGATCCCCAAAGAACTGCCTTGGGCCTCTCTCTTAGCTTCCGGTGGTCATCCGCAGGCTTTGGGGTTCCTTGGCTTCTGGCAGAATAATGCCAGTCTCAGCCTCAGTGTTTTCCATGTGCATCCTCCCTGTGTGTCCTTGTAACCCCTCTCTTTCGGGTAAGAATACCGTCATTGGACTTAATGTCTACCCAAATCCTATAGCACCTCAATTTAAATTAACTAATGTCTACAAAGATGTTATTTCCAGATAAGACCACATTTTGATTCTCTGGGTAGACATGAATTTTGGAAGAAAGATCTTCAACTCACTACAAAGTTTAAACACAATCCCTATTACATAGGAAGGGAAAGGAACTGACAGTTGAAATGATTTTGAGAAAGAGCAGGAAAATCAACGGAATCATTGCACCCAATTCTAAGACTTACGTGGCTGCAGTAAGCACCATGTTGGACTGGTGGAGGGACAGACCTGGGAACCAGGAGAGGAGAACAGAAAACCAAAAAATTAGCCTTATACAAATACAAAGACATGTTTGACAAGGGCACAAAGGCAACTCTGTAGAGGAAAGATAGCCTTTCCAAAACACAATGCAAGGGGGAAAAAAGATATTCAAAGGGGGAATAACAAAACTCCACATAAGCCTCACACCTTACAATGAAATTAACTCAAAATGGACCATTGGCTAACATACAAGATGCCAAAATATAAACTTTTTAGGAAAGACCATAATTTCTAAGAGCTTGGATTGGCAAAGAGTTCTTAAAATTACTTCTAAAACACAATACATATAAGGGAAGAATAATATACTGGATTTCATCAAAATTAAAATTTTACCTCTGTGAAAGACCTTATCAAAATGATGAAAAAGCAAGCCACAAACAGGGAGAAAAAAATTGCAGATCACATATCCTTCAGCCTAGTATCTGGAATCATAAAGAACCTCCAGAATTCATATTTTGTTTTGTTTTGTTTATTTTGTGTGTGTGTGTGTGTGTGTGTGTGTGTGTGTGTGTGCGCGCGCGCGCGTGCATGTCTATGTGTTTAGTGCTGGGGATTAAACTCAGGACTTTGTGTGTGCAAAACAAAAGAGCTCTATCACTGAGACACATTCCCAACCAGAACTCAATATTTAAAAAACAAACAAAAAACCTAACAATCCAATCAGGAAGTAAGCAAAAGACATGTAGAGACATTTCACATACAAAGATATGCAGATGGCAAAAAAGTCCATGAAAGATAGCTGCCATCATTAGCGGGCAAGGGAATGCACTTTAAAACCATAAGGAGACATTTTTAGATACCTATATAATGACTAAGATTAAAAAAATAGTGGCAACACCAAGTGCTGGTGAAGATGCAGGGAAACTGGACCACTCAAGCATCCCTGATGGGAACACAAAACGATGCAGCCACTCTGGAAAGCAGTTTGGTAGTTTCTCTAAACAAACAAATAGCACATGATGGTACACTTCACATTTTTCCTAGAGAAATGATACACGTGTTTGTAGTAGCTTTATTTACAATAGCCCCAAACTGCAGACAGCCCAGAGCCCCCTTCAACAGATGAACGAGTTAGCAAACGTAAGTCTGCACTGTGGGACATGCTCGTGCCCATGTGTGTAAGCAGTGTGCACACTATGGTCTCCGTGGGTCGTGCTGAGTGGAACTAGAGCAGTGCCCACAGCCTCAGACCACTTAATGGGATACAGCAATTTTATCAGGACCATACGAACAAAAGGCAGGCTAGGGTCACCAAGGATTGGAGTAAAGAAGGACAGACTATAAGAAGGGGCAACTCCAAGACAGGAACGTACTGGGCGTGGGCGTGTGGCTCAGTGGTGGAGTGCAGGTGTTTAGCATCCATGAAGCGCTAGTTCAATCCCAGGATCCAAAAAAAAACATGATGCTGGATCTTGATGACAGGAACAGTCTCTGTCCCTACAGGGTCAATGTTCCGGTGAGATGCTGTAGTACAGTTTTGCAAGATGTTGGGAAGAGCGTTGGTGGCACTGAACAAGGGCTATGTGGGTTCTCTGGGTTCCTTGACGCCTGCATGCGGGGCCAGGGATGGTGGTGCATGCCTGTAATCTCAGCAACTTCCAAAGGGGAAGCAGGAGGATTGCAAGTCTCAGGCCAGCCTGGACGTGGCAACAGTGAGACCTTGTCTCAAGATAAAAACAGGGCTGAGAGTGTAGCTCACTGGTAAGTGCCACTAGGATCAACTCCCAGATTGAAAACAAACTAAAGCAAAACAAAAACACCTTGTGTGTGAAGCTATAATTACCTTAAATTAAAAGTTTAATTGAAAAATACAAGGACTGTGGCTGATACGTAATAAGAGACACATCTGAGCGTTTGGTAAGTAGAATTGCTCACCCTAAAACACTGGCAGGAAACAGGAGTGGAAAGGCTTTGACCAGAAGCTTCATCTCTACTTAATAGGAAGCTAGAGATCAATTAGAATTGATTTCTTTGGGTACCAGTCATAGTCCTGCTTCACAATATCAACAGATGTGCGTATGCACAAGCAAACAAATATCCCTGGCTACCAAGAGCAAAAAAAAAAAAATTCTTTTAAGAAAAAAATGAGGCAAGGAAAAGACAAAAAAATACACTTCAGGAAACTACTAACAACAATAATGACAATAGCATTGACTACTTCCTGTGTACTTAAAATAGCCAACTGTGCTCCAAAATTGAAAGGAGGGGAGGGGACCTATAATCCCAGCACTTAGGAGGCCGAGGCAGGAGGATTGCTGTTGAGTTTGAGGCCAGTCTTGGCTACACAGTGAATTCAAGGCCAGCCTCAACTATGTTGTGAGAAACTGTCTCAAAAAATGAAAAAATTTTTTTTTCAAATGGCCAGTTATGAAGAGCTCTACATGCATTTTCTCATCAGGACACTTTCAGGTGAATTCCATCAATATAATAAGGTTACTGATGAAAAATTTCCCAGTTGGGAAACAGCCAAGCAAGAGCACAAACACTGATTTGAGATGCTCTCTGCATGTACTGTCTGAGCACAGAGTGCGCACCATCTGAATACAGAACAGGAACTCGTGAAAACCCCATGGCACTGGCTATGAGATGCCCCAGCTCTAGCAAAGAGAAGGAGACCTGCCTTCCCATAAGCATGGCCCAAATTTAAACAACCACAACAGAGAGAGAAAACTCCAGTCCACATCAGACAACCTTGGTTTCCTCCAGTGGGTCCCCAAATCTATTTGCAGTCTGCTACAATTTTGGAAGGACAACATTAAAACGAGAACATACTTAAAGTGTTAATTTGTTAGGCTTTGTCGTGAATGTTAGTGATGGTAATTACTTAAATGATACTGGTTAATTTGTTTTATTGTTCCACATAGTTTGATTTATTTGCTATTTATTGATTCCCTTATATAATGAGTAGGGTTAGATTAATAGAGTTTTGAATGTAAATTCATTTCCACTAATGTTGATGAGCTACATTTGTAGCTGTGGCTTAACTAAATACACAACCAGGAATCAAGATTACAGTATGTTTTCAGAGTAATAAAGTAAGGATTCAAATATGTTCCAGAAATAAATAAGATATGCAGATTCACCAACTGCCTACTAGAGACAGAAAGCTTAGCCAAATACTGTCACCCAGTAAATGCGGAGTCCCTCATTTTCTCCCTGACCTACCCAAAATAAAAACTATAAGCTAGTAAGCCAGAGGTCACAGATATTCATGTAATATGTGCTACATAGAGAGGCACCTTCCCTTCCACTCTTAGAGCTGCTGTTTGGGGTATCCTGGCTGACAGAGGTCACCGGAGAGAAGCATTCTGGGAGACTTTCTCTGTTGCCTCTGCCATCTCCTGTCCCTCTGGGACTAGCTGCTGGTCCTGTTGACCCCTGTTCACCAGGATGAGTGGATTTAACAGAGATGGGGAAGTTTCCTTGCAAAATCCCCTGCAAGCTCAGCACTGGGAGAGCTACTCCAGCTAATCTTATATAAGAAAATATCTAGGGCTGGGGATTTAGCTCAGCAGCACAAGCGCCTGCCTTACAAACGCATGGTTGTGAGTTCGATCCCCAGTACCGATTAAAAAATAAAAAAGAAAGAAAGAAAATATCTAGAGATAGGTTGCTCCCTGATTTGTGATGGATAAAATCTTTCCAAGCACCAGGGTGCCACTGAGTACACCAGAAGGGTCCATCCATTAAGTGGGGCCTGGGTACCAAGAAGCACTGATTAACTGATTTTATGGAGAAGCATTAGAAATCTCTTTGCCAACCAGAGAAGCAGACACACCCCCCCCCAAAAAAAAGGCAAAACAAAACTGAGACAAGGTAGTTGCAATAGCCAGGTACTCAGCCAGTTCCTAAAGGGTCCATATATACAAAACAGTTAGTTAGCCATGCATAAGGGAATTGTCTTGGTTACTGCAGCAAGCTAGGGAACAGAATGACTGGGCAACTGCCTGGACTTTCCAGATATCAGTAGCTTTTATGGTCTCAACTTTCTCACACAAATCCCTCATGAAGATTCATAAACTTAAGTCCTAACCCTGAGGAGCTCCGAATATGTCCTTTTAGAGACAAAGTCTTTAAAGAGGTGATTAAGGTGCCATGAGATCATTGGGTGGGTCTGATCTAATAGAACTCGTGTCCTCAACAGGACACAGATACACAAGGAGAGAAGACAGTGAGCAAAGTGAGCCATCTGCAAAGCACCGAGACAGACCTCAGGAGAAAGCAACCCTGCTGGCACCTTGACCTCGGATATCCGGCCTCCAGAACTACAAGAAAACAAGTTTCTGTGGTTTAAGCCACACAGTTTGGGCTACCTGGTTACATCAGCCCTAGAAAATTAATTCAGTGACCAAACAGGGCTACAGCACAAGTCCCACCATGAAAGCAAAGGCTTGCAGCTCCCTGGTCAGGCAATACGCCAGTGGCGTGTTGTCATGATTTAAGTATGTTGTAGTCAGGGATTGCGAGGAAAACAATTTAATACAGGACACACAAGTTATAGAGTTATTTTATAATAGTCACCCAGAGAGTCAAACACAAAAGTGCAGGAAATTTGTCCAAAGATTCCAAAGAATCCAGCTAAGGCTCTGGGTCCCACGACAGTGTCCTGCAGGAGTCCAGCTGAAGACCTAGAGCCCGTGACAACATCTCATGCAAATCTATTTCATGGATCTGCACTGGGAAGGCTCAGAGGTCAGTGGTGGAAGCTAGAAAGTCTGTGCAGTGGGGTAAAGGGTTTGTGCCAGCGGGCTGAGGGTTCTGCACTGGAGCCAGGAAGCAACACTCAAGGTAAGGGCCAGTGCTCTCCCCAAAAGTACCACAGCCATCCCCAGGGACAATGAGATCCCGAGCTCCTCCAATGATGAGAACAGCCACGTTCACATCAGGAAGCCAATGTGATAAGCTTCTCCAGGAGACTGAAAGGCACATCTTCCCCTTTGGGGCCAGGAAGCAATGCTTCCTGTAAGGACCAGAGCTCCCCCACAGTGAACCGCAGCCATTCTCAGCAACAACAAGGTCCTGAGCTCCTCTGATGATGAGAACAACCAAGTCCATATCAGGAAAGAAGCTCGACAAGCTCCTCTGGGAGAACCAACAGCAGCAGAAGAACCAACAACACTACCTCTTCCTCCTTTCACGCTGTTGGCAACAATCCCCAGGTGGGCCCTCCACACCCAGCACCAGGCTGATTCAGCTGGTGTTACAAGGTGACTGCCTGTTGTCAATCCACCACAAAGTAGCACAAGAATTGCTTTTCAAAAAAACTTCTAATGTAGACAGGCACCACAGGTATCCCTGTTTTAATGCCAGGATCATTTGTTATGATGTTTCTTTGAGGG
This sequence comes from Cavia porcellus, assembly GCF_034190915.1. Classification (NCBI taxonomy): domain Eukaryota; kingdom Metazoa; phylum Chordata; class Mammalia; order Rodentia; family Caviidae; genus Cavia; species Cavia porcellus. Next base: position 15,312,383 of record NW_026947496.1, read on the forward strand.
GAACAGGGTGGAATCACAGCTAAGAAGCAAACTGAACACAAGGCAAAACTCATCCTCCTGTATCCCAGCTTCCACCCATGCACCATCAAGAGCTCTGACAAGTCACAATTATGGATGTGCCTAAAACCTTTAAACCTCCTTCTATTTTCTTTTATGAATCTTCTGTAAGCCAATATTTAACAGGAAAATAGTGAGTACAAATGAAGATATGCCCCCAGCTATTAAAAACTGGGGAGGAGTGGTCAACAAAATCTGGGTTTGCCCTGTGGGATGTAACCAACGGTCATTCACTTAGGAAAACTGCTTACGTGCTTTGAACTTAATAATATTAATGCTCCAGCTCAATCACTGTTGGAGATACAGAGGGAAGGGAGAGTGAACGTGTAAATTCTAGCCTTCTATTGAGGACCTGTGATCTAGGAGTCAGTGATTTATGGCTATTGAGAGCACACGGTGTGTAAGCAATAGGTAGGGTGTCCACTACAGGGTAGTCGTGGACTCTGCGTGAACCACTGTACCTTACTGAGTCTACTTGCTCATCACTGACATGAGAGTAAAATCATAGAACATGCCTCTACCTCTTCCAACCAAGCCCCACCTCCTAACAGCACATTCAGCAGCAGCTCCCCCACGATTCCAATCGCATTTCAAAAACCCTGCCTACGAGCACGTGAGACAGACTTTTGGGGGGCATCTAGGTACAAACCACAACACGGTGTGATGTTTTAATCATGTATACATTGTATAATGTTCGAATCAGAGCAAAAACACCTCATTTCACACATTTATCATTTCTTTATAGTGGAAATATTCAAAATTCTTTCCTCTAACTTTTTGGATTCCATTTTGATAACCACTGATATATGGATAACAGCCAATATTGTTGATCATGTCTTAAATTCATTTTGGCAAAAAAATTGTTTTAATTTCCTTTATTTTTATTGATAATTCCTTCTCTATTATCATTTAACAATGCACTAAGAAAATATTTTAAAAATCATTTTAAAAATCCAATGGAAATGTATGTTGATTAGTAAGTAGTAGAACATGATATCTGAAATGGACTCATGGGTTAATTCTAACAAACATCAGTAAGGAAAAACTCAGACCCTGAGCAAGAAAATATTGATTAAATAAAGCAGATGAAGCAGGGTAAATATATATAGTGATGTCTCTCCTAACGAAGAGAATGCTCTCCTGAGACACACCTTGCACGAGCCATTCAGCCAAGAGCAGAGGAAACCGAGGCAGCAGAGGCGCATATGTCAGCATGGCAGGGGCATCAACGCGTTATTAAATCAAGCTGATATCAGATATAACAGGACTGTAAAGTATAAACCTGCCACCAGTGAAGACATTCTAACATGGCCCAGTTAAGCCACCCACTGCATGGAGGACGTGGCGATACAAACAAATACACCGCTATCAAACCCTTAGCTGTTTTAATTTTCCAGCTAATATATGAAACACACTCTTCCCTATGTCTAGTTCTTTCCCTCATTCTGTTTCTGGACTTCTCCCCGACCCTGGTGGATGCCTTCCGCCACATCAGAATGCACTGCTTGGGGGAGAATGCAAGCCACAGTCAGAAGAGAGAACAGGATGCCCATGGCTGCCGCACCGTCTTCTCCCTGCAGAGAGCCCCTGGCCACCACTCCCACTTCCCTGGCGCTCTTCTCTCTTCTGCCCACCCACCCAGGCAGTAGTTTAAAGCCCATAATGGCCCCACCTTTTGATTCTTCTGCAATACTCAAAATGGTAATGTGATTTTAAATACCATGTCCTACATCTCTTTCCCTGAAAGTGTGTTCCATAGACCAGAAGCAATGCCTTTAGCTTGCTGCTTGGTATGAAGGCAGAATTTCAGGCTCCTCCTTAGACCTACTGAATCAAAATCTATGATTTAATGAGAAGCTTTGGGGGATACATGGGGATCTTTAATATTAAACCTTAAAGTTCAACAAGTGTTAGCTGGGTGCGCTATCAGCTTCAAGACTCCTGTAATCCCAGCTACTGGGGACACTAAGGTAGGAAGACCCCAACATCAGGGCCAGCCTGTGCAGCTCAGTGAGATCTTGTATCCAAATAAAACAATAAAAAGGGGGTGGAGCTGGGTGGTAGAGCACCCTCAGGTTTGACCCCTAGTGCCACAGAGAAAAAAAATTTAAAGTATTGTATTACCATCATGTCCTAAAACCTCTTTTAGCCTAACAATAAAATCTCTCGTCTATCATTTTTAAAAAGTTGTCTGATGGACAGAATTACATCCCTTGCCCCAAATCCAGTCCTGACTGGATGTGGGGACGGTTTTTAAGGAGGTGATATTGGTCAAAAGAGGTCGGAAGGATGAAGCTGGTTTTCTTAAAGAAGAGAAGGAGCCACCTCCACAGCCAGCACTTTTGCTCTTTCTGTGTCGCCCGTGGAAACATCAAGAAATCAGGAAGAGAGAGAGGTCTCGGGAAAAAGCTGCCCTGCTGACACCTTGATCCTTCACTCCCAACCGTGGAACTGTGAGAAAGTGTCTCTCCCTCGTTGAAGCCACCGGAGGACGGCATCTCGTTCTAGCAGCTGGAGCTGACTATTGCAGTGTTGGAGTCAGATGCCCACATGCAGCAGCTCGTGGAGCTGAAAAGTGTGCGTAATAAAGGCTTGATCAACCAAGCACAGACAACCAGTACTGAATGCTTTTCTAGTTATCCTGCAAGACAAGGAAGAAAGAGGCACTGAGTATTCAAAAGAGTTGAAGGAGTGAACAGAGGAGATGAGCATAAAATAAAATCACCAAGGCTCAGTGTCCTACCAGCAGCACTGTAATAGTACCTTTGGGCTCCAGCCTGCTGCGTATCAACCTGTTTCATCTTCAAAATGGCCCTCTGAGACCAAGGCTATTCATTTTGTTTTAAAGAACAGAAAACTAATGAAAGAAAGCTGCAGTGCCCTGCCACGCAGCGAGTGGGTGGCCACCGGCTGTCCCCAGAGCCCTGGCTCTCCATCGCAACATCATGCTGCCTCTCCAAGCTGTAACCAGGAACCTTCCCTACGTTTTGCTTTTGTTCCTGTGCCTCACACAGGTCACTTCTTCATAAAGCAATTCCATCCCAAAGAATATATTCATCCAGGGACATGCCAAATAGCAAAGGCGCTGTCTGGAAAAAGCCATTCTTATTCTGAAAGAAAACCAAGCATCAACAGAGAGTAAAATGAATAATTATTGGGACATTTCAGGATGTGTGCAGACAGAGATCGAATGTCCTCACTATAATGCTGTCCCCAGAGTCCACGCTGCCAAACTGTGCTGTGGAGTAGAATTACAGCAGGGACACATAGATACTTCTGAATGTGCCAAGCTGAGTAAGAAAAGGTCCAAGATAGACTCACCTGACACCAAGCTCTTGGGGACAGCAAGGAACACAATGTCCTTGGAAAGAAATCCTGGAGTCATGAATACTGAAAACATGATTGTGTTTATTTAACTGGAGGTGACAGAAATGGAGAGGAACCTGGAAAAGGAGGAAAAGCGGATGAGGATCGTTTATAGCCTTGGAAGTCAGTCACTTCTTCCAAAGACCAAATCTTCTCTGGATAGTCCCAGAAAGTGTGGGTCCAGCTTTACAAATTACCCCAAGCCCTTGCTGATTTAGAATCTAACCCCATGCTACAGTATCACTAACTCCTCTGCACTGTCACTATGGAGACAGGCACGAGTGACTCGTTGGTTCAGTGAAACCAAGATCACAGAAGCCGTGGGAGAAGTCTGTCTTCAAGGCTGTGTTTCTAATCAAGTAGGGAAAGTGCTGGGCACAGATCTTCCAGCCTGTCACAGATGTCCTCCGAGGAAATCATGTCTGTGTGATAATTGTTAAGATAGTCAACTGATGGAGCATCAAATGGGAAAAGACAGTTCAATGAGTTTGTGTTGTGGTTAAAAACAGAAGTGAGCCGTGTGACCGCGGCATATTTATCAGACGTGTTCAAGAGACTATTCCAGCATAGGACATTTAAAAAATTCCTTAAGGCTCTGAAAAAATGGTTGCGTACAGAAAGGAGTGTCACAATCATTCTGTCTCTGCCATAATATTAAGAACTCACACTCGGATCACATTTTTATTCTGTGTGTTTGCTATAGATCTCTCCTAATTTAATCAGCACAGTAACTAAAGGTCATTAGGGTGACTGGCATCTCCCTCCATGTTTCATGCATGGGAAACCAAGACATTGAGAGATTAATTAATTAGCACAAGTGTACATAACTAATGAGGGCGGATCTGGGATTCGAACTTATGTCTCCTGCCAACTGTGAGCTGAGCCACAGTCCTGTTCTGCCCCCTTTTAGTCTTCGAGCTCCAGCCAGCACAGGTGCACACAAGCCAGCTCCCTGGTCACAAGAAAAAACAGACTCCATGGAAAACCCAAAGTGTAAGTAACTTAAAGAGCAAAATAAGAGAGGTGACAGGAGACAAACAGGGAGAGAGACTGTGTGGAGAGGGGAAGGAATTCAGGGATGCAGAGAGACACAAGAGAAGAGAAAGAGAAAGGGGACATAAAGAGGACCAAGCTGTTATGCCTGTGAACCAGTGACCCACAGTGAATAGAGCCATCATGGATTGCAAAAACGTACCAATAAAAACATTTTTCAAAAAGCAGCTCTCAAGCACCTGGCACCTTCATTCTGAAACCCAGACAAAATGAATTTGTCACCACTCATCTTGCTTCTTACTATAGAAATCCAGTTCTCAAGTCACTGCTCTATAACTGAGTAACTGTCACCAAAAGCAAGCCACTCAATCTCTATGCTCTTGGTTCCTCGGTTTATAAAGATAACAAAATTGTACCTATTTCATAAGTGTATTTCAAAGGTCATGTGAGCTAATATCTTTAGAGCCACTGGAGCCACCCCAGCAGCCACATGGTGAACACTGTAAAGTAAGCTGTCCACGCCCTCGGAGAGAAGTCCTGGGCCCGTTCATCTTTGCATCTGCCCCAGAGCTGAGCACCTTGTGGAGGTCAGTAAATACTGCTGAAATGAATTAGGGAACAAGAAAAGGTTTCTGAAGGAGGAGACACTTCAGCTAAGTCCTCCATGATGAGTGAGATTTGGAAAAGCAAACAGAAGGGCTTTTAACTGTAGGACTCGAAATAAAGATTGGAACAGGGAGACCCATGGAAAGCTACTCAGACTGTCACGAAAGGAAGCTGGCCAGAACCATGAATTCCAGCCAGACATTGGAAGATAAAGCAAGAAAAGGCAAAGTGGGGTCAAAAGATGGAAACTTAGAATGGCCAAGTACTCAACCGTTCAGCTCTCAGGTCTATGCTCTTTTTCTACTTCCACATGACAAAGAATCTTTGGAGAGAGTGTGATACCTGTATCCCAGCACCGGGGGCTGAGGCAAGAGGATCACAAGTTCAAGGCCAGACTGGGAAGCCCTGCCCCACCCCACTCCCCCCAAAAATGTATATTTTAATCTGTTTATGCATTTATATTATAAAGTCACACTTTTTAACAATGAAAGCATAATTACAATATCTTACTGTCATACAATAGTTTCAATTTTCTTTGGCATTTATATATTTATTCTTTCAAGTAATAAACTATTTTGGAAGTCATATAAATGATATAGTTATATTAAATAATACATATAAATGTGTTATAATATATTTTTATACAATGCTTAATTATAATATGTGTAATGCTTTGTTAGCTAGCAGGCTTTCCAACCTAAATCAACACTACAGCCCAAGTAGTTCCTAAATTGGGCTCATATATTCAGTGAAAAACCAATTAGTAAGGATTAAGAGGTTGACGTGTTTCAAGGTCTCTATTTTTTTTTTTTTTTTTTGTCTTTTTCGTTTTCATCAGTACCAGGGATAAGGTCTCTATTTTCAATCCAGTTCCTATCATTTGATATGTGGGATTGGTCCTAAACTGAATCCCTGCGTCTGGCTCCTTTTGATGAGGATTTGACGTACTGTGTGGGGAAAGTCCAGGGTAGGCTATGGTGGCAAAGGAATTTCCAGGAGTCACAGGTCAGAAACTCACCAAAAGCTCTTTTAGGGAACACATAGAAGCCGAGTGCTCTAACTCTGCAGAACACGCACAGTCACACATATACGCTGTCACACATATGCACCTACCACATAGACCAAGAGTAAGGCGGGACATCACACACTTCCTTTCCTGATTAGAGCAGGGACCAAAGGATTCTGTCACCTCACAGCAAATCACATAGAGCTTGAAAACTACATGCAGGCGATCCCTGAGTCCCATGAGGGTAGCACACATGTGTTCCTTCCTTCTCACTGAGTGGCAGTAACATTTGTTAGTCAACTTTTGGTGCCGTCTCATGACCCACCATACTGCAGTCCACAAATAACAGATGGTATCAGGATCAAGTGTGCACTGCCAGGTCCCCAGACTGCCACCTCAGCAGAGACATTCACATCCCCCTACACATGGCATGCTACTTGCTATCGAGTATTTCCACTCTGTCATGCCCCATGTATAAAGAATCCATTTCCAGAAGAGTACAGTGGTGTGTGCCTATAACCCCAGACCCATGGGAGGCTGAGGCCAAAGGACCCCCAGGTGAAGCCCAGCCCCAGCAACTTAGTAACTTAATGAGGCCCTGGCTCAAAAATTTAAAAACTTTAGAAACGGCAGAAAATTTTTAAAAATCCATTTCTGAGCAATTCCTTGTTACATATTTTTTGATGAAAATTAGCTGGCAGACACCATCCTGCAAAATGGCAACCCTTTCTAGGAACAGACACTCTGCAACGTAACTGTCACTTTATTGATTTAGCGTTGCCATTGTAATCCACCTTCAGGATTACAAACACTGGGACCATTTCCCTCTATCACGGTAGTATAGGACCCATCCTTTCCCACCGTCATTTTACCTGTCAAGTCAGAAGCATAAGCAAAGCAGAAAGTGATGCCATTCGTTATATTGTTTTTATCGTCTTCTGCCTATAGGGAAGGGTCCCTCCTGTCCCTTTCCATATCTAAGTTCAACATTTTGAGCACTGAACTCAAAGTCAGTAATCTGCAGTGATGGAATAACCCAGGAAATGAATCACAATAGCTCGGATGAAGACACATCACACATTTACAGGTGGAATAGATGTTTTGCTGATTTTATTTAAAACGGGAGAATGCAGGACTCAGGTTGCAACAGAGAAAGGACACTTACAGGTATATGCATGTTCTCTAACTTAAACTGACACTGTCTGTAAGCCTGGAGCTGGCAATACTTGTGTGATCATGTGGACTCTCCAAGGAACCCTGTACTTCTTTGACCAGATGGGAGCCACCAAGCCAGGGACACTGGGAAGGAATGTGTGGGAGCCCCAGTTTATCAGCATCGCAGCAGAACACCAGATTGCAAAGTAAACCTGGTGGAGAGAAAGAAAAGCACCTGGGGAGAAATCATTTTCTCCCTTCCTGAATATGCTGATGCTCCTCTCCATGTGGAGACACACAGACTCTCCTGCCTCCTTTCTTATTCCCAGGGTATTACTCAGGCTTCCTTTCCTGACCAACAGAATGCCCCAGAGAGCCAAGCAATCTGCACTGTCACACATGGCATCTGTCGTAGGAAGACACAAGTTCATCACTGGTCTTTGCTCGTTCTGTCTTTTCATTGGCAGAAGTGTCATTAGCTTTTGCAGTGACAATTATTCGAGGACCAAGTAAACTGTGGAAATTTGTAAACTCTTGCCCGGCTAAATTAAATGCTATTTTAACTAACAGTTAATAGTGTTTACTGCTGTGTAATAGTAATTTTCATTTTTTACTGTATCTAATGACATTCTGATGACTGGAATTCTCTGTAGGGATACCAAATCATTACATTAAGGATGAGTGATTTTACGGTGCTATGACTGATCAGTACAATAACACGTAGACGAATGCTTAAGCCAGTAAATTAAATCATTTGCACCACAGTGTCTGTCAACTAGAGTCGGGATTCCATTATGCTGCTAAATTATAATGTAGAGACTGCTTAAAGTAAGATAACAAATGGGCATCTGAAAGTGGTGACACATTGGCACAATGCTTTCTTGAGAGGTACGGAAAAGACAGAAATGGGGCAAATAAGCCCGTATAGCTCATCAGCTCCTGTGGTAGGAGGTCACTGAATGAAGCTATAGAGGAAACCTTACGGACACCGCAGAGTGTTGGTATATGAGAGAATTTGGCTACTAGAGAGAAAGAGGAAAGGTAGGAACTCAAAGAAGGTTTGTATAATGCACATGTGACAGGCCAGTTTTTCTTAGCCTGTGGGACCTAATGAAACACACAACCAGCAAGAGAAAGGAGCAGTTCCCTTCTCGCTGGGGACTGTCCATGCCTGAGAAGAAATCAGTGCTCAATTAGACTGTAACCAGGGACCCTTCTGCCTGGCCTGAAAGCCACCCAAAGTCCCTCAAATCTCACAAATTGGACTGTTATTCACCAATGTGAATCCTTTCTAATTCAACCCTTCCGAAAAGCCAAAGCACAATCAGTGTCTAAGAGGTTAAATCAGATCTACGCAGAGACTGCAGCACTGTAAACATAACCCAGCCAAGTGTCTAGACTTTCTGGGATCCCAGCGATTCTCAGTCATCAGATCATAGTTTGAAATCAACACAAAGGACAGCTTTGAAGACCAGAACTGGTCGCATAAAATACAGGACAGAGAAAAAAAGGGATATTGTCCTCTTTTCCCAAAATAGAGAGTGTGGGGTGGGGTGGGGGAGGAGTAAACTTTACCCCAAAGAGCTCAACGGCCAGTGCTGAAGAGCAAGCTCAGCTCAGTTGAAAACTATTGAACCCAGTGTGTCCAGGGGAGTCAGGGGCGCTGATCGGGCTAAAGGGATGAGGTTTGGGAGTTCCTGGCCTTGAGAAGCCCACAGTCCAACATGCGCAGGGACCAAGAACGATGCCAGGGCTCACTGTTTCCATCACAGGACCTTACGAGCATCCGGAGGAGGGCCCCGAACTCCACAAATGAAGTGAGGGTAGCTTCCAAAGTCTTCAGCCTCCGTGTCAAGCAGGGGTTGAAGAGAGAAAAGAAAGGAGAAAAAGCTTTCCATCATCTGAAAGGGTCAGAAGCTGAAAACACTGTGGACAACTGGGGCTGGATTTGAAAAAGAGAAAGGAAAAGGAGATGTGTAGTATTATCCATGATTCAAGAGTGTGGCAGGGATAGTTCCCGAACGCCAAGAAGGCATAAAATTGGGGGGAGTTTGCTGAATGGACAGGGCAGGCCAGAGTAACGTGATCTTGGGTCAGACTTGTTCTCTGAAAATGCCATTCTGGAGGAGACCATGCAGGGATGGCCTGAAGAGACAGGCAGGTCCATGCTGATGTCTCGACAGATAATAGACCATGTGACTGACAGCGGGCATCAAGAGACAGAAGCACACACATCTAGAAAGTAAGGTGCTAGCGATTGCCTGGATGCCGCGATTCACAAGGAGCAAGATGACTAAGTAAACCAGGACTGGGCATGACCCCGAAATCCACTCATTCTGCATTTAATCACTTAAATCTCCTCCTCTGGTAAATAAAAATGCTATTTCGGTTTCTTTCCCAGGTTGTCAAAGAAAACGCTAATATAACACTATTGTGTGTTTCCCATAAATCACCTTTTGCCCAGGGTAGCACTCCAGACAGTGCCTCCGAAGATTACAGTGTTCCCTGGCGTGTTCATGGGTGTGTTCCTATCGGGTATGCAGCATTCACACCCCAGACAGGGCCGATTGGTTCGGGACCAGGTTTCTGACTCACATGAAGAGCTAACAAGCAGGCCCAGGACACCGCTTCCACCAGCAGGTGACTGACCTAACAGCAAATTCTCTTTCAGGGAGTCTGAATTAAAGACACCAGGAAGGGATTACTAAATCCATGCTGACAGGAAAGAGAAAAGCTAACAGAAAGAAAGTAGCTGAATCACCAAAGTACACAGTCAGCCAAGCACAGAGGAACACGCACCACCTGCCAATAGGGAAATAAACTCCACAGCTTTGTCAGAGCTGTGCCCTGTCTTAAAGATGAGGTGTTTGGGTTGGGCACTACACAAGAATCTGTAGCTACAGGGACCAGCAGCCGTGGAAACACAGCTCGCCCGCTACCTACCAGGCCAAGAGCACTGGCTCCAGGAAGGGACAGCCCAGAAGAGGCCTGCCTTTCCTAAATGGCGTGATGGCCCCCTACGGCCTAACCGAGGCCCTGTCAAAGGCAGGCCAGCTCTCTGTAAGTCTGGCAAATGCAGAGCCAAGACTTGCTCAGTCCTGCTTTCTATCTCCTTCCAACAGCAGTTAAAGGAACACCCTAAACCAAGCATGGTGGGCACACTCCGGAGGCAAAAGCAGGGTCACAAGTTCAAGGCCAGCCTGGACTACAGATGAGATCTTGGGAGGGAGGCTGTGCTGTAGCTCTGCGGTCAAGGGCCCCTGGCTTCCATCCACAGTGCAAGGGAAAAAGCAGTCAGAGCCAGGCAGTCTGGCCTTCTACGGTCACAGATGAGCTTTGGTTTCATGGTTCCGCTTTGAAAACTTCCGGGGTGCACATCTGCAGGCAGAGGACTGCCCGCTGCAGAGTCTCACCCCCACCTGTATGGCCACTGCTGACCCAGTAGCCAGAGTGACTCTCTTCCTTGCTGCCTAGAAGACCCTGCTACGTGCAAGGAAAAATGTAAGAGGAAAAACAAAAAAAAAAAAAAAAAAAAAAAAGACAAAAGGACAGCAAGGCTCGACCCTGGAAAGCACAGTGCTAAGGAAATTAGCGGGTTCACTGCTGATGTGCGCAGTCTCTGTTCCCGAAAGGGCATCTACCAGGCTCAGGGACCGCAGCGGTGGACACTCCTCACCCTCCTCCCACCCAGTACTGAGGAGCTCCTCCTGCTCTGTCTCCTTGAATCCACATCCTCCTGCCCTCCCCCTGGCCAACACAGCTCCAATCATGGGCCGCCCAGTGAGACACAGGATTGCCAGAGAGAGCAACTAAGCTGCTTCCTACTCCCCAAACACCTGGCACTGGCACTGGCACTGGCCAGTCCTGCCTGGAGTGACCTTTCTGCAGATCCCTCAGAGTAATCCCTGGCTTGTGTCACGCCTCTGCCTAAACATCACCCTCTCTCCAAGGCCTTCCACCTTAGTCCTATTTAAAAATTACAGCTTTCCCTCGTGCCCTCTGACCCTTCCCCTCCCCCTCCCCCTGCCCCATGTTTTCCCCATCAGTCTTGTCCCTGCCAGCACACCTCCTGTCCTGTCCACTGCTGGCGATCCATTGCCCCCACCCGCACCCCAGCTCCACCGGGCCAGGAGTCCTTTATCTCTGTCACTCGCAGATGGCTCCCAGGTGCACGCCAACAGTGCCTGGCATTCAGGAAACCTTTACTAAAACACTTGTTGGACAAATGCATGGTGGCTCACCCTGGCCAGGGGCTGAAATCTGAGCCTCCCAAGGGCTGTGCATGTTACCAGATTTACTACTGTTAACCGCACTGTGACAGAGGAGCCATTCCTGTCTACGCCCAAGAACCAAGACTCGGAAGAATTCACAACAACCCTGTGTTAGCACAGTTGATAACTGGCAGTGCAAACTCAAAGGTTCTTGGCTTCCAGCCCCACATCCATCAATGAGAAGTCTGGACCTCGGGAATATTATAGCTCCACGGAGGCCAAATTGATACATGCATTTTTTCAGACCCAGGTTTATCTGAAACACCCTGACCTATGGCTTTCCTAGACTGTGTCACCTTAAAAGCAGGAGTAGAAAGAGGGAAAGGTTAGAACTGAGGCTGATAAATTACTTGAGAAAAAGGACAGATACTCTGAGACACAATATACCTTCCAAAAAAAAGGATGTCCACAAAGAAAAATAATTGAGATGTGAGTTAAATATCTTAAAGGCAAGTGCGTGTTACTTTTAACTTATGTTTTGCATATGCAACAGGTAAATAGTAAGAGGACTTTTTTCAGTATTTACTTTTTCATTAGGACTTGGTTGGGACAATAATGGTTCCATACCTTGCGCAGAGTTAGCACACACATCTCAGCTCCTTCTGCATCTACCTCCACCGCCTCCATCTCTCAATCCCTCTTCTCATTTGAAAAGGGTCTATCTCTCTACTTCCTATTATCTGTCTTCTGCTTCTTTATTTATGATGTGGGTTTCTCATAGAAGAAAAGCCATATGGTTTTTAAGCTTGTGCATCTGATGATCTCACAACATGATGGTCTCGAGGTGCCTACGCATGATTCAAATCTGTCTTTCTTGGCAGCCGAGTAGTACTCCATTGTATATACATACCACAGCTTTTATCTGTTCACTTGTTGATGGACACATAGGCCTCTTCCCAGATTTAGCTATTATAAATTGTGCTGCTCTTGAAGACGTAGGTGTAGGCGAGGGCTTTCTGAACAGAACTCCAATGACACAAGAAACTTTTTGTTGTATTTGTTTCTTTCAGTTGCAACTCTCAGAAATATCAGTTCATGAAACAATGACTACAATTGCTCTTGCACCCTTTCTTCTAAGCAGTTGCTTCTCTACGTGCTGAATGAGAAAGAAGAATATTGAAAAAGTATCAGAAAACAGAATAAAAGACCCCATGAAGTTTTCGTGGCCCCACATTATAAAAATCTATCTACACACACACAGCTAGCTCACACATGTGATGGCAGCCAGGGGGTTGGGTTCTCCTTTGTAATATCACCCAGTAAAAAAGCAAAGGTTCTTTTCTATTTCATGCACTTAGATAATCTTTCACTGTATCAAGAAAAGACAATTATGCTTTAAAAAATTTTATCTATGATTTTATCAAAAAGTATACAGTTCATAAAAAAACTTAAATAGATGCAAATTTGCCAAGTAGGGGATGTTCTTTGACATATCTAAGTTTATTTTTGTTTTATAATAATGTAGGCTCAGTTTCAAATAGCACTGTAAACTCTCGAATGTAAACCAAGATTTCTCCACTGTGACCTCAAACACTTATTTTACATTTTCCAAACTTACTGGGAGGCTGTTAGAGGCAAAATCTCCCTAGATTTTGTTTTGCACTTTATAAATAACTGCATTCGCTCAGCTGTGAACTATTTCTTGCCAATGACATCACAGGGCTTATATTTTACCCTCTAACTTTGACAAGCAATGGAGGCCTTGACTAGATAACCTTTAGTAAATAAATGTGGGTAGACAACTTATCTAGCATTGTATTGCATTGTAGTCCTTACTTAATACCTGGACCTAGCATCTCAAAAGGATTAACAGTCTTGCCATTTATGTTAAACCAAAGCCCTTTACCATGTCACCACCTTGCATAATGCAATGCCTAACCCTTGCGTACTGCAGGCTTTCATCATAGAGCAAGCATGCGTGGAATGGGATGGGACTGATCTTGTAGAGGAAATTATGCAACATCATGGAAAGAATTTTTAAAGCTTGAATGAAGATATTTTAAAAATTGAAGGTATTTTCTAGGATATCTGATTTACCTGAAACAGGTCATTGAAATACACAGTTTTAAAATTTGAGTTTAATAGACACGGGGAACAGGGAATGATATATTTGATATCGGAACTGTCTTGAGGCTCAACATACCAAAAGCAGGTGAGAAGAGGAAGCATGTCTTTGGCTCACTAATTTTACTAATTTGTGTTATTGGGTGATCAGATATCCTTACTTAAGGGATTAGTCACTGTGGTACTGTTTTATTCCAGTGTTCCAAGAATTCCTTTGGAGATTAAAGACAAATCTTTGGAATAAGGATCCAATTTTTTTTTCAGTCCAAAAATTACTTCTTGGGACACCGGTGCAAAACATAAGAAATGAGCTAATCCCTTAAGAAAGGGATATTTGATAACTCAATAGCACAAATTAATTGTGAGAATGCTCAGGGAATCCAAATGCATTATAATTAATTTAATTCTTAAGAAATACATTGAATAATGTAGTTAATCCCCATAAATGTAACCTAGTGGAGGGAGGGTGGGAGTCCCCGTTTCTGCCCTTCTTCGCTTTCAAAAGCCAATAAGGAGCCTGAGGTTCCAAGAAACAAATTTTGTCCCTGCAGCTCCCTGGCCTCTGCATATCCCGAGGTAGAAGATTAGATAAGAGCATAAACTACCTTTCAAAAAGACAAACACTATTTTCATGCCTAAACACAGGGACACAGGTGACGGATGACTCTTGCTATTCAGTGTAATACACTCTTCTGCAATAATGACTACACTCTTCTAATCAAGGGAAAGAATCTTATCATAGAGAAAAGAGCCTATCTGGTGAATACATTTAAACTGAATGCGTGTGTTGTCTTTTGTGAACTTAATGACTCATTTTATTTTTTCCCCAAGAGGTCCAGAGTTACAAAAGCATTATATTTAAGTTATGAATTCCTCATTACAGAAATGTTTTATGTGCTACTGCATTCAGATTAAGCTCTTCTGCCAATATAAAAAAAAAAACTGCTTACCATGGCTCTATTTTATGGGCTACTTGGCATGTTTCAGCAAGACATTTAACATGTAAGATTGGTAGGTTGTCAGTTATCTTAAACAACTATCACAGCTACTGATGCCATGCAACTTCTGCCAGTGTTCTGAGCCCCTTTTTATGAAAACCACTGGCCCAAATTTCATGCCTAATCTGAGCAACTACTTTGAAGATGACAATACACAATATATTAATGGTTGTTAGTCTCTTATTATCTTGTTTTGAAATTTTGCTTCATAGTTTTTATTTTGTGTTTCTTTTTGAAAGAAAGAAAGAAAGAAAGCCCTTGGCACAAAGGGTCCGCAGGGGAAGTGTTGCTTCTCTACAAAGTTACAGACAATCAAAACCGAACAACCACACATTCGTGCATCTGGTCAACCCTTGAGTGTTCCAGGTAAGCATCTGCAGAGGACGTGACCAGTTCTTCCAGCTTTTCTGCCTGATACCCTCAGAGGAGCATGGACCGTCATTTCGCACTGGCCAGTGTTCACGACAGTCCCGACTCGCTTTCTTCTGGGGCAGGACAGTGGGATGGTAACAGGGAGAGGCAAAGCCTGCTTTCTCACTTACCCCCACCTCTGTCTGTGTCAGCAATGCACTCAGATCGTCATTGTCCCCTCATTTGTCTTTTCAGTGAATTGTTCATTTCGTACAAATGTCCTGACTGCCCACCCCGTCTAAGTTACACAAGTAAGTTCCAAAGGAAGTGACCACCGAGCTGGGGGAGCCACAGTGACTCACCAGAGTTCAAAAGCAGCAGATTGAAAAGAAACACAAAAGGCAACTGGAAATGACAACCACAAGCAGGCAGATGACTAAGGGGCCGCTAAGTGGGTCAGACAAGAAGCTTTACGGAGGAAGTGACTTAGCACTGGGCAGGTTTGCAGCAGATGGGAAAGAGAAAGGGCTTGTGTGCCCACACAGCACTCAAGGGCAGAAAGAAGGCACAGTGTGGAGTGTTATTACTGCTCTCCGTATCTCCTGTCATCGTTTCCTTTTCTGTTTACCCAGAAGGAAAGAAGATAAAGACAGCATGGTCAGAGGCTGGAACAGAGAGAGGACGGAAGGTCTGGCCCAGGGCATCATCACCTACAAGACAAGGGTTAAGCCTGAGGTCAGTTCCCAGCATCAGCACCATGGCGTCTGGGATCCAGGGGAAGGAAGGTACAGAGAGCATCATTGCCTATTTGGAGGATCAGCAGACCAGCGGGCTGACCCCCCTCCCCAGGGCTGACTGCCAATTAGGGCCCCAAAGGCACCAGGACACTGGGGACTCCTTGGTTCAGCTATGTCTTCTAGGTCAAGGCATTATCTCCCCTCCAACAAACAGGAAACTATGTGCTCGGCCCATGCCTTCCTTACTCTGCCTTAGCACTAATGAAGGTCACTGTGTCTTAGGATAGAGCAAGCATTACGGCCGCCAATGCAACAACTGAGAGATGGAAGAAAGGTCCTGGGGGCCTCCTTTTGCCTCTTTTTAGTTGTAAGCTAATTTTGCTGATCTGTGTCTCGGTTGCTTATCGCATGGGGAATGCATGCATGCTTCATGAGGTCTTTGAGATGTTTGGAAGATGAGCTGATTCCAAAAGGTCTTGGAGTTCCTGAGGGACAGGCGTGTGACTCTGCTACCAGTATCATCATGCACACCTAAATCCCCAGTCTGTCTGTCCTTACTTCCTCAGGAGACATAGAGCTGACCTCCCTGTGCACCATCCTGCATGCAGGGATTCAATAAACTGAAAAATACTCCCGAAGAAATTGCATCTGTTCTGGACTTGTACAGACTTTTTCTGCTTATCATTAGTCCCTAAATCATACAATATAGCAACTATTTACACACAGTTACATTGTATTAGTTATTATATGCAGCCTAGGGGAGATTTAAAGGATATGGAAAGACGCATTAAGTAATATAAATATTGTCCTGTTTAACATGAGTATCTACATATTTTGGTGTCATCCTTGGATATCAAGGGATGGCTTTATTGTTAAGATCTCTACCTTCAATACATTTATTAAATAGTTTGGGGGACTCAGAGTAGACACAGGAGGCAGGCAGATACAGATTTTCCCAGAAGAACACAGGTAAACTAAGTGCACCATTTCTGTGATTTCTGAAGCTCCTGAAGACACAGAACTCACTAACATTTCTTCTCACCGTGACCCATGTCTTTGGCAGGAGAAGGCAAGAGATGTCCCCAAAATCATTCTTTAATACTTTCCAAATAGGTCAAATATGAGAAATACTACCCGGGAGGAGATATGTGCCCCCTGAGAGTTCCAGTAGTCCGTGTTTTCTTGGTAAAAGAACCAACAGGTGATGAACCAAAAGCAGAGCCTTGAAAAAGGAGGGTGATTCCTCGGGTCGCCATCTCGTGGGTAGCTGAGCCTGCATTACACTAAATGGAATAAGCTGAAAGCGTGTGACCACATTTGTGTGAGGCACTAGCTTCTGACTCTGGTAGTCACCGTCACAGACACAAAGAACAATGCTGGTTGCCAGGACCCAGGAGAAAGGGGGAAAGGGAAGTCGCTGTTTGATGGTACAGAGTTCCAGTGCTGCAAGACGGGAAGAGCTCTGTGGGTAGACAGCCATGCAGGCTCAGCAATGCGAATGCACTTAATGCTGCTGCGTAGCAAACTTTCAAACCGTTCAAGCAGGGGCTCCAGGGTGGCCTGCACACTGTAGCATGCCCAGGGCCTTGGAATCCATATATGGCACTGAAATATTAAAATGCAAAAACGGTTCAAGTGACAAATTTATTATTAAATTCCACCACCGTTTTTAAAAACAGAATGCAGGAAAAATATAAACAGGTACAATCAGGCAATGACTGAGATTTGCTGGAAAATCACAGGGAGAACGAGAGGGCAAGTGAGCCGGGGATAAGTAGAGCCGGCTCTGAACTGCTACAGCCCAAAGGGGTTCATTATTCTGCATTGTACTTGTCTTATGTTGGGTGTGTTTGACCTGCCCCATTTTTTTAAAGTTAAAGGAAAACTCAGAATGTAGAGAAAGACTGTAATTTTATATTTCTGTAAGATTATTGGCGTACACCTGCCCAGAACAGCTCTGCAGATACACATTGCTTTTGAAATAAACATGGAATGGGGGCGGGGTGCATCTCAGCGGAAGAGCACACCCCTAGGGTGCCTGAGCCTCTGGGTCCACCCCCAGCAGCTTCAAAAACAAAGAGGCCTGGGGATTTAGCTCAAGAGCGTAAGCCCTGCCTGGCAAGCAAACATGCACGAGGTTGTGAGTTCGAGCCCTGGTACCAAAAAAAAAAAAAACGGTCTGAAAGAAAAAAAGAAAATCAAAATCTGAAAGAAAAAGAATGACCCAAGTAACAAAACAATGCTGGATTGTGCAATGTGCTGCTTCAGAGAGGGATGTGAGCTCCGCGGAATGGCAGTCTCAGCACTCAGGAGGCCGAGGCAGGAAGACTGAAAGTCTCAGCCTCACCTAAGCATGCAGTGACTTCATGAGGTCCCGTCTCAAATGTGGCTGGCAGCTCATGCCTGTAATCATAGCACCTGGGACTGAGGCAGGAGGATTGCTGTGAGTTTGAGGCCAGCCTGGGCTACGTGGTGACACCCTATCTCGAAAAAAAGAAAGGACAAGGAAACGAAAAGAAATGAAACAATAAATACATACAAGCACATCTACATACACGTAAATACAAACAAGCAACCTAACAAAGGGCTGGGGATGCCGCTCAGCCCTGTGTTCACTTTCCAGCATTGTCAATAAGTAAATAAATAAATACAGTCAATAAATGCACGAGGGTGCATCCATATAAAACGTCAGTGTGCAACGCTGATTATAAAGTGCAAAATTTACACATCAAGACCCTTTCATGCTCTTTGCCCTAGGCTAATTGTCATGCAAAGGGCCACCGTAAAGCCTGTTCTCCTGCTTTCCAGGGTCCCACAGGGTGAGTGACAGAAGTGATTCCCAGGCCCAGCATCTGGGCTCTTTGGGGAGAGATGGCCTGGGGCAGAGCTGGCTGATGGCTCTGCCTGGCCTTGCTGCCAGGGGTCAGCTGGGTCTGGAACGCTCATCAATCTAACCTGGGGAAGGGAGCTAACAGGAGAGAGAGAGAGAGAGACAGACAGACAGGCAGACAGACAGAGACAGCTGCACACAAGTTACTCTAGGTCTCCTGCCCTCCTGTTTTTATAGTGTATGATCTCCCACAAAGTAATCACATATGCCCACTTAGCCATCTAGCAAAAAAAAAAAAAAACCCTACTTTTTTTAAAGGTTGTATATCTGCCACATTATTTCTCTTGATATTTACATGTGGTTAAATACAACTGGTAAAGTGAATGATCTTGTAACATTATTCCATGAAAAGGGACAAAATTACAATTTATTTCCACTGCTAACAGAAAAATAAGACTATTTGATGATGGTTTTTGGAAGTCACATGGAGGATAATACAAACACAACCCCAGCTGGGAGTTGGCCAGGATCCATGGCCCCTGAGGAGCATCCACAGTGGTCACAAGGTCCTCAGTGGGTAAAGTCTGTTTCCATTCTCAGCTGCGTCACCCAGCACACTGACAGGTGTTGCGTGGTCTTATACAGATAGAAAAGAGGGTGTGACACTTGTCCCCTATGAGCTGCTCTGTGACATGTCTGGATCTGGGATGAGGCTCCTAGACTGGTTCTCCATCCACTGTCCCATGGCAACCCAAGGATGCTTTGATGAGTGAGTGGGACGGATGAGTGACCTCCAAGAAGCACTAGAGAAGAGAGAATTGGGAACTAACTCTGACGTCCCTGAGCTGGCCTACAGTCCAAATCTGACATGATTCTAAAATCCTAAGAAACCATTCCAAAGGAAAAGACAAAATCTGCAAATGTCTATTACAGATATCCCCTTCCTCGTGCTCTGGCTCTATTTTAATAGTTTCACTGGACAGTCAGACCTGCCTTAAACCTCCCCAGGACAGAGATGGGGTAATCGGTGCCGTCTCCTTGCAGGGTAAGGCTGGTAGTCAGTCCCAATCATGGGCTGCCTTTCCACGGCCTGGCGTAGTGAGAGGCTGCTTTGGGGTCACCGTTGCTTCCGCAGACCTGGGCTGGGGTGTGACTGGACACAGCCCCTCCCTTTTAAGGATGAAACTGTCCCTGCTGCAGAAGGAAGGCCTTGATCATTTCCAAGTGTTTTCCAACTCCAGCGTGATTCCACAAATGAATTCAAAATGACAACTTGGGTTTGTTTTAAAAGGGAAATGAAATCCAACAACTGTGCCTACGGAGACAGTGACCAGAAGAGCTACTGAGCCTTTGAGATGAGAAATATACAGAACCACAGGGAAGACAGACCAAAAGCCCCAGACAGCAGGAAGCTAAATGGAGCCTCTTTCACCACCTCCCTTCAGTCCTGGGCACACTGCCTCTGGTTCCTCCCCTCCTCCTTCTCATCTCCCTCCCCCTTCTCATGCCCATTCCCCTCCTCCTCCCTCTCCTCCTCTTCCTCCTTCTTCTCCTCCTTTCCCTCCTCTTTCTCCTCCTACTCCTCCCCTCCCTCCTCCTGTGCCTCCTCCTCTCCTCCCTCCTCCCCTCCCTCCTCATCCCCCTCCTCCTCCTCCTCCTCCCCTCTTCCCCCCTCCTTCTCCGGCTTCCAAACATGCAGGAAGGAAACATATTACTCATGGGTCTACACACAGTGTGTCATTTCGCCAGGTTTTCATTTTTTAATAAGCTCGCTTATCATTAGACCTCTCTCATTTTAACTTCCCTGCATCCTTCCAACAACTGTGTAATGAGGACACAGTAAAACCAAAGCACATCATAAGACCCGATGGCTCCTTTTAAAAAGCTGACCCAGAGTTCTAGTTTACTAACCAAAATGACTGCGGCCGGGCACGTTAGTCCTTTAACCTTTTTATTGAGTAGATCCATGAAAACAATTAAAGCTAGGATTTCCCCCACCTCCAGTGATTATCATATTCTCTCCCCGGCCCTTTCCATTCCATTTCAAAGAACGAGCAGGCGTGCGTCATACCCGATGCAGAGGCTCCGGTGTGCCATTCTCCTAAGGTGAGCCAACGGTGGGCCGTCGGTGTACCCACAAGGCTGCACCAAACAAGAAGGAAAACAGGAAAGAAACAGAGAGGCAAAAACTGGGGGGCGGGGATGGTATTTAAAGCTCTCATAAAATTAAATCTCAGATTTAAATTCTCCCTCATATTTTATTGTCTTTTCTTTTTCCTGTGGTAAATGGTAATTAGAGTCAATAATCTTTTGCTGAGCGAGCACCTTGTCTTCACAGTGTTTATATCATCATCATCAAAGCTCTGCCTGAAGGCCCTGGCGTGTTAATAATTTAAGGTGTGCACAGCCTAGTTATAGCAGGAAGCCTAGTTATTGAGTTTGTAAACCAGCCGATGATTTATGGGAACACCTTGCATGAGTCATGCTCATTAAATAAAATACTTGGGTTTAATAAGGAACATGGGGTAAACAGTCCTTCCCGTTACAGGGTGACTGTGCAAGTGGAGGCTGTTGAGTTTTGTCACCAGGCTCCCCAATGCTATTTTGTCTTAATTGTATTGGCAGCGAGGAGGGAGGCAGGAAGGGAGGGTGGCTGTCTCCGAGTGTCTGCACAGGCATCACCAGCTGAAGATTTCTGTCCCCAGAGAAGCCAAATCCTCCGATAAGGAGAATACTAAATCGCCCTCTACTAAAAGGCTACTAATTAAGAAACCAGAAATGTTCACGGAAATAAAATTACAAGAAGAAATCAATATACGGTTGTTAAATGTAGCCCGCATTTAAGACCCATAACTATATTTTACCTTTAAACACTATAGTTTACTCATTAGGCATTCCTAAGCAGACCGAGACAGCAAAAACCAAAGAGCATTGTAGTCTGTCTAAAAGAAAATTCGTACACAGGGTGCATTTTTAACTTTCCAAAAAGAGAGCGAGAAGGGGCAAACTGACCTTCTAAGTGTTGGTCGTATTTGAAAAATTCCTCCACCTTCCTATCCAATTTGCTGGACTTTGGGTCATTTCTAGGCAAAAGTATCCAAAAGATTTCATGAGCAGCGGTCACTCAAGGAAAATCAGTCCCATTCACTGAACATAATACAGAGTTGGTAGTTTTTATCAGCTTTTTTTAGAGAATAAACTTATCGTGAAAGGAAGCTGCCCCTGCTGATGACTGGGAAAATGTACTTTGTGGTCTCTGTGTTACCGCAAAGAAAATGGTTAATCTGAGTTTCAAATTACAGCGCTTTCCTCGGGGACTCCTACCTGGTTTCCCAGCTGGGCTCCGTTTGCACCACCATCCTAAAGATTTGCTTGCTTGAGGCAGGCAGAAGAAACACCACATGCCCCTTCGGACTCCTCCAGACCAGAGGGTGTCTCGGAGCCTGTCCTGGTTTTAAATAAAGTTTCATATTTCACTTGAAAGTATACAATGCTCTTTTCTCTTTATAATGAAAAAGGAACCTTGAAGTAATATAAAAAACCACGCTCGATGAGCTTGTTCACAGGACTTTCTACACCACCTCAAACCCGAAGAGGAATATCAGTGGACTCACTTACACTGCGTACCACGAAGGATCCAGTTTCCCAAATACGCTCAATTTTACCCAGCCACGAAATATTAAAAAGTACATCCTTACTCTTCTCACTTCCAAGATCTATTTTATACCTTTCTGTGTACAGAAATGCTGCATAAAGTTATTTCAAGTCAAAGCAGTTTATTCAAAAGGTTTTAAACTTTAAGAGGCCTCATGAACATGTTAATAATATTTACAAGACAAATCAGACAGTGTAGCTTCTAGCAGCCCCAAAATAAGTATTTGCTTTATTTTCTGTATTACATAGTTGTACACTGTTGTACAACTTTTGATTAATCAATGATTGTATTAACAAGATCCGTGCCGTCCTCCTGTGTCCTAAGGTCTGATACATGTTATTTTCCTGTGATGGCACCCAAGTCAGGCATGATTTTCACAAATTTGACTTTGATTTCAGAAAGATGTTGGAGCAAAAATCAAACAGCCGTGAATCCATTTTTTGAAAAAATCCTTGTAGCCAAGCATGGTGACACCTGCACATGCCTAGAATCCCAGGATTGTGGGAGGCTGAGTCAGGAAGACTGTACATTTGAGCCCAGTCTGGGGAATTTTAGCAACTTAGCAAGTCCTTGTCTCGAAATTTAAATAAAATTAAAATTAAAATAATGTGTGTGTGTGTGTGCGTGTGCGTGTGCGTGTGCGTGTGTGTGTGTGTGTGTTCTGGTAAATTTAGTTGAAAGAAATTGCTGAGTGTTGAGATGATCTTATGGCCAGAGTCACACAGCTGTTCATTATTTTGGTTCTTCTAAGAGTGGAAATACATCGCTCTTTAGGTTCCTGGAAAGTATTTCCCCCTTCTAAGGCCTTCACACGTGTTTGCTCTCAGCCTCTGTAAGAGCAGGTCCTCAAAGCAAGAGCTCCTTAGCCAGGGTGCCCGTGACACCCCACAGAGCCCACAGACCCTAACCCCAAAGCCGGACCCCAGGCCACCACTGGGCTCTCCGCTGTGTCTGTTATCATCCATTGCACTACAAAGTGGACAACGTTTCACCTCCTGGAGACGTACCCTGGTTCTCACAGTTCCCTGGCAAAGGACCATAAAATGAGGGCAAGCATGAGCATTTTGAAAAGCATTTGCTTCCCAACCTGCCAGCTGCCTTTTCCAAAATATTTGACGTGCAGTCTACTGCTTCTGACGTCAGTGGGAGTTGGATTTCTTGAAGAGGGTGGCAAAGATAATATTTGCAAAGTCAGCTTTGCAAAACTCAACTTTTCTCCCCTTTGCCACAGATAGAATGATAAGCCTGGAACTGGCATTACCTGGGTTTTCACAGAGAACACCCTGGCTGGTTCCCCTGCCAAATCAGGGAGATGAGTCTTTAACAAAACTAGGGGAGTGCTTGGAATGGCCAGGCCACCACACCTGTGCGATAGCATCTCAGCTCCTCCCTCCAAAGACAATAATAACGTAGCAATTTTTGTAAATGCCTCTGCTCCATCTTATTTACAGTGCCAAAATGTAAGCACTCTGGGAAACAGATTGTTTATGCACACCCAAAGATAAATATTTACAGTACTAGCTAGCAAATGCAAAACCTGTCACTAGAGAGACAGTGCAAAAGGCATCTTCTTAAGGGTGTGTGTCTTTAGTGCTTTCTGACCCCAGCTACTTTGTAAGGAGACACTTGGGGACACGACTGTCAGAAAGAATCCATTTTATTCTCTGTGTCCTGAGCTACATAGCAGCAATTGCCAGACTCAGGAACTTTTTTGCCAACCCTGAAATGCTTCCCAGAAATAAAAGCACAGATAAGCCAGGAGAAAAGCAGAGGCCGAGAGAGATAAAAATCTTTAAAATCTTGCAGGGGGAGGTGTCTCTCCCCGGCCTCCCTCACTCTGTGGGAGGACAGTGACCGCTGGCCGCTCCAGCCACCCTGAATGTATAGCTGCCTTTTGTGCCCGGGGGCCAGAGCAGATTTCTTTACGGGAGATGCAATCAGCTCTAACCAATCAGTAAGAAGGGTTAATCAGCTGATCGATTGGTCCCTGAGCAGCCGGGACCTGGCTCCTCTCTGACTGGCTCTAGCGTGGCCTTGGGGCAAGAGGTTGGGAACTTTTAATTATCCACAGCAGCCTCCGCTCTGATTGAATGGTCAATGGGTTTACTACCGAGGGGGCGCTGCTTGAATAATAATAGAAAACAATTCGAACTCCGGCGAGTGCAAACAGAGGCCCAGAAAAGACACTTGGAGATGTAGAATATGCGTTGAAGACGAGTTAATTGCCTGGCAGAATCCAAATTTCAAAGGTCTGGAAGGGATTTTATCCACGTGGGGTAGGCGCTGGCAGAGAAAGCCCCAGTGAGATGGCATTCTCTTTCTGTCTCTTTTCTTTTTTTCTCCTTACTGGCCCTGTGAGCATCCCTGGCTGCCCAGGACAAAGGATAACTTGCTCACCTTGGTGATTAAAAAAATGATCACCGGGAGAAATTTGTATTTTGACATTTGCAGACGCTGTCAGGGCTTCCTGATTTTTCATCATGAAGTTGATCGAGAGGAACAATCACACGCCTGTTCCTCCATGTAGGATGTGCTGATTCTGTAAGGAGCAAGGGGAAAGGGTGGGGGCAGAGAAGGGGACAAGATTTAACTGTGATCCCAAAATATGATAATCATACCCAGTGGTTATTAAAAGCTTGGCTCCAGTCTATGGGATGGAGACTTTCCACTATACAGTCTCCAAACAGAACACATCGTTCATCCCGTACTCCATACACAGACCTGCCTTTCCTCTGATGAACCAGCTCTCTCACGTGCTCCCTGCCTCCCTCGAAGATTAAGCCAACAAGTGCCTCCGAATAGAAATGCTCTTTGTGCCTGAGTCTTCTGAAGGCATCACAGGAAAGCTAAGGCCCCAAAAGGGCAAAATACCCGGTTGGCAACTCTACGGCACTAAGGGGAGTGAAAGAGGCAAGTGATTTATTTCTCAGAGCTGCAGAAAGGGATTTGGGGCTCTGTTGAGAGAGACCGAGACAGACAGAGAGACAGAGACAGAGACAGGAAACAAAGAAAGAAAGAAAGAAAGAAAGAAAGAAAGAAAGAAAGAAAGAAAGAAAGAAAGAAAGAAAAAAAGAAAGAAAGAAAGAAAGAAAGAAAGAAAGACAGACAAAAGGTTTATTTTACCGTGAGACCAGTGTTCCTCACCTAGAGCCTTTGCAAGATATCAGCTGGAAATCTTGGTCAAGACCCTTAAACTGCCCAGAATTAGACTTCAGCAGATTTCATGTTTAAAAATTTTGCCTTTCTCCAGTGATCTCATATAAACCCGGTGCGCTCATCAGCCTGCCAGAGTCATTACTATTTATATTCCCCTCCCCTGGCTGGTGCAGTCAATTCATAATTGTCCACTTTTTCTAATTAATCACAAAAGATTTTTGTTTTGCCCGCAGCTAGTTCTGGGGTGACTCACGATGGCAGGCAGAAGCTCATACATCAAACACAGGCCCTTTCTCACTCTGGCCTTCTGCTGGGGAGAGCGGCTCCACCAAAGAGGCGCACCCTGGGCATGTGCTGCGGGCTGCGGAGCAGACGCCCCAACCTGCCCTCCGCTGTGTGACTTGTTATTTTTATCCGAGGCTTGCGTTCTCACGCCAGATCAGATCCAGAGAGCGCGGCCAGGTTTCTAAATTCAGAGCCTTCTGTCCGAGCTTCTTTTTCCTCCCTGTCTCCTGTCTTCCTCCTTCTCTGCTTTTGTCTGAATGTTCAAACAGCAGCATTTCCCAAAGAAGGCTCGAGACAGCATCCTTCATGGTCTTCAGTCCTATGCATGGTGCGCTTTTGTGGACACAGCAACAAAGAATGCCGCCAGAAGACGACGAAAATATCGTGGCCTATAAAATTCACACCGTGCGGGCCCTCGGGGAGTGCGCTCAGGGTCAGCTGCTCTTATTAAAGACACCAGGGGCCGTGGCAGCAGGTGAGCCCTGGAAAGGTGTCTGGTACAGGTGACCCCTCTACTGCTGGGAAAGAGGTCGAGACCAGATAGGACAACCTAAACACTTCATGATTAGAGAGCCACCTGGAAAGGGAAAAGGCTCCCAGTGTCCTGGGTCACCTGCACTGCATGGGATGAATTTCAAGGTGTGATCAAAGAATGCAGAAGTCTTTGGTTTGGTTTGGTTTGGTTTGGGTTGGGTTGGGTTGGGTTGGTTTGAGCTGGGTTAGTTTTTTTTTGGTTTTTTGTTTGTTTGTTTTGTCTTGTTCTGTTTTGTTTTTTGAGACATCTCATTATTTAGTTCAGCTTGGCCTTGAACTCTCTATGTAGCCCAAGCTGGTCTTAAATTCATGGTGATCTTCCTGCCTCAGCCTACCAAGCACTGGGATTACAGGCATGTGCCTGGCTCCTAGAAGGTCTCTTTTGATCACTTTCCTTCTGCATGGACATAGGGGCCAGCACAGTCATCACAGGAGAAACCAAGCTACTCAGTATCTTGGTAAAACCTTCAGCACTCCATTGGGTGCTTTAGAACATGTCAGGTGACTTTTAGCTTTGTATCTGACCAGGCCTCTGCATCCATGGATTTCGCATTCATGGATTCGACCAGCTGCAGATCAAACACATTCAAGGAAAAGTGCATCTTTATGGAACATATTTACACTTTCTTTTCTGGTTTTTTTTCCCCCTCTTTCTGGGGCATCGCAGATGGAACCCAGGGCTCTGTGCATTCCGCTGAGATACACTGCAGACTCTGAGCCTTGCTTTTATATCAGTATTTTCCAAACACGTTTGCCTGGCATTTGTACTGTGTTGGATATGGTAAGTCATCTAGAGGTGACAAAGGACACAGGAGAACTGCACAGGTGATAAGCAATACCAGGTCATCTTATGTAAGAGTCCATGTGGGGCTCAGGAACCCTTCCCTGTGCATGCAGAGGGACATCTGTACCTTTCGAGTTTCCAGAATGTTCCAGATGTGTCATCAAGGTAGATATAGTCCCCGTGGCACCACAAATGCACAGTTCCTTGTGTGACACACTGTTCCCAAAGCCCCAGGGCTCCCGCACACCTGCCCATCTCCCCAGACACCATTTGCAAAGGACTCCGTTAGTGCTAACGAGGAGCCACCTCCCCTGAGAAGTCCGCTTGACCACCTGGCCCACCCTAACCCGCACACCTGTCCCACCAGAGTGTCTTTTCTGTCACAGCACCTGTCACCTGGTGTTAGCATTATCTATGTACCTGCCAGGTTCTTCCGTGGAGGGGGTGGGCTCTGCTGGAGCGGGGAAGGGTCCCCACGTTTCTTCTCAGCCTGGCACACCTGTCCAGAATGGGCTCCCAAGAGAGCACCCGGAAGAAAAGCTTCACCACAGGACGGGACGGGAAGGTTGCACTAAGTTCGAGCGATGCCAGAAACTAGAAGCAGGCTTCACTGCCCAAGTGTCTACCTGTAGGTGGCCTCACTCTCCACATCCGTCATGTGACCCACCCTGTAAGTTCCCAGTCCTCACATGTGAGACCCGAGCTGGGGGGCAGTGCATTCTGAACCCTAATTACAAGAAAAATAAAAGAATGCTGTCATTTTCTCCCCATTAGGGAAGACCAACCAGACTGGCTTTGCGCTGGGGCTCCTGCCCTTCGAAGCTGGTTTGCATAATAAGGGCTGGGGGCAGAAGGGGACATGGAAGAGCAGACAGCTGCTCACCGTGGTATCAAAGTCACCTATTTTTTCCACTTTACAAAAACTCTGGAGAAGGGAAATCCCAGCTAGCTCCTGGCTCTCTGAAGTTTTTAGAAAGAAGGCCTGGATTTTTGTTAACGCCTGGGTACCTAAACTGGCTAGGACCTGACATCCCCAAGCCTTTGAAGCTCATATTGATTCATAGATTTCCGTTGAGCACGTGCCCTAACTCCAGGGCACTGAACCCAGCGCCTTTATACTGAGCTGCATTGTCAGCCTTTTTTTTTTTTTTTCTTTAAAAAACGTATTATTGTGAGACAGGCTCTCCCTAAATTGCTAGATTCCCAGGCTGGGATCCAGCCTACAATCTTCCTGCCTCAGCCTCGCAGAGATTTGGGATTACAGGCCTTTGGCACCCTGCCCTACTCCGCACATTCTTATTTTTAAGTGAACAATGCTGAGCCTGCTACTCCGGCTGGGTAGACAGAGCTATGGGGCTTGGTCAAGCCTGAAGGAATCCTGGAGCAGTGGGGGAAGGCACAGTGGAGGCTGGAACCTGAAAGATTAGAGGCGGGGAGAGTTCCGGTGCACAGGTTCCCTTGGTCCCAATCCTGGAGAACTTAGCCGCACTCCTTCCCCAAGGACCTGAAAGGTGCCCACAGCTGTGTGTGAGCATGGAGGGAAGCCCGTTCCTTTGGAAACCACAGTACCAGGGACCTTGGGAACCAATGGCTGCAGGCTGGGGCGTGGGGGGTACAGGCATGTGTGCTTACACGTGTGTGCATGTGTGTGCTGGGGAAAGAGCCCAAAACCTCACCGTTGACCTCTCTCCCAACCCCCTGACCGAAGGCTTTAAACAGGTGTGTGTTAAAGACTCAAATTTATGTGGTCTATAAGGCATCCAGGTGGAGTGTGGAGAAGGGAGAGAGACAGACAGACAGACTGAGAGGAGAGACAGACAGACAGAGACAGAGAAGAGAGACAGACAGAGAGAAACAGAGACAGAGAGGAGAGACAGATGGACAGAGAGAGAGACAGGAGGAGCAAACAGGGAGGCCGAGGCCGGGGGTGCCCAGGCAGCCATGTGAGGCCCAGGAGAGACAGACTGCGGCCCTGGGACAGAAGGAAGTGGGGGAGGTGTGGAGATGTTCAGAAGGGAGAGACAATGAGTGGCAGACCTTTCTATCAGGGCAGCTGAGATTAGCAACTTAGCATCCCAAGTACTCAGCACGGCTTTTACCTGCCACCTCCAACCCCACAAACCTAAACTAAGGATGAATTTAGGAAAAGCAAGTGACAGGTGACCCTGAGGCACCCACCCCACTGTCGCTGAACCAAACACAAGATCCAGGTAGGAGCAGTTCATTGTTATCCTGCATCTCAGGATGCTGTGAGACAGGAGCCGAAGGTGACCTTGGACATCACCATCACCATCCTGAGCCACCTCCCCACCTCCCCCCACACCCCTCAACTCCCCACCTGGCCCACACCTCATCCCATCTCCCACACCCCTTCTTCATGGGGCCCACCCAGGCCCATGCTCTCCCACGTTCAGCTGTGGTTCACATACTGAAGGGTGGTGATGATATTTACTTCTCAGGCGGCCTGAGAAAACCTACCACCATCAGATAACCCCAAGTGAGCCCCTCAGGAGACCTGCACCCTAAGCACAGAAACACTTCCTGAAAGTGGATCTGAGTCCCATCCACGGGGATCTCCCTGCCCACCCCCCAACTCCCTACCCCTGTTCAGTGCCAGCAGCATAAATATCTGGACACAGGACATCACCGACCCCAGAGAACGCTGCGGTGCAGGGGATCCTGACAGCAGTCCACACAGGAAGAGAATTCTAACCTACCTGAAAACTCTACCAGCAAAATCACACTATCTGAGACTACAAGTGAGGGAGAAGCTTAAACATATCAACAACAAGAACACTTCCCACGAACACCCAGATAACTCCAGGCATCCCCAGGCATCCTAGCAGGTCAGCTGTTAACCCCTCGGCCACTCTGAACTCAGGGGCCACGCACTTCCTTTCCTGCCCTCAATTACTACCTTTCTGGCATGCCTCGTGCAAATCTTACTTCAGGACACCACAATGCTGGAAAGAATCCCTAGAAAGGGCCCACATAACCCCAGAACCCAGTAACAATTCTAAAAACAGGCACTCTTCCAGCCAGCTTTCCCCAGGAGCAAATTCCTCCCCTCCTTCCCTTGAAGAAGGGTTCAAAATGAAAAGAGGGTTGCATGTGTAGCTCCATGGTAGAGAGCTCACCTGATATGTGAGGCCCTGGGTTCAAACCCCAGCACTGAAAGAAGGCACTTAAAATGGGAAAAATGTTCAGTGTAAAAGATCGCTACACCCGGCTCACACCTCCCTCCATTTAGCTGAGTTCACACAAAATACTGAAATCTCATGTTAAATTAGGGGTGGTGGTGCATGGCTGTAATTCAGTTACTGGGGAGACTGAGGCAGGAGGAGTGTAAGTTTGAGACCAGCCTGGGCAACTTAGGAAACCCCTATCTCGAAATGAAAGAAAGGAGGGAAGGGAGGAAGGAAGGAAGGAAGGAAGGAAGGAAGGAAGGAAGGAAGGAAGGAAGGGAAGGAAGGAACTGAGGATTTGGGTTCCATGGGTGGGAGCCTGACCTGAAAGGGAAATCCCACTTGTCCCAGGTGGAAGAAGCCATGAACCCCCAGCAGCACAGCCCTGGTCAGACCCAGCTGCACTGCTGCCTTGTCCTGGACTTTGGGTTCTAACTCTACACCTGCACTAAGAATAGAGCTCCAGGGCAGGGGTGTGGCTCAGTGGTAGAGCACTTGTCTGGCATACCTGAGGGGAGGAGAAAGGGGTGAGCCATTCCTTCTAGAGCTTTCTCTAGACCTCCTTCCTGCAGGCTGATGGACCAGGACAGCAGAGGGGACAGGAAGAGGATGGAGGTCGCGAGCTCCACAGCCCTCTCTCCAAGGTGCAGCAGTGCGTGATGCTCACAGGGACAGAAGTCACTTTTGTGGGCAGCCACTTATGTCCTGGTGGTTTGGGGTAGCGATAGAGGAACGGGTTGCTAGGAATGCTGGGAGCACTGAGCGCCACCACGCAGTGAGGCACAGCAAGGTCTCCTTTCCTCCCGCTTGCTTCTCTCCTCTGTGTCTCCATTCCTGGTTTCCATTTTTCCTTCCAGATTTTTGGTCTAAGGGAAGATACTCTTGTGGCTTTATACACTTGGTTTGTTTGTAAATGCTTTCAAAATTTAAAAAAAATTTTTCAAGCCAAAAGTGACCTTCAAGAATTTGAGTTTTTTCTGGGAAAAGATGGAAATTAAGACTACATGACTGGGAGCGTGGCTCAGTAGTAGACAGCATGTGTTAGTGTGTGTGAGGCCCTGGGCGCAGTCCCAGGAAGAGAAGGAAGGAAGGAAGGAAGAGAAGGAGAGGAGAGGGAGAAAGATGGGAAATTAGACTCCAGCTCAAATAAATAAACATACGGACCCACCTGAGACACTCACCTGTCTTGCAACTTCTCCAGAGTGGCAGATGAGCCCGGGTACAGCAGGAAATACTCCTGTTGGCTGCTTTGGACCTTCCTTTGGGTGTCCGCCCCTCTGCTGGGGGGACGCATGCCAGGCTCACTTGGAAAGACT
This sequence comes from Cavia porcellus, assembly GCF_034190915.1. Taxonomy (NCBI): domain Eukaryota; kingdom Metazoa; phylum Chordata; class Mammalia; order Rodentia; family Caviidae; genus Cavia; species Cavia porcellus. The sequence goes on from NW_026947496.1 coordinate 15,343,732, forward strand.
TCTACAAATGCAGCAGTGTTCCGTGGCTGGGTTCAGCTGATATTAGATGCAAAGTACCTTAAATGAGTCACAGGGTGACCCCTGGAACCGTGAGGCACCTACTACAAGGGCCGCTACAAGAGACCTTGTGTTTTATAGCATCTTCTCCTGGGATGGGTCCCACACTCTGATTTTCTTTTTTATCAAGCTGAAGAGGATGTATTTTACAATAATGGCTTTAGATCCAACGTGTCCAGGGCCAACACAAATAGGGTATTACGACTTAAAGAACTGTACCTCAGGCACCGTTTTACGAGAACTGGTGTTCCCATCAAACGATACATCCGAGTACTTTATATGAAGCGTGGACAAATCATTTGCCTGAGGATTAGGTGTTGTGCCATTGAAACATAAGCCTTCTGTTGATTTCTTTTTGCCTTAACTGCCAAGCCAAACACGGTCAAAGAAGGCGCTGCGAGCCCTGCCACAAATCCACTGTGTCCTGCATGTCGTGTGACATGGAATAAACACTGCAGCCCAAACAGTGTAAGACACCAGCACCCACTGCATGCGTGGTTTGCATCCGCGTCTATCCCTGGTGTGTCTGACGCGTATCCCTGGGTGTATTTTCATGACCAGAGAGTTCCACTTACATGGCACTGTGGATTGTACAGTATAGAAGAAAGAGAGTATAGTGCCCAGAAGAAGCCACCAGGACCCCACACACACCCACTGAGCTCAGAGTAACCCACTCCACTCGATTCTTCTCAGCCAGCCCATCTGGAAGCAGCAAGATGGGGGTGTCCTAGTGAGCTAATAATGTGCTGGGTTCAGCTGATGTTAGATGCACAGCCACTGTAAATAATGACAAGGGAAAATGTCTGAGCCAGGCTGGGGTGGCACATGTGTGTAATCCTAGCTACTCAAAGGCTGGGGCAGGACAGTCTCAAGTTCAAAGTCAAATTAGTGAGACCTGGTCTCAAAAGAAAACGTTCTGGGGATATAGCTGAGGATATAGCACCATTGCTTAGCATGCACAAGACCCTAGTTTCAATTCTCAGTTTCATAAAAATTAAAAATAGAAGAAAAGTCTGTGCACCATCCCTACAATTCTGAGTGTTTTCAGACCTCTGGTCCACAGCTGCTTGATTCCACGGATGCGGAACTCCTGGACATGGAGAGGTGAGCATATGTGAAAACAGGACACCTGGTCTTCCTTTCCCATCGAGTTGCCTAGAAAACACTAAAGCCAAGTTCTGTCGCCTGGGTGGACAAAGTGAGGGCCAAGCGGGTGGGGTGAGTGATGTTAGGGTACGGGCTCCTCTTCCTCCTCCAGGTAATGTGCCAGCCCTGTCAGTCCTCTGCCCACCTCTAAACTGCCCGTCTTCTCCTGGGGGTAACAGGAGAATCTTCACCAAGCTTCTCGCCAAGGGCAGGTAGGGCACTCCTGGGTTCGATCCCCAGCACAGAACCCAACCCAAACCAACCCAATCCCAACAAAACAAAACAGTCTTCATTCTATTATTTTTAAAATATGCCAGCTAAAATACTCAGCAGAATTAATCAACAAATAATACTATTCTTGCTCTCCGCCTTGTCCGTGGCTTCTTTCTGCTGGGAGGAGAATTTCCCAGAGTTTGATGGTCTGAATCTGGCATCCTCCCCCCAAGCTATCTCCAGTTACCCCCTGCCGAGAAACCTGGCCATGAACCTCCCATCACGTCTTGCTTGTGCCCAGGCTGCAGGGTCTCCTAGCATGGGTCCCTCGTGGGGGATCTCTGAAGCATCACAGACCTCTCAGGAAGGGTAGATGTGTGGATTTGAACATGGTCTCTCACATCTACAGCTCACACTCTACAAATCACAGACACTGACATTCACTGTTACAGGACGCTAAGGCACCTTTTCCCTGTGTGTCTGTTACATAATTTTCAAGTCTGTGCATATATTCCGGGAAGCATGCCCCACCCCACACTTTACTTACTGAAACAATAGGACTCAATCTCTTCAGCATTTCTGCATTTTCTCCATCCGTCCGGAGGAACCTGCTCACTCTGAACCAGCTGCCTCCTGATGGCTTGGTGTTACAAGCGCTGAGTAATCAGAAAAACATGTGCACTGGCTCCCGATGGAAAATTATGAAGCGTCAATTTGTCAGAAACTAATGAGTCTCCCACACAACCTTAAGCACCTTTGCTACTTTGCTGAGAAAGACAAGGGGAAAACACCATCAGGTAATTAGTGGTTTAAATGATCAAGTGCAGTGTTCGTGAACATAGCCCAGTAGTCTGAAGAAGTGATGTAAGCTTTGATATGGACAAATTCATGTGAGAGAAAAATTTAGGAGGACATCCCTTTACAAAACAGCTTTACTGGCAACCTGCAGGGGCTGCAGACTTTGAGATTTTATTGTGATTCAGCCTGGAAGGTGATCTCTTGCTCCTCTATGCTACTTTAGCTTCTGTCCAAATTCTAGTTATGATTTTAGTGCCTTTTATCTTTTCTTTTGTTTTTGTTTTTTCTCTTTCCTGTTCTCTCTCTCTCTTTCTCTCTCTCTCTCTCTTTCTCTCTCTCTCTCTTGCATTCTTTCCCATACTAGGGATGGAATCCAGTGCCTTTGCATTCACCTCTATACCTATATATTTGCTTGTTTTGTGATTCTGAGGACCGAGCCCGAGGTCTGTACCCTGAGCTACATGCGTTTTGGGACCTTCATTTCAATACAGGGCCTCACTAAATTGCTAAATTGTCCAGACTCAGTTTGAGACCCTCATGTCTCACCCTCCCAGAGCATGGGGATCACAGGCGTGTGCCACCGCCCCCAGATCCATTCTTAGTTTTCTTGTTTGTTTGTGTTTGCTTTGCCTCATTTTTTGCGAGAGGGTCTCTCTAACCCACTAAGTGGACTTCAACTCAGTACTCCTGCCCTGGCCTCCTTGTTTTCCTGTTTTTGTCTCTTTTGCCGAACTGTACGCTGCTTCAGGGAAAGACCCCTGGCTCACTCATCCTTGAGACTTCAGAGCCTGGCATTCAGCCGACACCCAGCGACCCATCTGTGCTGGCGAATGCTTGAGTGTGACCCTCCAGACCCCGCACCAATGTGTGGCTGGCATTTTCAACCGAGCCAAGCTGCAAAGAGGGCTGCCATTGACCCAACTTTTTTCCTGCCTAATTCTTCTCTGTTGGTACACTGAGGATGCCCTGGGCGCAAAATATCCACAGCCAGAGAGAGGCCAAGGACACTTGCAAGCTACAGGAAAGTGTGACGAGCTGCTGGCAGCCCCAGGTGCTGTTGTGTGACTTCATTTTGAAAGACTTTAACCATGTAACCTTATAACCTCCATGGCCCTGCCGAGACAATGTCCTGGGGCAGGCTATTCCAGGGCCATGAGGAGCGTACGTGGCATTAGCCCCATTGCACTTTCCTCCTAGCTGACTCACCCAGGAGGTGAAGCCAGAGGCCAGCCTTCCTCCTCTCCTGTCTTCCCCTGCACAGGGGGAGCAAGGATAATCGAGTGACTGACATTACTCACGAAGAAGAGGATGAGACTGAAGGCAACTGTGTGAAGCATTTAGGGCCACCAAGAATTTTTAAAAAGCCAACATGCAAGCAAAGTGAAAGTGGTAAGTAACTCCTTTCACCCAAGAGCAAGAACGCAAGGAGGAGACTCAGCTTTGTTCCGGCTGCTTACTGACTTCAGATCCCTGGTGCAGGTCTCCTCTAAGTGCAATCAACGGTCCCCCATCACGAGGAAGCAGCATTGCAGGATGATGGATGGAGGAAGCACTCAGGGTTCCAAACCAGCATCTTGATTTGCAGGGGATCCCCACAGGGTGGTAAAGGCTTTCGGGACGTCTCAAAGTCCACGCAGCGGATTACTGTGGAGCCAGCGTGAACCCCACCAGACCCTGCCTCTTGGAATTTTTAACTGGACCCTTTCCCGCATTTCTGCTAGGGCACTAAACTGAGATTAGCTTTCTGAAAAGCAACCTGGACAATCTTTTACAAAGCCTTTCAATAGATGCTTATAATTTGACCCAGAAATTCCACTTCTAGAAATTTTCTAAAAAGCAGCGATTGGAGGGCTGGGGGTTGTACTTCTTTAGAGCTCTTGTCCCATCTAGGCAAGGCCCTGGTTCAGTGGCCAGTAACAGGAAAAAGAAAAAAAAAGTAATCAGACAGGAATCTATCACTCCCTTGCCCTAGGCACATAATACATTTTTTGTTCATTCCCTTTGTTAGAAAAAAAAAAAAGTAATCAGAGAAATGCACTATGATTTAGACACAAAGATGTTCATAGCATGGCAATTTATAGCAGAGAGAAATACATATTCACAATGATGGTGGATTTATTACATAATGACGTTTATATAGAGAAAACTACAATGTTAATGCCGTATTGCCGAAGACTGTGTTATCAGTATGCTAAATGATAAAGATAGGTGGAAAAACATACTTGTATACCTGGGTTCAGATTACATAGGAAATCAGAAAGGTTGCTAGGAACAACCCCGACGAAACTGAAGACAGGGCCAGGCTACAGTGGACCACGTCCCAGGTGCTCACTGCCTCTCTGCTTGGAACTCTCTTGGCCCGTGCCCGTGGGGATTTTAGTGTTGTCACTTAGCATGCTCTGATGCCTTAGAGATTTAAACTAAAGTCACCAAGTAGAAAAAGCTGGTAAAGAGCCAGGCGTGGTGGCTCACACGTGTAATCCCAGCACTCGGGAAGCTGAGGCAGGAGGATCATGGTGAGTTCGAGACCAGTCTGGGCTACAAAGTGAGCTCAAGGCCGGCCTGAACTGCATCAACAGGGAGAAAGTAGACCTCAGGAATGAGGATTAGCAAAGAAAAAGGGGGTTGGGGGGTCCTCACAAGGGCGTAGCTTGAGAAGATAGCAGAAGTAGAGAGATGGAGGGAGCTGCAGGGGCCGAAGACCAGAGAGAGGGCCTGGTGGACTCTGACCTCGCCGACTTCACCGCGGGCGTGAAGGACACCCAGGAAGGAAGAGCAGCGCCAGGACGGAGTGGGGCGTGGACATGTTGCCGGCTAGAAGAAGGAAGAGTTCTCTTCAGTTCAGATCCCCTCTGTATGGCAACGCGATCAAGACAGTTTTGCAACTTTACAGCAGTGTGATCAATAAAGCCAACGATCGTTTACTGAGGTTTGTGAAGCTTGGATCCCAGCTTCCATGTCAACTTTGCCATTTACTTTCTGACTATCCAAAGACTCAGCTTCCTCATCTGCTAAATGGGAATAGTAATAACCCACTGCACAGGAAAGAAGATAAAAAAAAAGCAGGATGGGTTAGGACCTGTAAAGTGCCCAGGCTATAACAGTAAATTTCAACCAATATTTGCTTTTCCTCCCCTCATCAATCTGCGCCACTGCCCAGCAGCAACAGAAAGAAAATAGAGTGTGGTAGGAGAGAGACCCAAGCCTACAAGCGCGACCTGCGTCTCTAGCTTCATGGTCACAATGGTTTGGCCCCAGATGCGCCTGAGCTTAGCCTGATCCTTTCTCCCTGGGGAAGGCGGCTCCTACTCACCTTGTGCACCTGCTCTGTGCTCCAGGTGGGCCGAGGGTCTAACCGCAGGTCTTGCGTTCAGAGTGGAGCCTCGAGAGGACCGCGCCCACAGGGTCTGTTTGTGATTTGCAAGCCATCCTACTTACCAATTCTAGAAAATGCACCACTCACATCAGTGTTGACACCCCACATTTCCTACCTACGGACCCTCACCCTGCAGCATTCAGAGTGACCCCATAACCTAACTAAACTCAACATCGATCTCCTGTCCGCCACACACACACACTGACCATGCATTTGACAGGAGCATTTGTCACTTTGGGCTGTGTTCCCAAACAGTGTCTTCAAAATGCTGGCCAAATTTTGTGTGTGTATGCCAGAAATTGAACTCATGACCTTCACTTGCCAGTCAGGCACTTGTGCCACTGAACTAAACCCCTTACTGGCCAATTTTAGAAATCTAGATTCACAAATTTCTGACTTAGAAGACTTTGTCAACAGATTTTTTTTAATTCTATTTTTTGTCTTCTGGCTGTTAGGAGATTCTTTTTTCTAATGAGTTGAAATCTGTTCATCTTTACCCATCATTTCCATTTATAGATCTTGGCTCCACTTCAAATTAAAAACAAACACAGATCTAAAGGCCTTGTGTGGTGGTGCACACCAGTAATCCCAGCATCAGGAGGCTGAGGCGGGAGGATCACCATGAGTTCAGGACAGCCAGGGCTACATCGTGAGTTCAAGGCCAGCCTAACCTGCATAGTGAGACCTTGTTTCAGAAAAATATATATTACAAAAACAAGCTTGAAACACCCTTTCTTTCAGCTGTCCCGTAATTTATAATACACACACAGAAATGGGATTATAATTCAGCCCCATGGGCTATTGTTATGGACATATTCTACAAGCAAAAATTTCATTAATGAATGGCTCTAAATGACCAACTTATAAAGCTACTGAGTTTAGGCAGGGGTGCAGCTCAGTGGTACACTGCTTGCCTAGCAGGCAAGAGGCTTTTTGTTCCATCCTCAGCTCAACAAAAAGGTGACAAAGAAGGAGAAAAAGATTTCTCCATCCGGAATATTTTCCAGGGGGACTTCTAGAAACCAAATTAAGTATCGGTATCCCATGTTAAAAGTAAAATGAACACAAAGACCAGGGATTTCACCACCTGCCTCTCCTTTCTATATATTTAGACAAGAAATTTTGTCAGTCAGATAAATGGGAAGTCAGGCAGCCATCACTCAAGAGTGACATTGTAGGCCGGGGATTTAGCTCAGCGGCATAAGCACCTGCCAGGCAAGTGCAAGGTCATGAGTTCGAAAAAACAGAATGAAAATTCATTTTTCCGGCAGGAAAGAGAGACTGACTCAGACACCTTTCTGAGCAGGTGCGCACCCTGGCAGAAGAACCTTTAATCCCTGAGATGTTGTCCAGATGTGAGTGGTTTAGTTATTAGCATTATTACTAATATTAACATTTTTATATGGATAGTAGTTTACATTTTCAAATAACTACCGGAGCCAACATCTAATCAGGTGATCATCAGAGAAAGAAATTAAGGCAGGTATTATGAGCATTACTTCCAATTAAGCCCCTAGATAAGTTAGGGAACACTCTTACATGCCGAACTTAGAAAATTCATCACTTACTGTTATGGACTCGATTTAGTTTTATTTTAGAGCCTATATAAATGAATTCCTTGAAGAAATGCACCAGTCTCCAAGTTCTCCGGGTATCATAGGCCGAACTGTGTCCCCCACCAAGTTACACACGCAGTGTTGACTTAGGGACCTGACTGTGTTTGAGGGCAGGGTCTTTATAAAGGAAATTAAGTCAAAGTCCCTTTTTCTATCGCCCTTAGTCCAATCACAGTGATAATGGTATAAGGAGAAGGGATCAGAACCAGCATAGTGATACACGCCTGTCATCCCAGCACTCTGGAGGCCGAGACAAGAGGATTATTGCAAATTAAAAACCAGCCTGGGCCTGCCTTGCAAGCAGGCAGTTGTGAGTTTGATCCCTGGTACCGATAAAAACGAAAAAGACAAAAAAAAAAAAAAAAACCAGCCTGGGCTACACAGTAAGCTCAAGGCCAACCTGAACTGAGTAGTAAGATCCTGTCTCAAAAAGACAAAACAAAAACAAAAAACCTTGCGTTTTTCATAATGCATGTTGGAATTTCATCTTGTCATTGACAGGAGTTTTGTTTGTACAATGAATCCTGGTTGCTTTTTTATCTGCAAATAATTGTAAACGTGTACTGTGAGCACAGGTGTTCCTCAAGGTGGGCACACATTGTATAATCAGCACCAAATTGCTAATAGATGTGCGCAACTGGCAGAGAAAATGGTATTTGATCCGAGCACGTGACTGCTGCTCAGACACAAGCTTTTCCAGCCAGCTCAGGTGACACAATGTCGAAAGCCTCATCTTTCCAGGGTCTGACTGTCACAGGTCACCTCAGCCTTGCCCGGGTGACTCACTTAAACATGGGAAGGGACCTGCAAGACACGGAATGACCTGCTGGGGACAAATAGTCCCAACAAACCATGGTATAAACATAAGGGATTACAGTAGTATCTTGGTTCAAGCACTTAATTTGTTCTAGGATGCTGGAAAAGATGGCCACATTTGTGTTTGTGTGGGAAAGATGGCTGCATTTATGTTCATCACCCAACGCAGAGCCTGCAAACAAAAATAAGATTTTGCCACATGCTTCCATTCGTGAACCAAATGATTTGCTAGCAGAAGCGTTGGTGAACTGAGGCACCACTGCGTTATCTATGAGAAAAAGCCAGGCTTCCTTCCCTTTATTATTTTTTCATCATTCCAGGTTTTACCAAATCTGGTGGACATCACGCATCAGACTCAGAACTTCTGAGCAAACTTGGAAGAACTTCCTGGCGCCTTCTCCCTGCCACACGGTCCATCCTGCTCTTTGCCATCACTGTAGCCCAATCCCTTAGGAACTTAAGAGTGTCACTGTCAGGAAGCATTCGTCACACCTGAAAAGGTTTCAGAGCCAGGTCCTGTGTGATGCGGTGTGTCTGTCTCTGATAGACCCTGTGTCCTCAGTCCTTACAACAATGCCTGGCTCTTAGAAGCTACTCACAAATATAATGGAGGTGAATGTAATCAGATGTAAATGCAGCTCAGGGACAGGGGACATCGTGGAGACCTGTGTCCCAGAGACATACAATGCCCTGGGTCTCAGAAACTCATGTGACATGAACAGCAGGAACCAAGGAGGAGACCTCGAGGGCAAAGTCCACTCGGCTTAGTCACACTGCTTTGACCCCAAGCCTATTTTACTCTGCCAGATTTTTTGCTTCTTCCTAATTTTCCTTCAGCCCATAGGATGCTCATTTTCTTCCTTGCCCTGTGTGATATTCATCCAGATATTTCCTGCTTTGTCTACAGCCTCAACTCCCCACACCCCTTCTGTCTTTTCTAGAACTCACTCAGCACAGCTCTCAGATTTGGTCCAACGCCAGCCGCCGTCCGGTCAGCAGCTGCCCTGCCCCCAGCCGACCCCACCCTGAGTAAAACACAGGACTGGCCCAACTGTATTCATTTTAAATTTAGAATTTATTTTAAATCTGTCAACAAAATCTCAAGTGGCTTTCTTTTGTAAAACTATCCAGCACTGGATCTCCAGTGGATTCAGTTTCTCATCCTCCAAGGTAAAAATTTTACATCTTTTCGTCTCTTTCTGAAACTCTGAACCACCATGTCACTGCTCCTTCTCTTGGAGGATACTGGTGTATGTCTCAAAAATTAAAAAGAAAAAAAATGGAAGCAATAAGAAGAAATCCAGCCTGTCTCTCCACCATCCATCCACCTGTTCCGCCCGCCTGCAGACTGATCGCCTTTTTTCCTTATTTATTGTCTCCTAATAGCCATAAGCCATGACCTTTGCCTGCTTAAAGGCTTACCAACTCCTTTTTCCTCCTTTTTCTTAGAATTCATCCATTTTTCTCCCTCTTCTGAACCATTCTTATCTATATGCAGCAAGGTTTTAATGGCTCCTCCCTTTAAAAGCTCTACCATGTCCCCCAAGTTGCCATGGTTTCTTCCCCCTTTGAACCAAACACGAAGGTGTTGTCTACACACTCGGCCTCCACGTCCTTCTCCAATTCTCTCCCTGGTCCATCCATGCTGAATTTGCCACCATTCCTCGGCGGCTGCTCGGGCTAAGATCATCCCAACACATCTGTGTCACTTCTCTGTCCTCCTTTCTCACGACTCCTCAGGATTTGACACAGCTGTCCGCCCCCACCACCCCGTTCCTTGAAACGTGGTCCTCAGGACATCAAACCTCCCAAGCCTTCCGTTTCACTGGCTTCCCAGCTCCGCTTCCTTGGTATCCTCCTCCTCACACAGCCCTGAAATATTATGTGGCCCTGAGCTTTAGTCTCAGCACCTTTCCACCCCAGGCGACACCTTCACGACCCATGACTTTAAACACCATCTACACACTTGTGACCCTCAAGGCTTGTCTCCAGCTCAGATCTCCAGCCCATGCTCCACACTACTCTAAGGATCCAGTACTCAGTATCCTCACTCAAAGGGGTCAAAACAGGGCCCTGAATTTCCCAGCCTAAACCACCTCCTGCTCCCCAGTCATCCCAGCCTCAGAAAATAGCCCCACACACCAGCCAGCTGCTCAGGCCGCAAACCGAGCCACCCTTGACTTCCCAACCTGTCCTGCTGCATGACCACTTCATTATCGTCCGGTGTCTGTCCCCTCCTGAGAACCTGTCCTGTGCCCACCCGCACTTCGGCAGCTTCCCCGGCACTTCAGCCCGCAGGCCTCGGACAGCTTCCCCCACCTCCACGCTGTGCTTTCTGTGGCCTTTTTCCACACCGAACGTTCTCCAAGAGCAGCCAGGGGGTGTTCTTCTGGACCTGTAAATCAGAGGTCACCTTCCTGCCCTGCTCAGCTGCCCCCGACGACAGCACAGCCAGGGGATCGGAACAAAATGCAGGGTGCTTCCTCCAGCCTTCAGCCCCTCACCGCCAAGCCGCTGTCTACTTGGCATCCTCCTGCCCGTCCTGGGCCACCCCTTAGACCACCTTGCCTCTCCTGCCCATCCTTGACCAACTCTTGCTTTTTCCCGACACTTTCTGTCTCGCTCCCCAGCCAGCCCTCCACCACCACCACCACCACCTCCACTCCAACCCAGGACCCTGCCCAGATGTGACCTCCTCAGCGTGAGCTTCCTGTGCCCCTTAGAGGCTAGCAATGACACCAGGCTCCTGCCGGTGCCGTATTTTCCCATGCTGGGGATCGAACCTGGGCCTCCCACATCCCAGACAAGCGCTCTAGCACTGAGCTATGCCCCGGTTTTGAGGCAGGTCTTGCGAGGTAGCCCAGGCTGGCCTCAAACTCACAGGGTCCTCCTGCTGCAGCCTCCTGAGTGTTGGGATTACAGGTGTTTGCCATCACATCTGGCCTCATCTGGAATATAAATTTAATACAGGAAGAAAATCATGCTTGGCTTCTTTATCTCTATGAGACCAAAGATGAGGCATTTTAAAAATACTGCTAAGAACAAGAGGGAGAAGCGTTCAGGATATAACTCAGCACGTTAGCCTAGCATGCGTGAGGCCAACCCCCAGGCCCTCTGAAAAAGAAAGAGAAAAGGAAGGGAACTAAGGGAAGGAGAAACAGAAGGGAGAGGAAGGGAGGGAAAGAGAGGAAAGGGAGAATAAGGAGGGAGAGAAAGCAAGCACCCTGACGGCAGGTCATTTCCGTGAGTCCAAAAGCCAAAGTCACCAAGCGAACAGAAACACCTCAGGGTTACAGCTCTGCAGAACAGCTGGTGTGATCCCAGGGGCAGCGGATTCTGGGTCCTGTCCCCTAATTCAGCATCCAACCAGTTACATCTCAAAATCAGAGGTGTGGGGGCCAGATCTGGATTCCCACCTGCAGGTGCGTTCTTGACTGGATCTTGAGTGGATCTGTGAAGAAAGGTCTGTCCCTGAAGACAGAGACGCTGATGGCACTGCCAGGCCCACCCTGGAGCGCATTAGGGTGCGAACTCCTGGCGGTCAGGGCCCCACCCACTATTACCTGCACAATAAACTGCAAGTGTAGAGAGAGGAAGCGTTGTCTTTTTGTTTGTTTGTTATTCCTGAGCCCCTGTGCAAGCTTAGACATCTCTAAGACGGCTTCATGGAGACATTTTATGCCAACCTTGAGGAAAGAAAAGACTGCTGGACACTAAGTCATCCCCGGACCAGGAGCACCCCATGTCCCCATCTGTGTCACCCCGCTCTGTCTCGTCCCCAGGAAGTCCTCCGGGCCACCCTCCCAGCCTGCCCGTGGACAGGCTGCCCTCCTTTGGGGTCTCTGCAGAACACATTCTTGCACCTCACTTTAAACTCTTCCCTCTGGGAGTTCAAGGCCAGCCTGGGCTACATAGTGATTTTGAATCTGTCTCAAAAACAAACAGCCACAACTGAAAAAGACCTCAAGGAAGGTCCAGGAAGCCTACGAACCCTAGAAACGCTGACTGCCGAGGCTGAGCAGCTGCAGGTCCTGTGTCCTGCAGATGCGGCGGCTGGTGAGCTTCTGATCCTGGAGACGGGGCTTCCTCTTGGGTCTTCATGTGGCAGAGGAGGAGAACCGGCTCCCTCAGACCTCCTCGCAGGGTCGGGAATCCCACTCCTGGGAGTGGAGCCCCCATCTCACGGCTTCCCGGTAGCTCACCTCTCATCACCACCGTGCTCCCCATTACCTGTCAGGGCACGCATTTAGGGGGACCCCCATTCAGGCTATGGCATGCTTTTCTGAGTCCCTCGCTCCCGCTTTGTCCCAGATTAAAAGCCTGGTGCTCACCATCAGGGGTTTTCTTCCTTCCTACATCTCTCTAACTATTATCTTCGCAAGTTTTAAAAGCTGCAGTCCTCCCTGCAATGGGTGCCCTCTGCCCCTGCCCTCACCTCCCCCCGCCCAGGCCTGTGCTCTGTGGGGTACAGTTTGCCTTGATCCCAGCCAGTCTGGCACAGCTGCTGACTTCTCTCCCACAAGGCCAGAGTCCCCCGGGGGCCCTGAAGAGCTAGAGGAAGATCACCCCCCTCCTACTCCCGGAGTGTCCCCCAAGTGTAGTCTAGATAATATATCTCCGTGTGTCTTTATAAACTTACACACTTGAGGACACGAAAGGTTTTTTTTTTTTTTTTTTTTTTTTTTTTTACTTTTCATTATATCGATGCCTTTTACATACACCTGATGACCATATTCATCATAGGGCATTTATACCAGTGCAGGACATATTTTGCTTCTGCATTTTTTGCCATTCCTCCTCCCTCCCTTCAATCCTCTTCTCCTCTCTATTTGCAAAGACTTTGTTTCCATTTTTTCCTTCTATTCTCTCTGTTTCTGTGCCTTCTTTCCTCCCTTCCTCCCTTGTTTCTCTTCTCACCTGAACATTTTCTTTCCAAGGAAATGGAAGTTTGAAGTTGCTGTTATCAAAATCTCTAACATCTTTGTTACTGATAAAATTTTCACTTTGACTTAGTGTAACCAAACATTTAAAGCTTTGTGATTTGGACTCCTGTGGCCTCCAACCAGCTACCAATAGCTCACGTTACTGGTGAGAACCTGCCGCTGAGGAGCCGGCCTCCACCGGCACAGTGTCCTCCTGAGCAGCCTCCTGTTCTGCACACCCGCACAGGACTTCTGCCGAGATCCATCCCTGTCAATGTTTACCTCCACCTGGCCCCACCTGGAGCTGCTCACACTTCCAAATAACTTAGACGAAGCCTCTGGAAAGGGCTGGAGCAGAAAACACAGCAAGGTGGCCGGAGCCTCGCTCCACGGGAGAGCCCTGGTCCAGCTCCTGTGAGGCCGGGGATTTAGTCCCCGCACTGAAGGAGAGAGGAGAGGAGGAGGAAGTGAGCTGCTGGCCGGGCTCACTTGGGAAAACAGCAGAGCAGGTCCCCGTGTGCAGGCCGGTTCTGGAGAGTAAGGAGGGCAGGGCACTCTCCTCTACAGGCAGAGCAGAGAGGAGAAGGAGGTGGCCGGGGCTGGAGTGAGCGGAAAATGGGAAACGTTGGTCAGGGGTCCAGACTTCTGCCAATAGGAGAAATAAGGTCTAGGGATCAAACGGACTGAGTTAATAACACTGCATTACACACTTGAAATTTGCTGGAAGAAATGATCTTAAATCACACACACGTAACTAGGTAAGGTGATAATCATTTCACTGTGCACATATATATCAGATCATTATATTATGCACCTTAAATTTAAAGAATGTTGTCAATGGTACCAAGATAGAACTGGAAAAAAAATTAATGTCTAAGAAACAGTTCTGAGGCATGGTGGTGCATGCCTATAATCCCATTACTCTGGGAGACTGAGGCAGGAGGATAACAGGTTTGAGTCCAGCCTGTGTAACTCAGTGATTCAGTGAGACCCTGCCTTGGATGTGAAGGTGATCTGGCTGGCTTCCTCCTGAAGCTGCACACTGGGTGCAGGAGGGCTGACCACCTCCCACAGAGGGGACTGCTCCTCAGTCAAGGGTGTACTCGCAGCTGCACCCCCTGCCAGAACCTCCAAACAAGCTCTCAGAGTAAGTGCCTGCCTCAAAATAAAAATAAGTAAATATAAAACAAACAAAGGAACATTTTAAGGGACTGGGGATTTAACTCAGTGAGGAGGCTCTGGGTTCCATCCTCAACACCAGAAAGAGAAATTTTTTAAAAAAGAAAGTGTTGTATTAGTGGATAAGAAAAAAATTTAACTATTTACTCTTTCACACACATTATTTATAGAATTAATCCAACTGCTAATTACTACTAATTACTACTCTTCACTAATACTTTTGTTTTGTTTTTTGTTTTTGTCTTTTCAAGACGGGGTTTCACGGTACAGTTCTGACTGGCCTTGAATTCATTTTGTAGCCCAGGCTGGCCTTGAACTTACAGGAATCCTCCTGCCTCAGTCACCCCAGTGCTGGGATTACAGCTATGCACCACCACACCCACCTAACCTATTATGGCTGTGCATAAATAACATTTGTGTAACAGCAAGTTAAATCCTATGGTAGAATATCATTTCAAATACTCATTCATTTTTAAGCACAAATAAAAAAGAATCAGGAAGAAGAAAGGGACTTAGGCTGGGGTGAAGTGACAGGGGTGTGAGAGGAACACCCTGAGCCTGGGCCAGGGACACAGAGTTCAGGAAGGGTGGTGAAGTGGCCAAGTGGCAGAATCCTGTCAGGCCGGTCAGCCAGGGAATGACAGAAAACGATCTCTGCCACCATACGAAGCATTCGAGGTGCCTGGCCCGTGAAAGAACCTGCAGAGATTTTAGTGATCTCAATTTTAAATGAGTTATGTTGGCAAGACTTTGGAAATGGACTTGCCTTAGTCCAGCAGGATGGCTGTAATGAAATAGCACAGACTGAGTGACTCACAAACAGTAAAAACTTAGCTCTTACATCCAAGATGGAGGCACCAGCAAACCTGGTATCTGGTGAGGTCTCTCAGGCTTGTTCAAAGATGGCATCACCCAGCTGAGCTCTCACATAGGGGAAAGGAAGGGAGGGAAGGGATGGAAGGGAAGGGAAGGGAAGGAAAGGGAAGGGGAAGAACTCTGGTCTCTTCAGCCCCTCAAGAGGCACAAAGGCATTTTATGACCTAATCACCTCTCAAAGTCTCCCTTGATAATCTCATCACGTTGGAGGTGTTAGGAATTCAACACAGGAACTCAGGGGAGGGGAGACAGGAGCATTTGGGCCACAGCAAGGGGAGAGGATTCGGAAGGGAGAAGCCAGCTGGACAGTGCACAGATCAGGCAAAAGGTGAGGAGCTGCACAGGAGTGGTGTTGGCTGACGAGGAGGAAGTCTGCGCTGAGCGAAGATCTGCCTCCGCGGAGCAGGCCTGTGAGGCTGGGAATTATCTCCCGGGAAAATCGCCCTGTGATTCATTAGCTGCGGAGGCTGAGGGAGGGGAGGGGACGAGGATGACGCTGAGGTTTCTGGCAGGGACAGTACGGGTGGTGACGCACTATTCACAACAGAAGAGGCGGCAGGAGCTGGGCCAGGTGGTCAGGGAGGAACACAGTGCACCTGGTTTGGGATGCATTAAACTGGGGGTGCCGTGGGACCTCAGGAGCACATGACAAGGGCGAGTCACAGTTGTCCCTACCCTGTTGTGTCATCCAAGGAGAATGCGTGGAGCACCAAGAGAAAGGGCTGTGTCCTTCCAAGGCGCTTGGTAGTGGAGGGAGGATACAGCACGGTAGACAGTGAGGGTTTGGCCATGGTCTTAGGTCGAAGGGACAGGGACATTGGCTAAGAGGAAGGTGCTAAAAGAGATGGACAGAAATTCAGGAAAGGGAACCATTCCTGCGAATCTGGAGGGAAGGAAGGGGTGAAGCTATAGCGTGGGGTTAATCTCACAGAGTTCTCTGCAGATGGAGAGGTGGACAAGTAATTGCATGGATCAGCCCATTCTCCAGGTAGGAACACTGAGCTGCTATCTTAGAGAAGGAAATGATACAACCCGGAAAGAATAAAGGTTGACTCAGGCCTGGTACAGCACATCTGTCATCCCAGCACTCAGGAGGCTGAAGCAGGAGGAGCGCCAGGAGTTCGAGGCCAGCCTGGGCTACACAGTCAGTTCAAGGCCAGCCTGAACCATACAGTGAGACCCTGTCTGGGGGCGGAGGGTTAGGAGCCAAGTCGGGAGCATCTGCCTGCAATCCCAGCTACACGGAGGCTGAGATAGGAGGATTAAAAGTTTGAAGCCAACCTCAGCAACTCAAATCAAAAAACATCAATCAAATAAAGGCAGTGGAAGAGTGGCTCAGAGAGACTGGAGAGGGGTGAGAACCGTGGCATTGGAAGAAGGAGAGGAAGGTGACAGAGAGCTGGAGGTGGAAGAGGCAGCCCAGGAGCGACCAGGCTGGACCCTCAGCCCTCACTCTGCGGCAGGCTCTGGGCTGCTCTGCACCCTGCCACACCCCGTTGAGCCCGTGGACATCCTGGGCATCTTGTCCTTGTACTATTTTGTCACTAAGAATCTTCTAGCCACTTGGGAAAGGACCATGCAGGGACCAGGACTGGGGTAGTGATGATAGATGGTGACTCAGAACCTTTTTGTTATCGTACGTGGTTTTGAACAGTTAATAAAAATAAATATTTATGCTTCAGGACCCGGGCCAGCCATTGTTCTGCATCCTGCGTGTAGTAACTCACTTTTTGTCTTGGAAGGAGGCAGCCCCGTTCCATGCCTTCAAAACTGCTGTTCTCCTGCCCTTCTCTCAGACGAAAGACAGGGACAAGGAGTTCGCCTAAGATGACACGAGGCAGGGCGGAGGTAGCAGAGTTCAAACCCAGGCTGCCTGGGGCTGGGCTCTGCTTTTTCTCAACACAGTTACTCTGCCTCCCAGCAGAGAGCTCAGCGTCAGCAGCCTCAGCCTTCCGTGTAGAAGAGGCCTTAGATATAATCTGTTCAGCCTCCCACACCAAGGGGAAGTCTTTCTGCAGCTTGGACAACTCGGGACTTGACAGCAGTCGGTCCCACTGCTGCAGAGCCCTTACTGGAGCAGAACCTGCTCTCTAAAAAAACCTGGGACAGCCCCACCCTCTAGAGAAAATGCAGTTTGAGGAGAGAGAGCCTTGCAACCTTCTGTATCTGCCAAGTGTACCCACTCCGGAGAAGCCAAGCGAGAGAAAGCCGCTTCCCAAGCTGAGTGGGAGGAAAAGACAGCCAGGCAGTCTTAGCTCCGGTCCTTCAGCATGGCCTCCGTGGAGACAGACAGGCAAACCCGGTGGTTTTTTAGTTATGCTAGGGCTTGCCTTGAACCGCCCAGAGGAAGGGTGCTGCCATGTCCAACCCTCTGGGGCAGGGGTGGCAGGGCTCTTCTAGGAACTGAACCCAGGGCTCTCACTCTAAGCTACATTCTTGGTCCTTTTTTGATTTTGAAACAGAGTCCCTAAGTTGCTGGGGAGGAGGGCCTCAATGCTTCCACTGTCCCCTCCCAGAGTGCCGGCATTACAGGTGTGCACCACCAGGCCTGGCTACGGGAAGCTTCTAAAAGAGCAGAGTGACTCCGAAACCTACCTACCTCATGCCCTGTTAATGCAGGGAGATCTCTCATCTGGTTTCTCTTTGGGCCAGCAGACAACACTCCATGTCATTCCAAGCTGTGGCATTGGGCAGTGACCCCCATTCCTCTGGGGGGCGCTCAGTGGTCTGACCCAGCTAGCTCACCCACCTTAAGGGCTGCGCTTTCTTGGAGAGGGAGAGGACTTCTGGTCTTGGGAGTAAAGGCCCCAGTGGACCATAAGTTAAACAGTCTGGCTGGCCTGGGGACAGTGGTCTGGGGTAACTGTGCAGGGGTCACAGCCGCCCTTCCCAGAACCTGTGCTGTGAGGTCGCATCTGTCCACAATCGGCTGCTTCACCAGCCTTCGGTGTGTGCATGTGGGAAGGCGAACAAGCAAGCACATACTAGACTGCAAAGTCAGGAAACTATAAATAAAAGCCAAAACGCGAGCCAAATCTTTTCACACTTAAGGAAATCAACATATGGAATAAGTTATTAGAACACGCGGCCAAAGCAAAGGGCGTAAATGAGTTCAACAGATATCTGTGTGGTTTGTTCAAAGAGGAAAGGACCAAACAGAAACTGAATAGAAAGGAGCAAATAGGCCTGTTTTTCCCTCTCCCTAGAATGAATGCATTCATGGATGCAACAAAAATTTCTAGTGAACACCAACTAGATACCAGACCCTTACTGAATTCCCAGTGTAACACGTATGAGTACGTACCATGCCTGCTCTTAAAAATTTCTCTCTGACGAGTGCTTAAACTGATTATCATAAAAAGTATTTCCAACATGTGAAGACATGATGAGACCTTTGGTGGCAAAATTAATCTCTATCTCTTGGGTGCTTTGATGCCTCTTTTCCAAACCAATGCTATTTCCATGTAGAACAGAAAAAGACAAAAAGCTCATACTGGGAGGATGCTTTTGTGGTCACACTCAGAGGGGACTGAGGATCTCTTAGTACACAGCAAATGTCCAACCTTGGCAGCCAGGAAGAATCCAGGCTTGGCCACTTACTTAGTTCATGCATAATTTTTTGTTTGTTTGAGACAGGGTTTCATTAAATTACTAAGTTACCCCGGGTGGGTTCAAATTTGCAATCCTCTTGCCTCTGCCTTCTCCAGTGATGGAATTACAGGCAAGAATCTCAGTGTGTAATTTTTAAAATTAAAAGTTTGATTGTTGAAAAACAATTTTCCGACAGTCTTTTGAGTTTCTATTTATCTTACAAGCAAGGTGCCAGTTGCCCTCTGTCCTGAGCTATCTTTGCAAAGATGTGCACCTAACAAACCACCTTAGAAGATAGACCATGTCTCACTTTAGATAAAAGGGACCACTGGATGATGGACCATTATTAAAGATCCAGGTTCCCTATGTTCAGGACAGGGCATTTCCTGAATTACAGACACTCACCTGGGTCATGGGAAGCCGAGACCAACACACTGGTGCTAGCTGCTTGCTGTACTGTTCATCATTAGAAAGTCCTTCGTCTCTGACCCAGGCATCTTGTGTCTTCTGCCAAAGTCCACGAGACAGTTTAATCACTTGCTGGTAACTAGGAGGCTCTAACCTCAGTCTTCCGTAGTTCTTTGCATTGACTCTCCCAGAAATATGTAGCAAGTGCCTATCAAAAACCCATTTAATTCATCATTGGGTAACAAATAAGATGGTGAAGGTGGTTCTAAGAGCATTCGAAAATGGGCATTTACTTATCCTATTGGTGGAGAAAAGTTCTGAAATGTGTTTATAAAACTGGGCAGTGGCAGCCTGACCAATAAAATCATAACCTTTAGGATTATCTTTCAAATGAAAGAAATAATTTCCATCTCTAATGGACAAGACAATTTAGAATTTGGCAATCTACAAATTTAAAAATTGAACCCTTAGTTTCACAGAATATGGGCCTTAATCATAAGACAGAGTTAATCAAAGATCTTCTCCCTGGGGGCTGAGGGTGTGACTCAGTGGGAGAGCAAGTGCTCAGCATGCCCAAGGCCCTGGATTCCATTCCCAGCACACACACACACACACACACACACACACACACACCCTCCCACCAGAGAATTCAGTGATCCTTCGGGAGCCTGTTTGCGCCTCTGATAGTACTGAAAAGATCCACTCTACAGGCCATCATCTTTTTCTTATCTCCACATTTCATGTATTTTTTTCTTCCTTGAATGAGTTATCTAGATTCTCAGAAGTTCATTTTTTCACCCTTAAAATACAGCTAATATCCATGTCGAAGGGCAGTCTGTGGAGGAGAAATAGTAATACATACCCAGTGTCTGGCACACAATCAGTGTTAAATTAAAAATAGCCATTAAGTCAGGCCTGATGGCACATGCTTCTAATTCCAGCACTTTGGGAGGCTCAGGCAGGAGGATCCCAAGTGCTAGCTCGGTCTGGGAAGTTTAGTGATTTAGTGTGAGGACCTGCCTCAAAATGAGAAATTTTAAAGTGGTCCCAGTAAAGGCCCCAGGTTCCATCCCGGCAAGCTGTGGGTACAGGATTCCTACGCGGTCAGACCTCCTCATACCCAGCCCTCCAGTTTCGTACTGGTCCTCCCTGGCTGGAAAGAATGCGTGTGTGATAACCTTCAAGAGCTGGCTAGGGGGGACTTCGGTAGTGAAGAGTGGCTCCCTTCATTCATAGAAAGATAGAATCTGTTTTTCTGTCTTGTGCTTATTTGTGATAAAGTTTTGCTATGTGGTCCAGGCTGACCTTGAATTCCATATGCAGCCCAGTCTGGCCTTGAACTCACACCTAGCCTCCTGCCTCAGCCCCCTGAGTGCTGGAATTCCAGATGTGCACCACCACACCTGGCTAAAGATAAAATCTGGCATAAAGAGGCAAGCCACCCCCACCTGTGGTTCACCGCACTGTTTTAAAGGCTCAGAGGTATTGGCCCACTTGATGAGGTAAGCAAGGAGGAACTAGACACAGGTCCTGGCATTTTGCGTAATAATCTGGGTATTTGGCAATTTGGAGAGAGTTGACGCTTGAGAGAAAAGAACAGTTTTCTGTTCCCAGAATTTCTGCCCCGTAGCTTGGTTAATGAAAGTGAACTTAAAGCCAGGCATGGTGGTGCACCCCTGTAAGCTCAGTACTCAGAAGGCCAAAGCAGAGGATTGCCATGAGTTTGAGGCCAGCCTGGGCTCCAAAGTGAATTCACGATCAGCCTGAAGTGCATAGTGAGACCCTGTCTAAAAAACAAAATCAAACATACAGAAGTGAACCTGAAGTAACCATCCCAGCGCTGGGGGAGCCACACCCATCTCATGGCCACGTCTCTGCTCTGCCACTAGAGGGAATGGTGGCTGGTGGTGGCTGGTCATAGGCGAGCTCCAAACACAGCAGTCTTTTCTGTGGTGGATTTACCTTTCCTCCCTTTTCTACCCGAGAACCAGCCCGTCCTCTGTGTGGGGCACAACAGCACTTCTCGGCCCGGAGCGCCACCCACGAGGAACAGCTCTCCCCTGCCAGGAAGCTAGTGTCACTGCCGCCCTGCCTGGGGAGGAATGTTTATGTTCGCCTCCTGCAGCATAGTTCCCATGGGTGCTGATGGGACTTCCCCACAGACACATGAAAGAGGGCTTAGACTTGGACAGATAGGCCCTCCTGCTGAACCAGACGGTATCTCATTAACTACCTTCGCATCCCTGTGCTGTGACTAGGGGCCAACTGTTATGGGTGTCTGGTATCTGCATAAAGAAACAGAACTACGTCATCCAGTTGGTATTAAGCATTCCACAAAGGAGCTGGGTTGAAACTCCATACACTCCAAGAACCCGCAGCTGTGTGTCCTGTATTGTGGCCATGTCAGAGCACTTTGAAATGAGGCTGCTAGGGATGAGACACGCCACAAGTATAAAATGCACAAACTGTGGGCAGGGGAAAGAGCTCAGCGGCACAAGCACCTGCCTGACAAGCGCAAAGTCCTGAGTTCCATTCCTGGTACAAAAAAGAAAAAATACATAATAGCTGGGCGTGGTAGTGTATTTCAGGGATCCCAGCACTCTAAGAGGTTGAGGCAGGTTGGGGTGCACGTTTGAGTCTCAGCTGGGCAACTTGACATGACCCTATCTCAAAATAAAAAATTTTAGATAGGCTGGAGATATAGCTCAGTGTTGAAGGTGCTGGGTTCAATCCCCAATACTTTAAAAGAAAAAGACAATTATTCAGGACAGTGTGCAAAAGCAAAATATCTGATTCATAATTATATATGGATTACACATACAAATGTAATACTATTTTGATAAGTTGATTTACATGAAAATATATTATTAAATTTCATTTCATCTGTTTCTTTGCTTGGTATTATGTAGCTACTGAAAATGGCACATTTATACCTTATGTTATTTTTCTGTTGACAGAGCTGATTTTTTTAACCTTTACATGTAGTGCCTCAGTTAGACAGAAAAAGATACACATATATAACCAAGGGTTCTGAGTTCGATTCCTGTCTCTACAGCTGACCATCAAACTCTGTGACCTTGGTTAAATCGCTCTCTCCATTTCTACAGGCTTTGACTTCCTGGTAAAATTATTTTGGGTGATTGATTTCAAGGAGCTCTCCCAGTGCTGACGGAGAATAACTTTAAAACTCTTCTACCTCCTCATGTCTGGAGCCTGTCAAATTCCATGCAAGCCCACAGGTAGTCATCTTGGGCCCAGGTGCAGAGGCCTCTGTTGTTCAGGGGTCTGCACTGGCCTGTTGGGCATCACTTCCAGGAGGAAGGACTGACTGGCCATAGGGATTGTGGCACTAACTTTTAAGGGTGCAAATATGTCTGAGGAAGACAGTTTGGTTACATGACATACTCAGATTCAGCTGTCTCTGTCCCTCAGGATGGACATGCCACATAACAAACAACCCCAGAGTATCCAGGGAGACTTGAGAAGGATTTATTCCTTGGTCATGCTGTGTGTCATCAGGAAGGTCTGTGTTGTAACCACTCAGGAACTCAAGCCAATGGACAAGTTATTATCTCAAACATTGCCAGTGGCTGTTTGAGGAGGAAACTCAGAAAGCAGGGTCTCACAGATAATGATAAGGTCTGGTTCAGAAGTGACTCAGGTCACTTTCACTTCCATGGTCAGAGTCGTCCCTGGGCCTCTCCACCCCCAGCAGAGCAATCCTACTCTTAGTTTGTTTTTGGTTGCTATAGCAAACTGCCTCGTGGGATTGGAGATACAGCTCAGTGTTACAGCATGCGCTTACCATGTGTGAGGCCCTGAGTTCAATTCTCAGCACCATCAGAAAGCAAACTACCTCAGGCTAAGTACAGGCCAAAGAAGAGAGGTTAATGGAGCCAAAAGTTTCCGCGGTGGGAAAGCTCAAGAACGTGGTGTCGGTTCTGCTCAGCCTCTGGTGAGAGCCTCACACCATGTCACAATACAGAGGGAAGGAGAGAAGAAAATCTGTAGCATACGGGAAGGTGGGCAATCCTACCTCATTCCCCTGAGAGCTAACCAAGCCTAGGGAGCTCCCCCTGTCTCTGGAGAGGGAATTAACCCCTTCGCATGCAGTGTGCCCCATGGCTTCCCCTCGGTCCCACACTCTGAAAGGTCTCTCTGTCTCTCAACACCATTACACTGGGGCCCAGGCTCCCAGACACAGACCCCCGGGGACACACCATGTCCAAGCCGTCACACTGACTGGTGCCCAGAGGGACATACCTATGACCACCACTTGCCCTAAGATGGTGCTAAACTTGTCCTGTCTGAGCCTGAACTGGCCGCGCAAGTCACAGACAGTTCGAGTGTCTGCCCAGGCTCCAAGCCAGGGGGAGATAGGGAGCTAAAATGTATAGGAAGTACCTGATCTCTCTGTTGCAACCTTTCCACCAAAAACAAATGAAATAAAATAATTTTTTTTTTTACTAGTCATGGTTCGGTTTTTATTTGCTTGGCATTTAGGAAGGAAAATCAGTGATCTTTGTGCATGCTTCCCATTTTTGCCAAGTTTATCTTTATTCTATAAAACTGTCCTCCACTAACAGAAAACTAGTTTCTCTAATTGTCAATGGCCTCGTTGATCTATATGCAAGCTACCTTTAAACAAATGTCTCACCGCCATCAGAAATGCCACCAACCAGTTCCAGAGTCACGCTCATCATGTATCCCTGCTCAGGGCAGCTCAGATCCCCTTGCTCAGACGTCCTCTCTGTGGAGGGTTCCATTCCAAGCAAACCACTGTGCTCTCTACAAACCTGCACTGAGAACCCACCCCCCAGTGCAGCCCAGGGGACACAGATCTCTCCAGCGGCTTTCACAAGCACCGATGGCACAGTCCGGACACTGGACTTTCTCATTCAGCTAATTTGTGCCACACAGACTCTTCTGTACACTCCGAGCATATACACAAACAAATGCAGCAGGTTCACCAGCTGGATAACTCAGCTGAATGGCTCCGCACAGCACGTACATTTGCTGGGCGCCTCTGCAAAGCGCTCTACTCCAGCCAAGGGGTGATGAAGTGGAGGAACCTTCATGTGTTCTGAGACTGATGGTATTTAGGGCACCGCCTCCTGCCTCAAGGCTACACATGCAGTGCTTTGGTCTCAACAGAGCCCCAGTGTGCACGCACCAGGGTGACCAAAATATGTGGTGAAAGGTGAAATTTTTTAAAAATTTATCACAAAGACACACTGCCATCAATTCCCCTCAAATCACTCCTCCTTCTTACAAATAAATACATTCATCCCATCATGCTTGCCACTTTCTGAGACGTTCCAGAGTCCTCTTTCATGACTGTCTTTATAAGATATGATCAAAAAATACAGTGAATCCTGCTGCCAAGGGCCGTCTAATGGAAAGAGAGGCTCATACAAACATTATGGTATGGGGCTGGGGATTTAGCTCAGTGGTATAAGTGCCTGCCTGCCTGGCAAGCGTGAGGTTGTGAGTTCAATCCCCAGTATAAAAAAAATTATGGTGTCTTCATCAGCTTATTCACCAGACCTGGAACTGTGTGACTTTTGGCTCTTCTCCAAAATCAAAATGACCACATAGAAGTAAACGCTTTGAACTGCTTCAGGACATCCAGGCTGCCATAACAGTGCAACTAAAGACACTCAGGAAAGAGGACTTCCAGAGCTGCTACAGAAAGTGGCAAGGATGATGTGATGTGTTTGAGGTGTGTGTGTGTGTGTGTGTGTGTGTGTGTGTGTGTGTGTGTTGGGGATTGGTATTTTAGGGAAGGTTAAGAGCAATGTGTCTTTACCTGTGATAACCTCTTAATAACTTAAACATTCACTGGACTTTTTAATCGCTCTTCGTAGTCTAAACTCTGAGTCACTGCAGTCAACAGAGCTGACGCTCCCCACATCCAGACTGTTCTTCCCAGAATCATCATCCCCCTGCGGAATGGCCCACTTTACTGGCTCAGTAGCAGCTACAGAACAATCTTGTGGCTGTTCATACAGCTTTAGAAAATACTGGGGCAAATGTGATGCTTTGTCCTCCAGAAAAACAAAAGCTAGCCTGATGCACAAGTTTGTATTTCTTCCATGCCTCAAATAAATTAAAT
Source organism: Cavia porcellus (assembly GCF_034190915.1). NCBI lineage: Eukaryota > Metazoa > Chordata > Mammalia > Rodentia > Caviidae > Cavia > Cavia porcellus. Next base: position 15,368,845 of record NW_026947496.1, read on the forward strand.
TGAGGAACAAAACAGTAAACTAACATTAAATTGATACCTTTCCTTAGCCCGTAATAGGCAATTTGTTAAGTGCTTTCAATGCATTAATGCATTTCATCCTCTCAGGAGAAGAGTCTAATGATTCTCATCTTTCCCTGATCCAGCGAAATGCTTGAAGTATCAATTGATCAATTAATCAATGCTGAGTGTTACAGTCTGGATAAGAGGCCTGGTCCTCAGTGTGGCACTGTTGCAAAATGACAGGCCCCTTAAGAGATGAAGCCTATTGGGAGGACATTAGGACTCTGGAGGCAAAAAGAAAGAAACGACATTAAAAAAAACAATGCAGTAAAAGGGTACAAATAATACAGTATTTCTAGAAAAAAATATATACAGTACGAAATCACCAGGTAATAGGTTATATAGTGATATAGTGGGGGACTCTGGCTCCTTCTTATTGTTCGAGTTCATCTCCTGGCTGCTATGAGGAAAGCAATTAGAAAACTGCCATGTGTTTGCACCATCGTTTACCTGCCCACCACAGACCCAAAAGCAATGGAACCAACAAACCATGGACTGAGCCCTTTGAAACTGTGAGTCAAATAAGCCTTTCTCCCTTACGAGTTGATTGTCTCATGTATTTTATCATAGTAGCAGAAAGTTGACCTCTGCACTGAGTTACAACATGGATAAACACTAGCTTAAAACTTGGCAGGATTTCTGACACAAAATAAATTGCAGAATTTTCAAATCATGGATCTTTAGCTTTAGGTCCTTCTTTCCTAGCCAACTGGGTTCCTGGATTGGCTTCAGGAAATCTCCAGGAAACTCCAATGCTTTTGTGCACAATTTTGTAAGCAAAAGCAACTACAAGTTTTGTTTAGAGGTTAAGAATTCTAAAACTGATTACTTCTTCAGACAACCTCAGCTTGCTCCACGGTAGTTTAAGGCATTATTAAAAATTGCTTTCAGGGTTCTTCTCACTCTCTAAAGGATTCTGGTAAACACAAAAGTAAACCCCATCGTAGAAGACTTTGTGCATCTCCCTACCGATGGCTCTGAGATTTGAAACATCTGAACCAACAAGAAATTTTTTCCTAGTCTAACCCTGCTCTGTGTGTGTGTGTGTGCACGTGTGCATGTGTGTATGCACGCAGCTGGTAGCAGCCTCTGCTTTGTACAGAAGTTGGTTCTCCACACAAAGCTTCAGACCCAGAAACTTCCACCCTTATAACTTACCGGCCACTGATCATAGGCAAAACCAGGTCAGTTAAAGAATCAGTAACATCCCTGAAAATCCATGTCCTGCAGTCAGAGCATCAGCAGAAACCAATGCAATCCCAGTTTTTAAAGGAGGAGACCTCAGGCTTTTCTCTGGAAAAACCTACTTTGATAGGTGATGAGAATGCTCATCACCTTCACTAACAGGAGAGCAGGCACTGGTGTGGACCGTCGGAAGCACAATGCCCTGTGAGAGGGAGGGTATCGGCTACCACAACTGACTTGGAAATTGGCGACCAACCGCTCGATCAGTATTGACATATTGGCGAAGTGTCTTTGATGAGGTACCAAGATCATGTTTTCTGAACCAAAAACAGAGATTCATGTGTTAAGAAGTGTTCATGGGAGGGGTAGGGGCTGGGGATTTAGCTCAGCAGCATAAGCGCCTTCCTTGCAAGTGTGCAGTCGTGAGTTTGATCCCCGGTACCGATAAAAACGAAAAAGACAAAAAAAATAAAAAATAAAGAAGTGTTCATGGGGAGAGTTGGGACTGTTTGCCTCAGACCAAGAGCTCGAGTTTCCAGCTGGAGGGTAGCTCCAGTGGTGGAGCACACACCTAGCACAAACAAGCATTGCATTCAATCCTCAGCATGGCAAAAAAAGTTCTTAAAAAGAACTAGATTTTGCAAGAACAATATAGAAAAGCTAAGCATATATTAATTCATTAATGCATTTATAGAAAAAGCACTCAAAAGCAAAACTAACTAGTCAAAATAAAATTTAAATGGACTCCCTAGAAATTGGTGAGACAGATGAGGCAAAAATAACAAAACAGATAAACAGCCAAGGAGAGAAGCATCATGAGAATTCATCCAAGACATCAAACTAGGGAAACACCAGTGGACGTTGGTAGGTTTATGGATGAGATTATGGGATGGGGGATGTCTTTTGAAATAAGCACAACTCACACATGCGGAGAGAAATGGAAAAGGAACATTGTCAGAGGACATTGCAGGCTCTTACTTTGTCATTGTTCATGGCAGCTAGAGATGCTAAAGGTCCACCCGAGAACCGGGTAGGGGAAGGAAGGGGGAGGGGGGCATTTCTCTACTGTCACCATGAGTCGAAACAGCCAGTCACCCTCAGCCACAGGCAGGGAAGTTGCCCTCACTGGCTGCCTATGTTTCTCAAGACTCTGAGGAGTTTATCTGTCAAGATCCTCAACTCTTCCAACAGATCTCTGGGCATGTGATTCATGTCCTTTCCAATTCACCAGGGGGTGATGGCTATCACTTCCATTTCCCCCGTGGTATTTACTCTTGTAACAACTCACTTTGCAGCCTCTAAGAGACTGTCACTTTCTACCAGTGAAGAATAAAGTCTTTGTTGCTTGCTGTGATCTGTCATCTCAGGCAGGAGGCTATTTCAAGGCTTATTGGTCAATGTTTCAGTAACTTATTTTATCTTTCTGCATATTACAGACTTTGCATCTTTTAAAACGTTAAATGATAATGCTAGAAAATTTCTGCAGTTTCTGTAGTTCGTATTCTCACTAAATGTCTGTCAATCATTCACTGGTTCCTTGATCCCTTTTTTCTAGTGATTTTCATGCTAAAGTTGTTGACCTTGAAAATTATGATCTATTGTTACATCTTGGAACCTCCTTGCCTGTAGGTTTTCCAAAGTTGCTGCCACTGCTTTCATATCCTAAAAAAGTAACACTTATGACCAAACATAGTTTTTATAAGGAAAACAAAAGACATATGTTTTGTGATAAAAACAAAAGAAAGTCGATCATAAGAGTAAATCAATAAGGCATCATATTTCAATGAGAAGGTGGAAAGAATATTGGAAATCCAATGAGATTCTGGAAGATCAAATCAAAATATAGCTTGGGATTTTACAGAAGATGACTGCTGGGGTCCCCCAAGGCCACTTGTTAAAGGCCTGGGCTCCCTGGGGGGAGGCACTGTTGGAAGATGACAGAAACATTAAAAGGCAGGGCCTCATGGAAGGTTTTTGGGTGCATCCCTGAAGGAGACAGGAGACTCCCACCCTGTTGTCCCCTTCTCTTTCACTTCCCAGTTTTACTCTTGAGATGATGTCTTGTCTGGGGCTCAAAACAATGGGGCCTACCAATCAGGAACCAATCAGGAAACCTCTAAAACCAAGAACCCAAACTAACCTTTCCTCTGTGAACTGACTGTCTCAAGTATTTGTAATAATAACAACCAAAAGCTGACCAACACTGGCTACAAACTGTGGAAGAGTGGGCCTGACATCATTTATTGGCAATATTCTAGAAGAGTGAACAAAGGGAGAAAAAGCTTGCAAACATGAGAGGGAAGGCACAAGTCAGCACGAACCCACTGGACACCTTTAAGAGAGGGCTAAGTTCCCTTCCTCTCCATGGAAGAACCAGCCTAAAGAACATTCTGGATGCCAGGATCTCAACTATTCAGATGTTTTTTGTAAGGTCTGTTTGTGATGTTGATGGAGGGTGTTTGTTGGATGATAATATAGTTCTAGATGGACATAGTCTAATAACTTACCCTAGAATACTTACTTCTTATGGTAGATGGTCCTTGGATATATGAGACCCTCTGCTCACCAGTCACCTGGATTGTGTGTGTGTGTGTGTGTGTGTACACGTCGCATGCTGGGAATCAAACCAGGGCTTCAGCTTCCTCTTGCCTTAACATTATTGCCCACGGAGAGGCTGGACCTTCTTATTCAGGACTGGACTCCTGTCCTTGTCATCTCTGCTGCCCCTTCACAGAGGTTCTCATGTCACGAGATAAACATGACCTTATCATTCCTCCGGACATGTGTAATCTTCTCTGAGAGGCTGAGGCAGGAGGACTGCAAGTTCAAAGGCAGCCTGGACAATTAACAATTTAGCAAGATCCTGTTTCTAAATTTAAAACAATTTAGAGGGTTCTGTGTGAAGCTCCTGGATTCAATGCTCTGCCCTCAGGAGGCCTATTATCTGATAAAGAAAACAAGCATAAACAACTAATCAGACACCCAATAGAATGAGAGGATTCCTCATGCTTTGTTACATAGGGCTTTGTTGTACCCGAAACATGTACAACACCACATTTTATTAACTTTAAAGTAAAGATAAAAGATGTTCTGTATATAATGATGATGGCTGTAGGTTCACAACAGAAAGTTTGAACAGAATTAAAGCAGGGTTAAATAAAGTGACAAGTTTAAAAAGAGGTAAGGATGAAGTTCAACGTGAAGGCTCGTTTTGACAATGTATCGCTTAAGCATAATGATTGGAGTTGTCCAGTGCCCTTTTTATATACAGCTGTCTACTTGAGAAGCCTGCCACGTACTGGATATTTAGTTGAACAGTTGTTAAACGGACAGGCCAATGGTTGTATCTTTCTTGCTACGCCTTCATCACCCTGTTGTTACACAGTCCAGGCTGGTCTGACTCCCGATGTAGCCCAGGCTGACCTCGAGCTCAGTTTTTCTCCTCCCTCAGCCTCCCAAGTGCTGGCCACCATAGCCAGCTGGAGATGGACCCTTTCCTCAGCTTGATTTTTCCAAATATCTGAATTAAGAGGTGTTTGCCCGAAAAGAGAGCCGAGGAGAACCACTCTGCAATGATCTCTGAAGGGTAGAACTCCAATTATGTGCAACTTTAATGGGGATTGTGCAGTGAAACCTCAAGGGATGCTTTGAAAGTTGTTAAGCATATGCATTATGAATTCAACCTCTTCTCAGTCATTTTGCTGCTGTGTTTTAAAAGGCAACATATTTATTAATTTATGAAAAGCCATATAACCAATTCAAGAAAATGAGGAGGCTTACAAGGGCAGTCAGGATTGGAGCAAAGAATAAATATGGAGACAGTTACCCTGCGCTTGCTAAGACTGTTGGTACAGACTGATGGGGCCAAAGAAGGTCAAGGGTGATGCTTCAACCCGGGAGGGCAAAGATCAAATGGCCCGGCAAAGTGTAGATGTCAAGACTGCAAAAGCAATGCACAATCCTGACAGAAAATAATTGCTACTTATTTGCATATAATTTCTTATATGTTTTATAAGTTAATTGAGGTCACAGTGAACATAAATTCCCCTCGTCCCATTTATTTCCATTGTGGGCATCCTCCAGGCCTCCAGCTTCTGCAGAAAGAAAACACACCCCCACCCCCACCCAGGAAAAGAAAGGAGCTGAGGATGGGGTGGGGTGAGCAGTAAAGCCCTGGCTTAGCATGCAGGAGGTCCTGGGTCCAGTCTCCAGCATCAACAGAAGAAAGAAAGAAAGAAAAGAAAAGAAACCCTCCTTGGTCCAAGCTGGCTGTGGCTGAATTTTTACCTTACAGTATTTCTAAATGTGGTGCTCAATCTCCGGTGCCTGGAGTCACCCACTGAGGGGTGCAGTAGCTAAACAAGCAGAGAGAAAGTGGTGCTGCAGGAGGAGCTGGGCCACAGTGGGAGTGTCCCAGAAGGGCATTTTCTCTTTCCTTTCCCAACTCTTCCTTTCTGTCACCACTTCCTGACCTCTGTGGAGGGAACAGCTTTCTCCGCCATTTCCTTCCACCATGCTGACCTTGGACCCAGCTGATCAGAGACTAAAACCACGGATCAGAATAAGCCTCTCCTCCTTCAGGTTGTCAGGATGGGGTGTTTTGCCCCTGAAATGAGACAGTAGCTAAGCCAGTCTGAAAGTTCGAGTCTCAGGTCCCCACTCCTCAAGAACTGATCGCTCCCAACGTGGGAAGCCACGCTCCAGGCACCCCCAACCTTGGCTAGTGTATTTCTTCTACAATTTCTGAGCCCATAAGTGCCAAGAACTGGAAATTAAGCCTAACTCTGATGCTGAGATGATGGTGACCCAAAAAATCCACGCTTTGCTCGCTCTCCCGAATCATGAAACGAAAACAATACATATTCATTTCTCCGCTGGATAACTTCTGACTGGAAAATACTTTTCCTATGAGGAAAATAAAAGCATAAAATGAATAAAGGACAAGGTGATGAGCGATGTGTATTATAGATTTCTAGTGTGGAGAAGATGACAATCTGAGCCTGGCATGTGCATAAGTTTAACTAATGACACAAATGACCACAGTGGACAGACGAGGTCAGCTGAGATGTGGAATGAGCAGAGGCAAGGTGCACAGAGACTTTCCACCATGGGATAGTTCATGTATTTTTACTTTTGAGCTATGTGAGGGTATTACCTATTCACTAACAAACACATTGATTTTTAAATTAAAATAAAATGCCACCATAAGAAGTATTAAGCACCCATGGCCCCTGGATGGAGAAATCCAAAGGGTGAGAGGGTGGTGTCTTTATTTCCTTGGAGCACCGTGGTCAAGTGCTTCAAACTGAGTGGCTTAAAACAACAAAAATGGCCACGTGCGGGCCACTGAAGGGAAAGCCAGACGCCTGCCTTTTCCTGTGAGTCGGGGCCATTCGCAGACTGCAGGGGAGGATACAAGAAGTCAACAAGAAGCCAAGCCTTCCCTGCAAGGTGGCACCATGTGTGGGCAGCTAGGGGGAGAACCAGATGCCAGACCCTTTGGGCACGTGGGCTGGGAGATAAGAAAAGCCGTGGCCTTTACCCCCTCCCATAAGTGACCAGCTAATCCAGAGAAACACAGGCTGCCATGATAACAATTGAGGTAAAAATACAACTTAATGCTCATAGTGTTTCACTGACTTTGCAGGTCTAAAGCCGGTGATCTGATCATCTATTCAGAGGATAACAATATGCAATGTAGCATCTATGGGGATCTCCTTCTGAAGGTGGTGGCCAGTGTTGATTCCCTATTGTCTTGTTTTGAAGTCCTGTATCATTGTCATTATTTGTTTGGCTGGGTTTTATTCTGTTTTGTCTTGTATGATTTTGTTGTATCCAATGGCATGGACAGCTTTTTCAAAGATAACAAGGTATGTTATGGGAGCCATTTGGGACTTACTATTATCTTATTTTGAAGTCCTTTACTCCATTCATTGTTTTGTTTTTATTGATTCTACTCTGTTCTGTTTAGTTTGATTTTACTATGTCTGAGGGGATAGGCAGCTATTTTGAAGACAACAAGAGGTATTATGTTGACCATTATTGATTTCCTATTATCTTGTTTTGAAGTCCTGTGTCGCTTACACTGTTTTGCTTTGATTGCCTTTATTTTGTTTTGCTTTGCTTGGTTTTATTCTATTTAAAATAAAAATTACCAAAACATTATTCTTTTACAGTTCCCCAATATCACCTCTTTGATCTCAAAATCGAGTCATTCAAATTCAAAATCGAGTCATTAGCAGAGGGGCCACGCTCCCTCTAAAGCTCTGGACAGTGTCCCTTGTGGCCTCTTCTGGCTTCCGGTTGTGACTCCCAGTCCCTGATGTTCTGCGGGTGGCAGGTGCACCTCTACATAGTGAGGTCTCTAACCCAACCACACCCCGCCTCTGTTCTGTGTCCCAATTTCCCCTTTTTGAGATGGGGTTTCACTAAATTGCTAAGTTTTATTTTTCATGCCTTGTGCAAAAAAGAAATGCATGACGTTCAAAATATGAAATGTCTACCATCTCAAAGAAATTAGTAACAGGCTGGGAAAAGGGTGTTCTTCATTCCGGATGTATTTGCACCTCATTGTGTGGCAATTCTCCCTGTTGCTTGTGTGTGATTCCTTTAGGGCTGCTATTTGGTGAAGTTTGCTTATTTGTTTGTTTATATTCCAGCATTCTAAAAACGATTTTTCTTAAATATCTGCGAGGGAAGCCAGTGTAAGCTTACCTCAATGCCTGATCTTTCACTGCTTTGATCACAAGTCGAGAAACCCACCCACCAGGACGGCTGTAACCATCTCTCAGTTTGGGTTTACGTCCTGTCATGTAGATTCACAAAGCAGGAAAATACACAGCACCATGAGTCCTGCCCCAGCATTTATTAATTATCCAATAAAACCTAGTGACTCCATCATTAATTCAGAAGCTACCCTTCAACAGAAAGCCTTGGAAATTCCAGTGCAGAACAGACCACCGTCCACCCTACAGTGGCTTTTTTAACTGTGCTACCCAAATGGAGTTGTTTATCAAAATTAAAAAGCAGCTGGATTGTTCTTTTGCAACAACTCTAAGAGATTTAGGGAAGGTTAACTGCAAGAAACTCTCTACACAGGGATGACCCAGTGATTACAAAGTCTCCCCTGACAAAAGAATTCAACACTTGGGTTTCTTTGAAACAAATTCCTATCCATTCATCTGGTGGCGACAGACTGGCTATTTCCAAGATTGAGCTGTTATGAACTGTGCCGTCATAAAGACAGGGACAGCTGGATTCAGTAGAATTTCTATTTTAGTTTTTTGAGAAATTGCCACACTGCTAGTTGGTTACATTTACTAGTTTACCTTTGCTACAGAAAAGGAAGATGTGTGCTATTATCTGATGTTTCTTTTGTTTTCCTAAGAATCTTTTTGGTTCATGTCTTGTACTATGAGTAACTACTTTGAAGATCACAAGATACACAGTGTAGTAACATTATTCTCCTATTGGATTATGAAATTTCATTTTATTTTTTCATAAAATTAAAAAGTACTGGGGAAAAATCTCCTGAACTGAAACACCAGCTCTCATACACAAAGAATTCAGAGAATTCCTGTTTCCAACAACACATTTCTCTTAATGCACCTACTTCTCAAAATAGTTTGATTATTCTCCTTAATATTTTTCACCCTAAGAAATGTAATGCCTCATAAAGTATAACTCACTGATGAGGGTGTGGCTCAGGGCTGGAGCAGTTTCCTGGCATGTAAAAGGGCCTGGGTTCAATCTCCAGCACCTCCCAAAAGAAAAAAATGTATAGATTTAATTAACTCTCTCTCTCTCTCTCTCTCTCTCTCTCTCTTTCTCTGTCTGTCTCTGTCTCTCTGTCTCTCTCTCTGTCTCTCTCTCTGTCTCTCTCTCTGTCTCTGTCTCTCTCTGTCTCTCTGTCTCTGTCTCTCTCTCTCTCTCTCTCTCTCTCTCTCTCTCTCTCTCTGTCTCTCTCTCTCTCTCTCCCTCTGTCTCTCTATCATACTGGGGATTAAACCCAGGACCTTGAGCATGCTAGCATGCTAGGCCAGTCTCTTACATCCTAGTCTTTAGATTTCTTTTTAAAACAGAATCTCACTAAATTTCCCACATTGGTCTTAAATTTGTGATTCCCTCGTGACTCCTGAGTAGCTAGGATTACAGTTCATGCACCATCAGCTCCAACTCGACCTAACTTTTTAGTTGCTACTATTAAACCAAGGCCCTCTGACAACACTATGGAGAACAGAAATATAAATAAAACATACAGGAATTAAGAAGATATTTAAATAAATAAACAAACAAACATACATACAGGTGACAAATGCCTGTATTCCCAGTATCTGGGAGGCTGAGGCAGGAGGATCTCAAGTTCAACCTCCCACTCCCTTGGCATCTTGGCCATTTAATGAATCCCTGTCTCAAAATTTAAAGGAGTGGTGGAGGGACTGGGGATTGTGACTACCTTGGGTTCTAGCCCTAGAACAAAAAAAGTATGCCCTGTCTCACTGTCCTCAGTATGCATGTTATCCAATAAAGAAAGCAGATATAGCACAAGTATTAGAATTGCGATCAGATTGTCCCAGAAAGGCCTCATTGATAATTAGGAGTTTTTAATGTAATTATTTCATGGAGAGAAATGCCATAGTTACATGAAGAGTAGATATGAGAGTGCAAATTTAATTTATTGAAGAATAAAGTGTTGCAACTTTTTAAAAAGGAAACAGACACAATAAGCAAATATAAAACAGAAAATATTCTGCATGTTTTATTACACAGGACTTCCCTCTACCTGACGCATGCATGGCATTTATATTAGCTAACTTTGTGATAAAGATACTCAATAAATAACGATGATGGTTTAGAGGCTCACAGCAAGAGGTTTTAAACAGAATACAGCAGCGTTAAACAACGTTATAAGACATCTGCCATAAAACGTCAGGAGAAAAAGCAATTTCTGTTTTTTTCTCAATTGCTATTGGTCAGGGCATTAGCTCAGTGGCATAAGCAGCTGCCTGGCAAGTGTGAGGTTGTGAGTTTGATCTGTTCTGTTTGCCTTTAGTTTTTTGGGACAGAGTTTCAGTATGTAGTTCAGGCTGGGCCTTAAACACACTACATAGTCCAGGACTGCCTTGCACTGGATCCTCCTGCTTCAGCCTCCCAGAGGGCTGGGATTTCAGGCAAGTGCCAGCATGCCTGGTTTAAGTATCTTTTTTTTTCGCATTACAAGTCCTTCACTCAAAGATAGTTCATATTGTAGCTAAAAAGATTGAAATATTTCAAAGCTTAAAAATAATTTCCTTTAAACAAAACCGCCCCCTCCGTCTCTCCCTCCCTCTCTCTTTCTCTCCCTCCTTGCTGTCTCCACCAAAAACTTTCAACACGAAGATTTAGAGGGAAGCAAATGTTAGCAGTCAACTTTTAAACTTTTGGAAATGGTGTCATTAAAGGAGTAACACTCACAATAACAAGACTACAATAAAACAGTCAATACGAATGTAGTGTGAATGAGAAGAATTGTTTGCTCCCCTGCTGAGGAATGCGGGTTGGCCTTCTGGGCCTCCGACAGCCTTGTCTGGGTCTCAACAAGTGGCCCTTGTGTCTCTGTCTGCGTGCCTGGTAAGCAACTGGGAGGGAGCTCCTCACACAAGAAGGGCTCCTGTGAGCCTCGCGTGTTCCCAGCCCTGCTCTGGGGAGTCACCGCCTCTGTCCCGGGCTGGCTGTGTGTCCTCTGCCCCGCTTTTCCAGCACGCTCTTCTCTCCTCTCTCCCCACTATATCTTTAGGGTGATGGGGCTTTTGATTTTTTTAAACTTTGTTTTTTTTTTTTTTAGCGGTACTGGGAATCAAACTCTTGACCTCGCACTTGACAGGTAGGCACTTATGCCACTGAGCTAAATCTCCAGCCCTGATTTTTTAAACTTGGGCAAAAAGAGAAACAAACATTTCTATTCTTTGTAAATGAGGTCACTTCAAGTAAAGCAAATTTTGAGAGCATTTTCATGACCACGTACTCCCCAAGGCCGCCTTTCTTCCTCCTCTGCCACACCCTTCCTCAATCATCACCATTTCCCCTTTTAAAAGTCTAACCATTAGTATATTTCCCGTCTCATATTCTACCACATACATGTCTCTTTACAGTGCAAAATTTCTACCAATGCTTTTCCAAAATACCAGATCTTGGGCTCAGCAATTTCTCAAACTGAGCTTCGGGCAAGGTATAGAAGAGATAATTCCAGTTAGTCCAACGACAAAAACTGCTCACCAGAAGAATGAAGGACGTGCCACCTTGTGAAGGGCACTGAGTGTTTTCTTTGTGTAGAAAAATTTGTTCCTTTAACCTCCTTGGAAATGGAAGGACGCATGTTTGCCAGTCACCAATCGTCTGCTTGTGACATAAAAGTCCTTCTGTCCCAAACGTCACCCTTGCAGGAGCATCAGTATTATCCATGATCTTTGCTTTGCTCTAGGGAAGCGAGGGCCAAAGTCAATCAGTGTCTGGAGAAGCTAAAACCCAGGGCCCAATACATACTAAGCACACGCTCTACTACTGAGCTATGCCCCCAGGCAGGGTATCTTTCATTGGTAAATAATCACCAGTTTTTGGACAACTCAACTATAAAAGCTGGGGCTGCTTTTTAAGCAAATGGTTAAATCGGCCATGAGAGCTAACCTGGTATGTTGATGTCTCTAATGTTGCTACTGATGCGGTAGCATCTGGGGTTCTGGACGTGGAATCCAGCCTGTCACACCTTCTAGGCCAGCATCCAACCCCAGGGCCACACCCCCAGCCCCAAGCGGGTCACCTTCAACAGACTGGGGCTGCAGCCTGTGTTAAATGAGCCAAGTCCTTCAATCTGCCCCACTCATGTCCACCTTTTCATCCTCATTATCACCTCCCAAAGGAGAAAAAATAAATTAAGTTAAAGTCCAACAAGTAAAATTGAATACAAAGGCATCAAATTTTGTCAGGTAGGGTTGAACTGGAAGGGCCACAGATCATTGAAGTATTTGAGGTTTCTGGCCCCCCACAAAATTCATCTTTGCCCCGTGGAGGGCATTTATCACCCCAACTGAGAATAAACGCCCAGCCCAAGTCCATATACCACAGTGGTTAACAGTCCAGTCCTATTCTATCCCTAAATCTTAATAGAAATTTAGTTTACTCTTTGGCAATTATATTTTTACTCATCTTCCTCATACTAGCCTAAAAGCTGGGCTCAGTAGAATTTTTTAAATTCCAAGTAATGATGCATCAGTGGTGTTTTGAAAAAATGCATGGCCTGACACGTGAGTGAAAGACTGATTGCCGTAACCATTAGGAGGCCAGTGTATCCCCAGTAGCTCTGTCTGGTTATCCCCTGAATGGCTGATGTGAATTTCAAACATTAAAGGCAGCTCCAGGTGTTGCCCCAGACAAGTGACCGGTCTACTAAGTCTCCAAACATTTTCAAAGCCCATCGGGTTTTGCCCTTTTTTTTTTGGAAGGGTGACAGGTGCAGGAGGCGGTGACAGAGACTCGGGGCTTGTTTGATGTCTTTGTGACCATTTCTCTACCAGACACAATAAGGTTGGGAGGTAGTAATTATGTTGTCTCAAAGCAGCATTGCAAATTTACGCACAAAAATGAACACTTAACCTTTCTCACTCTTGTGCCTGGACTGGCTGGCAAGGGTGTAGCCAGCAGCGGGGTGAATGGCCCAGGCAAGGTGGAACACAGCACCTTGTAATTAGGAGGGAGGATATCCCCAAGGAAGATTGCGGAGGTGGGCGGGGCTCCCCCACTCCTGCCAGACCCTGAGACCCCACAAGATGCTAGGAGACTGGGCCAGCAGAGCTAATTCTTCTCCAATTTTATTCCCTCCATTAAATCTACGGTCTCCTATTTCACTCTTATCAAATCTGTGACCACCCACATCCCAAACCAATAGACAAATTCAATTTCAGCAGCAGCGACTGCAGAGTAGATTATGGTAGGTACTAGCAGTTATGAACAGGAAAGAGCACATCATAATTTTTCTGAGATAGAGTCTTGCTCTGTAGTTCAGGCCTTAAACTCACAGTGTAGCCCAGGCTGGCCTTGAGCTCAAAGCAATCCTCCTGTCTCAGCCTCCTGAGAGCTTGGATTTCAGGTGTTGGCCACCACACCTGGCCCAATTATATATTTTTAAAACTGCCATATATTCATGGGGCAAGTTAACATTTACAAGATGTATTCATAAATGCATTGGTGTTTATCTTCACCACAAGGGAAACACAGACTAGACAGGTACTAGCTGCGTTTTAAAAGGCTGAGGTCACAGGAACTCCTTTGGCAATGCCCTCTCCAGCCTGGCAATGTCTCTCACAGCCAGACCCCTGTGGTCCCCATGGGACACTGTCAATCATGTTATTCACCTTCGTCAGCTCTGATTTCCTCTTTTCTTTTCTTTTCTTTTTTTTTTTTTTTTTTTTTGTCTTTTTTCTTAATTGGTATGAGGATCGAACTCATGACTGCACACTTGCAAGGCAGGCGCTTATGCCACTGAGCTAAATCCCCAGCCCCTGATTTCCTCATTTAAAAAGGAAAGACACAGGAGCTGGAGGTATTATTCAGTGGCAGAGTGCTTGTGCAGGCTGCAAGAGGTCCTGGGTTCCACACCCAGCACTGCATAATATAAAAACAAAAACAAAAAAAACACTAGTGCCTGTCTTTAAAAATGCCTTGGTGTTTAAATGATGTGAAGCCTGTGAGGCACTGATCACGGTGACCGACAAAAAATAAAGACAAAAAGATATTTTAGTACAATCAGTACTTGCATTGGGATTCTATGAAATATTAAACAACACTCGGAGAGCCAAAATGACTTGGTTTTGGGGATTCCCAAAGGAACGGAGAAGTGTTCAACTTTTCCTCAATAGTTACAGAATATACAATTATCTCCTTCAACAATAAAGCCCTAAGACAAAATGGTTCCATTACAGAAACATACATCGTCCTTAAAAATATCTTCTTCCCACAACGGCTTTCACCAGTAACTTCACATCTCTGCTCTAAACTCCATGTAATAAAAAGAACTCGGGTGTGGAGTGTAGCTCAGTGGTAGAGCAGCTGCCCAGATGTGCAAGGCCCTGGGTTCAATCCTCAGCGCCACCAATAAAACAAAGAAAGAAAATCAGGACGGTGACATTTGAAGTACTTCTTATAGGGAGCCATTTGATAAGCCATGTGAAATACGTCTACCTCTGCCAGATCAAAATGTAAGCTTGGTGGGGAGTTCAGGATGGTAATTTATCCTCTCCGGCTGCTGTATCCCTGTGATATAGATAGATAGATAGATAGATAGATAGATAGATAGATAGATAGATAGATGATAGATATTTGTTAAGTGTTGAAAATGTAGCCCCAGGCATGGTGGCACATGCCTGTGTAATCCCAGTACGTAAGAGGCTGAGGCGGGAGGACCATCATGAGTTTGAGGCCAGCCTGGGCTACAAAGTGAGTTCAAGGCCAGCCTGAACTGCATAGTGAAAACCCTGTCTTGAAAAGATTTTTAAAAAGGCATATCAGTGGGTGAGTACAGCAGTCTTATCTGTATTACAAGTGAATCGCCCTGAGTCATTCAATTTTCTGTCACCAGGCCATTACCATTCACTTATCCAACACACTTACAAAGCTCTGCCTATGTGCCAAACAGCAGGCTGGGCTCAGAAATGCCAGAATACCAGCTGGAGAGGAGGTCAGTGCTAACGCTTGGGACTTGGCTTGTGCCATGATGGTCCTGGGTTCGAGCCCTCTCCCCGCCCAAGCAAGAGAGAGAGAGAGAGAGAGAGAGAGAGAGAGAGAGAGAGAGAGAAAAGAAAGGTTCGAATAAGACTGCTGGATCCAGAAGAGGACAGTGATCTGTCGCCCTCTCTTTCCCCTGGACATTGTCTCTGGGCTCCTTTTTCTACCTTCTTTCAGAAGACTGCGTATATAGCAAGCTTTCAGTTGCAAAAGAAAGGAAACGGAAGTGTGGGTGATTTTATTTGCACCCTGGCGCCCGGCTCCTGCAGCTCCACGCTGCCCTGGTCGTGTTCCTGCTGCCCTGGCTTTGGGCTGGAGGTTGTGGATCCGAGCAGGCTGGCCTCTGACCACGTCGGCCTCTGCATTGTCGCTGCGGCTGCTGCTATTTTAATTATGACCGTGCGTTAACCGCCACCTCCCTTTCCCTGCCTCCCTTCAGCTGCAGTGATGTATGTTACTTTTTGGTAACTGGATTTCATTAACATTTATGAACTCTCATAAAGTAGTAGAAAAAGCAATTTGTGTGGAAGAATTTTCCACCTCATTAAACAGTGTTCTTTTGGGGGTCAACCTGATATTTTTGTTGGTGTCGTTGTTGCTGGATTTTTTTTTTTTTAAACAGGTCTTTCACTGATCCCGGGTGGGGGAGGGGAGGGGAGCCGTCCACACTGCGCCCGGGCTCGCGAGCCCTGTAGAGGGCGCTGGACCGAGGTCGGACCTCGCGCTCCTCCCGCCGCCTCTCCAAGCCCCGGCCGGGGTGCGCGCCGGCTCACCGCAGCCTGGTCACTCCTTGGCCAAACCTGACTCCTGGCCGCCGCCGCCTGCACGCGCTGTCGCCTGGCTGAGGGCCACGTGCAGCTGGTCCCGGGCCTGCATACCGCTCCCATCTGGGCATAAGAGGGTGCCCGGGGCGTTTTGCAGGGCATGTTTGTGTACCTGTGGAGAACAATCCCAGCGCGGTGGCAGCCCCTGGACACCTCCTCGGCACAAGCGCCCTGATGCGCCCCATCGCGCCCCCTCGCCTTGACTCTAACCTCGAGGAAGACAGGTGCGGGAGGCTGCTGAGGCCTCTGCTCAGCGTTCTGCAGCCCAGGCCCGCGTGTGTCCAGCGCAGTGATGAGGATCAGCCGCGGTCCCCCCACCCCGGCCAAAGCCCATTGTTCGCTCTCACACCCGGACTGCAGATGGAGCCGGCCTGGGCGCGCGCGAGCTGCAGGCGACGCGTCCACTCGCCAGCTGCCCCGAGCCCCGCATCCACCGCCTGGGTCCCGGCCCTGCATGGACCAGGGCGCGCCCTGGGGCCCCTCATCTTTCAGGGGCGTCGGTGGGCCCGAGAGCCGTTTCCCCTATCGGGGATGAGGCCTTGAGAGGAGCGCGCTCCCATCTCGCTCTGCCCGGTGCCCTGCCAGCCACCCCGCTCCAGGTCCCCCAAGAGTAGGTGAAAACCGCATCCTGGACCTTGACGCCAGGGAGAATAAACCCAAAGACACTGTGGCCACAGGGAGGGAGCCGTGACAGGGATCAGTGACAGGTGCCCAGCAAATTAACACGCAAAGCCCCGCGCTCCCTTTTAGAAACGTAAACAGGCGAAACAGTAGTTCTAACTCTGTGCCCACCTGGACCAGGGAGGTGAGGGGGTGGGGTGGCTCCCCAAGATTTCGGTCATTTGAGACTCGGGACTTGCTGTTAAGCCAGACAGCTCCCAAGCCAGAGCTCATGAAGGGACACCTCTAAGGCCTGGTAGCAGGTGACCCAGGCCGGAGCAGGAGCGTTCAGTATCCCCGTCTTGGGAGATGCTGTTGGCTTGCGCCAGTGTAGACCGGGACTCGGAATGTAGACCCGTTTTTCCCATTTGGTGAGTGAGCCGCGAGCATCGCCGCTGCCAACCCAGGCGACTGAGCCTCGCTGACTGGTGTGTGGAGTTGGTGGTGTAATTATTGTTTTGTTTTTGAATATGTAATTACTCCTTGTCGTCGCTAGTATGAATCCACCGAGCTTCCCTGCAGCAGCAAGATG
This sequence comes from Cavia porcellus, assembly GCF_034190915.1. Taxonomy (NCBI): domain Eukaryota; kingdom Metazoa; phylum Chordata; class Mammalia; order Rodentia; family Caviidae; genus Cavia; species Cavia porcellus. The sequence goes on from NW_026947496.1 coordinate 15,385,861, forward strand.
GATTCAAGTGTGGGATTGGGATTCGATGCGTGGGAAAAATCGGCTTCTGCCCACTTGGAGGACAACACGGGGCCCATGCGACTCCCCCAGCTCAGGCTAAAAAAAGGGCACCCGGGGTCCCCCCACTACAGGAAGTCCTCCAGTCTGCTCCCCTGTCCACAGACCCATTCTCTCTTCCTGAGCGCCTAGAGTTTTTCTTTCATCTCCTTCAGATTTTTTTTCTTTTTCTCTCCCGCATATCAGAAAAGGGGAAGGGAAAGAGAGAGGGGGAAGGAAGATAAACAGAGAAAGAGAAGGAGCTGGAGGATTTAGAATAGAAAAAAAGAGAGAGCACAGAAGGAGAAACAGAGTCAGGAAGGCCAAGGAGAGCACAGGTAAAGACATAAAAAGGACACACAGGCCGGCTGCGTGAGGTCAGTGAGATGCTTGGCTGACAGGCCTGAGGCCCAGGGTTCGAGCCCAGCTCCCCGAGGAGGAATCTTGCTTGTGTCCAAGAGTTTTCTTCCAAGGTTTAAAAAGAACTGAAAACTTCCATGGTGTCCTCTTGTTTTCCACGACCTGCTTAGCCCAGCCCTAAGCCTCTCGAGGTTCGGGCCCCAGCTCCAAGTTCCGACGCACTGTCTGGGCCTCCCGACCAGAGCAGGTGACCCCTCGACCCTCCCCAGAGGCACCCCAATCCCAGGTCCTGAGAACCCAGGACAAAGAATCATCGACGACCCTCTCACATGGCCCTTGTCGCAGGAACCACTTGTCCTCGACCCCGGGGGCAAACGTGGACCTTGGGTCCAGCGCGGCCCCAGGAGACCTCAGTCTAGGGGACCCCAGAGAGCTCAGCCCTGGGCAGGGCACCGCAGCACCCGCACCCAGGGCTCCGCAGGCCCCGCCCAGCTTCTGCCCAGCCCTGGCCCTGCCAGCCTTTAGGAGACTGAGTGGTGCAGAACGCAGCGGGCAACCTTGCTGGAGGACTCCAGGCCGGGGGCCAGGAAGGGAAGGTGTTCCGCCAGCCTCAGAAAGTGATCCATTTTCTCTAACAGTTTGCCCCAGAGCCATCGGGGCCTCCTTTGCCTCCCAGAGAAGAATGCGTTAAAAATTCTTTGCCCTAGCCTCTGCCTAACCCAAATACACCCTACTGTGGCTTCCGTGGCGCCGACTGCGGGTCCCTAACCTCGGCTTCCTCCGGTTGAAATATGCACATCGCTCTTCAATAATTTAGACACCTGGGAGACTGGACAAGTGTAATTTTTTCCCCAAACACACCAGCGTCCAAGTTACCATCAATCATGCTTTTGTTTTATGCGAGATGGGCTTTGTGTGTTTAACTAGCCGGCCCCATCCCATTTGCATGCGGCTCTTTAATGGGCATTTATTTAAGCTTTGAAGACCTGCTTTAAAACCTAAGCCCAGAAAAGGGGGACGAGGCGCCCCCTCCCCTTGTGGCTCGGGTGGATTTGCCTTTGAGAAGCCGGGCCCTGCGGATCCCGATTACAGATAAATTTTGATTCTGAGGTGGGGCCCGTCCTAGAATCAGAAAGATACGTTTAGTTCCCTAAATCTCAGGCTTCGCTTCCCCCCTGTCAAACAATGCTTCAGTCTGTATTTGTGTACCAGACAAGTAATTGTGCTCCAAATGCTTAAATAAATCATTGATGGGTGAAATTACACATGCTCACTTAAAGTGTAATGTGATTAAGAGATTATGAGATTGAAGCTAATATCTTGTCTCCCAGCTCCTGGCCCCAAATCTTGACATCAGAAATGTATCAGTCTCCAAATGCACAGATACAATAGGTTTTCCACGGCCAAGCGAATCAAAGACAACCTCTAAAAACCTAAAGATAGGTGCGTGGGTGCGTGATGCCCATTGCGTTGGTCGTGCGGCTTTGTCACAGAAAGAGCTCAGGAGCGCGGAGGCGCTGAGCGCCTTTGATTTGGGGAAGGTAAGGGCGGAGGGGGCGCAGGGGGCGCGGCGGGCGCCGGGGCTGCGGCCGATCGCTCCTGCTCGCAGGGAGGGCGGCTGGCGGCGTCTCCGTCTCGGTCTCGGCTGGGTCTCCGTCTCGGCGGGCGCGGCGGGTAAGTCCTTTATCGGGGGAAGCCCCGGCCTCGCCCGCAGCCATCCCGCCTCGAGGCGCGCGCTGCGCAGGGGCGCGGGAGGCGCGCGGCGGCTCCGTAATGACCCGGGTTCGCCGCAGCTGCGCCCTGACCCTTTGTGATGGCGCCGATAGCGCTGGCTGAAATTATGTCCTTCTCCGGGTGTGAAATTACCATGTTTATTAATTGAGCCAGACATTAGCTTTACCTTTTCTTCCTAAGCCGTGAAAATGTGCGATTCAGGGCAAATGATTCTCCGACAGACGCGGCGCCTGGCCTCGCACCCCGCGCCCCCTCCTCCTCCCCTCCCACTTGCTTGTCCCCCCCTTCCCTCCCCCCAGCCGCTCGCAGCGCGCCCTTCCCCCACGACCCGGGCCTTGCACGGAGCTTTCCAGATTTCGCGACCCGGAGCCTACGGAGGGGCAGTCAGCAGGCCTCGGAGCATGCGTGCGCGCGCGTGTCAGGGCGCACGCGAGGGGGTGCCTGTCTCTTGGGCTAGTGCTCGCCAACAATAATAACAACCACCCCGACTCCCTGCACCCGCCGCCTTTCCCCCAGAATTCGTGATCAAGTAGTACCCAAATCGTTTCCAAGACAAAGGAGCATCAATCAGCGACAAAGACAGATTTAACGTATTAAATCTTTATTAAAGTGAAGTCATTCTTATTGAAATGATGTATTGGGTTGCAGAAGATTGGATTTTTTTTTTTTTTGACGGTGCCTAAGATGGAGATGGTGGGGGCTCGGAGCTGCGAGTGGGCTGCGTCTCTAGCTGGGTTCGCTCTGGGCCGGGACCGCGTTACTGGGACTCAGCCCAACGTCCCGGGTCTGGGAACATCGCCATGGACTAGAAAGGAGAAGTTGACCCCTTCCTTCGTCCGGCTTCTAGTTTGATTTTCTGAGAAACAAACCCCCAAGAAACTTCTCTGAGTTGGGGTAACTAAGGTACTGCAGGCTAGGTTGTCCCTAAGTTGGAGAAATCAGAGACTTCTGGGGCCTAGAAAGGAGAAGGAATGGCTTGTTTTCGGGAGTGAAACTCAGTTTTCTCTATAGCCCAAAGCGAGTCCTTGTGCCCAGAGTAAGACGGGAAGGGGGAGGTCTGCGTGCTCCCCGAGGGTGGCGGGCTGTGTCCACGACCCTCCCTTCCTCCAGGCAGGACCAGGGTCGGAGGCTGGAGCTGGCCTCCTCCTGGCCTCGGAGGACACTCGGTTCAACTGGCCCTCAGACCTCGCGTCCTGTCAACAGGGAAAGCAGGACCAGGAATGAGTCCAACTAGGCATCCCCTGCCCCAGGGATGGGCTGCCCGGAGATCTCTGCAGTGCGTCCGAAATGCCTCTGATTCCTAGCTCAGGAGCAAGAGCAGGAGGGGAACCTAAAACCGAAGGGGACTTTTCCAAATGGCAGCCTCAACTTCAACAAGATGTATTTGTGTCTCCTCCACCTTCAGACACACAGACACCCACGCAGCCTCAAAATCAACTGTTGGAATCAATTTCCTTGGATTACTCAACTTTTTTTTTCTATCATGTTTCAGCAACGGGCTGAACGTTATAGCCAGTTGATTCAATTTAGTATTTGCATAACCACCAGAAGAAGGTGGCTTTGCAGACTCAATGAATAGGTCTCTTGTTTGTTGTTCGTGCGTGGTGTGTGTGTGTGTGTGTGTGTGTGTGTGTGTGTGTGTGTGTGTGTTGTGGGGTTGGAGTCTTAAACACACGTTGGCGGGGAGGATATCTCTCAGGCTGTACTTCTGTCCCGCGCCCCTGCCAAACTGAAGACAGGGTTTTGTTTACCTCTTCCTCCACTTTCTCTTTCCCTTTGGCCCTACCTCATCCTAGAATCCTCTACCACCCAGCATTCACTCATAGGACCCTTCTTTCCTTCACTGGGGGCATCCTTGCTCCTATAGATAAATTGCTTGGGTGTAAACTACTTGAAATCGTTCAGTGGCAAGGTGGTAAGTTCTGTCCTATACCTTGCACCTAGGAAAGGAACAAGCAAAATGATCAAAATTTAGGGCCCATTTCAATAACCTCAAGGATCCCCACCAGTGCACTAATTAAATATTTCACAGCTCCCCAGGTTCCTGCACTAGCTAGCGCTGGGAATCTTTCCCCCCACCAAGTCATACAAACTGGTCTCTGTAACAGCGTCCCCCAGACCGCGACCCCCTCCCCCGCCAACCCACGCACGCACACGCCCTGCCACGAGCTCCCACCCTCCTTTTCTGAATGGCATCACAAAGAACTTTGTTAAAGAAAAGTCGGGCTAATTGCTGCCAGAAGACCCGTCTCTCAGAAAAGTCTGGTTTTCATAAGCCAGATTCAGTAAAGGTTGTGGTTAAACCTAAGCCTCATAGAAGGTTCTTAAGGTTTTCTCAGCTAAAGAGGGAAATACAAAGAAACACTAAGTTCAGCCAAAATACTGTGGGGGTGGTGATGAAGATGGGGTTGGAGGGAATTCGGGAGTTATTTCCTTCTAGGTTCTTCTCAGAAGACTTTTCTCAGACTTACACCTAGTGACCATTGCTTACCTGAGTGGCTCTAGCAGCTCACCAGCAATGGGATTCTCTTGCTATGACATGAGCTTGTTTCAAACCCTGTTTTATTGGTGCCTGTTAGTTCTATGAAACATGCACGTGATTGGATCATATTCATCCCTCCAACAACCCTCCTTTGCACCCCCATTTCCACCCTCCTTATGCCCTTCTTCTTGGATGTGACAGATTTCTAAGGGCTGAAAATTTAGAGAGGACAGAGAGGTTTTCCACACCCAGAGCCCCTACTCAGTAAGCTCCTGACTTTCCTCTGTTGGTAGCAGAAGACCCAAAAGAAAGGAAAGACAGACAGAGAGAAAGAACCAGGTGGATTCTCCCTCCCCTAAACTATGTCACTGAGAAGCCCAACTTTCTTAGAGTGGTCTCAGAGTAGGCCCAGGCATCCCTTCCAGCCCTCTGCTTGGCTCTCTGAAGCTCTACCTGCAAGACCTGCTCAACCTCGCAACAGAGTTGGAAAGCAGTGATGTAGGTGGAGTTTGGTGAGAACCTGACCTCCTTCAGGATTTGGTAAAGGAAAACTCCTCTAAGAATAACCTCCTTATTAATAGGCTGGTTTTATTTTAGATTTTCCAAGTCAGAACTTTCCTGGCTCCAGCGTTCACAGGTATAATTCCCAATGCTGGAACAAAGCTCCTGGAACTCAAACTCCGAATAATGCATTTTCCCGCAGCCCACCACATCTGAGAGGTGGAGCCACTCACCGCATCTCTCCAGGATAACAGGCTGTTCCCCAGCCTCTGAATTCCCCAGGACATTTTTGGCTTGGAAGAAACATCCTCAGCCTTAGCACTCACCACCCACTCTTTCTGGAAACCTTATCTTGGGTCTTTCTTTCCAGTTGACTATGCAAAGTAGAATTGGGAAAGGGAATAAGCGAGGACTGTGTTTTGTTTCTTCTGAATCTGCCCCTTTACCACCACCAGCATGCAGATGCAGGAATGAAGGAAAGCAGGACAGAGGTCTTAGCATGACTGAGTCTTTCCTTTGTTTTAGGTTACAGAAAGATACATAAGCAAATGAATGAAAGCATAAAAAAAACTCTCCCTGTGTTTCTCCTGACATCCTCAAAGGGTTTCAAAGGATTTTATCCATCTCCAGTCTCAGAATGGTAACAGTGATTTCTTGTTACCAAAGACATGAAGCTAATTAGCTAGGAATGTGTCTCATTTTCCAGTCGCTAGAATGAGTCAGGGCAGCCTTTCCCCCCAAATCCTGCTACTTCCCATCCCATGGCCTAAACAGGTTAGAAGACTTAATGCAGCGTATCTTCAATCCAGTATGAAAACTCTGGCCATGGAGGGCCAAGTTGAACACCTACACCTTGACATAAACCGTGGTCTTAGCTCATCCACTTGGTTAACCTAGGAGACCTCAGTGATCTCATCTGGCTCTGGAAGTGGACCAAGGCCAGAGGGTTGGACTGAGGGTCCCTGCAAGCAGGAAGCACTTAAATCACTTTCAGGCACTTCTGTTTTCTTCACCTGGACACCAGAGCAGGAAGAGTCACGTCATCTGGGGTCTGCTGTGGTCTGAGACTGCAGGAAGGGGACATCCCTGAAATTGCCATCCTTTCCCCGCCTCCATGCATATCATGAAATAAATCGTTCTGGAAAGAAAACTAGACTACCTAAGCCCCTGACATCAGCCTCAGCGAGAGGTGATTTGGGATATGAGGAAAACTGTTCATTACCCCCACGTTCTCATTTTATAAACAAGCGCCAGAGCTGTGGTCTCATCATGGAACTACAATCTCCTCGGTCTGTGTGGATTTGCATAATAATTGCTACACAAAAATCAAACCTCACACTTCCTCTTTTACATTTGGTTTACGTTTTTCTGTCCAATCAAAAATATTTCGACATCTGCTTCTAAGGCTTTCTCTAGAGTTCGCCCTTTCACCCTGTCTTCCCCACTCTCCCTTCTTTTCTCCTGATCAGTGAAAGTCTTTTCCTCCTGAAGAGTCTAATCAACATTCTAAATCCAGAGTGTGCCAGAGACTTCCCATTTGCCAAGAGTCACCTAAACTGAAGAGCTTCAGATCCAACTTTTATTTATGCCTGTGGCCAGTACAAAAGGGAGGCTGGCGATGTGCAGGGGACCTGCGTGGGGAGATTTGTGTCCTGGTTTCTCGGGGCAGGGCCCACCAGGAACATCCTTCTGGCCAGGCCTTTGCCTGAGCTCTGCCCATGGTGGCTGAGCTTGTCTCTGCCTGTCTTTTTATCCCTCTGGGCTGCCCCTCAACACTCCAGAAAAGCAACCGATTCCTGAAGCTTGGATGAAAAAAAAAAATCACCGAGATGAAGCCTGTTTTCGCTTTGAAGGTGACCTTTGACCTTTCTATCCCATACACCTGACACCAGGGCTTAGCTAGAACCTGTTTGGGTCTGGACTGCTTCTGGCCCTCTCTTGCTCTCCTCCCTCTCTTTTCTCACCCCTTCCCGGAGCCTGAACTCCCTAAAGAGTTGTCCTAATAGCTGCTCCCAGCTCTCAGCCGGGGCCTGGGAAGGCGGGCGGAACACGCAGGGTGTTTTGTCAAACGCTCCCGCCGTTCGCAGGGGCTGGGACCTGATAAAAGGAGACAGTTTTCTGAAAAGATTTGATTGAAATGGCGTGTGCCAGGGCTGATGGGAGCCAGCGAGGGACAAAGCGCAGAGAATCCGTGGACACTGGAGCAATTATGCCTCCACGCTGAAGGTGGATTAGCGCGCTGGAAAGAAGCATATGTTTGGCCCGGGGCGACGCTTCCCCCCGGCTGAGCTTAGAGAATGAGAGCGCGGAGAGCGGCTGGACCCGGAATATCAACGACGCGCGCCCCTCCCCAGCCGGCCCGCAGCCTCCCGCCCGCCCCCGCCCCGGAAAGTCGCAGTGCATTTTACAAAGGGGAGAGGAAAGGGGGCTGGGAGGGAGGGGAGGCCGGAGATGCAAATGGGCCTGGGATTGCGCCACCCCAAACTGCTCAGGAGTCGCCCTACAGGGACACCCTTGCTCGGGAGTGGACGCCCCGGGGTGGGGGCAAATAGTCTCTCCCCTAAGGAATTCCCCACTGCTCTCACCCACGCGCATTGGAAGGTGACCAGAATTGTTGCCAGAAAGCAAGGTCCTCGCGACTTTGGAAAGATCCGAGGGTAGTGGGGCACTTGCAGCCCTGGGGGCGGGGGTGCCGAGTGACCGTAGCCAGTGCAAGGCCCCCGAGGCTGCGGGAGACGCGTGGGACAGCACCGGTGACGTGGGTGGAGAGAGAGGGCGCTCGCCGGAGTTGGAGAACCCGGCGCAGGACGCTGCAACTTCGCTCAGTCCCGGCTATGGGGGCGCCCGGGGCGCCCCAGACCTTGCCTCGGGTCCTTACTTAAAACACCTTTCCGGTGAAAAAGGCCCTTAACCCTGGTCTGAAGCCTTCAGGCCCTCGCTACTGCACCCCAAGCGCACAAGAAGAGATGCCAAGCGCGGGATAGCCCCAAACCCCCTTTCCAGGGTTTCACTGCAGGTTAATTGGGTCTAATGTGGACGCTAGGGCTGGTGGCCGCACCCAGTTCCCTCTGTGCTCTCTCCTCCGCAGCGTGGTCCCCTCCGGATCCCCCTGGATCCAAACCCAGGCGGGGCTGCAACCTCTGACCCCTATACTACCCCCAACACCTGGCCATCAAAATCAAGTTGCGAATGAATCGCTCTCGAAACAAAGGGTCACAGGGCAGGCCTCCGGGATGGAAGAAGGGCGGTGCCTGGGCCGCAGGTGAGTCCAGGCGACCCGGTGAGACTCTGGCGCAGGATTCCTGCACCTCCCAGGTGGGGGCCCAGGAGCTCAGAGCGCTGGGGACCGGTTCCAGGCTGTGCACAAAGGCGACGCAGCCCAGACATGGGGGCTCCAAAAAAGACCTGGGGGGGTCCAGAAATAGGATTTGGTAGCTGAGGAAGCAGAGGGAAATTTGATCCTAGCATTAACTCAGTGCCTCAGGAGAAAAATAATTTTAAGCTATATTAGCTAAATTTAGTTTGACCATATATATATATATATATATATATATATATATATCCCATATCCCCAGGATAGGCTGGATTTTCAAACAGTGATAAGTGAGAGCACCTCCAAAGAAAAGCTAGGATTCATTCCCGGAGGAAAACAGGTCCCACTACTGACTTGGAAGACTTGAAGATCTTGATGGAATCACAACTTCCGGCCATGATGGATGCTCAGCGCTGGGCCACGTTGGGTGGGGAAGCTTGTGTTTGTATTTAGAGTTGCTATTGTTTTCTGTGTTGAATTGAACCCAGTGCCTCCCCTTCCCACATGCTAGGCAAGAGCTCTACCACTGAGCTACACTCCAACCCCAGGACCTGATTCTGATTTCCTAGAAAAGTCATGGTAGCCTAAGCATAACATGGAGTGGGTAAAAAAAGATGCCATCTCAGAGTCGAAAATATTCCTCTCTCCAAGTGAATCTAATAGGATGTTAGCAGAGGGAGTCCAGGTCAGTCTACAAAATTCACCCTCAACACACACACAGACAGAGACAGAGACCTGCCAGAAGTATCCCCTGTGAAAATGCCGCTTTTCTGGGCTTCCTTATTCTCTGCAGTAGATTTCTCCAACAATCTGCTAAATAGTTTTGTTCTGTTCAGAGATAAACTCTGTGAAGGCTAAGCTGGTTCTGTTGTCCTGTTCAGACTCAAAGATAAAACAGTAATACAGCCTTTCACATGGATAAAACTTTTACAAATGAGACCTCCAAATTCATCCTACAATCTCTCTGCTCCTCCTCCTCCTCCTCCTCCTATTCCTCCTTTCTCTTTTCCTCTTTCATGATTGTGAGCAGTGGATTGTAATGTTTAAATACAGGATCTTCCATAACCATGGATTATGTCATTTTCCATCCTAACATTCTTCTCTCTTGACACTCTGGTGATGACCAGTTAATTCCCAGAAGGTAAGTACACAATCTGGGAAATTTTCTCATTTACATGCACACAGGCACATAGGGTTGGCAGCCACTGCTTTTGGAGAAAGAAATCAGTGTCTCATTCAGTCCTGTAACTCCTCACTTTCTATAGGTGGCCCATCTCCAACTAAGCCAGCCCTGTCTTTGGAGAACAATTGACTGAATGGGGAATTTTAGTTCTGACTCATGGCTAACATGGGGAAGAATTAGTTATAGACAAGCTTCTCCTGAAAGGAACCCGTGGAAGGGTCACACCTTCTGGGTTTCTCACCCAAGGTAGGCCACGGGGAAGATTATCTTTGAGGACTAATAGGAAGCTGAAATCAGAATACCTGTGCATGGCAGGTTCTATGTGAAGTTTAACATAGACAACAACTGTTCATTGAAATTCCTAAGGAAAAAATATCCCCAAGCATAGTAAGACCAGATGCAGAGGTGTGGGAACTGATAGTACCTGTTGGGTTCTATGGTTTTATTCTTCTGGGAGGCAATGTTTGGGTGATACCAGGAGTTCAGTTGAGTTTATCTTTGCTGTGGGTCTCTCTCTCTCTCTCTCTCTCTCTCTCTCTCTCTCTCTCTCTCTCTCCCCATCTCTCTCTCTCTCTCTCTCCGTCTCTCTGTCTCTGTCTCTTTCTCTCTCTCTGGTACATGAATGTTTCTTCAAATCTCCAACTCTAGTAATCCAAAAGGAAATTAAATAACAAATTTCAGGATTCTTGTCCTGAACCGCTGTGCCTGTGCACCTGTAATTCACAGAATGGGAAAACCCTGGTTATTTACGGTGGACTTTCTGCCTCCCAGATCTCTCCCGAGTTGACCTGATTCTTACAGCCCCTTTACCCCAGCAATGAAAATTCTTCCCCCACAGCACCCACCTCCCCTCGGCCCCACCACTAGAGCAGCTTAGGAGATCTGTAACTGGGATGAAGCAGCTGTTGGCTTCGTGCCGTCCTCTAACTTGATTATTCTTTGGACACATTAGGCAAGCATTAGTGATTGATAATGACGCTAATTAACCCCTTTCCTTTCCAAACAGTAAACTGCTGCCAGCAGGATGCTACAAACAATAAATATAAAACACTGCATACATCAATATCTGTTTAAAGCACAACTTCATTTAGGCACATTTAACTGTACTGCTCTCAGTTAACAATTCCGTATTTATTCAAGCACTTCTTTAAAAGCCGGAGAGTAGGAGCCAGAGGAAGACAGAGGGTTAAGAAAAAGGGCCTGTGGCTTAAGACCACAAAATGTTGTCATACCTGTCAGTTGCGGCAAAGTTTAGCTCTAATGGAAACCATGCGGGTTTTTTTTTTTAATTTCCAGTCTATAGTTTTTTAAAAACTTAATTAATCCAGTTTTCTCTTAACCTACTTAAACTTAACACAAGGCTAGTGACCGCATATATTTTCTTTGAGGGAGGGGAAATCAGCTGTCCTCTTTGAACAAAAAAATAATTTCAGATTTACTTTTGGTTGAAAAGCAAATGGGGAGAGATTGTTTCATAGAGGGCAATATTTGGGCTTTAAACAGGATTTGGGGGAAACCAAGGCAAATCAAGTCTGATCGTACAGTCTAATATAACCTGAGTTGTAAAGAAATATATATTAAATTTGGAATTTTGATAAATGAATATTCCTAGCAAGTGAATAAAATGTATTCAATTAACTAAAACCCTGTGCACTTCTGAACTGAAGTGGAATCGACTGTAATTGATTTATTTGAAACCAGAGGTTAAGGACTGAATTAGCTAAGTACAACTGGGTATTTCAAACCACTGACTTCTCAAATGTCAAATCCCTTCTATTTTAAATATTATTTCAGCTGCGGGGCATTGCAGGCCTGATGCTAGTTCCATCAAAAACGCAAATTGTATTAATACTTGATTTTGGGGAGCAATGGGTTGGACTGTGGTTTTTAAAGGCTGTTGGAGGGTAAAGGGGTAATAATGGATACGGACCAGAAAGGGCATTGTGCTTCCATAAAAATGGGTGTGGTAATTAGCATGGCCCATCAGCATTTCTATAATTCAACTGTGTCTCCTAATTTGGCTTAACCCAAAGGGAGTCCCTGCTGTTAGGATACAAACACCTGCACTGCCATGTAATCACCATGTGATTCAGGAAGTATATACAATGATCAGGAGAAAATCAAAACCCATGTAGCCTTTGGTTAGCCCAGTAAAAATTATTTCTTATAATAACCTCCCTAATCCCCCACTCCTTAACATTGTATTTAGCCCCCCTTTTATGTTAAAACAAGAAAAAACAAAGAATGACAATATCACGATCTTCCAAATGCCCAACGACAGGATAAAAATAACTAATTCCCTGCATTTTGAAACCATTGTTTATTATGACCTTGTAATGTTCTAACCCACCATTTCCTTTCTGTCTTTCTCAGGATGCAAGGATTATATTGGGTTCAGGTTTTCCAACATAACAAGCATCTGTAAATCCAGATATGAATGAATGGTATTTAATAAGATCGTTTTCGTTTTAAAATGAGTATTTATGTGTCATTGGAGAAAGAGCCGCAATGTATGGCTGTTTATGAATGCTATTGTGCCCGAGGTTAGGATCCCCCGCACAATCTGAGAAGCGGCCAAGAAAAACAGCCCTGATAGACAATGCTTCACTTCACCTGCTACGACGCTGTGTGCATTTCATTTCTGTCAAGAGTATGTACAGTTAGGGTTCATTCGCCTCATTATTTTGTTACATCTACGTTCCAGTTAACCAGTCTCTCTAGGAAATAATAAATAACCGCTTTAAAACACAATTGCTGCGTGGCGTTCTGAGAATACACTTTCCATTAGAATTGTTTAAACCCACCATTGTTATGAATTCTCTGGCTTTGGAAAATAGAATTTAGACTCCACCAACTCTCGTTCGTTTGTGGAGATCGATTTTCCACTGCCTTCCATAAGGAGATTAGAAAGCCAAGGGCTGCAAAATGGATACTCTCTAAGGCTTTGCTTCCTAGGTCCCCGGGAACCTGCAGCCCCAGGAACAAATGGGAAAAGCCCACCCCGGCATGTCACCTGACACCTTTCCTAAGCCCCTCTTATACAGTCTTCCCAGCCAGCCACCTCCAGCCTGTACTGTCCACCTTCACTTTCAAAGCAAGAAATTTCCAAATCAGTGTACAGAACGCACAGGAAGCCCTTCCTCTCCTCAGAGCTCTGCACAGTCCTGCAACTGGGGCAGGCAGGGGTGGTGTGCTGGGGCCTCCCTGCTCCTGCCAGCCCCCAGTTGTGTTTCTAAAAGTCCTAGGAGGAGCCCTGTGGAGATGGGACAGGGTGGGCGGGCATTTGGGGGGGCAAAAAGGAGATTCCAGGGCTCACAGTCATTTCCCACCCTGCCCTGCTGCCTCTAGAGTGACTTAACAACAACAATGTCATAAACTCATGTCTAGATAAACTATTACACTGACAGTTTGCCCCGTCTTACTGTGCTCCATGCATACATCTATCAGTGTTTTTTTCCCTCTTCCCTGAGAAATAGAGCTGATTTTAGCTCACTGCTATTTCTCAGCCACAGAGAACCCTAAGCAAACAAGTGAAGGCGGAAGCAGGGATTTTCTTTCTGCTAATGAACTAATCATTTAAATTCCAGCTATCTTGAGACAGACTGGGAAGCACATTATGGGCTGGGGGTCCTTGGTTCTTCATCCTGCATCTTCTTGGCGTTCTCAGTGTCTGGCTCAGGAGGTTTTATAGTTTGACTTCCAAAACGCAAATGAAAACCTAAAGGATCAACATAAATAAAATAAAACTTTATTTTTAATAATAAAATTAATGCTTCTGGTAAGGAAAAGACAGTATGTCATTCCGTTAGCAGTACAAACAATCTTATCCAAAAGAATACATTGGGTTTTATTGTGTCATTTGTCTGAATACAGACTCGGTGGAATATCTAAATGATACCCTGCTCTGAACTCCAAGTTGAAAGTAAGTTTTTATTATACTTGAGGGAAACAATGAGTTCAGCTGCTTATTGCAAGGAGCAATTGCCAAGGGAGAGTTAAACTCAATTACTGTAACCATACTGAATAAAAAATACTGCCAAGAACAAAAATACGCCTGGGTAAAGACAGCCACTGAATAAAAAAAATCGACATAAAGCGTATCAAATATTTATTTATCTGGGCAACAAAGGACTATGATACATTGACAGGCATGAAAACTAGTGCCGGCACAACTCAATACAATACAACTAGAACTGTTTCCAATAGGGCCAGTGAAAACGCAGGACGCCAGGTGGTGCCAAATGTGGGAAGTTCTCTGAATAAAAAGAGAGAGAGAGACAGGAAAAAGCCCTCACCCTTGGTGCGAAGTCAATACTCATTTATTGCTCAAATGATGCTTTTAAGGGAGGATAGTGGAATAAAATAAACTTTTTTTTTGTCTCCCCGCAATACAGAGAAGGGTTATGAAACCACTCAAGTTTAAAAAAACCTTTCCAAGGTCCCAATGTCACTTTTTGCTTTCAGTTCAATGAAAAGTTAAAATGTACTACTAATTATATATAAAATTTTATTTTCCTTCTTTTTTTTATTTGTCCAGCTGTTTCATTGTTGCCTTTAACATGCTACAACAGGGCTAAATTCATGACTCCCAGAGGAAAAACAAAATTCCCCAAAGCTTGGATTTCTAAATAAGTACCGTGAACCACATGGAGAATAGGAAAGATTCAAAACCCACTAAACAAGAGGTAAACGAGATCACCAGATAAATAAAAAAAAGGCTTAAAACAGACTCACCATATTTACAAATCCCATTAAATTACACATAAATAAATATATACAGAGTTGTGAAACACTGATTCCCTTATATGACTGTGAATCGTGTCGCCAGAGAGTTCAAGTTGGTCACTTTACCTCGGAGAGGGGAAACGTCTACAACTGAAGACATGACATGGAACTTCGTGTGTTTGTGTTCAAGTTTATTCACAATACTGATAAAAATGTCATCACGCTTTGCCTTTTTTTTAAGGTATGGCTACAATCTGAACTGAAGTACGTAAGGGGAGGTGGTGATTCAGTCCCATGAAGCTCATAGAATTTTTTTTAAGTTTTTTTACGTTCTTTTTCTTAGAAAAAAAGTTTTTAATGTTTGTTGGTGATTTGTTGGTTAAAAAAAAAAGATTCACAAACTCGACAGAACGTTTCTGTGCTGGCTTCACGGCCGGTTCTGTTCTCTTAGGCTCTACAGGAGGGCGAGGGGGTAAGTCGAGGAAGGGGGCGGAGTCGGCGGCAGCAGCTGCCCCTTGGCAGTGGAGAGAGCAGTCCCGAGGACTCGGGGGACCGAGGGCGGCGACAGCGACAGCGGCAGCACAGCACAGCAGCAGCAGCAGGAAGGGCGGCTGGTCCCCGAGCTGTCACCTGCCCGAGGGCGGGGAGGGCGGGAGGACACCTCACTTTCTGTGCTTCTCCTCTTTGTCACTGCTTTTGGCGCTGTTGTCCGTGTGGCTGTTGGGGTTGTTGCTGAGGTACATTTTGTCCATGGCCTTGAGGGCCTCCGTGAGATAGTTCTGCAGGGCGGTGACCGCGGCGCACACGGCCGGGCTGCCGAAGCCGTGGGAGATGAGGTTGAAGTGGGTCAAGCAGCTCTGGATGCCGGGCTCCAGGATGGGGTTGGGCCGTGAGTTCCCCAGGGGAGATCGGTCCTGAGCCAGCAGGTCGGTGAACTCCTTGCATATCTGTCTGCAGCAGAGATGGGGAGGAGAGAGAGACTGAGGGCGCTGTGGGCACCAGGGGCAGAGAAAACCCCTTTCCCTGCAGCTCCCTCTGGCCCCACCTCCAGCGTCCACTAAACTTCTCCCTCCATAAACCTGTGTTCTTCGGCCTCGGCCTCTGCAAACGCCATTCTGTCCTTGTGTCTCCCTCTGTCTGTCTCTGTCTTTCTCTCCCTCTGTGGTCCTCCCTCCCTCTCCTCTAAGATCCTTTCTTGCACCAAGCATCCTACATGCATCGGGCCAATAGGCTACAAACACATCCTTCCCTTCCAGGATTCTTCCGGCTCCTCTAGAGCCAGCTCTAGGAAGCAGTTTGTGAAGTCTCCACCCATTCGCCTTTCAATCAAAGACAGAAAGGCAAAGCTCTGTCTGGGACTATTTGGCCTGAAATGGGGGTGGGGAGGGGTCCAAAAGAAACCTGTTCCTTGGAGATAATTTAAGGTGGCTTAGGGGAAGAAGAAATAGATATTTAAATTTTCCCACTTCCGCTCTCTTGTTTTTTTCCCAAATAAAAATTCTTTAGGGAAATTGAGAATATGGTTGCATTTAGGAAGAAGCCAAGGGAAGGGAGAAAAACTGAAACTTTTTAGAAAGAGTCTTGGGAAGCCAGAAATCCAGGCAGTGAGGCCAGCCCACAGGCTGCCTGTGCCTGCTCTGAAAGCCAAGACTACAGGGACCTTTCCGAGGTGGCGCAGCCAGGCCTGGGGTGGGGTGGGAACCGGAAAAAGGGGCGCCTTGCCTGGCCCCTTCTACCGGGGCCAGCTGATGTCCCGGGCCAGAAACAGTGTCCCACCCAAGGCCTCCACTTCCACCCTCTGGTTCCAGGCCCTTCTGTGACATGGACGTCTGATAATTACGGGCTTCCCAACAAGCCTTTTAATTTCCAGAAAACATATCAAAACAGTCATTTTGTCTTCATATTCCACCTGGAGACGTCTATTCAGCGCAGGCACCAGTGGGAATACAACGTGGGCCATTTTGAAACCTATTTGACATCTCGCCTGTAGGCTAAAACTTGTGTGGCATGTGCGTGTGTGTTCGTGTGTGTGTGTGTGTTCGTGTGTGTGTGTGTGTGTGTGTGTGTGTGTGTGTGTACCACTTCTGAAGTGAGGAAGAGAAAGGAAGGTAAGAAATGGAATAAGGGATTAGAGTTGAAACTAGGCCAGCTTCTGGTTTGCACATTTTGCAGGCCACTTAATCTTTGCCCTTGGAGAGCTGACTGACAGGAGACAAAAACTCACTGGTGACCCTGTTAGCTACCCTTTGAGGATGTGATTCCTGTCCTGCTGAAACAACATGGTCACAAATTCACACTCAGCTTTGCCCAAACCCCTACAACACCTCACTCGCATCCACATGTTTAAAAAAAAATTGTTTTAAATCACAAAGTGAGGGGCTGGAGATTTAGCTCAGCGGCATAAGCGCCTGCCTTGCAAGCAGGCAGTCCTGAGTTCGATCCCCAGTACCCATAAAAAGGAAAAAGACAAAAATAAATAAATAAATCACAAAGTGAGACAGAAGAGAAAGAAACCATGGGACAGCACTCAGCCCCATCTGCCTTTCCCCTTTCACGTAGATCATGGCTTAAAAGATCTTGTTGTAACTTTGTTATGCACAACAGCAAAGCTGATTCACACAAAAAGAAAAGAGGAGAATAAGGAGAGCGAAACACAATTTTTGCTTCTCTTGACAAGGAGATGCAGAGACCCTGCAGAGGTAAATGCCTTACTTTGTAGCCAGGAGCATGTTTTTTCTTGTCACTTGCTCATTGGGATCGGAATGTTGTCGGTTGAGAAATTCAGCTACTGCTTTGGCAGGAAATTCAGTTTCGCACACGTACCCAAAGTCCCTGGCTAGATGGACAGCTTCTCCTGGCAAGAGGACAGAGGGGCAGGGCAGGAGAATGAAACACTGAGGATCAAAACGTCCCCTCTGCTCCCAATGCCCTAATTTTCCTTGACTAGAAGTTGAAGAAAATGCAAACTACTTGTTTTCGGATCCCAGACATTTGATTTCCTCCTCCATAGGATCCGGTAAGTACACTCCTCAGTAAAAATGACCTCTTGTCCTAAAAGGCCAGGATGATTTGAAACTGTGAATCCCACCCACCCACCTCCACTCCCATCCTCTGCCCTGACTGACATTTCCCACCTTCTCTCTTACCCGGTTCTTGTATTCTAACCTCACACCTATCAACACACACATAAATGATATTCATAATTACTCCTTGAGCTTTTCTACAAGGGAACCACTGAGAGTTTACATTTTAACTCGATCACATATAATTATCTGTTCATCCAAACCGATTAACCAAGAGGATTTGAGGGTCACTCCGCTGAGTCTGTCTGTGCAGTTGATTTTCGAATCTTTGGTTTTAATTTCCTGAACCAGTTGGTTTTTACTGCAGGGCTTCCTGCCATTAGCTCCAGCTCCGGAAGAACGCATGCGCCAATTAGAGCATCAAAGCCCTCTCCGCAGAGCTTGTTTCCATAAAATGGAGCGGATCACAAACAATAACAGTTCTCCAGAAACTGCCTGTTTGCCACAGCACTCAACCCCCAGCCCCACACCAACTCTCCCCCACCCCCTCCACCCCCACTGCTTTTCCATGGCATAGAATTCTTTTGGGCATGAATACTGGGTTGTCTGTGTGCTGTTATTATTTTAATATAATGCTATTGTAGTTGAGTTTCTGGTACTAAACAATTGCTGGTTTCTAAAACTGTTATTGTCTTTGACACCATTCCCAAATAGAAAGCACACAATTCCTCCTCAAATATGAGGTTTCAGACCTTTTTTTTTTAGTAACTTAAGGCTAGAACTTGGATTCACTTCTAATATATCTCCTCAAATGCAAGGTGTAAATAAACCAAAATATCTCCTTTAAATATGAAGTTTAGCGTTTAAATCTGCCCAATAATTTAAGTGTCATTTTCACCATTAGCATCAGACATTTTTACAAATACATACAGAAAAAAGCAAGACAGCTATCTATTCATTCCCTAAACACCCAAACTTGTGCCAGTTTAGTATTAGGAAAAAACTTAGAACTCTAAAGGAGGCAGGAATGTGAATGGGTTGTAGGGTCAGTTTATCTAGAGCAGGGAGTGAGGAAATGGTTGGCTTTTTATTTCAGGGAGTCCGGAAGGGGGAATATGTGGATGTGTGTTAAAAACTAGCATGAGAAACTTATTTTGCAATGCTTATATTTCTTTTTTTTCATTTCCGTATCCAAACAATCTGGAGTCCAAAATGGCTTTCTTCCCTTCCAGGAGAGAAGCACAGTTAAACAAGAGATAAGCGAGCATATGTTTGGAAAACAAAAAACCTATAAGGGCATAAAACCCCTCAGTTTTCAGGGACAGTCTTAAACCAGGATACAGGTCAAAGATTCCCAAATTAATTCAGGAAGTAATGGTCACGCATTTCTCAAATGCAGATGTCAGAATAACTTAAGTAATTTACTGTGGAGCTGTTTAAAGGATCCTTGGAGAATGGGCAGCTCTGAAATTTGTGCATCGTTTAGGTCAGCAATAGACTGCAAAGATATAATATCATAGGAGAAGGGCAAAGGAAAGACGGATAGGAGTCCATGCAAATAGGTTTTTCGGCATGCAAGAATTCCATTCACTTCCGGCTATATTCTTTGGAAAGATGAAACCGTCCAGTTGACACAAAATACCCAAACATCTGGCCAGTATATATTACCCGTTGGCCCAGAAGGCAGTTCCTTCCTAGTTATCGAGTGAATTTGCTTACCCTCCACGAGTGATGTGAGCAGGGTGACGTTGGCAGCTTTACGTCTCCCTGCTGGTAGATTTAATCCTATCTTGTCCAGTTTTTCTCTTAGGGATCTTCCTCCATTTTTAGACTTCGCCCTGTTCCACAGACACATACAAGACAGGGATTTAGAAAACACCTGGTTGCCCTGCATTAAATGAAAGTCATTTTGAAAGCTTCCTGAAGTGACCCTGAGACATGTTAAGGAGGGGAACTTAGGAAAGAATGGGATAGGAAGCTCACAAGAAGATACATGGTTTGGAAACTGTTAAGCACCCCCTGTGTTTAGTTATTATTGCAACTATGGTGGCACATTGGAAAGTTTTGATTTCCCAACTCTCCAGAGAACCACAGGCAAATAAACATGGCTCTGATCTCTAGGGCTTCGGGTATTCTCGAGTTCAACTGATTATTGTATGTTTTCTCTGTTCCTACAGTCACACGCATCCCAGTGGGGTCTTTAAACTGTCTTTGCCAGATCTGCTGTTAGCTTTGTTCAGAGTAACCAAAGTTATCAGCACTCTCACGTCTCAGTCCTGCTTCTGCCCTGATGGGAAACTGATTTCACCAACTGTTTACATGCCATGTCACCAGCCTAGTGGGAAACGTCAAAGCCTGATACCAGCCTCTCAAAACTTCGCAGATTTCAGAGACAATAGAGGCGGCTCTAAATAGATGTCTAAATAGACTCCCATAATCAGAAAGTGGTTAAGATACATTGTTTAAATAAAACAGCAAATTAATTAATTTCAGATTTTATTCCCTACTCAAGTGCTCTTTAATTGTGTGGATTAGATTATACTCCCCTAGGTAAACAGTCTCCAATACCAGGGGTGGGGGAAGGGAAGGGAAAAGCAGAGGGCAGAAAAAAGATCTGTGTCAGGAAAGGATTACAAAGAGAAAGCAAAATGACTGTGAAGAGGGAAGAAAAGGTCAGAATCGCTGATGTTAACTGGTTCCAAAACCCTCCTGCAAGATATGCATGGGATATGCCCACCAGACTGGAACTGTGGGCCCATAAATGGATAGCTAAATGAATTAAAGTCAAAATAACGAAGTTCTTGGTCTTAATTAAGCAGGAGGAGGTGGAGAAGGCTAATAAACACCTTATGCTGCTAAGTTCAACACAAGCCCCTCAACACACATGGCCAGGGGAAACCCAGGAGAAAGAAGCCCACAGCAACGGAAGCCTGCACTGGAGGTGGTGCTTTACCTCACAGACCCTATAAAATCTTATCTCTGCCGACCTATAAAATCTTATATCTGTAATGAATTGTTGCCACCTCGCGGGGTGAGAGTCCTCGCCGCGTTAAGTGAACACATGCATTCTTTGGTAGCAACTTGGCCCAAAGCTCCTACACGTGCTGGGCACGCAGCACAGCGCCTGGGCCCAGGCAATGCTGCTTGCGGCCCTACGCTGGCAAGGGGAACTGGTCCCCTCCTTTAGCTAAAAGCTTTTTTGTGAAAACCGCGTTCAAAGGACGGCTGGGGACCGTCGAGACACTACCCGGTGGTAAGGGAGAAAGAGGAGCCATGGAGGAAGCTTTCCTGGGTTTGCAAGGTGCATGCCAACATGGAAAAGACAGCCTCACGGCGCCCCGCGGCTGCAGAGGCTGGGACTGAGCCCGCGGCGGAGCGCACTGCGCGTGCGCGAAGGGTAAAGACGGAAGATCTGGCGAACGCGCCCGCGGGCAGAGCGCGCGACCAAGAACAGCGAAGAGCGCAGGCGCATACTGCCTGGCCCCGCCTTCCCAGGTCCCGCCCACTCGGTTCCTTGCTCCTCTCCCCGCCCCTTTCTTTTCGCGCGAAGGGAGGGCCGTGGCTCGAAGGCTGGGTGCTTTGCCGCCGCCAGCCGGCGCAGGCGCAGAGTTCCCCGGCCGCGCCCGCGCGGCCGCGAGCGAGTACGCGCGGGGTGGGCGTGGCGGGATAGGTGGGGCGGGGCCTCACCTCCTAAGCACTCCGCCCAGCAGCGACGCGTTGAGACACTCGGGCGGCGAGAGGCGCCGCTGCACTTCCGCCACCGTGACCTTGTACTTCGAGGTGGAGCTGAGGAGCGAGAGGCGACCCGGAACTGAACAGAAGACTTCGTTGGGGTTCACCACGCCGCCGAAGAGGTTGTCCTTGTTGATAGGGATGGCGGAGACGGCGTTGCTGTTGGACTTGGACAGGGACACGGGGCCTGCAGAACAGACAGGAGGCCGCGCGTGGGCGTCAAGGGCCCCCCAGCCAGTCCTGCGCCCCAGTCCTGCCCCAGCACGGCTGCATCCCGCTTTTCCCCACGCCCATCTCCCTAGCACTCCCTGCCCCGGCCCTGTCTTCCTCGGAGTGGCGTCTGCACCCCTGCCCAAACCAGTGCTCTGCGCTGGGAGGCGACCCGGTGACCCCTGCGCCCGGGGACCCGGGCTCCTTGCAGTTTAGGGGGCGGGGCACGGGGATGCGTTGCAGACCGAGGGTAAGTTAGGTCCGCTGTGGGGTTTTGCGGGGTGAGTTTGGTGTCCGGGAGAAAGGACTTCAGTATTCCTTTGCTAAAACCAACCGACACTTTAGATGGCTTAAAGCAACCAGTAAATGAGCTTTTTCAGTGAAGGCACCGAGCTAGAAAGTGGTCAGTTAACATCGCACGTCCCGTCCTTTTGATACACAGACCCTATGTTATGGTCCGTTTTGAAAAAGATCTGGGTTTTGGAGATGCACTTCCAAGCCCCGTTTTGAACTAGGGGTTGGGAGTAGGGTGGTAAAGAGCAGGCCTACAGTAGAACACCAGCAGTGTGTCCTTTTGTTGAGGAAATACTTCATGACCCCTGCAGACTTAAAGCGCCTTCAGTGGGAGGGTTAGCAGGTACAGTATTCTTCCCAGTTAAAACAGAAGCTCTTCATTGTTTGGAAAAAATTCAAGACCAGCACAGAGTACACTGTTCATTTCTCAACACCAGTGTAATTCAGATGCACACACTCAACCATTTCAATACACTGTGCATTTGTATCTTAAAATCCCACACGAAGGCATAATAATATGCACACGTTCTCATCTCAGTGCTCTTCGTAGGTTGTTTAATGGGCAATATTCTAGCAGTATGGGGGGGGCTCTAGGTTTTGGATAGATCACTTGTGACATTAATAGCCCTGGGGAGGCTAATAGAGACAATAGGAGTTAAACGAACTCTTGAGAGATTACTAATAAAAGAGCCAATTATCATGTCGACTTGGAAAGAGCATCTCTTAAGATTTATTCCTTGCACATCTAATTTGACGTGACAAAGACTTCGCAGATGCAAAAATGAAACTTTAAACTACCTAACAATATACTGATTGGTGTTAGAAATGAGAACAGTATTATATAGGATAGTCCTCTGGTGATGCATAGAATCCCGAGATGTAACATTGTCACCACAACCAAACAACAACAACAAAAACTGCTACCAAGTGAATAGCCCTTAATCCAGGAAACTTTTATTTCCTACTAAATAATAAAAATCCATCCAAATCACTTGCCACTTTTCCAACAATTTCTGCCCTGAACAAATACACTAATAAGCATAGCATCCTCAAGGTGCTACTTTTAAACCAAGAGCTAAATTTTTGTTAACCTAATTCACAAAGTTTCAAACCCCTTAAACAACCAACAAGAAACTAAACTCAAAAGCATGACTTTTCCCCTGTGTAAAGAGTGCTTCTTAATCATCTGTCCGTACAATACTATGACATTACTTGTGCTATTTTAATGGTCTTCACTCCACTTCACACAATGGATTAGCAAAACTGTTAAACCGGTTCAAAATTAAAATGCTGCTTCCAAGTGAGTTCAACTATTACACATTTCATGTGTTTGCCCAAATATCATTAAACTAAATTAAATGGTCAAACCATGAATCAGAACAAAGCTAGCCTGTTGCCATTACCGTGATACTGAAAGCTGATTATTTAAGCATTGCTCTTCTATGCTTATCTATTTGCTAATTCTGAGCCTTTAGGAAATCCTATTTGAAAAAAATAAATACAGCTCTGCAAGTTCTTTTAAATAGCACTCTGCCTGTAAGGACATGCTTGGAATGCAGAAGGAAATGGCTTACCTTTCTTAATTACAGTTTGATCTGGGATGTTAATACCCGGGTCTTCTACGTGCTGCAACAAAAGGATACACATGGATGTAAGTGTATAATCAAAACAAAAGGAAATGAATATTCTGTGTGAGGTGGGGGAGGGGAACATGTAGAATCAAAATTCTCCCTCCCATAAGATGACATTTATATATAAACATCTCATCTTGGCTGATGAGAATTTGAGGCTTTGTGACTCAAGAGGTTTCACTGCATACCCACAGCCAAATTCTCCTCCCCCAGCAAATAATCCATGTTTGAAGGGATGGGGGTGGGGAATAAAAACTTTCTTTGGAAATTAAATCAAGTTTTGGAGTCCCTAATCTCTCCGAGTTACTTCAACCTTTAGAAATGCTCCTGGCTTTAGTTTGGCGTCTCAGTGGCTTCGGACTGTAGAGCTTGCCGTGTTCAGTAGCAAAAGCCAGAGCAACACAATAGAAATGACAGGGGCCAGAGCAACAGAAGAGGGCTGGGAACCAGGCAGGTAACGTAATAAAGAGTGAGCACACCTTCACTTACCGAGAACTACAAATAATTTTTTAAAAGGCTGCCACCTCAACTGAATATGACAGGAATATGAAAATACCAAAAATAGTAATAAAGAGAAACCTCTGAGGTTGCTTTTCTATTGTCCAAGTAGCAGATTTGTCAATGTGAGGTTTTTTCTTTTTTTTTTTTTTTTTACAGATGGATGGGTATACGTGTGTGTGTGTGTGTGTGTGTGTGTGTGTGTGTGTGCTAGAGTCAAAACGTGATTAGAAAGTAAAATGAAATCATGTTTTCTAATGCAGAAACTGACAGGCAATATAATGTCTGGCTGTGTTTACAAATTAGCACCAGGGCTGCTGAGATAGAAGATTTCGCAATCGTTACCAAACACAGGCATTACCATTTAAAAAACTATTACTTCCTTCTCTAGTCTTTGTCCAACAATAACACTGATTCGAACATTTTCCATTCTGTCTTGGATTTATGCTCCTGTTAATTGTGTCTGATCGCAATGATTCCGGGTGGATGGTACTAAGTTGCTTTATTACAGGTTTTATTATACTCAATGCTCTCATTTGTAACTTGCCTAAAGTGCTTCTGGATTTAAGTATAATTAAATTGAGAAATGTTCAGAAATGACTACTACTGCAGTTCTTGTGTTTTAACTATATGGGGAAATATGATCCCTTTATGTATGCACCCTAAACCCATAAAGTAAATGTAGTGTGGCATAATACTTTTATTTGTGTTATTTCTAGACCTTGTCCATACAGGGAAGACTATTAAGTTTAAAGCCCCACTGAGATATTAATGATTAAATAATTTTCACCATCTATTTGATTTTCTTAAATATTTAGCAGTCATTGTTACTGAAGGGTAACTGTTGCAGCAATGGGAAAATTGAAAACAACCCTTTTCCTGACCCAAATTCCTTTGAAAGAATTTTTTTTCTTAAAAGGTGGGGGAGGGAGAGGGAAGAGCAGCAACTGGGTTTCCTCGGTTTTATTTGATCTTTTGGTTAATTTCTCCTACAGATCGATTTACCCACAAAGAGACTGTACAGGTATCAAGAATGCCCATCAGCCACCTGAAATTTTTGCATAGTAGAGTGGTTCCGATTCACAACAGCTCCAAAAGCTTACGTTATTTTGCAACTGAAGTATTTTTTAAAAGCCAGCAAGAAAAAGACTTCAAAGACTTTTCAGGCAAAGCAACTAAAATGCTCAGATCTTTTAAAAAATTACTCTGTTAAGTCCTCATTTTACTTCTCCCCAAATGCAGTGTTAAGTAACACTTTCTAAAAACATATAAATAGGAGCAGAGCATATACACAATGCTTACTAAGCCTTACTCCGGATCAAAGTGCCTACTTTTCTGATATCCATACAAGGCTGCTAAACATAACCAACAAATTTCGGTAATTAAGTGGGCCAAGTGAAAATGTAATAAATTTTCTATAGAACTTAAATAATGTTTTAAATCCACCAAGCAAGCAGGTAAGTTCACGTGACCGTTTTCCTTACAATCTAATGCAATAATCATTAAACTGTCAACGGACATGCTGCCATTATATTTGATGCAGTAATTTGAAATAGCATTTTAGCAAAAATCACATCCAGATACATTTCCTCTCCAAAGAAAAGCAGCTTTAACAGAAGCCTTTACAGCTTTAATAAAATTATTGGCTTGCTCTAATTCCATTTCAGGAAGGTTGTGAGGAAACCATAAATATATAGAATTGCAACAGTGATGCTGGTTTAAATTTAATTTCAGAAAGTATTTTCAAATTATCAATAGCCTGGTTTGCGTTGTAAATAGTAAATGTGCTAATGCCATGCTTATTTAGAAATCATTTTAAACTGCATTTATTGATAACTGAATTAGAACTCAAATAACATATTACCCAATAGTCTCGAAACGTTTAATTTAATATAGGGTGTAGCAGGTTCTGATAGGCGTTGGGAGCCTAGCTAATGATTTATGAGGTCACCACTTAGCACCCCTAGGAGGAGAAGAAAGCTGCATTTTAATGTCTCTCTGCCTGGGTTTGTAACTGACTTCAGTCAGAACCGGGTCTATATAACTTTTAGGTTTCACTAGTGCTTCTAAAATCCGGTTTAAATGCTCATCTCAGCGTATCCTTCACACTTTTTAAAAATTTAATAAAAACATAGTAAAGGGATCAGACGAGCTCTTTGGGTTAAATTTAATATCTTTCCCAGGACGGGGAGACATCCTCCTAGCCAGTCTGAGCGTGGAATGAGGTGCTCTCGCCATCAAAACAGTCTACTGTCGTCGCGGAGAGGGGCAGAGTCTGTCCGTGGTGACATTCGTCTGATTTATTTTGGGTTGTGAAAATGGTAATGGTGGCATTGTGTGAGGAGCTCCAAGAACCATTGTTCTGGGGCAGGACTCTCCATCGCCTTCTAAGTTTTCAATATGGTAGTTTCTGTGGGGTCCTCAAGGCACCCCACAGCACCACCACCATCACCAAATGCACATCTCGGCAGCACCGTCCAGGAGGAAAGCCGGCCCGGCCGCGGTTCCCGGGACTCTGGGCGCGGGCAGCGGCGCCGCGTCCCGGCCCGTGCGCGCGGCCTCTTACCGGGACGTCCTCGATGGCGTGAGGTAAGGAGTGGATCGGGAGGTCTCCGAGTCCAGAGCCGAGCCCGTGCGGGCCGTGCAGGAGGTCCTCGTGCCGCCGGTAGTCCCTGCGAGGATCCAGGCCCGACAGCTGGTGGGGCAGCCCCCGGTGCGTGTGCAGCAGCCCAGAATCCTGGCTCTGCCTCTGGCCGGGCCAGCCCGGGTGCTGCGGCTGCGGCTGGGCGTGCAGGGGGTTCAGGCTGTAGGGGTCGTTGACGTGGGAGTAAGGATCTTGCGACTGAGGGTAGATAGGCTGGTAGGGCGGGGGGAAGTAGGGGGGCTGGAAGTCGGCATTGGGGGTGTGGGACAGCGGCGGGGCGCTCGTGTAGGGAGATTGACCTACAGTGCCCAGCTGGGGCAACCGTGCCGTCCCGTTGCTGGTGCCGTCGTGACGGTCCTGGAAGAGGGCGAGAGCAAGGCAAAGGACAAGAAATCAGGCGTCGGTTTACTTGGTCCCCACTAAACCCACGCGCAAACCTGTGCGGGAAACTGCTCTTTCCGCGCTGCAGGCCGCTGGAGCGAAAAAACTCAGCTCTGCGTGAATCATTTCGGAAAACCCCCCAGAAATCAAACAGGCCGTTCCAAAAGCGCAAAGGAATCAGACTGCGTGAACAGGGGCGCGAGATTCTCCTTCCACGTCTCTTTCAAAAGGAGAAGAGAACAGAAAGGGGTATCCTGGAAGACAGCCCGTTAAACTGCTGCGTGAAACCTCCCTTAAGCAAAATTAAAATCCCTACTAAATATTAAACAGCAGAAGCGGCCTTCTCTTTTCCCCGGATTGGAACCTGTCTGTCATTTCGTTGTTTACTCTCTTCCACTTAGAGAGGGGAAAAAATCATAAACCTTCAAAGCCATTACCATTTCATGAGTATTTAAATAGAAACATACTTCGCACAGGGGTTGCAACGAGAGCACATGTTTAAATTACCAGCTTAAGGAAGGTTTTAACTGCAGGATCGGGGGTCTGTCTTTTCTGCTTCCTCAGTTAGGAGCCTTTTTCTCGACCGAGTGGATTTACAGGGTATGAATGGGGAGCATCAAGTTAAGGTTTAAAATAGGAAGGCTCAGCCCTACTAGGTTTAACAGACAGAGGTGCACCCCAGGGCGGAGGCCCCCGCCCCTTCCACCCCAGCCCCAAAGGGCAGGAGAAACGCCTGACTTTAGGTTCCTGTATTGTAATTCGCTTGCAAAACAAGCAAATTGGATTCCCGGGTACATGAATCCTGCACGGTTCAGCCTCAGACCCTGATGGAGGGTTGGGGGCACTCCGGGTAGGATTTTTTTTTCCTGGAGACAGATTTAGCATCAAATATTGAGAACACCTCGGAAACAAGTGGAGACGCAAGGAAATAAAGGTGAACGTGTCCAGAAACACGCCTTGGGCAGCAGCTGCGGGGTAGGTCTGAGGGCGCGGGAGCGGGGGGAGGGGGGCAATGCATTAGATTCGGGGTAGAAAGGAGCAAAGGAGTGGGAGAAAGGTGGAAAGGGGGGGTGCAAATGGAAGGAGGTGTCTGGAAGGAAACCCAGGCGCGGAAACCCGAGGTCGCGGGCAGCTCCGCCGGCCCGAGGATTCCAGAATCAGAATTCCTAAGGAACCGGGGATGGGGGTGGGGGAGGGACTCACCATAGCTGAAAAACTGTGAACTAACATCTGCGAAGAGTCTGGGGTAACGAGTCAGGGTGGAAAAAAACAAGCAAGCCCGGAGCACCCGGCTTGCCCCGCCGCCCGAGCGCGCCCCACACAAAAGGCGCCGAGAGCCCCGCGCCACGCAGGACTCGAGTCACCGCGCGGACGCTCCCGCGGACGCCGCAGCCCCGCGCGCATCCATCCGGACGTGGACCACAGATTCCGCGGCGGCGCCTTCAGCTGGTCGAACCCACGGTCTCTATCCTGCCGCGATCGGTTAGGATTCAAAGTTCTTTAGAAAAAAAAAAAAGAAGAAAAAAGAAAAAAAAAAAAAGAAGAAGAAAAACCCCCCAAAAAGAAAAAAAAAGTGTCTGCTGAGAATGTGTGTGCATGCGTGTGCGCGCGTGTTTCTTAATCCGTGTCTCCCCTCTTTCCTTAGCGGCGGCTTCACTTGAGCTTCTAATAACTGCGCTCGCCGGGCAGCGTTCCTGGAGCCTCCTAATAGCAGATATTCATGACTATTAATATTACACGAATACTTAATAAGGGAAGAATGCCTGGAAATCGAGCGTGAAGCGGAGAGGCAACTCGCGCCGGAGCCGACTCTCAATGCAGTCCATTGACGGGAGCCTCAGTGTAGCAAATCGGAGGTGGGGACGGGGAGCTCGGGAGACAAAAAGAGGGCGAGCTAGGGAGCGGGCGAGCGCGCGGGGGGCCGCGGCGCGGCGGCTGGCGAATCACAGGGAAGGGGCAACATTTTAAAAGGTTGCAGGGCGTGCAAAAGTGAAAGAGAAAGAGGGAGCGAGGGAGGCCGAGGAGAGAGCGCGGAGAGGGAGAATGTGTCTGCGTGCGTGTGTGAGAAAGAAAGTGTGGGCGAGGAGAGGAGCTCGGAGTGGGGAGCGGGCGGGGCGGGGAGGGGAGGAGGGAGAGCCCGGGAGGAGGCAGGGCGGGGGAGGGGGAGGGGAGGGGGCCGAGCCGGAGCGCGGAGGGGGAGGCCGCGGGGGAGGGGGAGGGGAGAGGAAGCCGGCGAGGACAATCAGACCTAAAAGGCTGGGGCAGACCTCAGGATGTGGCGGGGGTCGCGCGTGGCGGGCAGGAGCCGCGGGGGACCGCGTGCGGGCGCTGCTCGGGCTCTGCGCTGCGGAGGCGCCTCTCGGTGCTCTCCGGCCGCGGGCTTCCCTGCCGCGCAGGCCGGCCTGGGACTCGGGGTTCGGCCGCCCGCTGCCGCGCGGCGCCTCCATGGCCCGGCGCCCCGTCTGGCACCGGCCCCCGGCTCGGCGTCCTCGCGGCTTTTCTCGGACACCCGCGCGCGCTCCTCCCTCGGGCCTCCCGCCCGGGCCTCCGAGATGGGGAGCCGGGACGCGGCCCGGGGCGCGCACAGACACGAGGCGGCCCAGCCCGGGCGCCGCTGGCACGGGCTCCGGGCTCCCGGCGTAAACCCGTCCGACTGGCCGGGTCACTCCCGCCCGATCCCCCACCCCCACCCCAGGCCGGCTCTCCCCGCGCGCCGCCGCCGCCGCCGCCGCCAGCCAGCCTGCCGGGCTGTCACCACGGGAGGCCCCGCGCCTCCTCCGCGTCCCCGCCGAAGCTCCGCACCATCCGGCCGCCCCGAGCCGGCCGGCAGCCCAAACCCCGCCGCCGCGGCCGCGCGCGCGCGCCGTAGCCAAAGTTGTGGGCGCAGCTTAGACTTTGTGCAGCCTCCTGCCCTCGCGTTGCTCGTGCTTCTGCCT
Source organism: Cavia porcellus (assembly GCF_034190915.1). Lineage (NCBI taxonomy): Eukaryota > Metazoa > Chordata > Mammalia > Rodentia > Caviidae > Cavia > Cavia porcellus. Next base: position 15,415,544 of record NW_026947496.1, read on the forward strand.
CCCTCACACGCACACGCCCCCACGCACCCTGGCCGAGCCCCTCCGGGGTCGCAGTTCATCTGCCGCCCGCCCCTCCCGGCCCCTGGCGCGCGGGGAGCCGCGCTGAGGTCCGGAACCCGGCCGCCAACCGCGCCCGAGCCCAGAGCAGAGTCTCAGCCTCCGTGAAAGTGAAATGATCCAGCCTCAGGCCAGAGCCGGGACCTGCACAACGTGGATTTGTCCTAGGCGGAGGCCGAGGGCTCGCAGTCATCCCAGCCTGCCCACAAAGAGCCCCCTGGTCCCGGAAACAAAGCGACCTCTCCGGGTGCTGTCCCCGCGCCCCTCTCCCGCGCGACTGAGGCTCCCGCAGCTGCGCCCGGTGCCCGTGGGATGTCACCCGGTGCCCCGTCCACGAGACTGAAGGGAAAGCAAAAAGGGGAGCCTGAAAACAGAAAGATGTATCATAGTGTTGAGGGGAAAAAGGAGGAGGGAGAGGGTGACATGTCGTTCACAGAAACCCAGTTTCTGATTTCAAGTAAAGGCAAGATTTCCGCCGCTGCGCGGGCACGCAGGCGTCTCTGCCTGAGACGCAGCCGCTCCAAACGCCAGCAAAGCAAAGAAAAAGAAAATGGTAAAAAAAAAAAAAAAAAAAAAAAAAGGAAAAGTAGAGGCTGCTATGTATTTATTTGGATAATCTACGAGCTCCTGCTTCCACCCTCTCCCCTAGACTGATCAGCTCATTTCAGGGGAGGTGTAAGAAAGGTGGCCGCAGGTTCCCAGCGCCTCCCTCGGGCCGATCGTGCGCTCTCTGGCCTCCCCACCAGTCCCGAAAAGTCGAGCTCTGGGGACCCTGAGTTTTAAAGAGGGGCGCAGAGAGGCGCGCCCCGGGGGCCTTGGGGGTTCGACACACCGGAGGCGGTCGGTGGATGCGCCAGGATTCCCACGGTGGAGCAGCTAAGCGCCGGCCGGGGTGAGGGCGGGTGCCTCGCACCCAGAGCCCGCAGGCGCAGCGCCCGAGATACTACCACCGTGGGGTGTATCCACCCCGCAGCTCTGCGGGAGAAGCTGCTCGGACCTTCAGGAAACGCAGAGGTCTGGGAGTGAGCCGGGCAGCCGGGATGGGCGCTCCCAAGCGGAGGTGTAACCGAGCTCCGCGCGGAGTGCGCGAGTCCTCTCCAGATGAATCCAAGGGAAAGGAGCGAGGAGAGGGGAGGGAGGGAGGGAGAGCGCGCGCGAGAGTATAAAAGAAGGAACATTAAATATCAGAGAGGAAGTTGTGATTGGGGACGCCAGAATCTCGCTATGAGACACGCGGAGTGCACAGGCGCGTGCCCGATGGCCCGCAATTGTTAAAAAAAAAAAAAGTCCACGCTCGTCTCTTCGCCCCACTCTTAGACACCGCCAAAAAGTGACGAGAAAGGCAGTAAAGTGAGACACGGGCTTCGACCAGGGAAACGAGGGAAGGGGCGTCTAGATCCTCCAGATCCAACTTCTCCCCCGCGTTCTCCGGGCAAATCGGAGGGGCGGGCGCTGCGCCGGCGAAAGTTTGTCCCACCCGCATTTCGCAGCTGGCGGCCAGGAGAGGAGGAGAGGGAGGGTCGAGCTCGGAGACTGTGGTCGCAAGGGTGACTGAGCCGGCACCGGGCTTACCTCGCAGTCCTCGTACTTGATATTATCCGTCAGTTTCCAAAGCATTTTCATGGATCGTTGTGAACGGATTTGCCTGCCCCTCTCCGCCTCGCACCCAAGTGGAGCCACTCTCTGGGTGAGCGCAAAGTGCCGGCTGCCGGCGGTGAGCACAAGAGGAGGAGGAGGGCGAGGAGGAGGAGGAGGGCGAGGAGGAGGAGGAGGAGGAGGGTAAGGAGGAGGAGGAGGAGGGCGAGGAGGAGAAGGGCTAGGAGGAGGAGAGCAGGGAAAGAGCTCCCGTGTGCGCTCGGAGATCTCCCTCTAATGGTAGAAACTTTTCCCTTTTCTAGCTCTTTACCAACAGCCTAATCGCCTCATTAGCATATCAACAATAGTCCAATTGCTCGCCAGTACCCCAATCTGCCGCCGGCCGCTCCGGCCCAGGTATAAAGGCCTCTCCGAGCCGAGATCTACTCCTAGAGCGCACGCCAGCCAGCTGGACTAAAGCCTCTCGGAGCTCCACCTCGAGACCTCCAGCTCCACCGCCCCCACCTCACCCCAACTTCGTCCCATTCCTCCCTCCCTGTCCTTCGGCTATCTCCTCGCCCTAGATGCTTTCTGCAAAGCTCCGTACTGCGCAGGGTCCGAGAGCAGTCGAGCTTGGGGACCCTCACCCCCACCCCCGCTGCTGCCGCTCTCCGAGCTGCTCTTTCGACCCTGTCCAATTTTATTAGAAATCATTATCCCTTTCGCAATTAAACATAACCACCAAACCAAGACCAGCGATGTCACTCCAGGATTTTTTCCCCCCCAATAAGAGATCGCCTCTGCCAGCGGCCGCTACCCCCTCGGGCCGCAGCGCCCTGGGAGTTTTATTGGCTGTGTGCTTTCCTCCAGGTTGGAGATTTTTCGGCTGGGGTTTGCGATCTCTTAATTGAGGCGTGTAAAATAAAAGTGTACCCTGAAGAGGTTACTCGACAGCTGTTGGGCTAAATGATTTCCCTTCCCTATCTAGGAAGCTAGAGCCAACTGACAATTCAAGTTTGACGTTTGGGCTAAGATTTCCTTAGCGCAACGTGGACAAGAATACAGGACTCCCGTGGAGTCGCACTGCTGCTCCTGGGGTTCAGCCGCAGCACAGGTCGGTGGGCGCCCGCAAATCCAGATACTGTGTCACATCTGCATCCAGATAAATCACTGGGAACCAACTCTTCTCCGTGCTCATCTCCTCCAGTTTTCCCAAGATCCCCCTTTCTAATTAAAGAAGGTTGAGTTCCTTTATGATCTGATGATACTAACGCCAGCGCGCTGGCGGTGGCACTGCCCGGCTGAGGAGAAATCTGGAGGCCCCAGAGTCGCCCCCTTGTCGAAGTTGGCCAGTGTCAGTGTGGCTCCCCTGAGACTTCCTCCTTCTGTTTTAGTGAATGTTTTTTTTAAGAAGAAAAGAAACCTAATGTGATACTTCCAAATACAGAGCTACTTCTCTAAGTGAACTTCTCCCTCCTACCAAAAAAAAAGTTGTCTTCTCCCTGTTAAGTACAGCAGACTCCAGGACAGTAGGTTTGGCCTCAGGGACTTTGGCTCCTCTGGGCCTGTTTCCCAAAAGTTTGCAGGCCTCCCAGGTTCTCACAGTGCTCCTTGTATGGGAGAAAGCTGCTTCGAATCCAAGCATTTCTTTAACAGGTGGAAGGAAGGGAAGAGGAGGAAAGAACCCTCCCTACCCTTCACCCCTACCTCCCACCCCCACCCCAATCTAAAGCTAGGGGGGAGGAATTCTCCCTCCAAAAGAATTCAGTGATGTTACAGACTCCCAAAAGAGCTAGGGAGAACACTGGAGCTGTGAACGGAATTCAGCGCCAGAGGGATGACCTCCTGGGCTCTCCCAGAAAAGGATCAACTTCCAGGACTAGACGCTGTGGGCTGCCCTGAGGCCAGCACAGCAGCTGGAAGTCAAAGCAGGTCTCGGGGAGCTAGGGTACTGACACATTCCCAGGGCCAGCCACCACCCAGTGTACGGTGGCCTGTAGGCCAAATTCTAGGCCCACAAACCGAGATCTGTACACCCGCAGTGCAACACTGTTTGCTGAGGGGAGCTCTAGGTTTCGCTTTCTTTTCCTTCAGTTTGGTGGGTTGGGGAAGGAGGTTAAGGACCTTTCACCCTCTTCAGCCCCACCCCCACGCCCCTGGCCGGTCCCACTGCCCACACCATCAGGGTTGCTACACTGTTGTTGTATTCCTGCTGAGGGTGCCATTGAGATGCAGACTGTGGCCTGCCAGATCTGAACTGCCACCGAACTGTGGGTGCCTGATGAAAGGTCCCAGAGAGCAGGCCGAGAGGTCCCTGGAGCCAGCAGAGCTAGGTCGGTGAGAGCTTTATCACCACAAATCACTCCCTTGCATGTCTCTAGCTAGTCTGTGATCCCAGGCCCCAGGACTACAGCGTCCAGCCTGCTGTTAGGGCTGTGGGATAGACTGGTCTTGAGGTATGAAGCCCAGGAGGGAAGAAGAGTTAGAATCTGTATGAGACAGAGATAGAAACAAAGAGACCCTGGGCCAGAGTGACCTATGTTGTCTGATTGTCACTAACTACTGAGACCCCAGAGCCCCAGAGGTGAAGCCTGCTGGATTCAGTCCATTTGAACACTGAAGCTGCTCACCCCACCCAAGATTCAGACCTCCTGCCACTTGCCAAACCATGAGCTCACAAGAGCCTGGCAGCCCTCTGTCCCTCTGTCCCCTTTTCCAAAACAGTGCTCGGTGCTTCCAAACCATTGTCCGGCTCTGAGCCAAACCCAGGCCTTGGGTGAAAAAGGGGCCTCGAATTTTGCAGCAAGGTTTGCCTGAATCAAAGGTGAAAACCCCAAAGACTGCTGGTAAAGAACCACCCCAATCTTCAGCCTCTAGAGAACAGAGTTAGAAAGGGCCTTAGGCCCGCAAGGGTGCTAGGATACGGCTGGATTCTAAGATTTGTTCTGGAGTAGGATTTGTATCCTTAAAAAACAAAGTGAGTCTAACTTTGGGGATAAATTTCCATTGTGTGAGGTTTAACTGGGGAAGGGGAATGTAAAGTGCTCATTTTTAGTAAAAGTAACAAATAAAAAGAGAAAAAAAAAACGAAAATAGGAAACTCTTTCCTTCCTCCAACTCTAGGGAATGTAGTCAAGATGGGACTTCTCTGAACTTTACTTTTAATGGCCTAAATTGAAACAAACAAACAAAAAAAAAAAAAACTTGCTCTCAGAGGAACGGCGCTCCGATTTTATTTTATTTTATTTTCTTGGGAATACCTCGCGTTTGGTTCAAATTGTCCTGCAAGCTTGTGGCCCACTGAATCTGGCTGTAACCAGGCCTCAGTTGGGGTGAAAACAAGGCCCCCGCGGTTCCAGTTATGAAATCGGCTGCAACCTCCCCAACCTGGGCTGAGCCGCCCTCGTTTCCCGCAGGGAAAATGTCTGGAAACTAAAGGGAGAGCAGTGGGGGATCGTCCCTGCGGCCGGGCCGGGGTCTGCGGCTCGGGATACTGCGGTGCGGCTGTGCGGTGCTGCCCGGGGCCTGGCACGGTCAGGTTTGCTAGGAGCTGATTCCGCAAATTCGCGACCCTGTTTCATCACCCACAATCCGCGGCCCGAGCGGCGAAAACCCACTCCAGGAAGCGCGGACGGGTGGCTAACTTCGGGCAAACTCTTTTTCAGTCTTTCTCAAAGGGACGCGAGCCCCGCCGCGACCCCCACTGTCCGAGCCCCCTTCCGATCTGCCCAAGTTCGGGCTCCCCCAAACCCGGGGACGCCAGAGAGACAGGTGCACCCGAAGCCCACCCGGGCGCAGCCTGGGGTCCAGGGCGAGGCCGCAGGGAGGCTCGCGGCCGGCAGCCTCCCCCGCAGCCTTGCACCCCAGCCGGTGATCTCCCCCAACTCCGGATGAGTCATCCGCCCAAGTTCTCTCCGGGGTGGGGGTGGGGGTGGGGAGGGAGCCCCGGGGAAATGGCTGTGGCGCAAACCGCAAGTGACCCCCGGGGCCACCTGTGGAGCGCGCGCACGACTTTTCCCGGCCCGGGGCCCCCGCGGGCGGCGCGCTCTTGCCCGGAGCGCCCCGGCCGCCGCCGCCTGCCTCGTTTTTCCGGTCTTCTCTGCGGGGAGCGCCCTGGGCGCTGCCGGGCGGCCGCACCTACGGCTCCGGGCCCTGGGCCACGGCGCGTCCTCCCGCCTCCCCCTCCCGGCCCCCTCCCGCGTCCACGCCCGCCCCCTCCCCCGGCCCGGCGAACCCCCATACCTGCCAGTCCCCCATTTTGGCAAGTAAGGACATCGCGACTCGGCGCTCCTGGCGACGGGGCCCCGCCGGGCATGGGCTGGAGGGCTCGGCCGGGCGCGCTCCCTGGAATCGCTTGGGCAAATCCTCCTTTTTTACCTGCTCACCAACATCTCACCTGGTCCTAAAGAGCTGGGTTGCTACCTGCCGACGCATGCGCGCTGGCCCAGGAATTCACTCCCAGCCCCAGTCCCAGCACCTCGCCAGGCTGACCTGGAAAGTGATGGATTTATAGCCGCGGCAATCTCGCCATCAGCTCCAGCTTTTCCCAACAGCCCCAACCCGCTTTCCCGGTCAGTCCCTGGCTGGGTAGTCCAAGCGGACCGACTGCTGGGCTTGCTGGGCGCAACGCGACGGAGAGGGTGGTTTCGCACTAGGCTCTGGGGGCGTCCACGCGCGCGCGCCCCACGGCTCCCCAGCCCTCGGAACTTTGGGGTCTGGGGTCAGAGCGCCGGGTAGAGGGTGGGGGATGGGCAGGCCCGGAGGGGGGTCGGAGCCCGGTGCACCTGGCCTCACGCGGTGGGACCAGGGCGCTGCGGGCCTTAACGGGTCGGGCAGGAGTCTGCCACCCCCGGGGCCACTTCTGCGCTGGATTCCAGATCCTGCATTGCTCAATACGTGAAGACGTTCGTGATTCTGTTTCATTTTGATCGTCTAGATTTGGTGGCTTCCCCGCAGGGAGAGGGAGAAAAACCAGTGCACACACACACACGCACTTACACACGCGACTGCACGAGGCTCACCCTGCTCCCCACTTTAGCAGCTTCGCCCCGCCCCCACCCCCTTAGGGCGCCCCGAACCCTTATCTTTTCCATTAAAAACTTTTTAAAGGAGAGAATGAGGGGGCTTTGGTAGCTCTGCGCAGCACGGCTGAGGTTCTGGGTTGGGGTTTGCTTTCCCACGACCGATAAGATCACTCGGGTGATTTCACCGCCGCTTCTAATTAGGGGGAGCTTTCAAAGAAGCCGTAGGATTTGGGGCTCCACAGGCGCCTAGCCGGGCCACAGCCACTCCTGACCCGAGGGAGGTAGCCAGGCGAGGAGCTTCGCCCCGGGCCAGGCCTTGCTCCCCTGCGCCCTGAGCGCCTCGTCCTGAGCTCAGGCCCGGAGCGGCCGCGACAGGTCCAGTCCCCGTCCCTTACTACCACCTCCAGGACATGGAGACGAACAAAGAACCGGTTTCAAATCGTCTCCCTGACAAGTCAGGCGGATGTGTGTCAGAGGTCAGGTCTGCGGGAGCCAGGAAAAGTCCTCAACTCCAGAATCTCCTCCTTCCAATCCTGCGCTGGGGTTTCACCCCGCGAGCCCCCCGACCTCTGTGACCTCCCCCCGGGGGAAGTGTGGGTGACTGTGAAGTGGTCCCTCCGGGGAGCACCTGCTTCGCTGCACTGCGCTTGGCATGTCTAACCCGCAGCGCCTTGAACTCAGTGCCAGGGTTGAACCAGAGGCACCATGCCCCTGAGCTACACCCCCAGACCCTTTTATGTTTTATTTTGAGACAAGGTCTTGCTAAACGGCCCAGGCTGATCTCGAACTTGCGATCCCTCTGTGTCAGTCTCGCAGATCGGTAGGATGGCAGGCGTGCACCTTCGCGGAGGGCTGGAAACGTTCTTGGGCCGCAGACCTTGCTCAACAAGTTTGAGGTCTGTAGGTGTGTTTTGTGCCTTTGTTTTGGCGAGCATCTAAAATAATCAAATGGCATTTTAACTCCTAAGCGTCTGCGCTGCACCTTCCCTGACTTTTTGCAGACGACAGAAATCAGGGTGGTACAAATCTCAATTTTCCGCTGCTGCCGGGGAGCATGTGGGGGTGGCGGCTGCAGCTATCTGGGTGTCCGGCGGGGGGCGCTGTGATCTTAGGAGTGAAAGGAGGCTCAGGTGTGGACAGCCGCGAGTCTCCCAAGGGCCTGGGCGAAACTCCCAACGCAACTGAGGGGGTGGGCTGGGTCCAGCCCAGAAGGGTACACCCGCGAGTGCCTGGCTGAGGCGGGATGCGAGGGGCGACCCCTCCATCCTGGTTTGTTTGTTTGCTTGCTTGCTTTGGTCAGGGGCTACACTTGTGGGACTCGCAAGCGAAAGCTTCAGGTGGCTGCGAGGCCAAGTCGCTGCGCGGGATGGGATGAGAGTGAGCCTCGGACTTGGGAGGAAACAGCACAGACCCTGCTCGGACGCTGCGGGGAGGGGGGATTAGGGAGAGCCTGAGCTATGATTTGCTCTGATGTAAAAGCTTTTGGGGGGCTGGCCGCGGTGGCTCGCGCCTGTAATCCCAGCATTTAGGAGGCTGAGGCAGTAGGATCTGTACAAGTTCAAGATCAGTCTGGGCTACAAAGTGAGCTCAAGGCCAACCTGGACTGCATAGTGAGACCCTGTCTCAAAAAAAGACAGGAAAAAAAAAAAGCACTTGGAGTCCACAGCTGTCACTTACATGGACTCACTGTGTGATGTGAGGTGGGTCACTGAACTTGTGTAAACCTCAGTTTCCTCCTTTGGAAAGTGGGCAGTGGGTGAAAACATCAATAGAACGTGGGTAAATAGCTTATGCCTGGTGGAAGACCTGAGCTCGAGGCTCCGGAGCTAGATATCTACCAGCTAAGACTGAGTCAAGATGCTGCCCATCACAAGTGCAGGCGGGACACTGCCTCACCCAGAGTTAACTCTTAACTCTGCAAAGCCAGGGCTGCCAGGCTGTGCCCTACTTGCGCCCCAGATACCTGCTTTGCTCCTCAGAGCCTATCAGGCCATTTACTGCTCCATACCAGTGGACTCAGCCTTCCCGGGAGCGAGGCTTGCCCAGCTGGGAGCTGGAATTCCTGCAGCTTCGTGGCACCAGGCTCTGCCAGCCCTCCTGGAGAGCTGCAGCACCAGCAGCCTGGCCGGCTCAAGGCCACTGACATCTTTGGCGACCCTCCTCAGCACTCCAGCGGGCTCAGGCCACCTTCCAAGGAAAGACCTGTGGCTTTTCCAGCAGGGATAGAGGAGGGAGAGCAGTGCAGCTCCAAACCATCACTGCCTGCACCAAGCAAGTCCCCGGCCAACAGGGCCTGAGATTCCACACCTGTGGTCACAAACTTCCTGTGTCCACTTCAAGAAGGGAGCTCCAAGCAGCCAGGAGGGGCAGGGTAACCTGGTGGCAGATGGAAGGGAGCTCCCAACTTCCCGTGCAGCAGCACTCCAGCTCCCCAAGGCCTGGTGTCACGAACTCCGGTGGAACCTACTGTTTTCCTGGACCCCTCCTTCCACACCATCTGCCCCAAAACTGCAGCAGGAAGCTGATCTCCTGGTGAGCCTTACTTTTGACCCACCCTAAAACCTTTAAGACTGTTCTTCACCCTTCTTTAGAGCTCTGTGAAGGCTCAGGGGAATGGAGACCCCAGGCTGAGCAATGCATTAACTTGGGAAATTCATTGGGGAGGTGGCCTCTGCTCCCAGGGGAGTCCAGCGTCCCTGGGAGGTGGATGACAGATCCGCGAGGGGTGCCTCTTCCTCTGCGTGGCCTGATAGATCTTCCCAAGGCCCAGAGTAACCTCAACTGCACTTTGGTTCTTTCTTGGGGCCCTCAGAGTAATAAACGGCCTCAGGTCGGAGCCAGGAGGGGAGAGAGCTGGGATCCTCAAAGGAAAGCAGGATGGAGGCTGGGGTGCGTGGCTTTTTGCCTCTCTGGGAGGAGGCCTTCACTGGCAGGGTCCCAAAGCCTTCTAAACTCTCCAATAGGATTAAGGCGAAAGGAATGGGATTACCAGTAACCACAGGAAGAAGAGGCCGAAGCTTTTAGCAAAGAATCCCAGGCAGAGACGGCAACCTTACGTGCATCTGAGAGGTTCTGCCCTTGCGCTCTGGGTGTGTAATTCCAGCTAGCAGCCGGTGGGAAGAGAAGGCCCGAAGGGTGCAGCCTTCGGGAAGGCCCAGAGGCCAAGCGTGCCCTGGAGGCCACGGGACCTTGTCACCACTCTGGGCACCCCCTTCCACGAGAGTGACTTCCCTCCAGGCCCTCTCAGCCCTAGGCGACAGGTGCAGAGGCTCCTCTGGGCCACATGCTGCGCCAGGGCCGCCGCAGCCGCGCACTGGTGCGGAACCACTATCGGAACTGGTTTGTGCTTCTGTTTACAAAGCAATCCTGCCAGCCAAAGAGAAACAAAATCGCCACTTATCACACCCTGTCATAAAGTGATCTGCCCCGAGGGAAACACTAGGAGAAAGGTGCTCGGGAGTGTGGGGACGAGGGACAGGAGGGAGTGGGGAGCCAGGAAAGGGGGACTCTCTCAACCCTCCTGGAGTCAATGGCCTGGCCTTGTCTTGTCCCAACAGGCCGAGAAAGACACCCAGTAGGCCGGGCTCCCGGGCGGGGGTGTGATAGCAGAGCCCATGCATGGCGTGAAATCCACTCTTGGTCTTGGTGATCTGTCCACTGTCAGCCCTTCACTCCGAGGTCTAGGTTCTTAGTCTTCAAAGATAATCCAAAGGTCATCAGCAAAGATGAAATAAGTTGGCAAAAAGTGGAAAACACACACACACACACACACACACACACACACACACACACATCCTCACCCTTGAATTCTTGAAGACTGTGGGGTGCCTTTGGAGGTCTTAGGTGCAGGGCCACACAGCGAATTCCTGACCCATGGAGGAGCATTTTGCTTCTTCCAAACCCTCACCCTCAACCTCACTCTGGGTCCTTGTTCCAGGAGGGACGCCGGCTTGGGTAAATCCAGGCAATGTGCACAAAATGGTTTGCAAACTCAGGAAACTCAAGTGTCCTGGGAAATTATCAGTGATTCAGCTCCGATTCTTAGCCTCACGCTATCCCCATGCTATCCCCTCCGAGTCCTGCCCGGACTAAGGTGCTAAGGTGGGTGAAAAGGCATGAGAATCAACTCCCACCTGGTGGGGGGGGGCCCTCAGGGTTCTCCCCAGGGGCGCTGCCCTTGCCCAACAGAAGGGCCAAGAGAAGGAGCCCTTCCCACAAGACGCCTGCTGTGAAGGACCACTCTGCTGTGCTCCATATCATCCACTCGCCACCTCTGAGAGCCCCCAATTCCTTGCCTGCCCTTGGCCACACCAGACCCCAGGGTCTCATGTAGCGCGTGGCAAGGTTGGCCCGAAGTGTGTGTGAGCCGGCATGAGTTTGGGAATCTCAGTCCCCCTCCAGTATGACGACCCTGCAGAGATCACCGGGACTGCTCACCGATGTCCCCAGCCCAGGAGCAGGCAGGCTTTTCAGTGTTAAACTATCATCTGAGCTGAGTGTGGTGGCACTCACCTATAATTGCAGCTGTCGGGAAAGGCTGAGGCAGAAAGACTGCAAGTTCGAGGTCAGCCTGGATAACCTGCTCTGTCCCAAAATTTTTAAATACAATAGAAGAGTTGTGGACTCATAGTGTAATGGTACAGTGCTTGCCTGGCATGCAAGAGGCCTTAGGTTCAATCTGTGTAACTGCAATAAGTAAGTAATTATAATCTTCATTGTCTCATTTGTGTGTGTGTGTGTGTGTGTGTGTGTGTGTGTGGTAGTGAGGGTTAAACCCAAAGCCTTTGCACCGAGCTATATCCCCATTTTTTGATACTTTTAAATTTTTGACACAGTATTTTGCTAAATTGCTGGGCCTCGGGTCTCGAACTTGTAAGCCTTCGGCCTCGAGCATCCTAGAGTGCTGGGATTACAGAAGTAATGTACCTCTTTATCCCGGGTCTGAAAATTGGGGGCGTGAGGAGGGGCAGCTGTGGGTTCACTGCAACGTGAGAAGCATTTCGGGAACTGCGTGCTTTGGTCTGAGGCAGTTTGGGGTTGACTTTAAAACTCTGTGATTCTCGAAAACCTGGAGACACCAGATTCCCTCCTGAGTGTGGCAAGGTGCAAACCTCTCAAACTGCACTGCATTCAAATTAATCAATGGAAAAACAAGTCCAACGTCGCACACTGCCGAGAGCTACGAAGGCTTCACAAGTCAGTTCCTGACATCTCTAGGTCTAGGCTCCTCTCCACAGGGACTTGCGGGATAAAGGCTTAGAAATGCACCTTAAATTTTGCCCACGTCTAAGGGATAAAGGCAGTCCTGGGTCATAGTAAACTGTATATGGGGCTGGATGTAACTTTTCTTTCACATCTGGGCTTTTTTCTTGTCCCAAGTTCCCCCTCTTCTGCCTTTCCTCTCCCCTCTTCCCCCGTCCTAGTGCGCACATCTTGACATCTTGGGCTCCCTGGCTCGGCCCATGCGCTGGACACCTGCAGTCCGGATCCGAAGCTCCAAACCGAACCAGTTCTCTAGCCTCCGACCCCCTCGGGCTGCATCAGGGGAAGAGGTGTTTCCGAGATCTGCTCCATCCTAGCTCCAGATAAGTTTGCTGAGGAGGACCGCCTCGGGTCACCGCGCACCTTGGACACTGTCCCCTCCGAGCTCGGTGCTCTGCGCCGGTACCTCCAGCCCCCGCGGCTGCTGGGCGGAGCAGCAGGGACGCCTCTCCCTGGGCGGCTGCCAGGCGCGGCGGGGAGCGCAGCTTTACGCACGGCGCGCACCTCGGAGGCTCCACGCCACTCCCCGCCCTGGGCCGGTGCATCCGGGCAGCGTGATCTACCAAAGGACGTGTGCCTGGGTAGCTCTGCCACGCCTCGAGTGGGGCCTGGACGCTACTGCGGGACAAGCGTCTTTGCCTGGAAATGATGATATCTGTGCAAACAGGTGGGCGTCGCTTCCGGGGGTGCAGAGGGGACCCGAGAGCCAAAGGGCACGGTGCGCTCAGGCGTGCCCTGTGCTCTGCCACCGCCCGCTCCCAGAACCTGTGGGATGGGGGTGGGGGGCTCAGCCGCGACAGGAGTGAGGGTGCAGCCGCGTCCACTGTAGGTGGCCCCTTGGTCACTGAGGGTCCCCGCTGGGCGCCCTGGCGCCGAATCCCGGCGGGCCAGTGGGCGGGAGTGGATTTGGCTCATTCTCATTCAGAATTTAGAGGCGGGTGCAGACAGAGAGTCTCCGAATAGAAAGAAGTCTCCTGAAAGTCTAGGGAGGAAGCCTCAAAGGTCTGCGCCTTGCGAAGCCAGCGCAGTCTCCAGGGCCGGGCTGGTCCCCGCTCCCCCCTGCGCCCCGGTGCCCCCCGCAGCAGGTGGTGCCTGGTGGGGGACGGGCGCGGCCAAGACTCGGTTCACTTTCACTTCGACTTCCTTAAGGAAGGAACGGGATGTGGGGCGTATGTAGGATTTTCCCCGGGATGTCACGGTCGTCGAGAGTCCCGAGGGCTGGTTTGAGCGCTCTCACTGCCTTTCGGGGCAGGCGCACCCAACAGGACCGCAGCGGGCCGCAGAGGAGACTCACTGCTTTGTCACCAGACCTCAGACTTCACAGGAGCAAACACAGCTTGCGGTGAAAACCCCCCGGACTTCCACAGTCCGTCTCTGGTCATTTCTTAATAATGGAGCCCAGTGACTTTGCCACATGCTGCTAAGGGATCCCGCTGCAGTCAAAGCGCAGGCCCAAGACGACCTTCATTTCCAGCCCCAGATTCGAAATTCAGAGATGTGTTATTTTGCTGCCAGGAGTCAGGAGAGGATTTTTTTTTTTTTTTTTTTTTTGTCATTCCGTCCCCCTCCCCTCGAATAAAACAATAATTATCATGGCTCCAAACACTGGGGGAGGCATTGTTCAAAGACATTGTGTTTTCTGTATTTATTTCAAGCTGGCAAGTTACACTGAGAATTTAACTTGACAATCTAACAAGGCCAGATCAAGTGTACGAGGGTTAAAAAAAAAAAGCAAATTAACAGAGCACACACACACACATCGCTTCATCTCCTTCCAAACTGAATGTGCTTTTTCTCCCTCTTAGAATGTAAATTGTTTAACCTTTGTAATTAGGTAATTTCAGCCACGATGTTGTGAATATAAGAATTATACAATTTTCCTTTGAAGTGTGATGTTCACAAGAAGAGAGGGAAGTCTCCTCTCTGGAAGGGATTGAAAGCAAACACCAAAACCTGAGAATTTATACCCATATTTCCCTTTCTGACTTGATGGATTCCTTTCAGAATTACTATTTAAAATACCAAAGTTAGAGGATACTGAGTTAACTGTGGTCTTCAGCCTAAATATTTTATTTCTAATCCTGAGAAATTGGTTTTGATTTGCCCCTGGAAGGTTTGAAGGCTGCCTTGTCAAGTAAGATACTTGGTTGAAAAGAACTCAGCAGCATTTGACTGCTTTGAATTTCTGACTACTGGGAAGTTCTTGAATTTTAAAATACAGCTTGAAGGATGCTCAAAGAATAAATACTTAAAATTTACTTAAATACAGATTCTTTCCTTTCATTGTTACAGCACTCAAACACCATGATATAGAAATCAGGTTAAATATAACGTACAAAAAAGTACACATCTAATTTACATGTACTTACATACAAATATTGATGCAACCTTCCCCATTCCAGGATATGAGCATAATTTTGACTATCTTTTTTCTTTGACTTTTAATAGTAGAAAGAGAAATTAGCAAAGCAAAACTTCTTCAAATGATGGGATTTTCTTTGGGGGGCATTTTCTTGATATTGGCATCTCTGATGTCTTCCAGTGCCAACACTAGACAGGAAAAGTCTGACTGGTGATGTTGGAGATTAAATAGTGCCCTGGCTTGACCATCCCAACGGACAGGATTTAGCATGTTTTCCAGTCTTGTCCTGAGGGAGGAACTGCCAGCACCAACACAGAATTCTACAGTGCGTGGTCTCTTGGCCATGTGGTTTTTTGGGGTTTTTTTGTTTTTTTTTTTTTTTTTTTTTTTTTGGTCTTTTTCATTTTTACCGGTACCAGGGATCAAACTCACGACCGCCTGCTTGCAAGGCAGGTGCTTATGCCGCTGAGCTAAATCCCCAGCCCCGGCCATGTGGTTTTTTGGGCCAGAAGTAAGGCAGTACATCATGGCAGGTGTACACTGTGGAACAAAGGTGAAGGGGGGCTCGCAATGTCGGCTTTGTGGCCACACCCCCAGTGACCTAACTTCCTCCCACTAGGCCCCGCCTCCTAAAGTCGCACCACTTCCCAATAGTGACTCAGGCTGACGGCCAAGCCTTTAGTGTGTAAGCCTTGGAAGGACACTTAAGACCCAGATTTTAAGAGTGGCTGAAGGGACAGGACAAGATGTCCAGGCTAGTAGCTTTCTCCTCCCCATACCTGTCCCAGCTGAATTTGTCTAGGATGCTGGGTAGTGGGTTAAGAACTTGACAAAATCACCTTTTCCGTTAAAGCAGGTTTGCAAACCTGAGCGTCCAGTCTTCTCAGTATCTCCAAAGCATTAGTTTTGGGGAAAACCAGGGAAATGACTTTAGTCTGATGCTGATATTTTCCATCCATGAGCCCAACCTCACTGCAATCTGTAGGAAACCAGAAAGTGTCAGGGTAGAGTCTGAATCTGCCAACTCTTACCTGTGTCTTTAGTGGGTTTGAGCAGTTTGGATGCAGCACTAATTCTGTGGTATTGAAGGCCCAGTATAAACACACTACTTTTAATTAATATTGGTTTTACTATGTTAGTATTTACTTTCCTCATTTAGTAAATTCCTGAAACTTCTTGGAGTATGTTGTCCTTTTTAAATCAACGGGTCATAGAAGAAGTGGGACATCACTATTTGCCTGGGAGACCTCAGGGAGTGATAAGAAACTTAATGGGAAAAAAAGCAAGCTTAAGTAATGAAATAAATAAAAGTATCTACCCAAAAGAATATCTTGTTGATCAATAATTATTATTCCAATAGGGCTGGAAACACAGCTCAGTGGTAAAGCATTTGCCTGGCATGTGTAAAGGCCCTGGGTTCCATCTCCAGTATTGCAAAACAAAAGTTTAAAAATTACAATAAAATGAGTGATGATAACTAAAGGAATTCTTTGCCAATAAATGTGACTGTACTTGTTCTAAATTCCGTGACAGCAAATCTCATTAATTTCTATAATGACAACTAAGCAGTCTCAATACCATCAAGTAAATAAACCCAAAATAAACAAATAAAAATCAATGTCAAACGTCCCCTTCTCAAACATTCGCAAATGTGTACACTGTACATGCAGCAGATCCGAGTGAGAACTGAATTTTGTTTTCCTAAACATTTGCTGCCCCCCTGTGTCTCCTTAGAAAATTGGATGTTGCAACTATTCCTCCAGTGAGTGCAGAGAAGCGGGAGGAACTCTGGTGATTGCAGGCGAGCAGGTGTAAGATGCCTGCCTGTAATCCTGCCACTCTGGGAGGCTGAGGCAGGAGAACTGAAGTCTCGGGCCCAAGATTCTGTAGCAAGATTCTGTCTCAAGAATTTTTAAAAGGGCTGGAGCTGTGGCTCAGTACAAAGCCTCTGGTTCAATATCTGCATTGAAAAAACAAAATGAAGCAAAAACAAACGAATAAAATCCCAAAACTCAGGAAATGGACAGAGGAGGGAGGACTGGACTCTGGATAATCTCAAGCCCTCACACCGCTGGGTCTTGGGCTCTTTGCAGTTGAAATGTGATTGAAAGCTGTTGGGATGAAGACTTTGAAAGTCTAGTTGTAATATTTGATCATTCTTAGGAGGGACAGTCACAGAGGCCAAGGGAAATCCAGTTACCCTATCACTGGCTAAGTTGTCAATTTGGAGGCGTGCCAGAAACTCATGATTGAATTTCCTGTTTCATCGCTGGAATCCATGACCACGGTCCTCTCTCATTTTGACACACTTGCTTCTTGGTGTCTAAGTAGACAACAAGGGATTCCTTTTCTCTACTGTCCAGTGATTATGAAGCCTCCTGGGGGTGACTCAGAGTGAGAATCCTCTTCCGTGTCTGTGGTGTATGTTACAGCCGCCATCTCTCCCTTCTTCCCCGATGACAGAACCCTGGCTTTCTTTAGTTACCAGGCAACCAGGTGTCTAAAGAGAGGCTAGAACCCTCCTTCTCCCAAAGGGACAAATCTTGTGTCATCTAAGAATTACACATTCACTAGTTCTTACTCCTGACTACCACTCAGACTCTCCAAGAAAATCCTGAATCGCAAGGGCCACCTCCGGACATTCTGGTTTGATTGGTGTCATTTGACAGATGTTGAAAACACTGCAAGTGATGCTAACATGCAGTCTAGGTTGTGAGTCTAAGCCAGTGGTGATCGTTCCATTCTTCCTTCTGATTGGTGTAGAAGAAATAAATGATACAACTTTTGGCCAATGAAATAAAAAAGAAATCTGACTTCAGGCAAGATTGAGCAACAGCCCCAGTCCCTAAAAGGAGTGTTTTCCTTCTTTGTCTCTTTTAGCTTTTGTTGTCATTTTCATCATTAATGGACTAACCAATTCAGGTATCACCAACCCCTTTAATACTTGTGTTTTATTCTTTGTGAATATGAAGTAGTAACATAATAGATACATATCTAACACAGGATCTCAAATCATATTCATGTTTGTGAGCTCATATGTCTGTACTAGAGTTCACAGACCAGCATAGTATGATAAAATGTGATCAGTGATCATAAACTTAATTGCTTGGAGAAACCTGACACCAACCTTTGAGATTCATATACTCTCCCTGAGCATACAAGCAAGTTAGTAAAACACAGCTCTTGCTATATGAGTTATAACTTAAACATGTATGCATACCTGATAAAACTATAATTTTTATTCTGATCACCATCTATTACAATATGAAATTTAAAAACTCAAAGCCCTGAAGGCAGGAAATGTGACATTTCAGGTTCACCTGGATGGATTTCTATTATCATGTGGCCTAAGGTTTATCTGAATAGAAAACAGATTTATAGTGCAGAAAATGTTCATGTGTCATTGTCTAAATAAGGGACCCATTATTTGCTCCTTTTTGATGTTTGATGGATACTATTACAAAAATATTTGGGAGTATCTGTGGCGAGAAAGAATGCTGATGTGTATTGCTGGACCAAACTGCCCAACGACAGCCCTGAAGTCCCTGCGCCTAGGGCCACAGCTCAATTTGGTGCAAGAGCAGTGTGCCAGGAACTATTTGTGGCCCATGCCACATTCCGTGTTTTTTGGTTCATTTGTTTTAGTCCCATGATCTTGCCTCTGCTGCAGTGATTCCAAAGGCCAGTCTGTCCTGTGCTCTGTCCATCCTTCCCCAAACCTGCCTGGCCAGTTTAAACATAGTATCTACCCTTCAAAAATGGTGAGCAGTCCAGGTGAAGCACTGCTCAGCATTTGGGAGCATTGATGAGTCTCCTGACTAGCATGCTACTGCACATGGAAGACGTGGATTCTAATGCCCGCCTGCCACACCCTGTCTAGATGTCTTTGAGCAAAGTTTCTTCTTGTCTCTGACTTGGAATGCGAAAGTACCAGCCTTCATGATTTCTGAGATTCTTTCCAGTAGTGAGAACCCCTTCAGTCAACTTCATACATCCATCAGCTGAGATTCCCCCAAGAGCAGGGTCTAGAAACAGTGGTTCTAATAATGAAACATACAAGAAAGAACCAAGGTCACAAGACGGGAAGATGCCATCAAAGTCACCAGCACCTTCTGAGAACTTGAGTAAACACTTCAGTGCCTCAGTGAGTTAGTGCTACCTTAATTTTGTGGAGGAAACCACTTACATTAACTTGAATCTCTCTGTATGACTTTACTTACAAAATCCAAATAACTTCTGCCGATGTGTGAGGATTTTATGCCATTTCATCACATTATTGGCTTTGTTGAGGCAGCTGCATGAATATAAGCCAATAATATTCAGGAATATCATTAAAATTATGACATTTCCTTAAGGGGACTGAGTCATACAATCCTTGAATGAATTATGTAGAATGATTTTTCTAGTCAAATTCATGGTATATTTTTTGAATTTATTTTTGCCGTTATTTTAAAAAGCATGATTAAATGTAAAATATTATTCATCTTCCAAACATATAATTATGTGGCATTTGCACATTTAAGTGCACAAAACCCAGGTTAAAAATGCAAAAATGCATGTATTTTAGCCATAGACACCTGGCTAAACCATGAGCAGCTGGCCAGTCCTTCCTCTTGCATTTGTGCAGGGATGGGAAATATTACCAGAGGATTTAAAGTGGGTGCACTTTCCAGTCTCTCCAGAGGTTTGCCTGTTCTTTCTTAATAGCTTATTGCAGCCCTTAGGATTCCGCCATGCTTCATCTTTAAAACTTCACCAAATCTTTCACACAGTGACTTCTGCCTCATTTTCCCTGTTTGCTCTGAGAGGTAGACAGCTGTTGGGACCTTTTCACACCGTGTCTTCTCATTTTTAGAGATGTTTCTCTGCATGGAGCAGTATGGTAGGCTCCTTCCGATCCCTCAGTGCCAGGCACTCGCCTAGTTCTAAGTCCAGAACAGTGAAAAGAAAAGACTGAAATCCCTGCCCTTGTAGACTTTCGATGCTGGAGGAGAAAAAAACCAGACGATGAATGAAACTGATCAGCAACATATATAGAACGTTAGATTGTAGTAGGGGCTGCGGGAAGCAAATGGAGCAAAGAAGTTGTGACCTAAAAAGTACATGGATGGCAGTTTGTGTCGGGGTCGCTCCCGGCCGGCAGGAAAGACACACGACAAAGTCTGGCGGTGTGCAACCTTGCCTTTATTTGTCTCCGCGTGGGCCCCGCGAGGCCTCCTCTCTGCCACCAGTCCTTTCTCACCGGTGGACTTTCTCTATCTCTCTCGTGCTTCCCTCTCGTGGCGGGAGAGGCATTCACTTTTATAGGGTAACAGTGGCCAATCAGTTCAAAGCGCGCGATGCGGGCTGATTGGCTAACATCAGTTGTTGCTAGGCAGACTATCTTACAGAGCGGGTTGTTTAAGTCGCCAGCGCAATCAGGGGGCAGGAAGCAGGCGCCAACTTGGCTCACTCGATGGGAGGGGCAATCTAGCTCAGGCTCCGCTCCCACCCACAGGCCCTACGTCCGCCAAGTAAGGCGACCGGTGTCGGCCGCGGATCCCAACATCTCCCCCTATTTTATTTACTTTGAATGAATGTATGCATCGCAGCCCGCCCTGGATCGAGTGCAGAGGCTTATGCCCTGTGTTGAGGCCCACCGTAGGCCCTTGGCTTGGACCCTGGTCGGCCGTCCCCGGGTCCACCAAGGCCTTGAGACCCTCGTCCTTTTTCCAGGGCCAGGAGTGAACTGGACGGAACCTGGATGCACATAGGCATGCACTCATGCCCCTCCGTGTGATCCCCTCGGAGAGACATCTAGATCTGGGCAGATTCTAGTAATCCAGCGGCTTTCGTGCGCCATGGGGTAGGGCCTGGCTTAGGTCGAGTCGTGCTGGGGAGGCACGCTCTTACCCGTCATTGACTCACCTACCCTGCTGTGTGGTGTCATTAGGGAAGGAATGCGGAAGACCCGCCACACCTAGACCCAGTCGTAGGCCAGTCTAGCGAGCCATGCGTAGGCCTGGGGGTCATTGTGCCCATCACGGGCTGCTGCCAGGGCCGCATGGGCAACCAGGCGTACTTGACGCCGGGCCGCCGCAAGGCGCCCATTAATAAATGATGTGACCCATCGGAGCAAGCATGGTCCTATAAGCAGGAGCAAGAACAAGGAGCATAGAGGGCCTAACAAGGGTAGCACATAGGGGAGCAAGCCGTTCCAGGCCCCCAAAAAGGGATTGTCCTGCAGTTCTTTTAGGGCTCATCTTGTTGTTGGGTCTGCGGTTGGCCTCTGGTGGAACAGGCCTGATCTTCAGTCGAGGGACTTGTCGCGTCAACCTCTCTGGGACCCACAGTGGTTTTCGTCCCGGTTCCTGCGGAAAAACACAAACCGCGCCTCGGTTCCAGCTAACCACCGGATCCGGGCCCATCCATTGTCATGCCATAGATAACCGCGCCTTTGGAGGCAGGCCTTGGCTTACTCCCCCTTTTTGTTTTTTATTTTTTTATTTTTTAATTTTTTTTTTTTTTTTTGGTCTTTTTTGTTTTTTTTTTTTTTTTTTATCGGTACCAGGGATCGAACTCGCGATTGCCTGCTTACAAGGCAGGCGCTTATGCCGCTAAGCTAAATCCCCAGCCCCCGTTTCCTCAACCGGTGTTTTTCTCAGCCTGCTCGGCAGAGTAGCCGCCCATGAAAATACCGTCCGCCCCGCGGCGCAACGTCATAGGACGGCGGTCGCGACAGAGTGGAACGGGACGTCACTTCCTGTGCCGGCTGAGAGAAGGGAGGGTTCCCTGTAGCGGCCTCTCGGCGGGGAGCCGCTTCTGGAGAAGAGCTCCAGGGCGGAGCGGATGGCTCTCTATCTCTTCCCCACCAGAGGGCTCTCGGGGGCCCTTTCTCCTATCTCTGCTTTTTTCAGGCGGCGCATGCACACAATTCGCGGCGCAACTCGGCATAGGAGTCAAGGCACGCATGTATCATTTCCCACAGGGGGCGAATAGCCGGCGAAATATCGCCTCCCAATTCCGCCGAGGCGAGGTCCCCGCCTAACTTCTCCCATGACGGCAGGTTTAAATGCCCTGTGGGTAAAAACCAGGGAGCCACCCTATCTACCTCTGCTATGAATAGTTCCAGTGTTTTTTGACCTACCCTGAGGTCTCTAGCTTTTAAAAGCTTCCTAAGGGCCTTTACCAAGGGCCGCGCCTCCGCGCTCGGTAAATTACCCATCCTCAACCTCTAAGGGCTGTAACTCACCGCGTGTGACTTAAAGAACCCGTCACCTACGCATGAGCCTGAGGGGAGTCTAAAAGCCCTGTAGGTGCGCGCCACCCAGAGCCCAGGCTTATCCCCAACTCACCTGTCCGGCAGCACCACGCTGGAGCGTTGCACACCACCGCCGTGTCTCGGGGTTGATCAGTCCCCGTACGGGCCACCAAATGTCGGGGTCGCTCCCGGCCGGCAGGAAAGACACACGACAAAGTCTGGCGGTGTGCAACCTTGCCTTTATTTGTCTCCGAGTGGGCCCCGCGAGGCCTCCTCTCTGCCACCAGTCCTTTCTCGCCGGTGGACTTTCTCTATCTCTCTCGTGCTTCCCTCTCGTGGCGGGAGAGGCATTCACTTTTATAGGGTAACAGTGGCCAATCAGTTCAAAGCGCGCGTTGCGGGCTGACTGGCTAACATCAGTTGTTGCTAGGCAGACTATCTTACAGAGCGGGTTGTTTAAGTCGCCAGCGCAATCAGGGGGCAGGAAGCAGGCGCCAACTTGGCTCACTCGATGGGAGGGGCAATCTAGCTCAGGCTCCGCTCCCACCCACAGGCCCTACGTCCGCCAAGTAAGGCGACCGGTGTCGGCCGCGGCTCCCAACAAGTTTGGATAAAGATACCCCGTGGATAACGTACACCTGCATCAGCAGAGAAGTATTCCAGGGAGAGAAATCAGCATGCGCAAAGGCCCTGAGGCAGGAACATGACTGGCCGGAGTGGCAGCGGTAACAGAGGCAGCCAGGGGCTCACAGGCAACAGGCAACATGAGCTGTCTTAAACTTTTCAACTTTCCTCCAAGAGCAGAGCCTGCACGGGCACTGGAGGTAAGGACCCACATGGTCCGGCCCATATTTTCACAGAGGCCCCTTGATTGCTGTGTTACTGGGGGGACAAGTATGGGACAGGAAGGTGCTTGGGAGCTGCAGCCATGGCCCTGAGTGTGATTACTGTGGTCAGGAGAGCTGGCAGGTGACAGAGAAGGGGCCCGAGGCTGCCCCTGAGGTTCTCTAGTGGTATCGAAGCCAGGTCTTCACAGTGAGTCATGTGAGGCTGAAGCAGGAGGATCACTGCGAGTTTGACACCAGCCTAACAAGAGTTACGTGTACAGCCAGGAAGACAGAAAGACACTTACAAAGCTCCCCCGCCCACCCACCCCCGCCCCCCAGGGCAGAGGAACAAGGGGAGGAACAAAACCAGGGAGTGTGGACGCTGGAGGGCACTGTGGAGCTGCGTTGAAGGCTGAGGTGGGGCTGAGCTCCATGAAGACAGAAGAGTGAAGGCCTTGGCTTGAGTCTCTTTGGGGGGTCAGTGGATGCGGAAGTAGGAAACCAGCAAGGAGAGGGAATCAGGGCGCCGATCATTTTCACCCAGATTCACCACCTGAACCCGGGCACTGAAGCAGCTTACTTGCCCACTTGACCGTCAAATAGTCATTCATCTACCAGGTGTGATGGAGCTTCCCGGGAGGGGCAGGGCTAAGAGAGACACTGGCAGAGCTTTGATGATATTCTGTGCTGGGTTACAGCACGGAACGGGTGGCTTTGTCACAGGCCTTTATTTTCCTACAGTCCTGGAGACCGGAAATCCAAGGTGCCACTGGGGCTGGTCCTGGGGGACTTCCCAGGATTGCCCTCCCATGTGTCCTTGCTGTGTCCTCCCACGGCTTCTGCTCTGTGTGTGGAGAGAAAGGAAGGGGAGATATCTAGTATCTGTTCCTCCTTTTTTTAACTGCAGGGCCGGGGATCGAACCCAGGACCTTGCCGTGCTAGGGAAGCCTACGACCAAAGTGTGTTCCTGCTGCCTTTTCTTCTAAGCACCATCACTGTCAGACTCCTCCGGGGACCTCACTCAGGTTGACCTCCCCTTGGCTGTGCTGCAGATCGGTCAGGCTGGCGCTCAGGCCTTGGGCCTACAGATTTTGGAGGGGGGCACATTCAGTCCATAACAAAACCTCAGCACGTATTAGCAGCCAACATCGGTTAGGTTTATAAGGTGGAGAATGACATATAACAAAAACATAAAATTCTAACTCAGAAATAAAAAAAAAAATACATGTTACTTGTTAACAAAAATTTCAATTTGGAATTTATTATTCAAGAAAAAAGTTGGTGAACACTGCCATCTACTGGAATTCTGTGACTTGATTAAACCTTTGCCAAAAGTCTATCTTATCTGCAGCTCTGTCTAACGAATATAAAGTTAGAAGATCTTTGAATTTAATCCTCCAGTATTTTAAACACAAAGATTTGGGGACACAAAGAGTCTATCATGACAAATTTGATCTCTTCCTGCCTCTGAGATTCAGTCTAAGTTTGATAAACATTAAATTGTGGGCAGGGAGACCTGGGTTGGTAAAAGAAAAAAATCTATACTTCTGGACGTAAATTCTTATCGGAATTTGTTTTATGTTTATTTATCCATTACAAAATATTTGGTCTTCTGGCTCATGTAGTCCATGAACAAAATTCAGATTTCAACTTTTTTATGGTCTCACAAGGCTGCTTGAGCTCCAGGCATCAAGTCCACATTCCAGCCAGCAAAAAAGAGAAAGACTTTAAAGAAGTGTAACATATATCCAGGCTTCTGTTCTAAGTTCTCTAGAACGTACTTACATAGTAACATTATTTGTCAAAAGAAAGACAGGAAGATGTAGGTTTTAATCGGACAGCAATGAACAGCCCCCCAAAGTTGGAGCTGTTACAGAAAGAGCGGGCTGATGGATTTGAGGACAGGGAGCTTGTAATCTGCCACCATCAATGATGGAGCAAATGTCTGTGTGTGGCTAAACGGAGGATATCTAGAAAGAGTAATGGTTGGTGTCTTTGGACAGAAGATGTAGATGAGTGGGAGAGAGAAGAACAGAGACAGTTTTTCCTCTTTTGTGTTTTTGAATTTTCCTTATGGCCATGTATTTTCTGCAGTGCAAAAGTTAATATTTGATTTTGAGGTTTTGTCCCTGGTTCTGCTTTGTTAGCTAAATGCCCCCTTCCATGGCACTGCTGGGTGTAACTGGCACATAAAAACGGCCCCTGTTGGAAGCTTACAGTGTCCTGTTTGGGTATCTGTGTCATTTGTGAGTGAGGACCCCGTCAAGGGAATGAGCACAGCCATCCCCTCGCAGTTACTGATCTCATTGTGTTCATAGAGGGAGCATTTAAGATCGACTCGGTTTAGCTCAAAGTTTGCAGAGGGAATAAGTAGGGGGGTTGCTCCTGTTGTTTCTTGGCTACACGTTTTCCGTAACAGAGAGAATTCTTCTACTGCAGGTACGCGGGCTGTCATTCCCTAGACTCCAGAGATGGCCCAAGAGGCAAATGTGAAGCACAGAATGCTCCAAGGGACCTGGATGACCTTGGTAGGAGGCCACTGTTCCAAGACAGAGAGATGGCGGGGCGTGAGGAGAACAGCCTTTCCGTCCAGGTTTGTCTCGGCAGCAAGGAGTACGAACTCATGAAGCACTGAACTACTGTGTCTCTACTGGCTCCCTTTTTAAAAGTTTCAAGACAAGGTTTTTGTACGCTAAGTTCTCCCAGGCTGGGCTTGAACTTGCAATCCTCCTGACTCAGCCTCCTGAGTAGTTGAGATCATAGGCACGCACCACCAACCCCTGCTGTGGTGCACATTTTAAAAAAGGAACTACCAATGCACAGGGCCCAGGGAACATCCATGGTCTTTAATTTGTTTCTCTGCAGCATTTTACGTAAGTAAAAATTTACCCAATGAGCAGCGGTTGAAACACTTAGCACCGATGTACCTTTGTGGTGTTCTTCTCAATCTGAATGTGTACAATTTTAGCATCTTATTAATTTAAAAACGAATTTTGCAAAGGGTCAAGTGGTTCTTCGTAAAGCTAAATGTGAACTTACACCACAAGCTGGAAACTGCACTCCTGGGTTATTTACCCAAGAGAAATGCAAACCCATATCCCCAAAGAGGCTTTGGGGACCTGAGATGACTTTATTCATAAGAGCCCCCAACCGACGACAGCCAGTCGGATTGCAGCTGAATCACCTTGGTAACTTCGCTCAATGAATGAAAAAGCAAGAAAAAAAGAACAGGGGCCGGGTATTAGCTCAGCATCAGCACCTGCCTGATCGTGAGTTCATTCCCGATACCAAAAAAAAAAAACCTCCTGGAAAGAAAAAAGCAATAAACTATTGCTACATTCAACCATATGATCAATTTAAAAAATACTATGCCAGATGAAAGCAGCTTTACCCAAAGAATACTTTGAATAAACAAAAAGAAACAAGTAGTATAAATTTCAACAATTTAGACCATTGTTTTAAGCTCATGATACACAGTGTACTATTGCTATTGTCTAATTTTTTGTTAGGAAAAATTTTAACTTTTATTTATCTTATTATCATCATTATTATTGGTAGTAGTATTAGAATTATTTCAGTGCCAGACTCAAACTCGGGACTTGTGCTTGCCAGGCAGGCGCTGTGCCACTGAGCTGTATCAGAGAAGCTGGGAGAGCACTTTCTATATTTTTATTAATATCCGCCTACATCGCATTAAAACAAAAATGTGTAAAAATGCATTCTGAACCAAAGATCCAGTGTTCACTCAGTACATTTTCAACAAATATTTATTCCCTCAAGCTTTTCAGCTTTTGTTTTTGTTTTGAAGGCAGCTGGCCCTGCCTTCATGGGTTCTAGGCCCACAAGACCAAAACTAAATGGGAAAGCGTGTCTGTCCCAAACATGAAGACGTCTTTCCCGGTCATCGTCCCTTATACAATACCACAGCTATTTACTCAGCTCTGACGTAGCTGTGCTATGTCGATCAAAACCAATGTATAGATGAATCCATGCTAGCAGCAGGGGCACCCGAGCAATGGTTGGAAAGGGAACCTTCTAGAATCTTCTGGAGTGATCTCAATGGATTGCATTTTGACAGAGGTAACTCCCTGAGTGGCACACTTAGACACAGGGATTTCACTGTGTGTGGGGTCCCTCCTGTAAATCAGTACACCCCCACTGAAATCTGATGGAGCAATCCAGGTGGGGGTAGATGGGGGGAAGTGTGTGAATGCCTGTGACACACTTTGACACACTTGGAGAAAATGCAGCGGTGAGCAGGCAGAGACGGATAGGTGTGTAAGAGGGCAAACGGAGGAGAATGGTAAAGGTTGGACTGGTGAGCGCAGAAATGCTTACTGTACGCTCCTTCGGCTCTCGGGGATGCTCACAGGCTCCTCCAGGGAGAAGCTGTAAATGCTGCGGAAGTAAAGCTCCAGCGCGGACAGCAGAACCTCTGCAGACACTGTTTGAATGAGTTGTCTTACTGAAAATTGTACAAGAGGGTGATTGTTAACATAAATAGTACAGAGAACTCCACTGAGGCACGTACTTCAGCCAAAGAATAAACAGGTGCTTGAGGTGATCAGATGCGAATATTCATTGTGACAAAGTTCTAAGAAGGAAAACAAACAAACAAACAAACAAAGTTCTAGAAGGAAGAAGAGACCAGAAAGGGACATTAGAGACCAGCATTTGGCCTGACAGTGTGGATCTTCTGTGGATCGTAAGGGACCACAGAGCCAAGGCCACTTCTTTAGAGAAAGTGCACTACAAGCCAGGCTTTAGACGCATTCTGTGAATGGTTCTGCTGAGACCGAGAGGATTCGGTCTCAGGAGCCCCTCAAAACTCATGGGGTTCTGCAAAGGAGAAATGAAGGATCCATCCGTGAGCAGGCCCCGCTCAGCTCAGAGCGCTGTCATCATGGAATTTGCTGGTCCTGGGGTTTTTGAGAGTACAGGGTGTGTTCAACCAAAGTCCATGGTTCTCTGTGAAGCCAGGGCACAGTGAAGCTGCCTCGATCCTGCAAAGGACACCCCCTGCCCATGAAAACCATCGGGGAAGATTGCCAGTTTTGAAGCCCAAGACCCCGACCCAGACAGGGAATGAGGCTCTCCGGGACTAGATGAGGGCTGTGGTTGAGCGTTGATGCACAGTCAGGACCGGGAGCCAACTCACTCAGGCGCTCCAAATCTACAGTAACGCTCAAGAGCCACAGACTTTGGAGCACATTCTGGCCCACGCCTGAGCCCAGGGTCCTTTTTAGGCTAGGCAAACATTGAAAAACAAAAATAAAAATTTTTTGATAAATGGTTTCAGTTTGCAGTTTGAGGGCTGGGCTTCAGCTCACTATGTAGCCCAAACTGGCCTCAAAGTCTCAGCAGTCCTCCTGCCTCAGCCTCTCAAGTGCTGGGATTATAGGGTATGTCACCAAGACTGGCTAAAAGTGTCTTTAGATTACATTCCCACAAATGAAATTTTAGGGTCCATAAAAGAATAAAAATAGCCTAAGAACAAGTAGTGTCTCTCTCTCTCTCTCTCTCTCTCTCTCTCTCTCTCTCTCTCTCTCTCTCTCTCTCTTTTTTAAGTTTTTATGGGTACCAGGGATTGAACTCACGTCTGCCTGCTTGCAAGGCAGGCACTTATGCCGCTGAGCTAAATCCCCAGCCCAAACAAGCAGTCTCATATGTATGCTCTCAGAAGTGGTCAAATAAATGCAAATTAAGCAGTAACAGAACCTTCCTCTCTGTCTGAGAGACAGCTGTGGCTGGTAGGAGACGCCTTGGTGAAGTCTCTTAGGAAGTCAGCTTAGCAATGTCCACTCACACGCGCTGATGGCCAGGAGGTGGGAGCCTTCTCTGAGGAGAAGCCTGGAGCCCCAAGGCTCCAGCCTCAAGTCCTTCTGCTCTCAGACAAACCTCTTTCATCTCACACATGAGTCCCTTCCCTTTGTGCAGGCAAGCTGAGGCCCATGGTGCCCGTCCTCTGTGCCCTCCACAGTCTCCTCCATGCCAGGTTCTCCAGGGCCCACACTCCCTTCCCCAAAGGGTGGCTTTATTCTGGTCATCCTGCTATACTGCCCAGCGCTTGAGCCTGAGCTGGGGCTACTCTGGCCACAAGGCCAGGGATCCTGGAGTTGATTCTTAGGGAACTGGGTCAGAAGCGGCCCCCCGCCCTCCCAAGTGCCCTGGTTTCCTCCTCCACAGCCTGCCTCCTCCCTGGGACGGGAAATACTCACCCTACACCAAGATGGCCCTTGTTCTCCGGGAAAGATGTGCTTCATTTGCCTATAGCTGCATAAATAGCAAAGATATTTGCTAAATTGATCTTTCACTGAACTAAGGAGATCAATTTTTAAAATTATTGTACTCTAAAGCCAGGGGTGGTGGCTCACACCTGTAATCTCAGCTCTTGGCAGGCTGCGGCAGGAGGATCTTTGCAAGTTCGAGACTGGCCTGGGCTACAAAGTGAGCTCAAAGCCTGCCAGAACTGCATAGAGAGACCCTGTCTCAAAAAAAAATATTGGGGGCTGGGGATTTAGCTCAGCAGCATAATCGCCTGCCTTGCAAGCAGGCAGTCGTGAGTTCGATCCCTGGTACTGATAAAAAGGAAAAAGACAAAAAAAAAAATATTGTACTCTAGCTGGGCACGGTGTGCACCTCTGTAATTCTGGCACTCTGGGAGACAGATGTGGGAGAACCACAAATTCAAACCCAGCTTGGGAATTTAGCAACTTAGTGAGACCCTGCATCAAAATAAAAATAAAATAAAATTTAAAAAAATTAAAAGAGCCAAAGATGTAGCTCAGTGTCTTGCTTACTTTCCTCATCTTGTCAAGATGAAGTACCTGATGCCTAAAGTGAAACAAGGAAAGGTTTGTTTAACTTACAGTTTTTGGAGATTCCAGCGCATACTCCATTGGCTCCAAGGCAGGCCGATGTGGCTGAGGGGCAGCCATTCACGGTGACTGCAGGCAACCAGAGTGAAAGGGCAGTGGAGGAAAATCACGGCACCTTTCTCCCGTACAACATTTTAAGTCATCTTGCTGGTCACTTTAGCCTTGATTCACAACATAACTCTGGCCGGAAGCCCCCAACAATAGCCATGTCCCCGCCTCAACATTCAACTGCCTTGAAATTTCTTCTGCCAGATTAAGCAGTCCATTGCCCTTAATCTCAGTCTCAAGCCAACTCACTGGATAGGAGCAAAATGCAGACAGTCCTTCTACTAAGCCATAACATACATTGTCTGGAGTCCAGCACCCAGCTCAGCCCTTCCCAGCAGACACTCCCGAGCCCGGTCTTTACGGCAGGATTCCTATCGCCTTCTGGTCTCCTGAGCTCTGAGCAGAGTCTCCCCTACAGAACAGCCTCGGCTGTTCCAGTGCCACTCTTTCAGGTGACATCTTGAAAACTTTTCAAAGTCTCCCCACAAACCATTTCCAAAGGCTCTTGAACCACAAGGTCAGGCATGCCACAGCAACGACCCCACTCCACTGGTTCCAAATCCAATCTCAGTTACTTTTTTCTCATTGTTGAGATAAAATACCTGATGCCCAAAATCGGGCGGAGGGTTAGCTTACAGTTTTTGGAGGTTTCAGTCCATATTCAGCTGGCTCTGCAGCAGCGTGGTGTGGGTGAGGGTCAGCCTCTCATGGCAGCTGCAAGCAGAAACAAAAGCTCCCTCCTTCCCTCCCCTATATGGTGTGCTGGCTGTATCCCTGGGCAGGTGCAGCACTCAGACCACCAATCCCAGCGCTAGACAATGAGCCAATCACAATGCCAGATTCGGCTGCCTTCAAGACTGCATGAGGCTTGGGGGCCATCCAAACACAAACAGTGACACTCAGTGAGAAGGCCTTAGGTTTGATCCCTAGTACCCCCCCCCCCCACACACACACACACAGTGGGCCCTACTGTCGTGGGATTCATGGCACAGCCCTGACACTCAATCCTACTCCTGCTGTGGAGTGGACCTCTCATTGGCAATAACAGGGGTGGTGGCAGGGCTGCCACACTCTGAAGGACTCTTCCCAGGGCCCCTGACGGGCACCCTGTGGCCTGCATCAGGAGCGCACTTCCTCTCATATACATTGTCAGATCCCATCCCAGGAAGGCCACTTTGTCCCTGCCCATGATGGGCCATTTTCTCCAAGTAGCACTGAATTGTTAACAGAGTTATCTTGACTTTTGGTGATGCTTTTTTTGTCTTTTTCTTTCTTATTGGTACCAGGGATCGAACTCACGATCACACGCTTGAAAGGCAGGTGCTTATGCCACTGAGCTAAATCCCCAGCCCCAACTTTTGGTGATTTTTTGAAAAATGTTATTTAAAGAAAGACTAAAAAAAAAAAAGAAAATGGGTAGAAATAGTACATACGTTCAGAGAAAAAATAAACAGTAAGAAATCACTAGTTGATGTTTACATACTGTCCTTTTATAAATAGTTGTTCAAGATAAGAAAGTGGAGCACACAACGTAGGAATTCAAACAGCGAGATTGCAAACGGTTCTGTTCAACTATCCAACAAAAAGTTAGTAATATGGTTGTCAATCCCATACACTTAAACATACATGCAGTTATCCATATCTTCATTTATGTTGAGATTAAACAAATTAAAGCAGGTTAAAATCACTCTGAACAAAGAATAATAGTATCGCTGGGTCTCACATTATGACACTCCAGGATAGCAGTGGGTATTTTAGTGTCTCTTTTTCTTCAAAGTATCTGTTCATTTCATCATATGTCATGAGATCAGTTCTCATAAACTGTTTATAGGTTCTACATATGCATGAGTTTTAACATGTATTTCAATCCTTTCTATATTAGAGGGAGAAACAAAACAAAGCAAGACAAAACAAAACATATTCCTATAAACACATGAAACAAAAAAGACATATAAGACCATTGTACAAGGAGTTCTACCATAGTTCCTGTGTTGTCTCTTGTTATCTTCATTAGAATTGGCTATATCATCAAACATAGTATAATTGAATATACCAGTACATAACAGTATTAATAAATCACAACTTTGTATATATTATAAGACTTCGAAAACAGGCAGTGATCAAACCAGAATGAGTATCATAGTGAGTCTTGTCATCTTCAGTGTAGTTGTCTGTACTCTCAGACTTGATACTATCAATCATATCAGTTTTGAATAAAATCTGTCAATACCAAACAGCAGTCAAACAAACCAGATTTAACTAAGATAAATCATGATAAAACAGTACAAGTCATACAGGGCTCCAGATTAAGTTAATAGGAAATTAAAGATGATTACTGTGCTATATCCTGATGTTTTGGGGATAGCTGTCTGTGCCCTCAATCTAATGCAAGTAGACAAACTGGGACAGAATGAAATCTATCTGAGCAGAGCGGTGCTAGGAATGTGGGTTATAAATCCTGATACACTATTAACAATATCTTCTGCTATCTTTTTTAAGACTCTCCCTCCCCTTTCACTTCCTCAGGGTACACTGTGCATTTTTGGGTCTCACCAAGACTCTTGGTTTTAAATTGGTGGGGGCAACCTGCTATTTACCTAAGTGGTTCCAAACCTTGTCTCTCCTGGATTTGATCTCTAATTGTATTTCTTTACCTATTAAAGCCTGTCTTTCCAACCTATCCACAACTACGGTCTAGTTGCCCCTATTACTCTCTGGTTCTCTGTCACATAGAGCATTGTTTTCTCATATTTGATTTTCAGTCCATGTACTCTTTTTCATGTTAATTATATTTCCTATAAATAGCATCTCGGTGGACCCTGAATCCTGACCTACTCTACATGTAGTTCTTTTTTTTTAAATTTAGTGTATTAAGGCCCTCTATATTAGAGATTATAACCAACCTTCTCTGCCTCATTCTGTTATGTTCTCTTTTGGCCATCAGTTGTCTGCTTATCTTCTTCATTCTGTTTTCTGCTCCATTCACTGCGGCTTCTCTGCCACTGTTCCTGGAATCCTAGTACTTTTCTCCCTCTCTAGAATGCCCTGCAGTGTTCTCTGTAGAGTTAGATTGGTGGTTGCTAATTTCCAAAGTTCCTCTTTGTCTTGGAAGCATTTTGTTTCTCCATTAATTTCTAGAGACAGTTTATCAGGGTATATCAATCTGGAATGGAGGTTATTTTCTTTCAGGGCTTGGAATATTTCACTCCAGGCTCTTCTTGACTTGACAGTTTGTGTTGAGCAGTCTGCCGTTATTCTGATGGGCCTTCCTTTATAGGTGATCTGTTTCTTGTCTCTAACAGCATTTAATATTCTGTTCTTACAATGAATTTCTGGGATCCTGATTATTATATGCCTGGGTGTAACTCTGTTTTGGCTGTAGTGGCTGGAGTTCCGTATGCTTCAAACATCTGAAAATAATTTCCTTTTCCTATGTTTGGGAAGTTTTCCCTAGTTATTTCTGTGAATAGCCTTTGTAGTTCCTTTGTTTGTACCCCTGCTTCTTCATTCACATTCTTTATTCTCAAGTTGTAGATCCTCTTGTCGTCTTCTAGCCTTTGTATTGTTACTGCTTGTTTCCTTGTTATTTTTAAAAAGTTTTTCCTTTCATACTCCCACATTGCAAAACTGTCCTCCAGTTTGGATAATCTATCCTTAGTTTCTTTCAAGCAGATTTGTCATCTTTCCACAGGATTTTTAATTTCCTGGTAATCTCTTTGAATCTGCTTCATGTATTCTGTATTTTCTTTATATTCTTCATCAAGTGGTTTCTCTTTGTTTGAGTTCCTCCATTCTTCTATCTGTGTCTGCTTGAGGGGTGCTTAGTATCTCTTTTATTAATCTTCTTATATCTTGCTTTACTTGGCTAAATATTCCAATTTTGAACTCGTCTATGAGGTCCCAAAGATATCTCTTTATGTCCACTGGTGCCGTGTCTGATATTGCATGTGTGCTGTCCTCATTCTCCTTTGTATTTACCTGTCCTGGGTCAATGTTCTCAGGGTTGGGACCTAGGGACTTTTTCTTGTTGCTTCCTCTTCCCATCTTTTTTGTTTCTTCCAGGAGGCCCTAGTTTCTTTCTTTGTTGGTTACAATTCTTCTGAAGCATGCTGGCTAAGGACCCTTCTCACTGCAGTGTGCTAATGAGTTGCCATCAGGGGCAGTGTATGGTGGCCCCTCCCCTCGGGATCAGTCAAGCTGCTGTGGCCTGCACTGTATTACTATGTGCTGACTCCCCTCTGGATCAAACTTCTGAGGCTTCACTGGGTTAGTATGGTTAGTGTGTGCCACCACTGTAGGGACTTGATTTCGGATAACCTATTGGGTGTCAGTCTGGTCATGTGACCCAGGCCTAGCTCACTCCACCAATCCCATTCGGGAAGGGAACAACTGACTAAAGTCACTGCTGCCCCTTGTACTTGCCAGTCCTGCCCAGTCCCAGAATGTCATCTGCCAGAACCCCCCTTTCTGTGGAATGGCTCCACTCCCGTCACTCACCACAGGTTGATGCAGGCTCCTCGCCAGCTCAGCTCTCCGTTCAGCTGGCCGACCCCTGACCTCAGTGTGACTGCACCTCCAATGAGTCGGAGCAGAGGGACCTTGGATGGTCGGCAAGTCACCCACTGTGGCAGAAGCACTGAACCTTCAGCTGTTCCAATAATAGCACTGGGACTGTATGTTTGATTGGTTCTTCTCACCTTAATTTCATCCTGGTATGAGACAATTCATCTCCCTCTGTTTGGGGCTCCCCACACTGTATTATGTTGAATTCTAAGTTGACTATCTCAGGGAGCCTCGGTAGCCTGCTGTTATCTATTCACCATCTTTGCTCCACCTCAACTTTTGGTGATTTTCAACAGATGCTGTTGATTTTTACTTTAATATGAATCAAAATTGTTCATTAAAGAAGCACAGTTTTGTGTTTATTGGTTTGTTCCAGCTGTCTAGGAAATACTGTCTTAAACACAACCTGATGCACAAAAGCCTGTCGTTTTTTAAATTAGTTGAGTAAAAGGCTACCACTAATTTTATGTAGTTTTAGGATACTAGTTGATTCCTAAAGTCAATGTGGAAGTTTTTTTTTTCCTTTATTAGTATTTTTAGTAATTTTGGAGCCTGAGAATATTCTCTATAAATTATGTAACAAGGCACATAACAATAGTGTTCAAGTGATAATAGTTATATTAAAGTAGGCTTTGATTTACAACTTTAAACACTTCATGACATGAGTATCACGATGTACAATAAGATTTGGTGAAACATAATTTCTTAGGAAGCTTGTATACAGTGCAAGTTAGTGTTTGTACTCACCATGTGTTTTATTAATTATACCTACTCATAGTGCATTATTTACAGTGAATATGCTTAGACACAGGAGCACATGTCTGTAACTAAGCACTCAGGAGGCTGAGGCAGGAAGATCACAAGTACCAGACCCTGTATCAAATAAATAGGAACATAGATAAATAAATAAGCAAACAGTCTTCATTTTTAAAAAGTGCAGCTGGAGGAGCAGTGCAGGAGTAAAGCATGTGTTTGTTTATCCTGGTAAAGTCATATATTCCATCTCAGCACAAAAACAAAGCTAAGTAACTTCTGACAAATAATAGGAGTTATTCTGTAGGAACTGCCAGTAACAAAGAAGTGTAATGGTTACGATCCTCCTGTTTATTTTCTGGGCCCGGTTTATATCCAGTACCACCTGCATCTTTTTTCTAACTTGCAAAATCAAGAATTTAAAAGCCACAATGTTTTGCT
Source organism: Cavia porcellus (assembly GCF_034190915.1). Lineage (NCBI taxonomy): Eukaryota > Metazoa > Chordata > Mammalia > Rodentia > Caviidae > Cavia > Cavia porcellus. The sequence goes on from NW_026947496.1 coordinate 15,450,574, forward strand.
CGTGCCAGGACCTTTCGTGTACTGTTTGCCCTTGCTCTGCTCTGAAGCACTTCTAGGAGCAGCGCCTTCATTCACCACGGTCAAATCAGATTCCAGGTTTGTTTTTTGTGGCAAGGATTCCCTGTGTCTGTGGTTCGGGCTGGTCTTGAACTCACTATGTAGGCCAGGCTGGCCTCAAACTTGTAGCAATCCTGCCTCAGCCTCCCAACAGCTAAGATTACAGGCATGTGCCACCACTCCTGGTAAATTCGGTATTTTTAAAAACCCTTGAGTTACGGCAGCTAACTCGGTGTCACCAAGATGACTCACAGTGGCTGACTCTTTGCTGGGGAGTGAACACGGGAGCTCTGATGGGCTGGGGCGTCTGTGGGAGGGTGATCTGTAGGCCGAGGTTATCCAACCCTCCGGAGCAGGGTTTCAAAGCCTTGAGCGATTGTCCGCCTGGGTGGGTGACCAGATGGATGTCCGGGCCATGGCAGGACCCAGAAAACCTGCTTTCCCCTCCATCTGCCTGCTGCCTCTCTCCCCGGAGAGAGTCCACAGCTGAATCAGCGCGAGCCAGGACAGGGGGTCGTCCGCATGTTCTCCATGCGCCTACAAGTTACTATTTCCCTTTATTTTTAAATTTTCTTGCTTTTCGGAGGTTGTTGCTTTTCCTTTGCCAGTCGGGTTCCTACTAGGTTGTTTAGCCCCGCCGTGTTTAACGAGACACCTTGCACGTTTTGTGCGTTGTATGAAGAACTTTCGCAACGCTGGGGATCTCTCAGACTTTTATCTGCAGTCGGGTTCTCGGGGAGTTTCTCACATTTTAATGAGCGTACATTGGTTATGAAGATTAATAGGTTTGAGGCAGGTTTGTGCGCACGGGTCACATTCCGTGCTCCTTTCCCCCTATTGAGCCTCCCTGCCCAGGCTTTACAGGTTTTTCTCTCAATGCCTGTGGCACATTTTTAACACCTGCCCTGCCAGCCCCCTCCCCTTCTCCCTTTTCATCTTTTTTTTTTTTTTTTAGATTCCATACATTAGAGAGAACATAGATATTTGCTTTTTTGAGTCTGGCTTATTTTGCTTAATATAATCTATCCATTTCCTGAAAATGTCAAATTTTCATTCTCCCCCCCCCCCCATCTTTTTGAAACAGAGTCTTACTACTCGGTTCAGGCTGGGCTTGGTCTCAAACTCACAGTCATCCTCCTGCCTCAGCTTCCTGAGTGCTGGGATTATAGGCATGAGCCACCATGCCTGGCTTCATTCTTCTTTAGGGCTGAGTAATACTCCACTGTGTATACATACCACATTTTCTTTACCCATTCATCCCCTGATGGGTACCCAGGCTGGCTTCGTATCTTACCTATTATGAATTTCGCCATAATAAACATACACATACAGGCTTCCCTGTAGTGCCAACTTAATTCTTCCAGGAATATTCTAAGGAGTGGTAGAGCTGGGTCAAATGGGAGTGGTATTATTACTTTTCGGGGAATTTCCTTACCAACTTCCGCAGCGCTGTGCTCATCTGTATTTCCACCAGCAGTGTCCCGGGGCTCCTGTTCCACGTCCTCAGCACTATTTCTTGGTTTGGGGGTTCTGGATGAGGTGGGGCTCAGTGTGCCTTGGATTTGCATTTCCCTAGAGGCCACAGGTGTGGAACATTCTCACACACGCATGAATCACTGGTACTTCTTGGACTGTTCCATTCATTCTCCCTATTATTGACTCAGTTGATTGCTTTTCCGTGTTGAAGTTTTGAGTTCTTTTCACAGCCTGCAGGTGAATCTTCTACCTGAAAAGTAGTTGGCAAAGGTCGTCTGCTGCTCTGGGGCTCTGTCTTCATGCTGGCTATTGTTTTCGTTGCTATGCAGAAAGTTTGTTCGTTTTTTTAGTACCGGCGATTGAATGCATGACCTCACGCTTGCCAACTTGTGCTACTGAGCTAAATCCCTGGCCCAGAAAGATTCTAACTGGATATGGTCCCACTGAGTTTTGCAGTTATTTCCTGTGCTATTGGAGTCCTATGCAGTAAGTCTTTTCCCGTGCCTGTGGCTTCCAGTATTTTCCCAGTGTTCTCTTGTAACAACTTCGGTTTCAGGTCTTCTGCCTTTGTCCTTGATCTACTTTGAATAGAATTTTGTACAGGATAAAAGAGAAGGGTCCATTTTAAATCACCTGCAAGTGGCCAAGTGTGCCTATAATCCCAGCAGGAGGATCACCATGTGTTTGAAGCCAGCCTGAGCTACACAGTGAGTTCAAGGCCAGCCTTTAGTTTCTCAGAATAAAACAAAACAAAACAAACAAACAAAACCCACCTATAGGTTCATGGCTAGTTTTCCCAGTACCATTTATTAAAGAGGCTGTCTCTCCTCCAATGTAAATTTTGGTTCCTTTGTCAAGAACCAGATCGTTGTGATTGTGTGGGTTTGATTCTGTGTCCTCTATTCCATTCCACTGGGCCATGTCTTCTGTATTTTTAGGCAGGGTCTTTCCAAATAGTTCAGGCTGGCTGTGAGCTCACTATGTAGCCCAGGCTGGCCTAAACCTTGCAGTGATCCTTCTGCCTCAGCCTCCTGAGTGCTAGGATTGCAGGTGTGCACCACCACACCTGGATAAGTATCCTGGATTTCCACTCACAGGTTTTCAAATATACATGCCGATGTATCCTTCCAGATCAATCTACTGTCACAACCCAGACACGGCTCCAAATTGGAGGCTTCCTCCTGCTCGCATGCAAACCCCAAGAAAAGCAGTACTTCAGTTTTCCGGGCACTTCAAGGACCTCTTCTGGGCTGTCACCACATTCTCCTCATGGGGAAATAAGAGAAGCTTTATTATCTTGTCAGTTCAGAAAAGGACAAATGGCCAGAGCTCTCACCTTCCTAGGGAGTGAGGAGTAAAATATTTCTGAAAAGAAGTATCAAGATCATCATGCCATACACATTTCTGGGTCACAGCAGGCTAGGGGTTTTTGCAGGGCCATAGAGAAGTCCACAGCATGGCACTGAGAAATGTGACAGGGGACACTGGCACGCTGGCAAAGCTGGGAGCACAGGCAGCCTCCAGCCTCGGTAGAGAAACAGCGGTGGCAGGAGCTGCCGTGGCCACCGCTTCCTGACCTCAGCAGGACCAGGAGCTGGAGAGCAATTTTAATGCTAGCATCAGCTGGGGACAGGGACCGTGATAAACAACAGGACGATGACTCCACCACAGTGTTGTAGCCCCGAGAGCTGCAGTGACGGCCACTTCTCCACAAAGACGGCAGCTACCCAAGGACCACTTGGTCTCTGTCACAAGAGAAATGGTAACTCTGCTGCAGGAAGGGAAACCAGACACCAGCCCCTTCTGGCGCATGGGCTGGGAGGCAAGAAAAGCCAGGGGTCCCTCCCCAGCCTCCCTGTAAGAGGCCAGCTGGTCTGGAGAAACACAGGCTGCCATGATAGCTATTTAAGTAAAATACAACTTAATGCTTCTAGTGTTCAGTGTTTCACTGACTTTGCAGGTGTAAAGCCAGTGGTCTGATCATTTATTTAGAGGATAACAATATGCAAGGTAGCATCTATGGGGAATCAACAATGGTGGCCATTGTTGATTCCCTATTGTCTTGTTATGAAGTCCTGCATCATTTTCATTGTTGTGTTGACTTGAGTTTTATTCTGTTTCGTCTTTTTGATCTTGCTGTATCTGATGGCATGGGCAGCTATTTCAAAGATCACAGGATACATTATGGTAGCCATTCTGGATTTACTACTGTCTTGTTCCAAAGTCCTGTATTGTGTTCACTGCTTTGTTCTGATTGATTCTATTCTGTTCTGTTTTGTTTGCTTTTACTATGTCTGATGGTGTGGTCAGCTATTTTAAAGACAACAAGAAGCATTAGGGTAACCACTGTTGGTTTCCTATTGTCTTGTTTTGAAATCCTGTATCACTTAGAATGTTTTTGTTTTTGTTTTTTGTACCAGGGATGGAATTCATGACCTTGCACTTGCCAGGCAGGCGCTTATGCCACTGAGCTAAAGCCCTGGCACTTGCACTGTTTTGCTTTGATTGGCTTTATTTGTTTTATTTTCTTTGTTTTATTGTTTTTAAAATAAAAATTATAAAAATTTAAGAAGTTTAAAAAGAGAGAAGGAAATGGCAGCTCTGGTGACCAGGGTGCCAGTGGCAGCATAGAGGAGTGGCACACAAAGAAATCCTCCACTGCTTGGGGAAGCTAAGGAAAGCTGAGGCCTAAGAATTAACCCTCTGAGGGCCAGCGGTGTAGCTCAGAGACCTAAGCACCTGCCAGGCAAGTGCAAGGTTGTGAGTTCGATTCCCAGTACCAAACAAAAAAAAAGAAGAAGAAGAAGAATCAACCCTCTAAGCCCACAGAAGGCTCCCAACCAAGCCAGCCCTTGGACTGGAGAAAAAGAGGATTCTGTCCTAGAGAGCACAGACATTTGCATTAATAACCTGCACCCTGGAGCATTTGTATTTATCTGGACCCAGGGAGCCCCAAATGTGAGCTGTCCTTGTGCAGCAAGAGGCACCCAGGTTTCACATCCTCCTTCACTGACAAACCTGCAGCCACCTTGTGCCTTGGGGACAACCTCTGTCCCCCTCCCCCGCTCGGGACACGCCCCTTCCTGCTCTTCCATGGAGACAAAGATCTGAACCTCAGATCCAGCCAGCAGGTCCCAGCAAGCCCAGGGAAGCACCCAAAGGACCAGATTCTGGATGCCCATTCAGCGGACCAGAACTTAAGCATGACCAAGGGAGACCGAGATCAAGCGTGACTGACCGAGTCTGGTACAGAGCTGCAGGGTTTAACCCCTGGGTAAGGAGCCCCGGAGATGGTGAAAATTCCCTACCAGGATGGTGTGATGGGCTGCACGGTGGCCTCTGAAAGAGACCCGGCCATACCTGAGCCTTACAGAACCCCTGGCCTTCACCTTATGTGGGGAAGTAGCTTTGCAGAAGTAATTAAGGATGTCAAGATGAAATCATCCTGGACCACCTGGGTGGCCACCCCGTCCCCTGGCAAATGCCTCCATAGAAGACAAAGAGGAACCAAATACAGTGATGCACACCTGTGACCCCAGAGCTCGGGAGGCTGAGGCAGGAGGATAGCCACGAACTTGAGGCCAGCCCGGGCTACATAATGAATTTGAGATCAGCCTGAACTTTACAGTGAGACCCTGTCTTGAAGGAGGTAAAAGAAAGAAAGAAAGAAAGAAGGAAAGAAAGAAAGAAAGAAAGAAAGAAAGAAAGAAAGAAAGAAAGAAAGAGAGAAAGAAAGAGAGAAAGAAAGAAAAACACACAGAGGCAAATTAAACAGAAAAGGTGAGTAGCCTGCTAGCAGCTTGGTAACAATCTTCTGTAATTGGTATTACAGGCCAAAGCTTTAACTGAGAGGTGACAGAGAAGGACCGGACCTCAGCTCGAGTAGCAGCTGGAGGGACACGCTTTGCTGCAGGGGATCCCCGGTGTGCGCCCCCTTCCCCAGGCAGGAGGCCAGCTGCCAGGGTTAGCTGAGTCGACAGGGCCTCACTGGTGTCACCTCGGCCCGGTTCTGTACTCCGGGGTCCCCTCGATTCTCCAGAGCTGGTGCCATCCTGGGAAGTGACCGTCTCTGCGCCCCGGGGTCTCAGTCATGTGTGTGAGAGGTTGTGCTTTCTTGGGACCCCAGTGGCTCCTGGTTCAAGACATCAGCTGGACACTTTTGGGTGCCCACTTGAAGGGAGGTGGGCAGAACTGGACGTGGTGCAGGCTGGTAACCGGGAGACCCTGGGGATCTTGGAAATGACCCTTATCTTGGTGCCTTCCCTCAGGAAGGGGATGAAATAGGTCAGGTCAGTTTCAGGCTGATCAGTTTCTCTCTGTAGCTCTTTCTGAAGGAGTAAAGTCCAGGTATCCAAAGATGTTTCAGACATGAAGCTTGGGCTTTGTTCTGCTTCCATAACTAGGCCCAAGTCAAGAACCAGAACCATGTTTTGGACTCTGACCGCCTCAGAAGACAGCACAGGTCATGCCACTGCTGCCTGTGTTTTGAGACAGGGTCTTGCTATGTAGCTCAGGCTGACCTTGAACTCACAGTGATTCTTCTGCCTCAGCCCCCTAGGTGCCAGGATTAGAGGCGTGCGCCACCACCCTGAGCTAGATTATGCTCTCAATGAGTACAGAGTTAAGGATCCAGGAGTTTGTCCTCTGTCCTTGTAGGGGTCTCTGACGACGTCAGAATCCTTGGGGGTGAAATGCACACGCAGACCAGGGCAGTCCTCAGCTGGACCCCTGGAAGAAACCAAGGCTGGGTCACCAGGAGGCTGGCGGCAAGCACCCCAAAGGAAGGAGCCCCTCCGAGCTTCACACATGAGCTCCTGGCCAAGCCTGGTGCCCACAGCCCAGGAGGAGGACAGGTGTCCAGGAAAAGGACCTGGCACACCAGCCACAGGGCCCGGCCGGGATTCTCTTGGTTCCTGCTATAGGGAACCAACGACCCAGGAGACGAGATGGTCAAGTGTGGGTGCTGGAACAGAGTCGGAACTGTCACACACACCTGGGCCAGAGTTCACCAGCGGGGTACATAGTTCACCAGTGGAGACCCCTGTGGTCTGGTGGCTTACCAGATTCGGGGAATACAGCCCTGCCCTGCAGCAAACATATCCCCCATTATCAAGTACACATTTGGAGGCGATGTTCTAAGATGTCGCCGCACAATCTTCTCTTCAGGGCTTTGATCTATGGGGTGAAAGACTTCAGAGGGGCCCACCAAATAGTTTCCTTTCTTTTCCTTTTTTGATACCAGGAATCTAGTTCATGACCTTGCACTTACCAGGCAGGCGCTGTGCCACTGAGCTATTTCCCCAGCCTCACGAAATAGTTTTCTAAAGCCACCTTGTTTTGCCAAATCAAGACAGCAAATAAAATAGACATTCGGGTGTCTCTCAGCATTGGTTGCAGGGGGATTGGTTGCAGGAACCCAGGGGTAGTGGAAGCCGTGGACCCTCTGTATGGGATACACACATGCATCTTCTTGTATACTTTAATTTCTAAGCTACTTAGATTATCTAAGGCCATGTAGATGCTGTGCCATGGTTGTATTGTTTAGGGAACAGTGACAGGAGACTCAGTATATCCACACCCTGGATGCACACTTTGCTGGGTACCTTCAGTCTGCAGGTGGGTACAGAAGGCTGTGGGTACAGAAGGCTGACTGGGTGCCCAGTGCATCTGGGTCCCCTGGGGAAGGAAGGGGCAGAGCAGACAGGGGAGGAGTTATGGGGTACATAAGGGGAGAGGGTAAGGGATGGCTGGAATTAGTGGTGCCTTTAAGAATCTAAAATACAGGGGCTGGGGATTTAGTTCAGCGGCATAAGCGACTGCCTTGCAAGCAGACAGTCATGAGTTCGATCCCTGGTACCAATAAAAATGAAAAAGACAAAAAAAAAAAAAAAAGAATCTAAAATACAGCTCCATGTTGTAAATGGCTCTGGCTCCTGAAGGAACCAGGGGGACCTGGGAGGAGAACCACAAGACCTCAGCCCCGCAGCTGGGTGCGGGCATTAGCCGGAGCCCAGACACACCTCCTCCGGGCCAGGACAGCAGCCACTGCTTGCCAATGCGTCCTTCAGAAGCGGTGTTGTGTTGTATTTCCCCCCTTTTTTGCCGTTTGCAATCCCCATGTGTGATTCTGTGTTTTCTCCTGTGTCTCCCTCATAACGTAGTCTGCAGAGATTGGAACCCTCAGGACACCACGCATAACATCTGACCCACAAGAACCTTCCTTCTAGAATAACCTTTCCTGGAGGTCACTGGGAATCTGATGTACCAACATGGAATGCAGTGGAACAGGCCTCTGACCCGGGGTGGGCGGGGGAGGATCACTGTGAATGAGGTGAGGAGAAGACGAGTAGCCATGGGACCTGCTGGTGCCAGCACACACATGGCCACCCCAGGAGCGGCTGACTTGGTGAAGACTGGGCTGGGCTCCTGGGGGCAGCAACGCCTGGGGCCCCTGGGTGCGTGACACCTGCAGGTACCAGGGACTGCCTTTTGCAGGAGTGTGCTTTGGCCTTTATGTAGTTCTAGAGTCTTTCAAGTCTACCAAATCAGAAATAAGCGGGAAAAGTCTTCCTGTGGTGTCTGGACTTTATAGCGTCTGCTGGGCATCTGAGGGGACTGCCCCCCCAGAAGCAAAGGTTCAATGGAAATCATTGTAGTTCACAAATTGACCTGCAGAGGGAGCAATAGGATTGCATTTTTCTGCGGGCTTCTCATTTTTCCAATAGGTGCCTCTCTGACCATGGAGGTGGTATCATCTGATGCTCAACAGCTCCACAAAGAAAAGCTGCACTCGTTGATTTCCCAGATGTTTGGAGTTAGTTTTTACCGATACTGCTGAATGTGCAAACTTCTTTCAAAAATTAGATGCAATCTGTTTGCTAATAAAATTAAAAATCAGCAGCAGGAGTCTCACAGAAGACTATGAGTCATTTGGATGCTTCTTGAGACTATAACGGTAAGCAAAATAAATCAGATACAAAAGCTTAAATATCGCGTGGTTTCTCTTCTATGAGAAGCCCAAATAATAAATAAACTAAAGCAAAACAAAAGATATTAGGAAGCAGGGAATTAGATCTTTCACGTATGAGAAGGGGAGCTAGACATGGAGAGGAAAAGGGGGCAGAGGGAGCGATGGAAAAGAATTAAGTTGCGTTATGCACATGGACCAGCTCCCCACGAGGCGTGTGATCATTTTGCATTAAAATGCATGCCAATAAAAATTAAAAACGTAAAAAAGAATTTTTTATAAACAACAACAAAAGAACTTAGGAACCCTTCTGCTAAACACTAATATTTTCAGATAAATACATTATTTCCCTGAAATAATTTGGGCAGTAATTGCCAGTGACTCATGCTTCCAGTCTGAGACTTGGCCCTTTACCCCACTGTTGATTCTCATGGATCAGGGTAAGCCTGTCTCGAGGAGTTGAGAATATCCTTGTTAGAGATTGTTTTTAAACCCGAGTTAGCAGTAATTATCACCCTAGGCTGTGCAGTAGAAAATGTGAACGCATAGAAATGTCTTTTTCTTATTACACCAAAGCCAAAAAAACACAAGTCTATAGATTCAGACTAAATATCAAACAATAAATTTAGAAAACCAGAGAATATTGTGTTTAAGGAGTGAGGTGGGTTGTGTATGTGATGTGTGAGGGTGCGGGGTGAGGTACTGAATAGATTTTTTCTCTCTATGAAATTGTATTTATCCAAGAAAAACAGCAGAATCAATCGCTGTCGTTGGTAGAATACATAGCCAGGATCCAGGAGTCCGGGAAGCCTTCCTGAATCTCATGACTACAAGGACTTTGCGGACTCAGGACAGTCTCATTAAGGGCCGTGAAGATGTAGATTGGAGTCGGTGAACTTAAAATGCTCTAAAAATACAGTTGATTTGTAACAAATGAGCCAGGGTGGTGGCCCATTCCTGTAATCTTAGTACACTTCGAGGCTGAGGCAGGAGGATCACAAGTTTCGGCCCAGCCTGGGAATCCTAGTGACTTCGAGAGACTCTTATCTCAAGATTAAAAAAAAATTAACAGTGAGAATACAGTTCAGAATGAAGGCCCTGGGTTCGATCCTCAGTCCTGAGAAACAAATCCCGCTTGTACTAGGTGGGGCCGGAGTCTAACTCTCTCCTGCAGTCAGGACGTGGCTCTTGTCCCTGTCACCACGACTGACTGAATAAAGCCTGTCTCCCCGGCTCCAGCAGCTGAATGTATCAGCACACGGACCAACTGCCCTGGCAGGGGGTTCCGAATCTTGACTTGAGTGTCTGCTGATTTAGTGGTGCAAACACACCACCTGGGCCAATGTCAAGGTACCAGCTGAAGGCTAGAAACCCCTGCACAACAGCTACTATCCACTCTTTCTGTTCAAATGTGTGTCTGTGTTTCCTTTCAGATGTGTAGGACTGTGTTTACAGTCACCTCCTGGGTTAGTGAGTTTTCCATAGCTATGACAAAATACCTGGGGAAAACAACTTTAGTAAAATTGTTTCTGTGAAAGATTTATATGATCTGAAGACAAACCAGGGGGATGATTTAAAAGAGAAAAGGTTTGTTTTGGCTCACGGCTGGCTTCACAGGTTTCAGTCCACTGGTCTCTTGGTTTCATTGCTTCTGGGTCTGGGAAGAGATAGAGACCTCCTGTCAGGTGGGAGGGTATGGCGGAAGGAAACTGCTCACTTCACGGCAATGAGAAATAGAAAGAGCCAAGAAGGGGTGGGGTGCAAACTATACCCTTCAGCCACACCTCCAGCGATCTGCTTTATCCAACCAGGTACCCGTTCCCAGTAAGCCCACTGAGCTATGAACTCATCAGTGATTAACCCCTGGAGAAGATAAAGCCCTCATGACCCAGTCACTTCCCAAGGCCCCCTCGGAGCACTGCCCTGGGGACCAAGCCCACAGACTTAAGCCTCGGGGGACTGACCCTATCCAAACCGTGGCATCCCCTATCCACCTCTTTCAGCTATGTACCGTGAGGTGTGTTTACTTACAAGGACCAGGGCTTCTTCCTCCAGGGCTCTCAAAACTGCTTGTGGCAAGACGAGGGTTGAGCCCAGCATTAAGGGAATTCTTCCAAAAACACAGAGTTTAGGGAAAACTTCAGCACAGTGAACCCTGGAGCAAAGAGCTGTAGACCTGCCTTGTTTCTTCCTGTCTCAAATTCAGAGCAAATATCGAAAGCTGCATTGTAAAAGATATCCGACATTATGGTTTCTTTCCATGTCATTCAACCAGTTAATAAATGTGACCTATTTGGGAAGGTGTTTAGGGGTTTAATAAAAAAACAAGCTAGCTGCTGGTATTTCCTTGTGCTTCTGAAATTTTTTCTGCGGGAAAAATCCTTCGAAGTGAATTGACTGGGCCAATAAATAGTATAAAGATGTGGTGTTCAGAGAGACATTGGCGTGCCATCCCCAGCAGCTGGCACTAATAATTCACACTCCCCCAGCAGTTTGTAAATACCCCCCAAACACAGCCTCTACCAACATGATTAACATCTGACTTCTCATCTTCTTTGCAAAATATTTACTTTGCCATTATCTGACTCTGCCTTTTGCTAATTCTGGTGTAGTTGAAAGTCTTCTTTATTTCAACTGAATTTCCCACTTATATCTTTTGCCCATTTTTCTTTTTGCCCACTTTCTGAGTTGTCTTTTTCTTAAAGATTTACACAAGTATGTTACATTATAAATGTTAATTTTTGTCGGTTTTATATGTTATGAATATTTTATCTTATCCATCACTAATTCTTTAAAGTCACTAATTGTGCCTTTCAATGTGCAGAATTTTGTGTGAGTGACATTGATTTAATCTCTTATGGATTGTCTTCGTTACTTTTTACTCATCGCTGAGACAAAATACCTGAAGCCCAAGTTGGGAAAGGAAAGGTTTATTTCGTACAGTTTTTGGAGGTTTCAGTCCACACTCAGTTGGCTCCCAGGCAGGCGGGCATGGCTGGGCCGCAGTTCATGGCAGCCGCAAACAGCAAGTTCAAACCAGTAAAGAGAAAGACACACCTTCTTCCGGCCATTACATCACATCCTGGCTCCACCCCTATGTGGGTGGAGCACTGACACCACCAAGCTAAGCACTACACAATGAACTATCACAAATGAACAATGCAAACTCATGAGGCCTGGGGGACACAAACATAAACCATGACATGGATGTTGTGACTTTTCCTCACTGTTTAGGAAAACAAGCCTACTTTATAAAACCATTCTCGTGGCCAGGCATGGTGGTACACATCTGTAATCCAGGATTTGGGAGGCTGAGGCAGGATTTCTTGGACTATACAATGAGTTCAAGGTCAGCCTGAACTACAGAGTGAGACCTGTATCAAAAAACAGAGCAAATATTCTTGTGCATATTTCCTATAAAACCATTTTTTAAAAATACAGTGAATGTTTAAGTATAAGCATTTACTATAGGTTGAGGATGTAGCTCAGTGGCACAGTGTGTGCCTGACAAGCACAAGATTATAAATTTGATTCCCAGTATCTCATAAAAAAATAATAAAAAATATACTATAGTGACAGACACACTGTCATTAATCTCCTTCTGAATACTTCCCCTCACTTTGAACACACACCCTGCTGTTCTTGGCAGTGTGTCCTTTTCTATAATAAGTTATTTTAAATTTAAATATTCATCATGTATTTTGTTGTGACCCACCCAAAAAACAAGGCCCCATGATGAAAAACGGAGCAAGAACCCCGAGATGATAAACAGGGCAAGATGTCTTTTTAAAAGAAGCACTTTTATTTTAGCTGGCCCAGCGACACAGTACAGACGGAATTTGCAGAGCTGTGCAACTGAGTTAGAGTTTTGATTGATGTTTATAGTTCATTTATGATTAGCTCATTGATCATTAAGTATATAGTGATGAGAAACAGAAACAAGGTGGGCCTTTGTTCCCCTTTGCTTGAGGTCAGAGGCATTTCACAGTGGGTGGTTAGCCAATTCATAGCGCTTGGTCTGCCAATTCCAGGAACATTTGTCTCTCATAAAGGGAACAATGGTTGACACAACATCATTTGTCTCTTACAAGGGGAACAAAGGTTGACATAGCACACAGGTCACTAAGGGGGGGATGATGCATACAGAACAGCATGACAATGCGGTCAGTTAATCTATAACTATGTGGTTGGTGCTTGGTTACTAGGGTAACGAGCTCAGCACAGAATGACAATACTGCTAATAACTATCCTTTTAACTAACTATTTTTGCTAGTTATATTTAATCAATTATGTTAATTTTTCAGCATCTTAGTATAACATCTTTGATGATGCATTGTATACTGTGGGCTGTTGTCAGTATATAACAGGTCTGATAGGAAAAGTCTTCCTCCTTACTCCTTTTCAAATAGCTCTTGTCTTTTCCTAGGCACTGACTCTATTTTTAGTTCATTCTTTCATTGGTATTTGTTTGCAACACATAATTATTACATTCGGAATTGGTGCATATTATACCGTATCTTGGTCATTTTCAGTCCTCCTTTCCCTCACGGGCTCTCTAAGATAAACTTTGTAGTTGACGTCCCACATTCTTTGATAGTCTTGGAGCTTTTACACTCAGGGTAACCCTAAGTATATAGTTTCCTTCAGCCAGCGTGCTGACCGCACATCTCACCATGGTCTGTGGTATCTCTCTCCATTCATTCAGACCTTTGAACAAATGCAGATTGAATAACTGGATTCACATTCAAGTATGAGTTTTCAGAAAAGGTATTATTTTATTTTATTTTATTTTATTTTATTTTATTTTATCTTGGGGCAGTGTCTTGCTATGTAGCCCAGGCTGACCTTGAACTCACTATGTGTCCCAGGCAGGACTCAGATTTGTGATCCTCCTGCCTCAGCTTCCTAAGTGCTGGGATTACAGGCATGCACCACCACACCCAGCAGATAAAGCATTATTTTATAGGATTGAATGAGTTCATTTGTCAGTTTGTTTTATTTTGTTTTGTTTTGCTTTGCTTTGAATGGCCTCTTTTTTAAAAGAAGATTCAAAGCTGGACTGGTGCAAGGTAATAAAATCAAGAAAGCTGGGCATCGTGGTGCAAACCTGTGTCCCGGCTACTAAGGAGGCTGAGGCAGGAGGATTGCTTGAGCTCAGGAGTTTGACATCAGCATGGGCAACATAGCGAGGCATGTCTTTGTGCCTCTGTCTCTGCCTCTGCCCGGGTCTGAATGAGGCCCCTGCACTTGCCAAGCCTGCACCCTCCACCACCTCCTTGGTGCCTCGGCTCCCAGTTGCTCTCCCTTGGCTGGTTCTCAATGCCGTATTCCCTCCCTTCATCTTGATTTTATTCTTGGTTTGTTCAGAAGCAGGGATTCTCTGGGAAGGATCTGAGGGTTCCCACGACTTTGGCATCTTTTCTCCAGAAATGACTCAGCTCTTCCACTCTGCATTCAGAAGTGTGCCAGCCCTGCGTTCCCGGTGATCCCTGTCCCCCGAAGCACCCTCACCATCAGCTCGTGTTAGATCAGCACTCAGTTTAGAGCAGGAGGGTTTCTTCTCCTGAGCCTCAACCAAGGGAAGAGGTAGGAAACATGGTGCGGGGATTGCCTGGGGAGAGAGGATCTTGCACAGTGATGGAAACAGCAGAGAAGCCAAGTCATTATCACCCGGGGTGCGGGAGACAATCTGGGCAGCTCCCCTGGAGTGCAGAACAATCGCTTGGGCGTTAGTTAAATCCACGCACTGATGTGCACAGAGCTGGCTATGTATTTCCTTCTCCCTTCCATTGGCTCTAAGCAATGCAAATAAGGCAGCTGAGGTGCCCACATGGAATCTTTAAGGCCAACCAACCCTTTCCTGTTTCCTAGCATTGTGTCTCCTGTTAAACAGTTGAACGCAGCAGGATGGCAGAGCCAGTCAGGCTCCAGGAATGCCAAATACATAAAAGCCTCAGAATAAAAGGCCACGCATGACTTCCCAGGGTACAACAGTTTACATATCAGAAACTAAAACAATGGCCTCCTAAAAGCAGTCATGGGCTACCCTAATTGAGTTATGCAGACGGGTCCTAGGGGTGCATCATTCTCCCTGTGTGTTACAACGACACTTCTCCCCCCTGGCTAACCAGCTCAAGTTACTCACCACCCTCACTGTCACTCCTGCTTGAATGACTTCCTTCCTTAGGAGATAGTAAGTTCTGGAAGAGGCCTTGGATCAAAGTCTTTGTCCCTGTGTCCTCACTTGAGTCAGACTTAGGACCCCTTGGCTGCCCTTAACCGTGAATATTTCCTGGTGTCTTTACGCTCACCATGGGTTGCACTGACGATGGTAGATTGGCATTAACTTGCCAGGATTCCAATAATGTTTAAACAGGATTACAAATGTACCTCTCAGGACTGGAGAAGCATCACAACAGTTGGGTTACAGTATGCAGTACTGGGATTACAGCTGGGGCATGGTCGGGGTGCTGGCACTGCCCCCTGTCAGCCTCACTTCTGTGGTGCTGGGGGACTGTGGGGTGAGCAGAGGATGGGCCAGCTGAGTCCTGGAAGAAGGCACATGTGCCATGCAGGAGGGGCGGTGACAGGGGAAGGTCAAAAGCAAAGGCTTCTGATTTACACTGACAGAAAGCATTGTTGCGGGTGCGGGTGCTGGTGGAGGTGGGAGTGGGGGTTTGTGGCTGCAGAGCTTCCGTTCCGGGGTGCACAGTGCTGACGCAGCACAGCCACGTGAGTGCACTAAATGTCACCAGGCTGTGCATCTTAAAAGGTTAAAATATATGTGCGTTAAGTGTATTTTACTATGGTGACAACCAACTGAAAAAGTTAAAGTGTCAAAAGGCTTGAAGAATGGCAGTACTACCCCAGAGTGTCTTTGAGACTCTGTCTCAAATAAATAAATAAATAAAAAGAATAGCAGTACCAGAGGGTTAGATAAACTCCAAGGAGAAACAAGTGAACCCGGAGACTTTTGGGGAAGCCCAATAAGTAAATCTTGATTCCCTTCCTGAATTATGGACCGACTGAAATTAGACAAGTGTTTAATGTCTACCATGTGCAAGTCTCATGTTTTATCCCCAGAACTGCAAAAGAAACAAAAAAGATGGGGAGGGGGCGCTCTAATTTGAATGTGGCTCTGTCAGTTGGTAAAATCCCTTCACAGTTTTGATTTGGATTCTATGAGAGGTGTTTTACAGTGTTATACATTTCAGGTAACTGATATTAAAGCCAAGCAACTCCTTTCTACAGACGAAACACTAAAAGTAACATCCTTGCCAAAGACATGAAAGGAAGTCCTGGCTGAGGCTCACTATAGAAACCAGGGGTTTGTCCTCTGTCTCTGGTGGTGACGGGGTCACGGCCACATCTCAGCACCCTGTTAGTGATGCCGCACAGGTTTGTTGGCCACAAGGCAAGTGCTGTTGTGCAAACGGGTGACCCCAAGCTTTTCAGTGACTCCTCTGCTTTTTACTGTTAATCCCACCATGCAGAAGAACTGGGAGAAGCACCTGGATAGGGGGGTTTCATCCCAGTCCTTTGGTGTTGTGATGGATGAGGAGTGGCCATCACACCTCACTTCCTGACGCCCTTTATTCCTGCTCAGTCCCCCTTCCCAAGGATGCCCTGGGACAACTTGCCTGGGTGTCCTCCCAAGTCACTTAGTGGCTGTGCCCTGGGTCACTCCAGTAAGAGGAATCCTACATCATCAGCCATGGTGAGCTCCTCCACCACCACAGCCCACACCCTGCCACTGCTCTGAAGAAGTGTCATGGAGACTTCCCCTAACATGGCAGCCATCAGGAAGAAATAGGAGCTCACTGTGGACATCTCCAAGCTCCCCAAACCCCAGTACACTGTGACAAATACAGCAAGCATTCCCTGGTTTCAGCCCCACGATTTTTTAAGGAGACTAGAAAGCTGTCAGCAGAAGGGCTGTTCTGGACACCCTGTACCTTTTTGGACCAATCATAGCGCTACACTTGGACCAATCAGCAGGACTAGATTTGGACCAATCATGAGCTTGCTGTGGTTATATAAGCAGCACACCCCTTTCACTTCTTGGGTTGTTCTAGGAAGGTTCCTTCTGATGGTCTGACTGTCCTGTGCTGCCACATAGGATCTAGTCCAACAAAGCCATACTCCAGTGCTCCTGTAAATCTGCTTGTGATTTATTTCTGGGGTAGTATGGACTTGGAAGTGCCAGTAAATCTACTTAAGATGCTCATCTTGAGTGGTTGTTTTAAAAGAAAGAGCATCCGGTGAAGAAATACAAATGGCAAATAAATGTATGAAAAAATGTTCACTATCATTAGTCATTAGAGAAATGCAAATTAAAATCACATTGAGATTCCATCTCACTCTGGGAAGAATGGCCAAGCTCAAGAAATCAACCAATAACAAATGCCAGAAGGCCTGTGGGAAAAAAGGAACCCTTCTCCACTGTTGGTAGGAATGCAGACTGGTGTGACCAATGTAGTAATCAATGTGGAGGTTCCTCAAAAAGCTAGGAATAAAGTTCTCATTCAACCCAGCTATCTTACTTCTGGGCATTCTTCCAGAAAAACTGATAACATCATACCACAGTGATATATGTGCACCCATGTTTATAGCAGCACAATTCATAACAGCCAAATCTTGGAAACAACCCAAATGCCCATCAACTGAGGAATGGATAAAAAGATGTGATATTTTTATATTTTATTTTTTTAAGTTTTTATTTTAAAGAGAATAAAACAAGAGAGAACAGAACAAAGCAAATCAGAACATAACTATGCAAACAACATAGCACTTCACAACCAGACAATCAAACATTAACTGTAGCTACCATAATGTCTCTTTTCTTTGAAATAGTTAAGCATACCTCCACACACATTAGTATGAAACATAACACTACAGTATAAAACCATTCAAAAGAATGAAAGCATTACAGGGCCTCAAAACCAAATAACAGCAAATGAACAATGGCTACTATAATGTCTCATTTTCCTCAAAAAATTTGTCTATACCATCACACATAATAAAATCAAATAAAACACAACAGGACTGGGCCAATCAAAACAGAAAAACAAAAGCATGGTAGGACTTCAAAGCAAGATGATAGTAAATCAGCAATGGCTACCATAATGTTTTGTTTTCTTCAAAATAGCTGTTCATATCATTACACATAATAAAATCAAACAAAACAGAATAAAACCAACCAAACAAGTGAATGAAAACATTATTATAAGACTTCAAGTAATATAAAAAAAATCATGATTACCATAATATATCCCATTATATTCAAAATTGCTGCCTCTACCATCTGACAGCATAAAATCTAACAAAACCTAAGACAGAACAAAGCCAAACCTAACAAAATTGTGTAAACATTGCAAGAGTTCAAGATAAGAAATTGACATAATTTCCACCTTTCCCTCCCACATATTTCCCCACTTTGCTCTTACATTAGCTATTTTGCTTTTGGATCCCATTAACTCCTTCTGTTTATTATGCTAAGGTTCATGTGTATGAGTTCGAACTGTTTCAGCCATGAACATGATCTCCAGTTGTGTCCATTTACCTACAGGAGCCTTGAGATTGTCCTACATTATGGCTGGGTAGCTTTCCACTGCATGAAAATACCACAGCTTTCTTATCCATTCTGCAGTTGATGGGCAAGTTACTCTTGATTTGTCTCCTGTAACATGAATTGTTTTTTCTCCTTTAATTTTCAGCCTATGAATTTCCTTTCCATTAAATATGTTTCTTGTGTGCAGTGTAGAAATATATTTTGTTTCTTGATCCGCTCTCCCTGTTTCTTTTTATTGCTGACCTAAGGCCATCTACATTAATGGCTACAACCAGCATACTTTGGCTTTTCCCTGCCCTGCTATCCTCCTGTTGCTGGCCCTCCACTTTTCCCCTTCATGCAATTGCGTGTCTTGTGTAGTGATCCTCCTCTGTTGCTGTTCCTGGAACCATGGTCAGCTTTACCTCTCTCTAGCATATTCTTTAACATTCTCTGTAGGGTTGGTTTGGTAGTCATGTTGTTCTTTATCATGAAAGTATCTTATTTTTCCATCAATTTTGAAAGATAGTTTTGCAGGGTAGATCAGTTTGGGTTGGAAGTTGTTTTCTTTCAGGGTTTGCAACACTTCAAACTCTTCTTGACTTGATGGTTTGTGTTGACAAGTCTGTTGTGATTCTGATTGGTTTTCCTTTATAGGTGATCTGCCTCTTTTCTCTAACAGCTTTTAATATTCTATTCTTGGGCTGAATTTCGGGGATCTTGAGTATTATATGTCTGGGTGTAGATTTACTTCGGTGACGGCTAGTTGGAGTCTTATATGCCTCACTTATCTGCATGCTGGATCCATTTCCATGTTTCGGAAGTTTTCTTCAATGACTTCTGTGAATATCTTTTTAATTTCATCTGTGTTGATCCTGCTTCTTCACCTACACCTGTCACTCTTTAAGTTATGCTTCTTTGCATCATCTGCAGCCGTTGGGTTATTTCCTGATTCCATGTTATTTTTAAGAGATCTTTCCTTTCATGATCACTAGCTACAATCCTGTCTTCAAGGTTTGAAAATCTATCTTTAGTCTCTTTCAAGCATTTTGCCAGCTTTCTATTGAATTTTTAGTTTCCTGGATCTCTCTTTGAATCTGTTTCATGCATTATAATTCCTTTCTACATTCATTCAAGATTCCATGATTTTGCTCTTCTTGATTGTCTCTGTCTTCTTTAGACCTGCTGGACAGTTCTTTCAGTGTGTTTGTGATTTCCTCTTTTACCTGAGACATTATTTCTGACTTGACTGCTTTTACAATCTCATGCAGTTGTTTCCTTGCTATTGTCTCAGAGATTTCAGCTGTGTGACTTCCATTTTCCTCCATGATTGTGTCTCCCAGACTTGTTCTGTGTGGGCTGGAGGTCTGAGATTGCCTTTTGCTCCTTCATCTTGACATTCTCCGGGTTCCTCCCAACAAGCTGGTTGTGGGGCCCCAGGCACTTCCCTGTCGGCTGCCCCTAGGCAGTGTAGGGAGATGGGACAGGCACCTGGGTTCCTCTAATTCCAGATTTACAGGGAGTTAGCAGGGTGTGGAGCAGGCTTCTCTAGACCTATGCAGCTGCACCGGGGCTTCACTGATGATCTGGGGTGCATGGAGGTGGGGCTGCTTCTCTCAGCCTGTGTGTCTACACTGGACTCCTATGATGGTGGCAGACACATAGAAGTGTGTTTGTCTGATTCTGCTAGTGGGTGATGGCTGCCTGAGGGTAGCAAGGGCCTCCAATGGTGGCCTATGGATGCGCAGGACTTACCTGGCTGTGTGTCCCTGCTCCTGCTGGCTGCCTGCAGAAAGGAGCCTTCTGTGGCAGCTCCCTGAGGGTGAAGGTGGATCTGCAGGTTCTGTCTCCCCATGCTGGCCACCTGCAGGATGTGGCCTTTTGGTGGTGGCACACAGTGGGCAGAGGTGGATCTGTCTGTCTCCCTCAACCAGCACTGGGTGCATGGAAGAAGGGGCCTTCTGGTGGCAGTGCCCGGCAGGCAGAGACCAATCTCCTGGGTCTATCGGCCAGTGCTGGTCATGCAGAGGAAAGGCAAGATGTGATATTTTTATACAATGGAGTATTACTTAGCTATAAAAAGGTAGCATAGCTGGGAATTTAGCTCAAGGTCATAAGCGCCTCCCTGGCAAGTGCAAGGTCATGAGTTCCATCCCCGGTACCCAAAAAAAAAAAAAAAAAAAAAAAAAATGGACTCAAGGCTTTTATTCTTAAATGGATGTGACTTGAGACCATACTCCTAAATGAAATAAATCAGACTCATATGTACAAATACCATATTATCTCCCTAGCATAAGAAACTGAAAGAGTAAATAAGATCCAAAATCTTTTGTAGATATTATGAAAAAGTAAGAAACTGCTCAAAGGGGAAAAAAATAACTGGGGCTTTAGCTCAGCAGCATAAGCACCTGCCTGGCAAGCATGAGGTTGTGAGTTTGATCCCTGGTGCCAAACAAACAAAATAATTGGGGTAGAGGAAAGGAGAAAAGAAAGAAGGTAAGAAGAAAAGATATAAATTTGTATACATATACATAAAGCAGCTAAGATGATTATATTACTAATTCTATTAGTTCTTGGAAAAGAACAGTTAATACTCATACAATCTGACCATTTTTGCACCCCTATATCTGATAATCTAAGCAACTCTTTTGAAGATAACAATATGCAATGTAACTACCATTGTCAGATTCCTATCATCTTGTTTTGAAAGCTGAGGCAGGAGGCTGGTGGTGAGTTCAAGGCCATCCTGAACTACTCAATTGAGACCCTGTCTCAACCTTTAAAAGTGTAGTTTTATAATATGCAAAGTTTATGCAAAGGAATGAGTCAGAGTAACGGGAATTTTGACTGGTTCCTTGTAGGTTCTCTGGAAGATCTTACTTAAAACAAAATAAGATTTTAAAAAAATTTAGAGTGTTAACCGTCATTTAAAGAGACAGTGGCTTGAAGCACCGGGGATTGTTCCCAAAGCACACACCTGGGGTTAGCCTCTTGTGGCACAGGGAAGAACTGGACATAGGTGTCTCATGACAGAGGCAGCCGCAGGGTCATCTGGCAGGGCAGAGTAGGTAGGGTGCTCCCTTGGGAGCGTCTTCTTCCCTAAGGGGGCTGGGGCAAGGGTGCCTTTGACCCCTGATGTGACCCTGATTTCCCTAATGATCTCTGGTCCTCCAGGCCCATGGCCAGAGCAGGAACCCTGGACCCTGCAGGCCTAATCTCTTCCTCATCCTTGAACTCCAGCGTGAAGGCTGCTTTCTGCATGCGAGGAGAACGCAAGCTCAGCTTCCCTGGACTTAGCTAAATGGTAACTGATTTGAAGAAACCTCTCTTCACAGAACACCGAGTTTCAAGCCTATCATGCTGCTGCAAAATCCACATTGCCTGTCAGAAACTGGTAAACACCTCGTTATATAGGGTCCCCAATTTGTAATTTTTGGGTGTCAGCTATGACATGAATTCAATAGGAACTACACTGAATCCAGGCCTTTTCAGGAGCTGTGCTGTGTGGTCCAATCCTCTCCTGCCAGGCTGGGCAGCGGCAGCAGCCCCAGCTCCCAGTGAGCCCTGAAATCATGATGGAAACCATGGAGGCTACGCAGTGCACTTGTCCCTGAGGCAGGGCACAGCAGCTTAGGCAGGTTAGAGGTGCACAGTATTTTCAATTTGTGTTGGTTTTACTAAGACATATCCCAAGCACAAAATAAGACGCATCATGTTTTTTTCTCACCTCTTTCTTTGCTTTCTTCTTTCCTTCCTTCCTAATATTGAGGTATTGTTATGTGGCTCAATCCAGCCCCAAACTCCTGGCTCCATTAATCCTCCTGCCCCGGCTCCTGTAGCTGGGGTGACAGGTGCAGGTCACTGCCCCAAGCTCACTGTTTCTTCTTCAGTCCCTCAGTAACAGGGGCTAAAGGGTGGCTTGGGTTGATGGAAAGAAAATCATCTCTATTGAGAGAAAGGAGAAGGGAGAGGAGAAGGAATGAAAATGCATCTATTCTGTGCAAATGGCACTGCAGGGGCCAGCGACATGGGAGGATTTGCCAAGACAGAAATAATGGTTATGACACATGTTTTGGATGAGAGAGAACAGGCCAAAGTGAGGGCTGTGCAGGAGGGCAGGCATGGTGTCACTTTTGGGTTTTTTGCTTGTTTGTTTGTCTGAGACAGGGTCTTGCTATGCAGTTCTGGCTGGCCTTGAGCTTACTTGGCAGTCCAGGCTGGGGTCTTGAACTCCCAAGGATCCTCCTGCCTCAGCCTTCCAAGTGGTAGGATTACAGGCATCATCACCACACCCACCTGGTAGGCATGGTGTTATTTAAAAGGGGAACATGTGGGCTGAAGGAGGGAGCAGATTGGATCCAAGGACGTGGGGAGAGGTGCTAGGGACACAGGACCATGTATGTGTTCCTTATCATTTCTGGGCCAGTGATGTCCACCATCCTTATGATAAGGTACAGGGTGAGGATGTGGGCAACATAACGGTCACATTTGTTACAAGAAGGACAGCCGGTGGCTGCTGTGTGGCAACTCTCTGAAGAAAGTTCTTTCTGAAGCAGAGCATGTGACTCGGACACAAGGCAGCGACAGCCAGAAACAGCCTCTCCCAGGGTGCCCATCCATCCACCGTTAGCATGCTCAGAAGGCCGTGAAAGCATCAGTGCTCCAGGCCTGCAGTTTATTATTAAATGATGCAAGCACAGTGGCATTCCCACTGCGTCCACAACAAAGTCTCCTTATCCATCTGGTTGTCATCGCCACACCAAGTGTTCAGGCCCTTCTGCCTCTGTTTAGGGGTTCAGGGGTCCATGATGCTTGCACCACGGGTGGCTCCCCAGTGATGGGCAGAGAACACCACTGGCCCTTTGAGCCCCCTGAGCTCCACGGGTCTGCCACCGAGAGTTTTCTAGCCCTCTCCTGGAAGGACGCCTCGTTTCTTTTCTCCTGCTCATCCTCTCATACAGGCTGAGTTCTGTAGCTCTCTAGCCTCCTTCCTGTGTTTTTAAGTCATTACTTATCCAGAGAGGAGAAGCTAACTTTGTAAATACGCGTGTAAATAAAAAATCTTTTATTCAGCACTTGGGCTTGTGTGTGCTTGAGTTCTCAGTTTCTGATTTACAGTAGCAGTAGGAGAGAAAGGCCTGCCTTTTCAACACCAGTAAGGAGGAAAGGAAGGAAACTGCACAGAAATAATCAAGTCAATACCTTGAGAGATCGCCCTGTCAGAGAGCTACACACTTGTTGCAGATTTTGAGAAGGATGCAATGGGTGATAAATGCATAAGAAATAAAGCAAATGGAAAAAACAAGGCAATTATGAACTCCTGGGAAGACCAAAGTCATACAAATGTAATCACAGTGCACAGCACATGGCTCAGCTGCGTATTACAGTCATATGATAATTATGAAGTCATCAGTGAGTAATAAGTTAACCGAAAACTGTAATCCAATTACGGGGGAAGAATGGAAGGACTGTGTGGGATGTGTACATGTGTGTGTGTCTAAGGGGCGGGGGTGGAAAAGAGCTGCGTTACCAACTTCCACAGCAGGAAGCCAGCAGATAATACTTCTAACTGAAACGGTGAAAGCACAATGTAAGGATACGGCATAAAAGCAGGAGAATAAATATTACCAGAAATAGCTAGAAGAATTATCCCACGGAACTGAAATATGGTGGGAAATAACACTACTGTTTTTATTATATACCATAGGACATCTTCTGCTTTTAAAATTATGTGCATGTCTGATACTGAAGATGGTTTTTAAAATCATATCCTCTGGCTGCCCCTCCTACTGCAGAAGCTGCAAGCGTGGTTCAACCTGTGTCCTGACTCTTTTGCAAAGTGACAGTTTGGTGAAGTCTACAAAGCCAGAAACTGAGAATACTAGCATATTTGGCTGAGTTTCTTTTTGAAATTTTTGTGCCACAAAAGCAAAGACCTTCTGCGGTTTCTGGGTGCAGGTTACAGCCCTGCCTGGAAGCGGTGAATACCGTTATGTTTCCAGCTGAGAACCAGCTTCTGCTTTCTGCAGCTGAAGGCGGATGTGAGTGTCTCCCGGCAGTGAGGGAACAGCAGGGCTGGAGGCTGGAGGACAGTGTCACCGTCTTGGATGTCAAGGGAGAGTAGAAAGTGGAAAGAAAATTTAAAAATCAGACTGCACAGACAGAATTCCTGGAATCTCTTCGATGCCCTAGGACTGACCGAAGCTTTTACAGGAAGGCGGTGTTTATGGAATCGGTGCTTTGGGGTATATGTTTGGAAAATTCCACTTTCCGTAACTATTTTGCTTTTTCTGCCAAGAATAAAAAAAGCAAAACACTTGATAGATTATTGGAGACTCCTTAAACCTCGGAGCTTTTCATATTCATTTCTTGACATAATTTTAACTACCCCACTCCTACCCACCTGGGTTCGGGCAGTGGAAATAGCTCAGCACATTTAAACAGATGTCCAAGTATCATCTCTCATTTGTTGTGTACCACACTGGAAGCTTCGGTTTCTGTTCTGTCTCACTGCTGGAATGAAGAAGAAACCAGTTCAGTCTGGTAATTTACTCAGTAGTTGGTAGGAATGCAATGGCGGTGACCGCTCTGCTCCTGTTCTTTGCCTCCTGTGAATCAAAGCAGAATGGTCTGGGCACAAGTTCCATTTCCCTAGACAACAAAGCACTGCTTTTGCAATGAGTTATCTACTGGGGTTCTGCTCGGGGTGCTGAGGACTGGACCAGGGCCTCACAGGTGCTGGACCAGGGATCTCCCACTGAGCACGGCGCCAAGCCACCTTGCGCTACTGCAGCCCTTTCCAGAGGCTTTGTCTAAGTTATTTGGGAGTGTGAGCAGCTCCAGGTGGAGCCAGGTAGATGTGAGCAACTGACCTGCATGGCTGGGGATCCCAGGGCAGAAGTCCTGTGCGTGTGTGCAGCCCGGCTGCTTCTCTTCTGGACTGGGGCGAGATCAAAGTCAGGCCTGCGCTGCCACAGAAACAGCCTCAGAAAGTTGAACCTGGGCATTAAAAGACTGCAGCTACTGTTCCTGCCTTTCCAGAAGCCTCGGGGAAGCCCTTTGTGCGTGGTACTTCCGCGTGGGGGTGTCAGCAGAATCTGGGTCCATCCTTTCCTCTACATGGCAAAGATGAGTGGTGTCCAGCAGCCCTGAAGGTTGGGCAGCTGTAAACCAAAAACAGGGTGGGGATCGGGGCCAGAGGACACAGAAATGGGGCAGCATGGCTGAGGAGACCAGGTTCTCACTGCGCAGCCTCTGGGACTTACCCTCCCTCCCACCCCCGAAGGTTCTGAGATTTTTCTAGGCTGATTATCCGACAAGACAGGAAATGTGTTACTAAACATACATGAAGCTGGGCACAGTGATGGTGCACCTCTAGCTCCAGCTGCTCAAGAGGCTGAGGCAGGATGATCGCTTGAGCTAAAGAGTTCAAAGCCAGTCTGGGCAGCACCACAAGAACCCATCTCAAAAAAACAAGTCCACTTCTAACACACACACACACACACACACACACACACACACACACGAGCAATTGTTACCTCCATTTTCTCCGAGTCTCATGCAGTCATAGGCGGGGCTTTTTCAGAGATGGCTGGATGTAAAGTGTGTGGTACTGGGGTTGAGTCACAGTGCAATGCTACACTCAAGGGCACTAGGATTAAGGATGTGCATGCTGCGCTACACAGCCTGGATAAAATACAGGGATAAAGAGCTGTGGTCGCCCCTTGCTTGCTTGTGCTGTCTTCTCTGCATTATGACCTGTTGTTTCTCTGCCATGCCACTCTGCCTTGCAGCCAGCCAACTATGGATTGAAACCTCTACAAATTGTGAGCCGAGCCAAACAAACTTTTTTTTTGCACCAGCAGTTAAACTCAGAATTTTGTGTTTGCCAGGAGAGTCAAATAAACTTTTTTCTCTTTAACTTTGATTGTCAGGTGTTTTGTCTCAGCAATGAGGGAAATAATTAAGAATGACATGCCATTAAAATCCACTCATCCTTGCTTGCATTCTGAAGTGTTCTGTTAAGAGAGCAAGAGAAAAAAAGGAGCCATATCTGCTCTTCATCCTGAGGATCAAATATTCGACACACACAGCTTCAAGGAGGAGAGCTTTACTTTTGCTCATGATTCCAGAGGGCTCAGTCCTGGCTTTTAGGTGCAAACTTCACCTGTGTGTTGGAGCAGAACTGATCACTTCACAGGGGAACAAGAAACAGCTCCTGAGAAGTGGACAATGTCCAGGTGTAGACCCCACGGTCACACCCCCACGATCCACCAGACACAGCCAGGAGGAAGCTTGAGCAAGCCCCTAGGCAGCTCTGAAGCTAATAGAGTTAACAGTCTGGCTTAACTGTCAGGGAGGCACAGCTGCAAACAGAGAGCCATGATGACCTGACCGTGAGTGCTCCTTCTCCATTCTTCAGGTGCCTGCAGGGAGCCTAGGACCTGCAGACAGGGCACAGCAGGAAGAGAGGCCTGGCAGAGCCTCTGGAGTCACAGGCATGTGTTGGAGCCTTCACAGGCCCAGAAAGGCAGTGAGGCACCAGCTGACCTCATGGGCCCAGGAAGACTCCCATCCCTCGCAGCCAGCGATTCCTGGTCTCTAGCTTGGTCTCCTCTCTGGCGTTCGCTCCATGCTTCTTTTCTTCTTTGGTTTCTACGCCATCTAGGTTGTGCCTCAAGGACTCCCACCAGCTTCTCCCCACCTCACCTTTCCATTTTAAGCTTCAGCACAGATGGAAATGGCTGTGCTGCTCGGTTGGCTTTTCTGGGAAAGCTGTCAGGACTCAGTCTTCTTCCTGAGCTCAGCCTGGTCTTGTTCCAGCCAGCTTTGACTGGAGTTTGGGGAGGAGGATGCAGGCACAGAGCAAGGGTTGTGGCTGGCAGAAGCTGGATCATCCAGAGGGTGACTCTTCTACAGCTGTGCTAGGAATCACTTCTTAGTCTCAAGAGGACAACCTGAGGGGCCAGGGATATAGCTCAGCAGCACAGTGCCCTCCTGGTAAGCACACGGTCATGAGGTAGATCCCTGGTACCAATTAATAAATAAATAAAAGAGGGCAACCTGAGTTTTTAATATCCTGAGAGCATGAATTCTTCTAGAAATTGTCTCACAAGAATCAATGAAAAGCCAGGTGGCACATATCTATAATCCCAGCAGAGGAATTGCAATGAGTTCAAGGCCAGCCTGAACTACATAGTTGTTTTGTCTCAAAAACAAAACAAAACAAAACAAACAAAAAAACAAAGAATAAATGAAGTGTAAATAAGAGAAACTTGGTGATGGCATTTCAGGGGATTTTTAGGAATAAAAAAATAAATTTTCTGTTTCTTTTGTAAAAATATAATTTCTTTACATACATACACACATACACACACACACACACACACACACACACACACACACACACAACTATTACTGGATGATATGGTGCCCAGAAGTCCTTTCCTGGATTTTGTCCTGATCAGATAATTGGATAGGATAAATGAAGAATTTAAAACTGTAACATTTATTTAAGGTAAAAGAAGAAGTGAAAAAGAAGGGCTCTGAAGAGGAAGTGGCATGCTGAAGAAAAGAAGAGAGAAAACATGCCCTGCAGGAGAGCAGGCCACGGGAGAGCAGGAGGACCGCGCCATGAGGCCATTGGCCGCCATGTTTTCCGTCTCTTTCTGATGTCAGATTTGCAGCGTCCCGTGCAGGGCTCCATAGCGGCTCTGCACATGCGTCCCAGCAGCAATGAACAGGTCTCTGTGATTGACAGGTCACGCCCAATTGTCCAGCCAGCTTGCTGTACCCTAAGCTCCTGCCTCATAGCCATGTATATGTAACATCATTTAAATGTATGATGTGATCAACACCTGCCTCCCCCACACTTTTATTCACTTACATCTTTTCCTTGTCCTCTCTCCACCTTCCTTAGCTTTCTCTCTTTCCCCTGCTCCCTGGGTAGCCCAAACTTGCAAACTACCACATAATCTCTTGTGTTTTTTCTACTCTCTTGTCACAGTAAGTTTTATGAGTTGAAGGGGCTTGACCAGAGGGACGTAGTTATTCAACCAAAGCTTTCTAGGTGGTGCATAAAGGTGATTCATAGATGTGGTTAATGCCTACAATCAATTGACTTTAGGTAAAGAAAATGGCCTTTATAATGTGGGTGGGCTCCATCCAATCAGTTGAAGGCTTAGAAGTGAAATCTGAGGAATCCCAAAGTAGAAGGAATTTTTCTCAAGGAAATGTCATAGAAGATTCTCCTCCCTTTCCAGACTGCTGGCATGTCCGGCAAATTTCAGACTTGCCAGCTCCCACAAGTAGTACTTGAGTCAATACCTTAAATTAAATTAATCCTTCTGGGTCTCAGTGTCTCACATACATTTGATCTTAGCCAAAGGTTGAGAAGCTATTCTTTCATATATACATGACTTCTCTAACTTGCTGGGTTTTTCCTTTGGAAAACACTGATTGATATGATACTTGTTTAATTACATGTATACATGGCTGTCTTTTATATTGAATCAGATTCCCATGGTGTTGCTCAGGCTGGCCATCAACCCCACGTCTGAAGCAACTAAGACTCTAAGCCTGTGCCAAATCACCCAGATCTGTTGTTTTTTTCCACTACAAATGATGTTACAACAAAATATCTACCCTGAGTTTTGTATGTATGCATGCATCCTTAAATCCTGGTGTTTTTCTCTCTACATAATAAGGAGTATGTACTGGATCTTTGTCCTTGGTTCTTGGGGCAGCTTCTGAAGGCCATGGAATTTCCTAAGTGGTGAGAATTTCCTGAGCAATGACCCTGGGAATCCTCCATGAGCTTACACTGTTGAAGCCACTCTTTGAGACCTAGTGAGCTTCAGGGGAGGCTGGCTGTCAGAAGAGCCTTCCCTGTGATTAGAGGGTTGTAATTTTGAGCCTTACTAAAAAGTACAAGAGTGGTTGGTGCCTGAATCCAATCACGAGTGCCCAATGGTTTAATCAACCACATTCATGAAAACTCCTAAGTGTTAGTGTTTTCCAAACACATCCATCCCCCTGCGGGAAAGTGGTAGCTCCCAGCTCCTCAGGGACCCCTCCCATCTCACATCAGGTACTGCTTCATCTGGCCATTCATTTGTGTCCTTTACAACTAGAAATAGTCAGGGACGTGTTTTCTCAAGTTTTGTGAGCAGACTGTCGAGCTTGAAAAGGAGAGAGAGGGGAGATTCTCATGACACAAAAATGCTGGTAAACTAGGGGCCCCAAGTTTTGAAATCACCTCTGAACTAGAGATTATCTGGTGGGACTGAGCCCTTAACTTGTGAGAGCTGTGCTGATTTCCGGTACTTGGCATCATAACTGAAATGACTCAAACTGAATTGAACTGAGACATTCCTTTGACCTTCTCTGACCCATGCGATCCTGGGTGATAGGGGCTGATAGCCCACTTCCTGCAGGAGGTGGGGCCTGGTGGGGAGAGGTTAATCCCCGGAAGGCTCTATCTGCCTCCCAGCTCCTCTCTTGGTTCTGCTTCCCCACCAGCAGGACATGAGCAGCTCCTCCTCAGCCATGTCCCTGTGCCAAGCCATTCTGCCTCAGAGCCAGCACGGCTTGAAAATTTGGTTTGTTTTTTCCTATTTCGTGTACTGGCCCAAGGACCAACAATGCAATTGTCGGTGCCAGAAATCAGTGTCTTAGTCTATTTGTGCTTCTGTAACAAAAGCAACCGAGACCAGGTAATTTATAGAGAATAGAAACTTGTTTCTTACAGTTTTGGAGGCTAGGAAGCCCAGTACATTGAGATGTTGGTATTGTCTGATGCCTCAGCAATAAGAAAAGTAACCAAGACATGCAGCACATTGATACCTCAAGAGAGGTGGATTCTAACACACAGAATGATATTATTCTTTAGCACAGGTATGCCAGATACACAGAAGGATCTCCGTTTGAAGAGATCACCTTGCTTCGGGGCCCTAACAGTGTTAAATGGCAGCCAATGAAACTGAGTGGCATAGATATTCTAGTATTCACACTATGTATTAGTCCATATCCTGTTATTATGACAAAACACATAAGACTGGGTAGTTTATGAAGAAAAGAGTTTTATTTAGTGCACACATTTGGAGGCTAAAGCTCAAGATCAAGCCGCTCCATCTGAGTAGCCCCCGGCAAAGGCCCCCGGGCTATAAGACAAGTGTTGGAGGGCATCAGGGCAGGACCACGTGTAGAGGAAGAAGGAGATCACTTGGTGAGACAGGAAGCTGGTAGGGTGCCCAGGCTTGCTTTCCTGACCCCTATTCTCTCCCTCCCCTCTGAGGCACCTATGACCTAAGCACCTGCCATTAGGTCCAGGCTCTGAAAGCTTCCAGCACCTCTGAATCCCATCCCACAGGGGACCAGACCTCCCGCCATGGACTCCTACAGGACCAGCCGCACCCAACCACTGCACACACTGGGATGACAGCCAGGCCGACTTCGAATGCCTGCCTGGAGCCCTAGGAATGCCAAGGTCTTTCCGCTGTTTCCTTTCAGGCTCATTCCTTTGGGAAGGAATTTCTGAGAACAGTTTCCAGTGGGACCTGAGCTGTGTAGTTATAGCTCCCAGAAAACTGATTACCGTGGAGCTATAAACCTTGACGGCCAAATGCTCAGAAACGTCTTTGGTTATAAAGGGCGAAGTGTGGTGGCAGAGTGCCCAGCCTTCCCCCGGGTGCCATGCATCAGTGATTTCACCCTCCTGTTTGTGGATGGAAAGTCATAAAGTAGAACAGGAGAAAACCATAATTTCCTGATGGAATCAAGGCAGCGGGCATCACGTTGTGAATACCCTGCCCTGAGGCTAGAAATAGTGGCAACTGGGACTAAATGACATCCAGGTGTGACTGCCACTCATCCGACCTTTGTATGGAGGCCCCAGAATTTTGGGGGTCTAAAATACGTTTTCAAATGCAGCTCAGACCCAGGAGTAGCAACCTCCAGGGTGGATTAGTTAAGATGCCCATGAGACTGAACAAGGCCCCCGTCTAGGTATCTGGGAATGAGCTGAATTTGCTTTTGTATTATAAATGCTGGCTGTTTCCCCGCCCTGTGACTCCCATCAAAACATGGTTTGGCCAGGCTGAAGAAAGAGCCACCATTCCAGGGCTGTACAATGACAGCCTGCAACTTCCCAGGGCACAAATGTTGGCACATCAGAGCTCTAAGTGCCGCCTCCTACACATTAAAGGCTACCTCTGTTGTGCTGTGCAGGTTAGTCTTCCCGCAGAGCCTCCTCTCTGCATACTGCCCAGGTGCTGTCAGGCCTCCGATCTAGCCCGGCTCACAGTGCTCACGTGTTCCCACCATTCTCACAGCCGCTCATCTTCTAGCACTCCCTTCTTCACAAATTAATAAACGCTGGACACAGGAGCCCTTGGCCACCCATAACTACAAATATGCCTTAATGTCTTTATTCTCACCGTGGGCTGCACTGGAGGTGGTAGATTGGAATTAACCCCCTAGAATTCTAATAACGTTTCTACGGGATTACAAATACAAACTTCCGGACTGCAACGAAGACAGGTAAGGGATCCCTATCAAAACCCATTCTTTATTTTCCTGACGCCCCAGTGTCCGGACAGACAGACGACTGGGTATGCAACGTGACGAGGACTTTCTCTCTTCTCCTCCCTCCGCCTGGATCCCTGCCTGCTTGGTCAGGCCCTAGAAGCCCCTCCACCACTCTCCTCCTGGGGCCTAGTGTGCAGTGCTGTGCTACCTGCTTCCTGCCTCAAAAGCCTGTGAGTAAACCAGTATCATTGCATCCGCTTCCCGGTGTGTGATTTCCAGGGCTGCGCTGCCTGATCCTGAAAACTCCACAAGGAGGATGTGGTTGTCCATGTACACATTGCTTTGTGTGCATTGTGGCCTGGGGATTGGACCCAAAAGTCTCTATCACTGAGCTACGTCTAGGGATGTAATACCCTTTTATATTTTTTATCTTGAGACAGGATCTCCTTAAGTCACTAAATTGCCCTGGCTGGACTCAGTCTTCCTGCTCAGCCTCCCAGAGTGCTAGAATAGAGTCATGTGCCATCACAGCTGGATTCTTTTTTCTTGAGACAGCATTTTGTTACATGTCTGGGCAGGGCTTAAGCATGCAATCCTCCTGCCTCAGCCTCCCGAAAGCTGGGACTGCAGGTGTGCACCACCAGACTGGCTATCACATTGCTACTAATGAGGAGCAGTGTATGAGGAAGATTTCCTGGCTAGAATAGGTGGATGAAAAGGAGTCAGCCTGGCCAGGTTCTGGTAAAGGACAAATGCTGGCTAACAGACTTCCGGCAACCACTAATCTGTTCTCTGTTTCCAAAACTATATTTTCAGTAATGCTTTGTGCATAGAATTATACAGGTATTCGGAAATTTTTCTCTGTGTGCTTTCTGAAATTCATCCTGGCTATTATATTTACTAATAGCCACCACCCCATACAGGGGATTGAACCCAGAGCCTTTAAACTAACCTACATCTCTCAGCCCTTTCTTGCATTTTTTTTTTTTTTTTTTTTTTTTTTTTTTTTTGAGACAGACCCTCACTATGCAGGTCAGGCTGGCCTTGTGCTCACTTTGAAGCTCAGTCTGGTCTCAAACTTGCAAGGATCCCCCTGCCTCAGCCTCTCAAGTGCTGGAATTACAGGCATGAGCCACCACCTCAGCCATATATATATATATATAATTTATTTATTTTTGAGACAGAGTCTCCCTATGCAGTTCAGGCTGGCCTTGACCTCACTTTGTAGCCCAGGCTGATCTTGAACTCACAACAGTCCTCCTATCTTAACTTCCTGAGTGCTGAGGTTACAGGGGTGAGCCACCAAGCCTGCCCCTCTGCAACAGCTTTTTGACCACAGATTAGTTCTAGAGTAAAAGTTTGGCTCTAAAAAGTAAACTCAAGAGTATGGACTCCCTTTACTGCAAAGATGCAATTAAAAGGTGTGCCTTGGGGTCTACCAGGATTTTTCTGACATCGTCTTCTGTGGATTTTCAGAACTTGAGTTGTTTCACGATGACCATGATAGAGCACATACCGTAGTCCCTACTGTGGCTCAACGACTTTTATTTCTCAGCAGCTGTGTCCTCCTAACCAGTATCTTCTTTCTTTCTTTTCAACATGAATTTTTTCAAATATTAGAGCCAATACATACAAAAAGTATGTTTCAATAGAGAGAAAATCAAATTATAAAAGTTCTACTGGTTCTTCACTGAATGTGTCCAAGCAGGCAGTGTGCAATGGAGAATTGCTTCTCAGTCACACTTCTGCGACAGTAAGTAATTAAACAGAAAGCCTGAAGGGAAATAGTAAAGCCCTCACACCAAATGCCTAAGTGCGTTCGTCACACGATCATGGCCATGGCTCTCCTTCCCGTGCATTTCTTTCAAGAAGGCTGTTCCCAACCCCTCCATGTCAGCTTGCAAGTGCTTCCCTATCTGAGAGGTGCTGTTCTGTGCTAGGTTCTGCTGAACTGAAATCCATAGCTCCAAAAAAACAGGCTGTGTTGGTGAGGGCTGGCCCCTCTAGGAGCTGATACGTGTTTGTTTGTTTGCTTGCTTTTTTTGTTTTGTTTTTTTGGTACCGGAGATCAAACACACAACCTCGCACTTGCCAGGCAGGCTCTAACGCAGCTGAGCTAAATCCCCAGCCCCACATGGTTCAACCTATCCAAGTTTGGGGTCTCCATGCCTCCTCTCACTACGCCTCCCTCTTAGAAAGGAAACCTTCCCACAGTGTGACCTGCTGTCCTTGTGCTCATTTTCCAGTTAAGCCTCGGAGGGGCCCCTTCTGCTGGGTGTCACCAGGGAGCCTGTGAGAAGGCAGAATCTCCAGCTCCGCCCCAGACCTACTACATCAGAATCTGCACATTAACCTGACTGCCAAAGGGTTCTTGTGCACTAACAATGTACTAACCTCAAAGCATCACCCTCAACCCCCTATAGAACAACAAATCTGATCTATTAATTGATAATCTATTTGCTACTAATCATATCTGGAGTTGTCAGGGAAGGATTTTTGTATACTTGACCACTCTTTCCACCAGCAGGGTTTGTGCTTTCTTCTGTTCTGTTCTCCAGACTCCACATCTCTCTGTGAGCTATGCCTTTCGTCCATTTCCATTGGGGCCACAGGTTTAGGAGTTAGCCAGATGTCTCCAGTGTACAGGCTGAGCCATCCCTTCCAAGACAGAAGCTCCACCCACCCCCTCATGACTTTATTTATTGTGGAAAAATACACATAACCTATAATTCTCACCATTTGAACCATTATGATGTGTGGTTGTGTGGCATTAAATGCATCCACGTTGGGGTGCAGCCATTGCCACGATCTGTCTCCAGCTCTCCCGTGACATGTCTTCCAGCCAGACCATGTCAGGAATGGCTTTGCCCACAGATGGTCCTGCCACTTAAGGGTTCCCACACTTAGGGGGTTACTCACAATGTCCCTGGAGGATTCGCTAATGGGAGTAGGAAGCATTGCCAATTAGCATACTGAAAAGATATTTCCCAAGTCAGCGGGAGGATCTCCTCAGAATCCAATTTGTTGGAAAATGAGAGTAAGTCTGTGTCTCAGGAAACGTGTATTTATCAAACTCCGGAGACAGAAGAATGAGATCAGCACATTTACATACACAATGAGAACCAGCAATACCTCCCGGCCCGCTCTGAAAGCAAAGCCCTTGGAGAAGAAACTGGCCGTGGGTGGTTTGACAACAGCAGAAGCATTATTAGATTTGAGCATTATTGGATTTGAATATCTGATGGCAGAGCCTAACCTTCCATCTCCACACAGAGTTGAGCCTTGACCAACAATCCTCAGGCAGAGACAGGATGTTTTTTCTAAAACTCATCACAACCTGTGTGTTGAGTTCTGTGCCTTGCCATCAGCTCTGTGTTGACATTATCACCTGATTCTCAGCATCTTACTTTTCTCATTGCTGTGATAAAACACCCAACACTCACAAGTTAAAGGAGGAAAAGTTTATGTTAGATCATAATTTGTAAAGGTTTCAGTTCATAATTGGCTGGGTCCGAGGCAGGATGCCATGGAAGAGGAGGAACAGTCCAGGGCAGGGCAGGCAGGATCAGCAGCCACAGTGGGCCTTCCTTTCTCCTTCTATTCCATTCAGACCACAGCTTATTTGTCGGTGCCACTCACTCCCAGAATGAGCTTTTTTGTGCTCAATAAATCCATTCAGCCACACCCAGAACTATATGCTACACAAATCAGTGGACTAATTCACATACCCTTAATCCATGTTCACACACCCTAAATCCATCCACCTCTGAAAAGCCCCACCTATGAGTGCATGAGGCTTTGAGGGGACAGCTAGACACAAGCTATAAAACTCAGGAAATTCACTGATTTCCCAACTTTGGGGGGGGTTGCTTCACAGAAACAGTCATCACCCCTATTTTTAAATGGCTTTTCCTTTTCTGTGGTTTTTTCCTTCCAGTTTCTGGGACCATTAGAACCCCTGCATGGCTTTCATTACTAACATGTTGAGGGACATGTTTCATTGATTTTCCATTGCTGTGACAAAATGTCTGAGAAAATCACCTTATAGAGGAAAGATATACTTTGGTTCATTGTTCAGAAGTTTCAGTTCATGGTCACTTGAATGTCTCACCTTTGGGACTGTGTTGGAGCAGAACATTCTGATGGAAGCAGAGGGTAGAGCAAAGTTATTCACCTCAGAGGGACCAGGAAGCAAAGAGAGAGGAGAAGGGATAAAGGTCCCAATAGCCCCTTCAGGCCACGCCCCCCAGTGACGTCACTTCCTTCCTCTGTGCTCCGCCTCCTAAAAGTTCCACTGTCTCCCATTGGTGCCAATGGACTAGGGGGCAAACATCCAGCAAACGGCCTCCAAGATACACTGCAGATCCAAACCACAATGTCTTTGTACTTGGCCCTGGTGATGATGAAAGATTACTTGGAGTCCATGTCCCGTTTAAACTCCAGGGTATCTATCCTGAGGGACTGCTTTCAGAGCCTTCTCACTGTAGGAGAGTCTCATTAAAACATCCCTGGTCTGAAGTCTCTCTGGATTTCTAATGCTAGGTCCAAATAACAAGCATAAATGACGGAAGTAGAACACCTGTGCAAGGATTCCTACTGAGTAGGGGACAGGAAAGGACAGAGAGGTCTGCTACATGACTCATTTTTCCCTAATCTAAGCAAGACATCAAGCAGAAAGCAAACAGTGGCTGGGGCAGCCATACCCAACTCAGCGTTGCCCCTCCTGAGAACCCTTTAATGACCATCACGGTCTCTGGCCAGCCTTAAATACATCTTGCAGTAGTAGTTACCAGCTTTTAAAAGTGCATGGTCCGGGGCTGGGGATTTAGCTCAGCGGAATAAGCGCCTGCTTTGTAAGCAGGCAGTCGTGAGTTCGATCCCCAGTACCAATAAAAAGGAAAAAGACAAAAAAAAAAAAAAGTGTATAGTTGTCACAGCTCTCAAGCCGGGCTGGGCCATGCTTCTGCCTGCTGCTGGCTGTCGTGGAACATGGGTGCCACTTAGCAAAGCCAACGCCAGGTGTGAGGCGTGTGGCATCACTGTGGGCTCTCCGCCTCATGCTGTGACCTCCTGCAGGTGACACCTACCACAGCCATCACTTCTATGCCCTGGCAGTGCCAACAGGAAATATTTGAAGACTGTCCTTAGATGATGTTGGGATGGGAGACAGTTAGGGGTTCACAGGGAAGGTGTGGAACTCAGGGAAGTTCTGAGAGCGTGCTAATCATGACTGGGAACGAGGGAGACAGGATGTCACCTGAAAGGAAGAAGGACAGGGTTTGTCAAGGCATGAGCCTGGAAGGTGGTTAGATGGGTCTGTCTGTCAATTTGTCTGTCTAACTGTTCACCTGTCTGTCTGTGTACCTACATTACTCAACTTTCTGTTGCTCTGGCAAATACCTGAGATAAAATCAACTCGTAGGAGGACAGGTTTATTGCAGCTCCAGGTTTAGGGGGTTTCAGTCCATGGTCAGCTGACTGCCGTTGCCTGGGTCGAGGCAGCACAGCACAGCAGGGCACAGATGGGGGAGCAAAGTTGCTGACCCCTCAATGGCCAGGAAACAAAGGGACAGAGCAAGGAACGGGGGCTCTAACATCTCCTTCTAGGCCTCATCTCCAGAGAGTCCCTTCCTTCTTCTAGGCCCTACTTCTAAGAGGTTCCACCACCTCCCATAGCACCAGGCTGATGACCACACCTTTATTTGTGCTTTTATTCGTATGTGTTTATAGTACACAAAGATCACATTCATCCTGCAGAGTTGGTACATGCGTACAACACATCAGTTACTTTCCTATCCCGTTCTCCCTGCCCTCCCCTCCCCTTCCGTCTCTTGGTCCCTTCCTTTTTACAAAATATCTATCTCCCTGTTTCCTATTATCCATCTTTTATTGTCTTCTTTCATTTATTTATACATTAGGTTTCTCATCTAAGAGAAATCATACAGCATTTAAACTCCTGTGTCTGAGTTACTTCACTTAACATTGCAGTCTCGAGGTGTGATAACCGTTAATACATCAGTGTTTGGGGGACATTTGCAATCCAAACCATAACACTATTTGTCTATTCTCTGTCTGTCTGTCATCATCTAACTACCTATCTCTTTGTCCATCCATCATGTCGACTCCCTTGAGTTCAGATCTTCTCAAATTCACACTGCTAATGCAGGAACCAGAATTCTGTGCTTCTCACCTGAGGGGCATCCCTAGAAGCAAATCATTTTTTGTTATTGTTGTTGTTTTCCCCAAACTTTTCTGGAATGTCATCAAACCCAATCATCAAGGGCCGCCGTAATTAAAGAACACAGGCTCATTCTCTTAATTTTGTAGATTAATTCTGTAGCTGAAGGGAGGTTAAGGCTGTCAGTGCCTGAGCTTCCCTGACTTGGGCCAGTGTTTGCTTTCCACACTGAGGATGGAAACCTGCGCTGGCAACCCGGCTGCAGGGCCAGAGGCTCCCCACACAGTGCCTGGGTGGCTGGGGACCAGGTGCATCCACAGAACCCTTGAATCTCTTCGGCTAAGCAATGGCTCTGCTTTTGCCTAAACAGAACAACAAATTCA
This sequence comes from Cavia porcellus, assembly GCF_034190915.1. Lineage (NCBI taxonomy): Eukaryota > Metazoa > Chordata > Mammalia > Rodentia > Caviidae > Cavia > Cavia porcellus. Next base: position 15,488,712 of record NW_026947496.1, read on the forward strand.
ACTTTCAAAAATAAATTTTATGTTAGAGAAACTTTTTTGGGTACCAGGAATTGAACTCAGGACCTTGCCCTTGCCAGGCAGGCACTGTGCCACTGAGCTACATCCTCAACCTCAGAGTATTTTTAAATTTAAAAATTTGCAAAGAAGGTACAGAGGTCCTCTATTTCTGCTACTCACATTTAGTTTCCTCTAATTTGTCATTTTGTATAGCACATGTGGTCCATCTGTGAAAACCTGGAAACAAACTTTGATTTGTTACTACTAACTGAACCCCCCAGACCTGGCTCAGATTTTCCATTAATTTTTCCACTGTCTTTTGTTCCAAGCCCCAGCGCAATAGTATTGCTTTGCATATAGCTGTCCTGTCGAGTCTCTTCTGGTCTGTGGCAGTTTCTGCCTTGATTCTTTTTTTTTCATGACCATCATAGTTTTTAGAATACCAGTCAGTGTTTTCTAGAACACTCTTCATTTCATTTGAGTCTGTCTGTCTTACTTTCTCTTGATTTTATTACAATTATGGTCTTCGGGAAAAGGATACCAGCACCAAGCCAGGAGTGGTGGTGCGCCGTAACCCCAGCACACTGGGAGGCTGAAGCAGGAGGAGAACCACAAGTTAGAGGCCAGCCTGAGCTACCTAGTGAGTTCAAGGCCAACCTGGACTACCTAGTGAGATGCTGTCTAAAAAACAAACATGCCTGACATTTTCTAACTCAGCTGACTTCTTCCAAAGGAAGAATCCAGAATTGCCCAGGTCCCTTCTTATGAAACTCATTCCCTAAATAGCACTTGTGTAAGGAAAACATTCTGCACAAAACTGAGGTCCGAACACAGCCATCAGGATGGCTGTGATAAATAACTGGCGAAGAACAGATGATAGCAAAGATGTGGAGAAACTGGGGCTGCGCTGGTGGGACCCCAAAATGGTACAGCCACTGGAAAAGGCCTACCAGTTCCTCAAAAAATAGCTAAACACAGAATTACCCTAGGACCGGTGATGCTTATTCTTCTAAGTATTTGCCCAGAATAATTTGCTGTGCTTTGAGTGTCAGCTCCCTCACATCTGGAGACAGTGACCGAGGTGAGAGTATTCTCAGGTGACTGGGCCGCCCGCCCTCATCTGTGGGATTGGGGTCCTTAGAGGAGGGTGAGTTTGGTCCCCTCCCCTCTCTCCTCGCCCTTCTGCTTTCTGCTGTGGGGTGACAGCCGGGGTCCTCTCCAGCTGGGGGCACCTAGCACGGGGTGTCCCACAGTGAGCCAGTTTGTTTCTGTCCCCAGCAAGCTACCCAGGGTGCTGTGTCTGTTACACCGCTGACTCAGAACAGAAAGCGCCACCTCTAACGGAGGCTTAGGCTCCTGTGTTCAGGGCGGCGTGGCCAGCCACGGCTCAGGTGTCCACCAAGAGAAGAGAGGGCAAAGTGCAGTTCATGGATACGAGGGATTCTCTTCGGCTGCAACACAAAATGAAACATGCAGCCTCGTGGCTGAGCACTGACAGCTTCACACTAAAGCTGGACATAAAACCTCGAATGTTGTGTGCTAATATGAGTGTGTATCGACTCACATGAGCAGGCAGATTGATAGACAGGAAGTGAATAGAGATTTGCAAGGGCTGAAACGAAGGCAGAACGGGAGAGGTTGCTTAGTGGGGGACCGAACTTCTGCTTGGAATGATGATGAATCTCTGGTCAGGGAAAATAATGGTGATCACACACTGTGAGTGCACTTAAGGACCCTGAATTGCACACTTGAAATACTGATTTTTAGAGGATGTGTCTCACTATGTTGCCTGAGCTGTTCTCAAAATCTTGGGCTCAAATGATCCTCCTGCCTCAGCCTCTAGCATATTAGGGTTACACCTGTGCAGAACCCTGTCCGGCATCCTAAGGACAGTTAGAATGGAAAAATTTTATACCTATTTTTCCACAATAAAAAAATGATTTAAAAAATGAGTTTGGAAAATTTGAATCAAAGCCAGACTGAACCACACAGCAAGACCCTGTCTCAAAAATGAAGAGAGGAAGGAAGGAGGGAGAGAGAGAGAGAGAGATTTCTTTATTTTCTGACTTCTCAGAATCATTAACAAGCTAGTTTGAATTGTCAGCATTTAAGGAGTGAGGGATTAGAATCTCACAAATCATCTTTCTTTTGTTTTCAGAGTAAGCCATGAAGGTTAATCAATAACCTGTGGGCATTTAAAGCATAGACATTAAGACAAAAGAAAACACTGTTTTAATTAATCAAACTGCAGTTTCGCTTCATAAGCATCTGGCCTCAGAAAGTCCAAGATCACATGAGTGAATTCAACTTCATTTCCTGTTTCTTAAATGTTATCATTATTAAGTAATAAAACACTTAAGTTATTAAGTGCCTCTAATCATTAACCAAATGCCATATAATACATTTTTTAGCTTCATCTTATTCATTTTTATTCTAATTCTAAAAAGAAGTCAGCCTCTTGGTGCAGTGCTGACCTGGGGGATACCTGCCATCATCTGGAGTGACTTTTGGTTGTTACAAGTGATGCCCAGGAGGGCCCCAGCCGTATGGTCTACAGTGTCATTAGTGCCAAGACCGCAGAGCCCCAGTTTAAATGAGAATGTGTCACTTATGACAATCTACAGATGCCAGCTATATTTTCACCATTGCACAAGTAGGCTTTCTGATGTGGCGCTCAGTCCTGGGAATGTCAGCAGGGCATTGCTGTGGGTCATCCGTGCTTTAGCTGGCTGAAATCAGCCAGTCACAGCAGCACAAACATCGCCTTGACATCACACGTATTCAGTGTCTAAAGGAACCAAACTCACTGAAGCAAAAAGAAGACAATGGTGGTCATGGAAGAGGAGATGGAAGGATGGGCACTGGTTTCTTGGGGGTCAGTTTTTGTTATGCACCAATGAGTGAAGTCCAACAATCTGTTGCCCAAAAGTACACATAGTTAACAGTACTGTACACTGAAGGATGGTTATGATGGCACATTTTGTGTGGTTTTGTTTGGGCTTTTTCTTTTTTCTTTTCTTTTTTTTTTTTTTTTTTTTTTTTTGGTACTGGGGATCAAACTCATGACCTCATGCTTATCAGGCAGATGCTGTGCCACTGGGCTAAACCTCCAGCCCTGTGTTTTGTGTTTTTAACAGTACACTGAAAGATGGTTAGGATGGTAGATATCCTGTTACGTATTTTTAACACCTTGGGTCCAGCTTCCTAGTGGATTAAAAGCTACTCTTGCTTCTGGCTACTTTGACAGAAATGCAAAAATATGGAAGAACAAGGGCAGGGGGACAAGAGAGGGAGCAGGACGAAGTCCCCAGGCCAACCTCAGGCCGGGCCTCCTCAGAGTCAGTGCTGGTGCACTGGATTAACCCTGCAGTTTACAGGAAATAATCTGTTTAGGGAAGATAACTAAGAATTTAGAGGTCATTCATAAACGCAAATGTTAATCCGATTAGGTGCCCTTCAGAAGTGTTTTCAAGACATTTGTTTGCTTTTTAAAATCATTTTTGTTTTGTTTCCGCTGCATTTATCTAACCCTCAGACGGTGAGTCTGAATTAAGAGCTATCACTCTGTATTCCAAAGTGCAAATATTTTACCAGTCCCTTAGAAAAGCAGAAATATTGTGTTCCTGAGAACGAATCTCAGGAAGTTAAGACAGTCTCATCTGCTGTGCAGTCTGCCCTTCAGCTGAATGCTGAGTTAGACCTAGGGACCCGATTGTGACAGTTTGTTGTCTGAAATCTTCTCTGTGGAATGAAAGGAAGGAAATGTTTTTGCAAGTGGCTCATTATCTTGAACCAGCAGTGACCGGCGGCCTCTCCCTGCGGTCACTTTGCTTCTCAGGGTGGCATATTTTTCCCCTCTGTAAAATAACGTAACAACAAGCTCTTTTCTGCCTCTATCCCGCACCACCCTCTTAGGCAGCCACTGGACTTTTCTGAACTAGTAATGTTGCAGGAAAACTCCCAAGCCAACCCGAACCAAAAGGAAGACTCTTTGCTGTGAGGGGCTAAGAAGGCAGTGACTCACTTTTACTCCAGTGGACTGTTGTGTATAATTCCTCAAAGGCAACAGCCTGAGAGCTCAGCTGATACAGAATTTAGAAATGGGAGGCACAAAGCAAGCAACAAAACCTTACACGATGGGTTACAGGCCTTAAGTGGTATACTGACAGGCGGGCAGGTCTTGAACAGGTTTGTTGAAACAAAGGAATTGTTTATCATAATACAGAAACACTCCGGAAACAAGGGATGAGCTCAGGCTTACCAGGCTGCTCACCCTTACCGGATGAGCAGAGTTAATGGTGTCCTTCACCAGTTCGGGGTGCCTAAGGTGGAGATAATAACTGTGACTCAGGGCTCACAGAGGTATGCAGCTGGGCTTAGCCAAGATCAACTGAATCTAGGAGCAGAAACTTGGTTAGAGACCTCTAATCTGTATCATGAAATAGCTGGAAGTGTGCTATTTTATAAATGTGCTCTTACATTATCATTGTGCCCCAACAGTAGAATAAATAAGTAGTGAGAATCTGAAGCTTGCTCCCAAGTTAGATGACAGGAAGGCGATGAAAAGGACCGCGTGAAGGGGTGCGTGGATAACCATCTAGACGATGCATCACCTTCCGCGGACACCTCCGGGGCAACTGCTGGCCGCTGGACCTGGGGCTCTCTGGCCCCGTCCAGGGCCGTGCCGGGCCCTGCTCCTTGGGGTGCTCGTCTGGCAGGGAGCACCCTGCCTCCCTCTCAGCACATTTCCAGGCCCTAAGGAAGGACCCGGGGGCGCCTCTGCGCGCGGCCGCTGTGGGGCAGCACCGCGCCTCGCGGTTCACTCCAGGGCCGACAGAGCGAGCCTGCACCAGCGATCATCCGGGCTGCGAGTCTCTGATCTGTAACTCAGCTCTGCTGGTTTGATCTTTGTTTCACAAAGACATCGGGACAGAAAGGGAAAGTCACTTGTCCAAGGTCGCGAGTAGGAACCGGTGAGGTCTGGATGGAAACGGTTCCAGAGTGTCGGGAGTTCGGGCTGGAGATGTAGCTCGGTGGTGGAACACTCACCTCACTTACTCAAAGACCTGGTCCCCAAACACACAGAAAGATCGAGAATTCAGCACCACCGGCCAGGTGAATCGTCTGTCTCCGGGGCTGGGTCCGCAAGGCGGCCTGGCGCCCATCCGCAAAGGGAAAGACGCGCTCTGTGGGTCCTGCTCTGTGAACCTCCAGGACTTTAGCCCTCACCCAAAAGCAGAAAACCCTGTACCAGTTATAGACGATTTTATAGCCATGAAAACAGTTCTTATCGTTATAAAATTCAAGCTTATGGTAAAAAAAAATCTGCTAAATATAAAAATAAGCAAAAAAATAAATAAAAATGGAACATTATAAGAATAGAATTGCTGTTGCAGCCGGGCATAGTGGTGCATACATGTAATCCCAGCACTCAGGAGGCTGAGGTAGGAGGATTCTTGCAAATTCAAGACCAGCCAGGTCTACAAAGTGAGCTCAAGGCCAGCCTGAACTGCATAGTGAGGCCCTGTCTCAAAGAATTGTTGTTGACATACTTGCATTCCTAACACTGTCCTTTGATTGCTATGTGCAATTTGCTCATACTGACTATATAGTTTTGATTGTATGTAATTTTCATATATTGCAAAATGGTGTTGTAATTTCCCTGTACTGCTAAGATGAAATGACTCATGTTTTTTTTTTATGGCATAAATGTATCATTATTTGTTTACTGAGTCATCAGGGGTTGAGGATTCTTTCCTAGTTTTTCATTCTGTAAAACTCTTTATAAACTGGTCACAGTAGGGCACACCTGTTATCCCGGCCCTGAGGAGGCTGAAGCAAAAAGATCACCATGAGGGGCTGGGGATTTAGCTCAGCGGCATAAGCGCCTGCCTTGCAAGCAGGCAGTCATGAGTTCGATCCCTGGTACTGATAAAAATGAAAAAGACAAAAAAAAAAAAAAAAAAAAAGATCACCATGAGTCCAAGCCTGTCTGAACTGCATAGTGAAGCCCTGTCTCAAAAACAAACAATGCTACCATAATCAGTGCTGAATAATAGCAAAAGTAACATCTCGTCATGTAAAGCTTTATTATTTTTTAATGTATTCCCTTTGGAACTAAAACCTACTGGATTAAAAGATGGGAACATTGTAAATTCTTGATATAAATGGCCAGTGCTTTCTGAAATGTGTTCTGACTTCCTTCCATCAGTCCACCAGCAGCACAAGGCTTCTCTCATCACATCCCTGCTACTAGCAAGCATTCTGGTGTTATCACTCTTTATTTTATTTTATTTTATTTTAACTGACACAGGATCTCACCATGTAGTTCAAGCTGGCCTTGAACTCACTTTGTAGCCCAGGCTAGTATCAAATTCACAATTCTCCTGCTTCCGCCTCCCGAGTGCTGAGATTACAGGAGTGCACCACCATGCCTGGGTTTGTTGTTACTTTCTAAATGCTGCTTGAATGAGAGAGAGGACTGTACTCTTGTTTTCACGTCCTGTTGACTGAGATGGAGTACTCTGAACGTGTGTTTGCTATTTTTTTGGCTGTGTCACTGGTTTTCTGTGCAGTGGGCAAAATCTCTACCGTCTGCTGTTTACTCACCTTCACAAAACTACAGATTACCAGGTCGCTAAAGCAATTGCAAGCTGTTACAGGCGGTTAAGTTAGGTACAAATTAACATGTAGTCCGAGGCGGATGGGCTGTGAAGAAGTCAGTGGAGCATCAAGAAGACATCAGAACTGTGGCTGGAGGCATATCTGAAGAAGGCCGGGCCTCAAGATAAAGATGTGGTGACCAGGCCTATCTGCCTCCCCGGGGTAAACAGCGACTTGGAATTAGACTCTAATTGATATCACCTGCTCCAGGAAGGCCAGCCAGGCATCAGTCACAGGTGGTGACCAGAGCATACAGACCCATCCCTTCCCCAAAACTGTCTTGTTCTTTCCAAGAACCCTTGCTATAATCCATGCACACTTCCCTGTTAAGTCAGTACTGGCTGAGCACTATACTGGTAATTGTATAGGTTGGTTGTAGTTTGACCCATGTGGTACCCACATTGTGGCTTTGCTGTATGAAATATCCCCAACAAGCTGGGTGTGGTGGTGCATGCCTATAATCCCAGCACTTGGGAGGCTGAGGCAGGAGGATCCTTGCAAGTTTGAGACCAAAGTGGCCAACAAAGTGAGCCCAAGGCCAGCCTGAACTACATGGCTAGACCCTGTCTCAAAAAGACCCCTCCAAAATGTGAAAATTAAAAAAAATTACCCCTGACAAAGGACCTCAGTGCACCTCCCCTCCCTGGTAAGCAGTGGCGGTGTAGCAGGCTGAGGCCCTTCCAGGGGGAGAACCACCAGCAGCTCCTGAGATCCGCGCCATGTTGGAACTTAGAACACTGGGAAACCAAGCAAGCAGGTCCCCTCCTTGGTAAGTGAAGCAAAGCGACAGGTCAGTGTTACATCGCCCAGTGACTCCCCAAATACGTGGTTGAGCCAGGTGGGATGGAGAGCCATGCTCCATGCTGTCAGCTGGGACCGAGCCTCGAGAAAGAGGCTGTGACTTCCCAGTGCAAACACGATTGTATATCAGAGCTGAAGCACCCACCCCAAATGATTAGACGCTACCTCAGCTGTGTCGTGCAGATTGCTCTCTCTGCATTTCTTGCCCTCTGCTAATTGCAGAGGTGATCTCTGGCCTCCTACCTAGCCCAGCTCACGGTAGTCACAGCTGTCACAGCTGTCACGTACTTTCCACTGCCCTCATTATCACTTATCCTCCAAGCCACTCCCTTGATGGAGAATCAATAAAACCTGAGTTGGGCTCTGGGCGAGGCCTTTGTGCCAGTGAACACCCTCTTGGCTGGACTTAGGACCCCTTGGCTCCCCGTAACTGTGTTATCTTAATCACCATGGGCTGCACTGGAAGTGGCAGATTGGAATCAGCTCATAGAATTCTAATAACTTCTCCTTGGGATTACAAATATAAACCTTCCTGGACTGACACCACAACGGAAAGGGTTCTCTCTAAGGTATCTTGACAAATGGGGCCAAATTAGGCTCTGAAGTGCCCTTCATCGTGGAGCTTCTGGCCCCCACCTCATGTGGCCTTGATGTGTCCTGCTATTTTAAACTCAGCTATGACAACATACCCTGTTTTCTCCTCTCCTTTTTTTCTTCCTACTTGGCTTTCCCTCAAGGTCTGGAATTAGCCCTGACATCACCGCCAGGCCGGAGCTGGGCACTGGTGGTTTGTTCCACCACCTTCTCAGCACCTGCAGGACACTGATGTGGCCTGGACTTTCGAGTTGCAAAACTGAGACTCAGAGGTGTGGCCTGACCGCCCCGCTAAAAAGGAAGTGGAGCTGGGAGCTGGAGATCCTGGGTCAGCTGTGGAGTCCCCTCCTGCCTGCCACACCCCGAGGGTGGTTTTCTCAAATTCAGCCAAGAGGAAGTAATGTTCTTGGTTCATCCAGAGATTTTCTTTGGCCTCAGAATCCAAGGATCAAGAAGTTTCCCCCGCTCTTTCAAATCCTGTTGTTTCAGGCTGTTTCCTGTGGCTATAAAGAAAACAGTCTTTCAGCATACAATGGGTGCCTGAATTTATCAGTAGCAAATAGAAAAGTAAAAGAGAGAGAGAGAGAGAGAGAGAGAGAGAGAGAGAGAGAGAGAGATGGGCTGGGGATTTAGCTCAGCGGCACAAGCACCTGCCTGGCAAGCATGAGGCTGTGAGTTCCATCTCTGGTACTAGAAAGAGAGAAAGAAAAAGAGAAAGAGAAAGAAGGTAGACAAAAGGACTGGAACCACCCCCCTTTTCCACTATCAACAGCTGAAATTAAGCTCTAAGCAGTTACCTTAGTGCCATTGAGCTCAGTGGATGGCCTGGCATGGGTGTTGATGAAGGTGCCTTGTGAGTGACAAACAATTTCAGGGTGACTTCTCTATACCTTGCCCCATAGCCCCCTTCTGTTTAGAATTGTTGGCATTGCAAAAATCAGATATCAAATTAAATGGAAGGCCCTTTGCTCCGAGGAGCTGGTGGGCAGGAGTTGGTTTATCATGCTGGGGGCTGGTGAGGCAAGCCCAGACCAACAGCTCCGGGTGAGAGTGAGACAGATACTTGTATGCATTTTGTAAGCAGCCAGTATCAAAGCTGGTAGCGGGTTATCATGTAACTGGTTACGGGAATCAGGTTGTATGTTGTCAGGCAGGTTTGTTCCAGGCAGGTTGATCAGAGGGGTTGTTTATCATAAGGAGGGAGAAAACAGGGAGGGAGCTGGGGCTGAGGGGGTGGTTAGAACTAAGCATGCCCCTGGCCAGCTTGTCTCCTCAGGACAGCCCTTAACAATAGAATATGTTTATACATCAGACCAGTAAAGCAGTCCATGGATGCCGTCAGAGTGAGGGAGGTTGGACTGTCTCTAAGTTGTAGCTGACAGGATCAGTCAAGGCTAACTGAGTCTAATGGTCTAATTATGTGGTGGGCTGGGTGAGCACAACTTGCCTTAACAGAGCGTCAAACTACTGATTTTTAACTTTTCCGTCACAGTAGCATTATTTTAATCTAACGTTAAACAGAGAGTCCACCATCTTGTTCTCTTTGGTCCCTCATCTTCCCTGTTATTTCACCCAAAGACAAGAGCACAGAGCCCAGAACTGAGAAAAATGATTAGGATAGAGGACCTGGGAAGCCCAAGGAGCAGGACAGAGGTCCCCATTTGACTGCCGAAGAGAAAAGTCATCAGATAGAGCTGGGTTAATGAAAGAGAAAATAGGTTCATACTCTCATTCTTTTGAAACTAAACAGCATTATCAAAGGTACTATTCCAAATAATTACAAGGGTTTCCAGAGCTCAAAAATGAAAGAGTCCTCAGCATTTCAGGGAAAATACCATGTCTCAGTGTTCGTCAGCTGTAACTAAGCCCCCGGGAGCCATAAATCAGGTGCAGGCGGATGAATTGAGATGTTTTATGTCTGCAGTGTCTGGATGCAGAACCGGATCAAGAATGCAGTGATCCCAAGGAAATCAGCAGGGGCACTGATGACTTATCTGCATCAATTAGGAGAGAATTATATAGACTTCTGATATAGGGGTAATAGACAAATCGCCAAGTAATATAAGGGAAATATTGTAACTCCCAACCTGCTAGATGTCCGAAATGTTGTTTGTGTTCTCTGAAATTGAAGAATGAATTCGAGGTACAAGACTTTGGCCAGGCATGGTGGTGCATGCCTATAATCCCAGCACTCAGGAAACTGAGGCAGGAGAACTACCTGGGCTATATATAGAGTTCAAAGCCAGCCTGAACTATATAGTGGGACTCTGTCTTTAAAAAACAGCACCAAACAAACAAAGAGCTTATTGAGAGAAACAAGAGAACCTGGAAAGTGGGTTCCCTGCCTACTCTGTTTCTCTAGGGTGTTTTATTGCGCAAAGCCATGAGGTGACGTGGGTTCAAGGTGGGATAGAATTATGGTCAACTGGTAAGGTTATGAAAATAGTTTCTTGTGTAACATTGATCCAATGGGAAACCGCAAGATGGGTGTGAGGTGGGACAACACAATGAGAACCAATAAGATTACAGGTACGATCACTTAGGTAATATCGATTAAATGAGGATCCAATGGGAAAGCAAGTCACATAGCAGGAGTACATGGATCCAACAGGCATTTTCCGGGAAGGAATGGGCTAGGGAGGTTTTGTTCCCCACCCAAGGTAATTGATGCCTATTTAAACTATTGATCACTGCTGTTCAGCCCCAAGAGAAGAATGTAAGTGCAGTCCTTCCTCTTTTTCTGGAAGCCTGACCTTCAGTGACTGTGCCTCCAGCCACAATTAACTTCTGCTAAGGCTCAGCCCTGCCTACCTGCCTGTAATAATTATAACTAACTTATCTGCCTACAATAAAAAGATTAAAAATGACTTCAGACATACACAATTAGGCAATGGTGTGTTCATCAACTCATTATCATCGGTGTCTTTCAACGTATACTACGCCAACAATGGAGATATTAAAAATTAAACACAAAGTCCAGGAAAATGGACGCACCTTGAGACCTTAATGCTAAGTTAAATAAATCAGGCGCACAAGCTTAAATGTTGCATGGTTGCTCTATGTGAGAACCTCAAAGATGTTAAGAAGTAGGGAGATAGAGCTTCCTCATACTGCTCACACACATACACACAAACTGGGGTGCGAGGTGTGGTGGTGCACCTGCAACCCCAGTGTTCTAGAAGGCTGAGCAGCGCAAGTTTGAGCCCAGCCTGGGCAACTTAGCAACATAGTGAGCCCCTGTCTCACAATAAAAAAGAGACAGACAGACAGACAAACAGACTACAGACAGACAGACAGAGTTGCCTGCATTCCCGCTGGCTGTGAAACAGACAGCACTGCCTCAGGAGTCCATTAACTTTCAGCTGGGGTGGAGAACTAATGACCACAGAGCACCCCAGCCCTGTGTTCAAAACGCTTGTGACGACAATGTCTAATGCACAATGTCAGGTACAATGTCAGCCTCAGAAAGCAGGATGGAAAAGTCACATCATCTTCTGAGGGGTTTTGTGGGTTTTTGTTTTGTTTTGCTGGGAACTGAACCCATGGCCTCAGGCATGCTAAGCTAGCTCTCTGCCACGGAAGGTCACCTTCAGCTTCCCTCTAAATGGGTTCTGGGTGTGCGTGGTGTCACACACCTGCAACCACAGTGCTCCAGAGCTGCAGGCAGGCTGGGCTACACTGTGAGACCCCACTGCACCCCACCCCACCCCCATGTATCTGTGGGCAAGCGGGTAGATGAGAAAATGGTGTTTTTTGTACAATATCGATAAGACTATGTTGTCTTTTTTCTCTTTCTTGCATTGGGAATTGAATCCAGGCCTTCGCTCTAAGCTACAGTCCCAGCCCACTTTTTATGTTTAATTTTGAGACAAGGAAATTGCCCAAACCAGGGTTCAAACTCACAATCCCCTACCTCAACTTCCTGGGATGACAGTAGTCCAGTTTGGCTTTCTTTTATTTTTTCTTTTCCTTCTTAAACACGGTAACCTTTATTCACCAGAACCTCCTGGTTACTTTGCTCGGTAACTATCTAGATGACCTTCCTCGGCAGTCCGGAAAACAGAGAGCCTTGGCGAGATTCTGGCTCCATCTCCACAGTCAAACGCCGATGTGGAGAGGAAGGAGGAGGTATTTGTGGAAAAAGACAGGTTAGGCCATTTATTTCCGAGCATGACTTTTTTTATTGACAGAACATCTCTCCAGGCGGTGTTCACGTGCCTGGGACCCAGGCTTTTAACTTGGCAGCGCTGTTTAAGCAAACAAATCCATTCAGTCGAATGCAATGATTAACAGGAAGCTGAGCACAGACACAGTTTGAGCCCCGCTGGGAGAAAAGACAGGGTCTGAAGTTGCAGAGCTGTGACTTGCAGAATGGTCACCTCACCCGCATGACTTGCCCTGGAAATAAGGAGACGCCCTGGCACCTGGGAGTGGTTTTGTGTATTAACAGGGATCCAGAGAATGGGAGAACCAGCGGGGTGTGGCAAATGTCCCAGGAAGCTTCTTGGGAAATGTGTCAAAGAAAAGGAAAAACACAACTGAACTGTAAGTGAAGACGGAAGGGGAAGGGAGAAAAAGCCCAAAGATGTTAGCAGCTGATTAGAACCGCATTCACCACAGGAACCATGTGGGAGCCTGGACAAGCTGTAAGTTAAAGCCATCAGTGTGCTGATGGTGTCTCAGAAGGCGGACTCGTTTCCTGGTGCTCACGATGGTCTCATGCAAGTACTGTCTCTTTAGCGTCTCTCTGCTTAGCGTCCTGATTTTTGTATTCATTTATAACAAAAAGTTACAGGAGGACAGGCATTTGCTGAGGACAGCCCTGTTGAATGCCTCTCTCTTAGCAGAAACTTGTGTGGAGCTGCTTAGGGGGGAGGTTTTCCACCTAAAAGAAAATGCATTGAAAACAACCTTCACCGAATCCACCTGTTTCGAGTACAGAGTGCAGAGTCATTACATAACCCAGACGCTCTCCGAAGAAGAAGCCGCCTTCCCCCTGGCCTTCACCATGACGATCCACAAAGACTTTGGCACTTTTGAGAGGCTCTTCAGGGCAGTCTACATGCCCCAGAATGTCTACTGCGTGCATGTGGACAGGAAGGCAAGAGCTACGTTCAGGCTTCAGGTGGAGCAGTTGCTGAGCTGCTTCCCCAACGCCTTCCTGGCCTCCAGGATGGAGCCGGTGGTCTACGGTGGGATTTCCAGGCTCCAGGCCGACCTGAACTGCCTGAGGGACCTGGTGGCCTCCGAGGTGCCCTGGAAGTACGTCATCAACACCTGCGGGCAGGATTTCCCACTGAAGACCAACAAGGAGATCGTCCAGCACCTGAAGGGATTCAAAGGGAAGAACATCACCCCCGGGGTGCTGCCCCCAGCGCACGCGGTGGGGAGGACTAAGTACGTGCATCAAGAATTACTAGACAGCAAAAATTCCTACGTGCACAAAACAGCACAGTTAAAACCCCCTCCTCCTCACAATATGACCATCTACTTTGGCTCTGCCTATGTGGCCCTCACAAGGGAATTTGCTAACTTTGTGCTGCAGGACCAGCAAGCACTGGACTTACTTTCCTGGTCCAAGGACACCTACAGTCCCGATGAGCATTTCTGGGTGACACTTAACAGGATTCCTGGTGAGTGTGTCTCTTTATTCTGTTGCTGTCATGTGAGACGTGTTCTCCGGGTTCTCCGTCTGTCTCCCAGCTGGCCGGGAATCCCTGAGCTCACGTGATCCTCCAGGGCAGCTGCCACTGCAGACACAGCACCCAGGCCGGCTCCTGTTTGGTTTTTATGATTAAAAGTGATAGGATCAATACTGAAAAACTGCTAAAAGACAGTAAAAAAACATTTAACATTTCAGACTTCTTTACAGTCTCAGATGTTAGGTTAATTTTAGTTTCCAACCTATTTTATTTTTTTAAAAAATTCCAAATACAATGATTTGGATGTGACAATGGTAAATACATTGTGTATTTTCATCTTCAAATCACCTACTGAGAGTTCAAGATATCTGCATTCAGTCATCCAAACAATACCAGCACAAACCTTTCTCTTCAATGAACTCAAAGAAATCAGCAGTATAACTATCTTACCTATCTGTTATGTAGATGGTTTCTTTCAGTTCCTCACACTAGTGAGACAATAATATTTACACAGGTGAATCTGATTTATTTCACTTATGAATGTGGTCTCAGGTTGCATCCATTTACCTGTAAAAGTCTTGAGTTTATTAGATGTTAATTTTAATAGGAAATATTGATGTTTATTGATTTTATCCTGTGTCAGAAATCATAAATATATGTCAGTGGGATTCAGTGTGTCCTTTGTGATATGCACCCAGCTTCCCATACTAAATTAGCATAACAGTAGAAGGAGCAGGGTAATGACTTTAAGTTTTCCATTCTCAGATTCTTTCCTGGAATTAAATCAGAAATTTGGAGCAGTTTAAGGATTTCCGGTATCTTCATTGTATAGATAAAGATATTCCTGCATGGCTCGACCAGGTGCTCAGATCATCTGGCCTATAAAATCGAGCTGGTGATAAGCGGAGTCTCCAAAGCCTGGTGTTCTGGCTCTGATTTTGTCTCAGTGGTCACTAATTTAATTCCACCGGTTCCAAATGATTTGAATAATCTCTAAGTGTTTACCAGCTCAGCAAGTAGTTCAATTCAAAATAAAAATTTAGATTCAAAGTTCAAGGAAAAAAAATGGTTGGAGTCAATCGAAGGATCCAATTCATGGCTTCTGTAGCTTGGTGATTCCACCCTGGTCTGGACTCACCGTGGTCAGGCTCAGTTCTTGAACGGTCTCTTCCTCTGCTGTCCATCTTCTGGGGAGTCTCGGGTGACCCCACTGCTGAGGCTTTTTTATTTGCACATGTACAAAGCCTCCTAGACTCAATGCTTTTTAAATCTAACTTTCTTGCAGCAGGAAGGAATGATGTAGTGGTCAAAAGAAGCAGGATTTATGAAGGGCGTGGTAGCACATGCCTATAATCCCAGCATTCTGGGAAGCTGAGGCAGGAGGATGGCAAATTCAAACTCAGCCTGGGCAGCCTAACAATTTAGCAAGACTTCATCTTAAAATAAAAAATAAAGTCTGGTAATGTAGCACAGTGTAAATGCCCTTTTGATTCCCCGTACAAAACAAAAAGAAGCAGACTTTAAGAAAGTCAGGCAGGGCCAGGGATATAGCTCAGTAGCATAGGCACCTGCCTGTCAAGTACAGGGTCCTGAGTTCAATTCCGAGTACTCAAAAAAAAAATTTTTTTTTCCGGCTGTCCCCCACCAAGGGCTGGTTACATAGGACAATAAATGTCACAGATCCCGAAAGTGGGCCGGGGATTTAGCTAAGAGGCATAAGCGCCTGCCTGGCAAGTGAGAAGGTATGAATTTGATACTCCTACCAGAAAAAAAAAAAAAATCCTGAAAGTAAAAAGTAAAAACGTCCCTGGGGGTTGCGTCGGCTTCTCCACAATGGAGATTTTCCACACTCTGAGGCAGACCTTGAGAGGAGACAGCCACCCAGCAGTTTCAAAGGGAAGGAAATGGCCATTGTTTTTCAAGAAAAGGTCAAAACAAATAAAAAGAATATTCTCCCTGAAAAGACTTGCAGAGGCTTCACTAAAACGTGGGCTGTGGGTCCCACTCTTGGAGCAGGGCTGTTGTAAAGGTCTTTGTTGGTTTTATCTTACATACACAAAACGGAAGAGTATTCAGCCTCGCGGTGGATCTGGGGGAGCGGATGGGTCATAGCAGAATCCAAGGGCTGGAAGGGCTGGGTGGCGAGGAGGCAAAGGTCAGCACAGAGCTGCTAAGGGGACGAGGGACTCTTCCACCCCGAGCGTCCATGCTGACAATCGGTTTCTCTTCTCTTCATTCATTTGTTCGATTAGTTCTTCAGATTGAATCCAGGAGTTCACACAGAGCAACATCCCTGGGCATTTTTAATTTTCAAACAGGGTCTTGCTAAATTCTTGAATTGCCCAGGTTGAGCTTGAATTTGCCATCCTCCTGCCTTGGCCTTCTAGGGTGCCTTTGTTATCAATTTCTCTCTCTCTCTCTCTCTCTCTCTCTCTCTCTCTGTCTCTGTCTCTGTCTCTCTCTCTCACTCTGTGTGTGTGTGTGTGTGTGTGTGTGTGTGTGTGTGTGTGTTTTCCAGACAGAGTTTCGCTATGTAGTTTAGGCTAGTCTCAAACTTGCAGGGTTCCTCCTGCCTCAGCCTCCAGAGTGCTGGGATTACAGGCCAGTCTGTGCCACCACACCAGGCCTATAATCAACTTTTTGAACTGAAAGTTGAACACCCTGACTTTCCAACGTGATCTGTGTATCAAAACTGAATTTTAACACCAAAACACCATTTCAGCAAAGCAATGGAAACATTCGCTGATTCGTGCATTTTAAAAACCTACATGAGTTAGCATCTGGAGTGGTTTCCTGTTTCCTGCACACACACCTTCCTTTCTCACAGCCCTCGTGGGTCCAGTCAACTCTCGCCACCCCGGGGGCAGGCTTGCGCACAGACCACACACTCAGGGGCTGAGGGGTCCAGGGACAAGTGGCTGCCTGGTTTAATGATTAATCCTCCTCGGTAGAAACCCCGTGGCGAGGGCTTTTCTAGTTTATATGTACAGATGGGAAAGCATTTTAAGATTTTCCTTGTTAATTCCGGTGACTGTTGGCTTATTATTCTGATTCTCAAAAAAGTGTTAAGGCCAGCAAAAAAAAAAAAAAAAAAAAAAAAAAAATCTTACAGCAGAAATAACATGCAGGGAATTGGAACACTGGCAAAAGCAAATAGAACGTGCACCACATACCTAATTTTTTGTGTTTTGTGTGAGCCTGATTTTGTTTTGTTTTGCTTTCTGTGTGTTTTTGCCTTTTTGAGACAGGATCTCACCACGCAGTTCAGGCTGGCCTTGAACTCACTTTGTAGCCCAGGCTGGTATTGAACTCACCATGATCCTCCTGCCTCAGCCTCCCGAGTGCTGGGATTACAGGAGTGTGCCACCATGCCTGGTTCGGAAGTTTATACCTGTATATGATATATCTCGCTTCATCTTTTTTTCCCTCCTTTCAACCTCTCTTCTCTGCTTGTTTACAAAAGGTTTGTTTTCATTTTTTCTTCTTTTCTTCTTATCCCTTCTTTCCTGCTCCCCCCAGCCCGTTCCTCTTCTCATTTGGACATTTCTTTGCATTTCCTAAGATCTGTTATATATATATTTTGGCCCTTATTTACACTTCTGGCTTATCACACTGGAGAAATGATACAATATTTACACATGTATGTCTGGGTGCATCCACTTAGCTAGCAATGTCTCAGGTCAGAGACTGTGATGCCTCCTGCCTTGCCTTTGTTACCCAGAATTGCCTGTGCTTTTCTAGATTCCCTCCTGGTTCCAAATGAATTTCAGGATTGTTTTCTCTAACTCTGTGAAATATGCTGTTGGACTTTTGATCAAGATTGTATTAAATCTGTCTAACAATTTTCAAAATATGCCCATTTTCACTGTATTTATTCTTCTTGCCCAAGAACAGGGGCCATCTTTCCATTTTCTGATGTTCTCTTTGATCTCCTTTTTCAGAGTATTGTAGTTTTCAACGTAGAAATATTTTACTTTATTAGCTTGCTTCCTAGTTCATTTTTTGGATGCTATTTCATATTTTAGATGCTATGTATCCAGCTGGATACAAATAAATTTGATTATTAAATCTAGAAATTCTTTTGGTGACATTTTTGGGGTCTTCTATGTAAAGCATTGTATCCTCTACCAATAATGATAATTTAACTTCTTCCTTCCCTGTCCTTATTCCTTTTCTCTTTCTCTCTCTCTCTCTCTCTCCCTCTCCCTCTCTCTCTCTCTCTCTCTCTCATCTTCTTGCTCCGGCTAATGTCTCCAGAGCTATATTGAATAACAGTGATGATACTGGGCACCTTGTTTGCTCCTGGTTTTAGAGTGAAAGCTTTCTATTTTTGTCTACTTAGTATGACGTTGGCTGTTGATTTGTCATAAATGGCTTTTAAGAGATTGAAATAAAGATCTTGTAGTGCAATTATCTGTAGGAAGGTTTTTTTTTTTTATCATGAATGGGTGTTGGACTTTGTCAAATGCTTTTTCCACATCTGTTGAGATGATCCTATAGTTTTTGTCCTTTGCTGTTAATACTGTGTATTAAATTTATTGATTTACACTGGATGTGGTGGTGCACACCTGTAATTCCAACATTTGAGAGACTGAGGCAAGAGGATTGCTGCAAATTCAAGATCAGCCTGGGCTACAAAGTGAACTCAAGGCCACTCAAAAAGACAAAAAAAAAGTATTGAATTATATGTGTTGAACAATCCCTGCATCCCCAGGATGAATCCTACTTGGTCATGGTCTATAATCCTCTTGATACTTTGCTGCATTCTGTTCACCAGTATCCTACAGAGTATTTTTGCATCTGTGTTCATTAGGGGTAGTGGTTTGTAGTTCTCTTTATTGGTTGGATCCTTCTCTGACTTGGGTATCAGGATGCTGAGAGCACTGCTTCCCTTTCAATTTCATTGAAGAGTCTGAAAAGTTGCAGCATTAGGTCTTCTCTAAATTTTTTGTAGAATTCGTCAGTAAACCTGTCAGGGCCTGGGCCTTTTATTATTTTATTTTATTTTATTTTTTGGTTCTGGGAATCAAATTCACAACCTCGCACTCACTAGTCAGGTGCTTTCACTGCTGACCTAAATCCCCAGCCCACTGGGCCTTTTTTGTTGGTAATTTCACTGACTGCTATTGGTTTATTTAGAATTTTATCTCTTTTTGATCCTGCTTTGCTTGTCTGTATGTGTACAGGACTCTGTATTCCTTCTGTGTTTTCCATCTTAATAGAATACAGATTCTCTGAGTAGGTATTACTTTTCTGGATTTCTGTAGGATCTGTTGTGATTTCACCCTTTTCATTCCTAATTGCATGGATTTGAGTCTTGCTTTTTTGGATAACGTTGGCTAAGGGTTTTTAAGTTTTATTTAATCTTTCAAAGAACCAATTCTTCAATTCTTTGATTTTTTTTTTTTTGTATTGTTTTCTTAGACTCCATTGCATAGTATCTACTCTAATCTTTTAAATTTCTTCCTTCATATGAGCTTTGGGCTGGATTGCTCTTCTTTTTCTAGAAGCTTGAGGTTCAACATTAGAGTGTTTATTTAAGTTGCTCAGTTTTTCTGTTATGGGAATCATCGCTATAAATTTCCCTCCTAGGACTGCTTTCTATTGCATCCCATAAATTCTGGTATGTTGTACTGGCATTAGCATTTAATAGTAGAAACTCTCTGACTTCATTGATTTCACCTGTGACCCATTGGTTATTCAGGAGGGTGCTATTTCCATGTGTTTATGAAGTTCTTGTGGCTTCTTTTGCATTGATTTTCAATTTCACTGCACTATGGTGTGATAATACACATCAGATAATTCAATCCCTTTGCATTTACTTAAGCATGTTCTGTGAGCTAGTAGCCACATATCTGATTATATTTTTAATTTTTTACTTTCTGTTGGATGTTTTAAAAATTTTTATTAGTATGTTTGTGGTACATGTATATAACATACATCTAATTCTTTTTGAATGTTTGAGTCAGGGTCTTGTGTATTTTAGGCTGTTCTTGACTCACTATACATCTCAGACTGATCTTGAAGTTGTGGCGATCCTCCTTCCTCAGCTCTCTGAGTGCTAGGATTACTGTCATGCACCACCATGCCTGTCTCATCTTTACTCTTTATTCCTCCCTCCAACTCTTGGTCCTTTCACATATTGAACGTTAGATCTTCTAAAACTCACTCTAAAAGTAAGAGGTGAGATTAATTTCAATAGTGGACTTGATTTAACTCCCACTGGAAAACATCCCCTCTGCAAATGCAGCCGCTGTGGTCATGGACAGAGCCCGCGAGCCTGGTGTCTGTCTGTCTGTCTGTCTGTCTGCGCTGCGCAGGCGCCGTGGTCTAAGCCGGCGGTACGTGGGTCTCAGCATCTGCATCTCTGCCTGTTTGCCTGTGTCTGCCTCTTTTTCCTTCCCTGAAGTTTTTGTCGGTGCCCCAGGCTGTGCTTGCTCCCCGGGTCTGCCAACCCGCAGCTTTTGCTTCTTAGATGCAGGCTGCTCTGACTCCCCGCCTCTCCGAGGCCAGCGTTCCCGGGAAATCTTGTCTGAGCCGTGGGGCACTGAGGCCAAGCGCCTTGCACGCTCCGTCCTAGCGTGGTCACTCAGGAGCTGGACGGGCCTGCCTGCGATGGGGATGCTCAGGGACTTCGTTTCACTGCTCCCTGTGTGTCGTGGGTGTAAGGCCCTGATAACTCACCAGGGATTTCTGCTTTGCTTGCTTCGAAGGAATATTTCAAATACAGCACTTGGGGTGTGGCCCAGAGGTAGAGGGGAGCCCTGGTTCTACCCAGTCCCTGCAGAAACACACAAGAGCAACAAGAAGAAAGACAACAACAAATTCAAATCAAACAGGACTGCGTGGGAGTTTGTTTCCAACTCATATTAAAGTAGAAATGATGAACTGGGCGTGCTGGCACACAGCTGTAATCCCAGCACTAGGGAGGCTGAGGCAGGAGGATCGTTGCAAGTTCAAGACCAGCCTGGACTACAAAGTGAGCTCAAGGCCAGCCTGAACTGTATAGAGAGACCCTGTCTCAAAAAGACAAAAAATAAAATAAAATCTATTATTGGGCTGGGGATATAGGTCAGTGGCATAGTGGCTGCTTGGTAAGCATGAGATATTGAATTCAATTCCTTGTACTAAAATAATAATAAGATATATTATTTCTCAAGATGGAATCTGCCTTACTAAAACTGTGCATTTTGCATGTTCACACATATTACATCAAAAAGTGGGTTGTGGAATATGGTGGTCTAGACAGACTCCTTCTCTTTGTTGGCTGGTCTGTCTTCTGGATCTTGGACATGAGCAGAGACATGAGCCCATTTCAATGCTTGCTGACCTCTGAGCAGTAATTCCTTTTCTGAAAACCAGGATGCAGCATTTCTTTGTACAGGGACCTGTCTTCATTTTATGCTGAGGAAGGTTTGTAGATTGGAGAGAAGGAAGGCGCTGGGGGTTGGGTCCTCCTGAACTGCAGCCAGATGGCATCAGAGTGCCTTTTAGACTTAAGTGGATGCAGATCTGCATGCTCTGGGGAGGCACTCAGTCTTGCCAGTGGGAGTTGGAAGCCAACGCCCCTGAGCTGAAAGCCTGGCTTGGCCATCAAGAGTCTGTTTATCTCCAGAGCAGATGCTGGATTTCCCTGAGCTTAATGCTGCACCTTGCCAGGGCTAAAGCATTGCCTGTAGGAAAGTCAGAGCATGTGAAATGCATCTGATGCACTGCACAAAGAGAGAAGAAACAGATAGGTGAGCTTATTAGACGCTGGTTCTTGGGGTCTTAGTGTTGCTGTTCTAAAACTTCTATGTGCAGCAACAGCAAAACAAAATCCGGGCACTGCTTGGTTTGGAAAGCATGGGTGTGATTTTCTGTTAGAAATCAGGTATTCTCTCAGCTACAGTATTCTTCACAATGTCACCTGCCCGCAGTCTCTTGCAGGGAGCAATATTCTGGGACCAACTTTAGTAGGAATTAGCATTCTAAGACTAGTCTCACCAAGAAGAAGTAACATAACAGGGCTAGTTTTACCAGGAAATAGCATTGTACGACTAGTTAGAAGCCTCTCATGGGGCTCGTGTCACTTGAGTTTGGTCCTAAAACAAATGGTCTCCATTTGCAGCTGTCTCTTTCTTCCAGAATGCCGTGTGTGTGTGTGTGTGTGTGTGTGTGTGTGTGTGCCTTGCGACTGAACTACTCTTTTATTTTTATTTTTTATTTTGAGACAAGGTCTTCTTAAGTTGCTAGATTGCCCAAGCTGGTTTTGAACTTGTGGCTCAGCAGCCTCAGCATCCCGGAGTGCTGGGCTTACCTGGGTGTGGCTTGCAATGCACAACTTTTGCTGCTCTTTCTAATCCACTGTCCTTGAGATCCATTTGATGAAAGGTCACATCTCAGCTTCGGAGATTACACATCAGCTCCTCGGAAGAGACAAAGAAATAGCCTACCCAGCTCTGTACATATCTTTGGAGATAGGGCCGAGTTTATCCAAAATGGAGATATTTGCTCTTCTTTTCAAGGAGCGTCGTTTGGATAATACATTAATACATGCAAGTTCTTATGTTACTGAGCTTGTGATTTAGGCTAGCACCTGCCAGAGTTCCTCCACCACTCATTTGTCATTTGGATATTTACAACAGTTCACATTTCTTGTTTTCTCCTTATTAGGAATGAAGTCAGTGTCAGATTCCTGTAATGCTGTCTGTCACTCTGACTCCTTCCAGCCTCAGTGTAAAATCCTAGCTGTTGTGATCAAGGGTAGCCCTCTGCCTTGCAGAATTTCCCACTCCAGTGCTGAGCCCTTCGAGATGGTTTCCAGCTGATCTTGTGCATTTGTAGGACTTGGTCCCGATCCTCCAGCCGAGCCCCAGCCGCTGTCATCTCAGCACTGAACAAAGAAAGGTCAGGGAGTGAAGAACGTAGGAGCTCCCCAGACTTTAAGAGCAATAAAGGAGGGCTGAGGCCCGACTGGCAATGAAGGAAAAGGTGAGGTTAGGAAAGAAACCGGATGCGAGGAGCAGTCACTGTAAACTTGTGGGATCCAAGGGCGAGGTGTTTGTTTTTTTTTTTTTTACAGGTACCAATCAAATAATTCTTTCCATGAGCACCATCAGGCACTGATCGTTAAAGAGTGCTTCCTTCTTTACCTATCTCATGGAAAGGCCTAAATTTCAAAATCTCAGAAAGGCAGTGTCCCTAGGCTCCAAAAGGAAAAGAAAGCTGAATCCAGGGTCGGGTGGACTTTTAGGTGGAAGCACAGTGTGATAAATGTTAGCTCTACAGATGGTGCAATTTCTGTCCCCAGGCAGCTCCCACGGTGGCCTTGCTTGGTTGAGGATGTAAGATAAAGCTTTCTCAGGATGAAATTCTACAGAACAGAGAGGTTCTCTTTCCCCAACAAGGAATGAGCATCAGGGTGATCATGGTGTTTAATTTGATTTAATCATGCATCTTTGCACAAATCCCCAGCATTGTTTCTGGCTCAGGAGAAATTCTAAACAAATCTTGTACTTGGCCTGGTCCCAGAGACGGCTTTTTCTTCAAGGAGCTCTGGTTCTGTGGACTAGAGAATAGTATTTAGGCATCAACATCTGGGCACACAGGCTGTGGTAATGCACACCTATAATCCCAGCACCCGGGAGGCTGAGGCAGGAGGATTACTGTGAGTTCGAGGCCAGCCTGAGCTACATATTGAGATTCTGTCTCAAAAAAGTCAAACCAAACCAGAGTGGTTTTCTGAGCAGCAAAGAAGTTAGAAGTTCTTTTTCTTATTTTGGGACTGAGTGCTGGCCCATTTTACTCTGAGACAGGGTCTCCATAGGTCACTAAGATGCGTTGGCTGGTCACTTGACCCTCTTTTACCTCTGTCTCCATGAGTGCTGGGTTCTAGACATGTACCAGCACAGTGGGCTTGGAAAGGAAATTTCTAGCATTTCTGGCTTAGGTGCACCCTCTGTAGTCATGATGTCAAAATGGGAGAGAAAATAAGGTGTTCAGGTGGGGGAGAGTATCTGCCTCTCTGAAAGCAAGCACAGCTGTCCCCATTCTCAAGGTCTCTGCAGAAAGCAGATCTGGCCCTGATTCAGACAGCCCAAGGCCTCTCTGAAAGAACACAGGAGGGGACTGTGACAAAGGGCCAGCTGAACCTGGCTGCTCACACTCAAGTACTGGTGATGGCCTGTTAGCGTGAGCTAGGCCAAGACCAGTGGCCTGAGTTTCAGCCTTCTGACATTCACCATCAGAGTGAGCTTTTTGTGTTGTCTTGTTTTGTCTTTTCAGATGTCATGAAGGCTGACCTCAAACTCACTAGATAGCCCAGGCTGGTCTTGAACTTGCAGCAATCCTCCTGCCTCAGCCTCCTGAGGGCTAGGATTACAGGTGTTTGCCACCGCCCCCAGCCTCCTACTGTCCCATGGCTTCTTTTTTGCTAAGAAAGAGACAGGGCTATATGGTGATGAGGTTAGCTGGGGTTGGGGGCACAGAGAGGGAGGAAGTCCTGAACAGGAAGTTCACTTCTGGGGGAAATGCCAGGGTCTCTGGGATGGACACTACAGGAGACTGGACCACAGTGACACCTGCAGGTCTGCGTTATCCCAGCAGCTCTGATGCCCACTCACCTACGTAACTTTCCGGGAGGACCATGACTTATTCCCCTCATCACTGCTGGTGGATAAAGAACTGTCTCCATCCCCCAAAAAATATCCACGATGTGCTACTTGTGGGAGCACGCAGGTAACTTCTATGCTAATTCTTTATTTCCTCTAAGGGATTTGATGTGTTTGTGCAAACATCACACACAGCCCAGGATCCACTATGTTTAACAGCAGGGCTTCTTTTCACCTGGGTCTGTCCTTTGTCTCACTGGAAACACACAGCACACTCTCCCTTTCTTCTGTCTGGCAGTTTTCGGTCAACATTATTGTTCGTGGAGGGCGGTGGTATTTAGTCAGTCATTCTTATGACTGCATTGAGAGAAAGACCTGGAGATAACCGGTAGCTGGTAATGCCAAGGCACAGGGTGCTGCCAGGAGGCCCTGCGCAACCCACAGGGCACAGGACGGACCTTACAACACAGCAGCCCAGCCCCAGTGGCCTCAGTGTCTGGCTGTGTATCAACCGCTAACGGGCATTCAGATCGTTTCCAGAGGGGCCAGTTTCCTCTTTGCACAGCTCCAGGGCACACTGTGCTCCAAATCCTTTGCTAACTGACAGCCACTTCTGCAGAGCAGACCAGCATGTGGGGCTTCCTGGCCAACCGTGGGCACGTAACTTAACTCGAGTAGCTCTTGTTCGTGGTTCAGTGCAGCTGGGTCAGTACATACTTACCTGCAGTGCATGAGGCTCAGCAATACTTTGTATTTTCTGTCTCTCTGTCTCTGTCGCTCTGCCTCTCCCAGTCTTTCCCTGACACCCTCCTCTAACACACCTCCTCTAAGTACCTAGTTACACAGCCATGTATTTCGTTATGTTTTTTTCTGTCCCATAGTTTTCAGATATTGGATTATACACAGGTTCAGCTGCTGTGCACAGTAATTAGAGGTCGCATTTTGGGAAGGATAACTTGTCACTCAGGTCTCTTTGCACACCCATTTTCTCATCTCCTGCCATACAGCTGGCTTCTTGTACCCTGGTTCTGAACTCACTGGTCCAACCAACCTCAGATCAACACCCTTCCGCCCCGTTACATCTGTGCTGAACACATACAGACCATTTCTTACCATCAGATCCTAGATAACACAGCACAACTATTTACATAGCATTTACATTGCACGAGGTATGATAAATCATCTAGAGTTGATTTAAAGTCCTCAGGAGGATATGCACAGTTTCCATGCAAATTCATTCTTTTACATAAGGGATTTAAGAATCCAGGACTTTGGTGGCCAGGGAGAGGGGACCGGGAGCTGATCCACTGCAGTGCCAAGGAACAACTGTATTACCTGTTAGTTTTCCACAATATATTTCGCTCTAGGGATCAGATTATCCATCCTTGGAGCTCATGCTTGTGAACTATTTTCAAATTATGCAGCACAGTTGATTCCCCCAAGCAATGTTTTTTCTTCTAGTATATTGCTTAATTATAGAAAATAGAGCAGATGGAACCATGAGGGGAAAATTCAAGGAATTTCTATCTCAGGTCCATTGGTTCACAAACTTTGCTCCAGGGAACCATGCTATCAGTATTAATGTAGGACCAGCATGCTGATCATCAGACTCCTCTGCAGCTTACAGTACTCTGGGGTCAGACCCTGCCGCTGTATGTCATCATCTCCACCGGGCACTGCAGTGTTGAGCTGAAGTTTGCAAACCACTCGTCTGGCCCATCTTCCACCCCGAGCTCTAGAAACACAGCCCTGGCAGAGTACTTGTGGGAGTAAATATGATGTAACACAGTTGTCGAAAACATCCCCACCCCAAGGTTAAACAGTCCCCCCACGTGAGCTCACTGACGTGCTCCATCTTGAAATGTGAATTGGCCAGGACTTGTTTCAGGATTTATGGAATTATTTTTCATTTGCTAAGATGTCAGGCTCTTCCTGTTTCTAATTTCGGAATGTCTGCTGGAAGACTCCCTCACAAGAGTATCAGTGCGAGTGCTTAGACATGGGCCTATTTGAATACTGTGTGTACTATCATTTGTAAGTATTTGCTTACACCAGTCAGCATGCAGAAGGTGTTTCCATGGTATCTTTGCAGCATCAAAAGCAGGTGCAGCTCAGGGAGGTGATCCCATGCCCCGGGACAGTGGGATGTGCCGGCTGGGTCTCTGACATTATGCAGGTAAAACAAGCCGAAACCACTGTAGTGAGAGGGTTCTGGATCTAGATGGCAGCGTCTTCTGTTGCTAAGGAGATAAAAGGTGGAGAAAGTGTGCTGGGCCCCAGGAGGAGGACTCTCCCCAGGGAAGGTCACCGGAGGAGTCTCAGGCCTGGAAGGATGGTTGTTTTAGCTAAAGGTGTGCTTTGGAAATGCCCTGTTCCTCCTCCTTAGCATTAGGATCATTGCTGTTCGAAAAAGAAATCAAGTCACTATTGACAAATGATCTAGCCACCTAAGACAGAATTACCTCCTTGGCCATCTAAAGTGAGTTAGACGGCCCAAATCATCTGCTTATTCACATATTAAAAAAAACAAGCGCTCGTATTTTAATTTTCATTTTTGTTTTTATTAGTGCACATCAGCAAGTACACAATGATAATGTTCACCGTGGGGAGGTGGACAGGGATAGAACAGATAGAACATAGCTCAGTTTCCTGGTCTGTCCCTTGGAGATGCTGTCCTACCCCCTTGCTCCTGCCCTCCCTGTCTCCGTCCCCTCCCCATAGTCAATATTTTTTGTTTTTTGAGGTGGTCTCCGTGTGCAGTTCAGATTGGGCTGGAACTCACTATGTGGCTGAGGCCAGCTGGAGCTCACGGTGAGCCTCCTGCAGATGGTCCTCTCAACCTCCTTCCCAAGTTAAGGACAGTGGCTAATTGGCAGTGGAAAGCCAAGTCCCAGAGCAATTACACAAGTGTAATGAAGTGTGCTTTAGTGTCAGCAGGTAGGCAGAGGACAGATGCACGAGGGATGGTGGCCAGACATCTTGCAGCAGCGGCACGAGCTGCCAGAAGTGTTCCTGCACCCCGAGTTTCCGCTGTGGTCATCTGTCGCCAAGATTAACTCACTGTGTGGCCCAGGCTGGCCTCAACTGTGTGTGGTGATCCTCCTGCCTTAGCGTCCTGAGTGCTGACATTATAGGTGTGTGTGCCACCACACCCAGAAAAGACTATCCCTTCCTGTTATTTCAGAGCTAGGTTCTACCTGCATTCGAAGTTGGAAAAGTTTAAATGTACAGAATACAACGCTTCTGAATGTATTAAGGAGAAAGCCTTCCCCAGGGCCCCAGCAAGGGTAATTGTGTCTGGCCTGATTCAGGGGCTCACTCAGGAATCCCTGCTTCCAAAATGAGGGGAAAGAATCATCACTGGACTTCCGAGTGTCAACTTTGTCCTTGATTGTAGTTTTTCTTTTTTTTTAAATAAATAAATCAACTCTCAGCATCCCTTCTGGACAAGCAGTTTGTGTGTATGACCTGCAGACTCCAATATGATGTGTTGTTGTTGGTTTTTGCTTTTTGTTTTTGGTGGTTCTTTTTTTGAGACAGGGTCTCACTATGTGGCCCAAGCTGGCCTTGAATTTGCAGCAATCCTCCTGCCTCAGCCTCCCTGAGTGCTGGGATTCTAGGCATGTATCACCATACCTGGCCTACTAAGTGGTTTTTCTAAAAAGTTCTATAGAGATTTTAGAGGGGCAGGGATAGTGGACCCAAGAATGGGCAAAATCACTAAGAGGAAAAGCAGTTACATTTTTCTGGCAAATACTGCCATTCAGAGGAATGGATGGAACACAGAAGTACAGTGCAAGCTGCTATTTGGGCCGGTGCCTGTGCCCGGCACCATGAGGACTGTGTGGAAATCGGAGCCTCCGTCTCACTGACCACTTGTGAACAGATCTGTGACCCTCGTCAACTTATGTACCTGTACACTGAAGGCCTTGTCCAGCTGAAAATGTTTTAACTCTCATTCTGAGCCACAAGGCTTTGCCAAGAGAGATACAGAAATCACTCCGGGTTGTTCAGCAGTAGCAGACATAATAACACATAGAAGTATTATTTGGAAAAAGAGAAGCTTGGGATTGAATTTGCCTTTCTCGGGGACAGTCATTCCTTTTGGTCAATCCCTGATGACATTAAGAAGTGGATTGACTTAGCCAGTTGTGGTGGCACATACATCTAATTCCAGGCAAGAGGAGCCTGGATTTAAAACCCAGACTGAATTAGATTAGTCTACTTTTTTTTCCTACTTGGCCTAAAAATCCAAGAGTAGGTTACCAAGAGAGTATGGAAGGTACGTCACAAAAGGCCCTCAGAGACCTCTAGGCCACCCCAGAACTCAAGCAGCCAAAGGGAGTCATGGCATCTGCCTAACAAAGATCCCAAGGGTGGAGCAATCTCCGGAATGCAGTGGCTTATTGAGCATTTATTACATTTACAGCAAGACGGAAGGGAGCTCACCCAGCACACAAGGCCGCACCCTTCCATGACCAGAAGCTGGTGGCACTGCCAGGTGCTGGGTCTTTCTTAATCTCAGCAACACCATGATTACGTGGGCAGCACTGGAACTCAGGGCCATCGGAGGCCAGGGACTGAGCTGAGGAGCATCACAGGAGTTTGACACAAACAAATTCTGGTCATACAGGGGTGCACAAATAATACATGGGAATTCCATGGTGATAAAAACATCTTTTCTTTATGGTAAAAATAGGTTTTAGAAAATATAAATTTCTTAGCCAGGCATGGTGGTGCCTGCCTGTACTCCCAGCACTGGGGAGGCTGAGGCAGGAGGATCACTGGGAGTTGGAGGCCAGCCTGGGCTACATGGTGAGACCCTACCTCATAGCAGCAACCAACAGAGTCAAACCATGTGTATTTCTTTAGGAAACATGTCAGAGGAAAATAAATCGGAGGTTGAAGATGGACTTAAAAAGCGTGATGCCCCTGAGCCCACACAGCATCTTAGACTGGGGGGAGAGCGCTCGTTCCCAGCTTGTTGTAAACACACAGGAAGCCTGTCTCCAGGCATCCTGTTGCCTCCCCAGGGGAGGCGCCCTTTAGGGCCCCTACGTGAGCGTCTCTCGTGGCCTGGGCACGGGATCCTTTCTTGAAGCCTCCAGGGCAGAAGCTGTAGCTAAGGACCCAGCGACCCAACCCATGTGTGCAGGGGGGAGTGGGTGCCGGAAGAGAGAGGAGAGGGGCCGCACCCCTCCCCTGCAGAAGGCCGGGGCGGGCAGCTTGCTCCTTTTCCCTGTGGCCGCTGGAGTCCCCGGAGCCCGGAGCCCAGGCTGCGCTCTCTGGGGTCCGCGCCGGGAGCTGCGGAGGGGCGGGACCCGGCGCGCTGCGCCCCGTGACTCGCAGGAAGCCGGGCGCCCATCCCAGGTCTCTAAGCTCATTGCTCGGCTCTGCCTCGGCGACCACAGGAGGCGAGAAGTGAAAGAGAGAAAGAGCCGCCGGGAAATTAAACCTGCAGCGCACGGCCACGAATTCCCCCCAGTCGGAGCCAGCAGCTGGGAGATGCAAACAAGGAGGCAGAGGGAGGAGGAGGAGAAGGCTGGCGCAGCAGCCGCCCCGGCGTTTAGACAAAGGAGGCTGCCGATCGGCTTCTAAGCTCTGCCCCAGGACCGAAGCTGCAGCTCTGGTCTCGGGATGAAGCCCACTATGCCCAGAGCGGCCTTCGGGGCGCAGGGGTGACTGAGCCATGTCCCGCTGCAGCCTCCAGGACGAGGAGGAGGAGAGAGGACTTACAGACTGCCAGGCACTCGGACACCAGCCCTCTCCGAGGCATGCCTTCGTCCGTGCGTTACCTCTTCATAGTGACCGTGTCCACCGTCCTCGTTTTCATCGTGTTCTACATCTCCAACTTTGCGGGTGACCAAAGCCACCAGAGGCTGAACAGCTCGGATGCTCTGCTGCTGACTCAAGTCTGCGCGCCCTTCGCCAGGGACGGGAAAAGCCCATCGCTGTGGAGAAGCAGACTGGTCATCCCCGAGAACCATAACTGCGAGCAGTACCTGGGCCAGGGCCACTACATCACGGCCCCCTTGTCCCAAGCAGAGGCTGAATTCCCTTTGGCGTACATCATGGTCATCCATCACCACTTTGACACCTTTGCAAGACTCTTCCGGGCTATTTTCATGCCTCAAAATATCTACTGTGTGCACGTGGATGAGAAGGCGACTGCTGAATTCAAAGATGCGGTGGAACAGTTGCTGAGCTGCTTCCCCAACGCCTTCCTGGCCTCCAGGATGGAGCCGGTGGTCTACGGTGGGATTTCCAGGCTCCAGGCTGACCTGAACTGCCTGAGGGACCTGGTGGCCTCCAAGGTGCCCTGGAAGTATGTCCTCAACACCTGCGGGCAGGATTTCCCACTGAAGACCAACAAGGAGATAGTCCAGTACCTGAAGGGATTCAAAGGGAAGAACATCACCCCCGGGGTGCTGCCCCCAGCGCACGCGGTGGGGAGGACTAAGTTTGTGCACCGCGAGCACCTGGGCCAGGAGCACTCCTATGTGATTAGAACCTCGGCACTCAAGCCGCCGCCGCCCCACAACCTCACCATTTATTTTGGCTCAGCCTATGTCGCACTGTCCAAAGAGTTTGCCAGCTTTGTCCTCCGTGACCCGAAGGCTGTCAGTCTGCTCCAGTGGTCCAAAGACACTTTTAGTCCTGATGAGCATTTCTGGGTGACGCTCAATAGGATTCCAGGTATGTGAGATTCTGTCTTGTGCTGGAAGGAGGCACACGGGCCAGGGATCAACCAACCATGCATGGCACACAGCTGGACCTGTGCGGGATGCTGAATGGGTGCTGACTGTGTGTGTGTTTATTTTGGTGCAGTACTGGGGATTGACCTCAAGCCTGCTTTAGCACTAAACTGTGTCCTCACCTTTTTTTATTACTGTACCCCCACCCTGTTTTCTTTTGAGATAGCATCTCACTAAGTTGCCCAAGCTGGCTGCAAACATGATCCTCTTGCCTCTGACTCCCAGGTAACCAGCTGGGCTTGCAGACGTGTGCCACCATACCTGGCTGTACAGAACTTGCTGGTCTTCCCTAAACCACATCGTGCAGCACCCACCCACCTGGTACCTACGATGTGGGAGGTGTTCTAGGTCGTCTGGAGATGCCTGAAAGGTTGTGAGGGGATGTGGGTAGGTTGTCTCCGTCCTACAGAAGGAGCTCGAGGATCTTCAAATAGTGTCCTCCCAGTTGAGTCTTGGGCCCCATCCCGCAGGAGCACGGGTTATGTTGTATTGGAAGAAGTTGCCATTTTTTAAAAGTCAGAAGTATAGAATGACCACGTGCAAAAAATGTAGTTCTTGCCTTGGTGCTTTCTGACTGCAGAACATTCTCCCCGGGCTGGGTCACTCCAGAACAGCACCCCGTGTTTGATCCGTAGCTTATCACATCCTTTTGCCTGGATCCTCTTATTAGATCTTGGCCTGCACAGGTATTTCCATCTCTCGACCCACACCATGGTATCTGTCTCCCCCAGTCTGCGCCCAGCATCTTTGCCCAGCCACCCTTCTACCCACCCCTACAACCCCGCAGCCTCTCACTGTCCAGTCTCAGCTGTCAGTGGATGGCAGCACTGACCACCATCAACCAGTGTGCAGCCCCTTTAAAGATCAGATCACACAAGTCCTAGTGGCACATGCTTGTGATCCCAACACTCAGGAGGCTGAGGCAGGAGGCTTGCCACGAGTTCCAGGTCAGCCTGGGCTACATAGATAGTTCAAGGACAGCCTGAACTATATAGCAAGACCCTGCCTCAAAAAAGCCAGAGAGACAAACAAGAAGCCAATTGCCATCTGGAATGATTCTGTTTACTGATATTTGCATAGCTCTGTGGTTTGACATCCTCTCTATGAGCCCCGTGAAACTGAGGTCATGTTTTTATCTTGTCAATCGCTACTTCCCCAGCGCTGTGAAAACATAGTCTGTGCTCCATAAATACATACTAAATGGGCCAGTGAGGAGTAAGTAGCAAAACTGAGGCTTTACCACCACCCCACACCCGTCTCCCTAAGACCCAGGGTGATGAAAAATACTTGGATTCGTGCATGTATCGTGTAATATCTGTTCTTTAAAAAAAAAATAGGTGCCAGCCGGCATGGGGGCCCCATACCTGTAATCCCAGCAGCTGGGAGGTTGAGGCAGGAGGATTGCTGTGAGTTCAAGGCCAGCCTGGGTTACTCAGAAAACAAAAAGACAATATAATAAATAAATAAATAAGTAAATGTATGTGTGTTAGTTCAGATAAATGAGACCCCAGGAAAAACTTCTTTCTTTGTTATCAAAAATATTTTTTACCTTTACTAGTTTCTGAGATGGACCTTTTTTTTTTTTTTTTTTAAATATGGAAAGCGTGATAGGATTTCTTTGGAAAGAAGCAGCGTACTTTGAACTCAATGAGAAATACTGAGCGGGTCTTTAATGAACCAGACAGCATTACTGTAGCAGAAAAAAGCCATCATTGTTCTGGATGCTGGGGGGCTGCCAAGCTGGAAATGCTGGTGAGTGCTGGGGGCTAGGCAGGGCCTGTGATGACACACAGGCCCACGGCCTCTGGAAAATTCTGCCTTTGGTCCCAGGTGACCTGCCCGGCCAGCTGCCAGCTCCTCTGGTTTGCTAACTTTCCTCCCAATGTGGCCACCTTTGGAGGTAGTGTTTGGTATTTAGAAGCTGCCGTTCACGTTTAAATCTGTATTGTCTTTCTATTTCCACTGTTGCCTTCAAATTCTTTTGGGTTTGCTCCAGGCCACAAACTGCCTTAGGTGCTGCCAGGAAGGTATTTGTGTAATCCAGCCCAAGTCTGGCTTGTCACTTGGGGGGAGGGGGGAGAAGCCCAAGTTTTTGTTGGTGTTCAGAATAGTCAGGGGTTTCTATACTAGAGAATGTTCCCTTAGTCCTGAAAGATCAGTATAGGGAAATCAAGGGCAAAAGAAGCCTCCTCTTCTCCTTAACTACACTATCTCTGTCGTAGTTTTATCCAGTAGCCCTGATGGGAAACGAAGCCTGATGCCTAAAGCCAGGTACCTGTATTCCCAGCTAGTCTGGAGGCTGAAGCAGGACAATCTCTTGAGTCCAGGAGTTCAAGGACAGTCTGGGCCATGTAGAGAGTCCCCATCTTGAAATAAAAATAAAAAAGAAGGAAAGGGAGAGACGAGGAGAGCAGGACAGAGGAGAGGAGGGCGGGAAAGAAGGAAGCTGATTCCACCCAGGAGGGAGCGTGTTTCTGGCTGTAGGCTTGTGGCCCGGCATGTTGGCTTTCCCCACTCTCCAAAACAGTGTGACCCAAGATGGCAAGGAGCCCATGGATTCACACTCCGTCCCCAACCTCAGGGCAGGGTCCAGGGTGGGGGAAGCCCCTCCCTGCCCCCACTGGGCCTTTCTGTACAGAGGACACAGTGCCCAGAGCCTGCTGAGCCTCCGGAAGTTGCAGGACAGTCTCGGGAGGAAGCCAAGAGGGCTGTGGGCAGCCAGGGTGCCAGGCTGATTCATGGGGAAAGTGCCAGGACAATGTCTGTTTCCTGGGGTTCCCCCCTTTTCTCCCTTAGTTTCTTGTAACACCCTGGTTCCCAGAGAGAGGACATCCTGCTGGTAGGCGGGGCTTTCCTAGGGCCAAGGAAGCAGAGAGCAAATTATTCCTTGCCCTGTGTTTTGTTTCCAGAAGGCCCTTCTTTTTACTTGCTTTTTGTTTTCCGTGGTTTTGGGGTTTTTCCAAGGCGGGGTCTCACTGTGGAGTTCAGGATGGCCTTAACTCATTACATAGCCCAGCCTGACCTTGAGTTTGTGATGATCCTCCTGTCTCAGCCTCCCAAGTACTGGGATCACAGGTGGTACCACAGCACCTGGCGCCCAGATTGCCTTTGGTCCCTTCTGTTCCCTGTGTTCACACCACATAACAGACCTTTTAAAATGCGTGAGTACAAAGAGCCTTGTTCATCCCCCATCAGAGTTACCTTCTCCCTTGGGCAGGAAGGTCCCCAGCACCAGAGGTGCTGCTCAGCGAGCAGTAGGTGCTTGTCTAACACCAGGGAGGCCCTGGGCTCCTCCCTAGAGTGGAAAAAATAACAATAATAAAAATATCACGAGTTGAGATGCCACAAAAGTAGTCATATTCTATGATCTTATCCTCCTCCTATAAGTCTGGAAAAACTAAAATCCTCCTAGGCTGCTGTGGTTGTGTATTCCTGTACTTAGAGCATTCTGGGAGGCTGAAGCAGGAGGAACCCAAGTTCAAGCCCAGTCTGAGCAATTTAATAACTTAGTAAGATTTTGCCTCAAAAATAAAAAATAAAGAGGGGTGGGGATGTAGCCCACTGTGAAGGTCCTGGGTTCCCCAGGAATTAAAAATAATGTAAGTAGGCTTGGTGGCACACACCTGTAATGCCAGCACTCAGGAGGCTGAGGCAGGAGGATTGTTGCAAGTTTAAGACCAGCCTGGGCTACAGAGTGAGCTCAGAACCAGGCTGAACTGCACAGTGAGACTTTCAAAAGACCCCCCTCCTCGCAAAAAAAGGAACACTAGAAAAATACACAGGACAATTGCCAAACGCAGCAACTAAAAGAAAAGATAAATATCAGGTTAAAATCCTAAAGGCAATGAAAGCATGCTAGAACTGTCATATATCCTTTTAGAACATGCTAGAACACATTAAGACAATGATGGGAGACAGATAAGAACAAGATGAAACAGAATTAGGAAAGAATCTAGGAATGAAGAGATAAAACTTCAGACTGAAAGGAGGAGAGATGTAGTTGGGGGTAGAAAACTTTGTACCACTAAAAAAGAAATATTGCAAGGAGAGGCCACAAGATCTTTGGGGGAACCCCCCCCCCCAGCTCTTCTGCTTCTTGTCCAGCCCTTCTCAGGCTGGGGTCCCTGATATCCAGAGGTGGGAATTGAACCCAGGGTCTCCACGAGCAAGGTAAGAGTCCTGCCACCAAGCCAGACCCTCGGGGGCTGTGCTCTCCTCTTGTGACATTGTTGGCTTCCCCGAAGCCCCCGCGGAAGCCCCTGTGGTCCCCCACAATTCAGCTGTCTGCCTTCCCAGCAGCACCGGCTCTGGGGAGACAGGCTGCTTGGGCTTGGCCTTGGCTGGGTCCCTCATGGCCTCGGGCTGTGTGTCTGAATTTACCATCTGTCACTCTAGGGCTGAAGCTGTTTCCTGGCAAAGGACTGTTTTTCTTTGCCTCTCCCTTTCCCCTCCAGTGTATGTATTTTGAAGCCTCTTTGTCAACTTGGTTCCCTTGACCTCGGAAGGCACCGCTGTGGGTCACATTTCCTCATTTTTTTCGCATCTAAAAATAGTGCGTTTCCCACTTTGATTTATTTTGCTTTTTGAAGTGTCATTTTTTTATTTAGACGTGCACATTCTTAGGCAGGGTTTTTAGGACTTTTTAGGATTCCACGTGTCAGAAACTCAGTTCAGAATAACTGAAACAAACACCAGAACTTAGCAGCTCACATACTGAGGTGCCCAAATAAAGCTCGATCAAGGATGCAAACAGAATTAAGGACCCCTTCTTATTGAGTCCTCTCTAGGAGTGATCAGCCACGGCAGAAGGGAGCGTACTGAGCATGGGCTTCCACACTGGAACCAGTGAAGTCTCAGGCAAACCAGGGTGAGCTCACTTCCTGTCTCTGCTGCTTGCTGGCGTGGCTTCTTGTGGGCTGAGGCTCCCCACATGGTATGAGAGACGCCCAGAGACATGGCATCTTGGTACACTTGGTGGTCTCTTTTGTTTTGATTTTTGAGACAAGGGCTTGCTATGTAATTCAGGCTGGCTTGAACTCACTGTGGAACCCAGGTTGGCCTCAACCCCACCCCCCTCAGCGATCCTCCTGCCTCAGCCTCCCCAGTGCTGGAGTTAAGGCTGTGTGCCACCAGGTTTGACTGATTAGTTGAACAGCAGGCATTCCTGGGGTAAAGGAGGCTTTTTTCCCCCTGATGGTTGCAGCAATCGCTTAAAGGAACCTCTTATGGCTCTTATTTGGCCCCTAGTCTCACGGGGACTGAAGGATGCTGAGTCACCTTCTTGGTCCCTTCCTTTTCCTGGGAGCAGCTGGTTCCTCCCAGTCCTGCAGGGCAGACAGAAGCTCCTGCCTGCTGCTTGAGACTTGCTAATGATAGGACCCCAGGATTTTAGAGGGAAAGAAATATGCGTGGCTGTAACTACTCAAGGCAACTTTGATTCTGAAAATCCTCATTAATTCCCATACTTTTATGGGAAAGGCATGATCCCATAGCCAGGCTCCTTCCTGGATTACAGGCATTTTTAAATAGTAATGTCACTTCCATTTATTTGGACAGTACTTAGCTTATAGGGGTATGCAGAGTCACCTTTGATCCTCATAAAAACTGCCTAGAAGAGTACTCAAGTTCCCACTGTGCTGGCATAGATTAAAATACAGGAGTTGTCCAGAGACAAATACCTTGTAGCCCAGAAACAGAAGTAAACAGAAGCGTGGTGGTGCATACCTGTAGCCTCAGCACGGAAGGAGGCTGAGGCAGGAGGATCTTAATGGTCAAGACCTGCCTGGGCTCTTGTGTGAGATCCTAACCCAAACAAACAAACAAAAAAAGGGTTGGAGATGTAGCTCATTGCAAAGGTCCTAGTTTCAAACCCCCGTGATGCAGAAAGAGAAAGAAAGAGAAAGAGAAGAAGGCAGAAAGGAGGGTAAGAAGAACAGGAAAGAAGGGAAGGAAGGAAAGAAAGATTGACTTAGGGAAGAGAGACACACTTATTTCCAGTCGAGCCTGGTTTTATTCATTACTCAGTTACTGCAACAGCTGCGTGCATTGAGAAGGTGAAACGGAGTGAATGCTAACCCTCAGGAAATCCAGGGAAGGTTTATAAAAGGACCCACAGGTGAGTTTCCTCTTTCTTCCTAATGGCTCATTTCCCCAGAAGAGCAGATGTTTCAGTTGGTGCTGAAATCCACGCTGTGCACGTGAGGGGTGAGGAGGAGCCGAGTGTGCTGTGAGCACCCAAACTCTGAGCTTCCCGGAATTCAACTCTGTGAGCTCTGTGAGCTCAAGGATAGACCCCTCCCACCCCTCCTCCTCCTCTCCTCTCTTCTCCCCTTCAGTCCCTTCTGGGCTTTCTGCCCCACCCCTCCTTCTCCTCCCCCTTCTCCCCTCCCCTTCCTTTCCCCCTCCCCCTCTCATCCCTGCTGATTTCCCTGGAATGAAGCTGGTGCCTCAGGCTCCCAGGCCCAAACTGGATCTCAGTCCTGACTTTTCTATCGCACAGCCCTGTGACTTGGTGTCCACAAAGCTTGGTCTGGACGAGGGTGTGGAGCACTCTGGGAAAAGTTCAGCCTTGAAGTCAGGCTGCAGGAATTTGCATCCTGACTCTGCCCTTGATGAACTGGGTGACTGACATGTGTGACCCAGTTTCTCCATCTGTAAAATGAGAAAAAAAAAATGATCATAGGCAAACATACTGCTAAGTTTCTGTTAGTTCAGCAAACAGAATAGTTTGTGCTGTGGTTGTTTGATTGTTCATTTTTTACACCTTGATTTTGCAACTTGAACAACTACTTGTAAGTTAACGATATGTAATTTATCAACTAGTAGGGGCTGGGGTTTAGCTCAGCACCATAAGCACCTGCCATGCAAGCAGGCGGTCATGAGTTCAATCCCCGGTACCAATAAAAAAATGAAAAAGACAAAAAAAAAAAAAGAATAATTTATCAACTAGTGATTTCTTACTGTTATTTTTTGAAATTCTGTATTATTTCTACCTTTTTTTGTGGGGCTCGAATGAGTTAGAGTAATGCTCAGGGCATACTTTGAGTGTTAGGATGCAGCCATCAGTAACAGTAGCATTATGTGCCAGGTGTGATGCCACACATCTGTAATCCCAGCACTTGGGAGGCCGAGGCAGGAGGATCGCCATGAGTTTGAGAGTTTGAGGCCAGCCTGGGCTACATAGAGAATTCAAGGCCAGACTGAATGACATAGCAAGACTGTTTTAAAAAAACAAAACAAACAAAACAACAACAACAACAACAATTTAAAAATTTGTAGGCACTCACCATATTTTTCAGTTAGACTTTTTGGAAGTGCTTAACGTAGTACCAGGTATAACCCTGCCTCTTACCACTGGTCACAGCTATATTTCTGGTGCTATCCTCCATCTCTCTTCTCTGATGGTAGTCTAATTTCTTCCAACTGGGTTCCCTGACTCCATTCCTGCCTTTTTGTGTTTTCTTTCTTTTCTTTTCTTTTTCTTTCTTTCTTTTTTTTTTTTTTTTTTTTTTTTTTGAGGAGGTTTCGAAACATGGTCTTGCTACATACTTCAGGCCAGCCTTGAACACTTGGCAAATCCTCCTGCCTCAGCCTCCCAACTACTGGGATTACAGGCATGCACACCCACACCCAGCAAGCGACCTGGTCTGCTTAATCCGTCCTCTCCACCCCTCTTGTACTTTTAGGATCTGGTTTACAGTCACTCTCTTCCTACCATACTATGCCATTATCAGCCTGCGGAGCTGGGGTGCGTGTTCCTAGCAACCTTCTAGACAGAGCTTCTGGGGCCACAGCCTCACGTGGTCAGATTTATCTCCCTTAAACACACAAGCTTTAGCCTGGCTTCCTTCCCACTCCATGCATCTGGGGCCCCAAGAGCCCGGCACTCTGCCGATCCCCGTGCTGGGCCCTGGGTCCTGAGTTTCACTGCCCTTAAGGCTTGGTGACACCTCAGAGCCTGTCCACCTTCTTTAGCTGGTGCTTACTAAGAGAAGCAGCCACTGGAGCAAGAGGAATGCTGGGAGGCTTGGAGACTGCGTGACATCTCCACATGTCACATTCCCAAGGGGCTTTTCCCAGGGGGATGCTGGCTACATTTTCCCATCAGACGCCAAGCCTCCATGTAGCATGCATAAACTACTCCAAACATGCCCCAGATTTGCTGAACAGCTGAGATTGCCAAACCCAGGCACAAAGTTCTACCTTCCTGCTTCAAACCCGTCCATGGTGCAAAGTGTAGGGGAAAAAATCACTTTTCTCCCAGCTAAGGGGCGAAGCTGTCTAACAGCTGTTTTCCTTGTAAAAGGCAGATGAGGTCAGAACACTAGGAAGGGATGATGATCAGAGGCTGAAGCTGGCGGACTCTGAATTATGAATTAATTTGTCATAGAGACTTTGAGCTACGACTTCAAGATGACGAAAAGGCCCTCCTGCCGCCAAGTAGGCTGAAGTTCACTGCTTTGCAAATCCCGCTTCGGGAATCCTGTGTTGAAATGGGTGACTCTGCCCTTGTGTTCTTAGTTCCCGGTGCTTAGACGTGAGACCTGCGCACAGCGGAGCTTTAGGACACACAGAGGCGGGAAATGCAGGTCCTCTAGGCACCCTCCTCCTCCGCCCGTCTCAGCTCAGAGTCATCCCTGAGCGGATGCATCCTGAGCCCTTGCCAGGCTCTCGGGTCCTCGCCCACGTCCCCTCTGCCTTTGGAAGTCTCCCTACTCCTGTCTGGACCTGTTGCCTGTCCCCCGCCTCCTGCTTCCTCCCCACAGCCCGCTTCTCAGTCACCAGGCCGCTCTTCCTGCTGGCTTCAGGGTGGCAGCCCCAGCCCTCATCAGAATCTCTGGCCTGGGTTCAGCATCTCCTGAGAACCTTCCCATCCTCAGTACCACGGTCCTCAGCTCCAGATCACCGGACCCGTCTATGCCTCCATCCAATGGCTTTTTCAGACCCAAATCTCCATTCTCAAAGCATTCCTACACAGGGAGCGTGGGGGTGCACATCTCACTCTCAGTGCTCTGGGAGGCTGAGTCAGGAAGATAACAAGTGTGAGCCCAGCCTGGGAAACTTAGTGAGAGACCTGGGGATGGAGCCGAGGGTGAAGGTCCTGGGTTCGATCCCCAGGACCGCCGAAAGAGAAAACCAAAACACAAAGCAACAAATCTAACACTGGTCATATTCTTCGCCTTGAGGCATAGTTCTAAGAAGAGCATTCCCAATCCAAACCTTTCCGTGGATAGCAATGACTTAGTGACTCATTTGGTGTAAACATCTCAACACCATGCATTGGCTCTGTGGGCTGTCATCTCCGGGTCACCTCCTGCTAGTCCCTGCTGTGGACCTGCCGGGAAGGGTCTGAAAACCCACTGTGCCTTGATGCCTGCTGGGGTCCTCTCTTCCAGCACCCTCTTTTGGTCCAGCATCCTCCGTTATTTCCACTTAAGCCATATAGGCACTGCTCGGTTATCACGATCAATTATCATCTTGCAAACTTTTCCTGACCTCCTCGGTTTTACACCTTTGTCACACTTAGTTGTAACTCACTATTGCTCACTAGTCTTCGCATTACAACCACAATGTGAATGTCACATTTCCTGGGCTGACTATGATCTCGTTGGGGTCTTTTTCATGGACAGCCTCACAGGTGAGGAGGACCCGGTGGGCTGACAGCAAATATTCATTGAATCAAGTGGAAATAATTTTGAATATGTTGGTGCCCCCTTGACACTGCTGCCCGGTGGATTGCAAATCACCACCACCATTGCCCCCCACACACACACACACAGGGACATGCATGCACACACACACAACCTAGATTATTTTGCCAGCTCCTGAGCATCCTCTTCAGACAGCTTCTCCCAGCTGTGTTCAGTCTTTCCTGGACGTTCCTGGAGCTCCCTGGCCCTGGGTGACAGCAATAGATCTTCTCACCATCCAGTCTTTCCATCTTGGGAGTTTCTCTACGCCTGTGGGTGGCTACCCTCAACCTAGCGTGCTTGCATCCCAGATGCTTATCAACAGTGCCTTACTCTGCACCAAGGAAGTAAAGAAAGAACAGACCAACCACTGGGTGCTTGCTTTGAAGACCAGATCTGAGAGATTTTATAAGTCTGCCTTCCTGATGGAATTAACCCATCAAAGGATGGGTTATGAAGCAGCCTTGCTGTAAGAGTTCATGATTTTTGCCTCCTGAGTCTCGCAGTGGACAATTTTCAGCCTTAGACAGTTATAGCCAGCCTGTAATCGTAGCACTTTAGAGGCCAATGCAGGAGAACCATACCAAGTTGGGAAGACCTTGTCTCAAAAAAAAAAAAAAAAAAAAAAAAGAAAGAAAGAAAGAGAAGATTATAGCCAAAGCAAAAAAAAAGTCTTGCTTTCCTAATAAACTGTTGCTTCCTGGGGCTTCTCTATGCCCATTCTACACACAGCCTGTCTTTCTCCTCCCCTCTGACCTTCTTAAAGCATTTCCAGATGAAGCCATGAGACCCAGAGGTTTTCCCTAGACACAGTTGTCTCGATCCACCTTCAGTGTTAGGTTTCTGGAGGATGGGTGCACGGAGGTTGCACTTTAGCGCCTTTGTCCCAGAGCTCTGTTACTTCCATGATACTCATCTCCCATGATCGTTCTTACCCAGATCAGAAAGATCAGACTCTGCTGCTGGGGGGCGGAGGGGGGGGGGACAGAGTTCTTTCTGAGTAGGCCGGGGAACTTGAGTGGATTTGGCTCCGGGCCGAGGGTCAGCCAGTCTCTGTTTTTGGACATTTCCTGTTTCATCTGCTCTGCATCCTTCTCCCTCTGCAACCCAATCAAAGACTCAGCTCCTTCTAGCTCTTGGGACTTTACAGAAGGGCACTCTGGTCCCACATGGAAACTGCCTTCCCCACAGCCCCACAGGCCTCACTGGCTGAGGGGTGATCTTTGGGGCAGCCTGGTCGCTCTGCTCCCAGGACACTGGTCAGCCTGCACCCTTCCTGACCTCCCTAATGTATCTCCTGTCTGTTAGGCGCCCCCTTTCCAGCTTCCCTGGCAGCTACTCTAACCCAAGCCTCCTGAATCCAAGTGCCCTATAGAAACAGCCTTCTCTTTATCCCGAATGAGGAATCATCATAGCCTTTAAACTTCAAAGGGGCCACAGAGAGAATCCTACCATTGTACTGATTTGGAAACTGCGATCCAAAGCGATCAAAGGTGGATTGTCCTGCTCCAGGAAATGAATTTCTAGCCCAACAACTTATTTATTATAAATGTTAACATAAGCATCCCCAGTCACAAAATCCAGTATTTTAAGTCACATGTTGTGTGAGGAAGGGGATTTGAGAGACTCAACAGCACAACAATTCTCACCGCGTTGGCTCCTCCTGTTATGATTTAGGTTGTTACTAAAAGCTCCCAGAGTCCGTGGGGAACACCTCCCTACTTGGTATGACTTCATACACTTTTCGTGGTCTGCTGTGATGCCATCACATCTCACGTGACACCCCATGCCTCGATGAGGGGTCACGTTGATTTTTCACACACTGGAGAGTTAGTGATGGTTTGCATACATCTTGTTACCACATCCATGGTTGGAATATTTCTTCCCCTTTCCCACTGATCAATTACCGAGCAGTGTATAATCGGTGATGCCTCTCAGCAAAGATTCTCAGTCTGGGTGTTGACAGGACTGACAGTATCTAGGGCAAACAATTCTCCTGTTTTTCCCAGACCTTCCCCAGCAGTTTTAGTCCGAATCAGTGCTCTAAGAACCCCTCAGTCCTGAGCAGGGCAGGGTACTCAGTCAGCTTCACCATCTGCACCCCCATTCAGGTACGAGTGAAAAATGAGTCCCCCGAGTATTTCCATTTTAAGAAGCGTCCCCTATCAGTCAGCTGGGAAAGATGCTCTTGGAAACCACTCCGATTAGACAGACAGCTGCCTTGGGAAAGCCACATCCTACCAGGCTGGCCAGGCCGACTCAAGCAGGCCAGCTGGGCCCAGGCTGTGCACACACATTCCCCAGGTGTTTGCTGATGGGGTGGAGAATTTAAGGATGGCCTCTGAAAGGGGGATGGGTAGCCGGCCTGGTGGTGCACACCTGTAATCTCAGCATGTGGGAGGCTGAGGCAGGAGGATCGCTGTGAGTTTGAGTCCAGCCTGGGCTACAAAGTGAAGTCAAGACCAGCCTGAACTGCATAGTGAGACCCTGCCTCAAAAAGGACAAACAAAACAAAAAAGAAAGGAGGGTGGGTAAAGAATAAATTTGATCTAAAGCCACTTTAAGGTGTGGAGAATCAAATGCAAACTGCATCTTCCATGAAATATAAACACAGGGCACACCTTGTAGACAAATATGTTCCAGCTTTTATTTCTAGGGAAGCCAAAGATACATCTGCTTTTTTTGGGAAATTTATTCGAGCACTCTGCTCCAGCAGTCTAAAGTCAAGCAAACTAGAGGCCCTCTGGGAAAGAAGCTGATTAAAGAATGCATTAGATAAACTGAAAACAAGTCAAGGATTAAGTAGGGCTATTAAAATTAGAAACTGAAGGAAATCGCCACCCTTTTTTATTTTTCTTTTTTTCTTACTTGATTCTGGGAGCTGAACCCAGGGCTTTCACACCGAGCTACATTCCCAGCCCTTTCTTTTTCGTAACCAAGTCTGACAAGATTGCTAAATTGCCCAGGCTGGGCTCAAACCTGTGACCCTCCTGCCTTAACCTCTGAGAGTATTAGGGGGAAAGGCATGGGTTACCATACCCAAGTCTGATCTCTATCTTAGGACTGTTATGTTTCCATTTATTTGAAAATATTCACAAGCACACGACATAGAATCCCCAAGATACAGATCTCTGGCAGCAGGTGCATTGTAAATACTGTCCCAGGCGCTGGGAGTATATCTCAGAGGCAAAGAGAGAGGCTCTGGATTCATTCCCAGCCCAGCTACCACCGCCACAACAAAAGAACGAGCTGGTGGCATTTGGAGGTAGTTAGTGTGAGCAGAAGACCTGGAAGAATACCCAGATGGGGACACCTCACATATTTTCTGCGGGAGTTTGCAGCCCTCTTTGTCAGAGAACACATTTTCAAGTAGACAGAAGTGGCTTTGAAAGACAGTTGCCTATTCTCTTAAAATACTGAGCAGAGCAAAGCACACATAAACGTTTTGGATCATGTTTTTTGTTTTTGTTGTCGAGAAGGAATGAAGAAAGCGGGGTAGAATGATCCAGAAGCAGATACAGAAGGCTTTGTGCACACATATGGGGACCCTTTGTACTGCTCATTTGAGAGACTATGTCACTGAGAAAGCCGCACATAAATGGCATAGCTGGGTTTAAACCCCTGTGGCTGAGTCCAGGAGGTCTCAACCCCGGCTGTGTAGCTGTTGCCCTCCATAGCACTCTGTGGGGAGCTCCAGCAGGTGCCTGTTGGAAGCAGGCAGGTCACACGCGTCCTATAGCACAGGCACAATGGGACAGAGGTGGGAATGCATGACGCTATCCAGAGCAGGGAGTGAGAATCATGCTGCTCATGCTGGGAGCTCTGGGGAGCAGAATGACCCCCATATGCACAGCTGCTGGGAATCACCAAGTCTACCTAGGAGTGTGTCCAGGGTGCTGAGGGTGTGAGCTGAGTTTACCAACACGGAAGGGTGGGGGAGAAAAAGGAAGAGCGATTTTAAGATTTGTGCGATATCAGTGCAATGCATTGGTCTAAGCTTTTGTCACATCTTGCCTCTTTCTCTCCTGCTTCTC
The DNA here is from genome assembly GCF_034190915.1 of Cavia porcellus. Taxonomy (NCBI): domain Eukaryota; kingdom Metazoa; phylum Chordata; class Mammalia; order Rodentia; family Caviidae; genus Cavia; species Cavia porcellus. Next base: position 15,533,479 of record NW_026947496.1, read on the forward strand.
CTTTGTGATGGAATTGAACCCAAGGCCTTGCACATGCTAAGCAAGTGCTCTACCACAGAGTCACACCCCAGTGCCACATTGGCCTCCTTGAATCCCCAAATAGCCGTGTGAGGTCAGTGTTCTTTTCTTTTCTTTTTTCTTTTTTTTTTTTTTTTTTTTGTCTTTTTCCTTTTTATTGGACCAGGAATTGAACTCACGACTGCCTGCTTGCAAGGCAGGCGCTTATGCCGCTGAGCTAAATCCCCAGCCCTTAGGTCAGTGTTCTTAACACCTCCATTTTACAGAACAAGACAGGGAACCGAGATACACAGAGTGTTTTGCTGCCTCCATGTCACTGGCATCCAACCCTACCCTGGCACGGCTGGGCCCTGCCTAGAGAGGCTGGTCCACTCCTGAGACCCTTGTCACCTCCAGCCCAGCCAGGGGTCAAGAGGCACCAGGACAGGTCTGTGCAGGCACTTTCCCACTCATACAAGGTGCTATGAGGTAGCTTCTGTTACCTCCACATCCCAGAAAAGGAAACTGAGGCAGAGAGTGCCAGTTCCTCATCCAAGCTCTTTACAAATCCACCACTTGGCCTTGCAACCCAGACATGGGCCTTGAATGGGCGACCTTACTGTTTTTCTGGAGGGGGCTTGTACTTCCTTAGCAATGATGCAGGCTTGAGCAAGGATTGCAACAACTCTGAGGTTGCAAAATTTAACCCTGCAATTCAGATCTGGAGCAGAGATGGGTTAACATTAGCCTGTGGGTGCACTGCCCTCGAGCCAAGTGGTTGAAAACAAAATCAAAATCATGCATGAAGAGCTTCACAACTCAGAGCCCCTAAGAGAAGTTATGTGAAAACACAGCCTCCTGTTGCTATGGCCACATCTGTAGTTGTGACAGAGACTGAATAAATGGACCACAGCCCGATACTTGCGACCTGGCCCTTTCCAGAACAAGTGATGACACCTGACATACAAGCATGTGATAAATATATTTGCCTCACTTTTTTGTATTTTGTCTATTTGTTTTGTGTTTTGTCTTTTTGAGACAGGGTTTCACTACATGGTACAGGCTGGCCTTGAACTGACTTTGTAACCCAGGCAGGCCTTGAATTTACAGGACTCCTCCTGTCTCAGCCACCTGCGTGCTGGGATTATAAGCATGCACCACTATGCCTGGTTTTGTCTCGAATTTTTGAGAAGGAAGTTATGTCACAATTGAGAACTTTGTAGGTAACTAAAGCCTACCCTTTTGGGGACAAAACGATTAATTTTAAAAGTGAGGGATCCTGGAGTGCAGCTCAGTACAAAAGTGCTTGCTCAGCAGGTTGGGTTCAATCTCTAGCACTACAGAGAACAAAAAAAAGGAATGAATATATTTTTAGAAATGCCTTTTAAAATAAAATTTGGAGTCGGGTATAACAACACATACCTGTAAATACCAGCCCTCGGTAGGCTGAGGCGGGAGGACCACTGGCAATTTGAGGCCAGCCTGGGTTACATAGTGAGCCCAGACTACATATCAAGACCCTGTGTCAAAAACTAAAACAAAAAAGCAAAAAGCAAAAACAAACCTAATGGAATAAACAATAGAATGCAATATGCAGAATAGCTATTAATACATTTCTACTTATTTCTATCTCACATTTTGTACTCTGCTTATTATTGTTGTAATTTATTTATTTTTTTGAGATAAGGTCTCACTATGTAGTTCGAGCTGGGCTTGAACTCACTGTGTAGCTCAGACTGACCTTGAACTCACGGCCCTCCTGCATCAGCCTCCAAGCACTGGGATTACAGGCATGCACCACCATGCTGGGCGGCACTTTGTTTATTTTCAAAGAAAGTCTAGCAACGACTTTCGTAGTTTTCAAGTCCTTTTGTGGACAACTTTAGTGATCTTATAACAGCTAGAGGTACTGATCTGTGAAGTACTGAGGTGGGCTGGGAACTGTATCCACGCTGGTTCTCCTGTGCTTGTGCCTCTTTCACGCCCTACAGCTGCATTTTGGGCTGAACTATTGTTTTCTGAGGCCGTCTCCTGTTGCTGACCGTGGAGGCCATTGTCTTGCAGTTCTGTGAGCCTCTTCTAATGTGTGAGTTCTCATCTGTGTGGCTCAAGAACTTTTTGTTCCAGTGAGAGAGACAATGGGCTATGCCTGGAGGGATAGCAAGATTGTGTCTGATGCTTACACCAAAAACTGGCACTGTGGGGGCCAAAGCTGTCCTCATGAATGTGCCCATGTGCTCGTGATTTAAAAATCTGTTCATTGGTCAATAACATACTAAAGGCTTAGGAGTTATTGCTGGAGTGGGGAGGAAGCTGCTTGTTTGGGAGAGTGTGGGCAGGCTCTCTGGGCTCCCAGCTGGCCTCTCAGTTCACCCCTCTGCAGTCCAGGTCTGTAAGTCATAGTTCTGTACCTGCTTCACCAGCCTTGTGCTCGCTCACGCTCTCTCCCTCTCCCCCTTTATCTCTCTCTCTCTCTCTTCTTCTCCTCTCTCTCTCTCACTTTTCCTCACCTGCCAGCGCTGTGGAAGAGCAAATCCAGCCAACAACGGGCCAGTTGGTTGCTAGGAGACTTTTTTGTTTACATTGCTAGACTGACACACAGCCAAAGCCTTCCCTGAAGAGCAGGATGGTGACCTTGCTAGAGTCAGAGAGGATTCAGCCTAGAGCAAGGCTGTTTTGAGCTTCCACTGATGAGACAGAATGCGCACTGTCTTTCTGTGCCTGGTTCCTGCATTGTTTGGCATGGTAGGGAGACCACAGTCTGAACCAGTTAACTGTGTGATTCAAAATAACCAGGTCAGAAGAATTGGAGCGTTCCTACAAGCACGTAGAAATGGTAGTAATTGCTCTAAATGATCATTGCATATTATATATATATGTATTGAATGACAATACTGAACCCCATAAATACATACAACTATTATATATCAATTAGAAATAAATAAGCATTGCCTTGATTCAGTAGCCAGTAATTGTTGAGCATGGTGGTAAATGCCTGTAATCCTAGCATTTGGGAGGCTGAGGCAAGGAAGATGGCAGTGAGCCCAATCCAGCCTGGACTACATGATGAAACCTGTGTCAAAAAAAAAAAAAAAAAAAAAACCAAATGAAAAACCTTACTTGCCTCCAAAGCCAGTAATTATGCCAAGAGTTCCAATCCTGTACCTTGGCCTTCAATAAAACTCATGTAATATCTTCTGATTCTTCTTTAGCACAGTAGGGTGAGAACTGGGTTAAGCAACTTGTATAGTATTTCTAAATGACTAGAAGAGCATGAAGCTCCCATGGTTGGAGAGCTGGAGACACTGGTTACCCTGATTAGATTAGTACACACTGCATCACATGTACCGATTATCACAATGTATCCTACAAAGATGTACCAAAAAAAGGGTATGCAAGATGGATGGGAACTGAGAACCCCTGCCCAGCCCAGAAGGCTTCCCAGAAAGCCCGGCTCTTTGTTTTAAGGTTTGGGCTCTGGCTGATCACATGCTCTGAGCGTAGTCCTTGCCCTGTTGCAAGGACTTGTTCTGGTTCATTACCAGAAAGGTCATCCTGGGGTGTAGAGAGGCGGGCTAGAAAATGTCCACTGGACGCCAGTTTTCAATATGTTGAGACGACTAGAGTGAACAGAGCAGAAGAATGTGCTGGTTGGAAGTCAGTAGCTTAGTCCACCTAATTATTTGGTGGAAGAAAATGCTTGTTTGGTTACCACAGAGACTGGTGAAACAAACCTGCCGGCAGCATTTCTAATCTCAGTCTGCTCATCTAGACCACAGCTCACAAGCCAGGACACACAGGGATTGCTGTTCATTGGAGCTTTGTTCCAAAACTGCTGTTTTGAACTGTAAATTATATTGTAATTGTTCCATGTCCTCTGGTTTCACAAATCATGATGAATGATTTCTTGGAATTTGCTTTACATTTTGCCATGCACCGGAGCTCCCTCTTGTAGGACTGGGGTTTGGGGCCAAGAGACAAGGGAAACAGAAACCAAGGCCTCAGTCTGCAAGGAAACCCTCTCTTGCTCCTTCTGACTCTTCTGTTCTCTGAAGTCCTGCCACGCTTGTATTTTGCAGGAAAAAAAATGTGGCTTAGAAGGAAAGGAAGACATTAAAATGGTTTATTCATTTGTTGTCTTCATATGCCCATATTGATCGTGTGTGTGTGTGTGTGTGTGTGTGTGTCTGAGACAGGGTCTCACTGTAGCCCACGCTGGCCTGGAACTCACAGCAATCCTTCAATCTCGGCCTCTGGAGTTTTAGAATTACAGGTGTGTGCCACCAAGCCCAGCTGTATGGGTGTTTTTATAAATTTTTTTCTGGGCCATACTGGATAGGGTAGGGGTGAGGGGACAGAGAAGGAAAAGAGAGGTCCTTAACCTCTGAGAATAAATCAATCCATCTAAAAGCCTTGAGATAAATGTGCTTTTCTATTACCCAGAACAGAAATCAAAATATCATTAGCAGAGTCAGAAGTGTTGGATGATTTCCAAAAGAGTGGCATCAGTAATAATCACAGCCAGTGCTTACTGAACTCATACGAGGTGCATGGATGCCTGCTAAAACCATGAGCAAGAGTTGTTTTATTTAATCTTCCGAAGGGCTCCGTGCAACAGGAGCCACTGTTACCGGTTCACAGGCAGAGCGCTTGGCACTTAGAGAGGTTGAGCAACTTTATCCTGGTCACCAAGTAGGCTGGGGCTCCGGCACTGTAACCAGGCAGCTGTAGAATGAAGGCTCAGGTTTCAACTAAGCTGAATGATTTTCTGGCAGAGTATTTTTATTGGCCTCAGTTTCCTCATCTCTCCAACAAAGGGATTGTGTTTGGTGATTGCTAACATCCCTGCCAACTCTGGCAACTCCACAAATCAATGTCTGTAACTTGCAGTCCCTGGCGCCCTTCATTAGTTTTACAATGAGTTGTGGAAAGTTAGGGGCAGCACTGGGCTGGCAGGGAACAGACAGGGAGATTGCTTCATTATGCACTCAGTGTTTTGTAACTGGAGCAGCTGGTTCAATCGTCACAGGAAGCCCAGGCAGCAGGCTAACTGGCTGACTTTGGTAGTGAGATGGGGAAAGGCCTGCCTGGAGCGCACCTCTTGGGCTGTCATAGTCAAGCTTTTTGCTGAACCAGCTGCTCTCCCCCCTGCACACATCCTGAGGGCCAGATTGATGACTGTCACACTCCACATGGGATGCAGATCAGCTTGCAACACCAGCGCAGGTGAACACCCGGAAGCCCTTGCAGGGTGGCTTGACCTGCTCTTCCTGGTTCCCCTGAAGAATTCTGACTGATATTTCCAGGAATTCTGCAGCAGCCCTAAAGCATCTGTGCTTTCCTTTGACAATACAGGAAGGGGGCAAAGTCGGTGGAGATCAAGACTCTTTGGAGGGGTATGAACTAACCTAGAATCCGGTGGTTTGTGCAGAGACCCAGTAGCTAGTTCCCCACGCTGTTGACAATACTGCTCAACAGCTCAAGGCATCTGAAGCGCTGGTGAAATGGGAACCAACTTGTGCTGTCTTGGGAATGAGGGCTATCGCATTTCTCTCCAGGGAGCAGACTAAAGTGTGTTTACTTTGTCATATGACATCAATGTGACCCTTTAAGGTGATAAGTCACCTCCCATATCCCCCCTGGCATCATTCCTAAGTCCCTCTTCCCATATATAAAGATCCTATAGCACACCTCAGAATTTACTGTAGCCTGGCAAGCTTGAGTGCGATCCCCAGTACAAAAACAAAAGAAAACAAAACAAAAAAAAACACACAAATAAGAATTTACTTTGATCTCTCCGTCAAAGATTTTTCCTGTTCTCCCCCTCACACACCCCTTTTTTGTGCCTATCAATCTACGTGGAGATGTTGCAAGGGCATCTGTGGTTATCTGGTGTACGCCCATAGTCAGAGATAACACCGAAATGAAAAGAGGCAGCAGAGAAGCCAGGAGAGAGAGAAATCCCGAGAAGCACATGACCGAATGTTGTGGTTTCCCAGGGCTGCTAATAGGTTGTGAGACTGGCCAGAAAAGATAGAGCCACTTACGTTAGCAGACCCGGGTGGGGGCTGGGGGTGATGGCGGGGCAGAGTAGGGAAAGATAAGGGAGGTGGGCGGGGGCGAGTCCTGGAAACCGGCAAGCGGGAAGAAGGACGCTGTATTTGTGTAAGAGCAAGGCCTGCCAGGGTATGCAAACGAAGGGGCGGGGCGCTTGTGGAGGGGCGGGGCCTCGGCCAGGCAGCAGCCTCGCCGCTCCCGCCAAACCCGAAGGATGGACGCGGAGCGCGCCGGGCGGGAGCCGCCGCCGCAGCGCTGAGGGACGCGCCCGGGGGAGCCGCCGGGCCCTCGGCAGGGGCCGTCGCGGTTCGCGGCGGGCGCAGGGGAGTCGGGTCTGGCCCTGACACTGGCGGCGCCGTCCGTTCTCCGTCTCTGCGGAGAGCGGAGCCTTTCCCGGGAAGGGCTGGAGAATGAACTTCTGGAAGAACACCTTCCTCGCCTTGGCGGCGCTCAGCGCGGTGGCCGTCGTGCTGCTGTACCGGGGCCGCGTGGGCCTGCCCAAACCCTGGCTCCCCCAGAGGCCGAACGGCAGCGAGGGGACCGCGGCCTCGGGCTTGGACGCCTGCGCCTGGGCGGCGGCGGGGGCGCGGCCGGGCTTCGTGTGGGGCGGCTCGGGCCGGGGGGCGCGGACGCTGCCCTGCCGCGACTACCTGCCGCGGGCGCACTACATCACCCGGCCGCTGTCGGTGGAGGAGGCCGCCTTCCCCCTGGCCTACGTCATGGTGCTGCACAAGGACTTCGACACCTTCGAGCGGCTCTTCCGCGCCGTCTACATGCCGCACAATGTCTACTGCGTGCACGTGGACGCCAAGGCCGACCCCGAGTTCCACAGCGCAGTGCAGCTCTTGCTGAGCTGCTTCCCCAACGCCTTCCTGGCCTCCAGGATGGTGCCGGTGGTCTATGGTGGGATTTCCAGGCTCCAGGCTGACCTGAACTGCCTGAGGGACCTGGAGGCCTCCGAGGTGCCCTGGAAGTACGTCATCAACACCTGCGGGCAGGATTTCCCACTGAAGACCAACAAGGAGATCGTCCAGCACCTGAAGGGATTCAAAGGGAAGAACATCACCCCCGGGGTGCTGCCCCCAGCGCACGCGGTGGGGAGGACCAAGTTTGTGCACCGGGAGTACATAGCAAAAGGAACAGGCCGTTCCTTTGTACAACGCACTAAGATCCTGAAAACCTCACCTCCGCATCAGCTGACCATCTACTTTGGCACAGCCTATGTGGCCCTTACCAGGGAGTTTGTCAACTTTGTCTTGACTGACCAAAGGGCCATTGATCTGCTACAGTGGTCGAAAGACACATACAGTCCCGATGAACATTTTTGGGTAACCCTGAATAGGATTCCTGGTAGGTACCAATTTCCAATTTTTTTTTTTCTGGGGGTGGGGGGAGACAGAATCTTTCTGTACAGTTTAGGCTGGCCTTGAAGTCAGGGCAGTCCTCCTGACTCAGCCTCCGGACTGCTGGGATTATCACCAGGCCTGGCTTCCATTTCTTTTTATGGCTAGATTAAGTTTCCTAATACTTTATTCCCCAAGGAACTGACTCATTTGAAATTACTTGGAACAAAATTTAAAATACTTAGAACATGATGACTGTGGTCGCTTTTAGAGACAGTTTCAGGCCTGCTTCAGTGGTTTTGTAAAGCGTATGAGATCTAAGAAATCCCAACAGTCACTCCGGCCAGACTACTTTTCGTTGTGTGTCGCATAGTGGCTGACTCTTGGCTCTGCCTTCTGAATACTTTTCATGGTTCTTATCGACAGAGCTAGAATGTCATGAAGCAGACCTTTTTGGTAAGCGTCCTAAAGTACATGAGTTGAAATACTGCTGTTGGCTCCTGGAAGATGTCACACAGCTTTACAGAGGGACAGTCATTGCCCCGAATTCCTGGAGCTTAAAGAAGAATCTTAGACTCCTCCTTGATGTTCCCAAACTGTCCCTGTGGTTTAAATGTCTCGGTCTAAGATCTGAACTTTATTCACTTCTGATCAACAAACGCAGTCTAGAAGAGGAGATGACACCGAGTAGAAACTTAGAGAGGTTCAAGCTGGAGTGGAGGCAAAGAAAATTCTTAATTTTTAGGTCACAGATTTTTATGAGAAGTTCATTTGCAGCCTCGGGTTCTTACATGCTTTAAAGTGTTTGGCTGTGCGCGTGCATGAGTTTATCATGATTTGGAAAGGGATCCAAAGTATGCCAGGCAGCCGAAGGTGGAAGATAGCAACACACACCCTCCTGGATTCAGAGCTGGGCTTGTTTTCAAAATTCTGTTTCCCATGGCTGCTTGATCCTGGGGCGTCTTTTCCTGCGGACACCACTATACCTGTTTCAGTATCTCAGCAGCAGGGCTTTGGGTGTCAATGCTGTGTGACAGTGGCCCTCCGTTCACCGTGCTCCTGGGCACTCCTGGCTCTCCTGTGCAGGAGCCTTATCATTGGCACACTTTTGTGTGTAATTTGAAGCTACCTTCATATCTGAAAGTGGACTCAGGCAGCAAGACATATTTAGATTCTAGATAAGTCAGCATGCCTAAGAGCTGGAATCACGGAAGTCTATTTAGGGGCAAAAATAGACAGACACATTGGCCATTTAAGCTCAGAGATGCTAAATTATCAGGTCACAAAGACTTGTAGGAGGGGAAATGAACCAGCGTTTATCATAGTATAGTGAGCTTGGTTATTTACAAACAGCTACCTTAAACACATGTAAATATTCTGTCCCTAGCATCTGATGTGCCATATGTTGTGTTCTCCACTGTAATCCTGCTTTATGCATGGCCCACGTGAAGGTGGGAGGCTGAGGCTGAAGCTACCTGTCGTTCACCCAGGTCATCCAGGGTCGCTATGCTGGGGTCCGACCTTGGATCTGAGTGACCTGGAGCTTGAGCTCTTTCCCTTGCAGCAGGAAAGGAGGGAGTCTTTCTTCTTTCCTGTCTATCATAAGCATATTTCCCATGGGCTTCCCAAGGGAGTAAAGGGTGATTGGGCAAAATGGGGAGGGCTGTGGAAGGAAGGTCAGCAGGGACATGTGTGTGCGTGTGTGTATGCATGTGAATATGTGTGCTTGTGCCGTTGAAAGGCAGTGGGCACACGTGTGAGGCTTATAGGCCGCTGTGCTAACCGGAGTCACGGGTGTCTTCTGGATAGACAGCCACCACCCACCACAAGCTTCTGTGCAGGTGTCCTGTGTCCCCACCTGGAACCAGTTCAGCCTGGCTCTTGCTTCTCCCAGCCAGAGGACATGGGACCAGACCTTCAGTTTCTGGATCCGAGAGGCTGGAGGGGGAAGCAGCCAGGCTAAGAGGCTCAAACGCCTCGCTGCTGCCAGGCTCTGCCACTGTGTCGAGTGGGCCTAGCTCTGTCCTTGCCCCTGCCTTTTCTTCCAAGAGGCTTCAGGACCAAGGCACTGCTGGTCAAGGGAAAAAGCATCCCATTCCCCAAAGGAGTCTCTGTTCCTCCCTTGCCCTCCTCCTTCCTTTCCCCTCCTTCCGCTCCCATCTCCTCTCTCTCTTCTCCCCTCCACCCTCTTCCCTCCTCTTTTGGCACTTTGCTCTCCCTCTTGTCTCTGTCTCCTTCCCCTTCCCCTTCTCCTCCCTCCCTCCCTATTGGGGTGGAACCCCAGGCCTCACGCCTGCTATATAGATGCTCACCCCTGAGTTATCATCCTAAATTGGCTTTAAAAAATATTGGAGGGACCAGGTTGTGAGGTGGTGGTGAAGCACATGCTTAGCACACACGAAGCCCTGGGTTCCCTCCCTAGCATCCAAAGTAAAAACTAAATGAAACAGGAAGGCACTAACAAGGCTTAAAATTTTCAAAGTTTGCACTCCATCAGCTGTTGATGTTACTGTTTCCTTGTATATTCTTCCAGAGTTTTTTTTTCATTCGAGAACTACATCAGTAATTAAATATTATTTCAAATGAACACTGACATTAAACATTCATTTCAAATGAATTTTTTATAGCTGCACCACAAAAAATATTCAGGAAAACAATGCTTGTTTTAGGTGCCATACTGTCTATGAGAAGCAAATTTCTGCAAGATGTGTTCTCTGTTTAAATAGATGGCACGCAGACATGCAGAGAACTGTGTTTCATCCCAGAGCTCAGGCTGGTGTTGTTTGCAAGCATTTTGAGATGCAGAGCCAAAGCATTCTGGAAGACCCTGTTTCAGCAACTCTGTATGCAGTGACAGTGACAGTACAGAACGCCGAGAGAGGCTGCTAAGGGCACCTCCACCCTGCTTGAAGCTCTGTGGTGGCTTCTCATCATTTGAAGGGGCAGTGCAGTGCAGTGTGTTGTGACATCATGACCTCAGTGTCACCGTCTCTAGCCTGGTCCCTTGTTATTTGATGACTCACACTTGATAGTCTGACCACCACTTTACCCTCGGCATTTTGCCATTTGTACCTCTTTTTATTTGATGGTGTCAGTACTATCTTCCCATAAAGGGTACCCTTCCTACTATGGCTAATCCTTCTTCATCCTTCATGTCTGGCAGTCGGATGGCGCCTCCTCTGCAAGCCATCTCTGTCATCCCCTTCCCAGGTGCTTGGGGTCCAGCTCGGGTGCTCTGAGGCCCAGACAGCCATTTTAATTACCTCTAAGGAAGCTTCTCCTCTCCTGCCTCCTCAGGTTCTGAGCTCCTTAGGCTCGGGAATGTGCCTTGGGGCTCTGTGCTCCCCACACCCGCCATTTATCACCATGCCCAGATCTCATTCAGGAACATCCAGGGCTCTGGGTGGCTTGGGTTTGGGGTGGGGCAGGTGTGTGCCCCCATGATTATGAGAAGATGAGGGGAATGTGTCCTGGAGCTGGGGCAAGGGTAATACTGACAGTAAAGATAGAGAAATAATAGGTAAAATAGTGCTTGGAGAAATAATTCCACCATAGCCATGAGACCTTGTATAGTTAGCAAGTATCAGATGAAATGTAAAAAAAAATATTTTTTTGAGACAAGGCCTTGCTGTGTAGTTCAGACCGAACTGAAACTCACCATTGTAGCCTGGTGTCAAACTCACAGTGATCCTCTTGCCTCAGCCTCCCAAGTGCTGGGGTCTAGGTGTACATGACCACACCAGGCCAGAATGTGAGTGTTAATGAGACAGTCCTTAGAAAGACTGGTTCCCGGGAGCCTTTCAGTGGAGGTTGTAACGTCTGACAAAGCCCTAGGCATGCAGGACACGCTGCCAGCCCCGCTGACTTGGCCTTCCTTGTACCTAGGTTACCTAGCTTGAGTTCTCCCATAGTCACAGTCGACCCTGCATTCAGCTGGTGTTTTTATCTTTCCGGGGCTGGTGGTTCACAGTGGGCTGCTTTTGACTTAATTGGATTGAGACTGCTTCTCAGTTACTGGCTTAGGAAGAAAAAAAAAATAAACAGGAGTGTAAGAATATAAAAGGTTAAGCAAAGACAACAATAGAGAGAAACTTAAAACAGCCCTGCAGGTGTAGCTCTCCACAGCTTTGTAAACACTGAGCTATTCAGCCAGGTATGCATTCTGTATAGAGGTTACTGGGCTCTCACACCTAGGCGGGGCTGGACCCGCCCCGTCTCTTTCAAAGTATTTGTTTGGCTCTCTGCAATACCAGCCCAAATTTAGAAGTCTGCTTCTGGAACCACCAAGGGTGTATTCACTCAGTCTGTTGTACCCGGGACTGAGAATTATAAACATCTACGGAGTGGAAGAGGCATACTGTGGTGTCACTGGGATACTCCAGTGGTTTTATGGTGAGGACAACCCACAGTGCTTGTTTTGTCCATGCAGAGAAAAATTCTGGTTGGAGGAGAAATTCCATAAAGCATACTTGCCTGGGTTTCCATCCTCTGAACAGGGTTTCAGAGTGCTTCTCTGGCTGGGCATGGCAGTACATGCCTGGAAGCTCAGTATTCTAGGAGGCTGAGGCACGAGGAATGTTAAATTTGAGCCCAGCTTTCGCAACTATTGGGACTCTATCTCAATAAAAACTTAAAAAAACTGGGCTGAGAATGTAGCTTAGTGCAGAGGCCTTAGGTTTGGTCCCTGAAATTTCACACTCCACACTAGCAGTATATAGATATTTAATACAGCTGTGTATATGTGTAATTGTTGTATAGCCAGGTAACATTAAACACACATAGCAAATGTGACCATGACCTGCAAAATACTGTACTAGCCCCAGGGACCTGTTTGGCCCGTTGGGCCTCTTTGGAAAAGGACTGGAGGCTCTTCCCAAGCCAGCAGTTCCGGTAGGATCGTGGGGGAAGATGTGTATCTGCCACATGCCCTAGCTCTTGGAGATCTAGACAGGTCAGTCTGTGTCCTCAGCTCCTGCTGGAGAAACAGCGACAGTCTGGGAAATTTACATAACTAAATTGAGCTGGGCGGTGGCCTTTTGTGGAATCAGCCCCAGGTTCCCAGCTATTTATCTTGTGGAATAACTGAGACCACCTCCTCCATCAGGGAATCTGTGGCCCAAATAAATATTGCTTCCCCTGCCCTTCAGAAGGAAATGATTAGGAAACACTGCTCTTAATTAGCTTTTAATTCCTTATCCCTAGAACAACATTTTATGAGGCAAGAAGAATTGCATTAAAGTATATATAACTATTTAATGGAGCATAAACATGATTATGATTGGCAAACACTCACTGAACTGAATTTAACAAGAATTTAATCCCAGCAGAAGGAATTAATATAATTACTACTTTAGAACTGGCAAGACTATTATTCCAACTCATTCCACAGCCCATCTCTCCCTAACAATTATAAGATGAATTTTTTTTTTAGAAGCGGCAGTCAGCTTTTTTTTATTTAACAAATAGTATTGCATTTCAATAGTTCCTTAAAACAATAAAATAATAATTGTATATCAAGATCATACACAAAACCATATATAATCAATATGTATATATATATCAATGTATATGATACAGTGGTCAGTATATACTCAATATATAAATGATCTCTTTTCTCTCTACCTTACACGAAGCATTTCTTTCCCTTCCCCTCTGAGTTCGTATGATGTCATGAAGAGGGCACTGAAGCCAGACAAACATGGTTTAAGTCCTTCCACCTAGTTTTGCTAACAGGGTGATGCTAGCTGTAGTCTTGTCAAGCCTTAGTTTACTTCTCCTTGGTGATAAGGAGTTCCCAGAGAAGTTAGGGATAATAAATACAGTAGCACATCTGGTGCAAGGGTTCTCAGGATTGCGCATGCTTTGGCCTCTGCCGCAGGGCCAGGAAAGTAGCTTGGGGTGCTGCGGGTCTGGATTTCTCCCACCTGTTCAGCTGATCCTGATGACTCTTGCCTGGGGGCCACACTTTGAAAACTGCTGACCTAGGTTCCAGCGCCTTCAGATTCGCTGCAAAGGTGGCACTGTTCCTTTCCAGCCCAAGCCTCTTGGACTAAGAAAAAAGGCAGGCACCAAGTAAAAGGAAAGCCCCTTCCTGCAAGCAGCAGCTTTCTGGGGTTGACTCACATGCTCAGTAGGTTTTGTGAGAGGAGTGCACTGACAACCCACGTCAGGGAGGTGCTCAGTTGGAGGAAGGAGATAAACCTGACTGTGAATTTCAGCTTTCTTGCATGAGCTTGCATGACCTGAAGCTCACTCTAGTCTTGGAGAGTCACAATAATGGTGGTTCCATGGGAGGCTGTTTTGAGGGTTAAAGAATTGCTGCTATCCAGCAGTGACAAACTCCCTGCAAGAGCCTGCCAGTGGCAGAGGACCTCCTTCCTCTCCAAAAGAGAAGAGGAAACAAGAGAAGACGCAGATGCCCCATTGCTCCTTCATGGCTATGAAAGGTCACCTTGGTCTCTAGTTGGGCACAGGCAGTTTCGTGTGCTGGCTGCTCCACTGCCCTCTGTTGAGTATAAAGTGGGAGGTTAAGTGTTTGTCCACTTGTGAATAGAGAACCTGAATGCAATCTAGTGTTTCTACATTAATGAGATCCATGAGATGTTGGGTAAAACCATTTTAAATCTATTTCCCTGCAAACAGACGTCCCCCCATTCACTAACCATGTAAAACTAGACAGGAAGAGCCCAAAGGGTTAGGAGGAACACAGGAAAATGTACACAGTTTATACATTCAGGTAGATTCTTATTCTACATCACTTTAATTTCCCTTAATGTTGCTGGTGTAATTTTTAAAATAATCAGATAGCTTGTCTGAGTTGGGTATGATGGTATATAGTATAATCCTAGCCCTCTGGGAGGCCGAGGCAGGATTATCACAAGTTTGAACCTAGCCTGGGCAACTCAGCAACTTCATGAGACCCTGTCTCAAACTTCATAAATTTAACAAAGGGCTGGGGTTGTACCTCAGTGTTAAAGCCCTATGTTCAGTCCCTGTGGGGGGGGGGGATTACTGAGCCTTCACAGTCAGTGGGCATAGCAAGGTCTGTGTCACCATCAGCAGTGTATTACCTTCATAGGCTCCCTTAAGGACACAGAGGATGTTTTGGTGTCTTCAGAACACTATTTTCTAAATCCCTTCACATGAAAGGATCAGGAATTGGGTTTAACTGGTTCCTTTGTTTTCTTAACCCCCAGAAAGGACTTAGGATGTCTGTTTAGGGCACAACATAATTTCTTAGAAATGGAAAACAGCATAGCTAAGATTTGAAAGACATGAGAGAGCCCTTTCACAATTATGCTTTACAGGTGTTGGCCAGCCTGGTCACATCCTTCCTATTTTGGGTGTCTAACTTCCTCAACATTAAAGTGAATTTTGCCCGTTCTAGCCACATGGGGATCATTGGTAAATTCTATTATAAAATGTGTAAACATATATAACAGTACAGGGACTCCTGCACTAACTCTCTTGTGCACGGCAACCACTTTCAGCAATCATCATCACATTACATAAACTCAGAGTGAGAAAACTTAAAATCTGTAACAAGTCTTTGTTTTGATTCTGCAATTCTCAAAAATGAATAACTGTCTGTTTTCAAAGAAATACAATTCCAGTGTTCCAAGTTAAGTCGTTCTACATATTACATAATAGTAATTTACTGAAAAGTTCATCTATTTTCATCTAACGTCCACTTTTAGGACATACTACATGAACCAGACTTTTTTCTTTAATAAAAAAAAACAACATAGTTAAATATATAAGAACATGGGAATTAGAACCCAGAGTCAGAATTCTGCTAATGATTCTATTCTAGTGGCCTTCCTCTTCTTGTGAGGGAAAAGGGGTATGTTCTTTACTTTTCTCTCATTCCTGAGACAAAATACTCAAGGCCAAAAATGAAGGAAGGAAAGGTTTATTTAGCTCACACTTTGTGGAAGTTTCAGCCCATAATCAGCTGGCTTCAAGGCAGACTGGCACGTGGCAGAGTTAATAGCAGCAAGAAAACAGCAAAAGCAGCAAAAAGGGAGGAGCAGGAGAGGAAGCCGCTTTCCCTCCCTTACATTGTATGCAGGTTACCTGCTCCAGAGCGGATGTAGCACTCACACCCACAATTGCAGCTTTGGACCATGAATCCATCCCCAAATCTAGAAGCTCATCTCCATGCCTGTATTAGGCTTTCAGGGACATTTGGACACAGACCATAACAGGGGAGGAGCACAGGACTAAATAGGAGATTGGGTGATGGGATAGGCTATGCCAGATGGTGCACTAGGGGTACATATTTTTCATCTCCCCTCCATACTGAACATCCCACATCCCCTAAAAAATATAATTGATATCCTCACTATGAACCCAATACGGTTGGATTTGTTTTGTTGTTGCTTGCTTATCTTGAACATGACATAGATTTTTGTTATAGCAGGCCATAGGCATTTTAAGGTGTATCTGTTACAGATGCTTGGCTTTCCCTAGTACATCATCTGACTGCTGTCTGTACACACTGGCTCTAGAATAGAACTGTACATACTCACCAGCTGGCCACTGCCCCCCCCCCCATTTTTGTACCCAGTGGGATGCTGAGGATACCTTTTCAGACCATCAGCATCTTTGTTTATAAAGCCAGCCTGTGTGTGAATATGGAATTGATACCAAGATATTTTGCATTCAGTCAAAGCTCAGTGCATTTTTTATTACCAAATGCTCTCTTGTTCTCCTATCCCGGGTTCACTCTTCTTGGGCACTTTTACATATGCAGCTTAATTCGAGAGGCCCCAGTTATCAAGTTCAGTTTCTTTGCATGAGGTTTGCTTCTGCAGGGCAGTGTGGAGGAAAGTGGAGACTGCAGTAGGAAACTTCCGTTTTCATCCCCAGCTAGTTTCACAGTTTGTGTGACACTGAACAAATGACTTCACTGACTGAGTCCTTGGTTAACTGGTTTGAAGGCATAAGAGAATGCTGGAGGGGTGTTTGAGAATTTATTGGAAAGAATCATTTGAATTCCACTTCATCCTTTAAGCTGTACCTGGGACACGTGTGGAGAATAGCAAGTCTTGTGGCAATGACCGTGATGTGCCGATATTTGAGTTCTCAGGAATAATCTCTGGGGGTTCTAAGGATGTGAGTCTTGACTTCATAATTTTTCTCATTTGCGGAGCTGTGGCTGGAACCCAGGGCCCCACATGTCTGAGGCAGATGCTCTGCCTCTGAGCTCCACTTCCCAACTTTCACTTTGTAAAACCCTTCATCTATATGCCTAAGAGGAGCATAGTGCCCTGTTAAAACACACAAGCCATGTGAGTTTTATTTTCTTTTAATAAACGTGTCGAACTCCAGCCCCTGTGCTGTGTAAGGGGGCTTGCGACCATGCTGTAACTTCATTTTCTGAGTCCTAGCTCTGTCCTTCACTAGGTGTTTAGGACATGGCCCTTAAGTTCCCTGGGCCTCAGTCATCTCCTATACAGAGAGCTTCAGCTAGGTTAGTGGTGGCGATCCTATGGCATGCTTGTGTTTTCTTTGAAGACAAAAGGTGTTACTGAAGAAAGTCTAAGGATTCAGTTTTAACTGCAGGGTTGGCACTATGCAAAAACTAGATGGGTCATGGGTTGCAGTTTGGACATTCCTCTCTAACAGGCTCACCATCACTGGGCTAGGTGATCTCAAAATACTGGCAGAGTATTTTCGCTTTGATCTTGGAGCACATAGTGAAAGGAAGAAGTCTTAGAGGCAGACAGACTCAGATTCCTTTACCCAGCCAGCAGCCACCCTACATCAAGTGCTGATGTCTTGACCCCCAGAAAGGACACCTCCAGTTCCTAAATCACCTGAATCTCCTTTTTATGCCCTGGAAAAACAACACAAAACAAAACAAAAAATAAAACAAAACAAAACTACCAGTGTTCTTTCTACCCCCATCAGGGGCACGTAGGCCAGGTCAAAACAGCTCATCGCAGTGAGGAGCATCCTGCCTGCGACCCTGCCAGCTTCCATCCGTGTGTCCCAGTGGGGGTAAGGACAGGAAGGAGGGTCACGTGAAGCACCATTGCCTCATTAGTCTTCAGATTCACAGTAGCCTGCAGAGGGTGCACCCCATCCAGGAGTTGGGGCTCCAATCAGGACTTCTTCTAACTTTTCATCTCAGACAAATCCCTCAGCTCTGCCACCAATGAATGTGAAATCCTACTCCATGTGCAGGATACAGAGAGGGACAGGGGAGAGACTATGAGAACTAAAGCCTTAGCCCTGTGGGTAATAACCAATAACTCCATACCTCAGCCCTGAAGCCAATGCCAGCTTCCCAGCACAGGGCACCCACCAAACACGGTTCTGCGAAAAATTTGGACCTAAGTAGAAGATACGCAGAGACAGAGAGAGGCTAACTCAAGAATGAGCGGATGGTCTGGTGAAGAGGTGGCAGATTCTGTGCTGAGGTTGCAAGGTGGTATCATGCTCTGACGTTAAGGAAACCAGCTTGGCATGGAGGCCCAGGCCCGTAATTCCATCACTGAGGAGGCTGAGGCAGGAGATCACCAGTTCAAGGCCAGCCTGGGCTACACAGGGAGACTGTCTTCAAAACCCAACCTCCCAACAAACCTGCAAACCCGAGAGGCTCTGTCTAGATTTGTGGATGGCTCAAGGGGTCCCCCTTCCCCGCTATAAACTGCATATCCTGGTCCTTGGTGTCGCCCTGAAGATGTCTGTAACTGCGAGTTTCAAAACTAGTGAGGGCCTGGCGTGTGGCTCAGTGCTGGAGGTCTTGCCCTGGGTGCATATGGCCCTGGGTTTGATCCCCAGCACCACCAAAAAGGAAAAAAGAGAGAGTGAGTGCAGTAAGTGTTGCCCACATGAAGACGGCAGCATTCAAGCGTTAAACAGGATCCCGGAACGCCTGAACCTGGGCGCCCAGGCTGGACCTGCAGGCCCTGCATACCCCAGTGCAGAGGAGGAAAGGAAGGCTGGCATTTCTGTGGTTTCCTGTTTTACTTCACAAATGTATGTAAATACATTTCACAAATGTATTGCATACACGATGATATTTTTAAGCTTTTTGTTAAAAGATGGCATTTGGAAAACTGGACAGATCAGAACTGAACCCCTTATTTGATTTTCACGCTGCTTTTCACCTGCATGGCTGGCACAAGAAACCACATTCCCAGTGCTGCCCGAGGCCCTGTAGGGGCGCCTTTCTGGCCACCACCCACAGTAGTGACCCTGTAAATTGGAAGTCAGTTTGTGTGTCGTCCTGTAGATTTCCTCCTCTTTGAGTGGTTTATTTTTATCAGTACATGTTTGCAGTGGAGAACGGTTGCGTGTGATGTGCGGAGTTCCTACACAAGTGAATTGTTTGTCCCCTGCCCCTTGCCTCCAACTCTTGTTTGCCTTCCAACAGGTAAAAATATGTTTCCATTTTTGCTTCCCCTTTTCTATTTAAAATCTCTTTTCCATTCCATCCCTTTCCCATCTAAAGATCTTCAGATTTCTCTTTTATTTTGCTCTGCATTTATATTGTGGATTTCTCAGGTAGGAGAAACCACATGACCTGTAAGCTTTTGTGTCTGATGTATTTTACTTAACATTGTGGCCTTAAGGTCACCCATTTACCTCAGAACACCTCACATTTACCCCTCTGTGTGACGCAGTGCCCCACTGAGTGTAAATGCCACGTTTTCTTTAGCCGTGCAGCTGTTGATGGACAGAGAGGCTGCTTCCAAGATTTAGCCATTACGCATTGCAGCGCCATCAACATGGGTGTGGGGGTATCACTGTGTTAAGGTGTCTTTAGCTTTTTCAGGAAGATCCTAGGCGGAGAACAGCTGGGTCTAATGGAGTGTTCAGGGTTGTGAGGGGTCTCCGCACTGATGTGGCTGTAGGAGTTTACACTCCCATCCAGAGTGTACAGAGTTCCTTTTTCCGAAGCCTCCCCAGCATTTGTTATTATTAGATCTGATGGCCGTTCCTTGTGAAGATGGGATCTCAGCGTTGTTTTACTTTGCATGTCTCTAATGGCCAGTGATATAGGACCTTTGTTTTTTTCTCAAATATTTATTGACCATCTGTAATTCTTCTTGTTTTGTTCCCAGGAATGGAGCCCCCAACCTCACCCTTGCCAGGCTGGTGCCATGCCACTGAGCTATATCCCCAGCCCTGTGATTCTGAAAAGCATGTGTTCATTTCCATTGCCAATTATTTGATTGGGTCTTTTATTTGAGGAGAACTTTTGAATATACTGTTGATGTCAGTCCTCTTTCCATGGCACAGCTGACCACGTCCCTTCCCCAGTCTGTACATTGTCTCTGCTCTGTTGGTTTTCTCTTTGCTGTACAGAAGCTTTTTATTTGACATCATCCCTCTTGTTGCTTCATGGTACCACTTCTTATGCCCTTCAGAAAGTCCCCGTGTAGACCTGTGTCTTCCTGCGCTGTATCTATCTCATCCTGTGGTGCGTGAAGTGTTTCTGCTGTCCTGTGACCTCTAACCGAAGGCCAGTGCTTCTCATCCTGGGGTTCATGCTGAGTGGGAGTTTTCGGAAAGAGCACTGGGTTTCCCGTGTTTCTGCACAGAAAACCAGGAATGCAAATGTGCACCCACCTATCTCAGGCTCTTTCTCCTCCTTTTTGTGTGTATTTGGCAGTTTCTGCTAATTGCTGAAGACTGTTAGAACTGAAATGCTATACTGAGTCAAAGATTGGCTGGTTACAGACAGGGATCAAGTTCCCAGAATTAGTGAGCTGTGTGTACCCCAGCAGCAAAGGGTACTTAGCACTCACCCTGGCAACCTGTGCTCTGCCTTGGGCTGGAGAGAGGGGTTACAGGGAGGCAGCCCTAAGGCGGCATGGTTCCTCATCGGGCTGCCTGGACCTGGAACTGGAAGGAAGGTTTTGCAGGCTGCGAATGGATTCTTGATTTACAGCCAAAAGGTGTGGCTTGTGTAGGTGAAGAAGGCACTGTGTGTGGGGTGAGATGGAAATTGGTCTAATGGAATCCTTTCCCCAAGCAACAGCAAAACCGTACAGGGCCTGCTGTGTTCTGTGGATCTCAGTAAAGGAATACCCTGGCGGGAGAGGGGTGGTGTTCTCAAACCTAGGAAATGCATGTGCCCTGTGACACGCCCAAGGCAAGTGTGAACAAATGCATCTCAACAAGCACATTGCAGCAAAAGCTTGCTGCCGGATGTCAAGGGCCACAAATAACAAGATTTACCAAGTTTTTGGAATCTAGTAGATTTAAGGCCTGAGGAATCCCGTAAACCCATCTGTGTGGTAAACCTGTCTGTAAGTGACGCCTGGACTCATGTGAGTTGAGGAAACCCCTCATGGAAGCCCTGGGGTACAGGTGGCTCATGAAGACTCTCTCGTACCCTATGTTCAGTGAAGGCTGGTCTGCTGATTGATGGTCATACTGTAGGCTGGGGACGGAGCTGAGGAGTAAAAGCATATGTTCATCATACACCAGGTCCTAGGTTCAATCCCCAGCACTCCACCCCAAGTTATGTTTTAGTGTGAAGGTGAAATGGATGTATTTGTTCAAAAGATGCTTTGTAATTTTTTGCCATTAATAGAAAGTTGGTCCCTGTTTCCCTGGAAAGCAGAGGAGTACTAAGCAGCCAGCCCTTGTGCCACTTGGTTGATTCTGAGGGTGAAGTGAAGACGTGTGTTGTAGTCAAGGTTTGCAAAGAAAAGAATTTAATACAGAGCACAATTTATAGAATTGTTTTATAAAAGTCACCCAGAGTCAAAAACAAAAACAGTACACGAAATCTGTCCACACACTTAAGACCCAAAGAATCCAGCTGAAGTACTGGAGCCCATGACATAGTCTCATGTAGGCCAGTTTCATGAATCTGCGCCAGCAGACTGAGGGATCTGCACTGGAGCTAAGAAATGACACTGAATGTAAGGACTAGAGCTCCCCTGAAAAGTACCACAGCCATCCTCAGCAACAAGGTCCCAAGCTCCTCTGCCGCTGAGAACAGCCGAGATCATAGCAGGAAAGAAGCTTGACAAACCCCTCCAGAGAACCAACAGCAGCAGCAGAGACACCACCACCACGTCTTCCTCTCCAGTTCTCCTTTATATGCCTTTGGCAACAATCCTCAGGTGGCCCTGCACACCCCGCCCCAGGCTGATTCAGGTCAGCTGGTGTTACAAGTCAGTCAACAGTTGTTAGCTCAGCGTAGTGTGAGACAGGCTTTCATAAAGTAAGTTACTTACCATTGCTGGTTATTTCTTGTTGTTTTATAGTACGTGTATTGTTTTACTTTAACTTTTTGTTTTATAATTTTATGCATAAGTTCTGTTGTTCCATGTTCTATTTTTTCAAATTATAGAATAATAGTATTAAGAGGGAAAAAAGTAAAGTTTCAAAGGAGAATTACCAAGAGGCCAACACTAGCTAATTTCAGAGAGCTGGGAAAGAAACAGTTTACTCCTCTTTGAATTGTACCCTTTAAAACTGCTGAGATAAAAATAGAGCAAGTTGCCAGTAACTGGTGAATAAAGAAACTTTCCTGATGAGGCGCAGTACTTGTAGAAGACTGGTGTGAATGGTGCTGTGAGACCTTAGCCCTAGGAGAAGATCGGTAGTAAAAAGACTTCTCCAGGAAGCACTGGGGTGTGTGGTTTCCAATCCCCAGCACTGCCCAGAAGAAAACCAAACAACAGACTGAGGAAGTGGCCACACTGTACAGCCAGGTGGGGTGCTCAGTGCCTGGGCTACACCTCTGTCCGAGGTATTCAGAACAGCTGGGACATGGGACGCAGACTTCGGGATTTTGCACAGATGATTTCAGTGTGCAGCCAGGAAGGAAACACCCATGAAGTTGAGGCCTAGAGTGGGCGATAAAAACTGAAGTGTGGAATTTATTAACTTGTCACTGGGCCTTCGTTCATTTCCTAATATTTGCAGCGGATACCTCTTTGAAAAAAAAGTACTAAGATTTTCCTGTGAGGAAAAGAACTGACATTCAGTGCTTTGCACAAAGTTCATCATGATTCTCGGTTCTTTTGATCAAGGCCAGCGAGGGCCAGAGGGCCCTGGATGATGGCAAGTGGAGCCCTGTGTCCTGACTGTCTCTGCTTCTGTTGGTGGCCAAAGAAGAGGGCCAGACCCCGTCCACAGGTGTTTTCTGAGCCCTTGCTGTGTTGTCTGCTAATGTCCCATTTGCCACAGGAGGTTCACAGGGCCACAGTCAGATTCAAGGGATGCAGAAACGTTTTCTCCATCTTAAAGGGAAATCTGCAAGTCATACCAGCTGTGGGTTTGCAGGTAGCAGTGGGCACATTTGGGAGCGTTTTTTACAGCATACCACCAAAAGCAAAACATACCCTTATTTAGTGGAGATGTATAAAGCAGAGTTCTGGTGTTAGGTTTTTCGGCACAGGAGAGAAAGAGAGACACACAGAGAGACAGAGAGATAGATAGACCTGTACTGCAGGCCTAGAAGGACTGCAGAAGAGTGCAGTTCACTCAGACAGAATGAGGAAATGGCGAGGGGCTTTTATTAGGTCTGGCTTGAGGGTGGAGTTTAGGGAGGAGGGCAAGGTGACATCAGCAGCTGACTGGAGGAGCCCTGAGGGGAGGAGAAGCTGGAAGTTGATACGCTGTTTCTGGAGTCTTTCAGCCGTGCTGTATCACTACCATGATGACTCTGTGAATGTCATATGGGCAAAACCCCATCATCTTTCTAAAAATTAATTTTTCTAGTTAAGTTTGGAAGTGCATGTTTGACTCCTGTTAAAAAAGAAATTTAATGACCAAGGTCTCACAATGTAGTTCAAGCCATCCTTGAATTCACTGTGTAGCCCAGGCTGGCCTTGAGCTCATGGTAATCCCTTGCCTCAGCTTCCAAGTGCTGCAGTTACAGGCATGCACCACCACGCCCAGCTGCCTTTACGGATTTCTATAATCAGTTTTCTTCACTAACAACGTATCACGTCAAGGTTGTCCAGTGTCACCAAGAATTTGTCCGTTGTTAATGGCAGCATGCCATCATTTGAGTGCACTGTAATTTGTTTAGCAAAACTTTAACTGATAGGCTAAGGAACTGTTTTAGAGATTGAGCATCCCTAATCTGAACATCTGAAATACAAAGTTCCAAAATCAGAAACTTTGAGTGTCCCTATAATCCCAAAAATGGAAAATTCCAAACCTGATGTCCTGTGACAAGTGACAGTCCAAACACAGACAAACTAGAATTATAAGACTACCTTCTGGCTCTTTGCAAGATGCATGTGAAACATAAATATATTTCTTGTTTGAACTTGGGTCTTGTCTCCAAGATATTTCATTATAAATATTGCAAAATTCCAAAATCTGAAAAAATCTGAACTACTTTTAGTCCCAAGCACTTTGGGTAAGGGATACCCAACCTGTACTAGTAAGAGGCCCAAAGATGACCGGTACCCATACAGCATTTGCTACATACCAGGCACCCATTCAGAGTGCTTCTTTTATGGACTCAGAATAACTGGATGAGGTACAGTGATATGTCTGCCCTAGTTTTATAGATCAGGAAGCTGAAAAACGGAGAGTTTGATAAACCGCCAGTGGTCTTACAGTAATTAATTCACAGATTAAGTGCCGGAACCTCGGTGGTTTAAATTCAGCATCTCTTTTTTTTTAGGGGGAGTGGGGGATGAATTTGTGAATTTTTAACTTTTATTAGTACGGGTTAGCAGTACATAACAATTATATTCCTTCCATGGAGCTGGTACGTGTACATGATACATCTTAATTCTTTTTACAGCCCCCTCCCCTCCCCTCCATCTTTTGACCCCCTTCCCATTTGCAGAAGCTCTGTCTCTGTTTATTATTTTTTACTTTTTTAGTTTTTAATCAGAATTGCTCCTCTTCACTGTCATATTACACTACCTCTCAAATAATAATTTACCAAGTAACTTTTTGAGGACAAATTCCAGTCAGTTAAACTGCTGGGTCATGTTTTAAAAAGCCCCCATATGGAGCATCATATTGCTGTTCCTGGTACCAGTTCAAGGTAGTGATCCCTTCTCCACCCCTGGGTCATTTATCATTCTATAGATCTCTGCCAGCTCTCTTAAGGTTTTAACTTTAGTTGCTTTAGTTCCTAACAAAGCTGAGCATTTTTTCTTCAGTATTTCTGGAGGTAGGGTAAGTTTTGGGAAAGTGCTAGAAACAGAGAGGCTAGAGAGTTTGATGAAAGATAAAGTGGGCAATGTCAAAAAGGACCTGGACCCTGAGGTCAGAATGGTGCAGAGGGTGAGTGGAGCTTGGTGAGGGCCAGATGTTGCCAAGCAGCCTAAGGTTCTTTCGCTCTGTTCAGATGGAAGTGCATCAGTGAAGTGCAGCTCTGCTCATAGTCCTGATGTCAGCTCGTGCTGGACACCATAGGTTGACTCTGCTGTTGGTGTTGTTGGCTGTTGTCCCTGGAGCTCTTTGGTGTTAACAGCTGAGTGATTTCCCCTTTCTTTGGAACCACTCTGTCTGCACTACTCAGCATAAGAATCCTGAGAAGCTCTTGGGTGCCTGCAGCCCTGGTCGTGGTTGCCAAGGGATTTGGGAGTGAGGATTTCCACAGGATACTGGGTCTTTCACTGCTGGCTGACTTCAAACCAGTTAGCTGTGGATTGCAGGCTGCTGTCTGTAGTCTGGGCAGGAAGACCGTAGAGACTGTAGTGCCCTGTGCATAGCATGGGCATCTTCCTGAATCTACCGTGGTTCCCCAGCAGGAGTCACACTTGTGGAGCTGGTTGGAGCCGGCTGCTTGGTCAGTGACCACAGGAAGCAAAAGAGGGAAATGACAGTTCTAAGGCGAGATCTTCAAGGAGAAGAGAAACGATAAACTGGGTGCAGGGAGCAAAGACAGCCATGAGAAATGGGGTGAGGAGTAGAAACCCACAGCAGTGGCCTACACCATGGCAAGTTTTGCTCTCACTTCTCAGATGGTGAGTGACTAGGGGCATCTTGGACTGGCTTGAACAAACAGATCCAGAGAGAACCCTGCAAAGTTGCCAAAGGACATCCCCCAAATAGGAGGGCCACAGGAGCGACCGTGGCTGATGAAGGAGGCAGCTGATGGGGTGGCTGAGGAGGATAGATTGCAGGGAGTGAGGCATTTGCAAGCAGTTAAACTCCACTGGTGAGAGGCATTGAGCACCTGCGCTGGGACAGCAGAGGACAGCAGAGGGCACGTGGTCAAGTGATGCTATCACAAAGCAGAAAGGATGACAAACTGGCCATCAGCTAGATGCAACTATACTGTGTGGAACTGCAACCATCATAGCTGGAAGAGATGAACAGATTCTGAGTAATGGTGCAGATGAAGGGTGTGCAGGGAAGTTGTGGTTTAGTGGAGGAAAGAAGGTTAGCTTGTCATGCCACAAGTCCAGGTATAGGGAAGCAGTAGGTCTCTACTGGCTCAAGAAGAATGGCCAATTGAGCATTTGGCCAGTGCTAACGGAGACAAACAACAGTGACTTTGGGAAAAGGGATCAAGGTCATGACTTAGGTTGGACTATAATACAGTCTGAATGGTCCTGAGCTGAGGACTCCCAGGTGTCCAGATGACCCTGACCTTTCCTGTTCATCCCAATACTGTCCAAGGAGACCTGAGGAAGTTGTTGGGGCTGCTGCTGCAAATGGCAATCAACATAAATCTTTCAAGGCATAGCTTAATGGTGGACACTTGTTAGCATATGTGAGGCCCTGGGTAAGAGCCCCAGAACCCTCCTCACGAACACAGCTACTTAGCTACTTAGCTACTTTTTTTTGTTGTTGTTGCTGAGACAAAATACTCAGCACACAAAATTAAAGGAGAAAAATTTATTTGGCTCAATTTATAGAGCTTTCAGTTCATAGTCAGCTGGCTTCAAGGCAGGATGAGTTGGCAGGCAGCATCAAGAAAAACAGTTCATGGGGAGCAGACTGTAGCAAAGCAACAGTGGTGGGGGACAAGGCTTTCTGTCCTTTATATTATATAGGTTCCCTCCTCTGGTGCAGGTGTAGCATTCACACCCTCCATCCTAGCCAGAACTATGCCAAACCAATCAGTAGCTGATTTACTAAACATACACCTTTCTTTTTTTTTAATTTTAAAGAGAAAAAGAAAAAAAAAGGGTACAAGTTATACAGAATTTCAGAAAAAATAAACAGTAGGAAATCACTAGTTAATAGATTACATATTGTCATCTTAGAAATAGTTGTTCAAGTTACAAAATTACAGCATATAATGTGGACTTTCAAACAGTGAGACTGCAAACAGTTCTGTTCAATGATCCAACAAAACTCAGTAATATGGTTATCTATCTTATACATTTAAATATACATGCAGTTATACCCTTTAGAGCACTTTCTTTTCCTCTCTTTTGTACAATGACAATTACACATTTTGGGTTTTATTACTCCCACAGTTTTTATTACTTTTTTTTGAAGAGAGTAAAACCAAATGTGACATAACAGAACAGAATCAGTCAAATCAAAAGGATGGACACAATGCATAATGTAAAAACAAAATACAAGGTGATCAACAATGGTTACCATACTGCTTCTTGCTATCTTAAAAAGAATTGCCTATATCATCAGTTATAATACAATTGAACAAAACAGTAAAGAATAAAACCAAAACACTGGAGACATTACAGGACTTCAAAAGAAGATAATAGTCAACCAGAATGGGCATCATAATGAATCTTATTGTCTTCACAGTTGTTGCCTATACTTTCGAACTTGGAATTATCAAGCAAAACAGAATAGAGTAAAATCAGTCAAAACAAGATGGTGAGAGCAATACAGGGTTTCAAATCAAGTTAATAGGAAATCAAAGTGTTACTGTAATATATCCTGCTATTTTTTATTTATTTTTCCCTTAATTAAAAAGTAAATAATGAAAAAAGGAGATTGAGATAAAAGAGGGCATAACAACAAAACAGCACAGGGCAAAATATAACCATTTAAGCAAAATAGTGTTTCACCACAAGATATTCCTACATAAAAATAGCTACCATAGTGTCCCTTTCCTTGAAATCTTTGAGTATAACTTTGTATACTGTAGCATCAAACATATCAAGACAATGTAAAACCATTCAAGAGAATGACAGTATTACAGGGTATTTAGAACCAAGTATCAGAAAATGAACAATGGTTTCTGTATAATCTCCTTGTCTACAAAAGTTTTTGTTTATATTATCACATATAATAAAATCCAATAAGATACAACCTGTTAAGACCAATGGAGACAGAAGAACAAAAGCTTGATGGGGCTTCAAAACAAGATGATACTAAATCAGCACTAGCTATTATGATGTCTTGTTTTCTCCAAAATAGCTGTTCCTACTATCTAACCTTCTCTGCCTCATTTCTGTTGAGCTCTTTTTCTGTCCTTATTTGTCAGTTTGTCTTCTTCATTTTGCTTTGTGCTCCATTCATTGTGGCCTCTCTGCCACTGTTTATGGAATCTTGGTATTTTTCTTTTTTAGAATAGCCTGCCATATTCTCTGTAGAGTTGAATTGGTGGTTGCACATTCCCCTAGTTCCTCTTTATCCTGGAAGCACCTTGTTTTTCCATCAATTTCTAGGGGCAGTTGTGCAGGATATATCAATCTTGGCTGGAGGTTATTATCTTTCAAAACTTGAATTATTTCCCCCCATGCTCTTTGTGATTTGATGTTTGTGCTGAAAAGTCTGCTGTGATTCTGATGGGTGTTCCCTTGTAAGTGATCTGTTTCTTGTCTCTGACGGCTTTTAATATTCTGTTCTTATGTTGGATTTCTGGAATTTTGATTATTATATGCCTGGGTGTAGCTCTGTTTGGGTTGTAGTTGGCTGGGGTCCTGTATGCCTTATACATCCGAATATCTTTACCTTTTGCTAAATTAGGGAAATTCTCCTGGATTATTTCTGTGAATAGCTTTTGTAGTTCATTTGTTTGTGTCCCTACTTCTTTTATGTTCTTAATTCTTAAGCTATAGATCCTCTTATCATCTTCTAGCCTTTGTATTATTGCTGTTGGTTTTCTTGTTATTTTTAAGAAGTTTTTCATTTCATACTCCCACATTACAAATCTGCCCTCCAGTTCAGATAGTCTATCCTTAGTTTCTTTCAAGCTGTTATGCCAGCTTTTGATAGTTTTTAGTTTCCTGGTAATCTCTTTGAACCTGCTTCACGAATTCTATGTTTTCTCTATTTTCTCCATCAAACAATTCTCCCCTTTTTTTCTGTTCTTCCATTCCACCATCTGTTTTTTCTTGGGTGGTGCTTAGCATTTCTCTAACTATTCTACTTATATCTTGCTTTATTTCATTAAATACTTCACTTTTGAACTCATCTATGAGGTTCCGGAGATATCACTTTATGTCTTTTGGTGCCGTGTCTGATTTTGCATGTTTTCTGTCCACATTCTCCTTTGCATTTCCCTTTCCTGGATCAGTGTTCTCAGGATTAGGGACTGAGGACCCTTTCTTGTTGCTCCCTCTTCCCATACTTTTTGTTTCTTCCATACAAGCATATATAGGAGACCCAGTTTCTTTCTTTGTCAGTTACAGTTTGTTTGAATCTGCCAGCTAGATGTTCCTGCCCACTGCAGTATACTAGGGAGACACAGACCTGGGCAGCCTCTGCTGGGCCCACGCCTCCAGGTCAGTTAACCTACTGAATGCTTCACTGCTAGGGTGCACCACCAGGTGCTGGTACCTGGTTTGGGCTCGCCTACTGGGTCTTGGTCTGCGGCGTCACCCAGGCCAAGTGCTCCGCACCAATCCTGCTTGAGAGGGGAATATGCGACTAAAGTCACTGCAGCGTCCTGTTCTGGCTAGTCTGCCTGGTCCCAGAATGTCCTCTGTTGTAGACTCCTAGTCTATGGAAGGGTCCCCGTTCCTCTCACTTACCGCAGGTCGATGCAGGGCTCCTCGCCAGTCCCACCCTCAACTCCGTTCGCCGATTCCCGCTCTCAGAGCTTTTGCGCATCTCTTTCCCTGCTGTGCTGATTCAGACGCAGCAGCAGCAGCGGAAATTCAAATTGCAGCTTCCAGAGACTCGGGTTCCAGCTTCCATGCTGAGATTTTATCTGTTCTGGTTATAGCACCGGGATTGCATTTCCAGTTGGTTTCTCTCAGCTTAGTTTGTTCCTGGGTCGACAGGGTATATCTCCCCTTACTTAGGACTCCTTACACTGCACCATTTCTGAATTCTAAGCTGGGTATCTCAGAGAGCCTCCGTAGCTGCTGTTTTCTATCCACCATGTTCTAAACATACACCTTTCATCCTAACACCACACACTGTAGACCTAGCCATCTCTGAAAAATCCCTGTGACCACATGAGGCTTTGGGGAGACATCCAGACACAAACTGTAAC
The DNA here is from genome assembly GCF_034190915.1 of Cavia porcellus. NCBI lineage: Eukaryota > Metazoa > Chordata > Mammalia > Rodentia > Caviidae > Cavia > Cavia porcellus. The sequence continues at coordinate 15,563,197 of NW_026947496.1, forward strand.
ATTCTATCCTGACACCCCTACAAACATTCAGGTACATCCCTTTATGCAAAAGGCATTTAGTTCATCTCCAAGTTGCCAAAGTGCCAACAGTTTCAAGCACTGCTGAAAAGTCCAAGTCCCAAGTCTCCTCTGAGATTTAAGGCAAACTCTTACATTTGAGCACTTATACAAATGAAAAGAAAATCAAAAACTTCCAACATTCAATGGCACAAGATAAACATTTCCATTCCAAAAGTTACAAACAGGGAAGTACAAAGGAATGGAACCAAAGCATGTCCAAAATCCAGCAAGGCACAATCCTGTAGTTTCACATCCAGCGTCTGAGGCAATCTGTGGCAAGACATGAATTCCAAAGGACATGGGTGGCTCTACCTTTATGGCAGGCACTGCTGGTGGTTGTAGATCCTATGGCTTCTCTCTTGGGCCTCCTTGTAGTTTTCCTCAGATAACCCACTTTCTCCAAACTTCTGGGGTCACCACTGCGTCTTTGGCTTCACATTCACAGCTTCACATGCTGCCCTCTCAGGGCCATACTGCTTGGCCTCCCAAGTATTCTGAAATCTGGGTGGAAGATTTCCTGCCCTCACATTTCTTTCATTCAGCATGCACCTAAAACAGCGCTACATGAGTGATGGCAAAGCCTGTTGCCAGCTGGAGCAGTTACCGGGCTTTCTTCTCTTAAGTGACTGGATCACTGAGCACTCTGGACCCAATCCCGAGGAACAGGTTCTCTAGGCCCCTGCCATTCTGGAACCTGGTGCTCTGGGGCTTTCTTGCCAAAGCAAAGTCTTTCTCTCTTGTGATTTTGAGGCTGCCGAGTCCTGCTGCTTCTTGTGATGCCCTCAGACCATTGTTTTCATTTTCCTGTTCCTTCTGAGCAATCAGGATTGCCTCTTCTTTTTCTTTGTAGTTCACAGAATTACTGGAGCTTCCCTTCTGCCATACTCACAGTGTTTTAAAGCATTCTGCTGGGCTCTTTGCTCTTGATGCTCAACATAGATCTGGCAAAAGGCTGCCAACAGCAGACCCACCTTGGCCTTAATGTTAGACTGCCTTGAAATTTCTTCTGCAAGATTAATCCACCGCCCTTAACTTGGAACCTAACATACTTTTTATCATTTTGTTGCATAACTATGGGAATGTCACATCCATGCTTACTCTTTAAAATATTTCTATTGAATTATTTTTAATTTTATTAATTTTATTATATAAATCAGTGTATGCCGGGGATTTAGCTCAGCAGCTTAAGTGCCTGCCTGGCAAGCCTGAGAGTTCAATCCCTGGTATAAAAGAAAAAAATATATATATAATATATAAAATATATATATAATATATATGTGTGTGTGTGTCCTTAGTAAAAATATCACAAAAGTAAAGCATTGTATTTTTAATATTTATTTATAAAAAAGCAGATTTTCAACATTAAGTGGTTTTTGGTGTACAAATTCTAAAAAAGAGCAACAGAAATAAATTCCTATATAAACTACAATGAAAATGCCAATACCAAAAAAGAAAGGAAAAATACCATTACCACTCTACAAAAAAACTATTTCAATTATCACACCTAAATAAAATGTCAATAAAATATCAGATGTGCGGTGAGAATAGACATCATTTTCATTTTGGAATAGACATCATTTTCACATAAGCTCTGTGTTTTTTGCAAAAACCTAAGGGATAATATCATAAATAAAAGCCTGAGTTGCAGTATAAACACCAAAGTCTACCACAGAGAGAATCTTTGCTCCAACCCTCACACTCAAGGCAGTCTCCATAGATGACAACTGCATGTTCCCTGCACACGTCTCGCTTACACCGAAAGCACATGTGTTTAGCTTTTCTTTCGTATGTGGTGGGCCGTGCTTACAACCTTTCTCTTCCTGTTTTTTTGGGAGATTCCTACTATGCTGTACATTATGGATGTAGCAGGGAAATAAGATATCAAAAAGATAAAATATCAAATGTGCAGTGAGTGCTAGGAATACACACACACACACACACACACACACACACACACACACACACGAATGTATGTCCATTCCTTTAGATATTCTAAGCTGTGAGCTCCAAGAATCCTTGTGCATGGCTTTACTCCAGCATCTACCCTAGAGCACAGGATACATGCTAGACAGCATTTGGGGTTTTTGTTTGTTTGTTTTAGTTTTTGTTTTTTAGTACTGGGGATCAAACTCACAACCATGTGCTTGCAAGGCAGACGCTTATGCCACTGAGCTAAATTCCCAGCCCTACACAGCATAAGTGAATTATCTTGCTATGAAATCGGCAGGTGTTAGCTGGGGGTGTAACTCAGTGTGGAGCACCTGTTTAGCAGGAGTGAGGCCCTGAGTTCCTGGGTTCCATCCTCAGCACCACACCACACAAAAAAGAAGTTGTTTAGCACTCCCATATTTCTGGCAATTTACATTTTATAGGCTGTAATGTATGCAGATTGACAATGAAGTGGACATATTATACAATTCTAAATCCACTTTCATTCTGAAATACTGTTTTTGTTTTTGTTTTTTTTTTCCAGTCCACATTTTCCTTTTACAGCTAAGGAAAAATCAGTCCATTTGTGAGCAGTACTCAGCGGTGAATGCAGAGATGTTCTGTTAAGGTGATTGTGCTATCATCTCAGGGAGTACAAAACCCTAGAAAACATCCTTGGTAAATAAACCCACATGTGTTAGAAGTCCTAAATGATTAATGAAGCAGTGGTAGGTGATAAATATTCTATAAAAATGACCAAAATAAGTGAACAGATATGACAAGCTACTTAACACTACATTTCCCTATTTATTATTGTTCATCAACTATGAACGTTTTGTGTGTTTTTTCTTTCGTGGAATTATTAATGTATTCATAAATACGATTACTAAGTCCGTGAAAAAATATGACTCAGATATCAGTAAACCTGTTAAAAACCTTTAAAAAAATAAAAGGGGAGCTGGGGATTTAGCTCAGTGGTATAAGTGCCTGTATGGCAAGTATAAGGTCTTGAAAAGGAAAAGTAAAACTAAAAATAAAACAGCAATATAGCATTGACATGTTCCTGCCAGATTGAACCACTGGCAGTACATGCATCACTGTCCCACTGTAGCTTGTACCACCCAATGGGACTCTCCCATGCTGCCCAGTGCGACAGTCATGCCTGTACTGCTGGTAGGTCAGAGCTATCTGGCAGTGAGACAGCTGAATTATGGCCCCATCATGAATGTAGTGAGGAAAGTTTATTTAAACCCGCATGGTGGCACACAACTATAATTCCAGAACTCTGGGAAGCTGAGGCAGGATGATTGCAAGCTTGAATCCAGGCTGGGCAATGGAGCAACTTAGTGAGATTCTGTCTCAAAAAAAAAATAAAAAAGGATTGGTGTTGTAGCCCAGAGCAGAGGCCTCAGGTTTAAGTCCCAGACTAGGGGAGAAACAAAGTTGATTTATAAACTAAATGTGGTGGCACAGGTCTATAATTGCATCATGTGGGAGGCTGGGGCAGGAGGATCATGAGTTTGAGATCAGGCTGGGTTACACAGAAAGACCTCATTTCAAAGAACCACAAAAATACTTTAAAAGTTTATAAATGAAAGCTGGTATTGCATTCACACTTCATATGCAAGTATTTGTTCATGGTTTATTAACTGTGCAAATTCTTACTCTTTTTGTTTTTGCTTGTGATACTGGGGATTGAACCCAGGACCTTCACACTGAGCTATATCCCCCAGCCTTTGCTTTGATATTTTTAAAAATTTGGAGACAGAACTGGGCTTGGTGGTGTACCTCTGTAATCCTAGTACTCAGAAGGCTGAGGCAGGAGGATCACCATGAGTTTAAGGCCAGACTGAACTAGGTAGTGAGACTCAAAAAAACAATAAATAAATAAATAAATAAAATTTTAAAAATTTTGAGACAAGTTCTGACTTACTTTTCTCTCGTTGCTGAGACAAAACAGCTGACAGCCCAAATGAAGGAAGGCAAAGTTTATTTATCTCACAGTGTGTGGAGGTTTTAGTCCATACTCAGCTGGCTCCAAGGCAGGGTGGTGTGGCTGACGGGCAACCTTTCATGTCAGCTGCAGCAGATACCAGAAGCAACCAAAGCAAAAGGACAAAAGGGAGGAGCAAGCCCCTTTCCCTCCCTTATATTGTATGCAAGCTACTGGCCCCTGGGTAGGTGCAGCATTCACACTGCCAATCCCAGCACTAGACAGTGAACCAATCACATATGCTAGATTCAGCCACCTTTGGAACCACCACCTCGCCAGGACTGGATGAGACTTTGGGTGGACATCCAAACACAAACCATAACAAGGTCTCACTAAGTGGCTACATTACGCATGTTGCACTCGAACCTGTGATCCTTCTGCCTCAGGGTCTAAGAGCACTGGGGTTCCAAGTGCATAGCACCTCACCAAGCTGTGTGATTTTTTTTATTAAGATCAGCTACTTGCAACCAATGTTGACCTTACATCACTCAGACTTTTGCCAGTATGTTTCGGGACTTTTCTCTTCCTAGCTGAGGCTCTGGGGCGGCTACTGTGTAGAGGCCAAGCCCACTGCTAAATGTTCCCCAATATCCAGGGTCCCCTCGCAACGAAGAGTGACCTGGCTCAGCTGTCAGTGTGGCCATGCTTGAGAAATCTGCTCAGTGGTGAAAAACCAGTTTCTTCTGCAGATGTACAGTTCCATGATTTTACCGGGGACTTCTCACTTATTGATAGTTCATTGCCAATGCACACCATATCTCACTTAATAGAGTTGGCCTTCTGTATCAGCTGGCTCTGTGTCTGCAAATTCAACCAACTGCAGATGAAAGATGTCAGAAAAAAATAACTGCCTCTGTTCCAAACCCGTACAGAGCTTTTTCAGTCATTTTGGTACTCCCTAAGCAATACTGCGGGCAGCTATGAATGTAGCATTTACACCGTGCTAGGTTTCACCAGGCTTCTAAAGGTGATTTAAAGAACCTGGAGGACCGATATGGGTTATATGCAGACACCATGCCATTTCATAGAATGGGCTCAAGCGCCTTGGGGTTTTGGCATTCAGAAGGGCAGGGAGAAGGTGGTCCTGGAACCAAGCTCCCAAGGATACCAGGTGTTATGGATTAAAAACTGGTGGTCATTTTAATGCCAGCTGGATTACATCAGCATGGTGCTGAGTGTAGATGTCCCACCTGAGGAAAGTCCCCAACATAAATAGAGATGTAGAGAAGGAGAAGCAATGCGTTGAGATGCATTGAGGTGTTGGGGCATTGTGGGTTCTCCTACGTGTTGCTGTTTGAGCCATTGGTTCTCCTGGAGAAGCTCTGATCCTCACATTGAGCATTGCTTCCTGGCTCTGGAGAGGAAGACGTGTGCCACTTGGTCTCCAGAATGAGCTCGTCACGCAGGCTTCCTGGCATGTACCCGACTGTGTTTGTCATCGGAGGAGCTCCAGGCCTCCATGTTGCTGAGGATGGCTGTGGTGCTTTTCAGGACAGCCCTGGTGTTTGTTGTGAGTGTGACTTCTCAGCTACAGCATAGAACCCTCATCCCACCAGCACAGCTCCTTCACCCTGCTGGCATGGACTTTCTGACTTCCATCACTGACCTTTGGGCTTCCTGGCATGGATCCGTAAAAGAGACTGGCGTGATTCCTTCTTGTGGGCTCTGGACCTCCAGTTGGACTCATAGGAGGCATTGTCCTGAGCTCTGGGTTTTCATCTGGACTCATGTGGGACATTGCTGTGGGATTCAGGCCCTTGGCTGAATATTCTATGTCTTTAGTGTTGTGGATAGATTTCCTGCAGTTTCTTGTGTTAACTCTGGGTGACCATCATAAAAATAATATTATAACTACATGTCCTGATTCTAATTGTTCTCTGCACAACCCCTGACCATAACAGACGGCAAGGCAGGAGGATCACAATTTCAAGCCCAGCCTAGACAGTTAAGTAAGATCTTGTCTCAAAATAAAAACAAATAGGGCTGGGGGTGTAGCTCAGTGCTAAGGCTCTGGGTTTAATCTTCGTTACTTAAAAATAAATATAAAATTTAGAGAAACCTCTTCCACTATCCTCTTTTTTTTTAAATACCCTCTTGCCAGTGTTGCCTTCTTAACATTTAAAACAATATACCTTATTTAATAAGTGAAAAGTGGAACTTGTTACCACAAATCCAGAGGGAGGACAAGGCATGTGAGAACAGTAGGAAGTCGAGTCAGTATAAATAAAGCTTGTGTTTCAAAGGATCAGGTTCATTTATTTAACAGACACAGTTATTTGACCAATAAAGGCTGAGCCCTAAGAAAAATATTCCTGGCTACTCTACAAACTTAATCTCAAAAGTTTTATTTACATAAGTCTATGAAAAGCAAATGAGAGAAATGGATTTTATAGTTCAGAATGTTTTTTCTGATAACACTAGCAGGTTTCTTCTTGTCTGATCCTAGACAGAATGAAAAACAGGCTCTTTGGGTACTTGTGGATTGAGGGTAGACTCACGGACCCATCTCCCCCATAAGTGTCCTTCCAGCACCCTGCCACACAGAAAAAATGATCACAGCAGTAACAGGAATAGAACCAAATCCTGCTGGATATGGTCATGCACTCCTATAATCCCAACATTCAGGAGGCTGAGGCAGGAGGATCACTGTGAATTCAAGGCTGGCCGGGGCTAACAACAAGACCCTGTCTAAGAAAAAAAAAGTCAGAATTCACTCCAGTAGTTTCTTAACTACTGAACTACTGAAAATGAAAGTAGACTAGACAGCAGATCAAATAAGCAAATTGTATGTGAGAAGCCCAAGTATTATTTAGTGAAACTTCTGTTCACTTTGCGTGTATCGTAGAGGGAGACAGATGATGCAGTCCAGTTCCCTGTGAGTTGCCGTCTACACCGCAAACCACCAGCCTGGGCTGCCAACATCACTGGAGAGTGGGTCTCAGCTGGTAAAGATGCTCACAGATGCTCAGTCCGGCAAGGCTAGCGTGAGAGCAAAGTTCTCACCCCCAGGCCAGCCTCTGTGTGATTTGGTGGTGGCCTGAGACTAGTGTTAGAGGAAAAGGGGAAGCGGGCTTCCTAGCGGTTTCTGGGGAGCAGAAGGAGCAAGCAGGGGTCGGCTAGGGGCAGACAGCAGTCTGCACGGATCTTTATTCCACACTTGAATAGCGAGGACCACGCCCAGCCTTGCCAGGTCTTTCTGTGCCTCGGGTTCTTTGCAGCATGACAGCAAAGTAGAAAACACCTTGGTTTATGTACTCCCGGCTTGCGCTTCTTACTTTGCTGGGAAGGTAACAACCCTTTTTAGTTTTTGAGACAGTCTTCCTCAGGTGCCTAGTTGCGATTCAAATTTGGGATTCTCGTGCCTCAGCCTCAGTGACGAGATAATAGGTGTGCACCACCACGCCCGGCTAATAAATGTAATATTTTAATGCCCTATCATGGTTAATACTTAACTATAAATGTGTTTGAGACCTGTCATCAAGTGGAAAACGTTAGAAGTTGAGATTTGGAATGTCAGTAGCAGATGTATATTTGTTTGAAAGATAAGGAATCATTAACAATTAATGTCATGATCGATCTTTGGAATAAAAGGGTGATCAATATTAATGAGGAAGAAAAATGTCTTTTCAAAAATGTTTCCACTTAAATATTGAGTTGTTTTGTCATGAGAATGTTTTATTCACACTCTCTGACTTAGCGATTTACTGCTGATAAATGTCACACGCCTCAGCTAGTCTTGTTGATCCAAGTGAAATAAACCAAATTCTCTTTTCCAGTCCCCCTACCCCTGACCCCAACTTAATCAAGCCAAATTGTAATCTAAATTTTTTAATGTGTGTTAAGAGTAAAACAAGGATGCTTCTTTTTAGATAGGCAGGCACTAAAATAACTGTATGACTTTAAAGTATTTTTGCTGAATATTTTCCTTGACTACAAGAGAAGACTGTTGCCTCCCAGAGCTGGGGTTAAAGATCCTTTTTCTATTTATAGGAAAGACTGCAGTAAACTTTAATTTTAGTTAGGAAACTTGGGTACGATTCTGGATTTAGATCATCATAGAACTGTCACATGCCCACAGGGTAAGGGAGAAGAGCTGTTTCTCTTCTGAACATGCAAGCAGGCTTGCAAGGGTTTCTGAAGTGGCGAAGTTCTTTCAAAGGCCCAGTGCCGCCTCATTGCCTTCAAAGCGCTGGTCTTACCCACATTTCCTTTCTTCTTGGAAAAAGTAACCACATCTTAAGTCATTTTTTTCTCACCAGTATGTGAATTGGCTTTTCTTATTTGCTCCTTTGACAAATTACCACTGACTTAGTTGGAACAACCCAAGTGTCTTGTCTTATAGTGACAAGGTTAGGACTCTGAGCTGGGCCCTGGGAATCACCTTGAACCCCAAATTCTGATTTAGAAGATTCTCCCTATTTGGAGCCCAGTGGATAAACAACCTCCATTCTCCCTGCCAGCCCTGCAGTGTGGCCGATTCTTGGGTTCCAGGGATCAGCATGGGGGCATCCGTGTCCACAAGCGTGCGAGTCAGGGTGTGGGGACCTTATTCTGCCTGCTGTGTGGGGGTGTCCTACCAGTGTGAGGAAGAACCTCCCGCAGGACTGTGGCAATATGAGTCTGGATGGTTATGTACTGTCGTTACCTCAGTTAGGCTCATTAGTCACTGGGGGAAAGTGAGCAACTCTTACGAGGCAAAGGATTCCTCTTTCAGTTGCCCTGTTACTCCCTTAGAGCACACTCCTTTGCCAGTAGTGATTTTCGTCATGATCTTGTTGTAACTAGCCTGTACAGCCAGGCCCAGGCCTGTAGTCTCAGTGCTCTAGGAGGCTGAGGCAGCAGGATCCCAAGCTTAAGCCCAGTCTGGAGCAAGTTAGTAACTTACAGAAACCCTATCCTCAAAATAAAAACCTTGAAAAGGGCTCAGGATGCAGCCAAGGGCTGATGTTCTGAGTTCAATCCCTAGTTCTGCAAACAAATAGCATAAAACAAAAAACTGACCTTCCCAGAACTTACCAAGCCCGAGAGAGTGGGCTGAGTGGGCACGGCCCTGTGTCTGTTGGATGGAGTGATTTGCCCCCTGCCCTATGCACAGGGTCTGCTGGGATTCTAATCGTCACAGCTAATGGGTGGGCAGAGGCCAGGGAGTGCTGCCAGCCACCCCAGGTGCGCACGATAGCCCCCTCTGCCAGAGCTGCCCATCCCAGAGCTTCAGCAGTGCCAAGATGGGCAGACCCCATTTTGAACTGGGCCCTTTTTTGTTTTTGAGGTTAATGCTTTACAATCATGAGAATTAGATGTTGTACTAGTAACTGGTTCGTGATTTGATGTTAGCATGCTGATCAGAATGGGATTGATGTGTTGTTGAATTAGATGTTATATCATTCAGGTAATTCAGCAAATCATGTTTGGACAGAAGATCAGTTGGAGTTTGGCATGGTTCTACTGTACCTATAGTTCAAGCTAATCAGGAGGTTGAGGCAGGAGGATCATGAGAGCCCAGGAGTTTCAGTCTAGCCTGTGCAACCCAGCATGACTTTATCTCGGAAAACAAAACAAAAGCCAAAAGCCAAGTTGGAGGAGACAAGATAGGTGGACAGTGCTCGCTGATCTGTGTGAAACAAAGTGGTGAAGCGAAGCATGGCTTCCAGACTTCCTGATTCTCATGTCTCCTTATCACTGTTGCAGGCGTCCCTGGCTCTATGCCCAACGCGTCCTGGACGGGAAACCTTCGAGCCGTGAAGTGGATCGACATGGAAGATAAACACGGAGGCTGCCACGGTGAGGCCTTAGTTCACACATGTAGGCCATAGCACTCTCTGGTCGGAGAGTAGCTGTGCCCCACGGGTGCGTCATGGAGGGGGACCCTGGCTGGGTTTAACTCACCATCACGTCAGGCAGGTAAGGCAAGCACAGGCCGACTGTGGCTGGCCTTTCTGCTCTCTAGTTTTCAAGGCTGGTTATTTTCCAGCTGGGTCTTCTCTTCAAGGAAACACAGTAGGCACCACACAGAGAGGACAGGCTTGAAGACAAACAAGTCTCTTGATGACAGGTTTCAGGAATCCACGGACATTCCCCAGGTTAGAATTACCCAGGGACCTGCAGAAGCCTTGTTCTCCCCAGAGAGCAGCCGGTCCTCGTCCCCCACATCAGCTCTGCCCCCTCCCCTCCCCCCAGGACAGGGCTAGAGAGCTGTGGGTGATTGCCCAGCGCTGGCACAGTGGTGGGTCTCTTCCAAATGGGCCACCTGGAAGCCCGGGGGCGTCTCCATGTCTGTGGAACCCTGTCTGTGGAGGGTCTCGTGGCAGTCCTGGCACTCCTGTTCCAGGGCTCGGCCTGGCATGAGGCTACTGAGCTGCCATCACAACGCAGCAGACAGGAAGTCAGCGATCTCCATGTCCTGGGACCTGGGAGGCCATGACCAAGCGCCAGCAGAGCCAGCTCTTTGTGTGGCTTCCCTGTTGGATCACAAACGGCCATCTTCTCCCCAGGTCTTTGTGTGGCCTTTCCACTATCTGTCCAGATGCCTCCTCTAGAAGGTTGCACCCCAATGGCCTCCTTTTACCATAATTACCAGTTTAATGACCCCAGCTCCACCGTGAGGTGCGAGGCATCAGGATTCAGTGTGGGAATTTGGAGGGGCATACAACTGAGCCCCTAGCAGTATGCAGTAAACATCTACTCAGGGAGGGAAAGGATGAATGAGAATATGGCGATTTCTCCTCCGCCCACAGTAAAAACACTTTGCTTCTATGCTCCAACCTGGGGCTTTGCTCGCTCATTTATCTTACTGTGCACGTGCCCAGCTTCCCACTTCTCTGCAACTCCCCATATACCCGGCCTGTTTCCCAGAGCCAGAGCCCCTTGGAGTGCCTCCCCGCTTTTGCGGTCTCCGCGTCCAGCCCCTACCCCCATAGAGGAGGAGCGGGGCGCCCTGCCAGCCTGTGTTCCTGTGGGGACCCTGACTGATCATGTGACAGAGGGGGTCAGGGAGTTGGCCTTTGCCAGGGAGCTCCTTAAGCGTGCAGGCCAAGTGGCCCAAGCTTCTCTCTTGTTCTCCTTCTTCATCACCTGGTATGCCAGTAAGTGTTTAAAAGCTGACGGTGAGCGGGGCACAGGAAGTTCCCGCCAAACCACTGTGCAGGGAAAAGAAAAAGCAGAATCCACAGGCGGCGGAGCACTGTGGGCACCGCAGTGACTCAGTAGCACAGGGTCCGTCTGGTTACGCTGTGCTGGTCCTGCAGTCTCCTGGCCTGGAAATCCTGCAAAGCGCTGCAGAATTGATCCATTAAAGTCAGTTTCGTCCTTTGACTGTTTTGTTGAAAAGTCTCCAAGGATCCGTTGCATCCAAAGGATAAAAGATGGAACTCTTTCTTCCCTGTTGGTCGCCCAGGACAGCCCTGGGAATAGTCCAGCCTCCTGCCCGTGTGCCGTCCCACCTCCAGCCGCGTTCCTTAGTCCTGCCGGAGGTGCTCACCTCTGCACGTCTTCCTTCCTTCCGTCCACCCACTGCCCTCCTCCTGGTCTGTTGAGTTCTCTGCCCATACTCTGTCCTTCACTCAGCCCCAGAGGCAAAGAATGCAGATGTGAACGAAACCCTGTGAAATCCCAGTTCAGGGATTATAGTCCTGGCTGAGAGCAAAACAAAAAATAACTGGAGAAAAAAGAGAGAGGAGAGGGGGAAAGGGAGATGGACGGGGGGAGAGGGAGAGAGAGAGAAAAAAGGGAAAATGAACAAAATGATGTTCCTATGCAGCCCTGGTGCAAGTTCCTATGCACCCAAAGAGGAAGAGGGCAGTGCGGGCAGGGAAGGGGACCCTGAAGCAGAGACTGGGGCTGTGCTGGGGAGTCCCCCGGATGCCGGGCTGCCCAGAGCAAGAGCACTGGGACCGGTAGCCCATGTGACCCGAGTCCCACATGGCATGGCGGAGCGAGTAACTGGGCACAGGGATGGGGATGGGGAGCCCGGGCAGAGGCGGGCTCTGAATGGGCGGAGGCTGAGGAGCCTTGGGTGCCTGTTAACAGCTGGAGACCGGCCCATGACACTTGAAAATCATCTCTCTGGCCTTCTAGCAGGGCTGAGGAGGAAGCAGGGGAGCCCCAGAGGGCACCATTCACACTGGGACTGGGGTGGCTTGGAGCAGGGTGAGAGGACTCAGACTTGCCCACGGCACATGTTGAAGGCTGGCTGTGAGATGGAATCGCCCATAACCAGGAAGCAGGGAAGTGCCAGGACACTGGAGAGCACGGCGACTTGTAGGCATGGGATCCTTGGGGAAGGCGGACGTTTGGGGCTAACGTTGGAAAGGCACATCCCACAACAAAGGGGAGGCCCAGGCCTGCTCTCCGGAATTGGGATTCTCCTTCTCCCACACAGGACTGCCTGGTGATGTCTGCTATGCTATGTCCTTACATTGTTGTTGCTGCTGGTTTTTGAGGCAGAACCTTGCTGTGTAGTCAAGGCTGGCCCTGAACTCATGGCAGCTTTGCTGCCTCAGCTCCCAAGTGCCAGGCATACAGGCCTGTGCCACCATGCCTAGCTTCCTTTTTTTTTTTTTTTTTTTTTTTTTTTTTTTTGTCTTTTTCCTTTTTATCAGTACCAGGGATCGAACTCACGACTGCCTGCTTACAAGGCAGGTGCTTATGCCGCTGAGCTAAATCCCCAGCCCCCAACCCAGCTTCCTTTTACTGTCTAACTCTCTTCTTACTCAAACATGTTACTGTCCCTCTTGTCCTCCAGAGTGGAGCTCGGGTTCCCCAGGGCTGGGATGAGGAATTCCATTCTGCCTGAGTCCCGGCATACTTGGCACCAATCTCTCCAGTCACGGCAGCCAGTTGTCCCCGTCTGACTCCCCGCCCTGAGTCCGTAAAACCAGCGTATTCTGACCGTATTTGTGTTCTCCCTGGCAGGGCATTACGTGCGTGGCATTTGCATCTATGGGAACGGAGACTTGAAGTGGCTGATGGATTCACCCTGCCTGTTTGCTAACAAGTTTGAGCTCAACACTTACCCCCTCACCATAGAATGCCTGGAGCTGAGGCTTCGGGAGAGAACCCTGAACCAGAGCGAAACGGCCATCCAGCCGAGCTGGTACTTCTGACCTGGGCAGCTCGGCCGAGGGAGCCACAGCTGGTGGGAGGAGCCTGGCTCTGCAGGAGACTTTGGCCCTGGCAACAAAGGTTTCAAGCCTGCGGTAATGGCTCCAGGCCCAGGAACGTAATTAGACTCAGAATAATACCCATGGACCCTGTGAAGAGTGCTGACACTAACAGGATAGCTACGAGGAGCAATGCTGGCACTATGGCCGAGTCCTGATGCCCACCTCTGCATCAGGCTGTTGTCCCCACCAGGGATAAACTGAAGCGGCACCAGCCCATTGCACAAGATGTTCCTTGTAGGAATGTGTTCCAGATGAGAGAGAATGGCAGGTTGCACTACGTAGGGAAATGAGCACTAAGTTGCCTTGGACAAGGAGTCTCCAAGGACAGATCGGCAGCCTCTGCCTTGGTGTACACACCGCACACGCGCACGCGCACGCGCACACGCACACACACACACACACGGGCAGAGGTCCACTCCTTACAGAGCGCAGCCCTCGGTCCCGAGGTCTAACATGAGTGCATCACTCCGCCTGTGTTGCAAGCCGTGTCTGCCATGAAACCGCTAAGAACAAGCACCAGCTGCCGCCGCCGCTGTACAAAAAGGACCTCAGTGACACAGAGCAGTGCTCCGCTGGATGCCGCAAGGCTCAGATTTTCTCCCGGGCTTCCCAGGGAGAGACCTGAGAAGCCCCCCAGGATGGAAGAGCCCTGCCAGCGAGAGGAGTCAGGGACGTCTCAGAGTGACCAGCATCTCCGACTGCTCTCCCGTGTTACTTTCCTAGCAAAACGGGCACAGGTCCTACCCCACAAGGCCTCAGCACAGCAGCATGGTGCTCTCCGGGCAGCTCGATGCTGCCCGGGGCTGATAGTTTCCACTGCCGGGCAGTCAGCTGCCACCTGCCACTCATCCCCCCGCACTCCTGCAGCCCACATCCAGGACATACTTGCAGGCCTGGGTGCCTCCAGAAACTTGCTGAGACGAGGAGAGCAAGACAGAAGCTTTCACTCTACAACTCTTGGAAATAAGGCTGGGTGTGGCAGCAGGATCTTAGCTAGCTGGGAGGCTGAAACAGGAAGATGCCCTGAGTTTGCACCCCAGGGCCAGCCTCCACCCCCCAAATGACACAACTCTTGGGAATACTGTTAACATTGACAGTCTGCCATGGAACATCTCACACAGTGATTATACTGAACACAGTCCTCAGTGTGGTCATGTACTGTGATAGCAGACTGCATTATCACCAGTTGAGAGTTAAATCTGGTTATTCAGAAGGAGGTGTTTTCCAGCCTGCTGCACGCTAGCTGTCCAGCTGGCTTCCTGTTCCCCATTTCATTCAGACCTCACAGAGGTCTCACATGGTTCTCATGGTCACCCCCATTTTATAGATGAAGCAACCGAGGCTTAGAGAGATTAACATGCATCAGGGACCGAATTCTCTGTCTGAGGATCGGGAATCTCCTACTGGTCTTCTCAGTCCATTTCCTGAGGGAGAGTATCAAGAGAAGGTGAAAAAAAGCCATATTTAATATAACGGAGCAGGTAGATTTTAAGAATGGTTTCAGTGTTAATATTGAGAAAAAGTGCTGGCACCTCAGAAAAATGTGAAGTCTACTTTAGTAACCCTTTGGTCCCACGTCCCTAAATATTTATTTATTCTAATGAAAGCACATTGCCTGACTGATGAGAGGTCTGAGGAACACAATCTTATTTTTTCTGTACTTGTGCCTGTTGACTGTTAATCCTATTTAAAGGGAATGGCTCTAATGGAGAACTTTTTCCTGCTGCTGGAGAAAGTGGAATTGCACGGGTGCGGGAGGGTGGATGGGGAGAGTTCAGTCCCGGCCAGCCGCAAAGGCTCACGGTCGCTGTCTTTGTAACTGGTTATGTGATGACCGTGCCTGGGATGAGGCAGCGCTGTACACTGGATCTTTCTCATGCAGCATGAGAAATTGTTCTGGACAGAAGATGTTTACATATTTGTTGGCCGTCTCTGCGTCGCGGAAGTTGGGCCATGGGTGTCTGCCAGCCCACGGCAGGTTCTGAAACTACTGTAGCCATCACTGTTTTTGGTGATGTGCCCCCCCCTCCCTGCCCCAGAAATAAATTAATTCCTTGTTTCCCATTTTGGGGGGTATTGTGCATGGTTATTTGATGGTTGGTTAAAATCCACAAAAGAACAGGTTCCACATGACAATTCTCCTAGAATGATAGAAAGAAAAGAGGGCTTGGGGTGTAGCTCAGTGATTAGAGCATGTGCCAGCCTGCGTGAGGCTCTGGGTTTGATTCCCAGCACTGCAAAACAAAGACAAGACAGCGCATCCATACACGCACAGATGTCTAAAAATACCCGTTCACTGAGAATAATTAGACACTCCCTTCGTGGGTTGTTGGGGAGAGTAAAGGGGAATAACGGAGTAAGGTGGAAGCTCAGTGTTCAGCTGGAGCAGAACTGTTTTAAGGATTGAGGCTAGGAGAAGTCAGTATTTTCCTGACTTGTATTCATTCTTTTACCGCAAGATACACCTGTTAATCTTATCAAAGTTATCAAATGCTAAAGCTTTTGAGCAGCATTTCAGCTAGAAGTTTGTTAAATAAGCACGTCTCCAGTGGGCACATGGAAAATTACAAATATTAAGGAAAATAACATAACGGACTTCTTATACACCATTATTTTTGGTACTAGGAATCAAACCCAGGACCTTGCACTTGCCAAGCAGACACTGGTACCACCGAGCTATATCCTCAGCTCTACGCCATTTTTAAGTGAGAAACATTTTTTTTCTTTTTGTGAGACAGGGTCTCGCTATGTAGATCAGACTGGGCTTAAATTTACTACGTAGCCCACGCTGGCCTCAAACTTGCAGTGATCCTCCTGCCTCAGCTTCCCAGTGCTGAGAGCACAAGAGTGTGCTACCACACCTGGCTAAGTGAAAAATATCCTTAAATGAAACTTTTCAAACTATAAAAGCAATGGAAAGGTACAGGACGTAGGAGAAACGTGAAATAATACAGAATATGGAATTAAAAGGAGGGCTGGTGTACTGCTCAGCGGTAAGCACTTGCTTAGCACTCCTAAAAGGGGGAGGTGATGACCCCTGTCCCCCGAGGCAGTGACATGTGTGCCGTGTCTTCCTAAGTGAACTGGCAGCAAAGTGACACAGCACATGCATCGTATAGCAGTGCTGTGCGGGACGATTTCTACAGTGGTGAAAATGTTGCATCTGTGCTACCAACATGGTGAGCGCCCGCCCCGAGCGCCTGGAACGAGGCTGGTGGTTTTCAGGGCGATTGAGAAGTGTTGTTATCACTTAGCTTTAGTATTTCAGTAGTCACACATGGCTGTGGATACCAGACACCGGACCCTGGAGGTGAACGTCAGTTGAAATACACACTGGCATTTTTTCAAAATAAAATGAATACATAATAGAAATGAAATCTTTTTGGACCTGTTATTTTAGACTTGGACTCCCCCCACCTGCCGTACCAGGGCCTTCACACTGAGCGGCTTTCTTGGCCCTTTATTTTTTACTTTGAGATGGGCTTGTACCAGCAATTCTCTTGACTCAGCTTCCAAAGTGCTGAGATTCCAGGCACACATCACTGTGCCTGGCTATTTTAGACCTTTTAAAAATAAGCTTTTTATTTTAGAAGAGCTAGAAGAAAATGCAGAAGTAATATGGAGTTCCCCCTACTATTCATAGTACATTAGTACAGCACAGTAGTTAAAATGAATGATCCGGTGTTGACACAGTCCGTCACTAAACCCTTTTTACCTCGTAACCCTCAGTTCAGGGCCCACATCAGACTCAGTTGTCCTCATTTTCACAGGCGCCCGGTTTTGATGACCTGGACAATTTTGAGGAACACTGATCACATATTTTATACAATGTCCCCAATTTCATTTTGCCTGGTGTTTTTCTCAGTTCAGCTGGATTTGGGAAGGAAGACACCTGCAGTCGAGAGCCACTTTGGCTCATCGTCTCCAGGCTCCCTCTGTCACCTCCGCTCCGGGAAGGTGGACCTGCACCACCTGGCTATCACCCCATCTACTTGTCTTTCTGTCGTCTGTCTCCAGTTGTTCTAACTTAGCCATTCATCTCTTGCATCTGACCGAGTCCCTCTGACATTTTTCCGCTGTGTGGGGTTTTGCTCTTGGACACGGTTTTACTCTCTGACACTAAAAGACATCGCCAGAGTGTCTCTTGCTGTTCTCTTACCCTGTTTCAAGGATTTTGGGTCAGCTATAGCCGTGGCTTGAGAAGCACACGGTGACCAGAGGCTTAGATCCATGGCTGCAGGTCTGGGTCACCCCCCAGTGAGTCACGCAGACCTTATGTGCCAGCAAAGGAGCAGAGACCCTGAATGAGGGATTCAAGGAGGAGGCGTGGGACCCAGGACTTCAAGACCAGCTGCGAAGCAGCGGCTGGAGGCTTCCTGCTCAGTTCCCTCTGTGTGTGATCCCAGGATGCTCGGCAGAGCTCCAGGAAGCTGCTGCCTCCCCAAACGCACACGCAGAAATGTGAAACCTTCTAGGATGGACTGTAGAGATGTGTCACTTATGTGTCCTTCATTGACACAGTTTTTCTGCACAAGTCACATTACACTTACTGCCATGTACTTTATAGTGTATACGTGTGTGTGTGTGTGTGTGTGTGTGTGTGTGTGTCTGTGTGTGTGTGTGTACCAGGGGGACTTCTTTTTATGAACAGTTCTGTTAATTGAAAGGGAAGCAATGGATTTTGGTAGACATGCAGGCACGTTTTTACGTATTTTCATCATTTCTGATAGTTTTTCTGTATGTTCCACCTCTCAGTCTCTGGCACTTGCCTGTAAATAACAGTTTTGCTTCTTTCCCAATAGTTAGACATCCCTTGTTATCTTGTATTGATGGGGATTTGCAATGAAATTCCCATCAATGCACACTTCTCGTGTCTCCTATATTAAAGGGCATCATTTGTGTGTGTTAGAGATTTGACATAGGTATCTGGGGAATACACTTTCTTACTTTAAAAATCAGAATGCCAAAAAGATAATTAATTTGTAAAAAGTCCTAGGTGCTATCTCATTTTTGTTGGCTGATGGAATTATGGGTAACTTGACTTTCTAAAAATTATTTTTCTTTCCACATTTTCCTTCAAAAATGAAGAAAAGTGCTACTACTCTTTCTTTTAAACACCTGGAATTCTGTAGCATAGCATCTTTCTAGTGAGACTGGAGCAAGGATGCTGGGGGAGAAACCCTTGGATTTGGGGAGACTAAAGCCCAGCTCTGATGTCTCCTAATAAAAGTGCTCCCTCTCCTGGTCAGGATTGCCTAAGAATGAAAAGGTCCTGCGATGGTGAGAGCTGTCCCCTTGCGCTGGGTTCTGACCTTGGGCTCGACTGTCTGAGAGGCAGAGGGTGAAGCTGACCATGTTTGCCTTTCCATGGTGTTTTGGGTTTGTATGACTGGAGAGACCTGAGGCTGGGTCTCTTTTTAAAACGAAGAGGCTTGCTTACAGGTTAGACGCCTAAAGACAGTCAGCAGCTCCATATGGTGCCTCTGGTGAGGGCATCACAGAGGGGGAGGCCATGTGGGAAGACAGGATGCCAGAGAGAGAGACTGGGGACCAATCTCTTCCAAGGGCACTTCCTGAAATTGGTCTAAGGAGGTCTCCTATGGTTTCCACCAGGGCCCCGGGGGACCAAGTTTCCGACAGGGCTTAGAGAACAAAGCTCGGCTCCTGACAGTGGGCGGCACCTCCCAGCTCTGAAAGCAGCAGGCAGCCCTGGGGCAGGGTGCTGGGACTATCGGATGCCTGGGGAGGACAATCCCAAGGAAGAACAATCCAAGGAAGGAAGGTGAAATTCAGAAACTGGCATCCAGCATTAAGTGTCACACTGCAAAAGTGAGTCCCAGACATAATGCAAGGAAGAGCGGGGGCTGTTAGGAGAGATCATTAAAGAAGCATGAAATTAAAGTGAATTACCTCGGGTTCAGGCCAGTGACTGTCAGCCCAGTGCAAATGTAGGGCTTGTTTTTTAAACAGTTGTGTTTTGAAATCATTTGACCTAACCTTTTTTTTTTTTTTTTGTCTTTCTTTTTTTATTGGTACCAGGGATCAAACTGACGACCGCACACTTGCAAGGCAGGCGCTTATGCCTCTGAGCTAAATCCCCAGCCCCCTAAATCATTTTAGACTTGGAAAAAAGTGATGAATGCAATACAGAGTTCTCATGGATCCTCCAGCCCCTCCTGACATTTCTGTCTTACATAACTGAAGCTCAAAGGTGAAAACCAGTTCTGTGTTTAATTCTATTCTAGTCATGCATTGAGCTGAGGCGGAGACATTCACCTTTGCCTGGACAGACCTGGCGGGCAACGTGAGTCCCTTAGTATGGGGACCTCACCTGGACCAGACAGCAGCGGACTGACCTTAATCATCGTTCCCACTGAAAGGTGTGCTGTGCTGCTATGGCCTGAGTACCTGTGTCCCCCAAAAGTCATCCGTGAAATGAAACCCAACCACCAGTATGGTGCTGTGAGCAGCAGGGGCCCTCAGGAGGTGACAGGGAGGAGCGCCCTTTAAGAGTGCTTGGGGTGAACAAGGTGATGTGGTAGCATCTGCACAAGGCGGCCTGGGCCGCAGTTGGCCTTCCACCGCCCCCGACAAGCAAACTTCTTTTTTTTTTTTTTTTTTTTTTTATTTTGAAAGTATGCAACAGAACAAGTCAGAATAAAGCCAACTAAGATCGTACAATGAAATTGGTACAGAACTTCACAGCAGGTTACTGGGATAACAGTAATAGGTATCACAGTATATTTTGTTATCTTTATAATAGTTGTTCTTTCAATCACATATATCAAAATGAGATGAAATATAGAACACTATAGAACTTATCAAAACAGAATACTAAATAGAGCAGTACCATTAATCAGAAAAGAGCAAAACAGTAATAAAAATATTTGCCTTCAAAGAAATGGTAGAAAGAAGTCCCCCTTATTTGCTATGGTCAACCTCCCAGGAGATGCTCGGATTTCTGGTTCCCATTTGCTAATGGGCGGGGGAGGGGGGGATAGGGGAAGTGGGATATTTGACTCTAGGCCATGTAGCAGTAGGTTCACTATTGCTTAGCAGGGAGGCAAGATGGTCATTTGTTTTCACAGTGTCCTCAGTTCCAGCATGGTGTGGATCTCAGGAGACACTCCTGGTTCTCCCCTGGAAGGGCCGCAGTCAGCCACCCTGCCTCCGCTTACTAGGGACAAGCAAACCTCTAAGAGTCTTAAGGCCCCAGGGTCTGGCACTGTCCCCACAGCAGCCCAGCCAGACTGCCCGACGGAGAGGAAGTTGGCCACATTGCTGCAGAGAGAAGAGGAGAGCTGCATCACTAAGAAAGTGATGGAGAGGATTAAAACGTCACTTGTGACCTTGAAGGCCACTGGCTGGAAACCCTCAGGTCAGATTTATTTCCTTACTAATTAGATCTAACAGGTCATGGATGCCCCAGGTCCTGCAGCGTCTGCACGTTTAATCTCGGGTGCTTGGCACCTCGGCCTCTGCACAGGCGAGGCAAGGTGAAGCCAAGCTGAGGTTCCCACAGTGGCTCCACTGGGCAGAAAACAGTCAAATTAACACTGGGGCGGGAGGGATGGGGAGTTAGCTCAGCAGCCTAAGTGCCTGCCTAGCAAGCGTGAGGTCATGAGTTCGATCCCAGCACACACACACACAAAACCAAAAAACTGGTCAGGGAGCACCCAGAGGAAGGAGGAGGTTTAAAGAGTAACCACAGTAACTGCAGGAAGGTCTTTGGGAGCAACAGGGACAGAAAGCTGCAGAGATAGGGATGTTTGACTATCACAGAAAGATCTGCAACATGGGAAATTTCCTCAAACACCGAGGATGTGATTGCCTGGCATGGAAATTTTCGTCTGGATATGTGATGGAGAGGCTTTTCTAAGCAGGGTGGGCATCTGGGGCAATAGCATTGAGAAATGTCCACAGATATGAAACTGGAGCCAAGACATAGTAGTGTTTTGTAGGGCTTGGGGACAGGAAGATTCCATTCACTCTTGGCCATATTTAGCCGGGAATGGTGCCTGTAATCCCAGCACACTGAAAGGCTGAGGCAGGAGAATCGCTGTGAGTTCAAGCCCAGCCTGAACTACATGGTGAGACCCTATCTCAACAACAACAAAAAAAGAAAGAAAGAATGAATGAAAGAAAAAAATCACAAATATGCCCAGTCCTGTTTCTAGGCACAGAGCTGTGTACTGCAATTGCCAGGTCCTTACAAGCACAACACTTAATGCTTGTTATATGCATGACTAGGGGGCCCGTTCACCAGCATCAGTTTATACTATGTGTGGTTACAAGAATCAGACCCAAGACCTGCACACTGAGCTGTGTCTTCAGCCGTTTTTTATTTGAAGACCTGCTCTCACTGCGTCATTAAGTTGCCAGCCTGAGCTCAGACTTGTGACCCTCCTGCCTCAGCCTCCTAAAGTGTTGGAATTGCCTAAGGAAGGCTGTGTGTGGAGAGCTTTTTAATGTCATCATTTTTCCTTTGAATCTAGGACCTCCTGCATGCTAGGCTGGGCAGGCTTCTTATCTCCTAGCTACATCCCAAGTCCTGCTCTTGTTCCATACATAAAAGCATATTCTACAAAACACTGGGGTTCACTGTCTTTTTCATACATAAATAGAGCACAGTTTATTTATATTTGTGCCCCATCCTCTATCTCTCCTCGTATAATCACATTTATTCCCCAATAAGTCTCTCTTTTCACATCTTTTCTTTCTTTCTTTCTTTCTTTCTTTCTTTCTCTCTCTCTCTCTCTTTCCTTCCATTCTCTCTCTCTCTTCACATATGTATGTAGTGTTTGTGTTTCTGAGTCTGGCTTATTTTACTGAGCATAATGATCTCCAGTTCCATCCATCCATTTCCAGCAAATGACTTAATTTTCTTCTTCTTTGTGGCTGAATAGTACTCCGCTGTGTATGGATGCAAACCACATTTTCTTTATCCATTCATCCACTGATTAAGCCCTGGGGCTCGTTCCATATCTTGACTATCAGTTATGCCCCAATAAACATGGGTATGTAGGCTATGGCAGCTCTGTTTCTAGTTCTCTGAGGAGGGGGTACTATCACCATCTATATAAATGATCTCAAAAACTATAGCTGGAGGTTAGGAATTGCCTTTATCAACTCCTATCAATTATTTGGCCTTAGTAAAAATTCAGCCAGTCCCGGGATCTTTAGACAAAGCCCTGGTTCCTGAGCTTGGGCAGAGGAAACAGGAGATAAGCCTGGGATAGACTGGCCCGGAAGTGAAAGATGCTGGGTGATGGCAGCATACGGGGAGACACAGGTGTCACCCGGAGGCCACTGAGCATCAGAGTAAACCATGACAGCAACAGATTCAACCCCAGTCACAAGACTGTGATACACACATGTGTGACATGCACATGTAAACACAGCAGAATAAAATTTACAATAAGCCATTAGCTTGGGTTGAGCTCTTGCTCCAAGCTCCAAAAGACCAAATATTTAATTTTAAAAAACAGCCTCATTAAATCAACCATGATTCTCTACTCAGGAATCCAGCACTGGGAGTCAGAGATGAGCTGTTCTAGGTCTTATGAGTCCCGTGGCTTCTGTTCCAGTTACTCCCCTCTGCTGTTAGAGCTGCAGACGATGCGTGAACATGGCTGTGCCCTAATAAAACTTTATGGGTACCCTGTGGCTGTAGAGCTCAGAAGAGTCCTTCCTCTCCAATATCAATGTAAATCTAAGCCTGCGGAGGTGAAAGAGGTGAATTAGCAGCCTAGTGGGGAAGCTGCGGCTGCTCCATCCACCATTCCCTGCTGGCCAAGGCAGCCAGGAGAATCCCGAGAAAAAATGAGACCCGAGTACGAAGCAAAAGAAGAGACTGGCTTCTGCTCCTCTGGTTAGATCTTTGCGAGCTATTCATTCACCGAGACAAACAAGGAAGACAGCAGGAGAAAGATGGCCGAGCAGGGGAGGGTTAAAGTGGACAGAGAGAAGCAGGACTGTTTGGTGCCACAAAGACATGCGAGATGCCCCAGGCCCCGGGACACTCAGTTTGTTCTGTCCTGATTGCCAGAGGGCTTGCGGCCAGGCCACAGGATGACCCCACGGGTTGTGGGAGTCTGAGCTCCCAGGTCAGAGAACTCGGACAGTGGGCAGGCTGCCAGGCTCGCCTAGGAATGCAGTGGGGATGGACAGATGGAGACAGACAGAGAGAGAGAAAGAAAGGAGGGGGAGAGACAAACAGCGACAGAAGAGAGACAGACACAGAGGCAGTGAGCAGAGACAGACACCAAGATGGACAGACAGACGCAGACAGATGCACAGAAAAGAAGAAAGACAGAGCCAGTACTCACAGTAGGTGTCCACAGCCGGGCGGTGTGGGAAAGTGAAGTAGTCTCGACCAACAGCCAGCGTATTATAACATTTACCTATTTATCCCTAGAGGAGAGAGGCGGAAATGTCTCAGAGGGCAGCCACATGCGCCCTTCCCTCAACACCACCCACTCGGAGGTGGGCTAGCGTCAGGGGAGGAAAACGATGAACCTCCACCACCCTGGACTCCCTGCAGTCCAGGAACTCAGTCGGAAGCAGGGGAAAGAAGCATTGTATTGGAAGGAAAGCCAAGCAGGACAGCCCAGTATCCCGGCTTTTCTGGGAGGCTGAGTCAGGAGGATTGCAAGTTTGAGTCCAGCCTGGGCAGCTTGGTGACTGCAAGACCCTGTCTCAAAATAAAAAAATTTTAAAAAGGGCTGGAGAGGTTATGTGGTTTAGTGCAAAGGTCCTGGATTCAATCCTCAGTATCACTACCACTACTGTTACTACTAAAAATAACAATAATAGCAACAACAAATAAAAACAAATAACAAAGCAGTCGGTCTTTTAATTATTGAAGAAGTTTTGGAAGTTATAGAATCTGTTCACAGTCCTATTAAGTAATCTGCCTTAAAGAAAAAAAGGAAGATATAAAATAATATATCTCTAGGCCAGGATTGCTAGGAGGAAAGAGTATTCACATGTCTTGAGTTGGAACTGCTTGGAAATATAGTAATAGTCACCAATCTGGAGTCCATTTAATGAAGAGTTCTGGTCATACATGACAGAGCCACAGATCACCCCCCACACACACATGCAGCCCCCCCATGCACACTCATCACACATGCACACACACACACTCACATCCACGGAAGCGCCTGGATTGTAGAAGTCATTGCTGTCATCATCCCCAGGATCATCAGTGTCATAGATCAGAATGCAAGACAGCAGACACCACGTGACTACAAAGGGAAGGGGAAGCAGAGGCCTGCAGGGGCCACCTGCTGAAATGATGAAGAAGTACAGATTATGTGATCCAAGAGGTCACCGAGATGCACTCGCCTTTGCTACAACTCGCTAAAGAAGACCTAAAACCATGCTACATTTTACAAAAGCTTCTGACACTTAAGAGAGCTGGTCCAAAAATGAAGGCTGAAAAGTCTCTGAAACTTCTGGGCATTGAAGAAGTATGCGGTGAGAGGCGTAATAACCAGCAACAGCCCAAGCTGTGTAAGATTAACCAGCTCTACGGTCAGTCTCAGGCGGTGGAAGTAATGCAAGAGAATTATGTAGTCATTAGGGTGCATTTTCTCAGGAAGAATCGAGATGTGTTATGTGCATGTTAGCACCTCACGAGGAATCTCACTGCTATGCAAGGTAAACATGGACCAGCAAAAAATAAAAATAGTCGGCCCAGATTTCAACTATTCAAATGCACATGAGGAAATATGACTCTAGCAGTGAAGAAATTATATGAAAATGTATGAATAATCAAAATCATTAATTTACGTAAGTAATGTATCAGTGCTCAAATCCTCCATAATCCACAGCAGCTAACATAGAGAGTCTGCCTTCTCCAAAATCCATAGCAGACCGCGGGATGATTTGCCACCCAAAGCTGCCAGAAACCCTTTAAAAGCTAAATGGATGAAGGGAATGAGTCACTATTAATTATTTATTAGAAAAATCTGCTGCGAGCCCAAAGGTGCCAGGCACCATGCTGAGTACTTGAGATAAAAACCATTAAGATTTAGCGCTGCCTAATGGAGCTGTCTAAATCATGAGCACAGAAATGTGGAAGGATCCTCCTGCCTAAAGCAGATGAGAACTGCGGGCAACACCCAGCGGGAAGACTCAGGGAAACGCTAGCCCAAAAAGGGAGGCTGCAGGGAGGATGCAGCTAGGAGCAATCGACTGGTGCCAAGGTGGGGTAGCTGGTGAGGGCCAGACCCTTCCCCATCACAAGCTTGTGGTGACAAACGGGAAAAAGGTAGAAATGTGGCCACGAGCATCAGCCACGAGGTCCAGACCAGTCACTGCCTTACTATGCAGTGGAGACTACATCACAACTCCTTTGCTGACTGAAGAAGCCGCATTCCCCGTGAATACGTAAGGACCATCGGCAGAGATCTCACCCTTGGGAGAGCTTGCACGGCTCTCCCAAGCTATGCCTAAGAATTCCTACTGAATTTATGGAGCCAAAGCAGCCGCCGCTGAGATCAACACTGCAGTGACGGAATTACTGAACTGCTTTTCAAATATTTTTATTTCCTCACAGTCTGGTATGTTACTTATGGGGCATTCCCAGCCTCTCTGCAGGATCCAAGACTACATGGAAGATCTTGGAGCAGGAGATACTTGTTGGGAATATCCCATTCACACCCGTGATCAGAAGCCCCCCTAGAAACCAACAGGGTCACGGTGTGGTATCTGAAAAGAAAGGGAAAAACATCACCACCCCTCTTTAAAGTCATTCTGACATTTGCCAAAAGAATCAAATACATTCATAGCACAGAACCAGAACATACACCTTGGTCCTTCTGAGACATAGTAAATAAATAAATAAACAAATAAATAAATAAAATGATTGTGTTAGTTTAATTAGTATTTAATTTTTCTCCCTATTCCATTTGGTCACAGAGTGTTATCTCTATTATTTCTTCTTTGTCAGAGTGTTTCTTGGTGGCAACATCTATGATCGATGTAGCAAATGTTCTGTGGACAGCTGAAAGCAATGTGTGTTCTTGGCTTTCGAGGTATAAAACTCTATACTAGCTCCATCTCTCTCTGTATACATAATCTTAGTAGCACAGATTCCTGGGGCTCCACACCAGCACTGCCATCTCCTTGCATTAACCCTCGAGGACCTCTGTGAGCGCGGGCATCACACCCGGGGCGGGGCAGGCAGTTCCTAAGCAAGGACCAGGAACAGCAGTGGATTCAGCCTGCAAACTGGCGGAGGGAATTCCTGGGGCTGGTTTCTCCCACTTTTTTTTTCAATTAGCAATAATCATGCCTCAGATAAACCTCATCGACTATGATTCTGCCTCTGTGCAAACCTTCCCCCGCTTTTGTATGGTCCTCCTCTCAAGTTATTAGTTGGCTGTGTTTGCCTGGTCACTCCTGTCTTCTCTTGCATTAACCCTTCATCTCTCCATCGTTCCTCTTGCTCTTCGTCTCTTATGTAGCCCCTTGTCTTCTCTTGCCTCTTTTCCTTTCCAGGTGCACAAATTTATCAACAGATTCCGACAGCCTCATAGCTTTCCTCAGTTCCAAAGTACAGCCTCCCTCCTCCCGATTCCTGTCCTCACTCCCATGAATATCCCTGTAAGCCCTCTGCATCACCCTTCAGTCTAACCAGAAAGCCCTCCAACAGAATCCAACCCACGTCTGGATTTCCACCTATTACCTTCCCTCCACCTACCTCCCCCCAACAGGCCCACACTCCTCTTGCTTTCATCCCTCAATCTCTTCCCTCCACTTCTGCCCATCACTGAGTAGCTGCTAACAGCAACTGAATACAGGCTGCAAAGATGACTGATAAAGGGTGAAAGTGTAAATGAAACGTGATGTGTGATTGGGTCTGTCGGTGCCGTCATAACCAGAAGTAATCCTTCCTCAGGACACAGACTCCAAACTCTGACATGAAATAGCTGAAGGAGTAAATACCATCACTGGGCTCAAAACACTCCAGGGCAGGCAGTCTCTTACTATAAAGGTCTTCATAGCAATTACAAGCTCTTCTCATCTTACTAGACCTTATCTCCCGGCACCAAAACTGGGGGATACAGTGGGAAAATCAGAAACAAAAACAGAAAAACACACACACAGGGTCATGGAAACACAAGACAACAAAAGGCCCCCAACACCCCCCAACCATCCCCAGGCATATCCAGGGGACACAAGTGGAGTGGAAAGCAAACACCAGAGAGCAGAGCTCTACAAATTGTTTAAAGAACAGGTAAGGAAACTTGGTGAGTCTGAAGAGGCCAAGACCTAAAGTTTATGGAATTATCACATAAAATCACCAGTGTGGCCTTGGAGGGCATAAAAGAATTGGAAGAAGTGACCAAAACTGTTCAAAACATGAATGACAAATTTACCAAAGATACAGAACCACCGAAACGTACAAGACAAAAATACCAGATGTAAAAACTATAGAATTAGGGGCTGGGGATTTAGCTCAGCGGCATAAGCACCTGCCTTGCAAGCACACTGTCATGAGTTTGATCCCTGGTACAAAAAAAAAAAAAAAAAAATCTATAGAATTTATAAGTTGCAGAAATAATCAATGGGAAGACAGTTTCTAAAATCAAAGACAAATGGTAAAATATGACAAACTATTCAGAGAAGCCTCATAAAATATAAAAAGAACAAGAAAAATTCATCCAGCAGCTACTAGATGACACTAAGACGACCAATCTGTGATGAACTAGAGTTAGAGAGAGAAACTAGAATATAGAAGCAATGGGATAAATGATTTACAGAAATCACAATATGAATATGAGAAAAGAGTTCAACATACAACTAAACAAGGCTTAGAGAACCCCTACCAACTGCAGTGGAAAAGATATGCTCACCAAGACATTATATTAAAATGCCAGATGTGCAGCCAAAAATTAGAAGTTTAAAAATGGCCAGAGAAAAGCAAAAATCACGTAACAAGGTTAACCCATTAGAATTATAGAAGATTCATCAACACAAACTTTAAAAGCCAGAATAGAATGGCTTGGAATGAAGTTTTCCCATCCCTAACAGCAAACAACTCCCAATCCAGGTTAATATATCTAGCAAAACTTTCCCTCAAAATAGACAGAGAAATAAGGAAATTTCCTGAAAAAGATCAACTCAAGAGATCTATGAATACCAAACCAGCAGTCTGAAAAATAGTCAAGAATATCCTAGACAGAAACAATAAAGCCAACAAAGCCAAAAATCCAGATGAAATAGCAAGGGCTATGGAAAAACAACAAAAACAACCAAAAATGAAAAAGAAACAGAGTCCACAACAGAGAAAGATTACAATGATAAGAATTAATCGACACCTCTCGGTAATATCTCCCGGTGTTAATGGCCTCAGCTTCCCACCTAGCAAAGGAAGCAAAAGTCCTCTACAAGGAAAATGACCGCATCCTGGAAAAGGAGACTGATGAGGACTTCAGAAAATGGGAAGATAACCAATATTGTCAAGATGTCACCGAACTGATAATTAGCTTCAGTATAATCCCAGTCAAAACATCAGCAGCATTCCTTACAGAAGTAGGGAAACAATCCTCAGATTCATTTGGGGAGCCGATGAGACCCAGAATAGCTATCCTGGGAAACAAAAGCAAAGCAGAGATATCACAATATTTGACTTCAAGTTATACTAAAAAATAACAGCGATTAAAAGAAAACAAAATGGTACTGGCATAAAAACAGAAATGTGAATAGCCAGGAAAAAAACATACAGAAACATCCCCAGATACATTCAGCTATCTGATCTTTGACAAAGGAGCCAAAATATAGGTTGGAGAAAAAAACAGCCTATTCAACAAATGCTGCTGGAAAAATTGGCTTTTATATTGAAGGTGGAGCCACATCTCTTGCCATGTACTAAATTAAAATCACAATGTATCTAAGTTCTCAGTAAACATTAAAATTGAAACAGTGAACCTAATGGAAGATAACATAGGTAAGACATTAAGTCATACATGCAGGCAAGAACTTTCTGAGAACTCCAATTACTTAAATCAACAAATGGCTACACCTAGAAAATACAATGTTAAGTGAAATAAATCAGACACACAATGTTACATATCATACAGTTTCTCTCCTTTGAGTAAGGCAAATCACAAATAAAGAGCAAAAGAAAGGATTGATAGAAAGAAACAAGGAAATAGATATTTTGCAAATGGGAAAGGGTCCAGGAGACCTGGGCGAGGGAAAGGGGAAGGGAGAGAAATTAAAAGGTCGAAGATATGTCATGTGTCTGCACCAAGTACCCACAATGAAATATAAACACCGTATGCCATGAGCATGAGCTAAAATAGTAATGTTCAAATGGGCAAAGAGCGTGTAGACACAGATGGGAGAGAGGTGGGTGGGAGGGAAAGGGGTTTTAAAAAGAATCAGACTGTGGTGTGTGCACTCGTCTACTCTCTAAGAAGAATATACACTTCATGTACTGCAAACATACTAAAAGAAAAAGCTCTGCTATGATTTTGTTTCTCCTTTGAAGTTTTAGCCTCATGAACATTGGTGCTGTTATACTGATGAATATTTTTATGCTCGCTTAATTGCATTCTATCATATGATGCTTTTTTACTTGCATTAATTTTCATTTGGCATGAATATCATGATTCACTTTGATTTCAGTTTCAATTTACCTAATGTATGTTTTGTCAGACTTTAATTTGAATACTTACCAGGGTGCTGGGTACAATAAAGAGATTTAAAAAAAAAAACACCTGTAGTAGGAACAGAGAAAGTTCAACATAAATAAGTATTAACTGTTTAACGGGATGAATTACTAGATGGAACACCAAAAAATATAGGTACAGGGGATATAGGTAGCATTCACTGACTCTAAAGCAGTGTAAGACAGACTAACCAAGGAAGCAACAAACTTGGAAAGGGCTCTGGCAAAGGCTGAGGTCCAGAAGTGATGGACAAGGCCCACCCGATGACCAGGAAGAGATGCAAACAGGAAAGCACCACATGGGGCTCCAGTAAGATTCTGTCACCTCTTGAGACACCAACAAAATTTGCAGGGAGGCCATCTGCTAGGCTTGCATTGTAAATTGATGAGGATCCCCCTGGTGGGTACCACGAGCCTTTCTGTGAGGCCATCTACCAAGATGCTGGCAAAATCTTCTGGGAAACTCGAATGCCCGCAAAACTTGCTAAATAGTGAGCACTATTGGCTACCTTTCATCCTCAGTAGGGTGCTGATGTGAAACTTAATAACCACCACAGGATGAAAATCACTGGAGCTCTGCCTCTGGGGCACTGTCAAATTTATCTGGGAAGATCAGCACCCGTAAGCTAGAAGAATCAGAAAAAGCCCATATAACCAAGAATAGAAGTCCCTTTCTCTGTCAGTGCCACTCTGCCTTCTTTACTAACACAACGTTCTGTGAGCTGCCAAAGGAGAAATATTTCCACGGCCCAGGTCCAACATCACACGCAAGAAAATACAGTTATAGATGAAAGGTGATAAATTAACAGCTTGCACAGTCCACTCCTTGACCTTTGAGTTTTCATTTGTATACCCACACACATCTCGACTACCACACATTTAAAAAATGACTTTTTCCATCCAAGAAATTCTTTGTGTAAATGCACAAGTTTTCAAAGTTTTCCCAAAAAGCAATGACATAATGTCCCAACGGTTGTTGTATTAATCACTGGCTATATTAATTCTTAAATTCATAGCCCAATTAAATATTTTGTGGCCTCAAGAATACAATACAGTCTTCCATAACTGATATATAAAATGTTAATGGTATGAAGAGAGGTTAGAAATGGTTAGCCTTAACACACAAATACACACAAGCAGAGAGAAAGTATGGAATACTTAAAGCAAGCCACACTGCAATCCTCATTTGTACAGCCGGTCACAAGGCAGTAACATCTGTGATGGCTCACTGCACAGTTCCATCGCCTTCAGCAGACCTTGAGTAGTCAGTTTCCTTACCTGGTGGAGTGACCCACAGCATCTTGCCTGAACTATTAAACTATTCAATATTCTTATCTCTTTGGTTTCTGCAGTTTTCCATTAACCTTTCATGCCTAGCCTTTCATACTAAGCCATGCTAAGAGGTTTCTGAGCTCCAAGAATTCCCTGGGATCCAAAACACTCTGATCTATGACTTCCTCTTGAAGAGCTAAGTCAATCACTGCAGCCTGCAGCTATTTCACCTGGGGATTAAGTGACACAGCAATTCAGAATGACAATCTCATCCTGTGGTGATCTCATCTCCAATCTCAGTGGGTCTCTTGATGACAGCATCCCTCCACCATTCTTGGAATCCAAGATACTCAGGCCAGCAGAGCTCAGAGCTGTGTAGGCTAGGAAGACAAAAATCCTGTGAATTACAAAAACTATAATAATGCAACCACTTCCACCTTCAGTCTTTGATTCCCAACTCATAAATTTTTGCTACGAAGATGACAGCACCTTATAATGGCCTCTGATTCAACGGACATACTGCCCCTTGCTCAGGTATACGCTACGTCCAAAGACAGTGGTGACGGAAAATCCTGCGATCACTAAAACTTCAAGGAATACCTTTGGGAGTCTGCTCTGGACAGAGTCAGTCAGACACATGGATCTATACTCATCCTACACTGGGCAGGTACACTGTTGGCATGGATCTTGGAACTTGGAACTTGGAAAGAAAAGAACCAGGAGACTGATAACAAGAAAATGTTATTCCTTGATGGATGGTATAAAGCCACCATAGCTGTCCACTTTAAGCAGTACCAACACATTACAGATAAGGATAACTATGCCCTGGGCAGCTTTTCAGATCTGTTTCTTCATCACTAGCTCCCCATTTGCCCCTGAGACCCATGTACACATTTCTTCTGACACAGTTGATTTTTAATGTTTTAATAGAAAACATCCAAATCTACATTTAAAACAGAATATAATAAACTTTTATCGTATCAATCCACTTCACAGTCATCCAAATTATGCTTTGTTACTTTCTTTCCATTAAAAAAAAAAACCCTGAAATATTTAAAGGAATTCTGAGTTCTGTTATTATGTTATTCATCCCTGAAATTGTTCATTATGCATCTCAAAGGGAAAAAAAATAGGACACTTTTCACCTAACATAATGCCATTATCATTGGAATAAAATTAGCAATATTCTTGAGTACAACTGAATACCCAATTCAAACTCAAATTTCTTTGTCTAAAAAATTATACAATTGGTTTGTTAAAATAAGGGTCTGAAGGAGCTCCACTCATTAATTTGCTTATCATGTAAAATCTCTTGGAAATTTCTTTTCTTCTAGAACAGGTCTTTTGTAGAAGATCTCACATTCAAGATTTGGCAGCTTCCTTTCTTGTCTTATTTTTAATTTGGCTCCCTATCATTTCCTATGGACTGGAGATTTAATGAAAAGACTTGATTAAATTAGGGTTCCATTGGCAGGGGGGACCATCTGGGTAGCACTGAGGTCTTCGTGTTGCGTGAATCAGAATACAGATAATGGCTAGCTGTCTCACTTTTAGGTTTACTGCAATCACGAAGTGACTTCAGACAGATGTGCTTCTCCCAAGTGCCCACGGAGCAGAGCCCTGAGAGAACCCGCCCACCTGCTCCTCCCTGCACCATCTGCCTGTGTCTCAGAAAGTCTTCTGTGACATCAGTAGCACTTCTTTTCCATTGATGGTTACATCCAGTTCATTTCTAAATCAGGTGCATTTTTATATTAGAACTGTCTTCTCTACTCACATCCTACTGGCCTAGCTAGAGAAGATTCTATGGGAGAGATAGAATGGGATTAAAATAGAAAGAACCATGGAAGGACAGAGGCACACTTCCCTGACTCTCCCAGGCAGAACAACCACTCCAGCCCTTCTCCCTTCACTCACCTTTGTTATTTCTCTATGATTGGATTTATTACATTATATGAATGTGTGTTTCTCTTCATATCTAGACTGGAAGACGACTTGACCTCTCTAGAGTAAGAATGTTATGCTAAAGGAAGCTTCACAATCGTCCCCCAACTCTGCTCACTGTCCCAAGAGAAAAATAATCCTACCCAACCACTTCCTTCATCTTCTGTTGGCTTACCTGATTAGCCCCTCCCACAATACTCATTCTACACATTTTGGGGGGTATTTTTTGGGGGGTGGTATTAAGAATCAAACTCAGGACCTTGCACTTGCCAGGCAAGTCCCTGTGCTGCTGAGCTATATACCTGGCCCTCGTCTTACACGTTTTTAATCCCTCTAATTTCTTCTTGGTTTCATTTTCCTTGTCATACAAGTGAAGGTAAGAAGCTCAGCCTGGCCTGTCTGGCAAGCACAAGGTCTCACCTGCTGAGCTAATGGCTGGGACAGGAAACGGTACAAACACACAGATACTAAACAATACATTACTGAATAATCAACGGTTCATAGGAGCAATCGGGAGAAGTAAAAAAATGTCTATAATCAAGTGACAGTAGAAACACAATATGCTAAAATCTCTGAGTCATAAGGAAAACAATTCTGAGGGGGAAATTTATAGATAGGAATGCACATATTGAAATAATTGAATAATTCCAAATAAATAACCTAATGATGTATTCACAGTCCAAGAAAGACAAGAGAAACCCAAATCTGAAACGTTTAGAAAAAATTATAACCATCAGAGCAGAAATTAATAAAGACAAAAATATAAAAGATTAATGAATCAAAGTGTAGTTCATTGAAAGGATAAGCAAGATTGATAAATCCTTAGCCAAACCTACCAAAAAAAGAAAATAACTCATTTATTAGAAATGAAATCACAAGTGATACCATCAAAATCCAGAAAAAGGAGTAAGAAACTACTTTAAAACTTATGTGCCAATAAATTAGAGAACCTGTAAAAAAAAATGGAGAAATTCCTAGACACAGACAAATGAAGAAAGTAGAACCAAGAAGATTTAAAATCCAAACAGTCCAATAACAAGCAATGAAATACAGGCAGGAAGAAAGTCTGTCGACGAAGAAAGCCCAGGACCTGAGGAATTAACCACAGAATTCTACCACAACTTCAGGGAAGATCCAACACCAATGCTCCTCAAACTCTTCAATGAAACCGAGCAAATGAGAACTGCCGAATTCACTTCTAGCACTACCCTGATAACAAAATAACTAGGCAAGGATTTAAAGGAGAAAAGAAAAAGGAAGCCACAAACCGATCTCCTTAATGAACACAGATGCAAAATTCTAGACAAGACACTGGCAAACAGAATGCAATAGACCATTAAAAAGGTCGGAGGCCATGAGCAAACTGATTTCATTCCAGGGATGAAAGACGGTTCAATACCTGCAAATCAGTAAGTGTAACCCAGTGCATAAACAGAAGCAAGGACGAAAATCACATGATGATTTCAATAGATACAGGAAAGAGCCTTCACAAAATTCAACATCTATTCATGACTTTTTAAAAAACCCTCGTGAAACCAAGTATAGAGCCTTATCTCAAACTGATAAAAGCCATGTATGACAAGCCTACCACCAACATTCAATAAATGGTGAAAAAATGAAAGTTTTTCTCTAAAGTTAAGAACAAGACAAGGATGCCCACTCTTACCACTCCTGTTCAGTGTAGCACTTGAAACTTTAGCCAAAGCAATCAGGCAAGAAAGAGAAATAAAAGGACTATATATAGGAAAGGAAGACAAACTATCTTTATTTACTGATGACATGATCCTTTACATATAAGATCCAAAAACACTCATTGAAAGACCTCTAGAAGTATTAAACAAATTAGCAGAGTAGCAGAACACACAACAGACACGAAAAGCAATAGCAAAGCTGGGCATGGTGACAATGCCTGTGATCCCAGCACTCAGGAGGCTGAGGCAGGAGGACTGTTGCAAGTTTGAGACCAACCTGGGCTCCAAAGTGAGCTCAAGGCCAGGCTGAACTGCATAGTGAGACCTTATCCCAAACAAACAAACAAACAAATAAAAACCAACCAATAGCGTTCCTGTACACCAAAAACAAACCCACCAAGAAAGAAATTAGGAAAATAATACCATTCATAATACCGTCAAGAAAAGTTAAATAACAGTAAAATTTTGGTTTGCAAGAATAACTTATTCCACTCATAACCCAAAGCATTTGTATAATCACAAGAGAGGGAGCAGAGCCCATTGTGATCATGTGACACACATGGAGTCTATGCAAATGTCTGGTAGGTTTTTTTTTTAAGTTCCTCAGGTCAGTTTCTAGGTAATTACTTTTACTAGTCTTATTTTCTAGTTGCATAGTAGCTTATTCAAAATGCTCTTGGCTATTTTTGTTCTGTTCTCTTGCAAATTAGTACTATGATCACTGGAAAGTGTCAATAAAAATTAGCAACCCTCTTTCATGGTTAATATCTAAAAAACATGAGAGAATGAAAAGTGGAGGGTCTAATTTTGATGAGAGAATGAACTGAAATCCCCAAACACAAAATAGTTGGAAAGGCTTCCAAAGCAGCAAAGATGGAACAGTAGTACACAAGGGAAGAGACAGACAGGGATACAAATCTCAGAACGCACCAGTAGAGCCGATTTCTCCAAGTTCAGGGGACAGAGTCAGAGGCATGAAAACTCCTCTCCTTTGACACCAGCAGATCAGGCAGCCCAACCCTAGATGGTCTGTTGACATCCTATAGCCAGATAAATGCAGGAACTGGGTGGGTCTAGACATCACCACGACATCCAAGCAGCATTTTATTAGTATTTTTACTAATAATAGTAATAGTTTTTTAGTAATTCATTTCATTATGAGTTACAGTAACATCGTCCTATAACTAATTGGAGAGAAAATCATGTGGCTCTTTATCACATGTAATTAAGAAGTATTTTTTCAAAAGAGCAATGGCCTGTAAACATTGTCCTCATGCATTTGGTTTTCAGGGATTAGAAATACCAAGGAAGAATATTAAGATATCAGCAACGGATAGCCTTTTATTTTGCCATTACATGACTTTCAACATTGTGGATATAGCTTGGCTACACAGTGCCTGCCTGACAAGTGCCAGGTCATGAGTTCGATTCCTGGTGCAAAAAAAAAAAAAGAGAGAAAAAGAAAAACAAGCAAACAAACAAAAAATACACACTTAAATGACTTTCATCATCTCTTCCTGACACTTTCTCTTTTAATAGACATAGAGAGATTTTAACAGACATACAGGGAGAGCACTGGGGGTATTGCTCCGTGAAGAGTGGTGGCTTAGCATGCACAGAGCCTGGGTTCAATCTCCAGCCTCCCTTGGCCAAAGAGAGAGGGAGAGAAAAGAAAAAAAATCCCATGGTAAATCCCTAACTGAGGAACGACCCGGCCGTACAGAGAGAATCCATCGGGAGCCCTGAGCAGAGGTAAGGTAAAGTGGATGCTTAGCATGTGTGAGGCCCTGGCTTCCATCCTCAGCACCAAAAATACAAAAAAATTAAAAAGAGGAAAGATATAATTTTGCATATAGGAAAGTCCTGGAAATTTAGAAATAGGGTTTCGTGAATAACTAGCTACACTTCCCTTTTCTTCTTCTTCAACCAAGGATTCATGAGGACGTCACCACAGTGGCCTTCCTCAGGGCTCAGCTGCAGAGACCACAGACTGAGAACACAGCCCACAGGGCAGAGCACGGGAAATGCAGAGGGCTCTCCCGTGCCCGCCGGTGCTCCTGAAAGTCTGGGGAAACCAGAGCAGCCCTGCCATGCAGGTCACTAACGAGTTTCCTCTACCCCTGCTGTACTTTGGGGTGACTCAGGAGCTGAGCAGGGGCCACAGAATTTGATAAATGTCCGGTCTCCAGCAGGTGTGTGTGAGCGAGGGGCAGGCTGGTCTCCCCTGCCATTGTGGCGTCCCCTGCCCTCCGGGCTTCCAGGTCCTGCTCGGCTGCTACTGTAGGAAACAGGCTCAGCGAGAGGCGGGTTGACAAACCTAGATTCAGAGCTGACATGGTGGCCGTGTCTGTTCCACGTTGGCATGTCACAGGTGTGTCACACACCTTCCAGGGCCTCCGTTGTCACATCTGCAAAGCAACAAGGACCAGATGAGTTTAAAAGCATCTTAGAGTTGTCAAACTCACAATCTCTAAAATGAAAGAATTGCTGCAAATCTGCTAATCTGTATTCAAACGTATTCATTTCTTTCTTCCTGTCCTGGGAATTGAACCGAAGGTCCTTGCACTGAGCTTCAGCTCTAGCATTTCTTTTCTTTTCTTTCTTTTTTTTTTTTTTTTTTTTTTTTTGAGACAAGATCTCACTAGGACACCTAGGTTTTCTGAGTTGGGCTTGAACTGCAGTCCTTCTGCCTCATGATCCCAGAATGCTGGGATTATAGGTGTGTACCATCATGTCCAGCTCCAGAGCTGTTTGTTCTTTTTGTTAGTGTTAGGGTTGTTTTGAGACCGGGTCTTGCTCTGTAGTTCAGGCTGACCTCAAACTCACAGCGATTCTCCTGCGCTGCTGGGCCTCCCAAGTGCTGGGATTAGAGATGTGTGCTACCACACCCGACAGAGCTATTCATTCTCCATTGCTTTATACACACAATTGTTCCAGCCAGACGCTGCTGTTCTAAATGCTGTTCTTCCTTCTCGTTATCCCAGTGGCAGAAAGGCTGTTCCAAGGGTGGTGGGGTAGGGAGCCGAGGAGCATTACCATGGCAGCCTTCATGAATATTTTCCTGAGAACCCACCTTGCTTCTCTAAGACTTATAGCTGAGGTTCTTGGCCCATGGATCCAGAGGCACGTCAGAGTTCATACAGAGAAAGACAAAAGTGACTGAAATAAGTCGCCACCAGCTTTGATGTTCCCTGGACCAGGCACAGGCTTCAGGACCTCAGCAAACATACATGCATGTGTGTGTGTGCATGCATGAGCTCGTGTGCATGCATGCATGTACCTGTGTGAGCATGTGTGTGTGCATGCATGCGTGTGCATTCCCTTTGACGACAGCCCTATCATGGCCTCCTGTTCTTTAGAAAGCCAACCCTTCTGAAGAACCAGACACCTGATTGATCCAGCTCCACTCCTTTTTTACTTAACATACTGAAATTTAATGTTTGAAAGATTGACTGACTGATTGATTTTTTGAGACAAGCTCTCACCATTTAGTTCAGGCTGGCCTGGACTTCCATTTGCCCCAGGCTGGCCTCCAACTTGCAGCAATACTCCTGCTTCAGCCTCCCAAGTGCTGGGATTACAGGCATGTACCATCATGTCTACCTAAGATTAAATTTTAAAATTCAGTGTATGACAGTTATCATCCAGAATCCATGCAAGTTGATTCCAGGACACCCCAGATATAAACCATGACTGCTTAAGGCCCTTTTATGAAATCTCAGATGTTTGCATAGAACTCACACAGGATACTAGCAACCTCGTGTATACTATGATTCCCTAGGTGACTTAAGGCACTTAACACCATGCAAATGCTATGGAAATAACTATCACACTACTACTTAGAGAACATGACCGGAAAAATGTCCTTATGCTCAGTCAATGCCATTGTTTTCTCCTGAATACCTTCTATCTGCCTGTCTGCCAAGGTTGAATGTACTATAGGGAAGATACAGATAATGAAGGGCCAACTTATTAGCATCTTACTAGGATTTAATATCTATAATGACCTAAACATACAAACTATCTGAATTGCCATATATAATATATATATATTTATATATATGCTTTTCTCCATCTGAATGGTTCTCTAAGGTCAGTATGCATGAGAGCCACCTGCATGGCTTGGTAAACACAGGCTTCTCACCTGTTCTGCTGGTGTCAAAGGGGAGGAGTTTTCCTACCTCTGACTCTGTCCTCTGACCTTGGAGAAATCGGCTTTACTGGTGCGTTCTGAGATTTGTATCCCTGTCTGTCCCTTCCCATGTGTGCCACTGTTCCATCTTTGCTGATTTGAAGCCTTTCCACATATTTTGTGTTTTAGAATTTCAACTTACTCTCATCTGATCAAAATTAGACCCTCTATTTCTCACTCTCTCATGGCTTTTAGATATTAAAATTTGGAACCAGGAGCAGGGTCATGCTGTGACCATACAAAGCATCTTTTGAACAAATAAGTTTATCTTCAGACTAAAACATAACTTGGGGTGGAGTGCTGGGGATTGAACCTAGGACCTGGTGTATGATGAACATACACTTTTACCCCTCAGCTCCGTCCCCAGCCCCACAGTATGACCATCAATCAGCAGAACAGCCTTCACTGAACATAGGGTACGAGAGAGTCTTCATGAGCCACCTGTACCCCAGGGCTTCCATGCTGGGTTTCCTCAAGTCACATGAGTCCAGGCGTCACTTACAGACAGGTTTACCACACAGATGGGTTTACGGGATTCCTCAGGCCTTAAATCTACTGGATTCCAAAAACTTGGTAAATCTTGTTTTTTGTGGCCCTTGACATCCAGCAGCAAGCTTTTGCTGCAATGTGCTTGTTGAGATGCATTTGTTCACACTTGCCTTGGGCATGTCACAGGGCACATGCATTTCCTAGGTTTGAGAACACCACGCCCCTCTCCCACCAGGGTCCTCCTTTACTGAGATCCACAGAACACAGCAGGCCCTGTACGGTTTTGCTGTTGCTTGGGGAAAGGATTCCATTAGACACATTTCCATCTCACCCCACACACAGTGCCTTCTTCACCTATACAAGCCACACCTTTTGGCTGTAAATCAAGAATCCATTCACAGCCTGCAAAACCTTCCTTCCAGTTCCAGGTCCAGGCAGCCCGATGAGGAGCCATGCCGCCTTAGGGCTGCCTCCCTGTAACCCCTCTCTCCAGCCCAAGGCAGAGCACAGGTTGCCAGGGTGAGTGCTAAGTACCCTTTGCTGCTGGGGTACACACAGCTCACTAATTCTGAGAACTTGATCCCTGTCTGTAACCAGCCAATCTTTGACTCAGTACAGCATTTCAGTTCTAACAGTCTTCAGCAATTAGCAGAAACTGCCAAATACACACAGAAAGGAGGAGAAAGAGCCTAAGATAGGTGGGTGCCCATTTGCATTCCTGGTTTTCTGTGCAGAAACACGGGAAACCCAGTGCTCCTTCCCAAAATGCCCACTCAGCATGCACCCCAGGATGAGAAGCACTGGCCTTCGGTTAGAGGTCACAGGGCAGCAGAAACACTTCATGCACTGCAGGGTGAGGTAGGTACAGCACATGAAGACACAGGTCTACACGGGGACTTTCTGAAGGGCATAAGAAATGGTACCATGAAGCAACAAGAGGAATGATATCACGTAAAAAGCTTCTGTACAACAAAGAGAAAACCAACAGAGCAGAGACAATGCACAGACTGGGGAAGGGACGTGGTCAGCTGTGCCATGGAAAGAGGACTGACATCAACAGTATATTCAAAAGTCCTCCTCAAATAAAAGACCCAATCAAATAATTGGCAATGGAAATGAACAGATGCTTTTCAGAAGCACAGGGTTGGGGATATAGCTCAGTGGCATGGCATCAGCCTGGCAAGGGTGAGGTTGGGGGCTCCATTCCTGGGAACAAAACAAGAAGAATTACAGATGGTCAATAAATATTTGAGAAAAAACAAAGGTCCTATATCACTGGCCATTAGAGACATGCAAAGTAAAACAACGCTGAGATCCCATCTTCACAAGGAACGGCCATCAGATCTAATAATAACAAATGCTGGGGAGGCTTCGGAAAAAGGAACTCTGTACACTCTGGATGGGAGTGTAAACTCCTACAGCCACATCAGTGCGGAGACCCCTCA
Source organism: Cavia porcellus (assembly GCF_034190915.1). Lineage (NCBI taxonomy): Eukaryota > Metazoa > Chordata > Mammalia > Rodentia > Caviidae > Cavia > Cavia porcellus. The sequence goes on from NW_026947496.1 coordinate 15,604,060, forward strand.
CAACCCTGAACACTCCATTAGACCCAGCTGTTCTCCGCCTAGGATCTTCCTGAAAAAGCTAAAGACACCTTAACACAGTGATACCCCCACACCCGTGTTGATGGCGCTGCAATGCGTAGAGGCTAACTCTTGGAAGCAGCCTCTCTGTCCATCAACAGCTGCACGGCTAAAGAAAACGTGGCATTTACACTCAGTGGGGCACTGCGTCACACAGAGGGGTAAATGTGAGGTGTTCTGAGGTAAATGGGTGACCTTAAGGCCACAATGTTAAGTAAAATACATCAGACACAAAAGCTTACAGGTCATGTGGTTTCTCCTACCTGAGAAATCCACAATATAAATGTAGAGCAAAATAAAAGAGAAATCTGAAGTTCTTTAGATGGGAACGGGATGGAATGGAAAAGAGATTTTAAATAGAAAAGGGGAAGCAAAAATGGAAACATATTTTTACCTGTTGGAAGTCAAACAAGAGTTGGAGGCCAGGGGCAGGGGACAAAGAATTCACTTGTGTGGGAACTCCACACATCACAGGCAATCCTTCTCCACTGCAAACATGTACTGATAAAAATAAACCACTCAAAGAGGAGGAAATCTACAGGACGACACACAAACTGACTTCCAATTTACAGGGTCACTACTGTGGGAGGTGGCCAGAAAGGCGCCCCTACAGGGCCTCGGGCAGCACTGGGAATGTGGTTTCTTGTGCCAGCCATGCAGGTGAAAAGCAGCGTGAAAATCAAATAACGGGTTCAGTTCTGATCTGTCCAGTTTTCCAAATGCCATCTTTTAACAAAAAGCTTAAAAATATCATCGTGTATGCAATACATTTGTGAAATGTATTTACATACATTTGTGAAGTAAAACAGGAAACCACAGAAATGCCAGCCTTCCTTTCCTCCTCTGCACTGGGGTATGCAGGGCCTGCAGGTCCAGCCTGGGCGCCCAGGTTCAGGCGTTCCGGGATCCTGTTTAACGCTTGAATGCTGCCGTCTTCATGTGGGCAACACTCACTCCACTCACTCTCTCTTTTTTCCTTTTTGGTGGTGCTGGGGATCAAACCCAGGGCCATATGCACCCAGGGCAAGACCTCCAGCACTGAGCCACACGCCAGCCCCTCACTAGTTTTGAAACTCTCAGTTCCAGACATCTTCAGGGCAACACCAAGGACCAGGATACGCAATTTATAGCGGGGAAGGGGGACCCCTTGAGCCATCCACAAATCTAGACAGAGCCTCTCGGGTTTGCAGGTTTGTTGGGAGGTTGGTTTTTGAAGACAGTCTCCCTGTGTAGCCCAGGCTGGCCTTGAACTGGTGATCTCCTGCCTCAGCCTCCTCAGTGATGGAATTACGGGCCTGTGCCTCCATGCCAAGGTGGTTTCCTTAACGTCAGAGCATGATACCACCTTGCAACCTCAGCACAGAATCTGCCACCTCTTCACCAGATCATCTGCTCATTCTTAAATTAGCCTCTCTGTCTCTGTGTATCTTCTACTTAGGTCCAAATTTTTCGAAGAACCGTGTTTGGTGGGTGCCCTGTGCTGGGAAGCTGGCATTGGCTTCAGGGCTGAGGTATGGAGTTATTGGTTATTACCCACAGGGCTAAGGCTTTAGTTCTCATAGTCTCTCCCCTGTCCCTCTGTATCCTGCAGATGGAGTAGGATTTCACATTCATTGGTGGCAGAGCTGAGGGATTTGTCTGAGATGAAAAGTTAGAAGAAGTCCTAATTGGAGCCCCAACCCCTGGATGGGGTGCACCCTCTGCAGGCTACTGTGAATCTGAAGACTAATGAGGCAATGGTGCTTCACGTGACCCTCCTTCCTGTCCTTGCCCCCACTGGGACACACAGATGGAAGCTGGCAGGGTCGCAGGCAGGATGCTCCTCACTGCGATGAGCTGTTTTGACCTGGCCTACGTGCCCCTGATGGGGGTAGAAAGAACACTGGTAGTTTTGCTTTGTGTTGTTTTTCCAGGGCATAAAAAGGAGATTCAGGTGATTTAGGAACTGGAGGTGTCCTTTCTGGGGGTCAAGACATCAGCACTTGATGTAGGGTGGCTGCTGGCTGGGTAAAGGAATCTGAGTCTGTCTGCCTCTAAGACTTCTTTCTTTCACTATGTGCTCCAAGATCAAAGCGAAAATACTCAGCCAGTGTGTTGAGATCACCTAGCCCAGTGATGGTGAGCCTGTTAGAGACGAATGTCCAAACTGCAACCCATAACCCATCTAGTTTTTGCATAGTGCCAACCCTGCAGTTAAAACTGAATCCTTAGAGTTTCTTCAGTAACACCTTTTGTCTTCAAAGAAAACACAAGCATGCCATAGGTTCGCCACCACTAACCTAGCTGAAGCTCTCTGTATAGCAGATGACTGAGGCCCAGGGAACTTAAGGGCCATGTCCTAAACACCTAGTGAAGGACAGAGCTAGGACTCAGAAAATGAAGTTACAGCATGGTCGCAAGCCCCCTTACACAGCACAGGGGCTGGAGTTCGACACGTTTATTAAAAGAAAATAAAACTCACATGGCTTGTGTGTTTTAACAGGGCACTATGCTCCTCTTAGGCATACAGATGAAGGGTTTTACAAAGTGAAAGTTGGGAAGTGGAGCTCAGGGGCAGAGCACCTGCCTCAGACACGTGGGGCCCTGGGTTCCAGCTGCAGCTCCGCAAATGAGAAAAATTATGAAGTCAAAACTCACATCCTTAGAACCCCCAGAGATTATCCCTGAGAACTCAAATATCGGCACATCACAGTCATTGCCACAAGACTCGCTATTCTCCACACGTGTCCCAGGTACAGCTTAAAGGATGAAGTGGAATTCAAATGATTCTTTCCAATAAATTCTCAAACACCCCTCCAGCATTCTCTTATGCCTTCAAACCAGTTAATCAAGGACTCAGTCAGTGAAGTCATTTGTTCAGTGTCACACAAACTGTGAAACTAGCTGGGGATGAAAACAGAAGTTTCCTACTGCAGTCTCCACTTTCCTCCACACTGCCCTGCAGAAGCAAACCTCATGCAAAGAAACTGAACTTGATAACTGGGGCCTCTCGAATTAAGCTGCATATGTAAAAGTGCCCAAGAAGAGTGAACCCGGGATAGGAGAACAGGAGAGCATTTGGTAATAAAAAATGCACTGAGCTTTGACTGAATGCAAAATATCTTGGTATCAATTCCATATTCACACACAGGCTGGCTTTATAAACAAAGATGCTGATGGTCTGAAAAGGTGTGCTCAGCATCCCACTGGGTACAAAAATGGGGGGGGGGCAGTGGCCAGCTGGTGAGTATGTGCAGTTCTATTCTAGAGCCAGTGTGTACACACAGCAGTCAGATGATGCACTAGGGAAAGCCAAGCATCTGTAACAGATACACCTTAAAATGCCTATGGCCTGCTATAACAAAAATCTATGTCATGTTCAAGATAAGCAAGCAACAACAAAACAAATCCAACCCTATTGGGTTCATAGTGAGGATATCAATTATATTTTTTAGGGGATGTGGGATGTTCAGTATGGAGGGGAGATGAAAAATATGTACCCCTAGTACACCATCTGGCATAGCCTATCCCATCACCCAATCTCCTACTTAGTCCTGTGCTCCTCCCCTGTTACAGTCTGTGTCCAAATGTCCCTGAAAGCCTCATGCAGGCATGGAGGCAGCTGAATCTAACACTTGTGATTGGTTGTTTGTGTATTGCTGAGATTGTCAGTGTGAGTGCTGCATCCACTCAGGGGCCGAGCTGGAATACAATGTAAGGGATGGAGGGTGGTGTGCTGTTCCCTTTTGCCTTTTGCTCTTGTTGCCTTTGGTACCTCCTGCCAGCATGAATGGCTGCCCCTGTTCCGTGCCACTCTACCTTGGAGCCAGCTAATTATGGACTGAAACCTCCAGGACATGTGAGCTAAAAAAACCTCTTGTTCCTTAATTCTGGGTGTCCGATATTTTGTCCCAGCAATGAGAGAAAAGTAACCAAGACAACACCACTTTCTAAAACAAATACAAAGTTGACCACACGTATTAACCCACGTGCCCATCAGACTTCGGAGGTAGAGACCTTTGTGGAGGTACAATGAACTTCGGATCTGTGGTCCTGGCTGCACATCCCCTTCCCCCTCAGAGATCCTCTTAGTCTTTAAAAACAAATCTCAAGCCGGGGATTTAGCTCAATGGTTTAATCTCTTTCCTGTAAGTTTGAGGTCAGGAGTTCAATCCCTGGTACCAAAAATAAATAAATAAATAAGAACAGATCTTGTCTCAATAATTACAGGACTCCTGCTGGCCTGGGAAATCTGATGCCGAAGCCCAAACTGCTGTTCATTCAGGGGAGCCTAAGGTATGATATTGGATTTCAAATCATTCCAAAATAATCTACGTTTCCCACAGCAGTCCCAGCCCAGGGACCTTAGAATTTTATCCCTGATTTATCACAAGTAAAAGGACCAAATAGTCCTGCTGGCCCCCATGTCCCCAAGTTTATTCAGTCATAAGCAAAAGCCTGCTGACTACCGTCCCAAATTTGCCTCGTCAGCCACTGGGGATCCCATCCTACCTGCTTAATTTTCTCTGTCTTTATACAGCAAGACAGTATCAGCAGCAGAAATCATCACATGTTCCCAGGAAGCACTCAGCAGTCATGAGGTTAGTAAGGCTGCTTTTCTTATCTCTCTGCTGAGGCACCGAAACAATGCCTGTCCTTATGCTTTTTCGGCTCATTCCTGCAGAGGGGCCGGGACAAACAGGATTGTGGCATCTATGGTGGGTAACCTACATCCTCTACTGCTTCACAAGATAAGTCAAATGGGGGTTTATCGAGATCAGTGAGGTGACTCACTTTGAACAGAGAGGCTTAGAGGTCTAAAGGTTTGCTAGGACCCTGACAGTCATGTCTGATAAAGCCATGCTCAGCCAGAGTTTAATAGAGGCCTCACCCCTCCCTGACTACATCCCAGCCCTGATAGTTATAAATAATGTCAACACTAGGTAAGCATCCGAGCTCTTGTTAACCTCTCTCCTTTTTAAAATCACGGAGCATTGGGCACCTTTTCAACTGATTGGCAGGAGGGGTTACTTCTGGTGACTTCTGGTTCTCTTCCCCCACAGTCCATGAACGGTGCTGACTTGTGGGGAAAGGCTGGTGTCTGGCCTGAGAAAGGGTGTGGAGAGGCGAAGTCGGGGGAGGGGGCTACAAAAAGCACCATTCCTACGGGGAAGTTTCACCTATGTACAGACTTGGTGTCTTCCCCACTGGTTACAGCTCCTACTGATTGAGTCATCCTTCTCTTCCTGGTTCAAAGAGGACAGCACACTGATAAGCTGAGATTGCTAAACTAAGAAATCAGTGGGCGAACCCTACTACTCTAGAAGGCTAAGACAGGAGGAGTAAGCTTGAGCCCAGCCTTACTGATTTAGTGAGACCCTGTTTGAAAACAAAACAAAACAAAAAAAATAGGGATGTGCAAAGGTCTTGGATTCAACCCCTAATATCTTCAGGAAAGAAAAAAAATCAAAATTGAGTAGCATTGGTCTAGGGAGCTTAGAATGGGCTTGAGAGACCATCATTAACAAGATCTTGGCCACAGCTGAGCACCTGATTCAGCTGCAGACATGCCCGCCCCATGTGAATCCACCTTTGAATATCATTAATCTCTGCTGACCTTCTCTACAATGGACTCTTTGCCCTGGCTACCAGAGACCAAGACTCCACCTGGTCCCTTTCTTACAAGACAGCTTAACATTTGCCAGCACCCATCACAATTCCTAAGTTACCAATCTCCTTGTGGATCAGAAGGATCCCCCAGTCACCACCTGGTACCACCTAGGAGCACATTTTCAAGATGGTTTCAATCTGTTTCCCCATCTGCAGTCCCACTTACCTCCCCACGAATGTGATTTTCTTTGTTCTTGACTAGATTGATTTTATTTTTGCAATCATTTTGGGGGGATGAAGGGATGGGTTACAGGGAATCAAACTCAGGACCTCATGCTTTCCACATAAGTGCCGTGCCACTGAGCTATATGTCCCCAGCCCAATTTTATTCTTGATAACACAGATGCGAATGCTCCTCACAAAAGGTTTTTGGAGCTTCTCTATCTGTTGTTTAATCAGCTCAAAATAACCCCTATGCAAAAAAAAAAAAAAAAAAAAGGCATAACTTGGAGTGGCATTTTCTGCTCTTCTTGTTCCCAACATAACTTCGCTTCCATCTGTCAGCTGGTGCTGGCTGCCACCTCACCACTGCCCAGCCTCTTGTCCTGGCACTGGGCTGTCATTTTCACATGGTGGCAGGCAAGTTCCAGGAAAGCAAAGCCCATGTGAGTGTGTTGTGGCATCTCAGCGGCCATCACACCTGCTGATGACAGTGGTGACAGCCTGCCTGGTTGTCATGCCCAGCATTAATGCACAGGGATGCACAACAGCAGGGCCACTCAGAGGGCGTTCACACAGAGCCACTATGTACCCAGCCATCCCTTCCTCTGTGGGTAAATAGGGGTATCTCAGTTCGAGAGCTTAGACATCTCACTGTCATAAAAACCCATGTAGAGGAACAGACCATATTAACCATCACCTAAATTTTGGTGCCTTCACTTTGTGTTTCTTTTATATTAAAATATATATCCACCACACCACATTGGTGTTTTGAACTTGAAGAATAAAGGTGTGGGCTGGATACAGTAGCGATGGTCTCTTGCCCCAGTTACTTGAGGCTGAGGCAGGAGGGTTGTCTGAGTCCAGGAATTTGAGACCAAGCCTGGGCAAAATAGTGACACTGTCTCCAAGCAAAGGCACAAAGCCCGTCCTGCCATTTTTCAGCTTCTGCAGAGTTCTTTCTTCAGTTTGTTCCCTCTTAGAGAGGACGCTGGTTAACTAAGATGGGAATCAATCTGCTTTCATCCCGGGGTTCCTCTTCCCCTTTTCTCTGACTGTTCTCACTGTGCAGTGCTGGTCTGGGACAGAAATATTTTGTCACCTGTGCTGCCTAATTTGGCTCTGAAATCTTGAATGTGGCCAGTGCAAAGAGGGAAGCGATTTTTTATTTTAAAGTTAAGTTTACCTTCAGAGGAGGCCTCAGCTACCATACACCGCTGCTCGAGACAGGTCACTGGGTCCTGTTTTGGTGATGCCAGAAATGAACAGGCGAGTGCATTCCCACCAAGCCACAGCTCACCCCTTTTGATTTTGAGATAAGGTCTTGCTAAGTTGGTTTTTTGTTTTGTTTTTGGCACTGGTAATGGAACTCGGGACCTTGTGCTTGCCAGGTAGGCACTTGCGCCACTAAGCTGTATCCTCGGCCCAGGTCTTGCTAAATTGGGCGAACTGGCCTTGAACCTACGATCCTCCTACCTCAGCCTCCCAAACAGCTGAGATTTCAGAAACAGGAGGCATAGGCCTGCTTTGGATTCATGGACATCAACTCTGCCCTTCCCATTACCCATGCAAGTTAGGTTACCAGTGACAGAAATTCAGAGTGGCTTAAAAAGAAAATTCCCTAATTACAATGGTTGGACGAATGATTGCTGGGGTTTACAGTGGGGCAAAAGTGACAAACGGTCAGCTCTTTGGGTCCAAACAAGCTTCCAGAAGACAGGCACCCTCTGGGTCTGAAACGCATCGCCCTGCTCCTGCAGTTCTCAACCGGAGCAATTTTGCCAGCAGGGGACGTTGGGCAGTGTCTGCAGACATTCTGGTTCTCACAGCTGGGTGTGCAAGAGTGCCGTCGGCAGCGGCAGTCAGGACAGTGCCCAGATGGGCCCTGCGGCAGAGCTGCGTCCAGCCGAGATGGCACTAGGCCTGAGGCCGAGAAGCCCTGCCCCACACTTGGGGACACAGGACACTGCCTGATACCACCGCAGCCCACCACGCTTTGCCCAGGGCCTCAGGCTGAGCATAGGCAGTGCGAGGATCCGCACCTGGTCAGCACTTGGTGTCAAGTTCCCTTTATCTGTGGTTTGCTCAGTTTTGTTTCTGAGCGATGCCCTCTGGCCTGTGTTTCAGTGAGACTGGTCCCGGTGGCCCTCAGGTATCTGTCCAAGGTGAAGCCACACAGCAGGGCACAAAGCTCATTCTCCAGACCCTGCCCCCCAACACAGAAAAGACACTTGATGAGGAGCACAGTCAAGGTGCACGCTGAAAATCCCAGCACTCGGGAGGCTGAGGAAGGAGGATCATTGTGAGTTCAAGACCAGCGTGGGTTACAAAGTGAGCTTGAGGCCAGCCTGAACTGCATAGTGAGACCTTGTCTCAAAAACAAGCAAACAAAAAACATGCACACTGAGGTTCCAGAACTGGCTTTTATGTTTATCAAACTCCAATTCCTCTATCTTAGAAAATCAATAGGTCATCTGGGTAAAACAAACTTTTCCCATGCTTAATTAGGAATCTTCCTGTTCAGCTGAGACGGCAGAATCTCCACTGTCACTCACTTTTTTTTTTTTTTTTTTTTAAATCACCGGGCACTGAACCCAGGATCTTTGTGCTGAGCTAAATTCACAGCACTTTTTTGGCTGTGCTCAGGCTGGGCTCAAACTTGGGACCCTCCTGCCTCAGCCTTCCACAAGGCCAAAATTACAGGTATGTAACACTACAGCCTACTCCCTTATAGAGCAACAGATGGTCAACGTCGATAATCAGTATTTTCTAGACAAGCTGCAAGCAATCTGTGAATATGATTAAGGAGAGTCTAATACCCCAGGAAGCCAGCAAAAAATTGTCGCTAATACCACAATCAGCTGCGCTCAAGCCTGAGAGGCTGATCTTGAGTGTCTGACAGCATGGGCTCTACCAGGAGACTCTAGTGAGCTCTTTCTGCACTTTCTCAAAACACCACACTTCTAGGAATGCATGTGCTGGGAAAGTTTATTTATATCTTTCTACCATGCCAATCACATTTAAATCCCAGAAGTTTATATCCACAGCATCCAGTGCCATTTGGGGAGAATTTTTTCTTTTTTCTTTCTCCCTCCTAAACCAAAACAAGAAATGATGACCATGGCAGCTGGGTCGCTGAGTGGACAGCCTGCTCACTCTGAGGCCTGCTGTGAGATGCTGGAGTACACCGTGTCCAGGGGCTGCCAGTGACAATCCATGAGGGCGTCATAGAGCTCTTCACTTTTTGCCATAAACTCCTTGTTTAATTCTTCAATATCCAAAGGACGATTTGGATCTGCAGAAGGCAGTAATGGACACAAAGAAAACAGAGGTTTATAGAACACATACCGGGAGTGACTGAAAGCTAGAGTTTGCAAAACAAAACATCAGCAGGAATATGACAGGCATGGAACTCTAAACTCCTTTCGATAAGCCTTAAAAATATAAACTTAACGATTAAATAAGGGATAGGATCTGACTCTGCAAACACCTAGATGGTGAAAAATGGAGACCCAAGAGGCATTTTAGAGGTGAATGCCACAGAGGGGAGGGGAAGACAGGACACAGTGCCAGACGGGAGCCAGGACCAGGACTCCCAGCAAACAAACAGTGTGCAGTCCATGGCAACCCACATACACAAATGAATCTCCTCTAGCAGCTAACCCCGAAACACAGGCACAGCTGGCCTTCCATCTCTGCAGCCTGGGACCCTGTGACAGGACAGGATGATGTCACTGTGAAGGCTTCAGGACACCCCAAGTTGCCAGGTTTCCAGGATTTTCAAGGTCACTGACTGTCACTGTTGTTAACATGATCCATTCCATTCCCCCTTGTACTGAACGTACCTGAGGCTCCTCTCCTCTGTAATCCCTGCATGCCTGGATGCACAAAGAACCATAATTTGCTACTGGATACTCTCATGGCTTCAGGCTGATCATTTGGAGGCTTACTAGGGACTGAATGCTGGTGCTCGCTCCAAATTCATCCTGAAACCCCAACTCTCAAATAGGATGGCATTTAGAGATGGGGCTCTGGGGAGGTGATCAGTGTTAGGTGAGGTCACCAGGGTGGGACCCCGGTCTGATGGCATCAGTGCCCTTAGATGAAAACATACCAGAGAGCTGGGAAGAGCGCACTTGCCAGAGACCAGATCAGCTGGAACCTGGATCTTGAGCTTCTGGCCTCTAGACCTGCAGTCTAATCCACTGTGCACCTTGGCTACAGCGCTCCCAGTAGAAGCATGCAGGGCCCTTCCGGATCAATCCCTTCAGAACTGAGCACATCACATCATCTTTGGAGGCTGTGTTGTCGGATTCTTTTTTTTTTTTTTTTTTTTTTTTTTTGTCTTTTTCATTTTTATCGGTACCTGGGATCGAACTCATGACCGCCTGCTTGCAAGGCAGGTGCTTATGCCGCTGAGCTAAATCCCCAGCCCCTGTGTTGTCGGATTCTTGGTCTCTGGGCATCAAAACCTTTTGAGCAGTCCTTCTTTTGAGGGCTTCTCATTGTAAAATTACATGTCTCATTCTGACTCTGAACTTACTTGTTTTTTGAAACTCATGCCCAGTCAAGGTGTCTGTGGTGCATGCCTATAATGTCAGCACTCTGGGAGGCTGAAGCAGGAGGAACAGAAGTTTGAACACAGCCTGGGTAACTTGGTGACGTAGTGGGACCTTGTCTCAAAATGAAAAATAAAAATGGCTGGGGTTGTAGCTCAGTGTGAAGGCCTGGGTTCAATTCCAACCAGCACTACCACCACCAAAACAAATGAATGAAATGAATGAATGAATGGTCTGTCCTGCCCCAGCCTCCTTTCCTCTGTGGGAAGCTGTCTGCATGTCCTTTTGGCAGTGCAAGGTGTCAGGAAGTCACACCCTCCTGTGTTAGCTGTGGCTGTGAAGAAGAAACACACAGTGTGGTCAGCTCCAACCCTAGGGCCTGTGACCTACTGGCCACAGCTGTACACAAGGCTAAGAAAGAAACAGGGCCCGTGTTGTTCCTGAAACCCAGGGGCCTCCTGCTGTGAGGGAGTGGAAACTTCCCCCCTCCACCCGAGAGGGTGCTGTTTCAGTCTGACGTAAACATGCAGGAGGCAGATGAGGAGAAAAGGTGTGCCGCATGCCCAGGCAGCAGTGCATGAAAGAGAGTGAGTACGTGAGAATCCAGTGAGCTCCAGAAGCTTCCATCAGCCTTCCTGAGAGGAAACAAGTGCAGGTGGCATCTTGAGAGTGGGTTACTGGTTATTGGAAAGAGCCAGACCATGGATACACACACCTGTATCATCAGCACTCAGGAGGCTGGGATAGGAGGATTGCTGTGAGTTCAAGGCCAGCCTGACCTGCATAGCAAGACCTGCTCTCAAAAACAAAAACAAACCAGGCATGGAGGGTGTACGCTTGTAATCCCCAGCACTTAGGAGGCTGAGGCAGGAGGATCGATGCAAATTTGAGGCCAGGCTGGGTTACGAAGTAAGTTCAAGGCCAGCCTGAACCTCATAGTGAAACCCTGCCACAGAACGATAAAAAAACAAAAATAAAATTTAAAAGTGTCTGCAAAAATGAATGGGCCCCCAAGAGAGCAGAGCCTGATGGGGTGACACAGTTGATCCTTCCTGGTGGGTCAGACTCTGGGGTGGGGTGGATTCAACACAGCTGAGTCTCTGTGGGAGGCTATGGCCCTCGGCAGGGAATGGAAGCTCAGAAAAAGCCTCTCTCGGTTTCCCATTTCCCAAGTGCCCCTAGTGTGAAGCAATCAGCAACCAAGGGATCCAAAGGGAGCTATTTTCCCAGCCCTTAACCACCTGCTCCGAGATATGAGGGTGAATAAGGCCCCACATGTAAAGAGGAGGGCAGTGACCAGGACTGGGAAAGGAGGGGACAAGGACCACCTGTTTCATGGAAGTTTCAGTTTTCTAAGACAAAGCCGTGCAGGAGCGGGATGGTGGCAACATCCTTGTGCCAGAACGAATGTCACCGAGACAGGTGCTTCAACAGCGGGAAGGCAATGACAGCTCGTGTTCTGGGGACTTCACCAGAATAAAAACTGGAACGAGCACTGTGTTTGGAAGACCTGGTATAAACAGGTGAGAGTCTTGCTCATTTTTTATACTGAGTACATGTTGGAACAAGATTTTGTTATTGTCTTGTTTGGTTCAAGCTGTTATCAAAGTGCCACAGCCTGGACAGCTTAGAAACAGCTGTATATCTCACAGTTCAGGAAGTCAGAAGTCCAGGGCGAGGATGCCAGTGTGGTCAAGTTCCTGACAGCACCCTCTTCTCAGGGCCAGGCAGCACAGAGCAGACTCAGAGGGAAGAACCAAGCTCCCTCCTAAACCTGAAGGGCACCAACCCCTTTCTGAGGGCCCCCATCTCCATGGCCTCCTCCGTCCCATTGCTTTTAGGAAGCCACATTTCCTAAAACCATCACCTGGCCTCAGGTTTCAACATAAGAAATGGGCGGTCTTGTTAAAGGTCTTGTCTCTCCACATTCAGTTTGTGATCTACATATTAGGATAAGAATAGGAATTAAATTCATCTCACCTGTCCTTAGTTTTCCTCCTATCTTGGCTCCTGGAGAATTTACCAGGATCCAGATCCAGGAGGATGGAGTTTGTGTTTTGTGTCACATTTCTCCTGGCCCCAGGCTGCTCTAGCTGTGTGGTTAGCTAAGGCTGCACTTAGCTAGGAACACTTAAGATCTCACCAGAGAATCATTTGTCTGGAATGACAGGGCTCTAGGTGAGATTTGAGCCAGAGCTTTTCCTCGGGTGCTTTTCCAGATGGCACAGCTCACACTACAGCCACCTGCACCCCAGCTGAAATAAGCACCTATGCAAATCAGAGTACTGAGAAACTAGAACTGCAGGACAGCACAAGATTTCTTTGAAACACCAATCCCAAGTCAATTAAGCACTCAGCTCCTGCTAGCATGCACGCTCACATGTCCCCGTCCTTCACGGGGAGCAAGGAGGCTGAATGGAGCTCAGGAGGGCAAAGGGACCCAAAAGACAGGTGACAGGAACCAGGCACCCATGTTGTCTGTGTTTCTTCTCTACTTCTTTTCAAGTAAAAGCAAAACATTTTCTTTCCTTCTACAAACAAGACACTTTCAGAACCAGGAGGATTCCCCTGGCAGACGTACTTGGTTCTCTTCAGGACAGAGGGAGAACTACTGGAAGCACTGTCCCCAGAGAGTCGGCCACCAGGCAGGTCCCCAGGAAGCAGCAACCCAGAGCCACACAGGGAAGCCACTTCCACAGCCTCTTGTCCTGCCCCCAGCTCAAAACACAAAAAGTCAGGGGTGTAGTGGCCCACACTTGTAGTTCTAGCAGTCTGGGAGGCTGAGGCAGGAGTATTGAAAGTTTGACTCCAGCCTAGACTACTTAGCAACTTAGTTGAACCTGCTTCAAAATAAAAATTAAAAAGGGCTATGTTGTAACTCAGTGTGAAGGACCTGGGTTTCATCCCCAGTACTAAATAAGGAGTTGAGGTAGGAGGGTCACAAGTTCAAGGCTAAGCTAGGCAACTCAGCAAGCCCCAGTCTTAAATAAAGAGGAGGACATAGTGGTAGAGCACTGGCTGAGTCCCTGTAAACCGGTGGGTTCAATCGCCCATACATTAATCAAGCAATACAAATTAAAAAGAAATTAGGCTGGAGGCTCAACAGAACAGCACATGCATAGCTTGCACAAGGGCTCCTGATCAGTGCCAGCACCCAAAGGAAAGAAAACCTATTAGAGTGTCGGGAATCCTGCCTTAATCTGTTCCGTGCTGAGACTGGGTGATTCATGTATTTGGCACACTTTCTAGAGGCTGGGAGGCCCAAGCTTGAAGGGATCCGTGTGGTGAGGGCCTTCCTGCTGCCTCACCCCACAGCAGGGAGCAGAAAGGAGGGAGGGTAAAGGGTGCAAGGGCTGAGCTCCTCCTCTCATCCAGCACCCACTCCCGCCTCCATATCACCATCTATAATCACTTTCTGATGTCCCAGCTCCCAGCTAGGCCCAGGAGCGCACACCTGGAGACCCAGCACTCCAGAAAGCTGAAGGTGAAAGATGGCAAATTCAAGCTTAGCCTGGGCAACTTAGGCAGGCCCTGCCACAAGAAATAAAAATGGCTGGCCATGTAGTTCCAGGCAAAGGCCTTGGGTTCAACTTCCGGTGTGGGATCCCACCTCTCAACACTGTTACTCAGGGCTCTAAAGAAGAACTTCAGGGCACATGTTCAGACCTTAGCTAATCTTAAACTTAAGGTGGAAATGCATCTTCAAAACCACATAATCTCTTTTACTGTTTGAGAATGTTCCCATCTGCCTTCTTCAGAAAGGCCCTTAGAGTTACCTCAGCTGACACTGACTTCACCAGAACAATTTCATAGAAAACAACAAATGACTGAAGAGAATGGTTTCAACCACCTATACTGGAATGTTCCAGAAGGCCCTCAGTTCCTGGTATGTCGACTGAAGGAGGGAGGAACCTAGATGTGGGCTTTTGTTTCCAACCACTGGGGCGCAACATTTATGGTTACCTTTTAGTGAGTCTTCGTCTTGGCCTTCAGCTGGAAACTTGGTTTTCAGCTTGGTTTCCTACAGAAAAAAAATCAGTACCTTGAGGGGAAAAAAATCACTTTACTAACATTTACTACCAATAAATGCTTGCTTGGAGAAGAAAATCTAGCTCTCTAAAGTGCTAGACTCTCTTTAAAGTAGATTTACCTGAATTCTGATGAGAAGAATATATTATACAGCAACTATGAAGTGAAGAAACTGAGTCCCAAAAAAACAGTGACAAGGGAGGAACAAGCCTGCCACAGGCCAGCGGCCCCCCTGTACCCGGGCTGGAAGTGGACAGGAGCGCCCTGGCACCAAGACTTCCTATAGCAGACGCCCACTCACCACCTGGAGCTCTGCCCCTCCTTCCTGCAGACAACCTGGCAAAGGCTCCCTGAGCATTCACTCCTCCTGGCCCCAAACAATTGGGCTCTGCCAAGGGCGGAGGCCGTAAGTACCGGGAAATGCAGAAGAGCAAAGCAATCCATCTTGCTCTTGCCTAACAAGAGACGCAAATTCCAGAAGCGCCCGACACACATCTTGGTTGGTTAACTCAGACTCTGCCTCAAGAGCACACAGTGTCCAGGCTGCTGCTATCTCTACACCTGCAGGGAAGCTTCCTTTGTAAGTCTGTGCAGCTGTTCTAAGAAGCCACCAAGAATTCGTCTTATTCAGTTGTATTTGCTCTCTGCACCAGTGAACTTAATTAAGTCCCGCTCGCTAATAAGAATGAGATGATATGAAAGCCAAAGACCTTTCCTCTTAGTCAGTCTGGAAGTATGCTTCCCTTTTACTCTGAAATACATCCTGGTTTGGAAAATAAACCATGCAGACCATATATGTTATCACACCATCTATCTCTTTTTTATTTAGAAGTGGCTAAGACCATCAGAATCTGAGTAAAGAAGGTCTTTCTTATGTGTACTATAATATCCAAATAATCTCATACTTCTGCCTTTTTGCTATGAGCTTGGTAACTGGGAATCAATCCTGTGTCCAAAATTGGAGAAGCAGAAAATCTTTAGAAACTGCGTTTTCTCTGGCCAAGAGTCACCAGGCAGAGTCTGCTACAGGCTGTCTTTAAAGACATACATAAAAGACCTTCCTCTGCTACTGGTAGACCAAGGAAGTTGTGCTGATGGGCCCTAAAGACATGAGAATCATTCTAAAGACATCTGCTTCCCCTAAGGCAAGTCACAATGTGAAAGAGTAAAGAAAAGGGATGTTGGGGACCTCACCTTGGGAAGCCAAGGGCATGGAGGCATAGGTAAAGACAGGCATACAACAGTGGGGAACCAAGATATGGCATCTCAGAGAGGACACACTTCACTAAAGAAACCAAAATGAGGACATGGGAGTGAAAGACCCACTAGAGAGCTGCACCCTCCACAGTTTGGGGATCAGAGCACCCGCTGGGGTGGGAGGTGGACGGCACACCCCAGAAGCCACAGCCACAGAATGTATTTGTAATTCTTCAATTAACAGATGCATGTAATGATCTGCCTAGAGTATGGGGGTTAAAAATTCTGGAATATGCCAAGATAAATGGCCAGAAAAATGAGGTAACAGGGAAAAGGGATGTTAATTCTTTTTAACGTCCTCATGAGTGGAAACATTTTTAAAAATTTTGAAAGTTGATAATACACTCATAGCACTACTGCTGTAAGTAACCACTAAGCAAAAAGAGGGAAAAGTGGTGAGAGGAGCGTGCTGAGACCTCAGGCAACGGTTCGCGACCCGGGACCGCACTTTCAGCCCAACCGGGAAAACGCACGCTGAATTAAATGGAAAAAAGAAAAGGCAAGAACTCTAACAAGACTTTACACGCGAGGCAGACCTAAAACAGAGTTTAACAATTGAAAATGAAAGGCTGGGGAAAAACCCATCAGGCAAATGTTAGGCTTCACAAACCCAGGCTCTAAATGCCAAATTCGATCTGGTGTTCTGGGCCCGGTTATCAGAGAGCGGCCCTATGCATAGTAATAAAAAAGATGGCAGAGCAGGTCCCGCCCTTTGGACTGCAAAGCCTGCAAAGAACGGATTTCCGCAACACGTGAGTGCTGATGCAGCCAAGGCAAGGGGAAGCCGTGCAGCTGAAGACAGACACAAGTCAGGCCCGAGCCATGGCTCACACACCCAATGGACGTCCTAAAGGGTGGCCGCCCTTGGGAACAGACCACTGCCTCCCGCTTCCCTATGGGAGACAAGAGAAGCCCATGCAGGCCTTTTGGTAAGTAAATTCTAAGCGTTACATCCTTTAATCTAGCCCCTCCACATCTAGAAATGAATGCTCAGGAAAAAAGCAAAAACAGGACCAGGGATGTAGCTCAGCAGTGCAAGCGCCTTACTGGATAGCCCAAGGTCCTGAGTTCAATTCCAGTACCTCCAAATAAAGAAGAAAAAATAGAGGCTGGGGATATAACTCAGGGGCACAGCACCTGCCTGGCAGGAGTGAGGTCCTGAGTTCAACTCTCAACAACAACAACAACAAAAAACACGTTGAGGCAAACCTGGATAGCCAGACAAAAGGCAATTTATTAAAGCACTAAAACATTTCAAAAGGATTTCATTTCAGATAAAGGATGGGAGAAAATCCACCAGACACCTAAATAAACACTTTTGGATTTTTTCTGAATTACATCCCAGCCCCTAAAGGGGCTGTTGGGTCTTTAAACACAGCTCTCCTTAAAGCTGTAAATGTAAGCGAGCAGAAAACAGGCCAGTACCTGCTGCTGGGCCCATACTTAACAAAGCACCACTGCCTGTCCCTCAGACACAAAGCCCAACCACACAGGGTGTAGCCAAAGTTTCGGGGGAACCTAGGAGGCTTCCACCCACCCCCGAGGCTGGGGTGTGGCCGTTTTCCCTTACTCTGGGACATCTTAACATAGCTCAAAATATGGCTTTAGTAATCTAAGTCTTAAAGTGGCTTTCTAAAGTGTATTCACACTATGACCAAAGCCAGAAGCCGCTTCCTCTCCTAGTTAAATGTTAAAAAAACAAAAATCTAACGTTTAGGAGGCTAAGGATGTCCTCAGGGGCCTGGCACAGGCGAGGCAGACTTGCTGTGTGCCCCGCTGCCCTACCAGATCCACACTGGCTGAGCGCTGTGCCTGTAATCCGATAGGTGGGTGACACTTTGACACAACTGTGACTTTGCTGTGTAAGTTTCCCCCGACAAAAGGGCCTTGGTGGCCACCCACTTTCAGGATCCCTCCTGCCTCCCAGGAGATATTGCTCAAGAAGCCTTCCTATAGGGCACTTGAACTCAACACATCTGATGTCCAGCAGGCTGGGGGTTCTATTTCTCCTCTGCACGGAGCCGAACAGGTCGTGGGGATCTGACTGAGAGGGCACAGGTGTGGGTACAGGGAGGAAAACGCTGCTGGCATTACTGTGCACACATGTGTCAAGATTCACTCCAGCAAGGGTTACCTGGGGCGGCGCTGAAGTTCCAGCTGGGTGTCCAGTGACCTGGTACACAAGTTGAGGTCCATTTCCAGCCACCGCGCAGCTGAAGCCACCTCTGGGTAGAGTGTAAAAGCCCAGAGCCCGCTCATCACAGACGGCACAGTGATAGCCATGTCGGGGTGGGAGCTCGGGCTTCACTCTAAGGGCAAAGGGAAGAAGACAGCAGTGCCAACCACTGCCAGCCAGGGAGCAGTCTCACAGCCGCCCCCTTCTCTTTTTCTAGTTTTGGAGGGTTGCTTGAGACAAGGTCTCCATGTATCCAGGTTGGCCTGGAACTCACAGCCATCCTCCTGCTTCAGCATCCCCAGTGCTGGGATTACAGACTTGGGATTCCTCTCCCTTCCAACTCAACAACCCCCCCATCAGGAAATTTCAAGTAAGGGTGATTTTTACTTCATTTACTTAAAAACACTTGTGTTTTGAGCTGCCAAAAGGACTGTTGCTCAGAACACTGACAGCTTTCATTTTCATTATAGGGGGAATAGAGGGAAAAAAATCCACTCACCTTTGCCAGTAGTAGAAATAGTTATTTTCTTGAGCTACGCCAAAACCTGCGAAGTTCTCCCACCTGGCCATTTATGCAGAAACTTTCCCAAAGAACGCTGGAACTCACAACTTTTATACTTTCCTGCCCAAAACTGGGAGCTGGTGGAGACCCCTTCCCAAGACCTAAGGCAGCTATGGGGGGGGGGGGTGGAGCCAGGTCCTGGAGGCTCCTGCCAGCGAGCTCCCGGCTGGGTTTCCTGACAATGAGGCAAAGGTGTGGGCGGAGGCAGGGATGACCGGGGCCACCTGGGCACCTCTGCAGGGACTCCTCCCTCAAGCCTCG
Organism: Cavia porcellus; assembly: GCF_034190915.1. Lineage (NCBI taxonomy): Eukaryota > Metazoa > Chordata > Mammalia > Rodentia > Caviidae > Cavia > Cavia porcellus. The sequence continues at coordinate 15,622,769 of NW_026947496.1, forward strand.
GGGTAGGATAATCCGCGCGCTCCTGTATGGACACGTCGGGGGTCAACTGGGAAGAACCCAAGCATCTCCCCTGCACCCCTGCAAGCACATGGAGACTTTAATAACTAAAGCCTAAGGACAAATGTCACAATCTGATGCTTCTTATTTACTAACAACTACTGGAACCAACACTTAGTGGTTTTCTTTAATCCACTGTAGGTTGAAATCTTTATTCCAATGAGTTGCAAAAGTATGGGGCTCAGAAGTGGTTTTCTCTCTGTTTCTCTCAACACATATGCACCTACATCAGTACATGTACAGGATAACATTTTTAAGAAATATTTCCATAGTTCTGACTTTGGTGTCTTGTTTTTTAATGATAGTAGGGGCTGAATCTAGGACCACTGCCCTACATCCCTACATCCATTGTTTAATTCTTGAAATTTGCCCAGGTGGTGCTTGAATGTGTGACCTCCCACTGTAGACAGCTAAGGTGGCTAGGAATATTCTAGGCAGCCAGGCAGGGCCAACCCCTGGACAGAGTGCAGAAGATGGGAGACATTGCATCTGGGCAAAGAGACCACAAGACAAGATGAAACAAACGCACTCACAGACTTCCTCTATGGATAAACAAGTGAGTGATATTATAAATAGGTATCGCCTTGGGGAAGCCAGGAAGAACCACTGGCCCACTCCTCCAGGAAAAGCTCGTTCTGTTCCATACCCACTACCTGACTAGCTTCCCTATTTGATCCGCATTTAATCAGTATTACCTGAGCAATTACGCTCCTAACTTCATTGGTTGACCATAGTTTTCTCCCACCCCATACCCATCTTGTGATTTCCCATTGGACCAATGTTACCAAAGCGGTAATCCTTGTAGTCTCACTGGTTGATTATAGCTTTCCCCACCTTGGACCTGCCTCACCTCATGGTTTTGCTCTGTAATACTGCCTTGAAATACGGGGTCTTGGACAACTCACTTGGGACCCCTTCTGTCTTAGAAGCTTTGTTCCTCCAATAACTAGATTCTGCTCTTATAACCCATTGTTCTAGAATTCATTCTTCAATTTTATTCTTTTTTGCTACTGGGAATCAAATTTAGGACCTAGCGCTTGCCAGGCAGGCGCTTGTGCTGCTGAGCTGTGTCCCTGGCCCTCATTCTTCAATTTTAGAGAACACAAACTCGTTGTGGACACCTAGCAGGTTGGGAGTTTTCTTTGCCTTGTCACTCCTGTCTCCCACTGCTGGGATAACAGGCGTGTACCACACCGGGCCTTTGTTGTTCAGTATTCTTTTAAAGGAAAATAAAGGTATGCGAAAGCCAGTGGTACTGCCAAACTTCAGTGTTGTAACATGAACACTGAGGTCCAGCCATGCATGGCAGTGCATCCCTTGTAATTCCAGTACTGGGAAACGGAAGCAGGAGGATCGCAAGTTGGGGCCAAGCGTAAGCAATTTAGGAACTTGGTAAGACCCTGTCTCAAAATAAAAAATGAGCTAGGGATGTAACTCAGTGCAAAAACACCCTGGGTTCAATCTCTAGTACTAGAAAAATAAAAACCAAACAGAATTCTGATTTTATTGAGGTAGTAATAGGCTGGATAAAGATTCTATTTCGTAGCTCTTGCTTGCAGCTAGAAGTGGTCAGATGTCCAGCCTGGCTAAAATATAAAAGAAGCCATTTGAAGAAAGCAGTATAGACAAAGGCTTTGCTCAGATGGAGCCCTTTTGCCCGCCCCCTGTTCCCAGGCCTGGAGCAGTGATCTAGGATGTGATGCCCCAGACTAACATCACTGCAGCGGTCATGGCCAGGACGTGAAATCAAGTGGGGAATCACACACAATACCTGTGTCCATGCTTAAAAAACCCAGTGTAGCCCAAAAACTCTGCTGTCAGTTTAGCCAGAACCCCTCATCTGGACATCTGATCATTCATGGTATTTCACACCTCAGTGATGTCTGATCACCCGGGCTTGACTTCAGCAAGAATCCTGCTAGGTTGGTTTAGCCAGAATCCCCCCCAACCCGCTGTTTTCTTGTAGTAATTTTCCATCCACTGACACCTTCCATTCCTGGGCTTTACAGTTTCCAGTTGCCTGTGTTGTTTGGAGATGAGTCTGCTCCACCATGAGACCCAACCACAGTGATCACGGTACCAAGGATATGGGCCTAGGCAAAGTCTTCCTGGTGTGCTCTGACGAGTCTCTCTGAGAGAATGAGCAAATAAAAGTACTCCAAGTAAAAGTCAAAAGACACTCCAGATAAAAGCAGTGATGTCTGGGTTCCTCACAACTGTAGACTTCCTCTGTCACCCTTAATCTGTTCTACTTTCTGGTTTAACTGTTTTATTTAAGTCACTGTTTTTTTTGTTTTTTCTTTTGGAATTCTGAGTTTATGTAGCCCAGGAAGGCCTTGGATTCACACTGACTTTCCTGCCTCAGCCTCTCAAGTGCTGGATTATAACCTGCTGGGATTACAGCTGTGGGCCACATTCCCAGTCCACTGTTATAAGCAGCTCAGACATCATCCAATAAAATGTACTGGTCATGGCCAGGGATATAGCTCAGTGGCACAAGTGCCTTTCTGGCAAGTGTGAAGTCATGAGCTTGATTTCTGGTATCAAAAAAAGTTATTGGTCAAGAATTCTGTTAAAATGTTACTTTTATTATAGGCAGCTAAATTAGAAATTAATGGAGAGAGGACCGGGCCAATGTGGAAATCACCACAAATAAAATAGACATCAGAAAATAGACATCAGAACTGGAGGTGAATCTGAAGACCAGGCCTAACGATAAAGGTGCAAGGACCACGCCAACACACCTTCCTGAGGGATAAGGAACTTGAGATTGCGCTGTGACCAATATCACCCAGCCCAGTGAATTCCACTTTGGCATCCGTGCCTACGTTGGTGACCAGAACCTCTGGACCCAAATACTGCAGCCTTCTCCCATGTACCCCATTACATAACCAGCTTCCCTAATGGAACAATATTAGCTAAGCAGCTGTCTTTGTAATTCTATAGGCTGATTGCAGTTTGATTCCTATGGTGAATTTGCTGTATTAATTACCCAACAAAGGGTTCACACCTGTTTGGCTCCTAAACCCCAAGTGCAAACCTCTAGTATTATTTCACCTGGAGTCCTCCTAGGAAGCAAGCTTCCATCAGGACAAAGTCCGAGTGTCTAAGGGCTGGGAAGCTCTATCCCCCTTTCCTTCAGCTCTGAAATATAAAGGGGAGCAAAGCCATCTGGGACTACAACACAGGAAGCTTAACAGAATTCAAAAGCTGCAAATTTGCATGTTAAAAATCAAGGGTGGGTACAAGAGTATCAGAGTTATGGTCTTTGTAACAGGGCTGATCTTTCTACACATCATCCTACTCCTGCTGCAGGACATTCACCTGACCACCACCAAAAACAGAAAGCTGGCTGTTTCTTCTCTGGCAAACCAAATCCAGGCACTCAGTAAGCATCTGTGGAAGGACTAAATGAATCAATGATGGCACAAGTGCAAAAATCAATCAATAATTTAAAAGCAAAACTAAAATTAAATCCTCTCATGTGCTAGTGATGATTAACTCAACAACTGGCTGTTTCTTGGCAACTGCAATTTTCAGAATGAGAGCAGATGGCTTTCCACATCCTGTGTTTGGAGAAAACAGGTTTTAGAGGAAGCAGGCTCAGTTCCAATCCAGGTGGACAGGTATACAGCCTTGTTTTTATTCAATGAATACTTACAGCCTAAGCAAGTTATGAAATTGCTGCCACGGCCATAAATGAAATGCTGCCTCTTTGTTCTCTGTGAAAAAGGATGCTCAAGCCCAAGGAAATGTAGGGGCAACAGTACTACTTAGCTGTTTGGTTTTGAAAAAGTCACCCCTGTGGACATAGCTTAGCTGTTACATAACCATGAGTTAAGACTGAACTAGGAATTTTACTCTGGATGAAGCATTACTCTCTTTGAGAATTTAATTTTATCAACGCTTTCTTCTAAAAATGTACACCCACAATTTTGCAGATAAATTTCTGGCGATTAAGAACTAGAATTTTTCACGAGTCACTTCTTTTCCCCCATGATTTAACCTGAATGTTAGGTCTTTTTTTTTTTTTTTTTTTTTTGAATGTTAGGTCTTCTAAGCTCTGTGATTGGTTCCACCAATTTCTACTTTTTAGGTAAAAAATCACTTTGAGGCACATACACGGTTCCTACACAATGATTTTCATTCCATAGGTTACAATGACAGCGCATCAAAAGATACAATCGTTTCTCCAAACGCAAACACGAATTAAAACACGCCCCAAATTAAATACCGAAGACGACCCGGAACGCCGGAGAAAAGAGCGCAAGCATGGGAAAGATTTTATTACAGTTCAAAGGAGGCATTTAAGACTTGCCGTGGACGGATGCACCGATCCCTGCTTATCAAGTCGACCTGCGACGGCGTCGACATAACTATTCGAGCTGATACCACCCTATTGAGAGTTTGTAAGGAAGTGTAATTTGTTACACATGCTTCCATCTCTGATCTGATGAAAACCTCGAGTGTAAAAGGCTATTTTGCTTTTTTCAAGCCCCTAAGCCGGGATAGCACGGGGAGAAATCGGGCGAAACGAGAGACTTCCTTCTAGATCGCTCACCACGGTGACCCGCGTCCTCCCTAAATCAGGCAGCTCCTTCCAGCCCTCTGGTGGGAGGACCTCCTTCTGCCCAAGGACGAGTCAGCTCGTGGTCCGATCTGGATCCGACCCGAGGAAGGAGCGGCTGCCGCGCGGGAAGCTCTCGGCCAAGGATCCCGAATTCAATCTCGCAATGCGTGCCGGAGCCTACGAACTCGACACTAACGCGACTCAATCCCACTCCTTTCTCTGTAGCTAAACAAAGGCTCCTTCTACGCCTTCTTGCACAAAAAAGAGAACTTTTAACTCCCTCTCCGAGGGCCCCAGACACCCACTAACCTCACCGCACCGCCAGATGCCCCAGCCTGCTAGGCCGTAAGCTGGCCCCGCCCTCCCTAGGCTTTCCGGAAATGGGGGCCTCGCGCGAAGGATGTCCCGCCCCGCTTCCCCAGACTCGCCGGCTCGGGGCTTCCTAAAATTTGCCTGTTTACACCCATTTTTTTTTCATTGTAATGAGAAACTCCTCTTGTGGAGTTCTTTTTTATTCTCTGCCTGGAAGGTTTACAGCGCTGAAATCGTTTCCTTGTTTACAGGCGGCCCTGCGATGTGACGTACAATTTGGGCGCCGGCACAGCAAGGCCCCCTCCTTCCCTTCGGCTTCCGGTTCTGTCAACCCGGCGCCGTGCCGGATTCCCGGGTGAGGCACGTGTGCTGCTGAATGGAGCTGGTGGCCGGCAGCTACGAGCAGGTCCTTTTTGGGTTCACTATACACCCGGATCGTAAGGCGAACGGCGACCCCGAGGTGAGGTTCGGCGAGCGGAGGGGTTCCCAGAGAGGGGCAGGACGGCCTGTTCTGCATCTGCATGGCCGCGGTGAACGTCTTGGCAGGTGCTGTGTGTTGGGTGATGTCCTGAGTTACTTGATGAACCGTTCTCGGGCTTTGAGTGAAAAAATAGACCGTTTAAACACGGAGTAGGCATTTTGCAAAGTGTCACGCGGTACTGTAGTTAACAATTGGTGTATTCGTCACCCAAAACATTTATCGTGTTTTTGTGTTGGAAACACTCAAAATTCTCTTTACTGGCGATTTTTGTGTGTGTGTGGTCTTTTTGGGACAGGGTCTCGCTATGCAGTTCAGGCTGGCCTTAAACTCACTTTGTAGCCCAGGCTGGCCTCAAACTCACGATAATCCTCCTGCCTCAGCCTCCCGAGTGCTGGGATTGTGGGCATGCTCCACCACACCCCGCTTTACTAATCGTAATTTGAATTGCACGATTAATTGTGGTCCGTCAGTTATCCTGTTACTCCATAAAACTTTGGAAGTCGTTTCTCTTCAGCTGTACACCTGAACCCATGAATCCTCTGCCCATCTCCTTAGCTTTTTAGTTCCCACTGTTAAGCTGTCTACTTTTGGGAAGTCTTTTTTGGTTTCCTCCAAAGGTATTTTCTGTTTTTATAAAATGAGAATAACTAGGAGTTGTGTGTGATGGTGCACACCTGTAATTCCGGCCCTTTGGAGGCTAAGGCAGGAGGATCACCACGAGTTCGAGCTCAGCCTGAGTAGTGAGTCCAAGTCACCAGACAGCCTGTCTCCAAAAGAATAAAGAGAAAAATAACTACATTTGCTTCACAGAAAGAAGGTCGCTGTGAAAACTACTGTTTATGTGGAATATAGTAGTTTTATAATAATGAAGTCACTTTGTAGGAGATGCAGTACCTCTAATTGCTTCAGGAATAAAATAGTCGTGGTCTAGAAGTCAAGAGATCAGAAACCTCGGTATTGTCTTATCTACCACTTCCACTGTGTTGGTAGTGTACTTTTTTATTCTCCCATCTAGGAAAGTACTTACCATGTTCTGTACTTTCTCTCTGTGTCACGTGTGTCACTCATAGCATTACTGTGTTAGGAAAGTCTTTAGAGCCAGATCCACCGCTCTGGGGAGTTTTTGCCCTCCCTGTCTACCTATGTTAAGTTCCCAGTAAATAAATGTGTATTAAGTTCCCAATAGGTAAATATGTATTATTTTCTTTACCTAAGCCAGATTGATGCTGATCATAAGCCCTAGTATTTCGTAAACTACTGGATAAATTTAGTAAAAGAGCAGGCTGATTTTTCATTAGATCTCAAATACCCACACTGGCTGTTGACTTGGATCTAAGTTCATTTTCCCACGTGCATAAGTGCCAGCTTCCTACATACAAGGGGAACATTTTTGTGACTTTGTTTTTGACATGTAATAATTGTACATATTCTTGGAGTACACTATGATATTTCAGTATTTGTATACATCCTATGATTGTCAGAGTAGTTGATTCTCTAGGATTTATACTGATTAATAATGGGAGCACCCGGCATAAGCCTTGCAAGCAGGCAGTCGTGAGTTCGATCCCTGGTACCGATAAAAACGAAAAAAAAAAAAATGGAAGCATCTATATTGTTTTTCTGAATAGGACTTGTCATACCTGTCTCTGTGTAACATCATATTAATTCATTTCATCTCTCCCGTTGGTATGGAAGCTCCATTGGAGTAGGAGCTTCTTGTTCCCTGCTGTGCATCAGCTGCCTAAAGTGGCGCCAACCATGTGGTTGAAGTCATCATGTGTCCCAGACTGGCCTTAGACTTGAAGCAACCCTCCTACCTCAGCCTCCTGAGCACTGGGATTACAAGTGTGTGCCACTGTACTCGACTCTGACACTTTTTCAATGAAAAAGGTTCCAGTGAAAATTTGCACAGCTGAATGAGTGATGTAGAAGTCTCTCACATGAGTAAATAGGTTAGAGCGGGTAGACTTCAGTGCCTGCCGCATCTCCTGGCTCTGGAGTCAGGACACCCAGCCTTGCTTTCCCGCTTCCTTCCTTACTCGCTTTTTGAGTTCTTTGCTTTAATCTGTGCATCACTGCACAGTGCATTTCCCATTTGTGGGGCCCACTGGTAGTTTTTATGGGTAGATGATGTTGCTGGGCATCTGTGGCACGACGGTGGTGTTGATCGGATGCTTTGCTCTTCAGCAGAAATGGACCTCGGTGGCCGACTTCACTCACCACGCCCACACTGCCTCTTTGTCGGCCGTGGCTGTGAACAATCGTTTCGTAGTCACTGGCAGCAAAGATGAAACAATTCATATATATGATATGAAAAAGAAGACAGAACATGGGGCCCTAGTTCATCACAACGGTAAGGACTGGAGGAGTTATTCAGTATTTTGACTTCAGTTGGACTTTTATTATATGTCTACTATATGGCGTGTTTTTTGTTAGGAGATTCAGGCTGTTCACAGACCTGTTGGGGTACAGACAGGGTCTTCTCTGTATTTTAGTGTCATTCACCTCACAACCTGGGCACACCTAAGACCTTAGGTATATAGGACTAATGTCACCAGATGTGAGATGGTCTTGTTGTGGGTGTAGAACCAGACCAAATGGAAGACACAGCACCAGAGGAGCATTGGAAAACATACAACCTTATTACGCTAGCCAGCTGAAGGGAATCTCAGTTCCAAATCATCAACCCTGAGCCAGCTTTGGTTGGTTTATATAGGTTTGCAAGCAGGAAGTATATAAGGCAGATAACATAATATCCTACAGTTGGTTACACATACCGTTATCATTAATTGCTAGGCAGACTGACTTGTACAGAATCAGCGACTACATGAGGTTACTAACACAGGGGAAGAGCACATCGTTGTCTGGGACCAGGCAGAGGCCTTGGGACTCTGCCGGACTTGGAAGTCAGAGAAACATTTCTTCCTGGCTGAGCTGCTCTTACCTTGCAGTTGGCACCCAGAGTGTCAAGGCTCGTTAAGTTTGCAGCTTTCTAACAGTGGGAACAGGCTGTGTCTCCTGGTCTCATCCTTGAACAGTGTTAGAGATATGTTTAGTATTAGAAACACAAGTTTTAGAATCTTTTCTATATTAAAATAGCTCCTACAATCACAGAGTAGCAATTCCCACCCACAGTGGGGTTTCCCACACTGATGGTAAAGTTGCCTAGCAGAATTAAGGGGTAGAAAAACTATCGGTAATTTTCCCCCCTTGGAACTGAAATTTTTATGCTGTTTTCATTGCATTTTCAAGGGACAGATATGAAGGGCTCAATATGTGTTCAAGGGTAAAAAGCAAAGGAGAGGTCACAGCTCGATGTGTCGTAATGCCAGCACTCTGGGCCCTGACTGAGGATGTGTGTCTCAGTGTGAGGGTCCCAGTTCAATCCCCAGGACCACCAAATAGGTGTTTAGTTTTGGGGAACTTCGGGAGGTTGGTGTCCTGAAACGAAAGGTACACTATCTTTTACATATTTCAAAGGTTCTGTAGCAAGCATTGCTTTCTAGCACTAACTTTAGAATGATAAATGTTTGCCTATTATATGGTTGGTAGACACTTCAACAAGTGTTTTGCTCTTCAACAAAAACTGGGCTTTGAGTGATTTCAACATAACAATCCTTTTTCCCTCTTTTCATTAAGAAAGGCTTCTTTGTCTATTAGGCCCTCAAGAAACAAGTTACATGAATCCAGTGTGTTCTAGTTCATTAATATTCAACAAGAAGAGAAGAACCTAGACATTAGATGGGGGATGAATGAAGCCTGCTTCCTGGTTTCCTGCAGTGCTTGTATAAATCTGTTTTTTTAACAGCTGGAAACAGATACGCTCTTTTTCAGGGAGCAGATGGAGTCCGGGGCAGAGGGGACAGAAGGTGTGGGAAGGCAAAACTTGCAGAGATAGGATGTAAGGAAAGAGCAAAACAGCGGCAAAGGCAGTTACTGGCGTCTGCTTTAAGAAGGTGATGCACAAACCCACACACATCTTAGCACCTTTGTTGGCTGCAAAGTGATTCAAGAGCTTTGGCTCTTTCAATAAAAAGTGTAAGAACTGTGTCTTAACTTTGCTTGTTACTGAGACAGAATACCTGATACCCAGAGTTAGAGGGAGAAGATTTATTTAACTCATAGTTTGTAGAGGTTCAGTCCATAGCTGGCTTCAAGGCCGGGTGGCACTGCAGAGGGGCAGCCTTTCATGGCGAAGACAGCAAGAGCAACAAGAAGTGGGTACAAGACTCCCTTTGTCCCTTACATTGTGTGTAGGCTCCTGGCCCTAAGGCAGGTGTAGCCCTCATACCCTTGATTGTAGCCAGAACTGTGCCAAACCAGACAGTGGACTGATTCACTAATGACACACCCATAATCTCAGCATCACACCCTATCTAGCCACCTCTGAAAAAGCCCTGGCCCACATAAGGCTTTGGTGGGATCCAGACACAAACTGTAACAGATTGGGAGGTGCATGGGGAGAGAATATTGACCCAAGGGTTTCATTTGTGTTCTGGAAGGCACCACACGGTAAATAGGCTTTGTGGGCCGTGTGGCCTGCATTACAGTTGCTCAGCTCCATCACTGTTGTGTAAAGTAGCTCTGTATGTTTGGACTGAAAAAACTGGCTGTTTTCCAGTAAACTTATATTTGAAGAAACACAAGCAGCCAGAGCCGGCTCGGCAGGCAGTAGATGGTAGACGGCTGAGCTGTGGGCAGGTACACTGAATGCACAAATTTGACTGATGGCTAATGGTTGTATAGGGACTGCTGTGGGGCTAGAGGGATGGGATGCTGTGTGACCCACAGGGGAGATTTGGGAGCTTCAGTGTAACTGTCCTAGCAAGTTCTCACAACAGTGAGTGAGAAGCGAACAGATGGCCAGTCCCCACAGCTCCGCGCAGACAGCGGCTGGGTTGTGGCTGACAGTCACAAGCCCTGTGCTCCGAAAGCGGCAGTCAAGGCTGTGCACCTGGATCTGTTCCCCAGGTAGACTGATGGAGCCGGTCATCTCGGCAAAGTCCAGCTCAGATACCTGAGCCACCTCGCCTCACTGCTGACAGGGGCGCAAGACAAGCTGCCGAGCTTCAGTCTATGTCTGCTCTGAACGACACCCCGCTGGTGCTTTGCTCCCTGCAGCTGGGGCTTCCCACTGGAGGCGGTGCTGGGTTGAGATCGAATGTAACGCTGCCGCTCTTGGTTTTCCTACAGGCACCATAACTTGCCTGAAGTTCTACGGCAGCAGGCACTTAATCAGCGGAGCCGAAGACGGGCTCATTTGCGTGTGGGACGCGAAGAAGTGGGAGTGCTTAAAGTCCATCAGAGCCCACAAGTGAGTCGGCTCCTTCCCGCCGCCCGCTCCTGCACCGTGCGCGCCGCAACTAACTGTTGGTTTCATTCTAGAGGACACGTGACCTTTCTGTCCATTCACCCGTCTGGCAAGTTGGCCCTGTCCGTGGGCACAGATAAGACACTGAGGTAGGTCGCTCACGCCCGCAGGTGTCTACCAGCTCAAGTCGTTTGCCTGGTTATTAGATACTGTTTCTGTGTTGTTGCACAGTTCTCAGCCACCTGCAGTCCTGATACCAGGGAGAGGCAGAAGGAAAGCTGATGGCCTCTTTCAGGATGGAAGTGCTCACAGTGACCTGTGTTCACACCTGTGCCCACGCTCCTGTCCTAGCTGTGAGCCACAGGAGACAGTGGGCTTCCCAGGAAATGGCTTAGCGGGTGAAAGCTTCTGAAAATACAACAGGCAGGACTTACTAACGGTGTGTGGGAATGAATGACCTTCACATCTGTCAGGTAGCGCTCTGGGAGGCCAAGGAAGGAGGACTGTGGGTTCGAACCTAGCCTGGGGAAGCTACTGAGACCCTGTCTCAAAATTTAAAAAAACAGTGGGCTGCGGCTGTACCTTAGTGCAGAGGCCCTGGGCTCAATCCCCGATATTGACAAGAAGACAGAAAATCAAGATGTTGCTGTTAGAAAACTGGCAGGTTCTTAATAGCCAGGTTGGTAAAACTGTCATTCACTTTGTATATGCTTTTCTTAGTCAATTGATGATCGTGCCAAAAGCAAGCTTCTTGTTTTACAGAACATGGAATCTTGTGGAGGGAAGATCAGCTTTCATCAAAAACATAAAACAAAGTGAGTGTTTTTCTTCAATAAAGTAATGAAACATGACCGCTCACAAACACATGGTGTGTATGTGTACACAGGTTTACTTCCTGTATGCCGGTGCTGCTGCCTGTGAAAGGTGTTTCCAGTTACTTGCTTTTCCCATTTTACAGCAGTTCCCCTCGTGGCTCTGCGTGAGCAGCACTGTGGTTTTCAGTCTTCTGAGTAAACTTGCAGCATGTGTACCGTGAACTTGTGAAGATCAAATAGGAAAGTGGATATGAAAATGCATGGTGTGAATATTTGCTATTATTATTACTCTGTGTATAAAATACATCTTGCTTTTATACCTGCAGGTGCTCACATAGTGGAATGGTCCCCGAGCGGGGAGAAATACGTCGTCGTCATCCTGAATAAGATCGATGTCTACCAGCTGCACACCGCGGCCGTCAGCGGCACCATCACTAATGAAAAGCGGGTTTCCTCCATCGCGTTTCTCTCCGTGAGTTCTCAGACATGTGAGTTTGTGTTGGTCATCAGGCCTGCCACGGATCCTGGGCACCTTCCTGTTCTCACTCCTAGGACTCTGTCCTCGCGGTGGCTGGAGACGAAGAAGTAGTGAGGTGTTTTGACTGTGAATCACTGGCGTGCCTCTGTGAATTTAAAGCGCACGAAAACAGGTATTTACCCGTTTTCTCTGTGTGTATGTGTGGAGAATGCTACACACGTACAGGCAACAGTCTCAGAAAGCAGAGTGCTCTTATAACAGCTGCACAGACCATTAGAAGTGTGTACGCAGCATGTTGCTGTATTCCTGAACTTCATGACACAGAAGTGATGGCTGTGGTTAAGACCGACCACTGGGACTTTTCACTTAAACCTGTCAGACTTGGAGCTTGAAATCAGGCCTATTTGAATAATAAAAAACAACAGGGCTGGGTGTGTTTGCCTGGCAGGGAGGAGGCGCTGGGTATCAGCCCGCTACCACCCGAGACCGAGGCTCTAGAGCATCTCCCTTTGTTTCAGCCTCTCTCCTTCCCTGTGGCCACTTCTTTCTTTCAGTGCCTTTTCTCTCTGCAACATAAGTGAGGTAACGAGCATCTCAACTCTCAGTGCTTCCCGTAGCCTAGGGAGTAGATACTGGATCTCAGCGAAAGTAGTTCAGGATTACTGTGCTCCCAGTGACCGAGTGTCCAAGCCAGCTCCTCAGACTTAAAAGATGGCTTTTTCCACCAGTGGAAAACGTGCTAACATCCAGAGTTAAGCTTCACTGTGTGTTCTTGTTCTTCTTTGTCTCAGATACTCTTATTTTCCAAAGAACTTTCTTTTTACAGTCCCTGGGATTGAACCTCGGCATTCGTCCCATTAGGGCCTGTCCTCATCCCTGTCCCCATCACTTCCTCTGCTGAGTGTTACTGTAAGCAGATTCCTACTTTTGTGGGTTTTAAGCCTAAAGTAACATGATTTGACTTCATTGAAAAGCTGTTAGGGAGCAAAATGGCAGCAGAAAGGCCAGTGGGCGATCTTCATCAGCCAGGGAGGAAAGGTGCTCGGACGCGGTGGTGCCTCGGAGGGGGGCAGGTGGTTGCTGGAAGGGGCCTTCATTCTCGGTTTGTTCTTTGCCCGTGGACCTGTGGATGCCTGCGGCCAGGGGCTTTGGTTTAGCCGTCCTTACTTGCTTTGAGATCACCCAGTTAGTTACAGGTGTCTTCACGTTTCCTCACGACATGGCTGGCAGTCAGTCTTGCTGTGCTTGCCTGCACGTGACTTACCAGCTGACAGGCGCAGGAAGCACAGTTATGTATTACAACACCATCGAGCAGTTGGGAAACGCTTGAAGCATTGAAAAAGCAAAAGACACAGAAGTGAGCGTAGAGGTTTTTGTTTTTGCTTTATGCATAGTTTTATGATGATACTACGTGGTTTGGAACTGATGATGTTTTGTGGCATTACTATTTCTATTCTAGGGTAAAAGATATGTTCAGCTTTGAAATTCCAGACCATCATGTTCTTGTTACAGCATCGAGTGACGGTTTCATCAAAATGTGGAAGCTTAAGCACGATAAGGTCAGTGCCTTGGTGTGGGGTAAGCACACTCGCACCCGGGTTTGCTGCCGGTATTTTTTTGACATAAATCTTTAAGCTTTTTGAAATTTCCAGGCATGATTGATATTAACAGTTTTAAAGTCAGGGTGCCCAGAGAGCCACCTGGGGGATGGCATTCGTGACTGTGAGCTGACAGCAGTCACCCTCCACGCTTGTCAGCAAAGATTTACTTGCCCTTTGGGATTTGGGGGTCACCATGAGATACCAGGTAAAAACCCCACCGTCACCACACAAAATCTACAACGTCCTGAGTGACTGTGGAACTCTTTCATTCCCTGAAGTCTCTGAGAGTCTCAGTTTGTTGTTCCCTATTCTCCAACACAGTCTCTGAATGTTGTTTGTCGATACTGCTTTGCACAAGCTTCTTTGGTTATTTAGGCCCTGGAAATGAGTGAGAAATAGTCCATGGCCTTAGAGTTTGTCACATCTGGACATATCTCAAATTGGCCTGTAAACAGTATCGTCAAACCAGTCATTAATCAAGAGCATAGATGACTTCTGGACCTCATGTCGCTGTTCAGGGAAACAGATGAGCATCACTTCTTGGCAGCGTCATCCCTGAGAACACGGTGGAGGGTGCTCACCCTGACGTGCTGCCTGCAGCTGTGCACTGTAGGCTGTGTACACACGTCTGTCAGTGACTGACACTGCTCTCCCGGGCACGGCTGTAATAAATTTCAAGTGAGGGTAGCTTGGTTATGGAAAAAGAAAAGTACTCCGAATTCCCTTGTTACCTACGTTATGTTTTTCTCCCCTCTGCTTTTAGAGCGTCCCGCCGTCTTTACTGTGTGCAGTCAGCACTCAGGCCAGGCTGACCTGTCTCGGGGTGTGGATAGACAGAGCGGCAAACACAAAAGCGGGCCTGTGTCCTCCAGCGGAGCCCTCTCCCGGTAAATGAGGCCGGTCGGGTGTTACAAGTGGTCACTCCCAACCTTCTTGGTCGATGAAAAGGGAATGCTGTCCAGATAGCGTCACTGCTTTGTCAACCTCTGTGTATTTTCCACAAAAGAGGGGGAAACATCTTTAAATGCACTGTGTCTTGTGTTTTAGTAAGTGAGGAAGAACAGACCAGGACCAGCCAAAAGGAACCTGGTGACGTGGGCCAGGAAGGGGCAGCGTCCAAACCGAAGTCACAGAAACGTGCCTTAGCTGGTGGCAGCGCTAAGCCAGCCACAGGGAGCAGCCCTGGGCCAGAGAAGAGGAAGACAGGGGAAATGCTGGAAAAGAAGAGAAAAAAGAAGAAAATATAATGTACAATGAGCCCCAGATTGCTCCTCCAAAGGACTCATTTAGATGAAATAACTATTTTCAAATACATCTAAATTTTTTACTATTTCTGAGTAAAAGCAAGGAATATTTTCTTTGGAAGAAAATGAGTAGCCTTTAAAGAAACCACTTTTAGGTGAGTTGTTTTTAACTGGTAAAATTACTTTTGACAGATGAAGTAATGGGCTTGGGTTGGTCCTGCACCCGTAGTCTCAGGCAGGCGGGGCAGGGGGACTGAAAATTTGAGCCCAGCCAGGGCAACTGCATGACTTAGAGAGAACCTGTGACAGCAGCAACAAAAAACCAAAACCAAGGGTTGGGGGTGGTGGCCTAGTGTGAAGCCCTAGGTACTTTGCCAGCCCTGCCTCCCCCAGGAGAACGTCACTCATCGCGGCAGTTTATCATTGTAAAGTATAATTTTTGATGTGCAAAGTAAAGGTCTCCCTCCATTCTCAGTGTAACTTAAAACAATAGAAAATCTTAAAGCTTGTTGGTGTGATGCTTTTGGGGCCTTTCATATGGTAGGTAGGTCCTCTTCCGAGCCACCCCTCAGTCCTACAGC
This sequence comes from Cavia porcellus, assembly GCF_034190915.1. Lineage (NCBI taxonomy): Eukaryota > Metazoa > Chordata > Mammalia > Rodentia > Caviidae > Cavia > Cavia porcellus. The sequence goes on from NW_026947496.1 coordinate 15,638,219, forward strand.
TACTTTGTTTTTTTAATCACAGAGGGATGGCAGTTATTTTTCATTCTGCTTCTACTCAGTGGCTGACAAGACAGTTGAAGGGCAGGGAAATAGAGATATTTCCCATTACTTTCTCAGCCCTTTCATCAGAAAAGCTAAAGAGGGCTTAAAATTAGCCTGTGATGTTACCTAGAGAGGGTAAGCATTTTTCTCAATCACTAGACATTCTGCAAAAGTGCAGTAGTACTAGATATGTCCATTTGAATTAGCTTGGAGAATGGCTTTAAGATTAGACAACGAGGTGTCAGCATCTGGGCTCTGGAAACGTCACTTACAAGGAAGTTGCCTGAACCTACTTCTGTGCCAGACTTTTCCCACTACCCTTCACCAGGTGATTTCAGGCCTCTAAACAAAAATTCTCTAAATTCAACTATTTTTTTATTTTGTGGTAACTACAGATTGGCACACAGACGTAAGAAACAGGAATCTGATGTCCCTAAATACGGCACAGTATCACAACACTGATGGAGCAAATGACAATAGGAAGATACAGAACATTGCTTTCATCCTCAGGGATTGCCTGGGAGTGCAGCTTCCGGTTCCTGGGGTGTTTCCTGGTTAGCTCTTTAAGAAGAAACCAGAGTTCTAGAACAGCTGTGTGATTTTACATTTCTACCGGCAATGTGTACGTGATACACTTTCGGCATCTTTCCAGTAGTTTGTGTCACTCTTGGTCATCCTGTTTCCTGGAGAGAGTCGCAGGAAGGCTACTGGGGCGGAGGACCGTGGTACACGCATGTAACTTGGGGTTTAGGGAACATGGCTCCTCCACTAGGCCCGAGCTCTACCTGTGGCTTCTGCTTGCTGTGGTTTTTTCCACTTGCTTCTCCCTGTGGGGTTTAAATGACTTTGTAGCTGCAGTTCCAGCCCGAGCCTTTCTGTCCAGCGGCTCCTGGGGCCGCAGCTCAAGTCAGATCGCACAGTTCACACTCAGAATTTCACTATGAAGCCTGACCCCGAGAGCCAGTGGACACTTTTCCCCGTCCTCTGGCTGTGGTGCAGGTGAGTCGACCTGACCCGCACCGTCCCTCGCACTGTTTGGCTCCGTGCAGTTAGCTCAACAAGTTCAGTACTTCCAGAAGCTGCTTAGTCTCATTTAGCAGCAGAAAGTGGGAGGGGCAGGGTGAACCCCAAGCAGCCTGTGATCTGCAAGATGACTCTGCAGGTCATCTTGCTTCTGTCTGCTGACCCACCCTCATTCCTGACTTCATCTGCTGATCCACTCAGGACACGTTTATTGATAAAGCGTCTCTGTCTGTCTGTCTCTCTGGTGTATTTTGTTTCTTTGAGGCAGGGTCTCACAAATGTAACCCAGGCTGTCGTTGAACTTGCAGAGATGCTTCTGCCTCAGCCTTCCCAGTGCTGAGATTATAGAGTTTATTTTGATTGTGGAGGTGGTAGAGATTGAATCCAAAGCTTCACACATGATAAACAAGCCCTCTCCCATTGAAGCACACTGCCAACCCCTAGGTTGCAGCTGCCAGTGGAAGATCAAGGAAGGCTTACAGGACGTGAGGGAGTGAGCAGAGAAGGTTCCAGGCACCTGAAGGAGCACTTTGGAGGAAGAAGTCCGTGGCAACAAAAACAGGGAAGGGAGCAGGCACTGAGGCTGGGGGTCCATGTGCAGGCTTTGCAAGCCAAAGCTTGAGGGAAAGGCGCCACCAAAGGCTTTTCTGGGCACAGGAAAGAACTGGATTTGAACCTAGGTCTGAGAACAGACTGAAGGATTACAGCACTTGGGAGCTCCCTCTGATCTCCACGTGTGGATCAGGAAACAGTCTTAGTCCTCCTGAGTGGGACTGCTGTAAAGGCTGGATGGATGCTCTTCAGTTTCCAGTATACAGTCGCCCGGCATATGCCTTTGCTAATGCTCTTACAGCTCTGATACAGGAGATGGAGAAGTGCCTGGCAATAGGGAAGGCTGACAAAATGGGGAATTTCTTCATAATCTTACTTAGTAATTCCTTGGGAAAAGGTGTATTGAATGGATGATCTTGGTTTCTAATAAAGCTATAAACTATTAAAAGAAGTGGCTAATTGTTGACACTGCCATACAAGGCATGTGAGAACTTGCTTCAGTGCCAGTGGAGATTAGAACCAAAGCAACAGGCAAAAGCTTTAAGGAAGAGAAAATAGGGAGAGACGTGTGGCGGTGCACGCCTCTAATCCCAGCACTTAGGAGTGAGTTCAAGGCCATCCCGACCTACTATAAGACCCTGTTTCAGAGAACAGGAGGGAAAGAAAGAAAAAACAGAAAAGGGATTTCATCTTTCAAGTCTGGTGGAGAGGATCAGACAGGTCTGTTAAGCAGAGATCAGGACTGGCTTTTATGCTTCCCTGGGATGGACTAGCCGGTAACTTGCCATTGGGTCCTAGTGTGACCTCATTTTTAGGGGACAGATGTCATATTACAGTTCTTTAAGGAAAACACAGAAATGATACCACAAATCGTAAAACAGCTGGTGTGGCTCAACGGCTGTACATGCTTCTTGTACACACCAGCAAGGGGGTACTTGGAGGATTTCCATGTTCAAATCCACCAGACCCCAGCCCCACCACACACCAGAAAGCCAGGCTGAGCCATGTCTTCACACTCCTGCCTGCTTCAGTTCCTCAAACTGAAGCCCTCTTATTTTTTTCTTTCATTAGAAGACCAGCTTTTTTTAAATTTTTTTTTTTTTGATACTTGGAATTGAAACCAAGGCATTGACACTAAGTGACATCTCCAATCTTAAGTCTTTTTTATATTTTATTTTGACTCGGGGCCTTGTCAAATTACCCAGGCTGGGCTCAAATTTGTAATGCTCCTGCCTCAGCCTCCCAGCATAATGGTGATACAGGAAAATGAAACTCCAACCTACTATATGTCCAGTATGAGTTCATGTTCTCTAAAATTGAATAAATTTTAGCAACAACGGAAGTTATCAGTAGGAATATGTATTGAGAGAAGATAAGCTTCTGTCTGAGAGAGAAGGGGTCCTGAATGGGTTGCCAAAGATTCTGTATTTTCTTGGGATTTTTATAAAATAAGATCAGGTAAGGCGGGTCTAAAATTGGCAAAAACGGGGAACTCACAAAGCAGATGGGCATGAAGTGGGACAGAGCTATGGTCAGTAAGATTAATAGCTCAGATAAAATTGATTAAATTGGGAATAAATGGGGAGGCAAGTCACTGTAGAGGGCAGGCATTCTTAGAGAGCAGTGACTTTTCCCTAGGGATTGGAATGGTGTCTCCTGACTTCTCAAAGTGACCCCAGGCTCGATCCCTAAGGATTATAGTTAAGGGTGTGGTGGTTTTGTCTTCTGTCCTGAGATCTGGCCCACAGCAAGAGGTGTGTGTTCCCTCCAAGGCCACCAGACATCTGGTCCTCTGTGCCAGCTCCGCAAGGACCTAGCCCTGTCTGACTGCCTAGAACATTTCTAACAGCTCACCTGCCTGTAACAATGGCATTACAGGCGTGTAGCACCTCTTCTGGCTCTGTCTTGATGTTTGTCCGAGTTGTGTCCCACTCCACTTTGGAGGAGAGGAAGTCGGGGTGCTGTCCATCTTTGGTGTAGAACTGAAAAAATGGTCGTGCAAGAAATGCAGGGGAGAGCGGTCTGTAATTGGAGTAATGTCACTGGCCTTGGGGACCACAGCGGGAGTTGGGAACTGTCTTAAACTACCTTTAAGATGCCTTTCTAGAGCCTCGTTTTCTGCAATGCAAACACCGACGCGAGCTTAGCGTCTCTCCCGTGCCGCCCCATTCCCTGCAAGTCCTGTGTTCACACTCTCCCTACGCGGTCCGCATCTGGCTTGCACCTGAGCACTGCGTCTCCGCTCACGCGACCCCCGCCCGCACCTCCAGCCTTGCCCAGCTTCTCCAGCTCCGACCAACGTCAAACTGGGCATCCGGGTTTCTGGCTGTCGGCCGCCCCTGTTCGGCCCCGCAGCTGCTCCGTCTGCCAGGCGCCAGCCCCAACCCGACCTTAACTTTCAGCCCTAATCCCTGCCCCGGGGACATGGAGCTTGCGCTGAAAGGTCCCCAGCCCCGCCTCCGTAGCCCCGCCCTGTAGATGCTGGGCCTATCCGCGAGTCGTCACCCGAGGCTCCGCCCTAAGACACGCCCATTCCGGGGGCCCTGAGAGCGCCGCGTACTGGACTTCAAGCCCCGCCCCACTTCGCTCGGGACGCAGAGCTTTCACCTCGCGGGTCCTGGCGGTGGTCTGCACATTGGTCCGGGTCCCTGCGGCTGCTCTCCGTCGCCCACGGTGCGCAGGCCTTCTTCTCGGGAGCTCCTCGGGAACCTGAGGTCTGTTGGTTTATTCCGATTTTGATTTTAGGAGTGATTGGAGAGGTCACTGCTTTCTGTCTGTCTCTCTGGGCCGGAAGGGCTGTAGGCCGCGTCGTGCTGCTTGCTTTTCATGTCGCGCATTTTCCTTTAAAATAAGTCGAGAATCCCGCGGAATCCTGAGCTCTGCAAATGCTGCACGGAGCAATCCGGCCCTGGTTCGCTTCCTGGAGCTTTTAGGGCTCTCGAGTTTAGTGCTGGACTGGCTTCAAATTCACGATCCTAAGGCCTTCGCCCCTGTCCTACTAGGGAAACGGAACGGGTGGGCGCCGGGCGAGCTGGGCACCGAATCCTGTTCTGGAAGAGCAGAGATCCTTTTCCAAGAGTGCAGTGTGGTCACAACGCGAGTTTCCGTATATTTTATGCTCTCTTACCCGCAGGCTACCAACAGTTTTAAATCAGATGCAAATTGGTAAAGTTTTGTAAACGCTGAGTACTGAAGTAGTTTGTTTCCCGGGGCAGAAATGAAAGGCACGTGTTCTCCCTCGAGACCTCAAAGATCATTGAATTAGCGGCCCAGAGACTTTGCTTTGTGATAAAGTGATAACCTGGTTAAAAGGTTAATTCGATCCCCTATTTTAGGATTCTTGTTAGAAAAACAGGCTGGGTATCTGTCTACCATTTACTGTGTGCTAAGCACGTTTACTTATTCCTCCAGTGAATGCTGGCCACAGCCCCAGGAGGCTTGTACTTGTTTTAATTTCATCATGGCAGTGAAGGGACCTGAGGCCTTGGGAGGTTGTGCAGCCTAGGAGCTGGAGGTGAAAGCACTGCAGAGCTATGCTAGTAAAGTCCTTTGATCTATACCCCTCTGCAGGTGCAGGCCTGGTGTGATCTGCTGCCTGGACACAGAGAACAATGCGGAAGGAAGCTGGCCCACTGTAAGCACAGTAAATGGACAGGGAATGAGGAGTGGGAGGATCACTGGACACATTGGTCAGAGACCCACATTTGAGTCCCTGCTCTGCCAACTCAGTGCTTGGGTGATTTGGCAAGAAATCCAGCCTAGGGGCTGGGGACTTAGCTCAGTGGCATAAGCGCCTGCCTTGCAAGCAGGCAGTCCTGAGTTCGATCCCCGGGACCAATAAAAAAGAAAAAGACAAAAAAAAAAAAAAAAAAAAAAAAAGAAATCCAGCCTTTCTGGGCCTTTAAAGTCCATCCGGTGATTATCAGGTTTTTAAAATGTCAGTTAGTACTGATTACTCCCTCTTCTGTTTCAGAGTGCCTTTGCATTATTTTGGCTTTGGTTATGCAGCACTGGTTGCTACCGGTGGGATCATTGGCTATGTAAAAGCAGGTAAGGATTTTGATGTGGTCACTTGGACTCATAAAAATTATTCATTAAGCAGGATGTGGTGGCACATGTCTGCAATCCCAGAATTTGGGAGGCTGAGACAGGAGGGTTATTGCAAGTTTGAGACCAGCCTGGGTTACAAAATGAGCTCAAGGCCAGCCTGAACTGTGTAATAAGGTCCTCTCTTAAATACACACACACGCACACGCACACACACACACACACACACACAATCATTGATTATAGCTAGACTAGAAGGTGCCTGTCTATAGTTTGAGCTCTCTGAGAAACTGAGGCTGGATGATGGCAAGTTAGCACTCAGTTTGAAAAACTTAGCAACTTATCAAGACCCTGTCTGGAAATAAAAGAGTTGAGGATGTAGCTCGGTGTCTGAGCCTGGGTTCCTTCCCCAGTAACACACCTGCACATACTCATGCACAAGAATAAAACTTCAAAAATGTATAATTGTTTCAGTGACGGTGGCCTGTGATAACCAGGGTCCCCAGAAGAGTGCTTTTGTCTGAGTCTCATTTGCTTGCGGTGTGAGTTTCCCAGCTCCTCCTGCCCCTCCCTGCCTTCTGGTTATCTGACTGAGCTGGGCCAGGCCGCCTGGTTTGGTGTTTTTGTCTGCACCCAGCCAGGTGTGGTAGAAGATTGTCATTATCCACTGCTGTCCATGAGCCTCTACCCGTAAGGCCCCATCTCTGAGCTTTTGAAAGAAGAAGAAACCTCCAGTCGCCTTTTTCGTTTTCTTTTTTAAATTTGTACTGGGGATGGAACCCAAGGCCTTACGTATCTAGGCATTTATTCTGCAATGGAAGTCTCTTCACTAAGCTAGTAGGGGGGTGTCAGTGCATGTGCTTATTTACTCCTTTCCTGCCTGCACCCCCACCTCAGTGCACATACACACACACCCCACATTTCTTATAGTGCAGACCCACTATTTCTCTCTCCTTTTGTGATTTGCCCGGAGTCCCCATGCACACTTCCAGCCCCTGGTGAGTTCATCAGGACTTGTTAAGGAAAAGCCCTGACCAAAGTTCCCCCTAAGGAGGGAAGGTCTTTTCTCCTTGGAGTGGAAGTACCTGTCCTAGTAGAAAATGCGGTGGTAAGACCCTGACTTACTGGTAAGATCTGCAAACTCCCAAAACATTTTCCTGCTGAAGAGCGCCTCAGTTATGAGCCCTGAGGTTCCCTTTGGAAGGGAATTCTGATGGAGTTGATAAATGAACCAACTGTGGGGCGTAATGCCTGTGTGTTTTTGCTTTCCTTTAGGCAGTGTGCCAAGCCTGGCCGCCGGGCTCCTCTTCGGGAGCTTAGCAGGCCTGGGTGCTTACCAGCTGTCTCAGGACCCCAGGAACGTTTGGGTTTTCCTAGGTACGTGCTTCTCTTCTCTGTAAGGCAGTTCTGGAACTATTATCTGCGCCACCAGGAGGCCCGGTCTGGTGGGGTGTGGCTGACCTGGAACCCCAAGCAATTTTTACTGCCTCTGCCAAGGGGTATTGCACAGTGGGGAACTGGTCTGGTTTCTGTGGATGGTTTATATGTAGGACATGGAAGAGTTTTTGTACCTCGGGAGGTTAGTTTTGACCTGTACCCGGCACGTACGAGTCCGTTGGCCGCTGAGCTTGTGCATTGCAGACGTCTGCCAGTGTGTTACGAAAACAACATGCAGAGATGTGGGCTTTGCATTCGGGGAGCTTTTCAGCAGAACTGAGGAGTCAGACATGATGTAGGACGGGACTGGGGGATTGGGAGAAGTGGACAGGAAGGTTGCCACTTACCAGGGTGGCTTTTGTCACACTGTTGGGCTCCACCCATGCTCACACAGCACCAGGAGTGGGGTTGCCTCCTCGCACCCCCAGGGTGAGGACAGGTACAGCTCTGCCCCTTAGGGGACAGCAGGGAAGACAGATGCCCATGGGAGGAGGGGGGCGGGGAGGAAGAGAGACCAGCAGCGGCTGCAGGAGGCCAGGCTCAGCCCCTGGCTCTGCCTAGCAGCTTCCTCCTTCACCCAGGAAAGACTTGCTGGCCTCACAGGCTTCCCTTCCCTGTGTGCCCTCCCATCCTCTGCTCTCAGCAGATGACCTCATGCTGACCTTCCTGAAAGACCAGCAGCCCTGGGCAGACGGGAACAGGGCCACATTCTTCAGTCCGGTCCTTGTCCGCTCCCTCCTCTCCAGCGGCCACGCCACCTTCTCCGCGCTCTGCACTGTCGAGGGCCCTGTCTTGTATTTGTGCCCTCTCTTGGGGGGACCTTCCCAGTGATGCTTCTGTGTTCATCTCTCCCCGATTTAAAAATGAAAGGACCTACTTCTCCTGAGTTCTTTGCCTTTTCCTTCCATTTCAGAAGCGTCTCTTGAAAACCTAACGCGCTCGCCTCCATCTTCTGCCCCCCCCCCCCCCCCCCGCTCCCTCCACTCTGTCCCGTTTGTCCCCGGGAACGCCACTCCCTGAGACTCCCCATGACCTGTGTGTGTACAGAGCCCCTCCGTGATGTGGTCGGTCGGCTGTTCTCAGCACAGCTGACCAGTCATGCCTGGTTTTCCTTTCTGTCTTCCTCTCTTGCAAGTAAATACTGAACTAAGGACCAGCTCTCTATCTCCTGTACATTCTGTCACTTGGCAGTGTCCTTGGAGGTCATTGCTTAAGTTATCTCCAGTATACAAGTGATTCACAAACGTCCATCTCCTCCAGCATTTCATCTCATGTGTGCAGTTGCCTGGTTTGGGTCTTTCAGTATCTCAGAGCCTCTGCTCAGAGCTGACCCATGAACCCTCACACGTCTAGCCTTTTCTCTATTTGCACCTTGATGTCTGTATCACCCTGACTGTTAGTTCCTTGAATGTGTGCTCTTCTCACCTCAAGGCCTTTGCACAAACTGTTTTCTCCGCTTGGAATATGCTTCTCACCCCCTCTTCAGCTAACTCGTGCATGATCCCCTGAGTAGACACATCACCTACCTGCAGCACAAATTACACATTTGTAAGACTAGGTTTACCTTATTAGACTTGAAACACTGAAAGCTAAAGGCAGTTTTTGGGTATGGTTGTGGTGTATCAGTAGGAGAAGCATGTCGGGAGAAACAGTATTGTCTGTAAGCCGTAAATAGCCAGAGTCTAGGACGTTGACGGCCAGGGAGCCCTCCCTGCATGGGGAAGGGAGAGTAGCGTAGGAAGGGGTCTGGGGCTCGCAAGGGCAGTGGGGCTTTCGCCCGTCTGGTCCCCTTGCATGTCTGTAAGAGGTGGTGATTGTGTCCTTTCTCTTTTTGCCAGTTACATCCGGGACCTTGGCTGGCATTATGGGCATGAGATTCTACCGCTCTGGAAAATTCATGCCTGCAGGCTTAATTGCAGGTGCCAGGTACTCTGGATTCCGTTGCTTCTGTTTACCAGGATAGAGTTTGGTTTCTTTCACAGGATACTCAGTACATTAAAAAATGTGCAGTACTTGTTTCAGTATTCCTGACCCTGGACATCAGCTCAGATTGTTTATACTCATGTCGGAAAGGCCACGAAAACTGGAGTGGATTTGCCAAAGATGACTCGAGCATTTATTCACGGGGAATTGGCTTTGTCTGGTTTTCTCTCTGATGACTCCTCCCTGCTTCCCACTTCAGGGCAAAGCCGTGACCGTGTTTCTTAGTTTTGCAGAACTTTGTTATTCAGAATTTTGCTGGAATGAAATTTTGATTGAATCTTGTTTTCTAATTACTTTTGATTATAAAATCCAAATTGTTTCAAATTTAGTCATCCCGAGGCATAATTCAGGACATCCCAAGGGTAAGGGAATTCTTCAAAATGTTTCAGAAAGGAGCATCTTTGGTCCTAATCATGTTGTTGTTCATCATCTTTTTTACCAAGATCAATAGCAGTCAGCTGGGCTGGGCGTAGGGTACATGCCTGGAACCCTAGATGTGATCAGAAAGCTGATGCAGGAAGATTACAAGTTGGAGCCCAGAATGGAAAATTTAGCAAGACCTTGTCTCAAAAAAATTGGCTGAATATGGTAGCTCAGTGTGAAAGCTCTGGGTTGGGTCCCCAGGACCTTAAACAAACAATAAGTAAAAAGCTGTGGAGTTCTCTCTGTGAGAGTGGTCCTGGGTTCAATCCACAGTACCACCAAATTAAAAATTATGAATTGGAAGGCTAGAGATCTACCTTTACTTAACTTTATGGCCCGAAAGGCTCAGCCTCTCCTTCTCTGGGGTGGGTTAGGAGGCCCATGTGCTGTCCTGTGCCGTCCATGCAGGCTCAGCCTGGGTGCTCCTCGGGAAATTCTGCATTTCTGAGTGCTCTGCCCTGGTGCCTGCCTTCCATGCAGTGGTGGGACCTGCAGAGTCCTTAAAAACAAAGGTCAGTGGCTGTACCTCCTCCTGATGTCTTCTCTTCTGTTTCTTTGAACAGTTTGCTGATGGTTGCTAAAGTTGGATTTACTATGTTGGACAGGCCACGTTCGTAGTGGCCACATCCCAGCTTGGACTTGTGAAGAATTAAAAACCTCCGGGCTTCCACTTTTTAAATGCAGAACATTTCCATACTTCAGCGTTTTACTTAAACTGAATTTGGTGGGGAAAAATATTAATCGCTGGCATCACAGCACTCAGAGGTGGCGAGTGTGTGAGTGAAGAGCTTCTCGATGCCCCCGCAGGGCTGGTTCTTCTGTGGGCTGTTGTCTCTTTTCTCTGTGTCCACAGTTAGAAATCACAAACAGTAAAATGTTAGGGATCAACCCTGGGCCCCCCATGCCCTGCTCAGAAGAACAGTGTGACAAGGTTTGGGGTTGGCAAGATTTGGGGTCTGTGTTCTCATCTTACAGCACAGACCTACTTTGAAATTACGGTAAATGGAATAATGAAAATAAAGTTTACTATGAATAACATGTTCTTTGGTGTCTTCTTTGCCAGGGCTGTATGGAACGTAGAATGAGATGTCGGAGGCAGGACAAATCAGTAATATTAGGGGACATCTTCTGTCAGTGTAGTATTTGGGAGTTATCTATTTCAAATAAGGACAAAAAATTTATTATTTTATTACATGTTTCCTGGCAGCTTATTTTAAAATGATCTGTGAAGGTTTCTAAGGACCGTGTAGGGGGCTTTACTAGTTCATGTCTAAATGCAAAACCAAGCTGAGTGTGTGGTGCGTGCCAGGACCCCAAGTTCAAGTTCAACCCCAACCTGGGCATCTTACAGATTTAGTGAGACCCTGTCTCAAAATGCAAATAAATAAAAAAAGACTAACTGGGTAGGTAGAAGCTGTAGTACTAAAGAAGAATTATTTTTAAATTAAAAACCATGTCCAGGGTTTGAATTACTTTGATCTGGAATACTGGAATCTATCACATTGGCTAGATCCCGGTATACTTTTCTTCGCGTTATTAGCTTCCTGTCGGTGAGCACGGTACCTGACACCCACTTCTTAAAGGAGAAGTTGAATTTGATCAGGATTTCAGTCCATAATCAACTGGCTCCAAGGCAGAGGCATCTTGGCAGAAAGATACGGCACAGCAAATCTGTATAGTTTGTGCGGGCTGGGAAGCAGGACAGGGAGACAGGGAGACAGCAGGAGAGTCAGAGAACCAAGCACAGACCTACAGCCAGGCCACACCTCCATGACCCGCCCAGATACACCTAGATGTGCACTCCACCAGTCCCTGGGATAAATCCCAAAGCCAGTCAGGTCAAAACTCCACCCTCTCGTACCTACACATTCCTCTCATTTTTTTTCTGTGATTGTAAGATGTATTTTTGGTATGAGATAGTTTTCATAAAAGGGCTCTACCATTTGTTGCAGTGGTGCAATTTTGAATTTGCAGCATTGTTTTGGTGACATAGTGGAATACTCCCCTTGGTAATTAAATTCAGTGCAGAAGGCACACATTAGGCTTTCTTGAACACACTGGATGATCCTCTTGGTCCCTACTCCTCCAGAAGTGGTCACTGATTTTTCTTTGTGCTTCCTTTTATTGAGTTCAGAATCAGGATTTTCTTTTACATAGTAAAATTCCTCTCATTTCAATTTCTGTTTCTCTTGTGAGGGTACTCTTTCTACATGGTAGACATTAACCCTTTGAACTGTATTACATTTCCTCCCAGCCGGTTCTTGTCTTTTAACTTCGGTTACAGTGTTACATCCTTGTGTGGTCAGGTGTTAGCCAGTTCTCCAAAATTAGGAAAGTAGTTTAAAAGGTTAAAATTGAGACACAGTACTTATGATAAACGCATACATACAGGACAGAATGGTATGCAATAAAATTCAATCTCCTTGCCACCCAGGACACTCAGTTTGTCAATCTGAGAAGCAACCACTGTCAGCTTTTCTTTCAGTGAGACACAATACCCTGTACCTAGAACTTAACACAGGGAACGTTTAGTTTAGCTTCAGTGTCAAGGAGATTCATACGCAGCTGGGAGGCTCCAAAGCAGAAACCTTATGGAGGAAGAGCAAGGTGGAACAGAGGTGCTCAGTTCATGTCAGCTAGGATGCACAGCAGGGGAACAGTGCCAGAAAGAAAAGGTGAGGGGCGGTATGAGGCACCCCAGGCCCCACCTCCACGACCCACGCAGATACGTCCAGGAGTGGGCTTTACTAATCTGCTAGTCATCTCTTAATCCCATGAAGTTGGCATATCAGGATCAGTGGTCACAGTCCACCCCTTGTCAACTTCATGCCCAAACACGGCTCGTTAAATCATATGTAGATTAATCTCCCAATGAACACAGCAGCCTGAGTTTTAATTCCGCCTAACATACTACGGCAGTCCTGCATATGGATATGCAATAATCCCTGCCCTAGAGTCTCAACAACTCCAGCATTTTTTAGAAATAAAAGAGCCTAAGTCTTACCTGAGACTCAAGGCAAACTCTTAGCTATGAATTCTTGTAAAGCTACATAATCCAAAGGAATAACAGCACAGGGTAAACATTCACATTGCAAAGGAAGCAAAGGGCATAGAAAAGACTCAGAAGCGAGGTTGAAACCTGGAAGGGCAAACATGTAAGTCCTGGCTCCCTATCTAGCATTTGGGGCATACATCCGCCCACCTCTGTGGCCTCTCCCAGGCCTTCCTTTAAATTGGGTGGAAGCCTCTTTGGCTCCATATTGGAACTGGTGAAGCTGAATGCACGTGCAGGGCTGTGGCATGGCCTGGGCAGGACTGAACTGAGACCAAGGAGACCCCTCACGGTGCAAGATAGGTCACAGCTGAGGACACCTGGAGATTTTCTCCTACTCTAGTATTGGACTCCTTAATTAGCACAGTTTGTTACTTGGAAGGGTCCTTGAACCCTTCCCAAGGTCCTGCTCAATTTTTCTGCATTGTCTAAATACTAAATATGGACTGCCCAGAGACATTCCTGTCTCACCAGACTTAAGAACTCTGTAGAAGATTTTGATCCTCCTGGAGCCCTAAAGATCATACCCATCATCTCATTTATTTTTAGCCTTTGCTGTTCACTCGTTTGAGATTGGGGATCTAGGCCAGGTCCCCGATAGTTCTACAACTGTTGCAGTATGCATGTCAGTAAAACCAACATGATGTGAACCCCATCAGGGGCTGTGGTTAGCACAAACAGTAGCCAGCCCCCCCAGACCACGGCTGCAGTGCCTTTGGAGTGCCAGTATGGCTGAACACAGTGAAATGAACCAGGGAAGCAGTCTCCTAGGAGCCCCCTCTCAAGCACTGCAGTGAACACTTCACACTTCTGTACCATTAAGCCTGCAGTGGGAGTCTTGCTGATCCCTAAGATACCCTGAAAGCATCTTCTTATTCCCCTACAACATACTTGGCTTCTTTTTAGTCCTGTTAATGTCTTTAGCAATCACACCTCCCCCAACTTTATAGAGGTTTCCTTCTGGGTCAAAGTTTGTTTTTCAAACTTTTACGTTCTACCTTTTGCCTCTGAGCCTCATAAATCTGGTTAAAAGCAACCAGCAGAACCAATACCACAGCAGTACCAATACCACAGTCTGAATGTTGGGCTGTCTTGAAATTTCCTCTGCTAGATTAATTAGTCCTCTACCCATAGTCTCCTGCAGAGTTTTAGGACATGGATGAGATGTAGAAAATTTTTTCTATCAGAGTAACACACATGCCCCTAATCCAATGCCAATGGAGTTCTTGTTCTCAGCTGAGACCTGAGCCTGGCTTTTACACCTGCTTTCCTGTCATCATTTGGTCAGCTGATTAGGCTCTGCTTTACTGTATTCTGAGGCTTCTCTAAGCTGCATCCCCAGACCTTCCCAGATTCCTCCAGTGAACAAGTTCAAAGGCTTCTAGACCCAGACGTGCAGGTACAATCACAGCGATGACTCCACTCAGGATGTCATGAAGAGGAAAGGGTTTTATGCAAAAGAAAGTTCCGAATCATTTAAACAGCTTCAGAAGAGTGAACTGTATACAAGGTGTTGTACTCAGGGGTTGTACACAGAGAACAATTGGATCAAGACATGGAGTTTATAAAATTATTTTTATAATAGTCACCAGGAGTTAACCCAGGAAAATGCAGGAAATCTATCCACAACACCAAAGACATAGAATATTTAGCCAAGGGCCTAAATCCCACAGCAATGTCCCACATGAGTCCAGATGAAAACCCAGAGCTCATGGCAATGCCTCCCATGAGTCCAACTGGAGGTCTAGAGCCCACAAGAAGGAATCACACCAGCTGTTTTATGGATTCGTGCCAGGAAGGCCCAAAGGTCAGTGATGGAAGCCAGAAAGTCCATGCCAGCAGGATGAAGGAGCTGTGCTGGTGGGATGAGGGTTCTACGCTGGAGCCGAGAAGTCACACTCACAACAAAGACCGGGGCTATCCTGACCACAGCCGTCCTCAGCCACACAGAGGCCCTGAGCTCCTCCTCTTCCAAGCACAGTCGGGGACATGCCAGGAAGCAGCGTGATGAATTCATCCTGGAGACCAAGCAGCACATGTCTTCCCCTCCAGAGCCAGGAAGCAATGCTTGATGTGAGGACCAGAGCTTCTCCAGGAGAACCAATGGCTCACACAGCAACTCATAGAACCCACAATGCCTCCACCCTCAACACCTCCCTGTTTTTTTTTTTTTTTGTCTTTTTCATTTTTATGGGTACCAGGGATCGAACTCACGACTGCCTGCGTGCAAGGTGCTTATGCCGCTAAGCTAAATCCCCAGCTCCAACACTTCCCTTCTTGTCCATCTATTTATCACAACTTTTCTCAGGTGGAATATCTTCGCTCAGTGCCCTGCGCTGATGTAATCCAGCTGGTGGTAAGTTGACCACCAGTTCTTTTTTTTTTTTTTATCGGTACCGGGGATCGAACTCACAACCGCCTGCTTGCAAGGCAGGTTCTTATGCCACTGAGCTAGATCCCCACCAGTTCTTAATCCGTAACACAAGGCATGATTAAAATATAATACAGTGTTTAAATTCTGAAAAATTTATAGTAAAAGTCATCAATATAATGCCCTGATGGCAGCATATCTTAGTGTAACACATTTTTAAAATCTAAACATTCTCATATGCTTTGATCAGAGCTTGTAGATGGTTGTATTATAAAGCAAATACTTTAATTCTTAGCACTGCAACAAATTTTGTGCTAAGTGAATCCAGTTTTGGTGTGTGTAGGAAGTCTAAATTAATAGTCTCAGATGGCTGCCTATATGTTGTTGATAAATTAGTATATTTTTGAGTAATTTGTTTTATTAAAAGTTTCAGAAAGTTATTGGTTGTTGGGATAAATCATTTTGGTTAACTTAGAGAATTTTAAGTACGAATTCTGTGACATACTCTTTGTAACTTTACCCTACAAGTATAAATGTACACATGCTATTTTGTATTAAAATTTTAGATATTTCTCATTAAATCACGTTTGATGTATGATTGGTCACTCAGGAAGTTAAGTATCTGTATGTGAAATATCTGTACATGTATAATTGTACATAGAAAATTACAGTATTAATGTAAATTCCCTTTTCAGGAGGAACAAAAATACCAATGCATACTAAGATGGTAAAATATTTTACTGAAAACGTTCTTTTTGGAAAAAACAATTCACAAAGTCTTTATGTGCTGCTTCTTTCACTCAGACTTTAGAAATTTTAACACATTCTGAGTGCCCAAGACGTGTACCCAGGACATTTTATTATGGAAACGTACAAGTTGGTTTTTGTTTGAACACTGAAAAGAATTTGCTGTTAACATTTTTCTCATTTAAAAATTTTTAAATCTTAAAACTTTTATGTATCAAGACACTCTTTCCCTTTCACTGTAGGATTGTTTATAAAATTCATTCCTTGAGAAATGTGAATCCTTTTTAAACACTAATCACAAGGTTGGTAGTTTTTTTTAATATATTAAAAAACATAAAAGGGGGGAAAAATATACTCGTGTGGTGGATTGACAACAGGTAGTCAATTTATACACCAGCTGAACTGAATTGGCATGGTGCTGGGTGTGGAGGGCCCCCCTGAGGACTGTTACCAGGGCCTCTCCTGGAGGGGCTTGTCCACTTTCTTTCCTGATGTGAACTGGGTGTCCTTATCCTTGGAGGACTGGGGACCTCACTGTCCTGAGGATGCTGCGGGACTCCTCCGGGGTCCTGGGCCTGCCTTTGGGGTCACTTCCTCGCCCCAGCGCAGATCCCTCCGCCTGCCGGCACAGCTCCTTCCCCCTGCTGGCTGGAGGACTTGCAGCTCCCACAGCTGACCTCTGGACCTTCCCGTGCAGATCCACAATCAGGCTTGCTTGCGTTGTTGTCCTGGGCTCTAGGTCTTCAGCTGGACTCCTGCAGGACGTTGCTGTGGGATCCGGGCCTCAGCTGGGTTCTTTGGGGTCTTCCGTGTGTGCACTTTTCGTGTTTGACTCTTTGGGTGACTACTATAAAATAATGCTGTGAATTGTTTTCCTTGCAATCCTGACTACAGCTAGTTAGTTGGAAGGTCTGCGTCCCATTGCATTGGGTTAGGAATAAATCATGGAGGAGAGCGACTGGGAACTCTGAAATCTGTACTGGGGTCTGGCCTTGGGAGGCAGGTGGCGCCCCAGCCGGCCTGGTTGCGGGGGTTGGGGGACCTTCCCGCGAGCGGGGCTGCGGGCCGGGCTGGTCGGGGAGGGAAGGGAGGCCTGTGGGGGAGGGGCGGGAGCAGAGGCTGTTCCTTCCTGACACCGCCTGCGGGGTGCAGCGGTTGAGGGATGAACTTTGGCTGAGTTAAATGTCTCTCTGAGCTCTGCAGCAAGCTGGGACTGGCACTTAAACTTCTCTGAATCGTGGGGCCGTGGAGTCTCCTGTCTGGGTCGCAGGACAGCTTTTCTGCGGGGAAAGAAGCGTTGAGACAGCATCTCTGCACGCTGTTCCAGCTGGCCTCCAACTCGCCGTGAGCTTCCTGGCTCAGCTACCCAGTGGTGGGATCATAGGGGTGCGCCTCCGCACCCAGTTTAGTGAAACATTTTTAAACCCAGCAAATCCAAGATAAGCAAGTAAAAACTTACATTACCAAAAATGAATAGCTTCCTTTCAATATCTCAATCAGTTCTCTCCTTTATCACAACTAATATCCCGATTCTAAACCTTTTGGCTTGGTTCTTTAATCATCTAGTAAACTGGTGTGGTGGTGTTTACCTGTAATCTCAGCACTCTGGGAGGCTGAGGCAGGAGAATCACAAATTCAAGCCCAGCCCGGGCAATTTAGCAAGAGCTTGTTGAAAAGTAAAAAATGCCTGAGACGAAGTTCAGTGTGAGGGTCCTGAGGTCAATCCCCAGTAACCCAAAAACGAAGGAAGGAGGGAGGCAGGAAGAAAAAAGTCTACCCGGGCTCCTTATTTTTATGCTTTGGTCCTGTGCTTCCTCCTGTATACTGCAGTCGGAGGCGTACTGGATTTTAAGAATAAATGGACTAAGAACGATGAAAACCTTGTAGTAGGGCAGGGTTATAGCTCTGTGGCATAAGCGCCTGCCTCGAAGCTGAGGCGGTGAGTTTGAACCCTGGTACCAAACAAACAAAATAAAACCAGGTAGTGGCCTCTCACTACATTATATTCCTCCTCTGGTGTCTTTATAACATCTTGAGTTTTTTTCTTAATAGCACCCATCATAATTTGCAAGCACAACTTTCCTGTGTGTTTAATGTCTGTCTCTAGGATATATTCTGTGGGGACAGGAAAATGACTCCCCCCTTTTTTAACTATTGTATGTACTACAGGCTGACCATCCGAAAATCTTTGCTGGTTTGCTTGCTTGTTTTTTGAGACAGTGTCCTGCTCAGTTGCCAAGCTGGGCTCCGTCCTCCTGCCTCAGCCTTCCAGAGCGCTGGTCCACAGATATGTGCCACCATGCCCAGCTGCCGTTGAATTTTTAAGTGAATAAATGTTATTGCTTTACTCTAGTCTTGTTGCACAATTGAAAGAAAATGTGGCTTCCACATGTCCACATTTGAGAATTTGATACTTTCTTGGTGGCTTAATATAGGGTCACGTATTTACAGATGTTACAGATGTCAAAGAACACTAAGAGCCCTTTTCTTACTGGTTGCTATTCACACTGAGTCCTTTATTTACTGTTATTCAAGTCTTTATATATTTGTTTTATGTGTCTTGATCTATTGTCAGAAATACACTTTGATTATATGTTTTCTTTCTGTATTTATGATAAACTTTTGCTGTATATATGAGGCTTTTAATATTTGCTTTTGTGTGTTATCTTAGAAGCTTTTTTTTTTTGAGGCAGGTTCTCACTATACAGTTCAGGCTGCCATGAGCTCACTTTGCAGCCCAGGCTGGTCTCAAACTCACAGTGATCCCCTTGCCTCAGCCTCCTGAAAGCAGGGATTACAGGTGTGTGCCAGCACACCCAGTGGAAACTTTTGTTCACTTGCAATTTCTTTTATTTTTTGTTTTTTTTTTTTTTTGAGACAGGGTTTTGCTATATAGTTCAGGCTGCCCTTTGTAGCCCAGGCTGGCCTCAATTCCTGGACATCCTCCTGCCTCAGTCTCGTGAGCTCTGGGTTCACAGGTATGAGCCACCACACCTGGCTGAAACTTTTGTATGGACCAAAAACCACAATAACTTTCATGAGCTCCCATATACCTGCATGTGGTTTTCATCAGCTCATCAATTAATAATAGGCACATGTTTTCTGTCTCAGTATTCAGAAGACATGGATGAAAAATGTACAACAAAATGTCAGGAAATCAAATCTCGCAGTGTATACATTGTATACCACAACCAAGTGCAATTTCTGGCAATATGTAAGGTTTTTGTAATATTTGAAATTAAGTTAGTAGAACCTAACACATCAACCAACTAAAGAAAAATCACATCAGTGATTTGCAGAAAAATGATTTGACAGAATTTCACACCTACTTATAACAAAAACACCCAGCAAGCGGGGAATAGACAGACACATTCTCAAATGGATAAAGCCCTTCAGCTAACATCATCTTAAGAGGGCAAGATCAGGTCCTCAGAACATCAGGACCAAGTCAAGGACTCCCGGCCTCACAGTCCTAGTTAACACTGTCCTGGAAGTTCTAGCTGATGGCTCAAGAAATGGAAGCTAGGTGTGGTGGTGTCTGCCTGTAATCCCAGCCACTTGGGAGGCTGAGGCAGAAGTATGCCAAGCTTCAGGCCAGTTTAGGCAACATAACAAAATTTTTAAAAAGTTCTGGGGATACAGCTCAGTGGTAGAGTGCTCGCCAAGCATATACACGGCCCAAGGTCAGTCCCCAGCACTGCAATGAATGGATGAGGGAATGTGTACTGATCAAGGAAAAGATGAAACTGTTTCTGCTTGGAGATAATTTGAACATCTGTAAAAGTACCAAAGAATCAACCAAGAAACTGCTGGAACTAATAGATGATTATAGCAACCATTAAAGTATAAAATGAAGCTGGGCGTGATGGTGTACAGCACTCGGGAGGCTGAGGTGGGAGGAGCGCCTCGAGTTCGAGGCCAGCCTAGGCTACATGGTAAGTTCAAGGCCAGCCTGAACTGCGCGGTGAGATCCTGTCTCAAAAAAGAAACAATGAAAATAATGAACCAGTGAAATTTGAAATTAGAAACACGATACTATTTACATTTGCATCATATCCACAAATCCAATGCTTATATATAAATTTAACAAAATACATAAGAAAACTATAAAACTGGTGAAAACCATAAAGAAGACCTAAATCAATGCAGAGAAATGCCATGTACAGGGATAAGAAGGTCTCCCCGGCCTCATCAAGATTCAGCACCAATCCAGTCAGCACCACAGGGGAGATTATGTTGTAGATATCGACAAGCTGATTTTGTTTTCAGTACTGGGGATGGGATCCGGGGCGCTCTACCACTGAGTTACATTCCTAGTCCTTTTATTTTTTTGATACTGAGTCTTGCCAAGCCGTTAAATTGCCCTGGCTGGGTTTGAATCTATGGTCTCCTGCCTCAGCCTCCCAGGGAGCTGGGTTTACAGGCATGTGCCACCACACCCAGTCTGACAAACTGATTCTGGAGTCTACACGGAGAGGTGAAAAGCCTGTAACAGCCAGTACAGTATTGGGGAAGAGAACAAAGTTGGAGGACTGACACAGGC
Source organism: Cavia porcellus (assembly GCF_034190915.1). Classification (NCBI taxonomy): domain Eukaryota; kingdom Metazoa; phylum Chordata; class Mammalia; order Rodentia; family Caviidae; genus Cavia; species Cavia porcellus. The sequence goes on from NW_026947496.1 coordinate 15,658,439, forward strand.
GACAATAATCCCCACAGTGTGGTATCAGCCAGAGGACAAACAGCTGGACAGAGTGAAGAGTGGAGGACGGAGCTACCTGAGTGCACTCGGCTGACCTCTCCGAGCAGCAAGCCAGCCCGGTGCCGAGGGTCAGTCTCTTCAACACGTGGTGCCAGAGCACTGGACGCTGCCCTGAAAGGTGCAGATGAAGACACGGAACTTACAGCAGTTACAAAAATTGGCTTAAAGTGGACCACAGATCCATTCCTATCAGTGAAAAGCATAAATATAAAAACCTTGCATGGCAGGGCTGGGGATTTAGCTCAGCGGCATAAGTACTTGCCTTGCAAGCAAGCGCGTGGTCATGAGTTCGATCCCTGGTACTGGTAATACAAAAAAAAGAAAAACCTTACATGGCGATCCAGGAAAAGTAACGGGTAACCTTGTTTGGTGAAGATGTTCTACATAGAACCTCAAAAGTCCTGTCCCTGAGAGAACAATACAAAGTTGAAATTCATCCACATTACAACTCCTGCTCCGCCAAACACACCAGGGAATAAAGACAAGACACAGGCCTTACTCAACGGTTGGAAAAGAAATGCCCCAGTTTAAAAATGGGCAAAAGTTTGGAACAGCTGCTTAACCCAAGATGACATGCAGGTGGCCGGTAGGCACCCCAGGGACACCCCGTGTTCTGTCACCAGGGAACCCCAAGTGAGACCAGCAGCCAGGGACCTCACAGGCTTGGGAGATTGGCCCACTCCACCAGGGCCACCGAAGGCTGGAGAGGGTGCTGAGGAGAGCGACCCTCGCTCATCGACCCTCGCTCATCGCTGGGGGAGACAGATGGGCCGGCCACGCCGCAGGACAGGTTGGCAGGTCCTCACAAGACCAAACACTTTCCCATACACCCAGCAGTCGTGCTTAGTAGTTCCCCAAGTATGCTGCCAGCAGGCATCCCCATAAAAACATGCAAATGTTCACAGCAGCTTTATTCAAAGGCCCTAACTTGATGTCCTTCAGTTGATAAGTGGGGGAACCCTGTACGGCGAAATATTATTCAGTGTTGAAAGTAAGTTGCAGGGGCTGGGATTTAGCTCAGTGGCCTAAGTGCCTGCCTGGCAAGCCTGAGGTCGTGAGTTCAATCCCTGGTACCACCAAAAGAAAAGTAAGTTGCAAGCTGAATTCCAATAAAAATACCATTTGCATACCTTATGGATCTAGAGAAATCATCCCTAAAATTCATCTGGAATCAAAAGAGACCTAGAATATCAAAGGCAATGCTGGGTAACAAAGGTAAGGCAAGAGGCATCACAATCCCTGACTTGAAATTATATTATGAAGCTACTGTGAAAAAATCAGCATGGTACTGGAATAAAAACAGACCTGAAGATCAGTGGAATAGGTTAGAAGATACAGCCACAACTACAAACACACTCAGCCACTCATCTTTGATGAGGCCAAAAATTGACACTGGAAGAAGGATAGCCTCTCTATTGTTTTTGTTTTTTGTTTTTTATGGGTACCAGGGATCGAACTCGCAACTGCATGCTTGCAAGGCAGGCATTTATGCTGCTGAGCTAAATCCCCAGCCCTAGGATAGCCTCTCTAATAAGTGGTGCTGGAAAAACTAGCTCTCCATATGCCAAAAACTTAAACTAGACCCATGTCTATCACCGTGTACTAAAATCAAAATGGATCAAAGATCTAAAACACTAAATCTGCTGAAAGACAAAGTAGGCAAAAATGTTGATGACATAAAAGTAGGCAGAGAATTCATGAACAAAAATCAACTGCATGGGAAATACTTCCCAGAATCAACAACTGGAATCTCATCTTATTAAAAAGTTTTTCCATGTCAAAAGAAATCTCCAACAGAGTGAAAAGAAAACCTACAAAGTGGGAAAATACCTTAGCCAACTGTCCCTTAGACAAAGGGCTTCTACCTAGAACATATAAAGAACTAAAAAAAAGAAATCTGGCCCCCCCAATTTAAGGACCCAGTCTAAAAATGGGCATCTGAGATGAATAAACAGTTCTCAGATGAAGAAATGCAAATGGCAAATAAATATATGAAACAATGTTCAACATCAGTGGTCATTCGGGAAATGCAAGTTAAAACCACACTGAGATTCCATCTCACTCCAGAAAGAATGGCCAGGATCAATCAATCAATCAATCAATCAATCAATAATAAATGCTGGAGGGGCTGTGGGGAAAGAGGAACCCTTCTCCACTGTTGGGAGTGTAGACTGGTGCCACCACTGTGGAAATCAGTGTGGAGACTCCAAAAAACTAGGTGTGGAGGTCCCATTCAACCCAGCTATTCCCCTTCTGGGTATCTTCCCAGAAGAATTAAAAACATATCACAGCAATATATGTGCCCATGTTTACAGCAACACAATTTGTAATAGCCAAATCGTGGAAACGACCCAAGTGCCCATCAGGAATGGATAAAAAAGACGTGCTGTTTTTATACAGCGGAGTATTACTCAGTTATAAAAAAAGATTCCATAAGTAAATGGACACAACTTGAGACCACAGTCATAAGTGAAATAAATCAAATTCACATGTGTAAATACCGTATTGTCTCCCTAGTGTAAGAAACCGAAAGAGTATATACGATCCAAAATCTGCAGTACACACTGTGTAAGGGTAAGAAACTGCTCACAGAGGACAAGTGAGTGGGGTGGGGAATAGAGGGAAGGAAGGGGAAAGGGAAAGACATGAATTTGTGTGTTCATAAGATAGCTAAAATGACTATACTACTAACAGTATTAGCTACTGAAAAAGAACAGTTCATACTCACATGATCAGATCAGTTTTGCATGTCTGTATCTGGTAATCTAAGCAGCCCTTTTGGAGGTAAGTATGCAATATTACAACCATTGTCAAAGTCCAATCACTTTGTTTTGTAAACCTGTACTGCTACTGCTTTGGGTTTGTTGTGGTTTGTCTCTTTTGATTTTTTTCTTTTCTGTGTCTTTTTTTCTCTTAAGTAAATTTTTTAAAAAGTGAGCTGCAAGCTGAAAGGGACATGGAGGACCTGTGGGTGCACACCGCGGGGGGAAGGAAGCCCTGTGACAAGATCACACACCGATGATCCCGACCCTCTGAGATTCTGGAAATAGAATAATTATTGGAAACAATCAATAAATCAGTGGTTGCTAGAGGCTGAGAGATTTTGGGGGCAGTAACAGCACCCTACATGATACTGTAATGAGACTGTAACATGTATGGATACTGGCTTCTGGGTGTAACAAATCAATCTGGGAATGCAAGATGTTGGTAGGGAAAATCAGGGTGGGATGAGGGGTTCTCTGTGGAACTCTTTGTACTTTTTTTTTAAGACAGAGTCTCACTTTGAAGCTCAGACTGGCCTTCAATTCACTATGTAGCCGGGGCTGGCCTTGAATTTGTGGCAATCCTCCTGCCTCAGCCTCCCAAGTGCCAAGATGGTCTTTGCTACCACACCAGCTCTCTCTCTCTCTCTCTCTCTCTCTCTCTCTCTCTCTCTCTCTCTCTCCCTTTTGATGAATATTTCCACAAACCCAAAGATGCCACCAAAAAAATAAATCAACTGGTTAAAACACCAAGCTTCAGGGTAAAAAAAAAATAAAGGTAAAGGAAAGATTAATTAGCTATATTTATTTAAATATTCACAGTTTTCCAAGGAAAAATACAAAGAATTATAAGTTTTGAGACATTAAAACTGTACAAATACCCCATTTCTGCAAGGATAAATCAGTCTTAGACTTTAACACGTGAATTCTGAACATCTGACCCCTCTGCACACAGGAATTTTACTGCCTGCCTGTGACAATGCCCACGAGAAGATATGTGTCACCTCAGCCTTTGGTACCAAGTCATAACACACAAAAGCATCACAGTTGGTGACATTACCCTTCCTTCCAAGAATGCACAGTACTCAGGCCCCATCCGTAAAGACAAAGAGTCCTAGGTTCCGAGTCGATTTTAAACACGAACAGAGGAATAAAACTAAGAAAAAGGATGGGATAAATTTATTGAAGAGCGCACCGCTGAGGCGGGCGGGGGCCTGAGCTCCGAGCAGAACTGGGCGTCCCAGCAGGCTGGAGCAGAGGGCTTTGCCTTGGGGTCCAGCTGGCACACTCATCTCTGTGGCTGCTGTGTGGCCGGGGACACTGGGACACGGTATTCCCAAGTTGAGTGAGCCAGGTTTCTTAGCCACTGGTCTGGCAGTCACAGGGAACCCGCTGCTGTGAGGTCCACGGCGTCACTGGGTTCTGCTCGGGTCACACACACGTTTGTTTCTGAGGATGAGTCTGCTCCCGGCCGGAGCTGTCACTGATCTCGCAGTTTCAAAGCAGAAGAATGACGGACAGTGACAGTCCCTCTGGCATCATCTTAGGGGTGCAGAGCCTGGCCCCAGAGGTCACTGCACAGCAGGGAACATCAAACAGGTTAGGCCAGGCTGCAGCAAAGCCACTCTGGACACCCCCTTTGTGGAGGTTTTTAAATAAAGCTGCTTAGGGTACTGACTACCTAGTAAGTGGTCGATCAAATACTTGATACTTTGGCAAATAGTTTATTCAATACTTTGTAAGGTCCGGCCCGTTTATCAGCAGGGTGGGCCGCGATGCTAGGGAAGAGCGTTTCATCTCTAGGGGAGAACAATACAGGAGGTGCTCTGTGCCCTCGGAGGTGCCCGCTGCGCGTCGTTCTTCCAGGACTCGGAGGACTGGACCACTGTGGACGCTGCCCCGGGTCAGGGTCGAGCTCGCCCTCTGCGGGGCCATGGCCGGGGGGCCGGGAGGTCCTGGCCCTAGCGGTGGCCCCCATACTTGGCCGCCCAGTCCGTCCTCGCGGGCACTGAGGGCACCGGCGGGGCGCCCATCACGATGGGGAGGTTCTTGGTGCCCGGGCTGTACGCGGGCCTCGAAAACTGCCCGTGGCCAGGCTTCGTGCTCCAGCTGAATTCTGAAAGAAATCAGAATCACAATGAGAACTGTCCTCGTCTGAGGACCAGAAATAAACTAATCCATCCTCTCACTTAATGAGGGGAATTTATCTTTAAAAGATTAATTCAGTGGTCTTTGAGGTTTTTTTGTTTCTTAATGTTACTGTTTTTGTGGTACTGGTTTGAACTCAGGGTTTTTACACTGAGCTGCATCCCCAGCTCTTTTTAAAATTTTATTTATTTCATTTATTTTTTTTGTTTTGAGACAGGGTCTCAATAAGTAAGTACACTGTCCAGGCGGGGTTCAAATTTACCATCCTGCCTCAGCCTTCCAGTGTTGAGATTATAGGCATGCTACTACGCCTATTGTTGTGTTTGTTTGTGTATAGGATCTCTCTCTCTTTCTAATTCAGGCTGGCCTTGACCTCACTATGTAGCTGCCCAGGCGAGCCTTCAACTTGAAGGGATCTCCCTGCCTCAGCCTCCTGAGTGCTGAGATTACAGGCATGTACCACCCTGACAGGCTTTTTCTTTTAAAGCAAAAATTCTATAGTAGTTATGTTGTCACAAACCAGAATTATCAGCAGTTTATGAGCCCATAAAGTATTTTATTTTATGAAAATACAAAATTCCATTACAATAAGAAAATAACTATTTAATATTCTACCATTATCTTCAAAGTAGTTTCTCAGAATACAAGATACAAATCAAAAACATTCTTACAAAAGAGAAACAGATAGCACAAAACCTTCTCTTCAGTGACCTAAGATGAACTACTATTGTGAAAGAAACAAACTAGCATATATATTAAAATATTTTTGAAATGACAACATGTGTATTTTGAGAAAGTATGTGAACTTTACTTCCTATTATTCTCTCTCTCCTATTTTGTCTTTGTCTTTTCATAAGCTGTATCTCTGTGCAGTATTTAAGCTTGTATGACTGACTTATTTCCATTAATATTATAGCCTCAAGGTGCATCCATTCACCTGCAGATGCCTCCACCTATCCTTCTCTATGGCAGCATAATACTCCACCGGGTCTGACTTTCCCTTACATCTGCTGATGGACATGCACTCTGTTTCTAAGATCTACCACTTAGACATTGTGCTTCTGTGAATACGGGTATGCTTGAATCCCTGTAACAGGATTTTCTCTTCTTTGGGAAGATACCTAGAAAGGGAATAGAAGGGTAGACTAGAATTCTATTTTTAGTTTTTTGAGGAATCTCCACCCTGATTTCCGCAGTGGTCGCACTAGTTTACATTCCCACCGGCTGCCCCTTATCCTTGCCATTATTTGTTATGTTTAGATTTTCTGATGACAGCTCTTCTTTCTGGGATAAAATGGCGTTTCTGTGTAGTTCTCATTTGCATTTCTCTAGTGACTGGTGGTGACGGGCAGTTTTCTTGTATTTATGGGTCACCTGTACTCATCCTGAGAAGTGTCCGTCCATTTCCACTGCCGTGTTTTGACTGAGCTTTTCTGGGGAAGGGTTCTGGTTTTATGACTTCCCTATTCTGGTGTATGCCGTCTGTCTGTGAACAGCTGGCAACACTTTTTCTCCCACCCTGCAGGCTGTTTCTTTTCTCTGTTGGCTGTTTCCTTTGCTCTGTAGAAGCTTTTTAATTTGGTATCATCTGTTGCTTCTCGGTATTATTTCTTACACTACTGACGTTCTGGTCAAAAAGTCCTTGCCTACACCGTGTCCTCCAGACTTGTACCAATTTTACCTTCCGGTAGTTAGGTTTTCTGTTTAACATGTAGATCTTTTATCTATTTTAGTTTAGTACGTGGTGAGAGATACGGGTTAAATTCAATCTGCAGCACTGTTTATTAAAGACGCTACCCCCCAGTGTGTGTTTTTGATCCCTTTGTTGATGATCAAAGAGCTGTATTACCTGGGGTTGTTTCTGTTCTGTTCCATTGATCCTCATACCTGTTTTCTTCCAGTACCATGCTATTTTAGTCACTGTTGCTTTATAATATAACTTGAAGCCTGGGATTATGATGCTACCTGCTTTGTTTTTGCTACCCAGGGTTGCTTTTGCTATACTGGGTCTCTCCTGATTCCATATAAATTTTAGGATTGTTTTCTCTAGCTCTGTGAGAAATGATGTTGGCATTTTTTAAAATTAGGTAACTTGTTTTTTGAGTCAAGGTCTAGCTATTGTAGCTTAGACTGCTTTTAAACTGCCTCATTTTCCCTGGTGCTGGGATTACAGATGTGCCACCATACCCAGTCCTAGTTAACTACTTTATTATTGTCGTGGTTAGTTTTCTCTTTGCTGAGATAAAATACCTAACACATTGGCATTTTCATTGGGACTGCATTAAATCTGTATGTCAGTTTTGAAGGTAGAGCCATTTTGACTATATTCATTTGACCTACCTAGGAACAGAGCGTATCTTTTCATTTTTTTGGTTTTGTTTTGTTGAGACAATCTCACCATGTAGTTCAAAGTGGCCAAGGCTGTCCTCAAGCCTGCTGTGATCCTCCTGCCTCGGCCTCCTGGGTGCTGGGGTTACAGGTGTGTGCCACCACGCCTGGCCCTATCTTTCCATTTTCTGATGTCCTCTTAAATTTCCTTTTTCAGAATGAAGCGATTTTAATGGTAGCAGTCTTTCACTTCCTTAGTTAAGTCAGTGCCTGGTATTTGATTTTTTGATGCTATTGTGAATGGTCCTGTTGTCCTAAGTGCTTTTTCAGTGGGCTCATTCCCAGTGTCTAGGAATGCTGTGGATTTTTGTGCATTTGTTTTGTATCCAGCTACACTGCTGAACTTGGTTATCGATTCTAGGAATCTTTTGGTGGAGTTTTTGGGTCCTGTACATAAAGGATGTGTCATCTGCAGATAATGTTTTGACTCTGTCCTTTCCTATCTGTAGTCCTTTAATTTCTTTCTCTTGTCTCATTGTTCTGGCTAATGTTTCCAGGGCCATGCTGAACCACGTGGTGGCAGTGGACATCCTGATCTTGCTCCTCAGTTTAGGGGCTTAGAGTCCTCTCCATTTAATATGATATTAGCAGGCTGTCAGTCACAAGTGGCTTTTATTATGCTGAGAGAAAGATGTTATCTACTCACCCTTCATGGTGTTTTAGTATCATAAGTGGATGTTGGATTTTGTCAAAGGCCTTTTCCGTGTCTATGGAGATGATCACGTGATTTTTGTCCTTGTTTCCGTTTATATAAATTGCATTTATTATCTGCACGTGTGGGGCCATCCTTGCATCCCAAGGATGAACCCCCTTGGTCATGCTGTATGATCTTTTGGTGATTTTTTGTATTGTTTGCCATTATATTATTGAGGATTTTGCATCTATGTTCATTAAAGATATTGGTCTGTGGTTTTCCTTTTTGGTTGGATCCTTGACTGGTTTTGGGAATCAGGATGACCTTAGCTTCCAAGAATGATTTTCGAAATACTATTTTCCTCTTGGTTTCATTAAAAATTTTGAGGAGTATTGGTGTTAGATGTTCCCTGAAGTTCCTGTAGGATTTGGCTGTGAATCCGCTGGGCCCTGGGCTTTTCTTATTTGGTGGTTTTAAAAATTACTGCTTCAATTTCATTACATGTTATTACATTGTTCAAGATTTTTAGGTCTTTTTGGTTCAGTTTTGGCAATTTCTATGTACCACGGAACCTTCCCACTTCTCCAGTTGTTTAGCAGATATATTGGTGAAGGCCAGCAGCACCATGAAAGAGGACCACATTTGTGTCTGTGGGGGAAGATGGCTACGGCTGTGTCTGTCACCTGATGCAGTTTGCCAACAAAAACAAAACTTTGGCAAATGCTGAGGTACCACTGTAGTCGCTAATGGTTTCCTGGATTTGGGGAGTGTCTGTTGTCATACTGCCTTTTTCATCTCTAGTTGCATTAATTTGTGTCTTTTCTTTGTTTTGATAAGACTAGCTGAGGGTTCCTCTATTTTGTTTATTTTTTCAAAGGACCAGCTCTTTGATTCATTCTTTGTTTTTGTGCCAGGCAGGCACTTACACTGCTGAGCTAAATCTCCGGCCCAATTCTTTGTTTTTTTAATCTCCATTTCATTGATTTTTTGCTCTGATCTCTGTAATTTCCTTCCTTGTACAAGCTCTGAGTTTGGACTGTCCTTGTTTTTCTAAGACCTTGATATGCATCATTAGTTATTTGTGTTCATTCTGTTTTTCCAAAGCGGGCGTTCACAGCTATAAAGTTCCCTCACAGGACGGCTTTCACTGTGTCCCACAGTTGTTGTGTGTAGTGGCATTATCATTTAATTCTAGGAACTCTCTTATTTTTTCCTGATTTTCTTTCTGTGACCCACTGATTATTCAAGAGTGTGCTGTTTAATTTCCGTATGTTTTTGAAGTTTCTTTTGGTATTGATTTCTAGTTTCATTGCACTGTGATCTAATAATAGGGGCTGGAAAATTTTGTTTCTCTTCCTCTACTCAGACATGCTTTATTAGCTAACGTGGTCTGTTGTGGAGAAAGTACCACACGTGGCCAAAAAGGAAGCATATTTTCTTTGCTGTCGTAACACTGTGTCTGTATCCATTAAGTTCATTTGTTCAAAGCTTTGTTTCAATTCTGATGTTTGTTGATTTTTTGGTTTAGTAGTTTTGTCTGTTTGTGATAGAAGGGTACTGAAGTCTCCCACTATAATTGTATTGATGTTTATTTGATCCTTTTAGAGTTTATTTGATCTTCCATTAGAGTTTGCTTAATGAAGGTGGGTGTACCATAGTTGATGCGTGCATGTTTATAATTGTTGTCTTTTCCTGTTAAACACTTCTGCTAACCAACATGTAATGTCCTTCTTTGCCTCTTCGATCAGCTTTGACTTGCAATTCACTTTGAGAATAGGATAGCTACTCTTGCTTGATTTTGGGTTCTTGTTGCATGGAATATTGTTTCCCAGCCTTTGATTTTTAGGCTATGAATTTCTTTCCATGTTAAGTGTGTTTCCTGTGTACAGCATATTGTTGGATGAGCCATTATTTCTGAATTTTAATTCTGATGCTGCTGCTATGACCATTCCTTCACGTGACGGCGGATAATACTTTATGAATGGACCAAGAGAGGTTCTTAGTTCAAAGACAATGAGCAACAGCCACAAGATCAGACTTTAATACCACGTGGGAGGCCACCACGCTGCACCCTCTCGAGAAATAAAGCCCCTTGCCTCAATCTTTCCCTCCCTTGTCCTTCAACCCTATTCACTGAGATATGCAGAGCTGGCTTTATTGAAATACGTATTCACTTAATTAGCCAAGTCTGGCTGAGACGTCATCACTGCAGCATGTGGGTGAGCATTATCATCCCACCCTCTGCTGGTGGTTGGATGGGGGTTCAAGAAAAAAAAAAAAACCTGTGAGAGTCCAGGGATAAACCATGAGATAACATCTCAGCTAAATCCACGGGACTCAGAAAGAATTATACCTTCCTGGCAGTGAAGGTGCCAGCCTCACGTGCCCCGAGCTATCCGTTACACTGCTAACTGGAGGCTTCTGTGCCTGGTACAAAATTGTTCTCTTTCTCTTTCTCTTCCCTAGCGCTCTGCGGTGACCCTCACCACCTCCCTGACTGATACCCATAAAAGCCATGAGCTTTTGGACTCATGGCCTTTTGTTCCACAGAGGACATTGATCATCCCAGAGCTCCTCAACTGCAGAACTCCCTCTCTGTGCTAATTTTGCATATGTGTTCCAAACAGGTGGTTAGACTGACACTCCAGGGGCTTTTGGTTAATACCACACTGTGGTTGTATGTTGGAGCCTGGGCTGTGCAGGGTTAAACTGCTACTCACAGTCAGGATAACCACAGCTGAGGTGGCCAAGGACACGGGCTGCTGACAGCCCCATTCCAGAGCAGTAAAGCTACCAACTTAGAGATAAGACATTTCTCTTCATTAGCAAAAGTTACTACTTGGAGAAGTCTTCAAACTGACTCCCAAGGTCCTGCTCAGTTCCCAGGCTTGCCTCAGTATCCCCTTCCTTTGTTTGAAAACCAAATAGATAAATATAAGCCACCAGGAGAAGTTTTTGATCTCAACCCCCAGGGAATCTCAAATTCTGTTAGAGGGTTTTGAAGCTCTAAAATCATTAACATTTGTCTCATCTTTAAGCCATTTGCCACCCACTTGTTTAGAAGATCGAGGCTTGGCTAAGACTCCAATAGTTATAGCTAAGTAATATTCAAACACAGTATTCACTGTGTAAAATGTATTTAGAATTATGAATCCTCTAAAACTTTTAGCTTTGTGGAGCTACACATATAGAGTTCTAATTTCCTTTGAAAATCGAAGTATTCCCAGCACTCAGGAGGCTGAGACAGGAGGATTGTTGCAAGTTTGAGACCAGCTCACAAAGTGAGCTCGAGTTCAGCCTGAACTGCATAGTGAGACCCTGTCTCAAAAAAAAAAAAAAATACATATATATATATTCTAGAATTAAGAATTTTTTTTCATCAGTGTCTATCCATATTGCCCAGGCTAGAACTTGTGATTTTTCTGCCTCAGCCTTCTCAGTAGCTGGTATTACAGGCATGTGGCACTGTGCTTGGCACAGAACTTCATTTTGTACTAAGATAATTATGGGCGATAACATAGCGCCTCTTAAATGGCAACCTGTTACTGGATCCCAAACTTTTAATCATAAGGCTTATTTTATTCCTATATTTTGCCGCCAAAATGTATAAAAACTTTAAAATTAGTGAAACATTGTTACATGAATAACTAACCAGCTAAAACTGCTTAAACATTTCAAATGTCAAAGAACTAAATCATTTTACAGAGGGCTCTAATGTCCGTGGTCCCTCCCCACCCCTCCCTCCCTCTGGACTCTGAGCCAGCTCTCTCCAGGCCTCCCCCTGGGGACGTGCCTTCCAGCCACTTGGGACTTGCACATCTTTTGGGTACACAGCCGCTGTCATTTCTGGGGTGGCCTCTGTGTGTCACAGACACTGGGTTACAGACAGCAGTTCTCTTATTTACTACTTGCAAGCCAGATTTTTGGAAAAAAGAAAAGGATATTTTGACAGGAACAATTGGCTGTGTTAGTGAAGTGACACTAATTTAAAAGCCTTTAGGCAGCAAAAGCGACCATCTATGTTTAAGTGGGGGAAAAATACCTCCTCTCGGTTCTGAAATCTCAAAACCTGTTCTTACCTGTAGCAGCTGCGGCGCCAAGGGGCGCCAAGTGGATCCTCTGGCCGGCTGACCCAACTTCTTTTTTGAGGAAGGAAGGGATGTATCCTGACTGGCTGTAAGTAGTGTAACCGCCGAGATTTCCTAGTGATGTATCACAAAGTTTCAGAGTCAGCAGGTGAATATCTGTAACAGCGGTAGAATAAACTCGAATCCTAACCTTCTTCTGGGTACTATTTTTTGAGCACCTGCTGCACTCCAGGCCACGCCGTGCTTGGCCACTTGCCTCTCCCATCCCCGGAACAACCCCTCGGGTGCTGGTTATTATCATGCACTCTGTGGCACCACCAGGCAAAGTGGTCTGCCTCTGTTTCCTTGATCACCAAGGGACTGAGCTCAAGGCAGGGTTTGTGTGGTGCGTCCTAGACTCAGCAGCAGGGCTTTGATTATGCTGTTCATCACCCTGGAGGGTTTCCTGCCAGGAACTCCTGATCCTTGAAGCATTTTTTGCGCCTCTGTTCATTTCCTAAACCTTTTCCAAAGGGGCTTCCTCTCCCAGGGTTGGTGCAGGGGCCAAGTGCCGTGCAAGCAGAGCCACTGGCATAGAATTGCGTCAGCGCCACCATCATCCGCCACCATTGTTAGCAGACCGTCTATCTGGTGAACAGAACGGCGAAAGCTAGAGGCAGGAGCAGGAGCCCAGTCAGGAGGTCCCTGCTGGGCGGAGATGACAGAAGGTGTCACGGAGGAGGGAGAGGCAGGGACCGGGTGGGTCGGCAGGGCTGGGGTGTTATGGGAGGCAGGATGTGTGATGCCCCTGCTCTGCAGCTGAGGTGACTTAGGAGAGCAAAATAGATGAGGCAGCAGGATTTAGGGAAAGATGTGGTGCCTTGAGTCACATCAGGGGGATGAGGAGGCTATTAGATGTCATTTTTCAGGGTCTGGGGGTCTGGGGTCTGGCTCGGACGTGCAGAGACCTGGAGAAGACTGCAGAGGTCATCTGTGGAGGGAGGCATCCGGAGAGAGGAGAGGTGCAGAGAGCTGGATGAAGGCGGGGCAGGCTTACAGGATGGAGCTCCAAGAGTTTGCAGCATAAGAACAGAAGGACCGGGCAGAGGTGGCGGAGAGAGCCGAGAGCCTGGCACTGCCCAGGGGGATGCTGGGAGCAATGTCAGCACACACACGCGGCCGGCTGAGGCCAGATCACAAGGACCCGAGGGGCAAAGCCAGAGCAGAATGCCGTGCAGGGAGAGACACACAGCTACGAGGGGTAACGGGGCTCCAAAGGCCCAAAGAACCGGTCCCCGGGCAGTAAAGCCGAGGCGTCCCCTGCCCATACGTCTGGATTCTGGGCTCTGTGCCCTGCTGTGGCACGGGGCTGGGCACAGCAGGTTCTGAACAAGTACTTGCTCTTGAAGCAGCAAACACTGGAGAGCAGTGGTGTGAACGCAGCAGACCCCCAAGGACCCCACCCTGAGGTTCCCGCCGTGCTGAACGCACTTCTCCTTACTGCTCACACTGGCTCTCAATCAGTCACCTGCCTCGTATTTCAAAGAGACTTGTAGGAAGGCAGCCCAGAGTCGGGACTGCATCTAACAGCAGCGCCTACCGCGGGATGAAAATCCTGGGCAGAACCGTATGGTGCTATAAATGGAAATATTCTTCCCTCCAGTTTATGGGGGAGAAACTGGTAAATAACCTGCCCCAGATTCCGAAAGCTAGTGAGGGCCAGAAGAGGGACATGGTCCACGCCACAAGCCACGTGCTCTGCTGCTGCTGCAGGGGGTGGCCAGGCAAAAACGAGCGGGGAATCGAGTCTTCTTAAACTATCTTGGTGTTCTACTGCAGGCCCCGTGAGCTCCGGGTTTCCAGGCTGGAGCTGGTGGCTGGCACTGTGGAAACCGCAGACCTATCCCCTAGGAAATGCCATCGACCTGGCAAGCTTTTTCTTTTAAAAATGACTGTTGTTGCTTAAGAAATGAGTTTCAGAAAAATACGTATTATATATATATATATATGTATATCATCTATATAATATATATATCTTGGAGTTGGAAAATACTTAAAAATTTTTTTTTACTATTATTTTTGTTTTGTTTTGAAAACACTCTTTTCAGTCTTTTCCACGGAATTATTTGCCTGATTTCTGCAGGTTGCCAGCATGAATTTAAGAAGACTCGGGAAGCAGCGCTGTACAAAAAGGCTCAGGAGGACGCGAAAAGCTTCTCCCTGTCCCAGTCTTGATGTGACTTCTAAAAGCAGGTCACTTTGGCCTTGTAGGATGGGTCACAGGGCAGAGGCCGAGCAGAGAACTACACGGGGTCAGGGGACAAGTCGTGCTCACTCGTCACACGCAGAAATTACCTTGTGGATCCTGTACTATTTCAGGAAAGCTTTCATTGCATGATAGCTTTTCAATGGGTTTTATTATGCTTTCTTCTAAAGGGAAGGCGGATGGGAAGAAAGAATGAACAGTAAGGAGAATATTATAGAAAACGCAGAGAAAAACATGAATTAGATGATGAAAGAACTCTTAGGACGAGGTGTCCCTGTGCGCGGCTGCTTTCTGTGGACCCCAAGGTGCAAAGCCGCGGAGCTGTCCCCCGCGCTGGTTTGTGGAACTGCTTGGTTCTGTGAATGCTGTGTTTAAACTTCCTTAGCTCTAGTGAGCCCATAAATTAAGTCCCTAATGAGTGTGAAAAACTTGTAAAAAGTGCATGTGTGTTGCTGTCACATCAGGACACCTCGCCGGGCTGCACATCTGCCAGAACCATGACCATCGAACTTTAAAAACCTAATACCGCCTGGATTTTGGTTTTTGTGGTAAATGAGATTGAACCCAGGGCCTTCCCACTGCGCCCCTTTGTGTTTTTTATTGTGAGACAGGGTCTCACTACACTAAATTGCCCAGGCTATGCTCAACCCTGCAGTCCTCCTGCCTCAGCCTCCTTGGGCTTCTCCACCTACCACTCACATTTTTGAGAGACTGTATCCCTTCATACACTTTTAAATTGATATCCAAAGTTTTTCTTCATAAGTCAACAGTTGCAAATGATGTTATTTTTGGAACAGTGAAATTATAAATAGTTTAACAATAAGACCATTCTATCTCCCTTTAAATATAACCAATGGAATCTAGCACATGATTTTATGCCCACAATACTAGTATAAAAATATATCCATCCACACTGTCTCTCTGACAACTGAACAGCTTTCACAATAAGCTAAACCCCAAGCCCTTGTTATTTTTAATTTGATTCAAGTTCTCACTGACTCTCTAAGTTGTCCAGGCTAGATTTAGACTTGTGATGCTCCTGACTCAGCTTTCCAGTGTGCTAAGGTTACAGGTTAGCACCACCAAGCCTGGCGCAGAAACACATCCCTTAATGAGGAAAAGGAAACTTCTTTCAAGTAGGTTAAGCAAATGAATGTTCTTGGAAACACGTGGGGTTCAGCATCCATCCCTGTCTCTCTGTCTGTCTCTGTCTCTCTGTCTGCATCTCTGTCTCTTTATCTCTGTCTCTCTCTCCTGTAGATGGAACCACTGAGAAATGTTGGTAAGACAGAAGTTTCTAGGTGCTAACAGTGTTGTTTTTTTTTAAACAGCTTTGCTGGTCTATGCACTCTTCAGAGATGCAGACCAAAAATTATACATCGATTTCATAAAAGTGATCTTTAATTCTCTGTCAGCTTGCAACTCCTTTAGGTCTTCCTTCGAATTCCTGAAACCTCCTGCCTTAGAAAAGATTCTCAAGACGCGCTGGCACACACCTGTAATCCCAGCGCTCAGGAGGCTGAGGCAGGAGGATCGCTGTGAGTTTGAGGGCAGTCTGGGCTACAAAGTGTGTTCAAGGCCAACCTGAACTGTATAGCAAAACTCCATCTCAAAACAAAACAAAACGAAACAGCCCCCAAAAAGCAAAGATTTTCTGTGCACTCTTCAAGGATCATTTATTTTTTCAACACTGACTTCCGTGTGACAAACAGTCCCTTCGCCTGGCACCACAGATATTCTTACACTTTGGGGGGAGGCGCATCATCTTAACCCGAGAGAAGCTTTGCTTCGCTTCCTTTGTGCATCAGGAGAACTGAAGGACACCTTGTTATTTAACAAGGCAGCTCCACTTCGGAGAGAACCTGGATGGAAGGGGACGATCTGGCAGACTGTCTGCACTCGTCTCATCTGCAAAGCCTTTGAGCCCCCTCCCAGGCAGGCACGCAAGCCCCTGAGGGAACGTGTGAAAGTAATAAATAATCACTTTTGAATCAGAACAGGCAAAAGTAAACATCCGCAGGCAGCCAGCGCATTGAGGTTTAGGTGTATTCTTGCATTACCTGCATTATTCCTTTGGAAAGCGACTTCTGCTCCCACGGCTCCCAGAGACTTGGGAAACAGCTGATTATTCCAGGCGTAAGAGTTGACGTCCTTCCCGGCGGCTCGGAGAGACACACGCTTGGGATTTACACCTTGGAAGAACAAAGCTGTCATTGCAAAGGTCTGTGTGATCACAGACTGGGAGGAAAAATAGGATCTGTACGAACAAAGTTAGACAGGAAACTAGAGATATATTTAGGTTGGAAGGTAGCAAAAGCCTGGCACGGGGCACATGTTTGTAATCCTAGCACTTGGGAGGCTGAGGCAGGAGGCTCACTGTAAGTTAGAGACCAGCCTGGGCCACAAAGTAAGCTCAAGACCAGCCTGAACTGCATAGTGAGACCCTGTCTCAAAAAGATAACAAATAAATAAATAAGAAAGGCAGAAATACATCCTTTTTGATAAACCCTAACAGGATCCTAAACACATGCACTTTATAAACAAACCACGTTTTCTATAATAACTATAACCATCTGACACTCTTCCTAATTGTCTTGTAAAAATTGGGAAAGCACAAACATTTTTATTCACCGGCAGTGCCTTGTCACTGCTTCCGGTGAACACTCTGAGCCAGACCTTGGGGGACAGCTGGCCCGGCAGGGAAGGCCGATGTGCGATCTGAAGCCCAGGGAAACCCAGAGAGTCCTGAAGCAGGCAGGTGGAGAGCCTGTCGTGGGGGTGCTTATCTGCGCATGACAATGGTCTCCAGCGCCAGGTTTCACGAAAGCCAGCGTTGGGTGCGGGTGATTTGGGGACTAAGATTCCTTCTCACAAGAATGCTCAGGTACATTCACAGTAGGGTCTGCACTCCTATGGGAATCCAGTGCCGTGGTGGATGCAACGGAAAGCCCGGGACCGGAAACACAGGACCGGAAACACAGAAGATGCTTTGCATGCTGTGCTGGCTACCCACCTCTTCCTGTGTGGCTGGGTTCCAAACAGGACCATGGCCCTGGAGCTGGGGACCTCTGGTCCAAGAGACCAAGCAAAACCTGCAGTTCAGCACTTGGGAACTGGAAGGACAGTCTTGGAGATGTATTTCAACAAGAGTTTGAATTATTTCTGGTTTCCTGAAATCTGTGAAGGTCAGCTCAGCATGGGGTCTTGGTACCAGTGGTTGCTTTAACCCTTTGAGACAGATTGGAAGTCTTCTCGACTGAAGTTTTGTCAAGGCTTGGAGCCCCACGCACCCCGTCATCAGCTCCTGTGGACACCATCTCAGAGGATGGCATTAATTCAGGAAGTCAGAACTATTGCAGGCAGAAGGAGCTTTTTGCTTTTTCCAAACTGAATCCCTTACAAAGGTTTCATTCACATGATGAGAAAGACATAGTGACTATTCATGGACAATGAAAGGGTTCCAACCCTCAGGACCAAACTCCCCTGTTAAGGCAAGCCCGCCAGCGCTGATGAGGCAGACAGAGAAATGCACCAGCACTCACCAAGACCCTCTGCAACAGAAATCAGTCTGTCCCTGGGAGGACGGGACTCCTGCCCTGCGGTCCTGCACCTGTCACTGAGATGCCCAGAAATGCAAGCTCGGTGTTTGCTTCAGACCCTCTCCCAGCCCCGAGACCCAAACCCCTCACCCTGACGGCAGGAGTCTTTTCAGCGAAGTAGTGTGTCCTAACTACTCCCTGGTCCTTGGCTGCAGGTAGATTCTTTCCCGAGCATGTGCCCCTCCAAGAAGACTCGGCCATCCTGCACTGCAGCGCATAGTCAGCCCCAGCCCCAGAGCCAGCAAGAGCGAGCTGAGCCTCCAACCCCCATGGCAGTTCCCTAAGGAGGCACTGTGCTGGCTCATCTCCCTCCCCTTCTCTCTCCTTCCTTTCCACTTTTGCTTTATAGTTTTTATTTTGAGATGGGAGGTGTCTTGCTAAATCACCTAGGCTGGCCTTGAACTTGTGATCTCCCCACCTCACTGTCCCAGGCAGCTGGGATTGCAGGTGTACAGGTGTGTGCAAACACTCCTGGATAATTTCTCCCCCTTTTAAGAAATCTCCCTTCCTTCCAAGATGTAGCTCTGTATGGATTTCGGCTTCTAATAAAACACCTACAGGTAGACCTATAGCAGCTGATCATCTGACAAACAGGAAGGTTCAGCTCGTGGCAGCTATGTACATGAAAAAATCTTCAGTCAGAGTGGAAGGGAGAGGAAAAATTACTGCCCAGGCAAAATCCCTAAAGAGTTCGTTTGGATTTTTTTCACCCTAAAGAAAATACATGCACTAATAAGGTTACTGGTTTAAGATAAAGATTTAAGATAAAAATTTCAATTTTTTAGGAATAGTTTTATCACAGAAATTATCAGTATGTAAGTGTTCACTGGATTTGTCAACATAGGGGCAGAAATTAAATGCACGTTAATATCATTTGATATTGTAATGATACACAGCAGTACCTGATAATAATCTTTCACATTACAAGAAATTTTAAAAAGTTATTTAAACCTGACCATGGTGGCATATGCTAGCATTTGGGAGGCTGAGGCAGGAGGATTGCTGTGAGTTCGCGGCCAGCCTGGGCTACATTGTGAATTCAAGGCCAGCCTGAACTGCATAGTGAGACCCTGACTCAAAAAGACAAAAACAAAAAAGTCATTTAACAAACAACTACTGACCCTTCTTGTGTGCCAGGCAGTGTGTGTGGCACTGGAATAAAAGTAGAGATAAATAAGCCAGTGTCTGCACTTGTGGCTCTTTCAATTTAATGAGAGGGAGGCACTTGTAATTAATTAAATGCCTGGCAGGGTGAATCTGTTTTGAAGAAGGTAAGAAGTATGGGCAGCAATGGGGTCCTTAAGGAGAAGGCCACCTGAAGCTGAGCGGCCAAAGGCCACGCGGGGTGGAAGGGGTGCTCCTGGGGGAGGCCAGCTGAGGGCTGAGGACCCTGAGGGACAGAACTCAGGGCCGGATGGACCGGGGCAGCAGGCACAGCGCGGGAGCCTGCAGGCTGCAGAGAGGAGGGGTCAGGTCAGGAGGGCTCTGTGCGCCTCTGTGTGCGCTGTCTTAAGAAACAGGAAATGGACTGGGGTGGTGATTACAGAACGAGCACAGGCCACTCGCTGGGCCGGGGGCGGCGGTAGAGGAGGGAAGTGGCACACGGAAGGCAGAAGGGTGCTCCAGTCCGGAGCCCAAGCCTGCTGCTGTGCCACCTTGAGAAGTCCAGAAGCTTAACTAGGGGACTCGGCAGCTCTGATCCCTGGGGTGTAGAGGACGAGCAGTTGCTGTAGTTGCCGTTGGAGGATGTGTTGTGTCCATTCCAGAAAGTCAGACATGATTCAGCCAGGGGCCAGGGGCCCTAGTTTGTTACCTCTCAGCCTGTGCAGGAGGAGGGCAGGCCGCTGGTGTGAGTGCCACACCAGCCGGGGGAGCAGCCTGCTTACAGCAAAAGAGAAATCAGTCGCCTTCAGCCTGGACATGGGCTGCTGGCTTCTGCCTGGGACTCCAGCCTCTGTCATAGATTCTTCCGCGTTCCATGCAGACCCATCGCCTCCTGAGACAGACGTGGGCGGGACACCACGCTGAGCTCCAGCCCTGTGCTGCCCGCCTCAGCCTCCCGTGTGCAGAGGCCCCTGCAGGCTCCCTCATCCGACTTCCTGGCCCACCACTGCGAGCCAATCCTGTGATTTCTTATACATCCGTTTATCTTGTGTTATTTCTGTTTCTCTAGGAAACCCTGACTGATACATATGCAGGCACCAGTAGCATCAGTAATGTGACACTTACATCTTCTTCCCTGAAGGCCAGCGCCACACATAATGGTCCTTGCGATTTATGGTACATTCTAGAGCCCTTAGCACCCTGAAGGTTGGCATAAGACCTTTTATACTTCACGCTCAGGTAGAAAAAGGAAGTGTCCAATGATATTGCTCTTTCTTTTATTTGAAGATATTCAACTCTAAAAATAGCACTGCACCCTGAACAAGTGCGGAAGATTGCTCCTCATGCGGGCTTCTAACCGCTGCACGGCTGCTGCTTCACACGAGCTGCTCAGTAAAAATCTGTCCAAGTGACTGAACTGAGCCCAGCCCCAGCTTTGAATCGCAGCTAGTTCTGGGGGTCGGGGTGGGGATCTTCCGGGGAAGCATGTCAGCAGGGTGACAGCCAGCCTCGTGTTTAGGTTTCAAGCAATTCTTTGTCATCCTTTCCTTTTGTTTTAATTTTTCAAATTTGTATCAGTCATGTTTGCAGAACCTAATGATCCCATCTGTCTTGGGGAGATGGCGCATGTTGAGGTACTAATTCTCCGTGATAGCCGTACTTTGCTCCCCGGTGACTACAGGATTCCTGAGGTCTCTGAGTTAAAAAGGAAATGAGGGGGCAGGTCTCAGACACCCTGAGATGTGCTCCTGACAGCCGCACCAAGAAGCAGAACCATGAAAAAGTGCCCGTGATTTACAGTAGTCATGTCTACCACCAGGGGGCCCCCTTCTATTATTAGTGAGGCAAGAACTGAGCTGGTAAATTTCAGGCAGTGAAATGGACTAGGCTTTTTTTTTTTTTTAATAGTACAGAGAAGCTGGGGATGTAGCTCAGCCGCACAAGTGCCTGGCTGGCAAACACAAGGTCCTGAGATCTCCCGGTACCAATAAATAAATAAAGAAATAAATAAAATACAGAGGAAAGTAATCCCCATGATTCTGTGTTATGAAAACTGTCACATCCCTGTCTTTGAGGTCAGCTTAGAACTCCAATGGTTTCAATGCCTGAGATTTACAAAGGTAACACTGACGGTGTGAATTCCAACTCCTGTCACCTTCCCAAGGATCTCAGCCCCATCCCCTTTCCTCCCCTGCGCCCTGACCCTTCCCCAGCAGACCCACTCTGCAAGCCCCCTGGCTAAAGCACCCGAATTCCCTTAGGGTGGTTCTATTTCTCAGCAAACCAACTGTCTCATGGCTTTGTAACCTCTCCCACCTGGGTCTCCCCTAACCCATTCCAGGCTGAAAGTACTCAAGATCAGCAGAGATGTCGCCACTGTCCGGTTTAACATTTCTGTCCCTTTCCACCCAGTGCTAGCCGCCAAAGAGCCCTTCCAAGGACACTCTCTCTGCCTCAGGCCTCTGCATACCCCATGCCAGGCTTCTGTCTGTCTCCCCCCCACCACCACCACCAAAGCGCCTGGCTCCTCCTCCCAGCCTCTCCCTGGGTGATCCTGTCCTGTCCTGGGTGGATTTAAAGGCTGTCACATGCTGGTGATTTCCATCTCTGTTATCTTGGGCCCAGGACCCCTCTCGGTGTCCTGGTCTCTCGTCCCGCCACCTGACCTCCATTCCCCTTTTTGGAATGCCAGAGGCAGATCTTCACAAACTCCTCTCTGTCCCTCCAGACCTTTCCTCCTCCCTCTGGGTTCCTACACCCAGTTGCCCATTGGAGAGGTCAGCCCGATGGTCAATGGGCTCCCCCTGATTCTCCACCTCCACAACGCTGTCCTCTTAAAATCTTCTCCACCCCACTGCCCTGTCAGAACCCCGAACCCCAGCCGCTGACATGGTTTCCTTCCCTCCCTCTCTCTCTCCCATTTTCTTCCCATTGGTGGAGACTGGACCCAGGGCCTTTACACTGAGCTTCAGCCCATGTTTTTTTCAGGTAGGGTTTTGCTAAGTCACTAAGTGGTCCAAGGTTGCCTCAAATTTAAAACCTTCCTGGCTTGGCTGCCTAGCGTGCTGGGATTACAGGAATGTGCCACTATCCCCAGCTCTGCATGATTTAAAGTAGTCTAGTGGTAGAGAAGGGGTCCAGGCAGAAGAGCCCCATGATTCTACACTCTGTGGTACTTTGTGCCCATTCTAGAGACCGTAAGGTGCCTGGCCTGACCTGTCCATCTTCTGCTTGGCTCACCTGGGAGGTATCTTGACTGTTTCAAGTAGTACTGCTTAGGTGCTGACACAGCTGCCAGTTCAGAATCGGATTTGAGAGAGACAGCGGCAGGCACGCTCTTGGGGTCCCTGGGCGGGTGGTTGGCGCCCATGAGTCCTGACTCCTGAAGCCTGGGAAGCCGAGAGGAGACCTACCGAGTTAGGAGAAGCAACCTTTCCTGCCCTCCATGCATCCTTTTAACTCTCAGTGTGACTCCCCAAGATGCTTTCTGGTAGAGCCCTTGTGCTGACAGGGCGGGAACAACACCCTGCCCAGACATCAGCAGCATGGGGACCCTTTCTAGTCCCAGATGGGATGTGGGTGACGCTTTCTTTTGGCAGTACTGGGGACTGAACCCAGAGCCTTCAAACTAAGCTACTTCCCCAGTCCTTGCTCATTGTTTGCTTATTTCTTTATTTAGACAGGGTCTCACTGAGTCGCACAGGCTGAACTCAACCTTGTAACCCTCCGGCCTTGGCCTCCCGGAGTGCTGGGATTACAGTGTGTGAGGCCACCCTGGGCTGCAGAACCAACCCACAGGTGCTGCCGAATGGAATGATCCTGTGTTTCCCTGCAGCCGTGTCTGTTTAGGAATGGACAATGTTAAAGGAGATGTTAGAACCCGGGCCCCTATTTTCCTCTCTCTTTACTTCCTGACTGCCATGCAGTGAACCAGCCTCCTCTGTTACATGTTCCTACCGTGTGCTTCAGGCCTGGGGACTGAAACCGTGAGCCAAACAAACCCTTCTTCCCTATGAGGCGATTGCCTCAGTTACGCTGTCACAGTGGCGGAAAGCTCACTACCACAGGGTGAAGTGGACCTTTTCTTAAGTGCGGGTATTTTAGGGCTGAGGCCCGTGGCACAGGTTCTTCAGGGCTTGGGCCCCTCACAGCAAGGCTTCTGCCCTGGGCAATGACAAATGGATGCTAGATAAGCTTCCCCCAGGCAGGACACAACTCTTCTCCTTATCCCTCCTGTCTCAAGGGGTCACCCACATTTAACCCATCCTTATCTCAGCAGTGAACAGTGCATCAAGGATGACTAATTTATGAAAAGAAATGAAACTGCCGAAGGTATTAAACTGCCAGAAGGCTCAGGAAGCGATCAACAAGGTTCACAGGCAAGCTCAGAGTGAACCCTTGACACTGTCTGAGGCTGCCGAGGACCTTGTATATGGTGCTCGGCTTCCTGCAGACAGACACATGGATTTCCGACAGGGTTAACCATGGTCATGACTAACAAGAGCAGCGTACAAACAAGAGCCCTTCCTGCACACACACGCGCACACGCGCACACACGTGGCACTCGTGAATGACTTTAAGAAGAGTCTTACCTTTTTAGAGGTACTCATAAATATTTGAGCTTTGTAGAAGAAACTATTAAGCTGCCTCTTTGTGCTTTAAGATCTATGTTTATTTATGTTTAATAAAATAAGGTTGATGCATCATAAAAATTATAAAGTCTTACCGAAAGGGAGGATCTTTTTTCCTCTTTTCTTTGAAAACACCAATGCTTGGCTTCTTGGAATGGGAGGCTCCGAGATCACCATCCTCAAACTCCTCCCAGCTGTCCCCAGACTTGAAGACAGCCTGACCCCAGCGCCTCCTGGCGGTTTTGTGACCCAGTGTGCCGCTGGGCTTCTGTGGGGGAAGTCGATGGTTACGATCTTTAATCATCTCTGGACGCCTTTCACGCACATCAGACGCGGAGTCCCCATCCTTTATGGAACCTTCCCCAGACAGCCGTGGACGGTCATGGCCACTTCGTCTTCGTCAGGACACACTCTTACAGAGGCATCCAGAGGTGACTGTCACTGTACAAAAATCAGAGCGCACCCTGCGTGGCACAGCCTGCCACGTGCCCAGGCTGAATGTGACAGCAGCGAGCCAGTATCACAGGGCACTGTGCTGAACGCGGTGACCGTCACCAGGGGTTGGCATGTGTGTCTGAGCAGAAACGTGAAGTAGGGGGGTGGGATTGTAGCTCAGCAGCGGAACACGGGCTTAGTATGCAGGAGGGCCTGGATTCAACCCAGCACACACATGCACACATGCACACAAACATTCACGTACGCACAAATAATCAAAGGAAAAGGTACATAAAATCCAGTAGAACAGGTTACCGATGATGCTTCTCAGCATAACCGGAGCCTGCAGGACTTGGAATTGCTGTGGGTGAGTTGGTCACTAAGAGAGTAAACGTGAACGTCCAGGGCACTGCTGATGGTACTGGTAGACTCTATACATAAGACACACTTAGGAATGGGAATGGTAAATTTACACTAAATTTATATAAAAGTGTGTTGTTTTTTTTTTTAAGACAATGTCTTGCTATGTATTTCAGGCCGGGCCAGCCTTAACTCAAAATCCTCCTGTCTTAGTCTCTCAAGTGCTGGGATTATTACTATGCCCAGTAAAAACTACTTCTGTCTTCAAAAATAAACCAACTTAAAAAAAATCAGCTTGGCTTACAGTAACTTTTTCCTTTACAAACTTTAAACACTTTTAAACTATTTTATTTTTAAATTTGTAACCTTTAAACTTGTAATGACAGCTAAAAAACACCAGGACATTCTAGGTGACGGGAATTGTTTTAGCTCCATGACAATCTTAAGGGACCACCACAATAGTGGGGTGCACTGGTGGTGGGAACGTTGTCCGGTGGTACAGGACTGTACTTAAGGAAGTAGTATGCATGCACCATTAAGAGCATTAACTAAATAGGCAGCATGGGCCCCTGGACTGATCGTTGCTCAGAGGGAGGCAAGATCGACACAAATTTGGGATGGAAGGAACGTGAATACTTAGGATCTGACTCTTCTTTAATGTGAAGGGTCTAGGGAATGAGGCATCTTAGTTATTTTCTTTCATTGCTGAGACAAAATATCCAACACCCACAAGTTAAAGGGGGGAAGATTTATTTAGCTCACAGTTTGTGGAGGTTTCAGTCCATAATTTGCTGGCTCCAAGGCAGGGTGGCTCATGGCACAGGGGCAACCGTTTATGGTGGTGGAAGACAGCAAAAGCAGCAAGGGAGAGCGCATGAGCCTCTTTCTGTCCTTTATGCTGCATGCAGGCTGCCAGGACGAGGGTGGCACCCGCCCAGTCAGTGGACTGATCCAGCAGTCACCCACCCTTCATCCTACCACTGATCTATGAATCAATCACATGCTCTAGATTCAACCACCTCTGAAAAAGCTCCATCTGAAACTGCATAAGGCTTTGGGGGGACATCTGGACACAAACCATAACCTGGGGCCTTGGCTGTATCTCTTTGGGCAAGGGACTGAGCTTTTCAAAGCTCTAACACCCTTCTTCACCAGGGATGGCCTTGAGGAGGAGGCACTAAGGCTGGCACATCTGGTGTCTTTCCTGCTCCCTTCTCCAAAACACCTCTGCCATGTGACAGAGTGATCCCAATAGACACAGACAGGGAGAGGGCAGGGGTGACTTTAAAAGTCTGAGTGACAATCTCAGAACACTGGCACCATTCACAGAAGGAAGGAAAGAGGGCGTGGCTCGGGCTGGTTTTATACACATTGACAGAGAACCTTCGGGAGGAACAGGCTCTGCAAAAATCCAAAAGTCAGCTGCAAATCAGGGCACACAGGAATGCTGGGAGCAAAGAGATGTGATGGCACGGAGGTGCTGCGGCAGGAAGCTGAAGGCTCAGGAACGGTGCTGCCAAGCTCCACCCTGCTACTTCCTTTGCCCAGGTGAACAGGCTCTGGATGCAGGAGTCAGTGAAAGCCCACATCTCCCTGGGCCCTGGCTTCCCTTCAGGTGAACTGTACTTGAGGGAACCAAAGCATAAGAGTGCTCAGCAGGCCCAGCAATATCCAAGCGACCCAGCATCTGGGCGGACAAGAGGGGAGCAACCGGAAATGAGCGTCACAGAGTAGGAAGCAGAACTTTGCAAACTCCAGACCAAACTGTCTGATCTAAGGTGAGCGCCAAGATTTTAAGCTCTGTTGTTGGTGAGTCCTAAGGAGAACGACTGTGTCACACAGGCTACTGTTTTTTTCAAGAGCATGCAGTGATACCCTGAGATGTGGGATGTGGACCTCCGTCAAGTCAGTGACACAATTTTTCATGATGTCCTTTTCAGTGAAATGCAGCCAAGAAAGGACAGCAGAGACAGCCTGGTCACACACTCAGTAATTTGACAGAGTGGGGCTTAGTGGGTCGCAGTCCACTTAAAGGGCGGCCCCAGTGCCTTTCTCATCATCATGGACATGCAGGAAGAAAAACCAAAAAATCTAAACAAATCCATAGCTGGCGACAAGGTGGGCTGAATGGTTAAACTGAAAAAATTAAGTGTAAGCAAATGATTAGAAGTGTGGGAGGTAGAAAAGGTCTTGGAGCTATCTGACTTCTAGAGATCAACTACTGAAATAGAAGTACAGAATATGTGGTCAGAAGGAAGTATTACAGAAAACAAATGGGAATTTTAGTTCACAGAATGCTCGGAAGAATCGGCCAAATGGAAATTTAAGGCTAGGTTAACACATGTAGGGGGCCAAGCACAGGGTGGGCACATAATAAAGAGTAACTCCCCTCGCCCAGGGGCAGATTCCTTAAGGGCTACTTTCACATACTGTACTTGATTGGCTGTATTTATTTTAAAGAGGATAAAGTAGAATAAAACCAATCAAAACAAATCAGTGTAAGAGACACAGGCCTAAAAACATTATCAACAATAGTTACCACAATGCTTTTTGATGTCTTCAAAATAGCTGCAGATAACTTTCAACACAGTAAAAATCAAACAGAGCAGAATAGAACAGAAAGAATAAAAACAAGACAACAAATGCAATAAAGGACTTCAAAACAAGCCAGTAGCAAATCCAAAATTGCTATGATAATATATCTTGCTGTCTTTGGAATAGCTGCTCCTGCCATTGGACCTGACATAAACAAAATGAAACAGAATAAAACCCAACCCAACAAAACAATGGAAATGATATAAGACCTCAAAACAAGACCATAAGGAAGACAGAGTAGATCAGGAGATAGGGTCCTTGGGCAGGATCCAATAGCCAGGGACTAAGTTGCCCCCTAAACTGTCCCAAACTGGTTCCACCTGTGCAGCGCACACTAATGTGGGGAAGACCTCCGGTGATTGGCTGGCTCAGAGGGGAGAGGCCAGCCTGCACCCCCGCTGCTTGTACCTCAGTGATCAACAGCAAACTGGAGACGGCAGCAATTCCTAGCCAGCACACTTCAGAGTAATGGTAACCAACACAGAAAGGGCCTGGGTCCTCCACGATTCATCTGTCTGGAAGAAACCAGAAACATGACAAGAGAAAGAAACAGGAAATAAGTCTCCAACCACCAACCCAGGGAATATAGGTCCAGGAGAGGGAAACACAGAAGAGATCAGGGCAACAAACTCATATCCGAAGCAGCATTAGCAGACATAAAGAAATATCTTTGTGACATTATAGAAGAATTCAAAACAGAAATACTAATACAGGTAAAGCAAGATATAAGTAGATTAATAAAAGAAATGCTAAGCACCTCTCAAGAAAACACAGACGGAAGAATGGAGGAACACAGAAAAAAGAGGAAAACCGATGAAGAATATAAAAAAAATTTAGAATAAATGAAACAGATTCAAAGAGATTACCAGGAAATTAAAACTCCATTGAAAGCTGGTAAAATTGCTTAAAAGAAACTCACGATAGACTATCAAAACTTGAAGACAGGTTTGCAGTATGTGATCGTGAAAGGAAAGATCTCTTAAAAATTAAGGAGGAGCCAGGAAGTAACAATATAAAGGCTAGAAGATGATAAGAGGATCTATAACTTAAGAATAAAAAATGTGAGTGAAGAAGCAGAGGTAAACACAATTGAAATACAAAGGCTATTCACAGAAATAATCAAGGAAAACTTCCCAAGCATAGGAAAAGGAAATGATGTTCAGATATATAAAGCATACAGAACTCCAACCACCTGCCACCAAAACAGATCTACACCCAGACATGTAATAATCAAGCTGCCAGAAATTCATCACAAGAACAGAATATTAAAAGCCATCAGAGAAAAGAAACAGATCATCTATAAAAGAAAACCCATCAGAATCAGGACAGACTTCTCAACACAAACCATCAGATCAAGAACAGTTTGGAGTAAAATATTCCGAGCCCTGAAAGAAAATAACCTCCAACCTAGATTAATGTACCCTGAAAAACCATCTCTCAAAATTAATGGAGAAATAAGATGCTTCCATGACAAAGAGGAACTGGGGGGAGGGGGGTTCGTGACCACCAATCCAACCCTACAAATAATACTGAAGGACATTCTAGAGAGGGTGAAAAAAAAGACCACGGCTTCAGGAACAGTGGCAGAGGGGGCTTGCTGAACGGGGCAGACAGTGGAATGAAGGGGAAAAGCAGACAGACAGACAGAAAAATAGCACAGCAGAGATGAGGCAGAGAAGACTGACTATAACACAGATGGCCTTGATACACTAACAAAAAGCACAGGCAGAGTAGATCAGGAGAGAGGGTCCATCAAGATGCTCTATACAAGAAATATAATTAATCTGAAAGAGGGTTTATGGACCGAAAGTCAAATATGAGAAAACAATGCTCTATCTGACAGGGAACCAGAGAGAAATAGGGGCAGCTTGTCCAGCAGCTATAGATAGTTTGGAAAGACAGGACACTTTTGTGCAGTGGAGAACTACTCAGCTATAAGGAAGGAAAATCTTGAGGCTCTTGTAGGTAAAGGAATACAACTTGAGATCAAGCTCATGGGGTAAAAACGTTCAGAACCACTTAGGTCAATAGTAGGTTGCCTCTCTAGAAGCTAAAGGAGTTAGGGGGACCCAAAATGTACAACACACCCTGTGAAAGGGGAGGAATTGTCTAAAAAGGGAAGGCAGAGGGCACTGTTAATAGTGTATCAGGATTTAAAATCCACATTGTTCTCATCGCTCTGTTTAGTTTGATTATATTCTGTTCCAGTCTGTCTACTTATACTAGATTTGAGGGCACAGACAGCTCTTCCAAAAATAACAGTATGTACTATGGCAACCATCCTTAATTTCCTATTAACTTAATCTGAAGCCCTGTATTACCTACACTATCTTATTTAAATCTAGTTTGTTACATCACTGTGTTAACTGATTTTATTCAAATCTGTTATATTTGGTAGTTTCAAGTCTGAGAGTATAGGCAACCACTCTGAAGATAACAAGATACACTAGGATACCCACTCTGGTTTGACTATTACTTGCTTTTGAAGTCCTATAATGTCTCCAATGCTTTTTTAAATTAATATTGTTATGTACTGCTATATTCAATTATACCATGTCTGATGATATAGACAATTCTATAGAAGATAACAAGAGACATCATAGTAACCATTGTAGATCACCTCATATTGTGTTTTTAATCTTGTTCTATGTCCAGCCTTTTGTTTTGAATGACCCCGTTTTTGTTTTCTTTCTCATTTGGTTTTATTCTTTTCAAAATAAAAAATAAAATAAAAGGTACAGACAACCAGATTTCTTGCTCAGGATAAAGATGACCTTTCTAATCCTCAGGACTGTCATGAAGATGACATAGACTCCTGCAGAGTCTGCAGGTCATTTGAAAACAGTGGAAAATCATTCATTCCTTCATCCAAAGACTACTGAGAACGTGCCATGTGGCAGGCACTGTTCTGGGATCTGCAGCTGTGCCAATAAACAGAAAAATATTCCCAGCCTCACAAAGCCTGCATTCTACTAGAAAGGCCCAGATCACTAGTGATAAAATAAGAACGAAATAAATCACAGTATGTTAGAGTGGAGTTGGGTTGTTAGTCTATAAGTCAGTGTGTTTGCACCCTGAAATGCTGTAACACAGAGGCATTCGGGATTGTACACCCGAGAGACCGCGGAAGTAATACAGCTGTTATGGCTTGTGTCTAGATGTCCCCCGAAGCCTCACGCAGCCCCAGGTGGGGCTTTCAGAAGGTGACTAGATCCTGGGTGTGTGATTCTGGATTAGTCCACTCGTTGGTTTAGGTTGTGGACAATGGATTTACCTAAGAGATAGACAAGAACCATGCTGGGTGTGGGTGGCACCAACCACCAGGCTCATAGAAGGGAGGCTCACTGCATCCTGTCTGCCACTCACTGGACCGTTTGTCTTCTGTGCAGCCCTGCCTTGGAGCCAGCCATGATGGACTGAAACCTCTACAAACTGAGCTAAAATAAACCTTTCTTCCTTTAACTTGTGGTTGTTGGGTACTTTGTTCCAGTAACAAGAACATAACTAAGACAAGGACACTTGATGGGCTCCCACACCCAAACACCAGAGGGAAGAGGTAGTTTCAGTCTGAGTCTGATACCTGAAAAATCCATTCTGTTCATCTTCATTAGCAGTTTAAAAGTGTGAAATTACCATTAGGAGCCTTGAGAGTCAGGATCAGTATTCTAGGGGCTCTATTAATTAATTTATTTTGCATGATGCCAGATTGAACCCAGCTGTCACACTGAGCTACTTCCCCAGCCCCTTTAAAAATTTTTTAATTTTGTTCGATTTGGAAAAAGAAATTATAATTCTGAGACTGGGTCTCACTAAGTCACTAAGTTGCCCAGATAAGACATGAACCTTGATTCTCCTGCCTCAGCCTCCCAGAGTTCTGGGAGTACAGGCTTGCACTACCAAGCCCAGTTTTATTTTTTTGAATTCTTTTGCGATAGAAAGTAACTACGAAAGGAAATCTGCAGCATGCCAACTTTTAAACTTTTAATTTGCAAGTTATTCTCTTTTAGACCCTGTTAGAATGTCATGTTGTCTTGCGTCAAGCACCTCCCAGAGGAAGGGGAGGCTTTAACACAGAGCGGCTTTCACATCTTGCCCAACATTACTGAAGATGCCTGGAGGCAGAACCCTGGCTGCCCCAGCCCAGCCATGCCTGCACCGTGTCACTGATGGCTACTTACAGCCGGCACGTTTTTGATGATGCTTGGGAACAGTGGTGCTTTCTGTTGACCCTGTTGCTTTGGGGGTGGCGGGGTTCCCACGTTCTGCAGAAGCTGAATGGACTGCAGAGGCTGGTGGCTGTGCTTTGGCTGGGGCGGTCCGACAGGCTGGTCGCTTACATCCGGCAGAGTCTTAGGTTCCATTTCAGCTGACGTAGGCTTTGAGTCCACCGGCTGCAGCTGCTTATTTGAAGACTGTTTGGATTCCAGATGGTTCAAGGAAGGGCCTAACACTTGGCCAACTTGGAAATAGGGGTGTTTCAGTGCCTGTAAGAGCACGGATATGTCACATTACATTAACATATGGCCAGCCCAAATGGTCCCAGTTTAAGTCATGCGTACCCTTGGGATGTACTGCCTGCCATGAACAATGTAACAGTGGTTTTATTTGTTGATTTTTTTTTTTTTTTTTGTCTTTTTCGTTTTTATCGGTACCGGGGATTGAACTCATGACTGCCTGCTTGCAAGGCAGGCGCTTATGCTGCTGAGCTAAATCCCCAGCCCCTGTTGATTTTTTTTTTTTTTTTTTGAGACAGGGTCTTGCTATACAGTTCAAGCTGGCCTTGAACTCACTGGGTAGCCTACACTGGCTTCAAACTTGCTGCAGTCCTCCTGCCTCAGTCTCCTGGGCGCCAGGATTACAGGCTTACACCCTAAACCCACTTGATTTTTCTTTCCTTTTTTTCCTTTTGGTGCTTGTTACTGAAACCAAGGCCTCTCACACATGCTAATCATGTAGTCTACTACAGGATTAGATTTGCCACCCTTTCGAGGCCAGCTTCCTCTTACACTAATCTCTGCAGCTCATAGGGTGGAGCTCTCTGCCATTTCCTAGGCCACTATGTCCACCCTGTTCCTTTCTGTGACTCCTCAGCTCATTCTCATACCTGCCCGCCCCCTTCCTGAATTACTTATTCTTGTTCCAACGGGCCATGACTATTGTTTCCCATTTGTTCTTTCTGATGGCCTTAGAAGATATTTTCTTAAGGTAAATTTAAAAAACAAGGCGAAATAAGAGTTTGGTAGTTTTCGCTTAGTAGTTATATTTAAATGATGAGAATGTAATAACATTGGTTAATTTTTCAAATGTAAGCCTCTGAGGTACAAAGAAGGCGTGGCATAGGTCAGTCAGGAAAGAACAAGGGGCAGGCATGCAGTGCTGCCCTCTAGAGGAGCCAGAGGCGACCTGTGTCGCTCCTGTCCTAGGCAGGAAGATCCCCAGCGGTGTACAGCAAACAAGAATTCCACCTGCCAAAGGGCAGCGCGGAACCGATGGGAGAGACTGATTTCTGCTACCCAGGCCAAGTGTCTTCCTAACTAGTTTGTCCCATCCTGAATTAAAATTTGATTCTGTCTAAGCCCAGTAAATTTCCTCACTGGAAGCCAAAAAAGAAAAGAAAACCAGGAAACAACATAGCAGCTATCACCGCATTTCTCCCCAGGACCTCGCGTGCCTAGAGGACCTCGCGTGCCTAGAAGCAGATTGATTACATTGCCTGCAAGTCTTGTTTTCTTGGTAAAACCCTGGCTGCGAAAAGATCTGCCTTTGTAACGAGTACGCCCTGCTATTTATCGTAAAACCCCAGCACTGTAAGGGGTTGTTGCAGGGGGCTTGCGCACCTGGCTTGCGGTTGGACGTTTCTTTGGGTCCCAGTTCAGCATCTCGGTCATCAGGTGAATGGCTTCACTGCTGGCGTTGGGAATGAGAGTTTTTAAGTTGATGGGAACACACTGGGGAAATCGGAAATTCATGGAGGAGGCAAGCTGGTATCCTTCTGGCCAGTCGCTCTGTTTAAGCGATATTCCAAGTGCAGGCGGGGAGAGCACAAATAAGATTGTTTTTAGAAATCAATTTTAAGACACAGCAATAATATAAAAATCATTCAGGTGGTGACATTTTTAATCTTTTTCTTTTTGGTCTTTTTGAGATGGGATCTCGCTATGCGGTTCAGGCTGGCCTTGGGCGCACTTGGTAGCTCAGGCTGGTCTCGAATTTGCAACAATCCTCCTGCCTCAGCCTCCCGAGTGCCAGGGTTACAGGTGTGCACCACCATGCCTGGCTCAGAAAATTTTAATTTGTATGAGTAAGTGTAAAAATAAAATACCAGACCTTCTAGATGATTCAGTCTTATAATAAACAACATAGCAAAAGAACATTAAATGGGGAGTTAGGAAAAAACACACCTGGGAGATTGTAATAATTACATTAAAGCTTTCGTGTCTACATTTTGGATGAGAAGGCACACATGGCCTTAATCAGGACGCAACTATACTTAATTAACACTTTTTCAGTACAGCTTATAAGGTACGCTCTACTGAAAACTAACATGAGCTGAAAAGTCCTGCAGTCAGAGTTTAGGAAACCAAGTGTGTATGGCAGAGGAATATAAATCTGGCCAAGAAAGAGTTATAAGGAAACAGGGCCCAGAGCCCCAGGGGTTAATAAGCCCATGAGGATTCACGAGCCAGCAGGGAAGCATTAGAGCAGAGCTGTGTATGTGGGTATCAGCGGGTCACCGAGCCAATGTCACCCAGTAAATAGATTAAAAATGTCCTTGAAGGTTTTTTGTTTTGTTTTTTGTTTTCTTGTCTTTTTCAGGTAGGGTCTCACTATGCAGTTCAGAGTGTCCTCCAACTGATTCTCCTGCCTCAGCCTCCCAAGTGCTGTGACTACAGGCATGCGTCACCACACCTGGCTCCTGTAAGTTTTTAAGGACAGGCAGACACTGCTGTCTGTCGGTCTCAGGGGATTCTGGCTCCTTGTTGTTTTTATCTCACCCCAACCAAAAAATAAAAAGTGTAAGAAAACCATTAAAGTATAAAACTATCTGAAAATGAAAACTCAAATACATAGTAAACATTTTTTTAGGCAAAACAAATCATCAAAAGATACAATTAAAAGAAAAACAGCAGGTTGGAAATAATCAAAAGTCATCACGGTTTAAGGGCCAAGAGTACTCACTTTTTTGGGAGTCCCTAACACTTGGCAGATTTTAAAGATTTCATCAACCTCACTTGTCCCCGGGAAGAGCGGTCTCAACGTGTACAGCTCTGCCATGATGCTTCCCACGGCCCACACGTCGATGGGAGAACTGTACACTGACGATCTCAGCAGAACCTCAGGAGCTCGGTACCTAAACAAGCAGTAAACAGAACAGGGCTGTGGTGAGTGAAACCTCACAGGCGGGTGGGTCACGGCTGAAAACGCTGTTAGGAGCTGGGGCCTGGCTGGAGGTGGTTCCCAGAAGCGTGACCTGGAGGGCCGCGTTCTTTTCTCTGGCTCCTCCCTTCCCTCTCTGCGTCCTGGCTGCCATGAGGCGAGCACCTGTCCTCCTCCCTCCCTCCTACTGCACTGCCAGCACGGACTAGCACCATGAGCTGAATTAAACCTCTCTCCCTTTAAATTGTGGGTATGGAGTATTTTGCTCCAGCAATGGGAAAGCAGCTAAGACAAATCTTCTAAAGAATCTTTTCTGCAAGAGGAGATCCTCCAAAGCTAAATATGCACTAAAAAATCACTATATTATTTGATATAAAGCTACTGTATTATTTGAGCTCCTAACAATTTGTTCGGGAGGATAAATGCCATTGTCTTCCTTTATTCAAGCTTTGTTTTCAAGAACTGCCACGTGCTAGAAGCGTCAAAGACTCTGAAATTTGGTCCTCTGTTTATTAAAGATTCTGAATTAGGACTTCCAAATGAAAAAAATGAAACCAAAATTTGAAGGACTTGTTTACAAGGAAGTGAGTGTCACTCACATCCCCTAAATTGGTTTACCAGGTAATTCTTTAAGGGCGATGACAGGTGGCAAAAGTGTGACCACCCACAGCCATGCTCAAGTTTTGGGCTTATTTTTTGTAGTTAGTACCAGCTTTGTGACAAAAATTGACATTTTGGTCACTTTACTTCTGCAAGTAAACCGTCTGCATTTTGACTGGTAGAATGTGTGGGTGCAAATCCACAACAGATGCACATCCTGACTGATCGAGGTCTCTTTCTGCTTTCTGGGGGCCCTACTTTGGCAACAATACTGTGTCTGCGTGGAATTTGTTGGCTCCATCACTGCAAAACAGGAATTTTCTCTTCCGTGTTGGACCTAACTGAAGTCACAGCAGCACTTGCAGTAATATCAGATGTTTCAGCTCTCACAGAACGAACAACCCGAAGTTTCACCTGGATTCAATGAACTTTAAGTCATTTTTAGGAACAAGAAAACTGATTTTCCCTCTGCAGCATTTGAAGAGATTTTTTAAAGCCGGCATCATGCAGCTGTGAGGTGCTTTCCCCCGGGAAGCAGCTTGTACTCTGACAGCCATTTAGTACCGTTAGTAAGTTGCCTAACAAAACTTGAAGTGAAATGTAAGTGAAATTGACTTAAAAAGAAGCCTCACTGACCTAACCCAGGGCACCTCCTGGAATCCTGTGAGGTTCACCGCAGGTCGCCTGTGGCTGTCTCTGAACAGAAGATAGCGACTAACTTTTCCAGTGGGTTCTGGTCTTCACCAAGCGATGACCGACCATGGCCCTGGTGATGAGTGACAAATTCCAGCACATTTTGTGTCAGTTGTCAGCATTTCTCTCCTCTCTCTCTTGTTCCTTTTCTTTAGCATTTCTCTTAAGGAATAGACAACACCTATTTTTTTTTCCAGTAAATATGCACTGTTGTGTCTTGGAGTTCCCTGTTGATGAAAGATTTCACTGCAAACTAATTCCTTAAGCGAACTTTCCCAAATGTGTTCCATCAAGCTGTAGTAACAAAGCGCTCAACCTGGATGGCTGAAAGCATCAGGAGTTTGTTCTGTCAACAGCTCAGGAGGTGGGACTCTGAGACCAGGATGCTGGTGCGGCTCTGATTCATCCCTGGAGCGTCCAGGGGAAAATCTATTCCAGGCTGTTCCAGCTGCTGGTGTTGCCAGCAGGCTTGGACACTGCCTGGCTTGTGGACCTGGCGCCTTGACCTCCATTCTGCCAGCATGGTGCTGTCACCCTGGGTGTCCTCACACAGCGTCCTGTGTCCCTGACGTCTCTGTGACCTGCTAAGGAGGACGCAGGTCTTACAGGATTAAGGGCCCCCACCCCCACCCCAGTGTGGCTCAGCTTAACTCCTTTACATCTGCAAAGGGCCTGTCTACCACTGAAAGCCACACTCACAGATCTCGGGGCTTTAACATTAGAGGACACAATTCACCTTGTACGACCAAATGGTGACATAGTTATAGATTTATAAAATGTAATAATCACTGGAAAGAATAGTCAGACTACAATATGCCCTACACTGCTGAGTGTTACTTCCCACACCTCTTGTGCACCCCAAGTCCTACCGCTGGACATCTCAAAGGCTATGGCCGAGGCCATGGCCCAGCGGCTGCTGTGCCATCCTGTGGCTGGCCAATGCTTCTCCAGTGACAGCCACACTGACGATCACTCCCTGTCTGAAATATCTTGTTATGATACCTCATGAAAGGAAACAAGCTCTGAGAAATCATGGCCCAAACAACTTGGTTTACTGTCCGTGGGTCTCTGACATCACCCGATCAGACCATGGCGGAAGCAGGAGACATGCAGGAGGCTCCCTCTGACCCAGCCTGGAGTATTTCTGAGAAACTGTTGACAGTGGCACTGGGGGAAACTGTCCCGGCAAACGGCCACACAGCCGCTCTCCCCAGGGTCAGTCCTCAGATCTCTCGCTCCCCTCGGCTCTCATCCAATCCTGGGGTTTCTTTCACTGACCACCCTGGTGAAGTGTGTGTTTCCAGCCCGGTCCCTTCTCCACACTCGGTGACCGCCACAATCAGGCAGGAGACTGGTAGGGCTCTTGCCTAGCATGCACGAGGCCCTGGGTGTGATCCCCAGCATCAATCTATGTAAGCAAACAGAGCAATAAAAAACAGCCAACCTCCTCCTCCCTCCCCATCTCCCAGCTCCAGGTCCTCTGCACACTTTCCTCCAATGTATGTGTGTGTCTATTCTTATTCTTACTGGAGCACAATAAAAGGAAACGCACTTACTGTCACAGGGGCGGGCACACACAGCCCACACTCATGGACCCAGCATCCGGGTCATTCTCCCAGGCCCCCACACAGCAGGTGCTGTGACCCGCCCTCCGGGGAGCCACTGTCAGATTTTACACGGCATTCGTTAGATTCCACTATCTTTGCACTTTGGAGAAATGGAATCACACTTTTTCTATTTGGCTTTTTGATAGAGATTCCCTTTGGGAGGTTCAGACACAGTGCTGTGCATAGCCACCGACTGTCCATCCCCATGGCCGGGTCTGCAGCTGGGACTACTGCATGCCTTTCAGTGAACACGTGTATGCCTTTCTGTTGGTGACTCAGGATACTTTTAGCTTATTCGTGTACTGGCTGTCATTTAAGCAGCACAAGGAAGAGGGTTTTATTTTCTCTCATTTATGGCTGGGTTCCCAGTGTCTAAAATAATGTTTCGCATGTAGTAGGTGTTCCGTGTTGTTTGTTGAATGAATGAATGAATGAATGAATGAAATCTTTTTTTTGGGGGGGGGGGTATTGGAATCAAACTCAGGACCTCATGCTTGCCAGGCAGGTGCCGTGCCACTCAGCTAAATCCTTGGTCCCTGAAATCCTTCTCCTGCTTTTATTTCATTATAGGAATAGTTATAAACCAACTCTTCTCTTTCTGTAAGGAATATAAAATTCACTTCTATATTGTGTTTTAAATACCAAACATGGACCGTCCACAATACAGGTAACAATTCATCATGGGAAATGCCAATATAAATTTAGGCCTCTGGAGCCTTCTCTAAAGCTACTTACCATCTGGTAGACACATAATCAGTGTACGGTGGCTGTGACCTTAATTCTCTTGCAAGTCCAAAATCTGCGATTTTCACAAGGTCTGGCCCCATACAAAGCAAGTTTTCTGGTTTCATGTCCCTGTGAAAAAAGCCTTAGCAAGACAGAAGGGATAATAAATCATCATGATTTAACACAAACCCAATTTATCACCTAAGAAGTGATGAGATATGAACAGCCTGCTTTCAAATGACTGGGCAAGAAAGTTCACTAAGTATGTAAGATAACTACCTGGTCAACTTTATTTTTACTTGTGACTCCGGCAGGTTTGGGTGCAAGGAAAAGTACATTAGGGTCATCTCCATTAATGTACGACCTTTAAGGGGGCTGGAGCCACTGTTACCACCATCCTGTAACAGCTGGGGAGGCTGAGAGGCCCAGAGGAGTAGCCTGAGACTGTTGGCCATTATTTAATTGTACCCACTTGATTGGCAGCCACCCAAGAGACTGGGGGAGCGCACTTCTAGGTGTACCCGGGTAGGCTGTGGATGTGTGGCCTTCAGCCCTATGTCTGGTCTCTCGCCCTTTCCTCTCTGGCACCCTTCACCTGTTCTCCTCAGCCACTGTGGCCTAAGCAGCTTGCTCCGCCATGTCTGTCCGCCATGATGTTCCTGCCTTGGAGCCCCCTGACCATGTTTGGATTCCCTAAAACTGTGAACTAAATTAGTTCTCTCTTTCTTCAAGGTGTAGGTGTTGTGTATTGTGTCCCAGGGAGGGAAAAGCTGACTTATCTCCACCCTAATTAATGTGTGGAAAGTGCTTCCTAGTCAGGCTTACTCTCGGGAGCCATTCTTACTAGGAGTCTGCCACCGTGCAGTTTAATGCAAGATCCCTTGAGTGAAAAGAACGCTGGACAAAAAGGGAAATGTACATATTATAACTGACTTCCTCATTTAAAATCATTTTAACAGCTCAGTTCTTCCTGGTAGCTAAGTCCTTCAGGTAGTTAAGTCTTTGAAACCCTCAATAGTTATAATGCTTATAGTACCCATTCAATATATAAACCGCATGGTTAGATATACGGGCTAATACATGACCCAGAAGAAAATGAAACAGAAAACCTAGGAGAAAGAAAAAAAGGAAAGCCCTTGTAGGATGGGTGGTTGCTAACTTAGCTACAGACTAATGATCAAGCTGCTAAAAAATCCTGCTATAGACGAAGACAGTTATACGTCATAGACATTCTACTGTAAAATAGTATTATACAGTTTTAGACTTTATTTTATTGGTACCGGGGATCAAACTCACAACCACTCACTTGTAAGGCAGGTGCTTATGCCGCTGAGCTAAATCCCCAGCCCCGGGTTTTAGATTTTAAAAAAGCCAATTTAAGTAGACACATACTACAAACCTGTAGTTCTTTAACATAAAGTTATTTAACAGTTGATAAACAATTCATTTGCTTGATCTTGACACTATTCTATAGAGGCAGTGACATAAGGCTTAAAAGAAACCTACCATGCTTATGGATAAATGCCAGCCCTTGCAATATCTGATACATAATGTTTCTGATGACTGACTCTGGGAACAGTTTGTTTCTGGAAGAAATGAATCAACAGTCATGAAATCCTGTCATCCAGCCAGCACAAAGAAGATGGATATTCCCACTCCACTGACGTTGGCACTTCTGTTGGCTTCATGATACTGACAAAAACTATAATTTATAGATTTTTAGTGTTAAGGATTATACACTGCTATTATTAATTATTATTATTATTTTGGTTTTTCTAAGACAGGGTCTCACTATGTAATTCAAGCTGACCTTGAACTCACCATGTAGCCCAGGCTGGCTTTGAACGCAGGAGGATCCTCTTGCCTCAGCCTTCCGAGTATTGGGATTATATACAGGCAAGCACCACCACACCCAGATAAACAGCATCAGTGTCAGATGTGAAAACAGAAGCTTTTGTTTCAATGTATCTTAGAAACTCATATCCAACAGCTAAATCCTAAACTGGCCCAAGAGGAGCAGGGTGAGCTGAAAATGGAATCACTACCAGGAGGAGGCGGGGCAAAGCTGTGTTGTGTGGGCTCGAAGAGTTTTGGTGCATGTGGGCTTCTGTTTTATGCTTCACCATGGTGCAGTCCATGGAATACAGTGAGTCACAAATGAGCGCCGTTCACGTTCTTAATTATTTCAGAATTGATTTTAACAGGCATAAATATATAAAAATCATACATTTTAATGGGTACCCTGTGATTTAGGGGGCAGTGCTAGGAGGACTAAATTCAGGTGTGGAGGGTGCTAGACAAGGGTTTGACCACTGAGCTGCATCCGTAGCCCGGGGATGTTTTAATTCGAGTGTAGACTGTAAAGTTTCAGTGGCCTAAACACAGCTCTCTTCAGACAGTTATCATTTCAGTCTGATGAAAGCATGCAGAATCCTCTAGTCTTCTGAAATCACAGCACATCCTTGTTGGCAGACACCACAGGATGGCGATCAGCACTTCTTATTCAGTCTAAGTTCCCGCTGATCAACCTCTCTTCTTCCTCTCTCGGTTAATTTTAAACAACGTATTTCATTTCAGCCTAACATTTACCAAATAGTATTTCAACATGCAATCAGTATATGGGGGAATTTTCTTTTTTTATACCAAGTTTTGAAAACTTGGTATATAACTGATTTCACATGTACAGCAGCATTCAGTTTAGGCATTTCGGGGACTTGGCAGGCACGGGGGGAGTGGCTGCTGTCAAAGGCAAGGTGGTTTTACACGGAGCACATAAAGTCTCCAGGAGATCCGAACAGGGACGAAAGCAGAGCTGCAAAACACTCGTCTCTGTCAGGCCGCTGGTCACAGTAACTGATGACGCATCTTTGAATTTTAGAGATTTGATCCGCAGATTTAAGCATTCAGGCGAGGGTTTCTTTCACCCGTTCTTTCATGAATGTGTCACAAGGTGATCAGAGGACAGAGATGATAATGTACTCTATTTTGCCTAAGACCAGCTTTACTACTACTGGATTATAGACAGACCTTTGTTTTATTTTAAAAAGTAAAATGGTAGATATGTTTACCTAAAATATTTGTGTCGGCCTTTAAGGAATTATAAGGAAAGTAGTGGCAATGTTATACCTGGGTTTTTCAGTGTTAGATGCTACCATTTAACAAAAATAACAGAACTAATAAAGTCTACCTCTTAAAAGTGATAAAACTATACATCAAATATGATATATTGAAGGGTGCAAGGAACTCATAGAAGCAATATTAGGGGGAAAATATAGTTTTCCTGAGACATACCTGTCTTTCATTAGCTGATAGAGATTTTCTTTCATATACTCAAATATAAAATAAAGATGGTTATTTTCTCTGATAACTTCTTTCAGTTTAATCACGTTGACATGGTTAAGCTTCTTCAGAGACTACAAAATAGCAAAGTGTTAAAATTCTTAAAGCATTTAGAGAAGTTGGCCAAATCATCAAAGCTAGGCATTTAACACTGAAAAACCCAGGTATAACATTGCCACTACTTTCCTTATAATTCCTTAACTTTCAATTTTTTACATTAATGAGTCACATTTTAACAGCTATATAATTTAGAAGCATCTTAGAACACCTATTTACAACAAGTAGTAAATGCTTTACGTAATGAATGTTAAGTATAAACACAAACCCGGCCAGCAGCAGCTAACTAACATTTTAACCTGCCACTTTTATCTCTCAGCCTGTAAAACTGTTCTAATTTTTTTTCTAATTTAACTATGTGAAATTCCATGCAAATGTCTCCAAAAATATATTCAAGTCATACAGCATAAAATATAAGGAAATGGGATAGTCATTTAAAAAGTGGCTTTTCCTTTGATCATATTAGCGTAAAATGCTATTTTAACGCAAAGGTGAAATTCAGATGTGAAGGCACAATTGTTTTTAATTATTGTTAATTCCACTAACCCAGAGCAAGAAGAAATAAGAAATTAGGAAGATAAAGGAAAAACATAAGCACAATTACTGATGGAATGCTTCCCCGGGAGGAGAATGGGGTCCTTGACTCTTCTCCTCTCTAGGACTTACCTTAACTTCTCTCAGGTTCATGCATTCATCCCAAGAGTAGAACTTCCTCTTCATTCTGAAATAAATCATACATAAGGAAGCGTTTAGCACATGGGGCCGAGGACTCCAGCACACAAAGGACAGCACTGGCTACACTGTACTGTTCACTTTGTCATTGCCGAGGCTTAGGGACATTATTTGCTCCCTTTAGGCAAATTATGGTTCTTCTCTTTCTTGCGCCTTGACGTGAAATCCCCTCTGCCTACATCTTCCTTTCTGGGGGAGGCCGTATCATTCTAATCAATTTAATCATGCTGCTTTAAGTGGGCCCCTTCCACGTTCTCTCTCCTTCTGGAACATATAGAGCACACAGGAAACACTACAGTTTGGAGGGGCGTGGGGGAGAATCACAAATTTTGATAGCAAATTTAGTCAACGATTTCCTTGATCTCACACCTTATATATCATTACTTCAGCTTCATTCAGGAGGAGAGCGCGTAACGTTAAATGATTTGCCAACAAAATACCGGAGGTGACCACGCTTTAGAAATATCCACCCTCTCCTCTCCCTTCCCCCTTCCCTCCCAGTATCCCTTCCTTGTTTAGGATGCTGGGACTGAACCCTCAGCCCTTCTTGAATTCTGTTGTCTACTTCTCTCCCACCTCAGTGTTGGTTACCATTAAAGATACACACACCAGAAGGGTATTTAGGGTAATAAAGCAATCCCCTCCCCACACCACAGACAGGGGTCATGTTTTTACATGCAGGGATTTTCAGTCACTCTACGAAATAGGAGACAAGCAAAACACAACAGGATTCATGGGCTAAAAAGGTTCTTCAGGTATGGGATTACAAGGCTGGATTATGAAGAATAAAAGCCAAATATATTCTACTGCTTTCTTGTCGTACTATAATTTCCTACTGAGATGTCCCAGCAGATTCTCAGGAAGCCTAGTGACTTGATTAACTGCAGCGATGCTGCTAACCCAGAGCCTCCCAGGTAACACACGGAAGGGAGGAATTACGCACCCAACGCACAGCATGAAGGTTTAGGTGGGCGGGGGCACTGCATGACCCCCGAAGCAGATCCTTGCTCATGGCTGCATGACATTGGCCAAATTATTCAAGGGCCTCCCTGGGCCTCACAAGCTTTAACCAGAAAGCAGAAACTACTGAGCAAGAGGAGCTATTGTAAACTGCTTAGTTTGGTAATTAGTAAGTACTGGACATTCATTTAAAAAAAAAAAATTATCTACCGTCAACTATCAGACATGAAGGGCATCATTGTTACCACTTCTAAAATATTTCCTCTATAAGCATTCAGGTACCAGAAACTTACAAAGAAACGTGAGGAAACTGGGTTTATCTGACAATGCTTTTCAGTGCTGTGGATTAAAATGTCTTGCTATCATGCAAAAGAGTTCCATTCCCAGTACCAAAAAAGCATACCAATGAATATAAAATAAAAATCAATTCAAATATACCTATAAAAAGTTTAGTAAAATGATCACATCCATCCCAAATTGCACATATAATCTGCTATGATTCATAAAAAGTCATTCAGAATTTTAAAAATCACCAATCTTTTAGAAGCCAAATACAATATATTCAGGTAAGTTTTTGTAATTCAGTAATAACTGAAACTTTGATTCCACTTTTTTGGTTTTTTTTGGTACCAGGGATTGAACTCACAACCTTGTGCTTGCCCAGGCAGGTGCTTATGCTGCTGAGCTAAATCCCCGGCCCTAATTCTACTTTTAAAACCTGTATTCTCTTCATCCATGTTTCCTCATCCATTACTTCTTCTTCCAGAAATGTCTACTCCTCCCTGAGGCAACACATGTATCTATCACCACATAGACGTCGCCTTGCACAATAATTACCCCAAAGACAATCCAGGGTTTTAGAACAGGCAAGACAAAGCATCTCCTTTGGGTCTCCTGCCATCTTTTTTCCATTTATTC
Organism: Cavia porcellus; assembly: GCF_034190915.1. Classification (NCBI taxonomy): domain Eukaryota; kingdom Metazoa; phylum Chordata; class Mammalia; order Rodentia; family Caviidae; genus Cavia; species Cavia porcellus. The sequence goes on from NW_026947496.1 coordinate 15,702,497, forward strand.
ATTCATCCAACATCTGCTAAGTACCAGAAAAAGGGACAGATCAGAAATGGTTACTACGCTATTTCCCATCTAACAGAGGCAACAGACTTCAGTTATTGCAAAAAAAAAAAAAAAAAAGAAGGAGTTAGTTTTAAGGGCTATGAGCAGGGACAGAAGTGGGCTCTTTTAATGGCCTGGCCTTTTGATAAGGTAATACTTCAGTGAGACCACAAACACAGAAAAAGAAGTTTCAGGCAGACAGGAATAGCTGGGAAGCGCTGACTGAGTAGAGGAAATAAAAGGCCATTTCGGGTCAATCCTTGGTTCTTTAACTATTTGCATGGCTCTTCCCCAGTGCTCCCAGTGGGAGAATGACAGCACCAGAACATTCCTGCTCTTCTCCACCTCACCCACCCCCTACTTTCTCTGTGGTAGCTCATTAGGCTTCGTTTCTCTCTCCCAGCCCCAGAAATAAGAGGCTAGCGTGAGACTCCCCATTCACCCAGAGGCATATGCAGCATGCAATAGGTGCCCAATAAGTATCTGTTGAATGACTGGATGAATATTGGTGACAAGTGGGCTGACTGAGGCCACCAGCTCCTCCACACAACTTGTGATCTTCCTGCCTCGACCTCCCAGGATGCTGTGAATCAGTCTCCCTTGGTGAGTTTTAGCTTTCATAATCCATGGCAGGGAAACACGGTACTCTTCCAAGTTACCTGAAGCGAGGCTGGTGGCATAGCTCAGTGGTAGAGTGCTTGCCTGGCACGCATAAGCCCTGGTTCAATCCCCAACACCCTCCCAACACCCCAAAAGACACATAAACTCTAAAGCAAACTAACATCCTCACACCTACTATGTCAGGACTTTATATACATTATTCTATCTAGTGCTCAAAATAACTCAGGGCTATAAAATTCCTTCTATTCCCGCAGCAAAGACTGGCTACTTCCAGACTCTTGACCCGCAATGAACAGCCATTCAAGGGTCATTTGTGCTCGGAAGTCAAAATCAACGTTGAAAACAGAATGGAGAGAAATCTGCATGGAGACGAATGAGGTTTGGTCCAATTAATAATCGCACCGAAGTCCCCCAGTGAATGCTAGAGTGATGATCAGAATCCTCTTTAACCATGAAGCCGGTGCTGCAGATATTCCTCTGTGCTTATAAACACTACATGAGCAACTTTCAGCTCCACAAATATATGGCAAGGTACCAACAGAGACAGACTGTTAGAAAACAAACAAAATGAAAGAGAAGAATCACTGGTATTCCCGAAGAACACCCAGGCAGTAGGACAACCAGGAAAGTAATCACAAAGTAACATCAGGAGCTGGGACTGGTGGCCCACATCTACAATTCCCAGATCTGAGAGGCTGAGGCAGAAGAATCCCAAGTTTGAGGCCAGCATGGGCTATGTAACATTTTCCTCAAAGTAAGAACAGATCTTGCATTAATTTCTGCTCCAAAAGATGCAATACAGCTTATTTTCAGGGGGTGTCTTGTTTTTCACATACAACAATCTATATTTACCCACCTACAACAATCTACATTTGTACATGCACAGAGATCTACAGTCATGTCATCTTCTGGGACATCACCACAGCCCTCCAAACCCTGAATTCCAGTTATGTGAGGTTTTTCTTTTTCTTTGTTCTTTCCTCTTTTTGAGACAAGGTCTCACTACGCAGTTTAAGCTGACTTTGAACTCACTCTGTAGCCCAGGCTGGCTTTGAACTTGCAGCAATCCTCCTGCCTCAGCCTCCCAAGTGCTGGGACTATAGGTGTGCACCACCATATCCAGCAAACTCCAAATTCCAACCTGATCTTTTTGCAACTCTCATTTCCTGTAGAATCTTTGTCTTCAATCTCTCACGTCCTGCAGCAGAGCTCTCTAAATGCCTCTTTGTGCATGCAGCTCGCTCACAGCACACTGGTAGCCCAGCTGTCAGTGATTTTTACCCCAGGAATTCTTCATCCACATCACGGCCTCCTGCAGGCTGGGCTTCAACACGTCTCCACGCTGATTTCCCTCCATTCTGTAATGTCGGCACTGATCTCTACACGCACAGGTCCTTGAGCGGCTGTTCACTGCAGTATCCAGAGTCTGGAGTCAGGCACTCACTGCTGCGGAATCTCTATCCATTCTGTCCTTTTCTCTACAAGCAAGTTCTTCTGTCTCTAGTGCGTTGAGTGCTGGCTGATTCCCAGACACGTGGACCTCTTTGGCCACCTGGCCAAACAGGCAGTGGTCAATCAAGCCACTTCCTCATTCCTGCTTGGTGCCAAGGGCCCTTTTGTTTCCAAGAACAGAAAAGCCTGCAACACATTCAGTCTCGTCCTTTTGTGCCCTTAATGATGATTAAAGGTGGGGCTTTCTTCCCAGCCACAGGAAATACAGACAACACATGCACTTCCGTCCCCGTCGGGGGAACTCAGATCACTGTCGCTGGAGATCCCTGGCTCATGGACACTGCGGCTTCACCCCAGGGAATCAGGCTGGCGAGCTGGTATTTAGGGAAGTCCAGGCCAGCCACAAAGGCCTTGAACGCAGGTGCATATTTAACAACTCCAGTGTCTTCCCGCTTGAACAGTGCAGTTGATCTCAGAGACAGATCAACTGGTACCGCTGGAGGAAGCCGCCCAACCAGTGCCAGGAGGCTCTGAAGTCATCTGGGGAGATTTCTAACTGGGGCACTATGGCCAGGGCGAGCCTTGACCATCAGCCCCGTGAACAGCCAGTGCCTTTGCATCCAGTCTACAATCCACCCGCAGAGGACGTCTTCCAGCCCACACTTGCACTTCTCAGTGGCCCCTTGTCTACCTGCTGACCGAGGTTAGTCCTCTGAGAGCCACTTCCCGGCCATCCATAGATTCAAGCTTATCCATAGATTCAAGCTTATCTCTGCAGAAAGCCCGAAGGCTCCAGCTCTGCCAGTCCTCCAGGACACCCCTCTTTTACTCCAAGGTCTCGGCCCTTTCTTTCTGCACCATCGTGTCTCGTGCCTTCAGGGCTGTGGGTCTGGTGGTCATGTCTGGTTCTGGAGGATTCTGAACAGCTCTGGGTACCCCCGCCACCACTTGTGCTCATCTCCTGAAGCACAGTCACTGTCCCTGCTGCCAAGGTGTCAGGCTCGAGGTCCCAGGCTGGCCGGATGGGCCTACGGCTGGTACTGCCTGTGACTTCCTCCCCCAGCCCGAGTCCCTAGCCAGTTTTGGCTGCATTTCTAGGCACAAAAGCTTTTCTTGTTAAGTAGTCATGGGACACTGAACGTGGAGAGGACCTGGGATAACTGTGCCACTGGGGAGTCCATTCCTGTGTGGTCACCTTGGGGTTCACACGCACAGCCCTAGGAGGCAGAGCCTGCTGCACACCTGGGGTGCGTGGTACCTGCTGTCACATGCGTGGTCTGTCATTGACCAAGACGTTATGGGTGCCAGACCGTGCAGACCTCTCTCCTGTGTTCACAGTCTCACATTCTGCTGGCCCCACCCCATCTACCATCTGCCACTGGCCTGGCCACAGCCTTGTTCCTCCTGGGCCATGCTGGGCCAGCACTCAGCCCCCTCCTCTCTCCTCCCCATCATCGCCTTTCTGAGCCGAGCCGTCTCACCCTCCAGCCATGCCCTTCCCGCCCACCCCAGGTACCACACTCCCTGGTCTTCTGCTTAAGGTTTTGGAATGAAAAGCGTTTAAATAACCCACTTCCTTCCAGGGGACGCGTCTACTCCCACCTGGAAGACCAAGGACACAGAGCTCTTCTCCATCAGCTTGGCAGCATGTGTGACAGTCTCAGCCTCAAACTGGCGGCAATCCTCTTGCCTCAGCCTCCTGAGGCTGGGGTTATAGGGGTGCACCACCACACCGGCTTTCAACATGGAATTCATTTGTAATTTTTTTTTTGAGACAGGGTCTTGCTATGCAGTTCAGACTGGCCTTGAGCTCACTTTGTAGCCCAGGCTGGTCTCAAACTCACAACGATCCTCCTGCCTCAGCCTCTGAGTGCTGGGATTACAGGCATGAGCCACCACGCCTGGCTCATTTGTAATTTTTTGCGGAGGAAACGTGTGGATGTATTTGAAGTGTCACACAATGCGCTCTGACTAGAACACTTACGCCCTAAATGGGCCCTGCGGACGTCGCCATACCACCAGGCATTAAGATGCGAGATGAGTGGATAGCGTGAGATGCTGAGTTGTTCTGGTAACAAACAGGGAGCCACTGAAAATGGAAAGTGAGGCCCCGCACACCTGCGTCATTCTCAGGTTGATTCCTGTTTGACCTTGTAGGTGAGTGACATGCAAGGTGTCAGCCCGGGAATGACCCTCCCTCTCACCGAGCGCCTCGAGGTGTTAACGGTCAGAAGAAGGGACATTTCCACGGTTAGTCCTGCCCGCAGCCTGGCTCCACAGCTCAACCCCCAGATGCCCCTTTCTGTCCGAGGCATCCTGGTCCCTCAGAAACACTTTCTTCCTGGCTGCTCTGCACCGCGCCCTTCAGCCTTTAAGGTCTCCGAGACTCTGTAGCCACGATTCTTTCATCTCCTGCTGGCTCTGGGTCAGCTCTGCTGCTGAAACAGTGCTCTCTTCGGCCGCTGGCTATGTCAGAGTTCAAGGCATCTATGGCAGATGATATCATTTGGATACCAAAAGGGCACTTTCAGCCCCTGACCTCAGAGGCCGAGGCATTTGGAAGCTGCAGAAACCTCATCCACTCACATCCGCCCACAGTGCGGCTTCCCTGCACCAGGCCCCGGCACCTCTGCCATGGAGGACGGTGCCAACCTTCCAAACCGGCCACCTTTGTCCAAGCCTGACCTCCTGCTCAAGGGCTGATTCCAAACTCACACTGCATAGAGCACTTCTGCTTAGGTGGCTTTATCACCTTCCGTCCTGAGATGCACAGACTCTGCCCCTGGCTTCAGGACCTCATACGTTAGCCTTTGACCTGCCAGATCCCTGATCTGCAGGCTCTTCCAGGGCTGAATGCAGCACCTTTGCATGAGCTACGTCCACAGCCCTCTTTTATTTTTTATTTTGAGACAGCGTCTCAGTGAGTTGATAAATTGCCCAAATGGGGCTGGAACTTGGGATCCTCCTGCCTCCTCTTTTTAAAAGCAATCTGTCCCCATTCTTGAAGACTCATGTTCCCCAGTGCGTTTTATTTTGAGACAGGGCTAGGGAATATGCAATGCAAGGGCCCTGAGCTCAAACCACAGGACCAAAAAAAAAAAAAAAAAAAAAAAAGTCAGCTATAACACAGACACAGAGAGCCAACAAGGACACATGGAAAATACCACCTGCAAGCCAAGGTCAGATCAGAAGAAACCAACCCAGCTACTTGAACTCAGGCTTCCAGAGCTGTGAGCAAGAGATTCCTGCTGCTTGACCACCCCATCTGTGGTGCTGCCCTAGAAAACCAACATCACGAGCCTCTGGGAGTGGACCCTCCAGCCCGGGCCCAGCCTTGGATGGCCGGTGACTGCTGGCGTCCAGTGCCACCTCCTGAGAGTGCCCAGGCCAACACTGCCCAGTGAGTCACTTCTCAATTCCTGACTCCCAGGCCCTGTGAATTACTAAATGCTTGTTATTTTAAATTGCTAAATTCTGAGGGCTGTTTTGTTACATAGCAACAAATGAGCACAATAGGTTAGAAAGCAACAATTAGCTAACAAGAAAGGAAAGACCAAGAAATACTATGTGCCATTGAGAACTCCATTCTGATGTGATAAATACAATCTTATTTTGGAAGCTTTATTTATTTTCACTATAGTGAGCGCTGAATGCAGGGGCTCCCTGCTGGGCTACATTCCCAGCCATTTTTCACTTTTTGTTTTGAGACAGGGTCTCAGTAAGTTTAGATTTTCCAGCCTGGGCTCAAACTTGGTACCTTCCTGCCTCAGCCTCCCAGAGTGCTAGGATTGTAGGAGTGCACTGCCACACTAGATTCGAGGCCTGCAATTTGAAAGAAATGATAAACTACTCTGTACTCAACTTGCAATTTGCAAAACATTCATGACCTACAGTTTCAGTCTAAATGCATTAAGTATAAAAAGTATAAAAAGAGGTGCTCTTAAAATTTTGGGTTTATTAATGTATCTGGACAAAGCCAAAAAATTAAGAAACAGACATAAAGGTGAGAAGAATATTCCTGCTTGGTACTTTCCTTCCTCCTGTTTGTCAGACTAGCATGGATTATGCACCAGACTCCTCTCTGTGTGCGGGTATATTCTAAGTGTGCGAGGGACACGCTGCGGGGACACCCACGCCAGGGTGGCACGGACTCTCCGCGGTGACGCTCACGCACCTCTTGATGGCCACCAGCTCCCCGGACTCGTTACTCTTGCCCATCAGCACGCTCCCATAGGTGCCATCCCCCAGCTGCCGCATGGTTGTGTAGCGGTTCATCTCGGAAAGCCAGGCAGTGTCACGGGCTGTGGCCGGAATGCCTTCCTCGCGGAGCCGAAACGCAAACACTTCTTTTTCTCTTGCTCTTGTCCTCGCTGTGCTGTGGCTATGCCGGTGACAGGTCTGTCATCATCAAGTAGGGGCTCATGGCATTCAGCAGCCAGAAGTCTGGCAACGAAACACCATTTCCATCCTTACGAACACGCTGTGAGAAGGAAACCACAAACCATGAGCTTTCACGAAGGACTCTCTGAAAAACATTCCCCGGCAAACCAACAGCACAGAGAAAAATGAGATGTAGTATAAATATTCCCGTTCGCCCCTCCTCTAAGCCATGTGGACTGAAGTCACCTGTCACATACTGACGATATTAATGCAATGACGGTTTCACTACTTATCCCATGATTGTCCAATATGACTGATTTGTAGGATCTTTTGGGGGGAGGGGCACAACCTACATTATTCCAAATAAGATCTTGGAAAAATCTGGCAGTTAAACTATCAGATTCTTTAGCTGGGCTTGCTGGTGTACACCTGTCATCCCAGAACTCTGGGAGACTGAGGCAGGAAGATCGTAAGTTTGAGCCCAGCATGGGCAACTTATGAGACCCTGTCTCAAAAACTTAAAAAAACATTTCTTAAAAAGGGCTGGGATGTAGCTCAGTGTGCAGGTCTTAGGTCCAGTCCCCAGTCCCCCATCTCAGACAACTGTATCTATTCCTTAAACAATTTTTCATCACATTTAGCTGAGAGTATTAAATTTAAAAAGGCCAAGTAGTATATAACTATACCAATTAAGTACGGTACATAAGGTAAACTTGTTTTATATGAAGAGAACAGCATTACCAAACAATTTCATACTCTGTTTAAATAACATGCTATTGTATTTGACATTAAACTAAGAAAAAACAACTACTGGTTAGAAGTTAGTATCATACTTGACTATGAATACACAGAAATGAAAAATTTAAAACTGTTGCCACAGATATGTACATATATTTATACCTAGGCCTAATGGAGCATATACAGGGTTACTTTTGAAGGAGTTCAAGAGACAAATTTGAACAATTTGGAAAGGCTGCGTCTCACTGAATCATTCGGTCCAGATTAGGAAAACGAAGCCTAAGGTCTGAATCTTGGTGCAACTTCAAACTCTGCATCACGGGCAAAGCTTTCCATTGTACCTCAAAGTCCATAACGTAAAATGCAGGCAGTGCAGCTCTAAAACCCCAGAAGGCTATGAATATGTCTTCTAGTCAGTGAACCTGTCTCTCTTATTCAGAGCAATTTTGCAATTACTACATTAAGGAAGACAACAAGGGACACAGAAATATACTGTCTTATACTAGAAAGCGAAGCAAAATCACCAGTTACAATGAAATGAAAGTTTAGTAAAACTGCTCTTTTCTTACCAATTCTGAGCTACCCTCAGCCCCAGTGACACACGTATGGGCGGCAGGCACTAAGATGTCAGGGCCAGGTAAATGGCATCGTGACAGGTCCTGCATCTGGCTGGTGGCGGGTCCACTTGGCCATGGATGGGGCTACCCCTTGGGCTCTTTCTTGAGAAGCCATTACACAGCGGACCAAAAGGGAAACCTCAGCGGAAATTCCTGGTGACTTCTGAGCTCAATAAAACCCCAAGAAGCTTATAGGAAGGGAGCCCAAGTATATGCAATGGCGTAGTCTTCCAAGTATTCTGAATCCAAGTCACAGAAACAAAGCTTCTAAGATCCCTGTAAATCATTAAGCTCAAACTCTTTTTTTTTTTTTTTTTTTTTTTTTTTTGTCTTTTCCTTTTTATTGGTACCGGGGATCGAACTCACAACTGCCTGCTTGCAAAGCAGGCACTTTTGCCGCTGAGCTAAATCCCCAGCCCCCAGCTCAAACTCTTTTGATGGCAAATATTTTCCTCTAAATTCTGGCTCACTTTCATTAAAACTGATGAAAATGTGCTTTTAAACAAATAAGGGAACAAATGTAGGGTAGTGCCTGTCTTCAGTTATTTTGCCATTGAGGTGATGTGGGTGGGACACCTGGTAGAGAGGAGGTGTTCACACGGCTCACCCCCTGCTTGCCCATGTGACTTGCTCTGGCCAATGAAACGTGAGCAGATCCCCAGCTAAGCAGACCCTTAAAGAGGTATCCCCAGATTGGCGCTGGCTCCTCTTCCTGCAGCCAGGAGCCTGGCATGTCCCAGAGCAGGCTGTCTTCAGCCTGGGTCCCGGGGATGAAGACATTATGGAGAACAGACATGGCACCGCCACCAACCGCAGCGGAAAGGGCACGGGAGTGAGAAATAAAGCTTTGTGCTAGCCTCATTTCCTATCAGAGCAGTAGTGATTCATAAACATACGGGTCACAGTTGCCCTTTAACTGTAAAAGGATGGTAACATTAATACATGAGCTACTATACCGCTGGCTGTGGGCACGTTCCTTCACAGAGGCCCACATAACTGATTTCCCTCATGATGACAGAGGATACATGCGTGAGAGAGGACAGCGCAGCAATCGTGTAAGAACTTTAAAACGGTGGTGAGTACCTATTATCCTTTACACAGTAGATGAGAAATCCTTTAGGCTCCCTGTAGTTCTGATTTTTCAGTCACCCCATTACATAGTAGGTGATCGTTCTCTGGAATACTCTCTTGTAAATCAGTCAGCAGCTCTGAATTGCAGAGGGCGGTTAATGCTAACTGGCTTGTCCAAAGCCACAGCAGAGGTAGATACAAGAGCCAAGTCAGGCCGGTTTAGCCACAGCTCCTCCCATTAACATGTGCTGCCTGTCTGAATCTAATTCATTTGCTGAAGTCCTGACTCCAGATGGCTATGGGGAGGAGGGTCCGCTAGAAAGCGATCAAGTCGTGATCCTCAAGGATGGAATTACGCAAGACTTTGGTCATTCTGGGAAATGGAAAGCAGAATCTACTGGCACTGGGGTCTTGGGACACCCCAGCCTCCAGAGCTGTGAGAAATACAGTTCTGTGGTTGATGTCACCAATCTACAGTACCCTGTCATGGCAGCCGGCACTGACTAAGACACTGTCAAGGAGTCTGGGCTGACTTAGAATCGGACTCTCACGGGGCAGCAAAAAGTATTGATCAAGGCCAAGACAGACAGAGACACAAAGCCTTCAAGAGAAGATCACATACAACAGTCTAACAGCATCACAGTTACTCTAACGCAGACACAGGTTTCAACAAATACCAGTATTCCACGAACATTTCTGTATTTGTGCTCTGAACTTTGCATTTAGTGGGAATTAATCAAATCGCACAAGTGGAGACACTAATTAATGATTTGTGAGCTAACATCAGCCCTAATAGCAGCAGAGTTTATGCTACATTGTTTGTTGCTTTGAAAACCATTCTTTCCTAATGTTTAGTCCTTTTAACTGAATTTTTAAAAACCTTTTACATGGGGATCATTTCAAGCTTACAGATAAGTTGTAAAAAAAGGACCAGAGAACACATGACCTAGATTTACACATTATGGATGTTTCACCCCATTTTATCATTTGAGTACACTGTACACACACATGCTGTGTGCATGCATACACATACACACGGTGCACACACACATGCACGCATGCCTTTTCTGAAACACTGAGTTTAACATACACATCACAGCTCTTTCCCTCTATTGAAGATGAATACAACACTTCAATGAACTGCTCCTACCTCTGTCTCTGGGTTCACTCATGCCCTTTTTAGTGCTTTCTCCCTCCAGTATAGGACCTGGGTTAGGATCAATTAATTGTGTTTGGTTATCACATAGCTGTGGAGTTTTCAAGCATACAACCAGCTATAAATTTAAAGTGGCACATAAAGCAATGCCACGCTCAATATGGTTGGCACTTACACTTGATTTTTTATGACTAATAAAACTTTACTTTTAAATGTTATTTGACAAGGAAATAAATACAGAAGGTGAATTACCTCAAGTCACAATAAAAATGATTCCCCTTCCAGAAGGATCTGGAAAGTGCACCAGCAAGTAGTTCAGTGGGCAGCGCTCAGCAGATTTAAAGCTGATTACATCCTAGCTTCCTCTCCTGTTTGTATCCTGCCACTGGGGACAGCTATTGCTTACTCAAGCAGGAAAGAATACTGATCATGATACAGGCTGAATATCCCCCATTTGAAAGTCTTGAGACCAGAAGAATTTCAGATTTTTAATGTTTTGAATTTTAGACCATTTGCATATTCATAATGAAATATCTTTGGAAGGAATTTGCATCAAAACATGAAATTCATTTATGATTCATACCCAATAGACCTGAAGATACTTTCATGCTATATATTAATGCATCTGTGTTTTGATCACAACCTGTGGTCAGGTGTGGAATTTTCCTCTTGGGTTAAGTCGCTGCTCACACAGTTTCAGCTTTTGGAGCATTTTGGATTTCAGAGTTTTGGATTAGTGATGCTCAGCCTGTATTTATTAGCAGTCAAAGAACAGTACTGACAAAATCTAGTAGAGATTTAGAAACCTTTATGTGAAACTCTTGTGCCAGATGTGTCTTGGAATCTAGACACTTCCATAGTTTAGAAAACTAATATGTTACGTATGCTACCTGCTACATACCATGCCCAGCAGCATCTTTATGTACCTGCAGAAAAAAGTCTGCTAAATAAAACAGAGCCAGACTATCAATTACCTCACACCAGCCAGATCCTGTTTTGTTGCAAATGACTTTATGCAATTTTTTTTTAAATTTTTTTGGTACCAGGGATTAAACTCACAACCTCATGCTTGCCAGGCAGGCGCTTATTCCACTAAGCTAAACCCCCAGTCCTGCAGTTTTATTTTTAAACATTCATTTTCTTTTCAGAGCTTTCTGGATTTCAAACCTGAGGACATGGGTCTGTATGGCGGGGAAGGCACGGGAAGGCTCAGTTTCAATAGGTCCAGGTGGTACGACCTCTCTAACACAGGTGCGCGGTAGCCTCACATCACGGCCACCAAGTCCAGCGGTTGCCTCCCACTGTTTCAGTTCTGCTTTTCAATGAACTGCTTCTCGGTGCACGTCTCTGCACCTTTCTGTTTTGGTTGAGAAATCTCTCATTTTGTCACAAGGCTTTGTGCTTAATTGCAAATGCTTGGTGGTGAAATGTACAACACCATTGTAAGAAATAGTTTGTTTTTAAAAATGCCTTTTATAATTCAGTTCTTCATTCAAAGATTGTTTTTGTCTCACAGTAGCACTTTCATTTCCACAAAATAAAACCATAGAAATTGCTTCTCTAGTCTACATAGGACTCTAGACCCAATAAAGATGTGTCAAAGTACCCAAAGTTTCCCAAACCAGGCATCCTGGAGAAAGACACACATCTGCAGTGCTGGCCAGCAAAACCGTGCAGTTTCCTGTTTTCAGGAATGTGTCTGCTCACAGGAAACTTCAGAAGAGTCCTATGCAGTCTTCAGACAAGGGGGAGTGTGTGTTAACTTCAGCCTCATTTTATTTCTCACAGATGATCATTCCCTTCAGAGGCACATGAGAAATACGGCTATGATCTTGGAGAAAAGGACCAGAAAACTGCATTTCTATTTTAGGGTTTCTTTATTGTTCTGGGCGTAAGCCTAAACTAAAGGGCTAACAAATACCACCAAATGCTTTCCAGTTTGTTTGTTAAAAAAAAGTAGCTTTGGTATATGATCTGTGTGTTATAAATAGATACTGACTCAAAATACTCAGAAATCACTGTAGAGAAAGGCACTGTCTCCATATATGGTTCCAAACTACATTATAAATTTGTTTTTCTTATTTTTTCCTTTGTCTGTATACGCAAGTATAATTTTGAAAGGTCTTTTGGCTGGGCGTGGCGATAAATGCCTGTCATCCCAGTACTTGGGAGGCTGGGGGGGGGGGGGGATTGCCACCTTGGGCCTCAAACTCTTGGCACCCTATGTCAAAAAAACAGAAAGGAAGGAAGGGAGAAAGAGAGGAAGGGAGGGAAGAAGGAAGCAAGCAAGCAAGAAAGATCTTTTGGGATGTTTGTTTTTGCATGATGTTCTCTGATTTAACAACCCATGGCCTAGTATGTTTCTTATCATTTAGGAGTTTAGTAAGTTAGGATTTTGCAACTTATTGCCTGCTCATTAGATTGCTGCCTGTTCTTCTCCAGCCACTCCAGTTAAGGTTACAGCTACCTGACTCTTGAGGAAATGCGCCCTCTCTAGGTTTCCTGATTCTTTCCAGTTAAGTAACAATATAGAAAGTATGTTGGTGCAAAGGCTCTCACTTTCCTCATGTCAGTGAGATCATAAAATAACACCCCGAAAGGATTAAGTGACCCGCCCACAATCCATCTGCAAGTCAGTGGAAGTATCTGAAGTGAATTAAGTACTTGCTTTAGGCTCAAAGCTGGCTGGCTGGTTAGTGTGGTCTCCGGTTGTAAACAATGCGTTGTTATGATCCGTGGCAGCTTTCAGTCACTAGTGTAGACTCAGATTTCTCTCCCATTCCTCTCCCCAGAACAGCAGCACACTGCCGGCTACCAGGCAGGTGCAGGAGGCATTGCTCTGGCCCCTCAAACCTGGACTGCATCTGCGCCCACCAGATACCAGAAAAGAAAATTCCCAGAAATGAAGGGAAGACATGAGACATTAGGCTTGCAAAGTTAAAGGAGAAGAACTTTATGTGAAGCTCCCTCTTAAAAACATTGCATTCAGAATGACAAGGTTCAGTGATCTGGGCATGGTGGTGCAGGCCTGCACTCCCAGCACGCGGGAGGCTGAGACAGGCCTGTGAGTTTGAGGCTGGCCTGGGCTACATAGTGAATTCAAGGCCAGCTTAGAATACACAGTGAGACCTTGTCTAAAACTAAATAAATAAATGAAGTGATTCAGTAACATCATCACCTCTTTTCTCCCAACTAAATTATTTTCATGGTAACTTCTAACCAAAGAAGATAAGATGGGAGGATTAAGAGAGGCACAAAGAAAGGCAGACCCAAACTGCAGCGGGAGCTGCCCTCTGGGACACAGCTGGATGGAAATGAGGGTCACCCAGGAGTGGGGGACAGAAAAGCAGAAGAGGGTGCAGACTCCGTAGGCAAAATCCACAGAATGCATTGCCTTTCTCTCCCCCACTGCTGAACCCACCTGAAGGTCCCCACCATCACTGCACCTCCACACGGGAGGGTGACCCGGCATCCACAGCAGTTCTGTGCGCACAGCAAGTCGTTCTGGTCTTGGTAACTCTCTGCACTGCCCTGGAAGCCCAACCAGGTCTGGGGAGGCTGCCGTGGAAAACTCACGTGAGGCCTAACTAAGCAACTCCAAATAACACTGGAAACACAAATTTTATTTCCACCAAGGATAATTACAGAATAGGGTGTAACTGTATTGGATTTAGGGAAGAAGGAACAAAGACCACAACCATTTCCCAGCTTGTTTCTGTACGAGGGGTGGAGTGGTGAATGTCAAGGATTTGACACTGATTTTTTTTTTTTTTTGTCTTTTTTATTTTTATCGGTACTGGGGATCGAACTCACGACTGCCTGCTTGCAAGGCAGGTGCTTATGCCGCTGAGCTAAATTCCCAGTCCCGACCCTGATTTTTAAGAAGGTCAAGTTTGTGGCTCTGTGAGAATCTGTCCAGTTGACCTAAACTTTCTGTGAAATAAATTTTTATACTACCCTGTCAAACATTTTAGCTGGGCATGGTGGCGTGTGACTGTAATCCCAGCACTTGGGAGGCTGAAGCAAGCAGACCGCTGTGAGTTTGAGGTCATTCCATGAGTTACAACAGTGAAACCCTGTCTCAAACAACAACAAAATCAAACACTTTCTAAAGGCTTCTTTTGAGTCATGTTAATTATAAAATAAGACTTCAGGGTGAGAAGTTGATTATTCTGTCCCTTTAAATCTATCCAGCCTTTAAAAACATAGGGACAACCGTTTAACATGGAAAGGCTTGGGTAGGAGGCAGTTTCTCTTTTAATCAGTATTTCCATGTGCCTTTTCACAGGCTGCACATAAACTGCCTTTATCTGTGATGTTCAGCAAGGTCCTAAGCTGATTACTACTCACAAATCAGCACAAGTAACTTAAAAAATAGAGCCTGCCAATGAGTCTCCCTCACACACAGAAACCCTTCTCTATTGGTTACATCTATTAGTTCATCTTTGATGACATATGGAAAATTAACTCTGCAAAACAGAGATGCATCAGGGTGCCTTCTTACGTACATGAATATGTGATATCCACGCATCAAAAACCCAAGTAAATGTAACATAACTGTGCTCCTTAATTAACATAACAGAACTGCTGGGAACTCAAAATTACCTACAATCAAGCTACAGCGTTTACTGACTTTCCTTTGGGTTGAACGAATGTTTTATGCCAATTTGAAAGACTTTAGAGTATCAATTATAGAACTTCACTAAATAAATCCCCTTTATAACATCTCATTCTAGTTTATTTTTATCTAAGAGTACAGTTACTGTGGAAATGCGTAATTACGGTAAATTTGGGCTATCTTCACAGCAGCTTTGACCAGCTAATAAGGGATTTGGCTGAGATTACAGGAGATTAGTCTGGAGGGCATCTGGAGGGTCGAATTTGTGTCAGCCAATCCCAGAATGGATAAGGGTTGGATGGTTTCAACTTCTTAGAACATTCTAGGATGATATGGCTCCAAAGCTAGCGTGGATGTTTATAAAACAGAACTATAATCAATGTTTTAAAAACTACTATATTGGTTAAAAAGCAAAACAGAAAACAGATTTCCAACTAAACACGAGGGTATTTCCAGAAATATGAACAGGTGTTATTATAACAGGAAAAGAACTATTCTGCCTTAAATAAAAACACGGTGCTCTGTGCTAACATTTATGAAGTAGTTAGAACAAAATTAAAGAACGCTGGGAGACTGAGGCAGGAGGATCTCGAGTTCAAGTCCAGCCTGGGCAACTTCACAACCTAGCCAGACCTTGTCTCAAAACAAAAAATTAAAAAAGGGCTTGAGATGCAGCTCAGTGCAAAGGCCTGGTGTTCAATTCTCATTGTAGGGGAAGGGGTGTGGGGAAACTCATTTAAAGAAATGCATCCATCAAAGGAAAATGCAGGCTTTCACCCAGGGCCCACCCTGCCTAGGCAGTAGGTGGCCGTTTGCAGAATAGTTTATTCCCACCTCATCACTGCCCCAAGTTCCCTCAAAGTAATTCGGCTCCGCAACGCTTTGGACCCCATGGATTGTTTTTCTGATTAAAATGACTACAACTTTCAGTTTCCTCTTCGTTACCATTAGAACTGTACGTGCATTTTAAAAGATTAAGCACGATCTTAAAAGCATCAGAACGTGTCTGGTTGTTCCGCAGGACCAACCCTGGACCTGTCCCTGGATTACAGAGCCCGTCAGCAGTACATGAACAGCTCCTGCCACGCGCACTCCGATCCTTCTCTGCAAACCAGGCCCCTCTGGGGCCGAAGTCACGCAGGTTTCCAGGCACGGGGCAGCCCGGAGCCCTGCGTGACTGGCCGCCGCGGGTGGGCCATCCCAGGACCCCCGGACCTCCTGGGACAGGATTCCACTTTCACCAGCGCGCCATCTGGGGTGCACTAACGAGGTCCAGATTTGGACCCGGATTCTTCTCGCTCCTTCTAAATTTTCTAGTAGTTCTGAACTCAGTTCCGCTTCCTCCCAGTCCCAGTCCCGCCCCTCACTCGCTACACGAGACCCCCACTTCCCAGGGCTGCAGGGGCCACGGAGGAGTAGGGAGAGGGGAGTCCTCGGGGCAGAGGTCGGGGTGCGCCCCGCCGATGAGCCCCCCACACTCCGGGCCGGGGAGCGGCGGAAGTGGTCTCGGGGCCCGGACCCTCCCGGCCCATGCGTCCCCTACCGGCGTCCAGGTTCCGTCTCTCTGCGGACAGCGGTCCCGGAAGGACCGGGCGCCCCGGGGACATGCCGGCTGGCCTCGCAGGACGGGCTCGCCGTGGTCCGGCCGAGGGTGGCGGCCCGCAGCCCGCTTGCTCGCTCGGGATCACCGGCCCCGCGGGCAGCTTACCTCGCCAGCTCTCCGGCGAAGCTCGGCGTCTTGTGTGTTTCGTCTCCTAGGAAACGGCGAGGCGCCACCGCCCACTGAAGCCCCGCCCACAGGGGCGTGGCCTCGCGTGCTAGGTCCGTGGAGGAGGCGGGACCTCCCGTGTAGCTGTGGGCGTGGCCGAATCCTGCAGTCCCTGTCCTCAGCTCTTAACCAGAAGCTGGGGTCCTCGCTCTTGGTTTTGTTATGGTTTATTTTTGTGCCGATTCACTCTATGAAATCTTTATTAATTAAATCTAGTCTCGACCAGACTTGCGCTTTCTTGCATACAGCCTGGAGAAACCCTGCCCTGGTATTGCAATTCTTTATGGGTCAATCCCTTAAGTAAATATGAACTCCTGGGGTGCGCTGCTAAATTTGGTTTACCATTCACTCCGCGGACCTGCCGAGGTGCAGTCACCGAGTGAAGAAGTGGGAATCTCACGAGGAGTGAGGTGTGAGTAAATAGTTACCAACCTAAGCGTTCTGAGAGGAGGCGCCCTTGCGTTGCTGAGGAAAAGTTACGATTGATGGTCAAAAAAGAACCCCAGCCTCATAAACTCTAGGGGTGGGGCTATGACGTAGCCATTTAGTGGGGATCAGTGAAGTTTTAGGCCGAGGTAGGAAAGACAGACAGTCTCCTGGCCTCTCACAGCTAACAGTACAGTATGCAGGTAAAGGAAAGGCACCCATCAGATCAGAGAGGTCCTGTATCAGCCCAAGGATGCAGCCTAAGCCTCATGCCTGGCGGGGCGTCAGAAGAATTTCGCTCAGAAAGTGACAGCCTCAGGTTTGCATTTTAGAAAGATGCCTTCTGAAAGATTGCAGCAGTGGGTAGGGTGATGGGAGCAGGAAGTCTAGAGACAAAGCCGCTGAAATTCAGGAAATGGTGAGGATCCCACTGTGGCTGTGATGGTAGAAACAGGATGGTGAGGGACGGATTCAGGGGTGTGTAGGGCTGAAAGTTAACAGGACTATTTGGCCTAGTGAGAGGTGGATAGAGCTGTCCACAACCGAGGGGGGGGGCGGGACTCTGGACTTTGAGAATAGAGCAAATCCAAAGGGACAGAGTAGAGCACTCAGACATGTCAAATACATGTAGTCGGGCTGGGGGTTTAGCTCAGCGGCATAAGCACCTGCCTTGTAAGCAGGCAGTCGTAAGTTCGATCCCCGGTACGGATAAAAAAGAAAAAGACAAAAAAAACCCACAAATACTTGTAGTCTAGCCTGGCATGGAAGGGCATTAGATATTTCATAGGTGGTGTTGCAGTCCACTAGAGAAAGACTACTGAAAAACAATCCACGTGGCAAATGTGCCCTTTACTATAGCTCACAGATGCTTCCATGAGCCAAATTCAAAATAATAAGATAAAAAGAATAATAAATTATAGCACATTTGAAAGTTCAGAAAGTTTTAATTGATAAGGAAAAGTTGCATGTATTTATGTTGCTTAACATGGTATTTCCATGTATTTACACGTGAATGGGCTAAATCAGTTTCTTATCATGTGCATCACCCCTCACGCTTTTTAATAGTCTATATACTGATCAATATATAATAATACACTATGATAATGAATATTCTGATTGCATGTAAAATCTTAAGTACCAAAAGAAAGGGACAGCTAACTCAAAGTTTTAAAAAATGTGTTTCAAGGATGAATAATCCTTGAAAATAATCCTCTAGATTGACAAAAGTGTTAACAAGGTTGAAATGACTAGGACCTTTTTCAGCGCTGGTGAGTATAAACTGATGCAGCAGCGTCTTTTTGGTACGAAGAACCAAATCAGTGCTTTAAACATGGAAGGCAAATGTACTGAGTTACATCCCTTCTGGTAAGCATTGCTAACTTCAGAGTTGAATATTCAGTTACCATTTGACTCAGCAAGTCTGCTCCTCAGAAAATCTTAAAAATATTATGCTCAAGCAATACTTCAGGACTAACTAAATCAGAATTTCTGAAAATGGGAGCCTGGCATCGGTGCTGTTTAAGTACTCCCATGTGATTTCAAAAGGTAACGAAGTTGAGAATCATTCCTATAGAGAAAAATCTTAGATGTGTGTACCAGGAAACATGTACAAAGTATTGGGCCGGGGTGTAACTCAGTGGTACAACACCTGCCTGGCAAGCACAAGGCCCTGAGTTTGATTCCTGGTACCAAAAAAAGAAAATAGGAAAAAAAAAGAAAGAAACAAAGAAAACAAGCAAGCCAGAGATATAATTCAGGGACATAGGGCCTGCCTGACAAGCATGAGGTCCTCAGTTCAATTCCTGGTACAGAAAAAAAAAAAAAAAAAAAAAAAAACAGAAAAAAGAAAAAAAAGGTTGAAGTGTTTACATGTACAATATTGGTAGGAACCAAACCTGAAAGCGGCCCAAATGTCATCAGCAAGAGAAGAGGTAAAGCAATCGTAATGTAGCTGCCCAAGAGAATACGACAGTCATGAAAATTAATACCATTCATTAATCTTAGGCATGTCATATTGAGGGAAACACAAAAGTTGCACAGAGATATATGTAGTCTGCCTAACATTTTATAAGGTTTATCTACAAAGAAGACTAAGCAATGCAGTCTGGCGGTCTGGTGGTCACAAAGCCAAATTCAGAGCCTTGCCAGAAGGACTCTCAGTCATACTGAGTGCTAAGATGTAGAGAGAAGACAGAGAGGCGAGGCAGGGGTATTTGCAGTTCCACAATTAGAATGACAGTGGACGGGAGTGGACAGTAGCAGAGAGAGAGAGAGAGGCCAGTGTTGTGGTGTTATATTGCAAATCGATCCTTAGATAAACTCACCTGGTGTATACGGAAGTTAGACATGCAAGCCTTTGCTCAGGACTTCCTTCGCAGAACCTCCTACCTCTTACAGTCCCAATTCAGGATGATTCTGATGGGGAAGCCGTCCTTTTATTGAAAGCAGGGTGTCACTTTGCAGTTCCTGACTGTTGCTATGAATCGTACCCACTGTAGTCTGTGGGGGACCTCTTGGTTTTGGAGGTCGAGCATCTACTCCTCCCTGTCAGATGTGTTCCCTGCTCTCCTGAAAACAGACACTCTTGGCCCACAGTGTTGGGTGGTTCAGCTTCAGAGACACATATGTAAGCCTTTCAGTGAGTGGCTTGTCTAGACAGGAACATGGTGCCACACACCCGGGAGAGGGGTCCACCTGCCTGCTGGGGTACTCTGCAGAAATTTGAGGGCCCAGCACAGCTGGAGTCACCTTTGCTGCATAAGGAACCCAAAGGCCCTGAGAGACAAGAGGGACCAAACTGTTTCCAGATGTCACCAGCTGAGCACCCAGATGGGCTCAAACCAGAATCCATTCCTGTGCTTTGCAATGACAAGAACCAGCACATTCCTCTCTTTTCTTAGTCAATTGGTTTTCATTTTCACTTGCAGTTGAAAGCATTCCTAACTTATGAGGTGTGATTGAAATATATGATGAATATTTAAATTTTTAAAAAATCTTTATAGTAAAACACACACATACATTGCCATTAACACCCCTCAACATACTCCCCACTATTCCCTTCCTTCCCGCCACTTTGCAAACAGTTCTGAAATCCTCCATTTGAGTGTCTTTCGTTGTCCTTTCATAGCTTCCCTCATGTCCTGAACCGGTGCAAAACAATTATTTTCCTGGTCTTTTTGACTTCCGGGGAAGCAGGAAGTCACAGTCACCGAGCCAGACCTGGTGACTAAGACACACCATCATGTTTTTGTGAGCCTGCTTTTCCACTGGGAGGCGCTGGGCAGCAGCATCCCGCCTTGTACAGGTACTCATGAAAGAAGATTCCAGAACTGCTTCAGAAAGTGGCTGGCATGATGGGACGAGTGTGTCCTAGGCAAAGGGGCAGCGTTTTGAGGAAGATCAATGGCAGTGTGTTTTTACTGTAGTAAATTTCTAAACATTTAAACATTCATCGTGTATTTTGATCGTATCTTATACATAGCACCATGGAGAAGATTTATTTTTTCCTCTAGCGTGTTAATCCTTCTAGCATTTGAAGTTCCCGCATTTCTCAGCGCTGTTCGCTGGCATCCTAAAACTGCAAGGTAGTTCTTCTAAATACCTAATATCATAAGTAATTTAACCCAGAACTGATAATTAGATACTAGTGAAAAAACATACGGGGGGGGGGCGGGGGGGGAGCTGGGGATTTAGCTCAGCGGCATAAGTGCCTGCCTTGCAAGCAGGCAGTCGTGAGTTCGATCCCCGGTACCGATAAAAATGAAAAAGACCAACAACAACAACAAAAAAATACGAGGTAACTTTTTACCTTTAATATCCATTTTATTTTACTTGCCAAGTAATGCATAACAATAGAGTACTAGAAAATAAAGTGAATTATATGTTGTATCACTATTAGGATTTTGGCACACCAGGCATGGTGGTGCTTGCCTGTAATCCCAGCACTCAGGAAGCTGAGGCAGGAGGATCATTGCAAATTCACGACAAGCCTGGACTGCAAAGTGAGCTCAAGGCCAGCCTGAACTGTGTAGTGAGACCCTGCCTCAAAAAGACCCCCCCCCCAAAAAAAAACCAGTAAGACAAAAGAGATTTTGGCACATGTCACTGAAATTTATTTTTATTCATTGAAAAATCCTTTTTCAGTGCTGGGGATTGAAACCAAGGCCTTGTACATGCTAGGCATCCTAGCTGTGAGCTGCACCAACAGCTCCTAAAACTTTTAATTGACACATAATAATTGTGAATATTTTAGGGTATAGTATGATATTTCAACAAATGTATATAACGTGTAACAATCAGATAAGGGTAACTGACTTACCCACCACCTCAGACATTCATCATTTCTTCGTATTTGGAACATTCAAAAACCTCTCTGTTCACTTGACAAATTCTAAATAAATTTTTCAATTTACAGAAAAATTGCAAGGTAGAGATCTCTCCTGTACCCCAAAGCAGCTTTCTTCTGTCCCTAACATTCATCACAATTAATTCAGCATCGCTGATCCGTTATCATTAATGAATCATTAAAGTGAAGCCCATACTGTCTTCACTTTTTCTTAGTGTTTATGTTCTTTTTCTATTTCAGGATTCATCCTGAATACCAGATTATACTTCAGTTGTCATGCATGGAGTTTACTTAAAAAATAAAAGATAAGTTTACCGTATGATCTGGCAACCCTGATTTCTAGGATACCTTCAAAAGACTTGAAATCAAGACGTCAAATTGACATAGGACCTGTGAGGTTCACTGCAGTGTTGTTCACAGTAGCCAAGTTATAGGAACAGCCTAAATGTCCATAGAGAGAAAATGTGGCACGCACACACAGTGAAACATGTTTAAGCCTTAAAAAAGCAGGAAAGCGGCCATAACCAGCAAGATGGATAGATATTAGGCTAAATGAGACAAACCAGCCACAGGAAGACAGATAGTGTGTGATTTTGCTTCGATGAGGTTTGTAAAGTACCTCACAGAAGTGAGGAGGAGGAGGAGACAGGCAGTTACCAGGAATTCAAGGGCTGGCGCTAGGGAATTGTTCAGTGAGTATAAATAGCTTCAAAAATAAAAAATAAATAAATATTCATAGCCTTTCCAAGTAGGTCACTCTACACCAAAGAAAACTGCCCCGCAGCATGTTGTAAACAAATTTGCTATCGATGCAAGAATATGTGTGGATATGTTGATGTTTACCAGAGTTCATGGTTTGCAGCTTTTCACAAAACAAGAATGACCGTGACATTCAGTGACACAGAGCAATGGCAGGCTAAGTGGCATCCCAGAGATGGGACCCAGGGCACCTGCTTCAAGGTGGTCCTGGAGGCTGCAGGCGAAAGCCAGAGCAGCTCTGTACCTAGGAAATCAAAAGCCAGCGAGCTCCTCAGAGCTCTCCAGGGGAGCTTCAGGCCAAAGCTCCCTGTAGGTGACTTAGAGCTGGCCACCGGCAGGGCTGGGAACCTGACACCCGGCTGTCTGTCAGTAGCAGCAGCTGCTTGGGTTGGTTCACTGCTTTTCCTTCACAGGTGAGTCCCTGGGTTGTCCTGCGTAGGAGGAAGTAATCAATTATATCACCTCAAGGATGTTCGCTTCTGCCAGCGCTGCTCCGCGACTGATCTTTATCAATAGGTTTCTAAGTCCAGCGTTTTGTTTATAGGTTTTATTCCCTGACTTAGAAGATTTTACTGTAATCTGAAACCTTACCAGGTAACGTCTGAAATGAGGTTCTGTAATAAAATTTAAAAGATGCTTGTAAAAACAAGAGACTCATAAAATACTAATTTTCCTTTCCAGCTTCTTTGATTTCTAAAAAATGTATGATGCTTGATTTTGGAACAGAATAATAGAAGCAACCACCTGAGGGAGATTGTGCTCAAAGAAAACAACAAGGAAAAAATAAACGACTCAGGGAATCTTTGCAGTTATTTTCAGCGCAGAAGGTGACATTAACCTTCACATCTTTAAAATTCTACAAAGCCTTTGACTGAAGTACTTTTTAAGTGACTAAATACTGGGACTTTTGAAGTATTTATTAAGGTGTCTAATTTTACATAAATAGATTTACAGTCTTTTTATGGAAGAAAATTTGATGAATTTTCTAGTTACATAAATTAAAATCTAATTTCTCAAGAGCATAGCAGTTTCTCTTCAGTCCACTTTCAGTAGAATTAAAGAATTTCTTTTAGAGTCTTCTCTTCTCTCCAAAGTGATGTCATTCCTGGAGCATATTCATACGGAGGAAAGGATAGTATTTTAGTCTGGGAAATTCAAATAATTTACTTTAAAAAATTGTTGTAAAACTTATGCTAAAAGGCCGGTATTTAGTGCATGACTCATTGCATTTTCCTGACTGTAGATGCTCAGGTCTGACCCCCTGACCTGACCCCAGCACAGAATCTCCTGCCCAACCAGCCCCAGCCCCTTACCCCACCGGCAATGGTCATCTAAGCTCTGTTATCCTAAACTAAATTTGCTTGCTCTATGAGCACTGTGCAAAAACAATTGTAGAGAATGTGAGTTCCTCTGTGCCTGCTTTTGCTCGACATAAGATTTTGAAATTCATCAGTGTTGTGTGGATCTGTAGCTCAGTTTTGAAATTACTGAATAATCTTTTGCATAAATGTGACAGGTAAGCTGTGTTGCTGTTTGATTGGCTTTAGAGTAACCTAGGGATTATGACAGCACACTTCAGGGTCTATATGGGTGAGTCACGGAGGTGTAGCCTTGGGCACTGTATCTGGTCTTTGGCCCTTTCTCTTCTGGTGCTGTCTCCTCTCTCTGCTTCCTGGTTCTATCAGTGAGCAATATTTCTCCCACACACCCTTCCACCATGATGTTTCTGCCCTGGAGCTACAGACTAAAACCACGAGCAAAAACAAACCTTTTCACCTTTAAATTGTGAGTATCAGGTATTTGGTTCCAGCAATAGGAAAATTGACCAATGCAATGAATTTGCCATAATTTGTTTTGTCATTTTCCTATTATCTTGCTTTTGGTTAAATAGAAGTGAAACTCTTATGATAATTGTAGTACAAATAGTTTTGTAGAAGTGTTTTTATTTCTTTTGGATAAATACTTAGGAGTAAAATTTTGTAGTCATGACAGCATAAATATTTAAACATTTTTAAAAATGTCTAGTAGTTTGCACTATTTAATGATTCTACCAGCAATGTATGAGAGTTCAGATAGTTCCTCATCCTTGCTAGTATTTGTCATTGTCATTTAAAAAAATTAGCCACTCAGGCAGAGTGTGGTGGCATACGGCTGTAATCCAGCACTCTGGGAGGCTGAGGTAGGAGGATCACAAGGTTGAGCTCAACTTGGACAGTTTAGTGAGCTAACAAGACCCTGTCTCAAAATAGAAAACAAAGGGGTGAAGGATGTGGGTCAGTGAAAAGACTCTGGATTCAGTGCCCAGTGCTGCCATCAACAAACAACAAACAAACACCAAAGGAATAACCAGACAAGCCATTCTGCTGGCTACAAAAAACTTTCACTTTACATTCTTTTATTGAAAATAAAGTTGAGTATGCATTTCATTTCATATACGTATCAGCAAAGTACCAGTGCCTTTGTTTTTGTAATTTTTAATGGCTTGTCTGTCTTATTGATTAGTATGTGCTCTTTATATAGCAAATATTTTCCACTTTCTGCATCCTTGCCAGCATTGTTATTTTTTATTATTTGATTATAACCATTCTCACTGGGGTGAAATTAAATCTCAGTTTGGTTTTGATTGCATTTTCCTGATATTTAATGATGCTGAGAATTTTCTCATACGTGTTGACTATGTGCTTATCTCCTTTTGAAAAATGTCTATTCAGGTCACTTGCACATTTTTAATCAGCTTTGTTATTTGACCATTGAATTCCTTGGATGTTAATCCTTTGTTGGATGAATCGATTACAAGTATTTTCTCCCATTCTATCGACTGTGTTATTGCTCTATGAATTGTTTCCTTTGCAGGACAGAAGCTTTTTAGTTTGATGTAGTCCTATTTTGTCTGTTTTTGTTTCTTTTTTTACTGCTTGGGCTTTAGGGATGCTATCCCTCCTCGAGAAATCATTGCCTCCTACAATGTCTTATTTAATTTGGACTTTTTAAAGATTTTTCTTGTTACACAGTTTTCTGTTCAATTTCTCTATAAATTTGTTCATTACGACAATATTTTTCTTAAATCTTTAAATACTTACAATACCTCTTTTAAAGTTATTCCCTGTTAATTCCAACACTTCAGTCATCTCAAATAATTTTCTACTAGTGATTTTCCTTTTAACTGATGGAATTTTCTTACTGATTCACATACAGTAAATTTGGTATGTGTGTGATGCATTATGGCTAACATGCTGAAGAGTCTTTAGATTCTGTTATATTTCTTAATAGAACATTTTTATTTTAAGTAACCATTTTTAGAGAGTGGAGGGAGAACCAGGAATTGGACTTGCCAAGCTGGCACTGAACCGCTGAACAGTATCTCTGGCTAAGTAACCCTTTGCTTACCAACTAATCACCTTGAACTTGTGAAAGCTTCATATAATGGCTTAAAAAGATGAATTTTTAAAATTTCACTGTTTGTTTTAAGGCATATTCCTCAAGCCTATAATATCCTTTCCTCTGAAGACATGGCCCTTCAGGGGTTTCAGTGGAAAGCATGGTGTGATCAACAAACCTTTCCAAGCCGCTGCTATGCAGACTCCAAATTCTCACGCTGGGCAAAGCGTTCCAGCCTTCGCTTTACTGATTGCCTCCGAGTCTTGTCTGCTTAAGCATTTGGGGTCAGCTCAAAATTTGAAGTGAGTTCTTGCACAGACTGAGGCTTCCTCTCTGTGGCTCCCTTGTTCGGAGGTTTCTCACGCTGGTTTTCAGCTGCCTCGGCAGCTGAGGCTCTAGCCTGGGAGCAGTACTTAGCTCTGTGCTTTGTACTCCCACACGAGCCACTCTGGGCCAGAGAGCTGGGTAAGAAGCAAAAAACAATCTCAGCCAGCATGGCTTGTTCTCTCCAGGGCGTCAGAGTCCTTCCAAGCTCTACCTAACTTTTGTGATTTTTCTACGACTTTAGCCTTTGTAGCTGACATCAGAAGCTTCAGTACAAGCTGTGCTACCAGCTGTAGAACCAGACATTCCAGAACTTTTTAGTGTGACTCCCCTCAATATTTCAGGACAAGATTGCATTTACAACTCTACATGTTTCTGTTTGTATTTTTTGTGGCTCACAAGCAGGTAACAAGAGATAGTTTGCTATATAGTGGGATTCGTGCTATAACTTTAGGATTTGCAGGGGTTTCACATAGTCATTCTTGGGTCTCTTCTCTACACATTCATCTCTGTGTTTTTCACAAATTGTCTCATCCACACACAGTAAGTTTTTCGCTTGTTAAATCCTCATGGGGATGTCTTTCAGTCCCGTTTGCAGTGTTAATAGTGTGAATGTTTTAAAACCACCAGCATGTTTCTTATCAAAGATTGGCAGAACACCTTTGCATGCATGATTACTATCAAGGCAGCAGCTGACCTGGCAGCTGTATGCTACTTTAAGACTGCATTTCACACTGGAGCTTGTGACCAGGGCAGTGGGCCATTCTCAAAGGCAGGTCCTCATTGTCCTATCACTGCTTGGCTTTTTTGGCTTTTTTTTGGCAGTATTGCAATTGAACCCAATACTAGGCCCTTGCACTGAGCTACATCCCCAGCCCTTTCTTCTTATTTTTTATTTTGAGACAGGGTCTTGCTAAGTCACTAAGTTGCCCGGGCAGGTGTCAAATTTGTGAGCCTCCTGATTCAATCTTGAAGATTGCTGGGATTACACATGGGCCCCAGCCTATCTTCTGATCATTTCTAAAAGCCTCTACTCCTCACCACTGTTTTGGAGGCGAGCATAACTTGTAAGTTTCCCGCACATGGATTTGGGGAGCACATTCAAATGACAGCACCTTCCCCCTCAGCATTTACATTATGTGCCTATGATTAATTTTCCTGTTTATATCTGTGTGCTGTATGATCAGTCTCCATAACTAGTACATAAACTCAGTGAGGGCAGGGATTTGAGCTGGTGGTTTGCTGCCTTATCTCCAGCCTCCACAGTGTCTAATCTGGAGTGCAAGCTCCAAACATATCTGTTGAGTGACTAACACAAAGCCCTTTCCTACATGTTGCCATCTTCAATCCTTGTAACAACTCTGTAAGATAAGTTTCACTGTTGAGTGTGACTCATGGGTCACTCAGTTCAAGAATCGGTGCAACTTGAGTCACAAGACAAGAAGATTCCCGCTCTCCCACCAGCTGATTCAGAGGAACACAGGTTGGAACGATAGCAACTGAGGTACAAAACAACTTAATGTTTGTATTGTTTGATTGACTTTGCAGGTCTAAAACCAGTAGTCTGAGCATCTATTTGGATAATAACAAAATGCAATGTAGCAACTGGAGGGGACTTCCTTCCGTCTTGTTTTTGAAATCCAATAGTGTTCTCACTGTTGTGTTTTGCTCCCATTTTATTATTTTGTTTTATTCCCTTCAAAAGAAAAAAGAAAAAGACTCAGTACAACTGCTATCTTTCTAGACCAATAAAGGGAGGCTGTTACTTGGCATCTCTATGAAATCTTGTGATGGATTATGTTTTGTTCTCCTTAATTTAGGCTGTAGTCATTTGGTCAAACACTAATCTAGATGCTGCTGTGAAGGTAACTTGAAAATGTGAAGGATATTTGCAATAAGTTGGTTTCATGCAGATTACCTTTGGTAATATGGCTGGGCCATATCCAATCCGTTGAAAGATTAAAAGCTAAAACTGAAGTTTTCCAGGAGAAGAGAAATCTGTCTCAAGGCTACAGCATCAAACCTTGCCTATGTTTCTCCACTGTCAGCCTGATCCATAGATTTCAGACTTACCAGCTCCACAGTCATGTGAATCAGTAACTTAAAATAAATCTCTTTATCTGAATGTATATACACACATCTATCCACCTCTCTCATCATGATCTATCTGTCTATGAGGTGTGAAAATACAGTGAATGTCTACATTTTTAAAAATTGTATTACAATACGAGGCCCGTTGCCTCTAATGTCCTCCAGAAAATACCTCCCCCTCCTGTACACATACACGAGGACAGTCTCGTCCCGTTTTCCTGGCCACTTTCTAAGCAGTTCTGGAGGTCCTCTTTTGTGGGTACCTTTACTTGCGCTGTGGTGGCTGCCTTGATGGCCTATTTTCAGTCCAAAACAGTTTCCTTTCATGGTCATTGTGACATGGGGACAAGCCCGAGGTCATGTGGTGTCCAGGTCTGTCAGTGAATAAGGCAGATGAGGACACACCATAAGTTTTACAAACTTGCCTTTCCTTTAGTTGGCCCTCAGCAGTGGTACTCACCAAATTTTGATCATACCCTATAAAGACAATCATAAAGAAGACGTTCAGAACTGTTTCAGAAAGTGCCAAGACTAAGTGTGTTCAAAATGATGGGGAGTATTTTAAGGGGGACTGATGGCTGTAATTACTTTTTAAATTTAAATATTCACTGTATGTTTTAATCACTTCTCATCTATATACATCTACCCTGTGTGTGCACGTGTGTGTGCATATTTAACCTCTTGTTTGTGATGGTACTGTGTGCTGACTCCCGTCCCTGTTGAAAATGCTCTGGGTACACCCGACCTGTTGACCTCCCAGCTTAGTTCCACAGCTCACTGCTGCCCTCATGATCATATGACTACTTGGAAGCTGGGACTCAATGCCTCTTCCCAGCTGTGCCAGAGAGGATTGGACTGCATATCACTAGCCCAGGAACAGAGCCAAGACCCCAAGTATGGTCTCCACTGGATGCCTGTTGCTTTCACACTGCATAGTCAGAAACTCCTAAATCAGAGCCCACCTCTGTGTGCGTGTGTGCTATGGATTCTGTTTCTCTGGAGAATGTCTCCAGAGCAGCCTTCCTGGTTTCTGCCCTACTTGGCATGAAGTGTCCAGGATTCCATCGCAATTAAGTGAGTGTAGAAAGCAGACTCTAAGGAGTTAGATGCTGGGCAAGCCATGCAGGACCCAGGAAGAGAGAAGTCAGCACCTCCTGTGAGCTTATGTGCAGACAGGTTAGGAATCAAGAACTACCCACCCTCCAAGGAACCGGCTGGTTCAGAGGACCGGCTGAGTTGATAGCAACTGAGGTACAAAATGACCTGAATGACTGAATGCTGCATTGTTTTGTTGACTTAGGAGGCCTGAGGCCAGCAGTCTGAGCATCTATTGGGAGGATGACAGTGTGCAATATAGCAACTAAGGGGCATTTCCTTCTATCTTGCTTTTGAAATCCAGGAATGTTCTCACTGTTTTGTTTTGTTCCAATTAATTGTTTTGCTTTATTCAATGTTCTGTTTTGATTTGTTTTATTCTCTTTGGTTTGATTTTGCTGTATCTGGTGGATGGACCACTATTGTGAAGGTAACAAGATATACCTTGGTAGCCATTAATGCTTTCCTGTTATCCTGCTTGGAAGTTCTGTACCAGATTCACTGCTTTGTTTTGACTGACATCATTCTGTTTTGTTTTGTTGGGTTTTATTATCTTTAAAATAAAAAATAGAAGTTGCATACTGGAATTTTTTAAGTCCTGAGACTGAGGTTTTCAGAGTTTTTCTTCCTTTACATATCTTTGCTGACGACTGAATCCTACTGGGTTGTGGCTTATAGGCACCACTGCCAATGTCCAGTAAAAAACAGAGAAGTTGCACTTTACTGCTATATGTTAGGCTGGTTTCCTTAATTTAGAATTTTTTTCTTGGGATACATTTAAAAGTTCAGAGGTATCTTAGTTACTTTTTACTTTGATGCTGAGACGAAATACCTGAAGCCCAAACTGGGGAAAGGAAAGGTTTATTTCTTACAGTTTTTGGAGGTTTCAGTCCACACTCATTTGGCTCCCAGGCAGGCGGGCATGGCTGGGCCGCAGTTCATGGCGGCTGCAAACAGCAAACAGGAACCAGCAAAAAGCAAGACACACCTTCTTCCTGCCATTACATCACATCCTGGCCCCACCCCTATGTAGAGTGGAGTACTGACACGATTAATCTAAGCACTAGACAATGAACCAATCACAAATGCACAATGAAAACTCATGAGGCCTGGGGGCCACAGACATAAACCATGACAAGAGGTAATGATGAGAGTTCAAGTCTTTCTTGTCCATTCTTTGCTGGATTACTTCAAGTAGACATTAATATTTTTTAGAACTTTTGATTTTAATTCCAGTCCAGGGAAGATTCCAGAGAGTCAAGTCAGAGTGCAAGGTGTTACAGGCAAGCAATCAGTTTTGATTTTTGATCTATAACAAAGGTCTGAGAAATCACCTTGAAATTATTTTCCTGGCATTTGCACAACTGATTCAGGTCACCGATAGCATTTATTATTCTGTCACCACTTGCTGCCTCCTTCAAATTCAGCAAATGCCTGGTGTAACATTTCACAGACTCAAGGCACCTCGTCCTCATCAGGAAATTGAATCTCTAGGGTCTCACGGTCAGAGCCGCCAGTCATGGATATTTTCCACCAGCAGTGCAAAATGTAGAAAAATGTCACTAGCCACCAAGAGTTATAAATTACTCTGGTAAGTTTACAACTTTGGTAAACATGATGACACTGATTAACATGATGGCATACATTTACTTTGTGTATCATTAATCTTTTCTCCCTGTAAAATTTAAAAATGCATGATCTTGCCTAATCTTAGACTGTATTAATTACATATGGTCTAAATAAGCCAAGATCTTGTTAGTGTGATGACCTGTATCTGGTGAATAGGAGGTTTGTAAATCTATCTTGGGTTTTTGTCCTGAATGAATTATGAAGCAATACTAAACAGAAGCTGTGCAGTGGAAATTAATATCTGAAATGCTAGATATTGTGGATGTCATGGTATCATTATGACTCTCCCTCCTAAGGATGTAGTGAGAGGACTTTCAGAGATCAGCCGGATTCACAGATGCTAAGGTCCATGGGAAAAGGCATCAGGATAACAGAACACCTGTGCTTAATCTGATGGATTTTTCTGCAGTTTTCCCCCTAAATAGTGACCTCTAAACAATGCTTGATCTTTTTTTGGGTTAGCTGTCTGCGCCCTCAAATCTTAACTGTCCTTAATTTCCTATTAACTTACACTGAAACCCTGTATTACTTATGTTGTCTTACTATGACTGATCTTATTTGAAGCTGGTTTGTTAGATCACCGTTTAGCCTTGACTGATTTCAATCGAATATGGTATCCTTGATAATATCAAGTCTGCGAGTGGAGACAACTACTCTGAAGATGACAAGATATAAAAGATATCCATTCTGGTTTTGATTATTAACTGCTTTCAAGTCCTACAATATCTTCAAAGTTGTGTTTTTATTAAAATAGCTATGTAATGTTATGTTCAATTATATTATGCGTGATGATGTGGACAATTCTATTGAAAATAACAAGAGAAAGCATAGTAACTACTGTAGATTACCTAATATTGTGGTCCTATATGTCTTTTTCATTTCATGTTTTTCTAGGAATTTATTTTATTGTCTTGTTTTGATCTGTTTTTCTCTATAATACAGAAAGGATAGATATACATGCAGAGATTCACACATGGGAAGAGTTTCTAAACTATTTATGGGAACAGATTATGTAATACAGGATTAATGAATGGATGCTCTGAAGAAGAGACACTAAGAAACCCAGTGCTAATTCTGTAGCGTTATGATATGAAATCTAGTAATACTATCATTCACTGTTCAGAGTGATTATTAGTCTAGTCTCTTATGTTCAATTTCAGCAAACATAAAGATAAAGACAGCTACTATGAAGAGACTGAGAAACATTATGGTAGACATTATTCACTTCCCCAAAATCAGGTCTTGAAAACCTAAAAAGCCTTCATCATCCTATAATGATCTGATTAGTTCTATAATTTCCAGTATATATTCAAGGTGTGTGAAGATGGGGACAACTATTTGGAAGAAAACTAAAGACAATAAGATAGACAGTGAAGATCTCCAGTAGACTTGCTTTGAAATCTATGTTTCTTTAAATTGTTTCCTTATAATCTGTTTAGATATGTTTAATCTTACCCTCTTTAAGATAAAAAAACAAGTGTGTAGGACTGATAACCATATTACTAAGGTCTTGTTGAATCATGGAGCAGGACTGTTTGCAGTGTCATCGTTTGAATATCATTTCATATGCTTTAATTTTGTAACTTGAGCAACTATTTCTAAGATGATGGTATGTAACTTATTGACTGGTGATTTCTTACTGTTTATTTTTTTTTGAAATTCTGTATTGTTTCTACCCTTTTTATCTGTTTTTTTCTTTAAATAAAAAAACACACACACAAAAATGCTTGATCACATCCCGCTTCCTAACACACCATCAATGTTAATATTTCAAATTTGTAAAGTACTTGCTCTGCTCCTAGAAAAGTCCTGCCAAGTAATTTAGAACCATCACCCCTGTATTTGAAGCAGAGATTTCAGGTACCTCGAGGGAAAGAAACAGAAACCTTCAAATTATTCCACAGCAGGAACTGCCTGCCCTGTCTTCACAGTGTGCCAAAGTGCCAGGTTCAAGTCTCAGCTCCCACTGTGGGAGCACCATCGAAACCTTCTCCTGCTCTGCCCTATCCACCCAACCCCATCTCAGCACCAGGTTCCTGCAGAGACTTCTGAATTTTGTGATCATCTCTCCTGATCGCAGTACCCATGTGGGCTTACTCTGCATTGAGTGCGGTGACCAACTTCGGGTTAAACACGCCTGGGGGCCCAGCTGCTGCCAAACACCAGTCCAGATGTTGCTATAAAGGTATTTTTTAAAAAGATATAACAGTTAAATCAGAGTATTTCGAGCAAAACAAATTACCCTTCATAACGTGTGGGCCTTGTCCAGCTGAGCAAAGAACTGCAGAGCAGAGGTGGGGGTTTCCTGGAGAATGCAGAATTTTCCTCAGATGAAACACAGAAACTCACCTGTGTTTCCAGTCTCTGGAATTCAGGCTCAAGACTGAAACAAGAAGTCTTCCTGGAATTACCTAACTGCTGCTGCCCTCCAGATCTCTGGCCGCCCAGCTCCAACTGCTGTATGAACTCACTCTTTAAAATGAGTGTCTGTCTTGGCGATTTTCTGTGTGTGTCTAGGTGTATAATGCAAACATTTCTTATTGGTCTCTTTTTCTGGAGAACCATAATCAATCCATCAAGCAATGAGGGATTTTTTTTTCCTTTTTCCCATCATTTTCTCATCATTCTTAATTTTTTTTTTTTTGTCTTTTTCCTTTTTTATCGGTACCAGGGATCGAACTCATGACTGCCTGCTTGCAAAGCAGGCGCTTATGCCGCTAAGCTAAATCCCCAACCCCCATTCTTAATTTTTTAAAGGATGCTTTAGTTTATTAACAACCCATCTAATAAATTCAAGGTGTGATTCAAGGTATAAGGCAAAGTATAACAGTATTATCTCTGTGTGTGTGTGTGTGTGTGTGTGTGTGTGTGTGTGTGTGTGTGGTGTGTGTGTGTGTAGTGCTGGGGTTGAATCTAGGGTCTCATACATGCCAGACTGTGCTGTGCAATTAAACTATACTCTTAGCTATTTTTCTTTCATTTCTGAGACTGCTGTAGCTTGGCATAACTGACACCATCTTAAGCCCTGCATTTAACTAGTGCCCTGTATTCAGTAAAATGGAAAATTACTCAGGGTATAAGTCCCATGAGAAAAGCATAATGAGCTGTACCTACAGGAGCAAAATTAACCTGCTCAACAAAAGAAGCAGGATTCAGGTGTCAACTGAAAATTAATGAAAGATTCAAACTAAATTGTTTCCAACAGGATGTCTTTTGTGCTTCTCTCTTTTAAAAACTCTGTAACTTTCCAGTTTGGTGCCACTTGTTTGGATCCTGAATCAGGGAAGTCTGTATTCGAGTGGTCCTGAGCTTAGTTAATTAAATTTCAAATTTATCCATTTGGCTGCTTGGATTCCTATATTGTTGTTCACAAACCCACCTCAGAGATCAAATATCCAACACTTACTAGTTAAAGGAGGAAAGGTTTATTTAGCACACAGTTTGTGGAGGTTTCAGTCCGTAATTGGTTGGCTCCAAGGCAAGGTGGCTTGACAGAGGGGCAAAGGTTCATGGTGGCAGAAGACAGCAAAAGCAGCAAGAGCAAAAAAAGGGAAAAAGCAAACCTCTTTTTCTCCCTTATATGCAGATAGCCGTACGCAGGCTATCTGCCCTGCAGAGGGTATATCGCTCACATCTTTAATCCCAGCATTGAACCATGAAGCAATCACAAACTGTAGATTCAGCAGCCTCCCCATGACTGCGTGAGGTTTTGGGGGGACATCCAGACACAAATAATTCTATATACAACCACCTTACAGTACCTTTTCCTGGCCCCAGCATCACTTGCTTCCTGAGGACAAGTCATGGACACAGAGAGAGCAGAATTTGAGCCCAGCCTATAATCTTGTGACTTGAACAAGTTACTTAAGCTTTACACTTTTCTGTGCTCCTATACCAAGTGCATAATGCTGAACTAATAGACGTGTTCCATTGACTACATCCTGACTTTCGTTCTCAAGTCATCTTTTCTCAGGTCCCTCTAAAGTGGTCTTAGACTTTCTCTTAAATAACTGAACCAAAACATAAAATTGTACCTGTATTCTCAAAGCTTCTGTTAGAGTTCCAAGAAAACAGAGGTACTCTTGCAACAAAGACAGCAACCCTGAGTGGATACAGGTTGGCTTAGCTTGGAAGCCCAGGGGCTGCTTGGCATCTGAACTTAGAAGCCCATCTGCTCAGGCACCTCAATTCTGGGTGCATTTGTGTGACGGGGATTTGTAGCAATAGCAATAGCAATAACAAGAAAGGGTCTTTAAAAGCATAGTGCTCAGGGTGGTAGAGAAGGAATTCAGGTGTTTTATGGAAACTGAGATTGTACTGCAGCCTAATAGACCATCTCCTGGCAAAGGTTTTTTTTTTTTTTTTTTTTTTCAAGTGGGATTTTTAAAACCTTTCCCTTAAGAAGCACTTGAAAAGAGCATGTCTGTTTTCTTCCATAGCAGATGGGTGGTGTTTTTACTCAGCAGAGCCTCCCTGGAACAGCTCTCAGGAGAGCCACAGGTGGCTGAAGTTGGAAAGATGCGTCCCCTCCTCTCTGCTCCCCACGATCACTGCTCTCAATGCCTCACATGTGCTGCCGAAGGTCTGCCAGGAGGGCTGCAAAGTGCGGCGCGATGTGTGTAGCTCAGCTGTCTGAAAGAGGCTGGGCGAGCCCACCCTAATGGGCTGATGGAATCCATTACTGCGGCAGCGTCCTGAGGACACTCACTCTTCTGCTTAAGGCCAAGAGGAACAGAGAGATGATAAATAGGGGGAAATGTTAGTGGTAGGAATTTAGGTTGTTTATCCAGAGTGGTTTGTACACTGAAATGGCAAAGGACGACTTCTAGCTCTTTAGTCTAACCTCTGTACTTCAAAGGGTGATAAAATATATTTCCCCTAAATAACGCATACAGTTAAAATAATTATTTCCCCATAAATTTACAACAAACAAGCAGATTGTTTTTACAGAAACACACTTTCAGCATGTTAGGTTACCAAACATCATTTATCAAATTTTGGCTAAGAATAACATTAAATCATTATATTCCCCTAAGCGGAGTACCATGACAATATGAGATACCCAGTCACCTTTGAACTTCAGATAAATGGTAAATGACTTATGTTCTGGCCATTCAATATTCGGGATATACTTATACTCAAAAACGGTTCATTGTTTATCTGAAACTCAAATTTGCCTGAGCCACCTGTGTTTTTATTGATATCCCTGACAGCCCTAGCACCCAGGCAAGTTTCCCAGGAAGAAATCTGAAGCTTCCCGTGCAGTTTTTAACCGAGAATGTAGATTTCATTCATATTGAGCCAACATTACATCACCCACAGAGCATGTGCACGGTCCCCGGGTTTCAGCCTCTCCCAGTCCACCTCATAGAGACCGGTCACTTCTGAAGGAGATGCCTTTTGTCGTCATCACCAATGGGTTCCGTGTGGACAGGTCTGATGGACACAATTCTGTCTTCATCAAGACTTCGCAGTAGCATCCAACAAATAATTAATATTTGTTAAATGAATGATTAGGCGAAATAGCTGATGATTTTGTTTGTAAGTGGAGTGATACTGTCATCCCCTGGTATCTTTGGAAGATTTATTTCAGGACCATCCACCCACAGGTGCTCAAGTCTCTTTTATAAAATGGCCCAGTATCTGAATACAACATATCCACAGCCTCCTGTAACCTTAAATCATTTCTGGTTGGCTCTTGATACCCACTGAGGTATCAATGCTATATAAATAATGGTTCTATTGAAATGGTTAAGGAGTAACAGCAAGAAAAATGTCTAACTGCCATTCAGTCATTTGGTTAAGATCAAGTCTAGGAAAAAGTCTGTATCTGTTCAGGACAGGCAGAAAGGATGCAGAACCCAGAAATACAGGAGCCCAGCTATATTCTTTAAAGTTGCTGTTTTTAAAGCTCAATTTTAAATTTGTAAAATAGATGACTTGGTTCCTTCTAGCTGGGACTGCTCACTCTCCTGAAGTTTCCAGTCCTAGTCTGGCAGGTTCCCTAGCGTTGGTTATGCACTGGAATCTTCTAGAAAAGCTTTCAACTATTCTGACGGCTGCATCTCACCTGCAGAGACTCTGACTTAAGTGGTCCAAGGAGCATTCTGGACACTGGGATGGTTAAGGCTCCCCCAGGGAAAGGGAGAACCATGTTGGGAGGACATGGGAGCCCATGTTTTAAACCCTTTTGTCAGTTGTGAATTCTGCCTGTAGTGATGGAAGCTACTCATCCAAGGTCCAGCCCAATGCTTTGAGGTTCTTCTGCAAAACATAGGCTTTTTTGAGACTGTGACTATTCAGGAGGGAAGAGGGCTCGTCTGTGATTAGAGTCCCCGGGCATGGGCTGGGTCCTGTCTCCCTGGGGAATCTCCTGACCTCCCCTCCTCCCCTCCTCCCCTCCTCCCCTCCTCCTCCAGTGCTCCCAGCAGCTCAGGAGCTCACAGGTTCAGCTCAGGAGCTCACAGGTTCAGCTTCAGACACGGCTCTTTCCCATTGATGAGCCAATCAGAACAAAATAGATCACCAGCCCTAGCAGCCTCATGCCTGGCATATTTGAAAGCTAATTAGTACATAAATAGTTATTGTGAGTAATCAGTAACCATTTGAGTAACCAATTGAGAACGACTATGATCACTAATGCACCAGGCCCCGTGAGTTTCCCTTGTCACTCATGTGCCACGAAGCTCTTCACTTCTTCACGCATCAGTGCTCTGGAGCCATAAAGCCTCAGCCTCTCAGCACCTTCCTCGGTTGGTCCAGTTTGCAAGGACCGCTCTGTGCTGCATGACATCTGTGCCCTGCACACTGCCTTCTCAGAGCACCCTGTGGCTGAGATGCTTCCTCTCTCCTCCCCTCTGTCCTGACAGGTAGGTCCCCCACAGCCTGGCTCCCGAGTGTGGCTGCAGGTCAGTTTTCAGGTACCAGCTCACACCCGGGCTTTCTCCCTGCTGCCTTCGTGATTACAGTTGCTTGTCACTTTCATTTACTCTTTTCCAGCTGAGCTGGTCCCCTCTGGCCCTCCTCCCTTGCCCTGGGCCAGTGTGTCTTAGTCTTCAGTAGCTCTCAAACCACCTTCTCGATTGTCGTCATTTCCTTAAACACCTGTTCTGATATTTGCTTGAGATGTTTGCTTAAATAGCCTTGACAATATACTCTTTCCCTTTAGACAGAAATAGATCCGATGTGCTACTTTTACTCCCCTACTCTACCTTAAAACAAATGCATAATAATGTGTGGTCTAGACTCCCACTATCCACCCGGGTCTGTCGCCCCACACTTTGGGAAGTGTTGCCTTGGGCTTCCAGCCCGTGTCTGCTGATCTCTCTTCCTCTCAAGCTCTTTCTACCCACCCTGCATACACACACTTAGGTGCTGTGGATCTCACTACTTCATGCCAGTTCCGACACTTGCGTGGAACTTCATTGATAAGTGAGTCATTAAAGCCGATACAACCTGTGGGATAAGAACATGACTGAAGAACCTGGATTCAATCCCAGGTCTTCCACCTCCTGAGTCATTTTATCTCTCTCAGCTAGCTCAGGGTACACGGTGAGCTTAAACTAATCTAATTCTAGGACTTGGACCAGAGTCGGCACATGGGAAGTGGTGTATAAAGTTGAATGTTATTATAAACTGTGAGCTTGGACAATGGAAGTCTGAAGAAAATGGAGTCCGTTAGTTACTGGGCATTATTTCTTTTGAGAAAAGTCAGCTAGGCAATCAGTCCTGGCTCTTGCTTAATCCTCTGCTAAGTTCCGCATGCATTTGTGACTTTATGATATTATGGCTTTGTGACACTGGCAACCTATACAAAATGTGCAGTGATTTTTGAATGGCATCCAACTTACTGCAATTCGGTTATTCAAATTGGACACTGCATATGAATTTGAGAGTGATACTCCTCTCCCTTCCACCCTCAACAATTTATTTCTTATGTAGTTTATTATCACAATTCAACTGAGTATTTCACTAAGTATTGGGAGCACTACAAAAATATATTTGTGTACATAATTTTCTTTTTGGAGTGCTGGCTGGGGATATAGCTCAAGGCCAGGGATACAGCTCAGCAGCACAGCACCTGCCTGGTACAAAAAAAAGGAAAGAAAGAATGAAAGAATGAAAGTGCTGAGAATTGAATACAGAACATGCTAGGCAGTTCTTTTCCCCCGAGCCACAAGCCTAAGCCCCATTCCAATGACTGACAAGTTTTTATGATGACAGTGGAGAATAACAGATCTTTTCAAAATAAAGCTGTTAACCTAGTTAATAAGCATTAATATTTAATGATAAGTTTTCCAGTTTAGAATATGGATAATATCTCTTCCTATTCTCATGGTAAAATAATTCAAGCATCAGTTACAATACTTTAAAATGTCTTTATTACATTAAGTTGAACATTATCAATTATACTTAAGAGCAACAAGGAGGAATAAAGTTATATAGCCTTTGAACACAATATCTCAATTTTAATTTTTAAAGCCTAATCACAAAAAATATTAGTACAGTAACAACCCAGTCAGTATGCATCATTACTAGGCAGCCTCTGCTGTGAAGGCCATCATGTTTGTGGATCCCATGCCTGTGATCCCAGCCCTTTGGGAAGCTCAGGCGGAGGACTGGAAGTTGTAGTCCCATCTTGGCATTTTAGAGAGAGCTTGTCTCAAAATAGAAAGGGCTGAGGATATACCTCAGTGTAACGACCATGAGTTCAACCCCCAGTGCAGGAAACAAATTCAGCTAATTAATAAAACTATAATTCTTTTAAAAGTAATTGTACTTTACTATTACCGAAGTTTTTTTATGATATACTTTGGAGACAAAATGATCAAAACTACTATCAGAGGTCATGTTAACAGGTTCTAGATGCTAAACAAAAATATTATGAAATGACCCTAGGCATAAAATTGAAGTCATTTCTTCCTGACGCTCTTTAACAAGCCTCTATGGGCTGTGTGAGTCCCAACGGGAAAGCCATAGAACGAGAACCAGGACCCTTCATTTCTCCTGCAGCACAAAGGCCAAGCAAAGGTAGGCCAATGTTTCTACCCTTCCTGATCTCAGTTGGTTTATTTGTTGATTTGGGAGCTCACACCTACTTTTTTCTACTGTAGCTGGTTTCAAAATGTGGAGCCAGATTTCTCAAAGCTATCAACCATTTCCAGCTGATAATTTCCTCTGTCAAAAAATATTTTTACGGGCTGGGGATTTAGCTCAGCGGCATAAGCACCTGCCTTGTAAGCAGGTGGTCGTGAGTTCGATCCCCGGTACCGATAAAAAGAAAAAAAAAAATATTTTTACTACTGTCCTGCCCATGAACTGACTATCTCAACCCAGCTACTTTGCATTTCCTGGGGCCACTGGAAATATGGTTCAAGAGTCCTCATTGCCATAAACAAAGAGCAGACCTGCTTTGTCAGGGAAACTGATCACAGACCCAGGCCAGACAGACACACATCCCAGGAGTCTGCTCCGTCTGTCCTGCAGGCAGCTGCCTCCCGAGGAAAAGCCACAGGGGGTCTGTTGGCCCAATACTCCGGAATTTTCAAACTCATCCTCCCCATGGGAGAGGCTGACCTGGACACTGCAGAGGGTGGGTTCACAGCTTCTGGACAGATGGACACGGACGGGTTTTCAGAAGCGTAGCTGCAGCTGGACAGGCTGCTGAGCTCCTGCACCTTGGCACTGTGTTTCAGCGCCGGGTGTTGGTAGGCCTGGTAGGATACTTTAGTGGTGGTGGTGATCACTGTCTGCAGGGCTGGGCCACCTGTGGAGGGTGTCACGAGGTACCTGCAGGGAAGCTCAGGGTTGTAATAAGGACACCTGGCCACAGCCTGGAACTGTCCATGGTCAAGCCTCTCCTCAAGGCCCGGATTTCCAAGGCCTGGTTTCCAGCCACATGGTTTACTGGTGAAATCAAAGCTGCTCTCATAGCTGCTGTAGGAATTGATGTTATATTGCAGTGTGTTCAGATGAACCCAGTCTGTGTCATTTGGGATGCTGGTGGAATCATTACAGAGCGCGGAAAACGGGCTTGGGTTTGTGAATCCAGGGCCTGCCAAGTCATAGCTGCAAGGTGGCCTGGGCAAATATATTCTTGGGTTTGGATATTTCTGGAAGGGGGATGTGATGTCTCCTTGAAGGGTGGCCAGATCACAGGGAGCCGTGTAAACGTCCGCGTCCGGGAAGGAAGGGCAAGTCTGCCCTGGACTAGAGAAGCTGCTGTCAGGAATTACATCAAACAGTTCTGGATTCCCCAGGAGAGAAGTGTCGTTGAACTGTCCACTGCTGTCTGGATTCTCTCCTACCTAAAACATGGTACAAATACAGAGGACCTGGCTTAGACGCTCCACAGAGCTGCTTTCAAATCCCGACTCTGTCCTTTACTAAAGGAGCAAGTAACTTACTCTATCTGGACCTCAGATAACTTGTTTTAAATATGGACTTCAGTGCCACGATAGCATCACAGAGCTCCCATGACCAACGGGTTGCTGCGACCATTAGCTGTCTGGATGTTTTAGGGTAGCGTCCGCACATGCAGGTGCTCAACAAGGTCAGAGTTGGTCACGCTCACACTAACACTGCCTGCCAGCCATGCTCTGGTGGAAAAGCAACACTGGATCAAGATGCCCAAAGAAATGTCATCTGTTCTGGTATAGAAATATTGCTGCAGTTTGGATCTAGAATGTCCCCCAAAGGCCCCGGTGTTGGAGGCTTGGTCCCCAGTGGCGTTTATTTGGAAGTGGTAGAGAAAGAGGTGGGTCCTAGTGGGAGTTTTAGGTCATGGGGGTGTGGCCTTGGAGCCATATTGGAACCCAGGCTCTTTCTTCTCTCTTTTGCTTCTGACAATGAGATGAGCAGCTTCCTCTACCCTGCACTCCTCTCTGATGTGCTGCCTTACGACAGCCGTGGACTGAAACCTCTAAAACTGAACCACAAAAACCTTTCATTTTCTGAGTTGGTTATCTCAGGTATTTTCTCACAGTAACGGAAAGCTGCCTGACACAAATGAAGAGGATCCTTTTAGGGATAGTCCCTTTGCTCACTGTCAGTGTGCACAGATATCAGGGAAGATAGACCTTCTAGAAACTGAGTGCCCACACTGTAACC
Source organism: Cavia porcellus (assembly GCF_034190915.1). Taxonomy (NCBI): domain Eukaryota; kingdom Metazoa; phylum Chordata; class Mammalia; order Rodentia; family Caviidae; genus Cavia; species Cavia porcellus. The sequence goes on from NW_026947496.1 coordinate 15,744,113, forward strand.
AAAACCCATTAATTTATTGCAAGATGCCAATACCACAACTGAACCTGAATACTGAGATTTTTGTTTAGGAAAAACGAACTGTTATCCAGTGCTCAGCTGCTGGAGTGATTTGGCTCATGTGCCAACAGATGGCTCATGACAGTGTGCCACAGCGGGCATATGCATCATAGGTTTGTCACACTGACATACAGTAATGACCCCTGATCCACAGTTGTGCTTTTTGAGGTTTCAATTTTCCGTGGTCAACAAAGTCCAACAATATGAAATGGAAAATTCCAGAAATAAACAATTGTCTTTCTAAGTAACTACTTACAGTACATTTGCAGGAGAGGTTTTATTATTAGTTATTGTTGATAATCTCTTGCTGTGCCTAATTTATAAGTTAAACTTTTCCAGAGGGATGAATATATAGGAAAAACATGATACATACAAGGTTTGGTACCACTTACAGTTTCAGGTGTTCACGGGGTGGGGATTGAACATAACCCCTCAGGATGAGGGTGCTCTAGTGTATTTCTTTCTTAATTAGCTAAATAATCACATCCATTTCAACACAACCTAACTATGTCATCACCTGGAAAGGTTGTCTGCTTTATTTAAAGAAGAGATCAAACTCTATCCAAATGTTGACTTAATTTTCTAAAAGTATATAATTTTCACATGAGATGAAACCTTTATGAGATAATTTTTTTGAGACAGGATCTTGCTGTCTAGATCAGGCTTCCCCTGAACTCATATAGCCCAGGCCGGCCTCAAACTTGTGGCAATCCTCCTGCTTCAGCCTCCCAAGTGCTGGGATTACAGGCGTGTGCTGCTATGCTCCGAAAGATAATATTTATAAATGTTGTATTTCAACCATTTCATATTTCTATTAATGACAAGTGTATCTTGTGGAATGAAAACCATGCCATGTCCATGCCACGCCAGCCCCCTTACCTCGGGTTCTCGAGTTCTCTTTTTCTGAGAGTGATAGAGAGAGGCCATCTGTCTCTTGAGGGCACTTCTTCTAGCTTCCGTCTCTGACTTACTCTCTGGTCTGGGGTGGTCATGAACTCCCTTGGCCTGTGTTCATGAAGAATGCATTGTCTCTTTGTCCCTCTAAAGGAAGCTGGCTATGTCAGAAGCCAGTTAAAACTCCATCATGCCTTTCCCAAGACCTAAGATGTTTTCTTTGTTTTTTTTTTTTTTTTTTTGCAAAATGATAGAAAAAATTCTCAAAAATAAGACACCATTAATAATAAACATCTTAAAAGATGATCTGTAATAAACTGTTAAATAAATTATGACTCGACCCATTACTTTGTGGGGATCTAGCATGTCCCCAGTGTTCTCCACCACGTTTTAGTCATAGTTGTTATTTTTTTTAAATTTTTGTTATTTTTGTCTTTTTGAGACAGGTTCTCTCTATGCGTTTCAGGCTGGCCTTGAGCTCACTTTGTAGCCCAGGCTGTTCTTGTACTTGCAATGATCCTCCTGCCTCAGCCTCCTTAGTGTTGAGATTACAGGCATGCGTCGCCATGCCCAGCTGTATTTAGTTTAAACCAGGGGTCCCAAAGCCGATGGCAGGTGGGTCAGCTCAATGGTACGATGAAAATACCCACCCCAGGCGGTAGCGTCCCCTTTCCTACCTGAAAAAATATTGCGCTGCCATCAAGGCGCCAGAAATTGGTGACCGGGTATCCGCTGTGCCCTCGGCAAGGAATCAGCTCCAGAGCAGACTGACAGTTGGGGCAAACCTTCTCTGCAAAGCCCGGAGGCAGAGATATCCGTGACCACGCACGCAGGGACGGGGTCATCACGCAGGCCACCCCACCCACCCACCAGGGCCACACGCACTCTGCTGCTTGAGCCTCGCCTTGTCGCAGATGGCCGGGCGCAGCTGCAGGCGCGAGCCGTCGGGCAGGGCGCAGGCTCGGGTGCACACCACCACGCCCAGGCACGACTTCTTGAGGATATGGCCGTTGTGGTTGTTGGTGTTGCGCATGGCCCAGCCGCTCAAGTGGCGCTGCGCCTTCTTCTCGGCGCTGCTGTAGATGAAACGCACGTAGCCATCGGGCCACTCCCGGAAGGGGTCAAAGTGGGTGGGCGCCTGGGAAGAGGGGGAGGACAGGGTCACCCCACGTGCTCTGCCCTTCTGATCCACGGTGACTGTTGATGTAGGACTTATTGCTTGAACCTGCACGTGCATGGGTTCGTCTGGCCTGCACACCAGGTGTGAGCAACAGGTTAGTTATGCTGTCTGCTTTAGAATAGGAAGTGAGGCCGGAGAAGCCAATTGACTGCCTGACCTCACACAGCTAGCAAGCCCTGGCTCCGGATGTCAGCCCTGGAAGTCTAACTCCTGAACGGTGCTCCTTATCACTTCGTTATTCCTCTGTGTGTTGTGATTAAATATTGAGCACATTCTCCAAGTTAAGGTACCAGGGTAAAGAGCTAAAATACCAAGCATTACTTTAATACTCATATTCGATGGTTTTTGTTTTATGCATTATGTATACTGCAACAATCTTTTGTTTGTATATAAATTCAAAATAAAATTACCCTGTAGTGTATTCTTCAAGGTAACGGCTAATAAACTAGCAACAATTGACTAAATCCAACCCACTTCTTTTTGTTGTATGGCCTCCAGAAGAATGCTTTTTACATTTTTAAATAGTTGGAAGAAAAATCGAAAGAAATCTTTTGTAACCCATGAAACTTACACAGCATTCAAATGATAGAATTTATTAAGTTGGTTGGGACTGGCCACATTGGGTCTTCTAATGGATACTTTTGCCCTGCAGTGCCGAATTGAGCGTTTGGGACAGAGACAGGGTAGCTCACAAAGCCATATTATACAATACCTGTAATCTTCACAAGGAAGCAGAGGCTAGATAGATGACCCTCTACAGCGGCATAGCTGTGAATTAAAGGGAAATTCTGGCAGCCAGATCTATTGGCTTGGCAGTTATGATAAAGAGCCAGAAGAGTGGTATCACAACAGAAGCCACTTGTAATAACTCTTCCCCTGCCTTCCCCCAGGAAAATTAGATCAAAGATTTGTGAAACCAAAGCATTCTTGTTTGGACAATTCAGACTTGTGTACATTGATAGATCTTCTATCCTAACAGTAATAACATTTCAGGAGTGATTTTATTTCCCAAATCACAAGGCTAATTTAAATCACCATTGTTACTAATAGGAATAAGCTTTCTTTGAAATATTACAATGACATAAACCAACACATTGATTTAAGGTAAGTCACAAGTGAAATATATATGATGATGGATTATCCTATATGATGTGTAACTGTAAGTTTATTTTCAAATGAACATCTTTGTTTAAATGTGAACATTTCAACTTATGGATCTTAATGACAAATGAACAGTTTTCCAGGAAGGGGAATTGTTTAGTTCTCCTCCCTAAGATCATGGACTGGGCCCCCGTGTCTTGTACCTCCAGCTCCTGAGACAGGGCGACCGGAGACGAAGCCACAAACACTGTCTTTTTAATCAAACATTGGGTTTCATTAGCAGTAGTATATTGGCTGTGTATGTCAGAGAGAGAGAAAGAGACAGAAAGAGACAGAGACAGAGAGACACAGAGGAGACAGTCTATCTGGACCTGCCACTGAGATCCTTATCTGACTTCAGCACTTGATGATAGGTCAGTAGCCTGAGACCAAGGCAATTTCAAGTACTCTCAAGGTCATGTGGCCAGTTTCACTTTTTCTCTCAGCCAGAGCAGGACTGGAATGCTATTTCCACAGATTTTATACACACACACACACACACACACACACACACACACACACACACATATATATAAGATATATATAAAATTGTCAGTTTTGAGATGTTCCATATACTCCCTGATTAACAACCATTCTCCCAGGAAGAGCAGTGCACATTTATCAGGACACCTAGAATCCGCTTGAGGGCTGAGCTTTTCTTAGCTAAAAGGCAGCATTAGATTGTTTCCTAGCAGGGTTTACACGGGCAGACTTTAAAACCTGCAAGTGACACCCACCTACTGCAGGGTGTATCAAAGAAAGCTCTGGCTGTAGGAGAGACCACACAGGGCGCTCATGATCCACATTCCTCTGCTCATGGCAGAGGCTGAGTGGCTCCTAAGCTCCCCGCCCCAACCTGGTCCCCCTCACCCGTTTCCCCTCTTATGGTCCCCATTTTGCTGGAAGGCTGACACCTTCAACGAATAGATGAAAAGCATAGTCGCGGCTACACCTGGGACTTTCAAGCACATTTTAGTTTTCATTTTGAAAAACTATGACCAAGGATAACTGTTTACTTCGTTTCCTGCACTTGGAACCTTCAAACCCAAATCAAACCAAACCAAGACAAAACAAAACAAATTCACCCTAAAAGGTGTGTATGGGGGAGTGACTTCCGTGACATTAGAGAAATGAGCTTTGAGCAGGTGGCTTCCCTAACAGGACCGTGGAGCCCGCGCCATGCAGGCAGAATCCTGCTGAACAGATCGCCCGAGTCCGGGATCTGCTCTCCCTGGGGTCTCCTGCATTTGCAGTCCCGCCTCGCAGTTGCACTGCATAAGAAACAGTACTCTTTGCGTTTGGCGAAGTTTCCCCCTGGCCGCTTCTTGGATTTTAATTAGGTAGGCAACGAAGAAACATTTGATTTTTTTTCTTAAATTAGGGGAAAGCGAAGGGAGAGGCGTCCGGACCTCACGGTACTCTGGAGGCAGGAGTCTGACGCTCCTGCCCGCCGTTCCCCGGTGTGTCCAGAGATGCACCGCGGAATCGCCTGGAGCGCACGCCTCTGCGAGCCCAGCCCTGCCCGGGGGCGCCCTGCCCGGGGGCGCCCTGCCCGTTTCACGGCCCTCAGAAATGTGCGTGCGCCCAGAGACTCCGCAAGAATCTGCGCGCGTGCGTCCTCCGAGCTCGTTTCCACTCACCTGGGGCATCTGCGGGTCGTTGATGTCCCAGCTGAGCGCCATCCCGCGGGGACAGCCGCGCTCCGCGTCCTGCGAGGCCTCGGCTGGCATCTGCGCCGCCTCGGTCACCCTCTGCCCGCGATCCTGAAAGACCAGAAAGGAAGAGGTGTGCAAGGTGACTGACTAGGTGGCTTGTTTTCCTTTTTGTGAAGAAATGGGATGGAGAGAGAAAGCGAGAGAGAGGGAGAAGGAGACAGAGACAGAGACACAGAGTCAGAGATTAGAAATCCAGAGACAGCGGTGCTGGACCAGCTGGGCCCAGTCCTGGGGCGCGGTGCTGAACCGAGTCCACCGCCCGCCTCCTGGTTATAGAACGCGGTCCCCGCGGCCCCGCCCACGCCCCAGCGACAGAGCCAGGAGGGGGGCGGGGAGGGGAGAGTCGCGGGGGCGGGGGGAGCCCCACTCCCGGGTGCGCGGAAACCCAAGGCAAGACGGTAGGTGGCGGGTTGGAATTTTTCATTTAAATTCGAATCCACCTCCCCACCGGCCTTTGTGGTTTGGTCACAGCTTGTTCCAGGCGTTGGGAGCCGAGGTTTTCTAATAAAGCCTGTAGGCGTGCGTGGGGACCGCACGTGGGTCCGCCGCCGGCCGTGTGCCCAGGTCTCCGCACGCGCGCCTACGCCTCCTCGTTTAGGGCAAACCAGTCGCCTGGTTCCGGCTGCCCTTGTGCCTGTCCCCAGCTCCGCGGTCCGCTCTTTGGGAGGGGCACGAGGGTCCCGTGTTCTGCGGGTCCAGGCGCACTCGCGCAGTAATGCCAGTACTGTGGGAGGCTGAGGCAGGAAGATCGCAAGGTTGAGCTGGGTGAGTAGCTCAGTGCGCAGGCGATGGGCTTAGTCTGCAGTGCTGGAACGGAAAATCGGGGAACCCTAGACCATTTCTGCCTTCCCTGCTTGAGCACTCAACCGCCACCCGCATGAGCATATATCTTTTAAAACATCTTTATTGAGACTGTCGTGGGAACATCACGACCAGTCATATTTACCCCCTGACAGTTTTGGAACTGGAGAAAAGCCGGGCGATGACGCCGCGGGCTCCCACCGCTAGGACGGAACCTGGTGCGGAGCATCCACCTCTTTTAGGGTGACTCAGGCAGCTGGGGGCGCCCAATAGAGGAAGTCGGTGGAAGTCCCTCGAGTCGCTCTTTAGTCACCCCGGGGCTGCTGGAATTTAGTTCCCGCTCGGTCTGCAACCAGCACGGTAAGGCTGGCTTCGTAAACAGAGCCTTCTTCCGCAGAGATACAGGGAAGTCAGCGCTAGCTCGGCCCGTTCTCCTCTGGCTTTACGCTGGACTCCTCCTCCCCAAGGAAGGTAAAATAAAACCCTCATCACGCACGCTTTCATTTTACTAATAGGGTGTGGAAAGCTCTGGCAGCTCCAGGTTCTCACTTGGGGTGTGTGTGTGTGTGTGTGTGTGTGTGTGTGTGTGTGTGTGTTTTGCCTTTTAAACTTAAAATATCCACCATGTTAAGTAGATGGATGCTTCGTTAAGTGTAGTAGCTTAAGAGGTCTTTACATTCAAATATTTTAAAAAATAACTTCGAAAATAGCCATTCAGCATTATCTCAAAGAATGTATAGAATTATTTTCACACCGTTAGATTATTTCTTGCTTCTGTGCTTTGACATGTTCCTAGAGAGGCCCTTCAAAAATATAAACGAAAGTAATTTTTAATATTACAGTCTAATTAATTTTCTTTCTCTTTTTCTTTTTTATTGAGACAGGGTCTTGCTATGTGGTTCAGGCTGGCCTTGAACTCACTATGTAGCCAAGGGTGGCCTTGAACTGGAAGTCATCCTCCTGCCTCAGCCTCCCGAGTGCTGGGGTTACAGGTGTGCACCACCATGTTCAGCAGTTAAATTAATTTCTGAATGGATTCTGGTGTCAAAAATGTCCTGAAGCTACCACCCTATTTAGTGTTTGAATAATTAGAGCATATATTCCCGGGGTAGAACATGTTGGTAAGAGGAGCTCACCAAAGTGAAGATACACTAGATAAGTAAATAAATAAATAGCATTATTGTCTGTTTTGTAGTTCTTAATGTCTCCTGAAGTTTCAAGTACATTCCCACCACAATTTGGAAGGATGGATCCCACTTGCCATCTAAAAATAATGCATTATAAAGTTTTCTAACAAATTTTTTATTTTAAAGAATTTTTGTATCTAAAATAAAGTGCAGTTAAGTGGTATTTCGATGATTGCTTTTAATTTTGTGTTTCTTTTCTGCCCTAATATTTCCTTTGATTCCTAAAATATTTTGTCCTAAAATATTTTTAATTCACATCTGTCCCTGCCTCGATTACTACTTTAATACCGTAAGAGTCTGTTCCAACAAAAGGAATAAACTTTGCATTTGCTAGGTGTGAATTAAACAGGTAAATGAAGGAAAGTGTTGTATTTTAACCGGAAATGGGCACGAAGCCTGAGGCCCTAAACACTGCAGTGCGGGCGCCGGAGCGCAGGGCTCAGAGCGCTCGGGTTTCCTAACAGCTGTTCTGCTGTTCCTATTAACTTGTCTCCCGTGTAACTGTCACAGCGTGAAACACGGCTTGCAGGCATGGTACCAGTCACATTTTATACGTCTGGATTTGAGGGAGCATTTTGTTTATGTTGATGGAAAATTTTTGTGTCGTGTCCACATGGATCACCTATCCGAGACAACGTAGCTGCAAAGCACATGTACGGAAAATGCTCCCTTTGGCCGAAGTACTTAAAAAAAAAAACAAAAAGCAGAGGGACGGGAAACGCCTCTTCTTACAGTATCAGGAGCGGATTTGGAACTCCAGGTGCGAGCCGAGCTCGGCGCGGCGCCCCCGGGGTCCCGGGGTCCCGAGGTCCCGGGGTCCCGAGGTCCCGCCCCGCGCGCAGCTGGCCGGGCCCGGGCCGCCCTCGGCTCGGAGGCGGGAGCGCTTCCGGCGCAGGTTCCCTCGATGAGCACTTTTAGGCTTCAAAGCCCTGCGCCACCTGCGCCCGGGGCCTCGGCCCAGCCGGCCGCGATTGCGGGCAGATGGAGCGCAGCCCGGGCCCTGGGATGCAGCAGGTGAGCGAGCGCGGGGCCCCGCGTCACCCGGCAGGGACCGAGGGCACCGGGACCCGGGCAGCCGGGAAGGGCGCCCCCCGCGGGCTCTCGGTGGAGCCAGCCTCCGGGGCCCCGCGGTGTTTGCGCGGCTTTTGCAGCAAAGCCCCGCGCTCGCCCGTGCACGCGCTCCGGGGCGGTGTCGCTTGGGACGCGGGGGTCCCGGCTGCTCCCCTTCCAGCTCGCGCTTCCTGCGTGCGGCTCGCAGGGCGCGTGGCCTCGCCTCCCCGGCCAGGTCCGCGTCCCCAAACGCCCCGCTTTTCGGTTAGCTGCGGGGCGGCTCTCAGCCAGCTCGGGGCCTGGGTGCTGCCAGCATTGAGCTCGCATTCACCCACTGTTCCGCCGAGGGAGGAAAGCAGGGCTAGATTTTGGTCGTTGGTGTTCACCCTGGTTTTCCTATTTATAAATGGAGCCGGTGCTGTCGGGCTGGGGAGTTAGCTCCGCGGTGCGAGCGCATGCCTGTGTGAGGTTATGGGTTCGATCCCTGAACAACAACGCAAAGAGTCAAAGATAGGGATTTAAAGATGTTGGTTAAGTTCAGAGGGGGCAGGATTGCGCCTGAACCCTACTTAGAAGAGATTTTTAAATATATTTTGTGAGAATTATAATTTTCAATTGTTGGAGTGCAACCAAGGCAAGGGGTGACGTTATTTAACATGGCTTTCATTATGTGTTGGGAAACCCGAACCGAGGGTCAGAAAGCTTTCTGGAAGAAAATGTATGATCATTCACCATTAAATGTTCCAGATGGTGCTCTTGTGGTTGTGGGAGTTTGATCATTGAACTTGTATATAAATCCGACGGTGTACTGACCCAGCCGGGAGATACCATGATCACGAAGGTGGTTTTCCCAGGGCGAGGCTCATCCATTGCACCCCGGATGTGCTGACCCCTGCGATTTCCTCAAGTGTGGGAAACTTGTGGTAGTGGGGGACTGCGTTTGCGCTTTCCCCTGTTAAAAAGAAGAAAAAGAAAAAAAAAAAAACCCTACAGTAATGTTTGAGAATTATGTCACAAAGACAAGGCGTAAACTCATGACTGGGTTGGAAAAGAACCTCCCCTCCCTTTTTAAAATTGAAAACTCTCAATCTGAACATAGTTTATCCAAAGTCTTTCTTCTATTATAATCGCCACCAGAGTTTGTTTACTTGGGATGATCATTTCTTCAAATGATGATTGCTTTGCTTCTTGTGGTTGTATTATAGACCATGCTAAAGGAGGCTGGGTAAAAGTGGTGGGTTTTTTGTTTTTCTCATTAGTTTACTTAGACCTGTAATCATTGGTGTGGCCAAACAAAATTTCCTTTTCAGAATAATATAAAATTTTTAGAAGCTAAAATGCATTTCTTTCAAATAGTTTTTTTTTCATTCCAGTCAATTTTTTGTTGCATGCAATTAGCCATCTATTATCATGTATGTCAGTGATCATAGGCTTGAATTTTCTTAATGTTTTAGAATTTGCAGAATTGCAGAGTATCTTCACATATTTACATCTAATTCGAGCGCAGTTTTTCTTACGATGGTGGTCCCCGAGCTGTAGCAGGCTTCGGGATGAACCACAGGGCTCCCCCAGACCCCAGGGTGACACCAGGGTTGCCACTGGTCCAGCAACTGAATTCTGAGAACAGTCTGAAGCCAACAGAAACCTCAGTCATTTAAGTGATTGTTGACAGTTTTTACCCTGTTATTTCCCACTGACCTACTACTGATGACCATATTTATTAGAAATATTGTAAAAGAAGTATTCTTGGGGGAAAAGTAATTTACAACCATCACTTCTGCAGCTTCAGTCGCTTATTACTGGTGCCTTCCATGGTAAAAGATTTCAGGAGATACAAGAGTATCTTCAACAGAAAGAAAGCCAATTTCCTCAAAAATATGATCATCTCCTACTGCATCATCTTGACAGATCAGTAAATCAGGCAAGTGAGTTGGGGTTTTTTGGGAGAACTAAAGTGACTGAAAGGCAATGTATAATTATTTGTGAGGGATTTAATTTAGTGTGTGGTCTGATCATCTAGGAACTGGATAAAAATGAATTTCAGCATGTTTCGCTGTTGTTGAAATGTATCCAGCGATTCTTCAAAGATGACCTCGGAAAAGAGGAGCCCTTGCTAATTCAGCAGGGGCTGATCCCAAAGATAAGTATCACACTTTCATTTTATGACTTTTGGGTAACTTAATGGGAGAAGCTGGTGGGGGCAGCAGAGCACTTGCCTAGCGGCGCTCCAGGCTCTGAGTTGGGTCCCCACGACGTCAAAACCAAACCACACCACTGTGGACTGGGTGGATTTGCAGCTGGATCCATTCTTGCTGTTGCTTTCCAATCGGGTATTAAATTGAATGCATGTTTCCTAAGTGTAGGCCAGGAAAAGCACCCTGAGAATGCAGGATTAAGGCAGGCACTACCCCTCTCCTTGACAAGCAGCAGCATGTTTTTAATGATCAGCAAATTATCAGGAAAGAGAGGATAAACAGTCCTGTTACTTCAGTAGTATCACAAAGTGAAACCTAGAAACTCTTTAAAACTTTTGCCTCTGTAACACTAGTCTCGCTTTCTAAATGCTGGATAGATTTGAAAAAAAAATTAACATCTTTTTGGTGAAAGTCACTCTCTAGATTATTTTCACTGTTTATTTTTATTTTTTTGGTGCCAGGGATTGAATTTATGACCTCGAGCTTCCCAGGCAGGTGCTTATGCTGCTGAGCTAAACCACCGGACCTTTTATATTTTTGCTTTCTAAAATGAACCATGAGGCAACATTTATAAGGGTCTTTATTAATGGCATCTGGGAGCATGCAGCATTTACAAAATCTCTTGCCAAGCAAACCTCCCTGGGGAGGCTTTTGTAGCTCTGTGATGGTGTGTTTGCTGGTGAGGAGGGCTGACCGGATAATTATGAAGTCTTTAGTGTCAGGCTTTAGCACCTGAAATTTATCAAGACCAGTTTGGGCCAGCGAGATCTTGATCTGTTTTGTCTCCTAAACTTCTACTAATTGGAGGTCTGACACTTTAGGGGAGAGAAAATCAAGGCCAGCCTTGTCCAAACTCAATTCTAGAGCACTAAAAGTTTTTGCAGGGGACCCAAAAGGTTCTGTGTTGATTTTTGCATTTAGTTCACTTACCTCCTTGGTGCACTAACCCAGGCAGATACCGGGAGGCAGGGAAAAGGTAATCAGCTCCATAGTTTTTGAAATGGGGCAAGGTGACCTGGGAGTGCTTTGGAACTTAAGCTGATGTTGGGGATATGAATGGGATTGTACCCCAATCTGGTTTCCCCCTTTAGGCTTAAGAGTACTTCCCACGTTACTGACTTCAGTCAAATTGATGTGCATACAGGACTTTTCTTTCTCTTTAAAATGCATATACATTTTTCTTTGTAAAAATGACCAGTGTCAGCAAAGATGGTCTTTGCTTTATTAAGTATATTTTAGAAGGGGTTATAGAAGTGTATTTTAAGTTGAATCCCTCTTAAAAATTTAATGTGAAGTTAGATATGTAAATCCTAAACACCTCTGAGGTGGTAGCTTTTGGCAGAAGAAAGCCTGGGCCAGGCGTCTTTACTGTAACCATGGCTACCTGGAGACCGCTTGTGTCCATGGCCCATGCTATTTGTGTTCTACACCTTCTTAGATCTGCACGATTTCCCCTCTGTATTGGCGTTGTTTATCTTTTAAACGTCCCTCACTAGAATCAGATGTGGCAGCACACACATGAAATATCAGCACCTATAAAACCAGGCTGAGGCAGGAGGCACTCGAGCTGGAGCCAGCCTGGGAATCTTAGACCTTGTCTTATAATTAAAAACAAAATAAATAAAAAAAAAACCCCACACACACCTGGGGATGCAGCTCAGCGTGAACACCCAGGGCTTTATCCCCAGTGTAACAAATGGAAAACACGAAACTTCGCTGGCCAGCTGCTTCAGGTGGCTTTCTGGTACCAGTCCTGCCGAACCCTCTCTCTCGCTGGTATCTGAGAACCGAGGGCAGCTCTGGAAGTGGGCTCCATTCTGAGGCCTTCTCTGGCTAAGAGGCCTCACAGCTGGGCCTAGCTGAAATACTATGCAGCGGGGGGAAAGGCCTTCAGGATTGTTTAGCTGCGGTAAGAAAATTGTCCCATGAAACTGTTGGAGAGGCAGTCGATATTCAGTCCTAGCTGATTGTACCAGTGTTTCTTCTTTTCTGTACATGGCTTCCTGGTTTGAAAGGACCACAGGTTTTCTGAGCACTGACACCCTTGCCTCAGACACAGCATTGGCGGACCTCCTGGAGGACTTCCTGGACTCTGCACTGGTAAGGCCGGTGGGGTGGTCTGCAGAGCAGGTCAGCTGTCATGGGCAGAAACCTCAAATCTATAAGAAATCTCAAATTTATAAGGTTGGACTTTATTTTTTTTGACTTTTTGTTGAGATGTGAGTTCTTTTAAAAGACTCTGTGTTAAGAATATTATGTAAAATAATCATGAATATATATGTGTGTATAACCAATGTGATACAAAAATGAGAGATAATTTATTTTGATACAAATGTGTATTGCTATTCATTTGATGCATGCGTTCTTTTTTAATGAGTTGATTGAAACTCAAACAGGCTTTCTCTGATTCTTCTGGATTTAAAGATTTAAACACTTGAATTATTAGAGGATACAATTGTTTATGCACTAATGATGTAGCTTATGTTGTTTTTAAAGAATATGCTTTGTACTTTTTCTTTCTTATTAGATTATTTCCAGCAGTAGTACTAAAGGTAAGTATCAGAAGATGAGGGAACATCACTGCTATGTTGAGTCAGCAAACACTTGAGGTAATATGGCCATTTTAACAGAGTCTGCTGACCCATGCACATGGGTGGTTTGTCTTCCAGCATCTTTGATTCCTCTCTTGAATACTATAATTTTCATTGTAGAGGTCTTTCACTTTGGTTAGGCTTGTTCCTAGATATTTATGTTTGAAGCTATTGTGAATGAAATTATTTTCTCAGTGTGTCCATTGTTGATGTATAGAAAAGGCATTGATTTTTAAATTTTGATTTTTTTTCATCTAGCCATTTACTAATCTAAAAGTCTCCTAGTGAAGTTCTTAGGATCTTCTAAGGAAAGGATCATTTCATCTGCAAATGAGAAGCCTACCATCTTTATTTCCCATTTGCAACTTTTATTTTTCACCTAATTTCTCTGGTTATAATTTCAAGTACTATCCATGCAGGAGTAGGGAAAGTGAACACCCTTATGTTATTCCCAGTATTTAGAAGAAATGCTTTCAAGTTTTCTCCATTCAGTATGATGTTGGCTGTGGGTTTGTCATGTATAGAAGGATCTGACCTCAGTATAATAAAAAATATAACTGTTTTCATCAAAGACTTTTTCTGCAACTGTTGAAATCATGTGATTTTTTTTTCTTAGCCTTGGTGCCATTTATGGAATGTTATATTTGCTGATTTGAACTGTTCTTGGATCTCTGGAATGAAACCAGCTTGGTCATGAGTTATAATCTTTTTAATGCTTTGTTGCATTGTTTGTGAGAATTTTATTGACATTTGCAGGTATGTGCATCAGAGCTATTAGCCTGCAATTTTCTTTGTGGAATCTATATCAAATTTTGGTAACAGAGTCATACTGGTTTTGTAGAATGAATTTGGATGCATGTCTTTTTTCTATTTTGTGAAATGGTTTGAAGAGTGTTAGTATTATTTCAGGGTCTGGTAAAATTCACCAGTAAATCTGTCCAGTTTTAGCTTTTCTTTATTGGGAGACTTTTAATTTCTCCTTCAACAGCATTATTTATTATTATTTAGTTTTATTTTTTAATAGCTCTTGTTTCAATTCTTGTATGCATCTAGAAATTTATTTCTTCTAGATTATCCAAATTATTGGAATGTTTTCGAAATAGTTCTAATAGTTCTCTGGATTTCAGTGTTATATACTCGACTTTTCACTTTTTTTTGATTTTTTAAAAAATTCTATTTAAAGAATAAAAATAAAAAGGGTAGAAATAATACATCATTTCAAAGAAAAATAAACAGTAAGAAATCACTAGTTGATAATTACATATTGTCCTCTTACAAATAGTTGTTCAAGTTACAAAAGTGAAGCATACAAAGTGGACATTCAAACAATGAGACTGCAAACAGTTCTGTTCAACTATCCAATAAAAACTTAGTAATGTGATTAACAATCCTATACATTTAAACATACATGCAGTTATCCATATTTTTAATTTTTTTATTTTAAAGAGGGTAAAATTAAAGATGACAGAACAGAATAGATCATAAGAAAATAACTTAAGAAACAGATTTCAAAACAAGACCACTGGAGATCTTCACTGTCTATCATATTGTCTCTTTTTTTTTCCCAAATAATTATCCATATCTTCACACACAGTGACTACCTACTGAACATTATAGTACTAAACTGATCAGAGCAGGATGCTGAAGGCATTTTAGGTCTTCAAAACCAGACAATAGGGGAGTCCACAATGGCTGCCATAATGTCTCTCATTCTCTTCCAAATAGTTGTCCATATTTTGACGTATGTTGAAAAGAAAATAGACTAATATCACTGAACAGAGAATAGTAGTATTGCTAGATTTTATATCATAATGCTACAGAATTAGCACTGGGTATCAGTGTCTCTTCAGAATATTTGTTCATTACATCATGCTAAGATGTAATAGAAATAGAATAGAATAGAAATAGAATTTATTCTCATAAACTGTTTAGAAGTTCTCCACATGCGTGAATCTCTACTCAACTTACTTTTCTCATTGCTGAGACAAAATATCCAACATCCAGAGCTAAAGGAGGACAGGTTTATTTAGCTCACAATTTGTAGAGGTTTCAGTCCGTAATTGGCTGGCTTCTAGGCAGGGTGGCGTGGCAGAGGAGCATCACAGAGAAACAGTTATGGTGGGCAGAAGGTAGCTAAATAAATAAATAAATATTTTAAAAATCAAGGGACTACCATAGCTCTTTCTAATACCTTATATTTTATTCAGGCTACTTAGGGCGGGAATCCTAGTGCCCTGGATCCGAGCACCACACGGTGAATCAATTCCAGTCACACGTTCCAGATCCAGTCACCTTGGAAAAACTCCATCTGTGACCTCAGGAGGCTTTGGGGGACATCCAGACGCAAACCATAACAGTGTTGTAGTGTCGCCTTTTTAATCTCTTTCCTCTTTTTCTGATTAGTTTGGGTTTATCAATCTTGTTTATCTTCTCTTTGATTCATGGATCCTTTGTATCCTTTAAAGTCTCCATTTTATTTCTACTTTTGGTCACTTCCTATACTGGTTTTGGATTTTGTTTTTCTAAAACCTTCAGATGTGTCATTAGGTAATGTATTTGAGAGCACTTGGATTTTTTCATGTGGCCCTTCTAGTTATAAAATTGCCTCTTGGGGGAATGCCTTCACAGGTTGTATTCCCGTTGTCATTTGTTTGTAGAAATTTTTAAATACCCCCTGGTTTCTTCAATGACCTATTAATTGTTCAAAAGTTTATCATTTGATCTCCATATATTTGTGTTTTGTTGATGTTGTTGTTTGTTGTTTTCTAGTTTCTAGCATGGGAGGTTTTTTTTTTTTTCTGGTTAGGCCTTTTTATGTTCTAAAATCTCCGGTACCTGGATGTTCAATTTGGGAAATTTCTATTTCACTGAATAAACTTTCTGTGCCTTTAGTCTGTGTCTCATACCCCTCTTATATTCCAAAAACTCTTAAATCCTGGCTCTGAGGTCTTGGATGTTTTTATAACTTCTTAGAAATAAACTAAGAGTCAAGTCTTGACACTGAGTTTTCTGCTTGATCAAACTTGCTGATTACACTTTCCACTGAATTTATTTGGCTTGTTGAACTTTTCATTTTCAATATTTTTCAGAATCTATTTCTATTAAAATTATCCCATTTCATTTAGTTGAGTTTGTCGATCATTTTTATGATCATTCTTCTGAATTCTTTGGTATTTCTCCCATTTTGGTCTCACTGGTATCAGTCACTGTGGCAGTATTTTCGAGTGTCATATTGCCTTATTTTTAAATATTAGTTAAATATTAATTTAAATATTAAGGGGTACAGCTTTTTTTCTCTTGTTCACATTCCCTGGGCTGTCTGTCTATTGTGCATTGTTGAGTTTAATTCTAACTGGATCTTGGTATGTGTTTTCTCTGTGGCCTGTCTGTCTGTCTTTAGTGGGACTTGACATGGGATATACCAAGTCAGAGACAGTGACTTCCTTTCTCCGTAAATCTGGAAAGTGTGAGATCTGTCTGGTTGTTGAGTCCGTGTGCTTTACCCTGCAGGTGTGTGAAAGTGGTCTCTGAGTGTTCTTCTCTACTTCTGTCAAGTCAGTGTAGTGTGAATGAATATTGACTCTGAGCTGAAGTCCTTTCTGTGTTTTAATGTCTACCACAGGGTTTCTTGCTGCTGTTGCTACGGTGGTAAATTTTCAGAAGTAAGATGTCGCTAAGGTTGGGCATACAGACATCTCTCATTTGTTGACTTCATTTCCTTCAGATGTGTGTGTGCACATGCACACACACACAGAGTGTGATAGCTGGGTCTTGTGGTAGTTCTATTTTTAGGGATAGCTGTACTCACTTACATTCCCATCAACAGTATAAGTATTTTTTTCTTCATATCCACACCAGCATTTTGTTATTTGTTTTTATTTTTTATAGTCATTCTGAATTGGGGGAGAGGAAATCTCAAATGTAGTTTTGATTTATATTTTCTTGATGGTTAAAAACATTAGTAGTTTTTCTTATATTTTATTTTCTACTTATACTTCTGAGGAGTGTCTGTTCGGGGTCTTGGCCCATTTTTACTGGATCGATATTCTTTTTTTGAAAGAGAAATTTGTTTGCGTTTTGAAATGAAATCATGTTTTGAGTCAGTTCAGATTCCGGACTGGGGTGAGTCGGGTGTGGACAGAGGGCCAGGGCTCCCTAGCAGAGGCGGAGCAGGGAAGGCTGGTGCGGAGGTGGCCTGGGGAGTCCTGGCAGCTGCTCTTTGTCCCTTTCTAGGTTGAGTCTTTGCCTTTGGCCTTCCTGTGCATCTTTGTTTTGCTTAGTTTTGAGTTTTGACAGAGATTCTTGAGCTTCCTTTTTGGAAGGTAATACTGCAGTTCTTCTCTCATTGCAGACTTCAGTTCTGTGACCCCTTCCTGTGACAGCTGATAGATGGCATCCATTTGAGAAGTTTAGAAGTTTAAGTAAGCAGCCTCAGCAGGGAGCCAGGGTCCTCCCTTTGTAAGCACCCTGAGCCTGTGCCAGAGTGCAGAGAAATGGTGTGAGGGCTACCCCTGCCCTGGGGGGAGGTGGTAGCCTGATACAATAGAAGGCAGAAAAGAGTCTGGCTCTTCCTTCCTGTCGCTCTGCCTGCTTTTGCTGTCCTTTGCTGCCTTGAAGTGCGGCCCCTGTGCCTTGCCACCCTGTCTTGGAGCCAGCTGATTGTGGAATTAAACCTTCACAGACTGTGAGCTAAATAAACCTTTCCTTCCTTAATTTTGGGTAATGGAGCAACGAGAGAAAAGTAACCAAGACCCATCCTTTTTCTTGAAACTAGTAGGTGATGGTGACCTGCCTGCTCTTAGATCTACATCTTGCTTTCTGTCTCTGCTTGGTGTTGTAGAGTACTGTTTTTCTTAGGTGTTTTTTTTTTGCCAACTGGAACCCTGCTAGGTTTATCCAGGTGAGAAACCGGAGATAGGAGGGGCAAATAAGATTCCATGGGTCTGGCAATAGCTCTTCTTTCCTCTGACCCTCTGCCCTAGACAGTAGGGAAAGGGCTAACTAAGGTGGCTTCCAGCTGATACTAATCTCTGGGCTGCTTCACTTTTCCAAGTTTGGCTTTCCACATATTTCTAGTCTTTGTAACTAATCCCATGTACTAGTCCATCACAATGAAATGCCTAAAATGGCTTTAGTTACTTTTTACACATTTCTTTTTCTTCTGTACCTATTTTCACCTTAGACTATTGCATTTTCTTGCACAATTATTTATTACGTATAATTCACATATTTTGAATTTTGAGATGAATCAGATGCTTCTTAAATTGTAAAGGTTCTTGAGTAAACATTTTGAAGAGTCACTTTTTTGCAGTGTCTCGATTAACCAGGTTTCTCAGTTCTTTCATAGGGCCATATGCTGTTAGCTTCTACCCTTAAAATAAGGACCTAAAATGGTGTGTGTCAGTTAACAGAATGCACAAGCACCTTGAGTCTTGTACCATTCAATTCTGTTAGATGATGATGATCATGATTGGTGACAACAGACTCTAGCCACATTTCTATTTCCAGAGATTACCCAGCCCTGTTGGCTTGTCTAGATTAAAAAGAGAAGACTTGGGGCTGGGAGCTTAGCTCAGCGGCGTAAGCATCTGCCTAGCAAGTGCGAGGTCATGAGTTCCATTCCTGGCACCAAAAATAAGTCCTTTACATTTTTACTTTCTAGTTTGCCTTCTTGCAATATCATGACTTACATGGGGATTAGGAAGTATACAGGACAACCCACTTGGGGCCCTTTCTGTGTCTCTCTCAGACAGAAGCTTTTTTCTCTCAAATACATTCTGCTCTTAAAAAAAAAGTATACAGTTTGTGTTAATTTGCATACTAAAGTTATGTATTTGGACCATCAAAGCTACATTATGACCTTATGAGATTTTTGTAGTATATACTACCCCTATTATTTCATATCTTAACATATGCCTATAAAACAACAAAAAGTTTATTTAGTAGGCATAAAATAGCATTGCCTAGCCCTGTTTACTGACATATAAATAGCTGCTGAAGTTGCTATGATTGTATTACTAAAAACCAATATTTTACTTAAATATTCTTGCTTTGTTAGTGCACAACCTTATACATATAATTTTTGTTTTTATGTAATACAATGTAGAAAGCACATAGAACTAGCAAGAGATGGCAGGAAACTGCAAGAGCTGTAATTGGTACATCGCTCAGTCTGGACAGAAAAGTAGCTTTGCTCTAGGCAATATGTCACAGTGTGTGCAGGACTGCAGTTCTCCGCGGTGGGCTTTATGTAACACAGTCTGTTGGCACCTGGGGGCTTCCGTAACTTGCAGCAGGCTGTAATGTGTCCTTTCCCCAAACTACATTGTTCTGAATTGTTGAGTGCTCCCATGGCTTGTAGACTGGGCATCACACGGCAGTTTAGAGGTCATTCCCACACTCTTCAGGGTGTACACTTGAGCTTTTCAAATTATGCTTTCAGGAAAAATTCAGATGTTGGACTCCTTCATATTTAGCTTAGGACTCCTGGTGACAGAAAAGACTGTAAATCTCTTGATTCAACAGGAGGTGAGTTACAGGTAGCAGTGGGTCACAGTTGCTCGGAACCCTCAGGGAAAGTGGTGCTTAGGTCTCTGTTTTGTTTCTTCCCTGTGAATGCCTGCTCCAATTCCCCCAAGGCTCTGAGGACTTTAAACAGCATTTTGCAAGGGATACCTCGGACAGAGAAGAGGAGACTCCCTTTGGCAGAAGGCATGAGCAACCTTATGTAAGTAATCTGGCACTTGATTAAGGGATGCTGTAAAGACAGAATCTCTCAGAATTGGACTCTGCTGTCCTTCTTAGACCTAAATACTTGGAGCTCTCTTCTGTAGGTGCTTGGGGCACTGAGCAAGGTGGTGAACAAGGACTTGGGACAAAAGGTAGACTTTGCCAGACTCTTCTTTTTCAGTAGTTCAGGGTAGGTTTTTTTGGTTTGGATTTTGCTTTTGTATTACATTTGTGAGACAAAATGCCTTAGGGGACATTTTTTTTCCATATTAGTGGTGTATTGGAGTAATGTCAGGAACACAGACCCTCGAGCCAGGCTGCTTGGTTTCAAGTCCTGTTTTTGCCACTAACAGTAAGATGTGAGCACAGCTTTAATCTCAGCGTACGCTGGTTTGCTCATCTATAAAATGGAATGAACTGTATAACTATTTGACAGAATTACTGTCAAGGTCAAATCAGGAAATCCATGTTAAAGTGAGTAGAACATAAATGCTTTAAGGTTGCCAATTCCTAGCTAGAATAGGGCTTTGTATTGCTTTTCAAGTGATGGATTTTTTGGGAGGGATTTGGCTAGGCTCAATTGAAGTTTCATAGTTTTGAGGGGCATGACATTTGGTGGGAAGGTTGTAAAATTTAAGGAAAGAGCAAGACCAATGCCCTATTTTGACAATTGAAGCTAAACAGGTAACTGCACTAGCCATCACTGTGTGGCCTGCAGGCACAACCAGGGCGTTTACCACAGGACAAAGCCTAAAAAATGCTTGGCGAGCATGGAACTCATCTCTCCTACATTCTCCTTCCCCATTTGTCATTGCAGGATGTAGTTGTTCCATTGAATTAAAGTATCGAATATGTTAGTGAAATCATTACCTTTACTGGAATATTCAGATTTGGAGAGTAGCTGACCTAATATTTTCTCACTAATCCTGTGGTCATGTTACCTTGTTTCTAGAAAAGTCTAGAATGTTCTGGACCTCAAGTCAAAAATCTAACAATCACAAAGACAAGCAAAACTCTCCATGGTACTGTTTCAAGGGTTGGATTCTTTAAAATGGGAGATTTTCAGGCATTAATAAAAAGATTGACATCCTATCTGTTAGCGTTTAGTAGAAATATAAAATAAATGTATAATTGCATAATACTTAATCCCATTATACAAAATTGATCAGGTTTAAACGTCACATCAAACTGGTCTCATTTCTGTCAGATGTCAAAGTATGTAAATAGGTTCATAGGTTGATGGTTACAAAACTCCAGAATTGTACCATTTCATGAATCTTCCTACATCATTCTAGTAAACTTGCTTTACAGAAGGGTGAATAGAATCTGAGAATGTATACTTGCTCTAGCTAGTACACATTGTATTTAAGAAATTACGAATATAGTAGATCATTGATATATGAACACAAAGATATTTTTCCATAAAATGTATTATGGACATTTTGATGCTGAATATGTAATAATTTCAAAGTGCATATTTTAGTTTTAAAATTTAATGCCAGTTTAATAAAGTTTTACCTTTTGATGTTCATTTCAGTAAAATGTAACTTGTCTTAATGTTTCAGGAAAGACTTTGCAAGGACAATCTTGACTGTGGGTGGTAAGAAGAATTTGGAGTTTAAATACTTAGAATATTAAATATTGGTACTGGGTGTTAAAAGCATCTTGGAACTATGGGGAATGAATTATGGCTGAGTGAAAGATGTAAGAATTAAGATTTTATCTTTTTAATGTGCTGAAAATTATTATGACTACTGGATGCTCACTTACTTGCCAGGCAACTGTGTCAAATTTTAGAATTTTTCCATATTTTCTGAAAATGAAATACTTTTAAATCACTTGCAAATGAAGGCCTCCAATTCTGTTGTCCTCCTTTTGATATGTGTTTTTCATTCCCAATCATATTTTAAAAATATGATTGTTTTATAGATTTTAAGGATATGATGTGTATGCTAAAATACAGTATTTAAACTTTAAGAAATTATTTTTAATACACATTGCCATTAACACCCCTCAGCACACTTCTCCTTGCTTTGAACACTTTTATCCCATCCATCGTGCCACTTTCTAAAGCACTTCTGAAAGTCCTCTTTTTTAAAAAAATTTTTATTTAAAAGGAAAAAAAAACCAAAACAGTATAAGGGTACAAGTAATACAGAATTACAAAAAAATTGTAAGAAATTACTAGTTAATAGATTACATATTGTCATCTTAGAAATAGTTGTTCAAGTTACAGGATTAAAGCATACAAAGTGGACATTCAAATAGTGAGACTGCAAACAGTTGTGTTCAATGATTCAGCAAAAACTCAGTAATATGGTCATCTATCTTAACACACCTAAACACTTGCAGTTGTATCCTTTAGAGCACTTTTTTTCCCTCTTTTTTACAACCAAATTTACACATTTTGGGTTTTATTACTCCCATAGTTCTTATTACTTTTTGGTTTTATTCTCTTCCAAAAAAAATGACAAAACAAAACAGTCAGTCAAAACAAAGGATAGACATAGCACATGATGTAAAAAGAGTACAAGGGGGGCTGGGGATTTAGCTCAGTGGCGTAAGCACCTGCCTTGCAAGCAGGTAGTCGTCAGTTCGATCCCTGGTACCGATGAAAAGGAAAAAGACAAAAAAAAAAAAAAAAAAGAGTACAAGGTTATCAACAATGGTTACCATAATGCCTCTTGCTTCCTTAAAAAGAATTGCCTATATCATTAGGTATAATAAAATTGAACAAAACAGTACAGAACAAGACCAATAAAACCTATAACATTGGAGACATTACAGGACTTCAAAAGAAGATAATAGACAAACCAGAATGGGCATCATAGTGAATCTTAGTGCCTTTAAAGTAGTTGCCTATACCCTCAAACTTGATACTATCAAACAGAACAGAACAGAGTAAAGTCAGTCAAAACAAGATAGTGGGAGTAATACAGGGCTTCAAATCAAGTTAATAGGAAATCAAAAAAGTTACTATAATATACCCTGCTAATTTTTTTTTGATTTTTCCCTTAATTAAAAAATAATAAATTTTTTATGAATAAGGAGGAGATTGAGGTAAAAGAGGACATAACAACATAACAATACAGGCCAAAGCATGGCAATTTCAGCAACCTAGTGTTTCACCACCAAATAACCCGACTTTAATAGTAGTTACCATAGTGTTTCTCTCCTTGAAATATTTGAATATAACTTCATATACTATAGCATCAAACATATCAAACATATCAGTGTGAAACCATTCAAGTGTATGAAAGTATTACAGAGTATTTAGAAACCAGCTAACAGAAAACAAACAATAGTTTCTATATTATCTCTTTGCCTGTAAAAATTTTTGTTTATACTATCATATATAATAAATTCAGTGAGATACAACATGATAAAACCAGTGGAGACAGAAGAGCAACAGTTTGGTGGGACTTCAAAACAAGATATTAAATCAGCACTAGCTATTATGATCTTATTTTCTTCAAAATAGCTGTTCATTTCATCACAGGCAATAATATCAAACAGCCAGAATAAAGCCATTCCAATTAATGAGTGAAAACTTTATAAGGCTTCAAGGCCACATAATGGGGAATCATGATTACCACATCCTTTTATATATTTGAATCATTTCTTACACTAGGAAAACTATTCGGTATTCACACATTTGAGTTTGATTTATTTCACTTATGAGCATGGTCTCAAGCTGCGTGAAAGTCCTCTTTTGTGAGGGTCTCTAATTAGTTGTGCTGTTGCTGGTGGCTGGATAATCCTGAATGAGTTCAAAACATTTACAGCAGTTTCTGTCAAAAACACAATGGGTATTCTCATCTACTTTATTTACCAAATATGGCTGAAGTACTTGTGGTTGTCCCTCACGGTCAAAATGATCATGAATAAGTGTTTTGAATCCATTTGGAAATCAAGGCAGCCATGACAGTGCAGAGCTGCTTCCGGAAGTGAGTTCAAATGAGAGGGAGTTTTATGAAAAGGACTGATGGCAATGTGGGTCTTTTACTGTAATTTTTGAGTTTAAATACCATATTTTTCGATCACACTTCATAAATGTCATCAAGTTGGGTCTATCCACTTACAACTCCCTTTTTAACCCCTAAAATCAATTGAGATTTGAACATACTGATGCATGCAGGTTTAGTTTATCTGCTGTGAAGCAGCACAAAGTATGTTGGGATTTTACTTTTGTGGTTGAAATATTTTTAAGGCCTTTACGTCTGATTTGATGACTATTTAATAAACGTAAAATATGAAACCCAGAAATACGTATTTTGAAAAATTGTTATATGTTGACTTCTTAATTAAATTTTTTTCTTCTATCGATACTTAAAAATATTTTAAATGATTGTAGCTGCTTCAGATTACCTCTTGCCACTTATAAAGATACAAAGCCGATCTATTTCTTAGAGCAAGTGCTAGTCTGTAACTCACGCTTTGTGTTGCATGTGCCTGGAATTACCTGTATTTTTAATGTCTAGATTATGACCAGCAGATTGCTCTTTCGGAGGCGTTGTGTAGAATGACAACTAGAGCATCACGGGGCACCCTCGTCCACCAGTGGTTTGATGACGATGTCCTTGCCCAAGGCTTCAAACAAATTAGGGATCGAGAATTTGAGACGGTGAGAGTCCTGCTCAGTCAGTATGTGTGGAGCAGCTTCTCAGTATTTTCCTGTGTGTCGCGCTTCAGGGAGGATATTTTTACCTCCTTACATGTGATTAAGCTGACTTTCTGATTCTCCTATTAGGGAAACAGTTTTAAGGCAACATGAGAGGAGTACTTGGAGACTGGGGAGGAGAGTATAGACAGACAGGATTTCTTAGAGATAACTGAGACTGGAGACCAAATTTATGACTTTGATGGATCCTTCCAAAAAATGGGGCGGGGGAAACAATTGTTGATGGATGTTGGAGCAGGGAGAGAGAACTGGAGAAGGGCTTTAGAACCTTGCAGAGAGCAGCTGTGGCAGCAGCAGGCCCTCAGAGCTTCATGGTGTGCTCTGGAGGCTGCAGAGTATCCTCTGCAATTTAGAGGAGTGATTCTTCCATTATCTCCGGTGCCGGTGCGCTTCCTACCATTGTGTCCTGAGGTCGTGAAAAAATAGCCATGGCTTTGTGTCTCTGTATCCATCCTCAAATAGCTAAATTATTTTCTTTTAAAGAGTCCTTGAAATGAGAGTGAGGAAAAGGTAACATTCATCATAATGCTTATGTTGACAAAGACTTTACATAAAAACTGTGCCAGTGCTGTTAAATTTTGAACCCTTATGTGTCTCCCAGCCAGAGATAATGCCACATGTGTAGCATTTAGCGACGTCCGCTTCATGGAAAGAGCGTGAGCCTCAGGGCCCTCTCAGATGTGGGGTTGAGTCCCACCTCCCTGACTTCCACGCATTTGGGCAGAGCAGTTGATTTTTGAGGCCTGAGTGTCCCCCTCTCTAAAAAATGGGAATCAAATTATGACAGTTCAGTGAGAGAAACTGAAAGAGCCTGGCATGTTTGAGCACTCAGATATTACTTTCCACTGTCCTCTGAGTCATTCTCCCCACATCTACAAGGAATTTTGGTGAAAAATTTTGTCTCCAAAATCATTTCCCCCCAGAGCTGTCAACTTGTTGACTGAATGGATTTTAGATAGAAAGCGTACACTGCTGCTGTCTGCTGAGTGCAGAATTTGGGCACAAAGTGCGAGGAGCATTTGGCTGCAGCAGCCAAGCCTTGCAAACAAGCAAAAAGGAACAAATGTGTGTACCTGTGTCTCTGCTTCGAGAATGCTGTTGGCAACCAGTTCACCATCCTGAAGGCTGTTGGTTAGGAGAACTCTAACGGAGGATTTTGTTCTTAGTGCATGTGCCAAGGGAGGGAACCCAGGAAGGAGTGGCATGGAGAACTCCTGAGAAGGAAACGTGGCAGTGGGAGCGCCACCAAGGTCAAGCCACAGTTGGTGCATGTTACGGATCTGTAGCTGGCTTGTGCCGCGCAGGCGTGATGGAGGCCTGTTGGGTTGGTTCAGTAGTGTAGTCTAGGTCATCAAGTGTGTGTTTCTGGCTTATTTTTCTAACGCATTGAAACACTCATACATGGAACTTTCTTTGTGGTCTTTTTGAGACAGGGTCTCACTATGCAGCTCAAGCTGATCTTGAACTCACTTTGTAGCCCAGGCTGGCCTGGAACTCACAACCATCCACCTGCCTCAGCTTCCCAAGTGCTGTGATTACAGTTGTGCGCCATCGTGCCTGGCTGCATATAACTTTTGTGCACATGAGTATTCTTCAGATGAAAATCAAATGCTGGGGGTGGAGATAGTTTCTTCCAGAAACATGTGCCCAGAGCCTTTTCTTTGTAGCACAAGATGCTGTTAAAATTAAATGATGAGTCTTTATGAAGTGCCATAATGTTACTGGATCCTGGGCACACAGAAGTCAACATTGGCCTCTATGTGCTTTTTAAAGTAGTATTACATAGGACACCTTGATTCCTTTTTTTTTTTAAATAAAAATTTTGCCTTTTTTTTTTTTTTAAAGGACAGTCGAAGGTTTCTCAATCACCTAAATGACAGACTTGGTGACCAAAGAAGGTAGGATGTCTCTCTGGCCATTATTTTATGGACTAGGGATATTATAGAAATGTTGAGTATTTTAAAAGAATGTTTAGTATCTGCTTCATTTTAGGAAAGAATGTAGGATCTGTCTTTTACTGAGCATGACTAAGTGGTTCCCTGACTGGAAAGTTGGCAAGATCAGACCCTCTCTGCCTGGTTGCTCATTGGCGTGTGTTCACAAATGATCTCTAGCTGTCATTAGCATATTTATTTGAGATTTGGGCTATTGATCATACAGCATCCTTTGGAGAATCTGTAGACTTTATGAAGAGCAATTTCATACAGACAAGGTCACTGAGGCTATGCACACTATGGATTTATGGAGAATTAAATTCTTGCTGAGCCAGTGTTTGCTGAGTTTACTCCTTTCCTTAGGAACCTTGTAATTTGGTTGAGATATAACATCAGTAAGCCTGGCTTATAGTGGCCAGTTGGAGTTTTGAAATTGGCTCAGTGACCATTTCCATTTCAAGCTTGAAATCCCCTACTGTACTCCATATGAGACCTGATGGTGCACCCTGGTTATCGGTGTTCGTTTTAAAACATCTGTAGATTTACATTTGGGTTCAATTCTTATTATGTTTTTTTTAACTTGTGATTGTGATGTGTTTTGCAGGGTCTATTCATTTCCATGTGTGGCTGCTTTTGCTGCTGGGCATGAGGTATGTTGGTCTCTCTTGGGGGTCTGGGGGTGGTATGTGCTTAAACTGTGGTTTATATAGTTTATATAGGTGAGGCTTCTGTTTTTGTACACAAAAGGGACTTTAAGAAAGGATGCTGGCTTCTCCTGATCTCATCTCTCAAATCAATCATACCATTACTAGGATGCATTACCAGTGTAAAGATTCAACTTCACTCTTGGAAGAGGAATTTGAGGGTCTGTACTGTATACGTGAGGTCAGTTATAGAACTCCTGCCTCATTTTACCTTATTCATGGGTCACGCTACTCATCCTTTGAGGGAAAAGGGTGATTTCATGCTGCTTTGGATATTTCTCTCTTCCCAACACTTGAGGTCATTGTCCTTTCTCCCCACTTTGGATAGTGTAATGCGTGTGTGTCGGTACAGGCTGCCCCCACAGATGAAGCACCTTTAGCATAGGGTGCCTTAGGGTGCAAGTAGATACTCTCTTTATCTTACCCTGTGCCTTGTAATCCAGGTCAAACAACTTATTTTCACTCTCTTCTTTGGTTTCTAGATGAGGAAGTCCCTTCATGCCAAAAATTTGCAACCTAGAGCATCTTGGTTTCAGGGTAAAGTCCAAGGAGGTGTCAGACTTTGGCTGAGCTTTCCCGAACCTGACTTCACGGCATCCACTGTTGACCCATTTCTTCATTTGCAGTTCGGAGTCCCCTTGTTAGCTTTTACAACACCAGATCTTTCTCTCCAGAGCTGGTTTTGGTAGACGAATCCTTCTGTCTCAATTCCACCTTACTTTCCTCTGTTTTTCTGCTTGGTTCTTCTTTCTAGGACTTCCCAATTCTCAGCAGGTTTCATCAGGGTCCTTGTGTCCACCCCTCACACTTTATGGTTAAGATCCTTCATTCAACTCTGTAGGTATTAAAAAGTAAGCATGAATGGTGAAAAAGCTGTCCAGGCAAGGCTGTTTATTGGAAAAGCAGATTGTAGAGTAGTAAATCTAATGCTTTCTCCATTGTTGTAGGACAAAAATTTTATTGAGTGTTGTTAGTCCAAAAATCTGAAACACATTCAAATTATGTCTAAAAGTATCTAGGAAACAAATGAATTTTGTATCTAGACTTAAGTCTTATCTCCAAGATAGCTCAGGAATATATGTGTGTGTGTGTGTGTGTGTGTGTGTGTGTGTGTGTGTGTATGTATTCCAAGATCAAAAAAAATCCAAAACCCAATACAGATACACTTCTGGTACCAACCATTTTCGATAAAGGATCCTCAACTATGCTTCTGATATTCATCTAGAAAACTTCAAGGGGTGGAGGAAAGGACACTGTTAATGGTGATGTGGGAAGAAACATATTTATAACATAGGTGAGGCAGAGGAGGAGATGTTTACATTTCTATAAACATCACACTGTTTGACTTTTTCTTTTATAAAATGTGTCTTTATAACAATAAAAATAAAAGTAATTATAACTCTGGAAGTCTTGGCTCTATTGTAATGGGTGGTAACTTGGATGACAAATTGTCTTTTACATTTAATCCCAAAATATCCTTTTCTAGAACTTTCATCCTTAAGCAGTCTGGAGTTCTCAACATAGAGCAAAAACTTTTCTTTTATTCTTACCAGAAAACAAATGTCTGACTCATTTAAATATCTATAAAATATGCCTAGCAGGATTTTACTGGAAATATCTTGGCCATGTAAAGTTAAGATTTTCCTCCTGTCTTGCACAGGTAAGTCAGGTCATAGAGATGCCCTATGTTGTTAGAATAATGCTATTTAAGGAAAAACACAAGTTCTGTTCTTTATGAAAATTTTTATCTGTCCTTTGATGTGATTTTTCTGTGTATAATACATACTGACCTTCTCTTCCAGATGAGAAAGCCAGCAAATGAAAACTTAGAGCACTTTTGGATCGATTTCAACCTAGGAAGTCAGAGTGTGACTTTTTACATAGACAATGCTGAGGTACTGACTGAAGTTTAATTCCTGGTTAGACATAAGCACTCGCATAATGTGTATCTGTAAGTATGTATTATGTGCTCACACATTTTGCTTCTCTCCCAAGAGCACTCTGTGGGAACCAGTAAGACTGGCGAAGGAATCCATGCATAACTTCAGCATTACAGGTAAGGTGATCATTTTTGGACTACTGTACCCAGCATGTAGTCCTGAATATTGTTGCTGTTTGTGTTTTCTCTGTGTGATTAGTTAATTGTAGGGGAGATTTCATCTTGCTTTGTTAGAAGCAAGGCTGGGTTGGGACCGTGGTAGGAAGATTAGGAAGATATACTGTGCACAGGACCAAGATTTGGGTCACAGTCTTGGTGGGTCCTTTGCTTTGTGATGTCAGAGTTTAATTACTTCTCCAGTTTCTTCATGGTAAACATGGTTAAAGTCTTCAAAGGATTAAAAGCCAACCTGGTGTGTTGGTGCCTGGCTGTAATCCTAGGATTCTGACAACCAGAGGCATTAGGATCTCAAATTCAAGCCCAGTCTGGGGGACTTGATGAGACCCTGCTTCTAATAAAAAATTAAGAGGGCTGAGGGTGTTCTCAGTAGTGAGGCTCTGGCTTCAATCTCCAGCTCCTCTAAGAAAAAAAGAGGCAAACTTCCATATGATCCAGTAATCCCACTTCTAAGTGTGTATGCAAAAGAACTGACCAGAGGCTCCAAGAGAGATCTCTATAAACTGTGTTCACAGCAACATTATTCAGAAAAGGTGGGAAGAACTCAGATGTCCACTGAGGAATAATTAGGTAGATAAAATGTGAAATGTAGAACTTAACAAAAATGTGTATGCATTTCCAGAAAAGAAAAAAATCATATGAATATTTTAATACTAAATTTATTGAGACATTGTGAGATTAACACGTTTCCTTTGATTTCTGTAATTCCAAGAATTGCTCAAAGTGGTGGCCTTTAGCTTCCAGATATTTATTGGTAGAGAGAACTGCTGCGTAGGTCATTAAGACTGTTCCAGACAGTTTCAGTTTCTTCTCTAAGGGCTGGCAGGGCAGTGGGTTTTCTGTGATAAACGACATCCTCCAGGGTCCCCTATATGAGTGTAACACTATCTGTTGAAAGAACAGGGTACCATTTCTCTTTTCCTGAAGTGTGCATAATTTTAAAAGAATAAAATAGAAAAATAAAATGAAAACAGTGATAAAACAGTAGGAAATCCCCAATAATTATTATATTGCATATTATCCTTTCAATAGTTGCTCAGAGTGTACTGGTTTTAGGCCTGCAAAGTCAATCAGATAATACAAGCCTTGGATTGTTTCTTTCCCTCTGCTGTTATCTCAGCCTGTGTTCCTCCGAATCAGCCAGTTGCTTATGGGTGGGTGGGGTGTGTGTGTGTGTGTGTGTGTGTGTGTGTGTGTGTGTGTGTGATTCTTCCCTTCCAGCCTGAGCACCCGCTGTCTCACGGGAGGAGAGGGGTGTGGCCTCCTTTCTGGTTTTCCCTGGCCACCAGGGCCACCACTGGCGCACGGGGCTGTGAAGCTTCTTTCCTGTTTCTCCCCTGAAGTCCGCATAATATTTTTGGCAGTCAGTTGGTCTGTCTGTCTGTCTCTTTCTCTCTCTCTCATATTTTCATATTGAAAAAGAAAGGAAAGTCTGACATATACTACAGATTGGATGAACCCTGAGAACACTGTGCCCCAAAAGACACACACACTATGATTCCACATGGTGTCCACGGTTGTCCACAGCCAGAGATGGACAGTGGAATGCATGGTGGTTGTCGGGGGCTGTGGGAAGGAGACAGGGGAATTGTTCAGTGGGCACAGTTTTGCTTTTGGAAGCTGAAAAACTTCTGGGGGTCTGTCGTACAATGACATGAACATACTTAACACTACGTTTACTACTTTCATAGATCAGTTAAAATCAAATTTAAAAACGATAAGTAATTAAAAGGTAAATTTTATTTTACATAGGATTTTTTTTTTGGTGCGTGACCACCCTCTCCCAGAGCTACAGTGATGGTCAGTGATTTTGCCTGGGTCCTTGTCCCTTCTTTTGAAGTCCTACCCCTCAGCACCCTTATCCCCTCCCTTCTCCCTTACAGCTGACCTTGTAATTGTTTTGTAACAGGAATCGAACTCGGGACCTTGCACTTGCCAAGCAGGTGCTGTGCCTCTGAGCTATGTCCCTGACCCCCCAACTGACTTTGTATCTTATCTTGAACCTTATAAATTTTAGTCTAAGCTATTTTTTCTTTTAAAATCAATTACCATTTGTCATTTACATCCTGGGAGGTGGCTCTGAAGCATGCTTTGGTCTAAGATAGATGTCTCATGACGGTATCTCTACTTCTTGGAGGAGTCTATTGAGAAAGAGTTGGATATTCCATTTAGCATGTTGAGCTTTAGAAATAAGTGAATTTCCAAGAGAACAATCGATGTTGTGCACAATGTGTATGGGAGGAAAATACCTGTTGTATAAACAAAATGCTGTTAAACATTGAATTGCTAAAGACAAAGATATCTCCAATTCTTCACTGGTGAAGGAAGCAGCTACTTACTGTGGAAAGTTCAACCATCTAATCCTATATTGTGTGTATAATATATATATATATATATATATATATATATATATACATATGTCCATATAATATAGTAATTTCAGAGTATTTTGATTTATTGCAATTTCTTTTCAAGTTGACAGATTTCTAGGAACAGTTATTTAAAAGTACAAAAATTTAAGTTAAACGTCTCAGTATGTTGATATGCACTATATACTGTATTTCTCTTAGAAAATGAGAAGGTGAAGATACTCATCATTTACCTGAAGGCACCTGTGGTCATCAGTAAGAAAGAAGTGATGGACGTAGCGATCCATTTCAACTTGCAAGACCACGTATCCCAAGCTGCTGCTCGAGCTTTAGGGGAGGAAAAGCAGGTGGCAGCTTGGTTCTTATTGATTATTTGAAGACATTGAGGTGTGTTTCATGCCTCTTAAATTTCCTTGTGGCTTTTGGTGTGAGCATTTGGTCAAGGAAAAGACCTGTTCTTTATAATCCCCAGTCAACAGAGTCGAGAGTTCTGGGCTCCAATCCTAGCTGTCTTTTTCTGGGGACACAAGATCTCACTGAGCTCCCAGAAGCTTTGTTCCACTTACTGTGAATGGTTGGGAGCTTTTGCTAGGATATCATCGCCTCCTTGCCACATTCTTCCCAGGGTCCTGAGGGTGTTCGCTGGGTTTGTTGGTGATTCGTACCTCCTCAGCTCCTCCGGGCCCTGGGGGAATTATGAGGAATTAGGATTTCCCTGGGTTTCCCTGAATTCTCTCTATTGGTTTTAGCTTGTAGACGTGGTCTACCCATTACAGATTGCTAGTGTTCCCATCTAATTTTAATACTTCCTGTTTATGTATAAGAATAAGAGCCTTCCTCTTCTCATAGTAAGTAAGGCAAAGATGCATGAAACAAAATACCATGGAATGGCTGATTAGGAATTGGATAAAAAGGTCAAAGACCCATGGTGGGGGGAGTCTCGAGCTAGCATCTGTTTTAGCTGGTGTACATGAAGGCCGTTTAGATGAAGTACTCTGAAAATAGTTCCCAAAGACTCCCTCTATGAAAAGACCATGTCATGGGTGAGAAAGAGAAATTAAAGGAGAATCAAAGAAGCCATTCCTGCAACAACCCATTAATCCATGTATAGACGAATCCTCTAGGGCAGAGCTCTCGTGATCACATCCTGCCCCCAACAGGTCCCACCTGTCACACTTCGCATTGGGGATCACATTTCTAACACATGGGTTTGAAGGCACGCTCAAACCATAGCAGTTGTGAAGATGCCAAGAGAGAGGGCTTGGGGGCAGGGTACTGGTCAGCCAGGGTTGGTGCTGCGGGGAGGGTAGGTACGGAAGCCAGAAACAGTAACATAATCCTTCAGAGGAGGGCAGTCGGATGGCTGGCTACTCCTCTTAAAGCCACATGGCTTTTGGCTTGTGTTCAGGTGTTGCCTGGTCAGATGAAAATCTCCTTGGAGTCCTTTAGCAAATTTGAGAAAGACAGTGAGATTCCTAGTAACCTCGAAAGACAAACAGGTATGTTGGGAGTTAACAAAACCCTTGATTCTGCATTTTATGCAAAAGCGCTGTTAAAACCTTGCTGGTTTCAGGGGTCCCTGGAAACCTGTGGTTCTGAGAGGAATAAGTTGGCCTGGGGTGCCGCTCAGTGATGGGGTCCTTGCCTGGCTTTCGAGAGGCTCTGGGCTCAGTCCCAACTCCAGGAAAACAGCAAGTGTATGAAGGAATAGCTGTTGATAGCTTTGAGTCGTTTTCCCCACCTGATAAAAGTCTCACTTTGGGGTCATTTGGAAATGACAAAGGATGACCAGTGCTGACGGTGGCAGGAGGTCCTGTCTGCTTACAGAGCCTATCTCTGTCCAGTGCCCCTGGGTGTCTTATTTGAGATTTGAGGCAGGACTGCCAGCTTTTACCAAAGGAGGGCAAGGTACCTGAGACACATGGCCAGTGCTGGGTAACAGAGCACATGTCAGTGTGGTGTGTGGCTAGTGTTATCATAAATACTCCTTTCTTTGTGCCTATAGAACAGGCAGAAGAATCCACTGAACTGGCGGAGTCTGTCAGTGCTGAAGTGGACCGCTGTGTGATCACTGTCCTCTCGGGCCCTCAGCCCGGACCTCCTGTGAGTACAGCGAGCTGGGCAGGAGGTTGGAACTGTCGAGCGGGCACCTCCCATCATGACTTGCAGCCTCTGCTCCTGGCCTAGAGTCTGTCGATATTTTTAACCATCTCCCCTTTAGAAGACTTTGCTCTGCTGAGTGTACGTGGTCTCCCCTTTATTGGCCTCCCGTGGAGTGCCTGATTTGCTTGGCTTCTGCCTTTTCATTCCCTCATTCGGGGTCTGGAGACTGACACCAGCAAGGAGCCCGAGGTCTGGCATCAGACATGCGTGCGTTTATTCCCTGTGGGAACTTAGATGCATTAATATCCTTCCTCTGAGGGTTCACGTCGTAACGTGGAGGTAACAGCCAGGTAACAGTAGGGTCTTCAGGGGGTTTTGAAAAGGGGACCGAGAACTAGGAAGAGCGAGAATTCTGGTGAGATGTTCACAGTAGGATGACTACAGAGAACTCTGTACATCTCAGCTAGAAGATTTTTGAATGTTTTCACCCTAAAGAAATGATAAGTGTGGGAAGAGGTATGTTTCACCAGACTTAAATATTTCATCATGTATACATGGGACAACATCAATATGCACAATTTTTATGTGTCAGTTAAAAATTTTTAAAATTGTGTAAAAACTAATTGACACATATACGTGTGTATATGTATATAGATACAGCTGTGTTTCTATGTAGATACTACAATGTTTTTTTCTTGCAGCAAAGAAATACAGCTGAGCGTTCATCTGAAAAATTGAAAGATGATGATACACAACAAGGTCTGATGTTTTTTTCTGTTGTAAATAAGACCCGAATAGCATGTTAACATATTTACTCAAGATGCTAACTGCTTTCTGTTTTTAAATTTGGCCATTAGAAGTTACTTCAAAACATGAATATTCTTCAGATGTACAAGAACAGCCAGTTGAAATTCAGACTCCTAAATTAGATGACAAATCTAGGTAAATGCTTTTTAAAAAGTTTTATTTAGTCTTTAATCAACACATCAAAATTGTCTGTATTTATGGAGTGTAGTGTGATGTACCCATTGTGACGTGATCTCTTCGTGGAATTTAGCATATCTTCAGTTCTGTGGGGCAAGAGCAGTCAGAATCCTCTCTCCTGGTTTTGAAGTATAGACAGTGTTGGCAGCTGTACGCTCCCTTCCTCATGTTTAGCCGTGAATGGGTACCACCCAGCAAACTCTCCATCCGTCACTCCGCTCCCCACTGGACTCTGGTCGCTGTGATTCTATTTTCCCGCTCTGGGTCACACTTTTGAAGTTTCCACATATAAGCCGGATTGCACAGTATCTCTTTCTAGACCTGCTTTATTTCACTTAGCAGAATGTCTTCCAGTTAGTGTTACTGAAGGTGACAGGATTTCATTTTTCTTGTGGCCAGTTAGTATCCTACTGTGTATCTGTTACAGCATTGTCTTTGTTCATGTCTTGATGGGCACTTAGGCTGTTTCCATGCCTTGGCTATTATGAAACTAATAACCACACAGGTCACACAGATCGTTGCTAATGTGAGCACTACAAATCTGTGCTCTAGATTTTCCCTTTCCTGCCCCTGGCCTTGCTTCCACCAAAGGAGAGCACTGCATGGAGTTCCTGCAGAGGGATGTGGGTGTATTCTCCTGACCTATGGGCTCTACATTTAGACTTTAGTAATGTATTTTCCTGCAGCAAAACACTGAATTTGAGATTGAAGGACACAAGATAAATACACAAAATCAATTTTCTATGCACTAATCAGAAATTGAAGCCAGGCTTGGTGGCATATGCCTGTAAACCCAGCACAGGGGAGGCTGAGGCAAGAGGATCATGGCAGGTTTGAGGCCAGTCTAGGTCACATAGTGGGCTCAAGGCCAGCCTGAGCTGTGTAGTGAGACTCCGTCTCAAAAAGACAAAAAAAAAAAAAAAAAAAAAAAAAAAAAAAGTGAAATAAAAACCAATGTCACAGTAGAGTTAAAATATGATTCACTTAGACATTTGACATTTCTAAGCATTCTCAAATCATAGACACTGAAAACTATGGGACATTACCGAGAGAAATTAAGAAAGATATAAAAAAAAGCAGAAGGGCTTACATACTACCTGCTTTCAAGATTTACTTGAAATCATTAATCAAGAGTGTGATGTTGGGACTGGGGATTTAGCTCAGCAGCATAAGCACCTGCCTTGCAAGCAGGCGGTCGTGAGTTTGATCCCCAGTACTGATAAAAATGAAAAAGACAATAAAGTGATGTTGGCAGAAAGATAAACATACTAAGATCCAGAAAAAGCCCTGTATATGTTAGACAAGAGTACAAAGATAATTCAGTGGAGAAGCAACTGGTTTTCAATAAACATCACTAGAACAATGGATTATCTTGATAGAAGAAAAAAATGACTGTATACTTTTCACCACATAGAAAACTGAAATGAATCATAGATGTATAAGTAAAATCTATTTGAAAAATACATAAAAAACCTTTGCATTAGGCAAATATTTCTTCAATACAAGACACTAGAGGCCACAAAAGATCAAATTAATAGATTGGATTTTATTTAATTCATCAAAGTAAAAGAATTTATATTCTTTGTAAATGCTTGTCAGGTGAAAGAACTAGCCCCAGCCTTGTTGAAATATCTGTAAAGAACTTGTATGTGAAATGTAAGGAGAACTCTCAGAATTCAATGGTAAATGTACGACCCAATAAAAATGTGGGCAAAAGGTTGGAGCAGCTACTTCACCAAGAAAAATATGGCTAACCGATGACGTCAGTAGTTACTAGGGAAATATAAATGAAAACTAAGCAAAGGCACCACACACCTGTTACAGTAGCAGCATTCAACTGTACCATGTGCTTGGAAGAAGGTGGAGCCAGTGAAACATACCCTGCTGTAGTTTCTTAAAATATGAAGTACATACCCCCCTCCATGACCTACCTATTCCCAGGCTAGGCAATTCCCTTAGAGAGTGGTCAGCACTGTGTCCCCCCAAAGGAGAACCAATGAACGTCGGCAACAGCTTTGCCTGTGATGGCTCCAAACCAGAAACGGCTCTTACCGTGTACAGATTGAGTATCTCTTGTCTAGAATGCCTGACAGCAGAATGCCTTGGAATTTGGATTTTTTTCAGATCTTGGAACAGCTGGATATTACATGATGAGATATCTCAGGGATGGGGTTAAGGCTAACCCTAAACTCATTTTTTGCTTTATACGTCCCTTGCACACACAGCCTACGGGTAATTTTCTTTTACCAGTGTTTAGTGCTTGCGTTTTAACCATCCCACCACATGAGGTCAGGAGTGGGTGACGTGGGTACTCAAGATATTTTGGATTTGGGAGCATTTGGGGTTTCCAGCTTAGGGATACTCACCTGTATATGGGTATCTTAGTCTGTGTTCCTTTGGATGCGTGCCCTGAAGTGTGACTCCAGATCCTAGGATAGTTCTGTAATTTTTTGAGGCATCTGAATCTTTTCCATAACACTGGCTCCATTTATTCCACTGGCAGGATAACAGGGAGTTCCATATCCTCCCAATACTCATCTTTTAAAAAAATTTAGCAAACCATATGTGTGTGTATATATATGTATGAAGTTAATATTAAAAATATATAAGTAACAATTCAATGGCAGAAAAACAAATGACTCAATTAAAAACTAGGAAAAGGACCCGAGTTGGCTTAGTTTTGAAGAACACATGAAAGGCCAGCAGGTGCACAAAAGCTGTTCAGCCTCACTGATCACCAGTGGAAGCACCCAGCGGGTTCCTGAGTGGGACCAGGCTTGAGGACCCCACCCTGCAGCCTCGCTGCCAGTGGCCTGACACTTGGGGGCCCCACCCTGCTTCCCTCTTCTTTGTATGTCTTACAAAGTAAGTGTCCAACCAAATTTTATTTGTTCTTAAATAAGCAGTCATGATCTGCCTAAGAAGCTAAGGAGATAGATTGCAAGACAGGAAGGCTACAGAATGGGGCGTTCTGCAAGCTTGGTTCCTGGTCAGGCAAAGGGTGTTGGGGGCGGTTAGAGCCATGCACGGAGGCAAGAGGAAGGTGGGGCTGTACTGGATCCCTTCAGGTGACACATTTTATTTTAGGGAGGAGTCTGCTTTAGAGGATGACAGCAAGAAATAGAGATGTCAGACACAAAGAAAAAGACATCGGTAGTAATTTTTATTTTAAGGCGATGCTTCCCAAATTTCAGTTATCTGCATGCCGTCTCTAAAATATGCCATAGCTGTACTGTTTTTCTAAATTGTTCTTATTTTAAGAGAAATAACTTTCAAGTGGGAAATCAGCATTATTTCTAATAGTAAGCAAATCCGCCAAATGAATAAGAGCTGAAAATAACAGTGTTAACCTGCCAAGCTATGCTTTTATATGATGTATTTTCTGTTTTTAAATCCGATTTGTACAGCAGGCTTTATTAACTGTTAACTCTGAAGAGGTTACAGACAGGCTCATCTAGTGGTTGGACAGATGATGGCTCAGCCAAGGAGAAACATTTCATGGTAAATCCTATCTGTGGGCAAATAGGTGACAGGAAATTTGAAAACTGACTGATCCTTTGGTCAGTCCTTTTCCACTGTAGCAAGCTCTCACTCACTTTTTAATTTAATTTTATTTTATAGAGAAATAGAAAAATCAACAAGCAAACAAAAGCAAAACAATAGCAACAAAAACAATAGCGATACGGGATTTCAAACCAAGATGATAGAATTTAACAATGGTTGTTCTGTTGCATAATGTTGTATTACCCAGGACCCCTAGACGGAGATGTTGAGATGTTGGGTCCTCTCCTGGTTGGTGTTCCCTGAGTGGTAAGGAGGCTTGTTGCCATGGTAACCGGTACTTAGCCACACAAAGGGATCCATCAGAAAGGCAGACCTGGGTCCCCCCTTCTTAAAACTCCTTGTTGATTAAGTCAGGTTTTGAACCTAAGCCTGTTTTTGCTTTGTTGTAAGAAAAATACCAGCACCTGAGACCCCGACTAGATCAGATGTATTAAGTAACTGTAAAGGATGTTTTGTCGGTGTAATGGTGTGGTTTTGTGTCTGTGAACTGAATGACACTTGTCCACTGTGTCATTGCTGATGGCCTTTGGAAAGCATAGTGCCCTATGTGTGTAGTCAGTGCACTTAAAAAAATCTCTGATAATTCTATGATGGGTTTGTCTAAAAGTGAGGTAGTGAGCTTCACAGAGATGGAATAAGCCCTGTTCTAGCTTTCTTCTAGCAATAGTTCTGCTGCTGTGCTGCTTGGGGCTCAAACTGGTCTTCAGAAAATGTTGAAATTTTGGACCGTTCTGAGATTCTGACTTTATTCCCACGCCTTGGAATTGTTAAGATAAAGCCCCTTTCTGGTGATTCCATTGTGTAGCCATTTATAAGGACCATTGCTCTGGGTACTCTATTTTTATGAATAAACTTGAATACCTTTTGATATAAAGCCAAAGAAACCAGGAAGACCTTGCTATGTAGTGTTTAAATTGGATGCCTTAAATGAGGTGATGTTTGCTTTTTGTAGGGCACTGTGTCCTATAAAGAAGAACTCTGGAACAATTGTGGGGGCTCCTCAACCATCTCAGGGTTTTTTCTTACCTTAGGAGTATGATGCAAATCAATATGGCTCACAGAGTTAGTCACCTCTAATCAGTATGAATGGATGAATGTTAATGAGACTCTGGTACGACTGAATAGCAGTTAGCCTCACAAAACCAGGAAGTTCTGTCTTTCCAAGTGCATGGGTCAAGATGTTAAGTGAACTAAGCCGGGCACAGACACGTCCTGCATGGTCTCCCTATTGGGAATTTTAAAAAGCTGAACTCAAAGAAACTTTGAAGGAGTGTCCTTAATATAAGTAAATACTTGAGGGTAGGTTTTAGGTTTTTTTCACAAGTAGGTGAGGTATATGTCTGTTAGATTGATTTAACTGTTCCAGAATATGTGTGTGTGTGTGTGTATAAACACATCGTGCATCCCATATGCCATAAATATGTAAAACTTTGTCATTTAGAAATGGTTACAAAATGCTAAACAGCAGCTAAGCATTCTAAAAGAGGACTTAATAGCGTCCCCTAAAAGATGACAAATCCCTGCCCACCTTCGCTGGTTCTGCAGTGATATCAGCAAGAGGAGCTTGGCCCGGGGTTACCCCAGTGACCGCAGGGGCCAACTTGGCATTTTGCCATAAGGTGTTTTCCACTTGAGAGGGCTCTGTAGTGCTTTTATTACTTATAATATTTGGGTGCATCAGAATCCACTCCCCCCCCCCACCCCGGGCTCTAGTGACACTTGTTACAGCTGCATGGCGGGGCCCCTGGAAGGGCCGGCATGTGGGGACCCAGTCCCTGGAAACCCCACAGGAGAACGCAGGGCGCACTTTTCTGTTAAAGGGAAAAACCCCCCTCTGTTGTGCTGTAATGTTTTTTTCATCACATCCTTATTAAAACTGAAAAAGGTTAAAATGTAAAAAGTCAAAATATAGTTGAGTTCCTCACCAGACTAGATTACTCATAATAAACTTCTCACCTCTTAAAGGCTAGGCTTGACTTCAAAATGCTTTATGCTTGAGACAGAAATCACTCTGTTGGCTTTTAGTTCCTCTGAATGTCTCTTTGTAGAAAAAAATTATTTTTTATACTTTGCCACTTGAGTGTGTGCTTTGCACGTGCACCGTTGGCACGATGGTCGGGTACTTCAGCAGTGTAGTCATTGTTCAGCTGCAAACAGGACCACGAAAAGTTTTGTCACCCTTGACAACAGGTTGGCTGGGAATTGATTGAAGGAGTATCTTTGTCCTCTTTCTTTCTTCTGTGCGGTTTTGTGATGGGAGAGAGCCCAGTCTCCCAGCAGTTTCTTCTCCTGGGTCTAACAGTCCTGTGTTTAATACAGGGCATGTGTAGTGGTGTGTATAATGCATATGCATTAGCAGGAGCCCTTTAAAAGTTCCTATCAACTCTGTAGAAATTTAGTTACAGGAGGCATCTCTTTTCCGAGAGGGAGCGTGATTCAAGTTCCAGTGCCAGTGAACTATCCTGGTTTGCTAACCAAAAAAAGAAATCCCTCAGACCGTATGCCAGCAGAAGAAAGCCAAGAGTGAGAAGCAGTACGAGAAGTGAGTGTGGCGCTTGTTATCTTGTGGGTCACTTCTCACGGCACAGCTTCATGTTTCAGCATGGGAGAGGGTGCCCAAGAAATACATTATCTCGTGCCCTCCTTTCCTGTTATAATTACATTGGAAAGGTAAGATGCATGCACCTGAAACAGCATTATGGGATTAGCTGATAATTGTTAAATGTGAGTTATAGTAAATGGGGGAGGAGTTCAGATAAGGAGAATCTGGCACGAGGTGGAGTCATCTTCAAGGAAGAGGTGGATGGGATTGGAGTTAGTCCTGAGGAAAAGAATAGGATTTGAAGAGCTCAGAAGGGGAAACACTCTTAGGTTAACTACTAATATAATACAGGGTTGTGGAGGTGAACTTCAAGGACAAGATTTGGAACTGAATTCATGCTGATGATGGGGGCAGCATTGATAATCGGAAAGGGATCCTAAAGGTGGACATTTGTTTGAACAAGACCCAGAGTGGGCATCATTTTTAGTGTTGGTGTATGCAACTAGGAGAGGGAAGAATGGGATTTTATGCAGCTATTAGTGTATATTAACTGCATAGATAAATGGAGTTCAGTGTAACATGTCTGAAACATTCACATATCCTGCTTTGATCATGTCCAGAAGTGAATTTCTGTGTGTCCCATAATTAAGTATGTGCATTATGTATTTCCTTTCATTTTCCAGTCTTGCCGCTGTTCCCTCCTATTAGGGGCAGTGAACATGAGAAAGGCCAAGTAAGTAAACTGTATTGGGCTGCTGTGGGTCTCTGTGGGTTAAACTGCATTTCTTTCTCAAAAAACATCTCCTGCATAATCGCGTGTTCCTGTGCTCATCACTGCCGGGAGAAACTACAGGACTGCCAAACATTTAACACAAATCTTAGGTAAAGATTTGGGATCTTTGATCAGTGTTCACAAATTCTGTGGAGGGATATTTGCTGTGAATGATAATAAAATGTTAGTTATTCTGATTTCAGATAGAGATATGCTATTTTGAATTTATATTTTAAGGTAAACTTACTGGTTTGATTCTTTAGTTTTCAATTTGTTGACGTGTTGCTTTCAAATCTTGTGATGTTCTTAGCATTTAAATCTTCGTTTTGAAAGTGGTTAAAATGTCTTCTGACCTCTATAAACATTAGATAAAATTTTGTAATTTCTCCCCACTTCACCTTGTTTTGTACTGAGGATTTCTGAATATGCTCTGGGTGTAGTGGCATACACCTGTGATCCCAGCACCGAGGAAGCTGAGGCAGGAGGATTGTTAAGTTTGAGCCCAGCCTGGGCAACTTGGTGACTTAACAAGAGCCTGTTTCAAAATAATTTAAAAAAAAAACCACTAAGGATGTAGCTCAGTGTGAAAGCCCTAGTGTGCCCCCCACACACACACACATAAAACGACATCAATATCCTTTGGACCAATCCAAAGCCAGATTTAGACTCTTGCTAGCTGAATTACTTCTAGAATTTGTTTCCTGTTTCTTGTCAAATGGGATCTGTAGACTGCAGAGTATGTTGCCAACTATCTGTGGGTTTTGCAAGGAGAATCGAGGGTGGATCTAAGGGTATTAGTGACGTTCTGTTTGCCTGGGCAGAAGTACGTTATGGGACAGGGGCTCCAGCTGCAGCCAGTGGCATACTGCCCTCTGTGAGACTCTAGCACTTTCATGTTCTGCAAGGACAGATAGTTTAAACCTAAAAGTCAGAGTCAGTGCAGTTGTTCCTCAGTATCTGTGAGTGATTGGTTCCAGGACTCCCTTTGGATACAGATCTGTGGATCCTCAAGTTCCTCATAAAATGACCCAGCATTTGACTATAACCTGTAATACACATCCTCATGTAAATCTTATAGATTACTTATAAATACTTAATACAGTGTGTTATACCAGTGGTTATACCATGATGTTTGAGAGGTCATGACCAAACACATTCTTTATTTAGTATAGTTACAATGTTTTTCTGAATTTTTTAGCCGCTGTTGGTTGAATTGGTAGACATTGAACCTGTGGATAAGGAGGACTGATGACTATTTAACATGTTCTTGCCAGCTTGAACCACAGGAGGTACACGCAGAACCATCCCATCAGGTGGCTTGTACTGACTCCCAATAGGACTGACCCGTGGCACCCAATGGGACAGTCACGCATGCACCAGTGGTGGTTCAGAGCTGCTGAGCAGTGAGACCTGCAAGCTATAGCCCCGTTGTGAATGTGTTAACCATTTTGTTGATTAGTTCAAGTTGAAAAAATTAGTTATCAGTGAGAAAAAGTCCAAAGAATAGATGGTAGTGAATACAGGTCTGACTTTAAATAGTCACCACAGAAACATCACAGATTTGGATCTATAAATACAGGCTACACAGCAGGCAAGAAGTCTGTGCTGATTTGTAGTGAGGATGTTTCTGACCAAATGACCACACTATTCTGTAAAAATCAGAGAGTAAGTAGTGA
Source organism: Cavia porcellus (assembly GCF_034190915.1). Classification (NCBI taxonomy): domain Eukaryota; kingdom Metazoa; phylum Chordata; class Mammalia; order Rodentia; family Caviidae; genus Cavia; species Cavia porcellus. Next base: position 15,787,097 of record NW_026947496.1, read on the forward strand.
GCTTCACCGTCTCTGTGCGTCATATCACCTCTGGCTTTGCAGCTGGAAAGGGGCCATAGATGACATGGAAGTGAGAGCTGTACTGTGTTCCAATAAAACTTTATTGTGAGAACAGATACCGGGCTAAGCTTGCCGACCTGTGATTCAGAGCAGCGGTTCTCAAACTGCACTGGTCATCAGAAGCACTAGGATGCCATGTTAACATGCAGGATCCCTCCCGAGGGTTTCTGATCTCATAGGTCACAGGTGGGATTTGGGAATTTGCATTTCTGTTGGGTTCCTGTGTGTTGCTGATACTCTGGACTTGGCCCACACTTTAAGAAACACTGATCGATCTAGTGTTCTTAATTGAAATGTGAACTAAATATTCTTCCAATTCCGGGATCTGTGATCCACTGTTTATTTCTTGATGCGGTAAATTTGATACTTACATTTCTTGAAAAGATTCAAATATCTTGGAATTTTTTGGCAGCATTGATAATTAATAGAAGGATTATATTTTAGGCTAAACTTCCAACACCAGGATGGCAAGATAGTTCCAGGCTAAAAAATGCCACACCTTCCGAAATGTCTGAAAAAATCTTGCAGGGTAGTTCTGCCTTGTTAAGTCCTGAGAAGTCTGTGCAGAAAACTGGTAAGTGATTTTCTGTTGTTTAACATAAAAAGGAATTAAATTTGGGGATAAATATTTTGAAGGAAACCACTTTTTAAAATATCTACAAGAAAAGTGTGAAGATATAATTTTTCTCTTTATCGTCTCCAGTTAAGCCATATCATAGTAAAATTTGTGGGATAGAGAAAAAATGATATAGAGAAGGAAACTGATAGCAGTGAGTGACTACATCAGAGAAATAGAAAAATTCAAAGAAACAACCAAACAATGTGTCTAACAACTTGGGGACACAAGAGCAAGCCAAACTCCAAAGTGCTAATGATCAGGAGAAACAGGAAGAAAAAAAAAAATGATCAACAAACAGTTGGCTCTATGAAAAGACAAACCTTCAATTTGACTAACCAAGAAAATTGAGACCAAATATATAAAATTAGAGATAAAGGAAGATGGAACTGACACCACAGAAACTATAAAGGATCACTAAAGAGTTAGAAAACCTAGATGAAATAGACAAATTTCTATACATGTATGAGCTTGGATTGTTGGGCATAAAAATATGAATGATATGAGAACAAGTAATGAGATCAACTAATAAAATGTAACAGAGAAGCCTAGGCCTGGGTGCCTCCATTGCTCAGTTTTATCAAACTTTTAAAAAAGAGCAATACTTCTCAAACTGTTCCATAGGATAGAAGAGGAGAAAAGGCTTCCAAACTCATTCTGCGAGGCCAGCATTATCATATTATCAAAGAGCACAATAAGAGAGATATAAAGCAGTATCCCTATGAAAATAGATGAAAAATTATCACTGAAATTTAGCAAATCCCGTTAGTCTACCATGCATGAGGCTCTGGGTTCAATGTCTCATACCCTGCCATCCCCCACTCCCTCCCGCCAGCCAAACAGCACAATACCAAACAATCTAGCAAACTGAATTCAGTAGCTAGATACTTCGCCATGATCCTGTCGCTGGTCAATGTATTTTGTGCTCCCTCCTCCTGCCATGGCCCTTTACCATGCTGCCCTGCCCTGCAACCAGCTGACACCTCTATGAACTGAGGTAAAATAAATTTTTCCTCTAACTTGTAGATGTTGAGTATTTTGTCCCAGCGATGAGAATAGTGACTAAGACACCCAGATACATATAAAAAGTGCTCAGCATCATTAGACATCAAGGAAATGCAAATTGAAACCACAATGAGACACCATCTCACCCCAGGTAACATGGCTGTTCTCTAAATGGACCACTGGGCACCGGTGTGGACAAAAACGAGGAGGAAAAGGAATTTGAGTACGTGGTTGGTGGGAATGTAAATCAGGACAGCTATTATGGGGAACAGTACGGAGATTCTTTAGAAAACTAACACTTGGTGTGTTCTACGATCCAGCTTTCCACTTCTTGATGTATTCAAAGTCAGTAAGATGAGCACACCAAAGAGGTGCCTCCGTGGCCAGGTTTATGGTGACACTGGTCACCATAGTGTGATTATGGGATCCACCTCAGCGGCCATCAGCAGATGGATGGATGAAGGAAATTGCTACATATATACAAGGGAGTAGTTTTCAGCCATACAGAAATAAAAATCTGTTTTTGCAGCAAAATGGGCAGAATTGTGTTAAGCCAGAAGTGACAAGGACCTCAAGTTCTTACTTACGCAGAAGCTAAAGCTGATCTTAAGTAGAATAATGATTCCTAAAGATGGGGTCTGGGGTGGGGAGATGTGGGGAGAGAGAGGCAGGGCTTGGATTTGATCAGTGTGTGCCATATTCACGAATGGAGGTGTCACACTAAACTTATGTGAAGTTCATTTATGTAAATTTGAATCCATTGTGCTCTGATTTGGAGTGTAATGAGTTATTCCTGAAAGGGGAATTGAGAAAATGATCCTATTTGTAATAATATAAAGCATAGAATATTTAGGAATAAATTTAATCAAGGAGACAGAAGGCCTGTGTAACTCAAAACTTGCAAGGCATTGAGAAAAAACCAAAGACACAAGTAAATGGAAAGGTATCCCATGTTCATGGATTGGGAGAACTAATATTGTCAAAGTGTCCACATTATTACACAAAACCCACAGGTTTCTGCAAGCTTAATAAAAATTTCAGTGACTTTTTCATCAAGAACAATCCTAAAATTTGTACAAAACCACAAAAGACTCTTAAGTAGCCAAAGCAGCCTTAAGAAAGAGCAACAAAGCTGGACACATCATACTTACATTTCAAACTGTGTTACAAGATAAAACTTGGCACAAACAGATGCAGACCAGTGGAATGGAATTGAGAGCTCAGTAATAGCCAGCTACTCATTCAGAAGAATTCTGAGGACACGTGGCAGAGAAAGTCTCTTCAGGGAGTGGTGAGAAAACCAGGTACCTACAAATACAGTAATGTAATTGGACTCCTACCATATAAAATTAAATGGATTAAGGGCATAAATATGGAAACTAATCTCTTAGGAAAATAGATGTTTTTCTTTTTTTTGAGACAAGGTCTTATGATGTTGCACAGGCTGAACTTGAATTCGCAATCCTCTGGCCTCATACTCCCATAGAGCTGGGTTATAGGTGATCCCCACTGTCCCTGGCTGAAACAGCTTCTTGATATTGGTCATGGCAGCGTTTTGGGGATGTGTTACGGGGCACCCAGCCAAGATTCTCAACTGCCTATGTGAGGGGTGTGGCAAAGTATAAAATAAGAAACAGACAAAGTTAGTACTGCGTGATGGGGGTCTGGGAGGCCAGTGCCTCAGGACAAAGACCCAGGTGCACCACACCAGGCACTGTTTGTTGGGTGTGTACAATGCAGGGGCTGTATACAGTGACGGGAGGAGCTAGTGAAAAATTCAGAAGGCCATAGCTCAGCAGGAAATAGTCCTGGGATGCCTCAAGAGGGCAGAGATGATCTGAAGCTTAGAGGGAGCTTATTCTGGAGTATTTTTCATCTCAGTAGTCTTGGTGGGAGAAGATAGCCCATCCAGAGAGTTAATGAGAGGTCTCAAAAGGGTGATTCCATAATCCCAAGCCTCCATTTATCTCTTAGGGAAGTACGCAAAATTAGCCATTATAAATTTGCGGTTCCCAATAATAAACCAAAACAAGCAGCAAAAATAAGTAGGATCATATCAAACCAAAAAGCATCTGGTAATACAGTAAACACCCAGCAACCTATAGAATTTAAATATTTGCAAAGTACATATCTGATAAAAGATGTTCAAACTGTGCTGTATAATGAATTCAGATAACTCAATAGCAGAAAACCAAATTAAAAATGGGTAAAGTAACAAGGAGACATTTTTCCAAAGAAGATAGACAAATGTACAAGTATATGTGAAGATTACTAGTCATCGGCAAAATGTAAACCACACAATGAGCTGTCACTTCTTGTCAGGATGGCTATTACAAAAAGGAGGAAACCTGTGGAGAAAATGTAGGGAAATGGAAATGCTTATACAGGGTTGGGGACATGGAAATGGGTACTGACTATAGAACAGTATTCAGATATTCCTCTATTGATTAAAAGTGATCCAATAATTCCCCTTTTAATTATACACCCAAGAGCTGAAGAGTTATCTGTACTCCTGTGTCTGGTGCAATGTTTTCAATTGCCAAGATATGGAAACGGGCTAAATGTCCATCACTGGATAAGCATATCATGTTACATCATGGAAAATAGTACCTTCCATATTTCATGGCAAGAAAATGCTATTCGTGACAAAGTGAATGGGCTTAGAGGACCCACTGTCCTGGGGAAATTAACCAAAGGCGGCAGTACCATATAACCTCCCTTGCACGTGGAACCTGGGGTGGCCAAGCTAATAGAAGCAGAGAGTGAAATAACAAAGGAGCCACACAGCTGAGGCGGCAGGAATCTTGCTCATGTGTTCGGGGCCGACTGGCAGCTACTAAGGTCGCCGATGCCGTTGATATTGACTGTTTTATCTCCTGATCTGCACACCTAATAGTCACGCATACTCTGAAAGGTAGAAAGCTTTTTGCTTTATCTAAGACAGTGTTCCATCTTTTTATGATAGTATTTAATGGAGCAGTAGTGAAACATTTGCCTTTGTTTCTTGGGTTCATTTAAAACTGTTCTCTCTAATACTTAGAACTTCAAAGTCCTCACTCCGCGAGTGACCTCTTTTCCTTTGAGGACTCAGAAGTTGAAGAGGATTTGTCTCAGGTATTATTTAATTGTTGCTTGGCTGGTTTTCTAGAATTACATTTGTATAATGTGTCACACTTTTGTTTTAAAGAACACTGTAACACCACTTTCTTCTTAGCAATTCTATTGACATAATCATACATATATTCAATTTGTGTTCTATTTTTTTGTATGTATGTCCTGTTTGTGTCGTAGATTATAACCCAAGAGTCATTAATGGAAAACACAGGTTTTAAACATAAGCTGGAAAACTTGGAAGACAAAGGTGAGAAAATAATAAACATTTTGCAGAATAAAATAAAATTAATCGGGGCCGTTATTCTGGTTGCCATGGATAAAAAATCAGCTTAGGGAGGGTCTAATGCTAGGGCCTGGAGTCAGCTGCATGAGCCGCTTCCTGCTCCAATGTTCACGAGGGCCCAGGGAAGGAGCAAGGGCCCAGCTTGGAAGCAGAAGGTGCCATGCTGAGGAAGAGGTGGCCGGGGACTTGGAGCAGCCACCCGGCCAGGCCTCCACTGCAGCCCCTGAGTGGAGGCCCAGGGAGCTTCCAGGAGCTTGTTCCATGTAAGTAGGCAGGTTCTCCGTTTGGAAGAAGTAGTCTGAGGAACGTGACCAAGTTATTAGAAGTTCAGAATTCATTTTCTCATGGTACCTAGTACAGAAATCTCCAAGGTGGTTCTCAATGTTGTATAACAATGCATGAGATGTGAATATTTACAAATCACTCTGTAGTATATTCTTTGTGATCTTTCTCAATTGCGTATCTTCTTTACATTTTAAATTAAATATCAAAAGGTTTCAAGTGGTTTAAAGTACATGTAGTACATGTAGTGGTTTAAAGTACAAATATTTTTGAATGTCTGGTTTTAGGCGTTGCTATTTTAAACACTCAGATGCCCCACCTGAAACCCACATCTACCATTTTTCCTTTATAAGGGGATAGTGTCTTTCCTTTTGTGTTTGATTCCACTGCCTCTGTTTTTTCACTTTTGCACTGTGAAAAACACTGCACTCTCACAAGACACTGTCACATGTGTGCAGGGTGATTAGGAAGCGAACGCCTGTGCAGCAGCATAAGCCGAAAACAAGAAAACTGGCTTAGAATCCATCCACACTGGCCCATTCCTGTTCACTTCTTCCCTTCTGAATAGTCACTTACTGTTCTGAAAATCCTCTCATGAAAATCCTGCTAGCTGGGTGTGGTGGTACAGACATAATGCCAGCACTCTGGAAGGCTGATCTCAGGTTTGCGCTGAGTCTAGGCAATTTACCAAGACCCTGTCTCAACACTAAAAACCAAAGTGTGAGGGCTGGGACAGAGCTCAGTGTGGAGAACCTAGGTTTAAATCTCAGGACCCCCCAAAACATAAAACCTCAACCAAAACCTACTTCATCGTTTTACTTTCTATGTATTCCTAAATAGCTCAGGTTTATCAAACTGATTCAAACTGTAAACAAATGATACCACACTATGTGTATCTTGTGCTTTTGCTCAGTCATCCTTTGATGCTGACGCTGTAGGTGAAGGATACGGCTCTTCACCAAAATTCAGCACTCAGAAATGCAAATATACCGTAATTTATCCATTCCAGTGTTACAAGACATTTGGATTTTGGAACATCTTTATTTTTCTAAAGCCACTCTGAAGAATCATGTATATTTCTGTGAACATGTATGAATCATCTTTTGTAGTTAATATTTTTATGAGTAGAATTTCTGGGTTATAAAGTGTGCTTGTGTGTAATAATTTTGATATTGTGGCAAAATAACGTTTTAATAGCTGTGTCTGTTGATTTACTTTCTTAGCAACTCTTGGTATTTTAAATTTCTGACATGTGTGCGTTGAAATTTTAATTCAACTACCCCTGATTTTGGTTTAACATCATTTTGAATATTAGCCAATGTCCTTGCTTATGTAGTGTACAGAATGTCTTCCTCCACCATCTACAGAACTGTCATTTTATAAATACCCCTGGCAATTTGTCAGATCTCAGTTCTGGGCTCTTCTCTCTGGTTACCTATCGTATAAGACCATCTTTCTTTCTGTGGTTTGTACTTCTGTGTCTTGATGGTGTGTTTGTGATTTTTTTTTTTTGTACTGGGGATCGAACTCACGACCTCATGCTTGCTAGGCAGGTACTTATGCTGCTGAACTAAATCCCCAGCCCTTGTGATCAGTTTTTTAATAGACAAAAGTTTTTAGGTTTACTGAATTCTAATTCATAAATTTTTGTGGTTATATAAAATTCTTTCCTGCCAAAAATTCAGATAATATGTTATTTACTATGTTAATACATTTCATGCTATATATTTCTCTAGATACGTGTTAGATAACTCTCATAATATGTAGTATTTGTTTAGCTTTAAATGCCATATTAAACTTTGCTTCATTGGTCCAAAGTCTACTTAAAAGTCTAGGGTTTCTTTTTTGTCTTTTTGAAACAAGGTTTTTCACTATATAGTTCAGGCTGGCCTTGAATTCACTTTATAGCCCAGGTTGGCCTTCACTCATGGTGACCCTCTTGCCTCAGTCTCCCAAGTGCGGGGATTACAATGTGCCACCATGCCTGGCACTAAGTGTAGTTCTTAATTCCCAAAAGTATAGAGTTTTCCTAACTGTTTTTCTACTTTTTTAGTTTGGTTGCATTACAGCTTGGGAACGTGGTCTGTATACTTATTTCCTTTGACAGTTTGAGTTGTATTTATAGTGTGCTTAGTACAATTCATGCCAATTAAAAAGTTGTTAATTTGTGGTTAAATGAATGTATTTCACAATCATTAAAGTATATATACCTAGATTTAGTAGCATATGTGTATTTACTATATAACATTTGTTAGCAATACTGTTCGAATCTTACTCTCTAATTTTTGTTAGTCTATCAATTACTAAAATAATGTTAAAGCCCTTCATTATGATTAAGTATCTGCTAATTTCTCTTGTTTAATTTTTATTTTGAATAAATAAAAATATGATATTAGGTAAATTTAAGTAACCTAATATTTATCTTAAGGTGTATTAAAACTTTCATCATAAAGTAACTTTATTTAGAGTAATGTTTTTGCCTTTAAGTGTTCTTTTGTTCAAATTTTCTAAGCTGGGCATAATGACTCCTGTAATCCCAGCACCTGACAAGGGCAGGAGGATTGCTGTGTCTGAGGCTAGCCGAGGCTACATTGTGAGTCCAGACCAGCCTGAACTACATAGTGTGAACCTGTATAAAAACTTTTGTCTACAATGCAATGCTGCCTATTTTTGATGTATATATTTACATTTATGCTAATGTCACTTGTAAACAGCCAGTAGTTGGACTCCTGTGTCCTTTGCTTCATAGACTAGAATATTTAATCTATTCATATGTAATGTAATTATTTTTGTATAATGTGCCAGTTTATGTTCTCTGTGTGCCAACCATTCTTTCTTTTCTAATATCTTTGTATTTTGCTAGAATGTTTCCTCATTTTCAGTTGTACTCATTTGTGTGAGGTATGATTAACAAATATAAACATTTATTACAGTAAAAGACACATTGCCATTAATCCCCTCAAAATACCCCCTTCACTTTGCAAACACTTATCCTATCCCTCTGAAGCAGTTCTAGAGTTCTTTTTCCCAATCGCGTTTAATTGCTGTCTTGACATCCTGAATCAATTCAAAATACCACCTTTCATGGTCATTTTGACTTTAGGAAGAGCCAGAGTCACTTGAGCCAGATCTGGTGAATGAGGTAGATGAGGGCAAACTGTAACGGTTTTACATTCTGTTGGAGGGGAGTTGCAGTAGCATTCGGTGTAGTTTTGATCATGAAGAGATGAAAGAAAACTTACAGAAGTGCTCCAGAAAGTGGTAAGAACGAGAGAATAAGTGTTCAAAAATGAGACAACATTTTAAAGGGTATAAATGTGGCTTTCACTGTAAAAAAAAAATACTAAACATTCACTGTCTATTTGGACCATGCCCTGTTACGGTTTGTGTCTGGAGTCCCCCCAAAGGCTCATGTGGTCACAGGAGCAGGCTTTTCGGAGGCAGCTGAATCTAGTGTGAGACTGATGCATAGTGCAGTGCTGGGATCCAGGTGCTGGTGTGAAGGGCGAGTGGCTGCTGGATCAGTCCACTGACTGAACTGGCTCTTCCCTAACCCCGGCAGTGTGGGTAAGAGAGAAAGGGCAGAAAGAGGCCTGTTCCCCACTTTTTTGATTGTGTTGCTTTTGGTATCTTCCACCTCTGCATGTGCCACTCTGATTCGAGGCCGGAAGACTAAGGACTGAAACTTCTACAAACTGAGCTAAATAAGCCTTTCTTTCCTTAACTGTGAGCATTTTGTCTCAGCCGTGAGAGAATAGTAAGACAATTCCATATATGCAGTGCTGTCTTCCTCTATTATATAGGACCATAAGACTTTTCAATTCTATTGGGCAACTCTAACCACATTATGTGTTGATTTTAATTTTATTTTAAAATTTAAAGTAGAATTCAAAATTTGCTTGTCTAAATATACCTGTCTCACTTCTATTCTTGAATAAATTGTACTGTGTATATAATACCAGATTGACACATTTTTTTCAATTAGAATGTCAAGTTATTGTACTGCTTTTTATCTTTTATTCTTGCTCATGGAAATTTAACTGCCAAATTTAATTTGGCTTTGAAATAATTTTTTGCCCCTCTGAATATGTGAGAGGTTTTCAACTTACCTTTGGTAATTTTTCACCTATTATAATTTAAGTATAGTCCCTTTGTGTTATTTCCCTGGGTACTAATAGGGAATCTTGAGTATATACTTCTTTCATCAGTTCTAGAAAGTGCTCAGCCATTATCTCCTCAAATGTATTGATTCTGGCTCTTAATTCTTCTGGAACATTAAATATGTAATATCAGGTTTGTGTTTAAATTTTAAAAAATATACAGTAAAAGACACATTGCCATGAATCTTCTCAAAATACCCCTCCCCCAGCACACTTTCCCATCATACTTGCCACTTTCTGCAGCAGCTCTGGAAGTGCTCTTTCGTGCATGTCTTTGGTTGCACTGTCATGGTTGCACTGATAGTCTGAATTGATTCCTTTCCTGGAGTTTTGACTTTCAGAAGAATCTGTGGATCCACAGTGCCAGATCCAGCAAGTAAGGTGGTTGAGGACATACAGTAATGTTTTCACAAGCCTGCCTTTCTGTGGCATGGTACTTGGAAGCAGCATTCTCTATATTTTTGATCATACTTCATCAAGTCCTTGTAGAAGAGGACTTGCAGAGCTGCTTCAGAAAGTGGCAGGGATGATGGGTTAAGTGTATTAGGAAACAAAGGGGAGGATTCTAAGGGAAATGCATGACATATGGCTTCCACTTTTATATTTAAAAAAGATTCGCTGTTTCTGTTTCTTTTATCTTTTTATTTTTGGTACTAGAAATTAAACTCAGGACTTTGTGCTTGCCAGGCTTGTGCTTGTGCCCCTGAGCTGTATCCCACCTCCCTTTTTTTGGAGACAGGGTTTCACTATGCAGTTCAGGCTAGTCTTTACCTCACTTTGTAGCCCAAGTTGGCCTCAGACTTGCTGCAATCCTCCTGTCTCAGCCTTCTGAATGCCAAGATTACAGACGTGCACCACCATGCCCAGCCTTCACTGTTTCTTGATCAGCTCTCAGTTCCCTCTCATCATGTACTCCACCGTGCCTTAAACCACTCAGGCCTATTTTTCTTTCTTTCTTTCTTTTCTTTTTTTTTTTTTTTTGCTTTATTTGCATACTGAGTAATGTTGTTTTTTTCACAACTACCCCTTCACTATAAATGTTATTATAACTGTCATTTATCAGTAAATTTTCATTTCTAGAAATCATTTGGTTCTTTATAGGTCTGCTAGGTCATTTTGCATATTGCCTGATTCCTACAGATATTTTAAAGCTAGGTTTTGTTTAAAGAGAGTAGATGTTTTTAACAATGTGTGTCTTAGAATTCTGGTAGCTAAAGTTTTCTTGATTATTGAACCCTTCTGATACTTGTTTCTGCTGCCTCCTGCTCGTGGCTCACTGCTTCCTTCTGTGTTTAATAGTCCTCATCCATTTATCTGTTTGCACCTTGTCATTTTCCTTAGAAATTACTTATAATCTTCTTTTGAAGTAGGGTAAAATGATCTACTTCTTTACCCTTTTGTTCTTGTTGAATTAATATTTTTTGGCTGGAATTCTCCTGTATCTAATTTTGGAATTCTTTTCTATTTGCCTGCCTTTTTTCCTTCCTTCTTTCTCTTTTCTTTGCATTTTCCAGGCAACTCATCTTAAATGTTTCTTTTCAAATATGAGTTATGCCTGTTTCTACTAATCAGACATTTTTTCTTAGTTCTGTCATTATTGTGTGTTTTGTTACCTTCTTAAAGCTTCAAAATTATTTCACTGTATGGTCTTTTTTCTTTTAAAAAATATTTGATTGTAACTTTTAACTTAGGTTGACAGTATAAATTAATCTACTTATTCCTTGAAGACTTATTCCTTAATCTACTTATTCCTTGAAGACTTTGTAATTCTCCAGTCTTGCAGCATTGATTTTATTTTCTAAGTGGTATTTTTAAAATCTGTGCTCTTCCTTCTGATCTTTTGCTTGTATCCTTAATGTCCTTGCTCTACATCCCGCAAGTAAACTTCATAATATGTTTAATATTAAAGTTTTGTTTGTTTTTATAATATATATTCAAATGCATGCAAATTTTATTCATGTATAGGGCACAGTTATCTCACTTTTTATTTCATTAGGTTTGAACATTGTGTATATTAATGAAATGCCATGTAATTTTTTTTATTTAAAGGAAAAAAAAACCAAAACAGTATAAGGGTATAAGTAATACAGAACTACGAAAAAGGGTAAGAAATCACTAGTTAATAGATTACATATTGTGATCTTAAAAAATAGTTGTTCAAGTTACAGGATTAAAGCATACAAAGTGGACATTCAAACAGTGAGACTGCAGACTGTTGTGTTCAATGATTCAGCAAAAACTCAGTAATATGGTCTTCTATTTTAACACACCTAAACACACTTGCAGTTGTATCCTTTAGAGCACTTTTTTTCCTCTTTTTTACAACAAAATTTACACATTTTGAGTTTTATTACTCCCATAGTTCTTATTACTTTTTTTGGAACAGAATAAAACCAAATATGACAAAACAGTCAAAACAAACGATAGACATAGCACATGATGTAAAAACAGAATAAAAGGTGATCAACAATGGTTACCATAATGCCTCTTGCTTCCTTAAAAAGAATTGCCTATATCATTAGGTATAATAAAATTGAACAAAACGGTACAGAACAAGACCAATAAAACCTATAACATTGGAGACATTACAGGACTTCAAAAGAAGATAATAGACAAACCAGAATGGGCATCATAGTGAATCTTAGTGCCTTCAAAGTAGTTGCCTATACCCTCAAACTTGATACTATCAAACAGAACAGAACAGAGTAAAGTCAGTCAAAACAAGATAGTGGGAGTAATACAGGGCTTCGAATCAAGTTAATAGGAAATCAAAAAAGTTACTATAATATATCCTGCTAATTTTTTTGATTTTTCCCTTAATTAAAAAATAATAAATTTTTTATGAATAAGGAGGAGATTGAGATAAAAGAGGACATAACAACATAACAATACAGGTCAAAGCATGACAATTTCAGCAACCTAGTGCTTCACCACAAGATAACGCAACAATAGTAGTTACAATAGTGTCTCTTTCCTTGAAATATTTGAATATAACTTCATATACTATAGCATCAAACATATCAAAACAGTGTGAAACCATTCAAGTGTATGAAAGTATTAGAGTATTTAGAACCAGCTAACGGAAAACGAACAATGGTTTCTATATTATCTCTTTGCCTATAAAAATTTTTGTTTATACTATCACATATAATAAAATCCAGTAAGATACAACATGATAAAACCAACGGAGACAGAAAAGTAACAGTTTGGTGGGACTTCAAGACAGGATGGTATTATATCAGCACTAGCTATTAAGATGTCTGGTTTTCTTCAAAATAGCTGTTCATTTCATCACAGGTAATAATACCAAACAGCCCAAAATAAAGCCATTCCAATTAATGAGTGAAAACTTCATAAGGCTTCAAAGCCACATAATGGGGAATCATGATTACCACATACTGTTATATATTTGAATCATTTCTTACAATAGGAAAACTATTTGGTATTTATACATGTGAATTTGATTTATTTCACTTAACGAGTAAGGTCTCAAGCTGCGTCCATTTATTAATAAATATCTCAATGTGATCCTTCTTTATAGCTGAGTAGTACTCCATTGTATAAAAATACAGCTTTTTTATCCATTCCTCAGTTGATGGACACTTGGGTTGTTTCCAAGATCTGGCGATTACAAATTGTGCTGCTATAAACATAGGTGCACATATATCACTGTGGTATGATGCTTTCAGTTCTTCTGGGAATATGCCTAGAAGTGTGGAATAGCTGGAACAAATGGGACTTTCAATCTCAGCTTTTTGGGAAATCACCAGACTGACCTTCACAATGGTTGCACCAGTCTACACTCCCAACAACAGTGCAGGAGTGTTCCTTTTTCCCCACAGCCTCTCCAGCATTTTTTGTTGATGGTTTTCTTGATCCTGGTCATTCTTTCAGGAGTGAGATGGAATCTCAGTGTGGTTTTAATTTGCATTTCTCTAATGACTAATGATGATGAACATTTTTTCATGTATTTATTTGCCGTTTGTATTTCTTCATCTAAGGAGTGTATTCATCTCAGATGCCCATTTTTGGATCAGATCTTTGAATTTTGGGGGTCTGTTTTTTAAATTCTTTATATGTTTTAGACAGAAGTCCTTTGAGAGAGAGTTCACTAAGATTTTTTCCCAGCTTGTGGGTTTTCTTTTCACTATGTTGGAGATTTCTTTTGACATGTAGAAACTTTGTAATAAGAGGTGTTCCCAGTTACTGATTCTGGGAAGTATTTCCCATGCGGTTTGAGTCCTGTCCATGAATTCTCTACCTACTCCTATGTCTTCAAGGTTTCTACCCAGTTTGTCTTCCAATAGATTTAGTGTTTCTGTTTTAATATTCAGATCTTTGATCCATTTAGATTTTAATTTAGTACACAGTGATAGGCATGGCTCTAGTTTTAGTTTTCGGCAAATGGAGAGCCAGTTTTTCCAACACCATTTATTAAAGAGATTGTCATTCTTCCAGTGAACCTGTTTGGCTCCTGAGTGTGTTTGTAATTGTGATTGCATCTTCTAATTTATTCCACTGACCTTTGGCTTTGTTTTGACTCCAGTACCATGTTGATTTTACTACTGTTGCTTTGTAGTATAACTTCAAGTCAGGAATTGTGATGCCTCCTTCCTTGCCTTTGTTGCTTAGAACTGTCCTTGCTATTCTAGGTCTCTTCTCGCTCCACATGAATTTTAGGGGTGATTTCTCTAGATCTATGAGATATGTTAATGGTATTTTTGTTGGGATTGCATTGAATCTGTATAAGAATTTTGGGAGAATGTTCATTTTCACAATATTTATTCTTCCTATCCATGAGCAAGGGATATCTTTCCATTTTCTGAGATCATCTTCAATTTCTTTTTCAGGGTATTATAATTTTCCCTGTATAGGTCTTTCACTTTTGTAAAAGTAATTCCTAAATAATTCATTTTTTGTTGTTGTTGTTAGTGTGAAGGGTATGGCTTCTCTTATTTCTTTCTCTGTGAATTTGTTGTTAGTGTATAGGAATGCTATTGATTTTTGAGTATTGATTTTGTATCCAGCTACATTACTGAATTTATTTATTATATCTAAGAGTCTTTCAATGGAGTTTAGGGGGTCTTCTATGTAGAGTATCATGTCATCTGCAAACAATGATAATTTAACTTCTTTTCCTATCTTTACCCCTTTTATTTCTCTCTCGTCTAATTGCTCTGGCTAGTATTTCCAGTGCTATAGGAGTGGTGATAAAGGACATCCTTGTCTTGTGCCTGATTTTAAAGTAAAGGTCTTCAGTTTTGAGCCATTTAGTATGATACTGGCTGTTGGTTTGTCATAGATGGCCTTTATTATATTGAAGTAAAGACCATCTATTCCAATTTTCTGTAAAGTTCTCATCATGAATGAGTGTTGGACCTTATCGAAAGCTTTTTATGCATCTATAGAAATGATCATGTGATTCTTACTTTTGGCTTTATTGATATGGTGGATTACATTTATTGATTTACGTATGTTGAACCATCCCTGCATGCCTGGGATGAATCCCACTTGGTCATGGTGTATAATTTTCTTGATGATTTGCTGCATCCTATTTGCCAATATTTTATTGAGGATTTTTGTATCTGTGTTCATTGGGGAGATTGGTCTATAGTTCTTTTTTTAGTTGGATCTTTTTTGGTACTAGAATAATATTTGCTTCCAGGAATGACTTAGGAAGGATTGCTTCCCTTTCAATTTCATTGAAAAGTTTGAGGAGTGTTGGCATAGGCCTTCTTCGTATTTCTTGTAAAATTCTGCAGTGAATCTGTCTGGGCCTGGGCTCTTCTTTGTAGGTAAGGACTTAATTACATTTTCAATTTCATTAGTAGAAATTGGGTTATTCAGCAGTTTTACATCCTCTTGACCTAGCTTTGTTTCTGGGAATCTCTATTTCTTCTGTATTATCAAATCTTTGAGAACAGAGGTTTTCGAAATAGGTATTGATCATCTTCTGTATTTCTATAGAGTCTGTAGTGATTTCACCTTTTTCATTTCTTATTGCATGAATTTGAGCTTTTTCTTCCCTTTTTAAAATAAGGTTGGCTAGGGGCTTATGAACTGTATTTATTCTTTTAAAGAACCAACTCTTTGATTCATTGATTCTTTGGATTGTTTTCTTAGTCTCTATTGCATTGATTTCTGCTCTGATTTTTATAATTTCCTCTCTTTTGGCTTTGGGCTTGACTTGCTCTTCTTTTTCTAGCTGATGGAGGTGTAGCATCAGGTTATTTATTTGTATTTGTTCTGTTTTCCTGATGTGGGAACTCATTGCAATAAACTTTCCTCTGAGGACGGCTTTCATTGCATCCCACAGATTCCAGTAAGTTGTATCTGTATTTTCATTTTCCTGTAGGTATTGTTTAATTTCTTCAATTTCCCCTGTGACCCTCTGATTATTCAGGAGTGTGTTATTCAGTTTCCATGTGTTTGTGGGATTTTTGCAGTGTCTTTTATCATTAACTTCTAATTTCAAAGCGCTATGATCCGATAACATGCAAGGGATAATTTCAACTCTTTTGCATTTATTCAAATATGTTCTGTGAGCTAATATGTGGTCTGTTTTAGAGAATGACCCATGTACTGCTGAGAAGAATGTGTATTGTGATGTTGTTGGATGGAACACTCTGTATATGTCTATCAAGTCCATTTGTTCACATGTGTGATTCAGTTCTGTTATTTTTTTCTTTCTTTTTTTTTTTTTTTTTTTTTTTGTCTTTTTCCTTTCTATCGGTACCAGGGATCGAACTCACGACTGCCTGGTTACAAGGCAGGCACTTATGCCGCTGAGCTAAATCCTCAGCCCCTAGTTCTGTTATTTCTTTGCTGATTTTCTGTCTGATTGATCTGTCCCTTGGTGTCAATGGTGTGTTAATGTCTCCTGTTACAATTATGTTACTGATAATTTTATTTTTCATTTCTGTTAATGCTTGTTTTATATAACTGGGTGCTCTGGAATTTGGTGCATATATATTTATGATAGTTATGTCTTCCTCTTGAAGTTTTCCCCTAATGAGTATGTAGTGACCTTCTTTGTCTCTTATTATTGTTGGTTTAAAGTTCACATTTTCTGAAAACAGAATGGCTACTACTCGTTTTTTGGGGGGGTGGTTCCTGTTGCGTGAAGTATTGTTTTCCATCCTTTGACTTTCAGTCTGTGAGTATCCTTCTGGGTCAGATGGGTTTCCTGTAAACAGCATATGGTTGGATTCTGTTTCTTGATCCATTCTGCCAGTCTGTTTCTTTTAATTGATGCATTGAGACCATTTACATTAATGATTAGAACTGTTATATGTTGGTTTATTGTTGACATGTTATCTTTCTGCTGTTGCATCTTTGTCTTTCTGTTCTGTTTAATTATCTGCTTTGCTTAGTGGTTTTTTCCTAAGTGTATCTAAACTGTCTTTCAATATTTTTTGCAGGGTTGGGTTGGTGATCATGACATTCTCCAGCTGTTCTTTGTCATGCAAGTATCTTATTTCACCATCGATTTTGAAGGATAGTTTTTCAGGGTACATCAGTCTAGGTTGGAAATCATTTTCCTTTAGGATCTGGAATACTTCACTCCATGCTCTTCTTGACTTTATTGTTTGTGCTGAGAAGTCTGCTGTGATTCTGATAGGTTTTCCTTTACAGGTGATCTGTCTTTTCTCTCTGACAGCTTTTAATAATCTATTCTTGTGCTGGATTTCTAGGATGGTGATTATTATATGTCTGGGTGTAGTTTTATTTTGGTTATGACTATTTGGAGTTCTGTACGCTTCACTGAATCTGATGTTGGTTTCCAATCTCATGCTTGGGAAATTTTCAGCTATTACTTCTCTAAATATCCTCTTGATGTCCTTTATGTTGTTCCCTTCTTTTTCATTAATCCCTATTAATCTTATGTTGTTTTTCTTTGCATCATCTTGCAGTTGTTGAATTGTTATTTCCTGATTCCTTGTTATTTTTAAAAGATCTTTCTTTTCCTGTTCACTAGCTGCAATCTTGTTTTCAAGGTCTGAAATTCTATCTTCACTTTCATTGAGGCGGCTTTTACAGCTTTCAGTGGAGTTTTTGATTTCCTGTATATCTCTGTGCATCTGCTTTATATATTCTGTTTGTTTCGTATATTGCTCATCTGGAGATTCTTTTTGTTTAGTTCCTCCATTTTTTTTAACTGTGTTTTCTTTAGATATATTCAGAATCTCTTTCATTTCTTGTATCATTTCTTCTTTTACCTGGGAGATTATTTCTAGTTTGAATTCCTTTAAAGCTTCCCAGAGTTGCTTGTTTATTTCAGTTGCTATTATGTCCGATATTTGAGGTGTATGGCACATATTTTCTTCTATATACATCGCTCCTAAGGTTTCTTTGGATGGGCTGGAGGTTTGAGATTGTAATTTGGTCTTTTGTTTCGTCATTTTTCTATATTGCTGTGTTTCAAGTGTTATTCAAAAGCTTCTTCAAGTTCTGTTAGAAATCCACTTCTATGCCCTCTGCTCCTGGGACTCTGGCACCCAGTTCCCCCAAGCCTCCGGGCCTCTGGAACCGGTGATGCTCGCCTGCTTGCTTAGAACTCCACAGTCCCAAACAAGCTGGGTTCAGGGGAAAGTGAGCACCCACCTGCTTGCTTAGAACTCCACAGTTCTCCAAGCACAGCCGGAACGGGGAGGCGCATGCAGGTGCCTCAGACCCGCCTAGCTGTTCCAGTGCACCCAGACGGCTTGAGGGTCCCAAACAAGGTGGGCTCAGGGTAAAGGCTCCTGGGGCACTTACCCCAGGATGCCAGGCCTCTGGAACCGGTGGCGCTCGTCTGCTTGCTTAGAACTCCACAGTGCTCCAAGCACACAGGGAGGCGGATGCAGGTGCCCCAGACCCACCTAGCTGTTCCAGAGCACCCAGAAGATGCGAGGGTCCCAAACAAGCTGGACTCCGGGGAAAGTGGGCGCCCGTCTGCTTGCTTAGAACTCCACAGTTCTCCCCCAGCTTCTTTCTCTTCCAGTCCTTCTTATACACTCTCCATGTAATGTTTTGATGTGTATTCATAGACATTGTGTAATAGTTAAATTGTAGGGTGCTCTATACATTCATGTCCCCAATCATCTATCTTATCTTTGTGGTAAAGCTTTGAAAATCCTTTCTGTTAGCTTTTTGACATGTACAGGACATTATAGTTATCAATAGTCACCCTACTTTGCAAAAGCACCCAGAACTTCTGGCTCCTCTAACTGTAATAGCCACCGAACAACAGTTCTTCATAACCCTCTTCTGCCATGCCCTCCCCTGCCCTCCCCTCTCTCCCTCTCCTCTCCCTTCCCTTTCCTCCCCTTCCATCCCCTCCCTCCAGTAGCTCCATTCTGCTCTCAGATTCTGTGAGATCAACCCTAAACTTCTATCACATTGCAGATATATGAAAGAAAATATAGTACCTGTCATTCTGTGCCTGGCTTTTTAACCTGACAAACACCAGTGCCAAGTGTGTTGGCAAAGCCGTAAGGATTTTAATTCTTTTCATAGTGGATGCTATTTCATTGTGCGAACATAGTTTCTTTCCCTGTCGCTCAGCTGATGAACTCTTAGGTTATTTCTCCTTCTTTACTGTTGTGAACAGTACTGCAGTGAACATAGGAGTGCAAATGTCTCTTCCATGTGCTGGTTCCCTTTCCTTTGGCTGTACACCTGGGATTGCTGAACCACATAACAGCTCCCTTTTTAATTTCTTGAGTCTTTTCCATCCTATTTTCCATAATGGCTGCACAAATTTGCGTCCTCGTTGGCAGTGTGCAGGGCCTCCATTTTCTCCACTTGGTTACCACCACTTGATAATTTAGTTACTTTAATTGTAGCTGTTTTGGGGGGTAAGGCAATGTCATTGTGGTTTTATTTGTATTTCTCTAAGTGATGTTGAATAGTTTTTCATGTACTGGTTAGCCATTTTGGATTTCTTTGTTAGAAATGTCTACTTAGAATATTAACCTTTTTAAATTTTTTCCTATTCTGGTTTGTTACTGAGGTTTTGGAACTGCTTCTGTGTTCTGGATATCAAATACTTGTAAGACGTACAGTTTCTGTAGGTTCCATAGTTTGTGGCTTTATTGTTGATTTTTTTTCTTGCTGTGCTTTTTAATATGATACAGTTCCATTTGTCTATTTTTATTTTTGTTCCTTATATCCTGGCATCTCCTCCAAAAAGTCCTTGATCGCTCCAATTTCTTAAAGTGTTTTTCCCATTTTTTTATAGGAGTTAATCTTTGAGTCTTTTGAGTCCATTTTGAGTTTATTTTTATAACTGGTGGATAAGAGCCTGGTTTTATTCTTTATTCATGCGACTATCTCATTTTTCCAGCCATTTATGGAGGATGGTTCTTTCTCCTTATCTGTTTTTAGCACCTTTTGTGAAAACTCAGTTTGCTGTGGGTCCTGGGTTCACGTTCAGGGTCTCTGTTCTGTTCCATTGGCTGACATCTCTGTGTTTATGCCGGGACCCTGCAGTTTTGATTAGTGCAGCTAAGTAGTATGTTGAAGTCAAGTAGCATGGTACCTCCTACCTCTCCTATTTCTTTTCAGTATGGCTTTGGATTGTCAGAGGGTTTTTGTTTTTGGGACAGAGTCTCAGTTCACTATGTAGCCCAGGCCAGCCTCGAACTCACAGTGATCCTCCTGGTTCCATCTTCCCAGTGCTGGGATTATAGACATGTGCCACCATGCCTGGCTAATCAGAGTTTTGTGGTTCCATATACATTTTATAGCTTTTGATAGGGGTTCCATTGAATATGTACATGGATTTGGGTAGTAATGGACTTTTTGAAATATTGATTCTTTTAATCTGTGACAAGATATCTTTCTACTTTGTCCTCTTCCTTTTCTTCAATTTAGAGCTCTTTCATCTCTTTCCTTAAATTTATTCATAGAGGTTTTTGTTTTGTAGCTCCTGCAATTGGGGTTACTTTCTTGATTTCTATTTTAGATACTTCATTACTGGCATATAGTAATCCCAGTGATTTTGATATGTTGATTTTGTGTTGTGCAACCTTAATGAATTCATTAATTAGTTTAATAGGTTTTTGGTGGACTTTGGGGTTTTTCATGTGTCCATGCAAGTAATCTGTAAACAGTGACAGTTTGACATCTATTTCAATTGAATGCCCTTTATTTATTTTATTTTTTTGTCTTTTTTGGTTACCGAAATCGAACCCACAACCTCACACTTGCTAGGTGGGCACTTATGCCACTGAGCCACACCCCTGGCCCTGAGTGCCCTTTATTTCTTTGTCTTGCCTGATTACTTTGACTAGAATGAGGCTGAACAAAAGGGTGGAGCAGGCATCTTTGTGTTGTCCCAGATCTTGGTGAGATCTCAGTGTAATGTTAGCTGCTGATTTATTATTATAAATCAGCTGTAAATAAACCATTATTTATTATAAATAACTGTTATTTATAACGGTTGTTCTGTTGAGGTATACTGTAACTTAAGGTTTTATTCATAAATGAATTACTGAATTTTATTAAGTGCTTTTTTTCTGAATCTGTTGAAGTGACAGTGTGGTTTTTGTCTTTCATTCTGTTGAGGTGGTGTATCACATTTATCAATTTGAAGATACTGGCATATATTCCAGTATCTTTGCATCCCCAGAATGAACCCCAGATGGCCATGAGGAATAAGATTGTAGTGTGCTATTGGATTCAGTTTCAGGATTTAGTTGAGGATTTTTGTGTCTACGTTCATAGACAGTATTTGCCTGTAGTTCCGTTCCATGCCCTTCCCTTCCTTTTCTTCCTCCTCTCCATCCCCCCTTCAAAGCTCCCCCCTCTCTTTCATGTCCTTATCTAGTTCTGATACCACAGTATAATACTAACTTTGTAGAACGTGTCTAGAGAAATTCTATTTTTTTGAGATACAGTACCAATATTGGTGTTCTTTAAATGTTTGTTAGGATTCAGCAGTGAAACCATTTCGTCTTGGAATTTCTGTCAATGGAAGCTTTTTACTGTGATTCAATTTTTTGTTATTAGTTTCTTTAGTTTCATTTGTCTAGGGATTTTTCCATACCCTCTAAGTTATTAAACTTGTTAGCATATGGTTTATAGCGATAATGATCTTTTGTATTGCTGTGGTTATATTGTATTTTTTTCATCTTTGACTTTGAGTCTTCTCTTTTTTCAGTTTGATATTGTATTTCGCTTATCTTTTTGAAGAGTCAACTTTATTTCATGTGTTCTTCGTAGTTTATATTTCATTTATTTCTATTCTGACCTTTGTTGTTTCTATCACTGTATTTGATTTGTTATTTTTCTAGTTACTTGAGACACAAAATTTTGTGTTTACTTGAGATTTTTCTACTTTCCTTTTTTTATTTTAAAGATAATAAAATACAAAAAACAAGACAGGACAAAGCCAATTAAGACAGACAGTGCAATGAAATTTGCACAGAACTTCAGAGCAGGATACCAGGATAACAGTAATAGTTGCCATAGTATATCTCATTATCTTCTCAATAGTTGTCCATTCCATCAGATATAGCAAAATCAAACCAAAACAACACTATAAAACCAATCAAAACAGAATATTGAATATTGAGCAAAACAGTGAGAACAATAATGGCCTTCAAAGACAGGATAGAAGGGAATCCCCCATATTTGCTATGTTGCATACTGTCATCCTTCCAAGAGATGCTCAGACCTCTGGCCCCAGGTCAGCATAATCAACCCAACAAAACAAGCATTTAGTTGCTTTATGTGCCTTAGTTGCTATCAACTCCAACTGACCTCGAAACCATCCAGTTGCTAACCAGGGGCTGGAGAGGGGGGCACTGGACATTTGATTCTTAGCCTGCCTGCAAGTAGGCTCACGGGAGACACTGTGACTTACTGTCTCCCTGGCATGCCCACAGCTTGCTACCGCTTACCAGGAAGGCTGGCTCCTTGCTTTCTTGGTTGGTCCCCCAAGTTCCAGCATGGCTGATTCCCTTTCTACTTTGCTTGATGCAGGTATCATTACCATATAAACTTACCTGTCAGTACTTGTGCTGTGCCCTGAGGTTTTCTTGTGTCTGCATTTTCATTTCAAGAAAATTTAAAAATTTTTCTTTTTTCTTCTTACATATATTTTTTGTACAGAAATAGGTTGACTAACTTCCATTTATTTGTGCAGTTTCCCAAGTTTTTCTAGCCACTGAATTCTCTAGTTTTACTGTATCATGGTCAGAAAAGACATTCAGTATGATTTTGATTTTAAAAATTGTTAAAAATTGCTATGGATGAACCAACCCCAGCCCCCTTCATCACACCTATGGCCACCAATGTCACTAACTTGTGTCACCCTGAGACCACTATCCACCAAGACTACCACAGCACATGGGTGACATTGCATGGATTTGCGTTTTTTCTTTCCTTTTTTGATAAGATTGGCCAGGGGTTTATTGATTTTATTCTTTCAAAGAACCAGCTCTTCTATTCATTAATTCTTTGTGGTGTTTTCTTAGTCTCCAGTGTTAATTGTTGTTCTGATTGTTACAATTTCCTCCCTTGTATGGGCTTTGGGCTTGTCCTGCTCTTCTTTTTCTAGAATTGAGATACAACATTAGGTTATGTATTTGTGCTTGTTCTGTTTTCCTGAAATGAAAATTCACTGCTATAAATTTTCCTTTTAGGACTGCTTACTGGACCCCCACAGGGTCCAGTAATTTGTATTTGCATTTTTGTTTGATTGTAGATGATTTAAAATTTCTTCTGTGGCCTGTTGGTTGTTTAGGAGGATGTTATTTAATTTCCACATGTTTATGAATGTTCTGCAGTTTCTTTAGTCGTTAATTTCCAATTTCATTGCACTATGGTCAGGTAATATGCATGGGATAATTTCATTTCCTTTGCATTTACTTAAGCATGTTCTGTGAGTTAGTATGTGGTCTATTTTAGAGACTGTCCTGTGTGCAGCTGAGAAGACTGTGTTCTGGTGATGTTGAGTGGAACACTCTGAAAACAGATACTATGTCCATTTGTTCACAGGTTTGGTTCAGTTTTGATGTTTATTTGCTGATCTTTTGTCTAGTTGATCTATCTCTTCATGACAGTGGGATATTAAGGCCTTTCATTACAATTACATTATTGCTTATTTAATTTTTCATGTCTACTAATATTTGCCTTACATAGTTGGGTGCTCCCATATTTGGCACATGTATTATCATCACTTCCTCTTGAATTTTTCCCCTAACAAATATTTAGTGACCTTCTTTATCTCTTCTGATCATTCTTGGTTTTAAATTCACATTGTCTGCAAGCAGAATAGCTACCCCTTCTGTTTTATGGCTTCCTGTTGATAGAGTATTGTTTTCCATCCTTTGACTTTTAGTCTGAGTTAAATGTGTTTCTTGTAGAAAGCATATTGTTGGATTTTCTTTGATTCATTCTGTCTGTTTCTTTTGATTGGTGAATTGAAATCATTACATTGATGGTTATAACAGATACATGTATTGCCTTATCTTTGTCAGGTTATTTTTCTGCTGTTAGTTTCCTACTTTTTCCTCTCTGGACAATCATAGATGATCCTGGGGGTCTGGCACTTGCAATAGTTGCAAGGTTGTGAGCTCAAGTCTCACAGGCTATGTGCAGGTTATGCTGGGGCTTGTGGTATTGGTGTCTATGTTCCTGGAGGTGCAGTTGGTGGAGATCTCCCCAAGGTTCTATTCCTTGAGTATTGGTGGTGGTAGAGATTGTGGCTTTGATATCTGGGGTCCTGGTGTTGTGGGAAAGGTAGGACCTTGCCTTGTAAGTGATGCAGGCTTTTGGCTCTAACAGAAGCAGTTCAAAGTCATCGGCTAGCCATGTTCTCATGGGGCAAGCAGTCGTGTTGCTCAGGTCTGTGGTTCTGGCACCTGAAGCCACAGGTTACTGAGGGTCGCCTTTCCATCCTAGTGGTGCACTGGCCCAGAACTCCTGGCAGCATCAGGAGCTGGCTGGCCATTGGGCCCAAGGGAGACTGGCATGTGGTGGCAGCAGGTGCAGCTGTCTGGGTCTTCAGGGTAGAAGTGAGTGGGGGCAAACCACAAACCCTGATGAATGAACCCAGATGACTAAATATTAGCTCACCCTCATTAGAATGGGTATTGGCAAAAAAAAATTGCTTAAACAAGTGCTGGTGGGGATGTGCAGAAATGGGAACTGCACATATTGGTGGGAATGTACACTGGCACAGCCGTTATAGAGCACAGTATGGCCATGCCTTAAACTAAAACAGAATCAGCTGCTTGATCCAGCTGTCCCAGTTCTGGGCGTACACCTGAAGGAGACGAAATCAGCATCAGATCACCACATGTCCACATGTACTGTGGCACTGTGGACATGTGGAAAAACATGGAGTCGACCTCGGTGTCCATGAACGGATAAGAAAATGCAGTGTGCACATGTGCGCACACACGCCCATGCACGAGCACATCCTCCTTCGCCTCCTCCCTCTTTGATTCCTGTCCCTTTGTTCCTTTTCTCGAAGTGCTCTTTAGGAAGTATCCTTCCGGTATCAGATTTGTTCTGCTATTTTGGAAAATACATTCGAAGGTCGTGGCTGCCTGTGGCATCAGTAACAAGAGCCCTGCTCTTAGCCAAAGCCTCTCCTTCCCCTACTGTGTGAGAGAAGAGTGGCCCTGGAGTGACAGGGCTCAGCTGCTGGGTGCAGAATTGGGTCCTGTGGGAGGCCCTGCTCTGCTGAGCCATCTCGCTGTGGCAGGGCGAGTGCGGGGTGGGTGGGGCTGGGGGACAGTGATACTATGTGGCCTTTCTCGTGTTCTGGTCATGACCAGAAGCTCATCTCGGCCTCCCTGCCCTGAGTGCTTCAAGAGTGCTGTACCAGTTTCAGGGACACATTGAAATTTTAAGGTCTCAGGTGAGTCCACGTCCTTAGAACATCCCATTTACCCTCTTTAGATTGGGGGGCCCTGAATACGAGGCTGATCTTAAGGCCAAGCAGGAGAAGAATCTAGGTTGGACTGAGAAGAGCAGGCACTGACTGTTAGCTCCCCTTGGGCAGGTTCCCCGGAGGGATCCATCACTGGTAGAATGGAATGTTGTTAGGCAGCGTGACAGTCCAGGGACACACTGACACAATCCTGTGTGTGCACATGAACAGTCAGCCCTCAGTCCGTGTTAGCTGCCCTCCTACAGATGCTGTGGACGTCAGACCCCGCCTCCTAGGTCACCAAGCCCCGTCTGTGGGCACATGTGCCTTGGGGGTGGGGGGCACTCCTGATCTAAACTGTAACACACCTGTCTTCCCGAGGGCACACATTTTAAAAATAGTTGTTAAGGTGTACAGGGTGTTGGCCAAGAAAAGTTACTGAAATCCTAAACTCGTTGAAAAAAACCATAACTAATGGGTATCTTTGAGTTATTTTTTGGATGTGCCAAATACGCCTAATGGAGCATTAGAGGTTCAGTATCGCTGCGTCAGGAATTGGACTTTCTGATGACACGGGATACGGCAGCTGAACATTTTCCTGCAGAGGTTGCTCAAGGAATTGCCTTCAGAAAAGGCAGTGCCCTTTAAAACATTTGGAGCGCATGCTGTGTGCACAAGATGCTGGGCTCCGTGCCTCGCAATGCCCCCTCTCCCCAAAATAGACGCCCTGAACCTCTGGGACTGTCCTGTTGGTTCCTAGCAGCAGCCTGGGTCAAATGTCAGTATCTGTGGGAAGCGGTGTTATTCTTCCAGAATTATAAGCAGTTGAGATCATTTTATTTGAGTTTGGTTTTTTTGCATTTTTTCTCCACTTGTCCTCTTCCAGGGCCTCTGGAATCAGGTAGGAGGCAGGTGATGGCACCTTTATGCCATTCAGTGGTGCGGGTGCCTGGTACAGGGCTGGATACCTACCCACAGGAGTTGCCTGTTGGCCAAGAGGTGGAGTAAGAAACCTAGAAAATCCTACCAGTTCATGACAAACCTCTAAATGATTCCATATTTGAATAGGCATCTGTGTAGTCAAAAATTAATGCTGTCAATTGACTTACAGATTTTAAAAGCACTCGAATGTACAAAAGACAGTTTTTATAGCCTCGATGTTTCGTAAACTTCGGTAAAATAAACAAAGGAGTTGGCATGGTGATGCGCGGTAACTGTCACACTGATCTTTGGGTACAGAATGCTGTTCTGCCTAGAGAAGACTTTGGCCACTATCATCCTATGCCACAAGGTGTCACTGCAGAGCAAAATTTTAAAAACTCATTCCCTGAGAGGACCTCAGCACTGAATGGTAGGGTTGATTCTGTGCTAGCATTCACAGTGGGTTTTCATCAGAAGTCTGGGTTTACCAGTGAGCACGGTCACCAAACTGTTCATGAAAACTTACGTCCAGTAGGCCACCTGCAATAAGCTCTTGGATGGGAGAGGTTTTCAGTAAACATGGAGAAAGCTGCGTGCTAGTGAGGCAAGACCCAGCCCCCAGCAGACAGAGGAGCTGGCGTTCCTGCAGGTCTTCTGATGGCCCGGTGCGTCTGCTGTGTGTGTGCTGGAGATGCTGGGTAGATGGTGTCACCCGTTCTGTAAGACTGTTGGAAAGCACCAGTGAAACGAGGCAGGCAGTCACCAAGGAAAAGGCCCTGGGACATGGTATCATTGTGCACCTCTCGCCTTTCGTGGCTGAGCCCGGCTCCCCCAGGATGCTGTTTTCCCATGGGGAGCTCCCCCTAGAGCAGGTGAAAAGCCTCCCATGAAGTGCCGCTTCCCAGGAGAGTTCCGTCTGCCACACCATCTCCGAGTCCCTTGGGTGGGCCATCTGGACCATCCCTTGTTGGGTCACAAATTCCAAGTGACTCTGACCAGGTTAGGTACACAGGACTTGGCTTCCTCTCTCCATTGCTGGATGTGACGAGTGTCCACGTTGGCAGGTGACCTGCTTTACCCTGGGGGAGGGGTGCGAATGTCCAGATTCAAATTCAAGGCCGACTTTGGGCCATTGCTACACATTGGCCACCAAAATAATAGTAATAATAATAATGAAAAAAATTTCAGGAAGGGCAGAACAGGCAGCCAGGAAACAAATGCAGTTGTTCGGCCCAGCTAGATTGAAGCCGTTTGGGGTCCCTGCTAAGAAGCTTCTTTGGACCCTAATTGGTTTTTCGGTACCAGATTCCAACATTAGTGCTGTTTGCTTTAAGGGCAGAAGGATGTAACTATATCTAGGTTCTTTCTTTGATTAAAAAATATCTTTGAGCCTTGAAACAGTGCAACTGCCCAGAAAATACTCATCCAAACTCTTCACAGAAGGAGCATGTCTAATCTAATTGCAGTGCTGGCTTCTATGACATGCTTCTTACAGTTGACAGTGTTCATGATATTCGTGTTATTTTTCAGCATAGGCTGTTTTCTGCATCCTTCAGAGTGGGAACGTTATTTCTGCTGGAATTTTTCATTTATGGAAGTTCTACTGTAGAAGCCAACTAGGGCACCCATGAACATGTAATCATTTTATTTAGGTATCTATTATTACCTTCTTAGTTTTTTCTGCTTTTGGTTCTTTTCTCTCTCAATTGGTATTTTTTTCTTTTACCTGTCATACTCTATTTTTTCCACTAATTAAAAATAATCTAGAAGCAGACATAGTGGTGCATGCCTGTAATCCCAGCACTCAGGAGGCTGAGGCAGGAGGGTTGCTGTGAGTGCCAGGCCAGCCTGGGCTACATAGTTCAAGCTCAGCCTGAACAGCTTAGTGAGACTCTTATCTCAAAAAAAAAAAAAAAACCCCGAGAAAAAATAGTTAACATTTAGGCCTGGGCCATTTATTTTTCTGAGCTACTTACCCTTTGTTACGCTGTAGGACATGTAGTCATCCTATTCTTTATTATGTATCATTTTAACAGCAATTTGTTTCATTTTGTCACCTTGGAGTCTCTAATGTTCCTTACTATCACAGTGTTTCTAAAAATTAGAATATTTACAGATCCTCCCAAAGGTGGTCTTAGCAGATCTTAAAATGCCAGCTTTATTAATTGTTGTGTATATGGTCCATGCAGTCAGCTCTCTTTAGGTTCTGCATCTACGTATCCATCAAATTATGTCTTGAAAACTTTTGGGAAAAACATAGTTTAAAAAATAGTATATAGAATATTATATTGTGATTAAAAGGCAAGAAAAAGCTTGAGCAGGAAAAGGATTTAAAAATCTGTAGATGGTGTTGAAATTTGACACTCAGGAGCTAGATGGGAGGCTGCGCATGTGTGGGGTCTGCAGGAAGGAGCGTCAGACGTGTAGGTCTGGAGACAACATGCTTGAGGTATCTGGGGGCCTGCGGGGAGCCAGGGCAGACGTGCAGGGAAGGGCCACGTGGCTCCCTGATATTTTCTGACCTCACTGTACAACTCAGATGTAGTCACACACGGTGTTCATTGCGTGGATTCTTGAAACTGGATTCCAGGATCTACACAAAAACCAGTAGTGACTCAGGGTAAGTGAAGAATGGCAGAGATGTCAGAACCTCACACTTCGGGGTCTGGAGATGGGTAGAGAGAGTGCTTTAGGTGTGAGGAATAGAACGGGGTGGGCTTTGAGATGGAGGGTTGCCAGCCAGTTGCTTGGCTGCTTGCAAGAGCTCAGGCAATTGAGAGATTTGGCAGGTGATGGTTGAAGGCGTGGAACTGTGGAGCTCCTCCAGGGAGCTCCAGGGCCCTTGGGCAGGGCCCTGGTATGGGCAGGTGGACAGAAGGGAAGATGCATACCTCAGGCTTTGATGATGGAGTGGAAGCAGACACTGAATAGAAACGGGAATGGAGCTGATGCTCTGTTAACCCTGGGGTGCTGTTGATAAGACCGGGAGGGCTCAGTTGGGGAAAGCACATGTGTGGGGCAAAAGTGAGCTTTGGAATGGGAAATATTTAGCAGGGTGCTGTGTTTGAGTCTCATTGGCAGAAGATGTCAAAGTCCCCACAGCTGGTGAGGACAAGTGGTCCTAGTAACCCATCCCTCAGAGCAGGGCAACAGTTCCCCTGTCACCACCAGGGGGCACCTTCTGAGTGCGACCGAAGGTCTCCCAAGGCCCTATGACTGGTAACCGAAGTGCTTTGCCAGCTAGCCTGGAGCTCTGGGAGTGCTTTTGAGGTCCATCTTTACAGTTTTATTAGAACACTCTGTCTAGCTAGCAGGTCTCTCTGTACCTTGATAAACAGTGCTTCTAAATGTATCTGATCTCATCAAAGGGGTGCCTGTCCCCGTGTGTCCCCCTTCAGGCATCAGTAGAGTTGACGCTTTGATGCTTTGGCTGGACACGCTGATGCCCAAGCAATGAGCAGTTAGTAACAGGCAGGGGATGAGTTCCCCTCGGGGGTGTCCAGCTTAGATATTAACTGGCAAACAGAGATACATACATGACCAAGGGAGAGCATGCAGGGTCATCTGTGTGCTGTGTTTGCTCACTAGATGCACCAGAATGGAGTTTTGCTAAAGCCAAACAATCAAGATTGGAAGCTGGTGATGTTCCAGGATCCTCCGGCTTGGCAGGTAAAAATCTCATCCCCACGCTGCAGCTGAAGCAGATTTGGGACCAATGTGTTGGCACAGAATGTACCTTGTAGGAGTTACATTTTTAAGGCCATGGTAGCTGCAGAAGCCTGAAAGCTAAGCACTTTGTTCTTAGAGACAAATACTTTGTTGCACAAATTACAGTTAAAGACAAGCACGACCCTTTCCTAGCTTTTTTTTTTTTTTTTTTTTTTTTTTTTTTTTGGTCTTTTTAGAGACAGAGACTCACTGTGTAGCCCAGGCTGGCCTTGAACTCACTATGTAGCCCAGGCAGGCCTGGAACTCAAAGTGATCCTCCTGCCTCAGCCCTCCCAAGTGCTGGGATTATAGGCCCCGGGCCACCATGCCTGGCTCTCTACTGGCATTTTGATTTCTGCCCCTTACATCTTTTTTTCTGGCAGATTTCAGGGTCTGAGGCTTCCTAAAGTAGTAAGTCTCTGCTTCGGCTGGCAGTTAACTAAATTTTTTGTTAGAAAAATCTAATGTATACCAATTAGAGAGTAATCTAGAACGTCTACATATGTGGGGTTCTAGACAAATGGCACCATGCACTTTGAAACAAACACCTCTAAAAAGAGAAAGTCACACATCAGGGGCCCCAAAGGGCAGTGGTTTGAATCTTGAAGTTGCTGGTCTGAGCCTAAACAAGGTACGTGATTCCAGTCCAGTGTGGATCCCAGCAGAACCCAGTACATGTGGGTTTTGAAGAGTTTTTATTTTTTGGCCCTGGGAATCGAACTCAGGACCTCATGCTTGCCAGGCAGGCGCTGTGTGCTAAGCTGTATCCCCGGCTTCATGTGGGTTTTTATAGGGAGTGCATGTGAGTCCTCTGGAACAGAGCTAGATCCCGCTAAACCCTCATAAGACTGGTACCCAAATGTGTTCAGCCAGCTTGACCCCCACAGACAGGCCCCAACTATTGTGTCCTCCAGCACACTTCCCAGGACACCTTAGTAATAACATCTGTTGCTCTGATTTGAAGTTCTTGGAAGGTTTGGGTGAGTGAGCAGTGGCCAGAGTGAGAGTGGTCAGAGCCTCATCGGGCACCTGCTGTCTCTCACATGAGCTGACCTTGTGTGTGATCACGGTCGAGGTCATGGTCCCGGCCAGACAGGCTGCAGAATCGCAGCCAGGCAACCGTTGGGGCATCTGTGGTTCATGTTTGTGCTCCTGACAAAGTGTGCCAGCATCTGGGCAGCAGGTGGCCCGAGCACAGCTGCTCCAAGCGTTTCTGAATTTCATTTAATATTTTATTTTTGTTTGACATTTCTACTCCATATCTAGGCGATGTGCCAGAGAACTTAGAAGTTTCTGCCATTGTCGCAGCCTTGGAAAACTGCACTGGGGCACTGAAAAGGAAATATGAGGTAAGTCACCTGCAGAAAAGTGAAAACCTCGTTAAGAGGCTGGAGGACAGTATGCGAAGTGAAACGATCCGGACGCAGACTGCATGAACTCGCTTACAGGGGGACTCTGAAAAAGCAGGGAGCAGAAGGGGGTTACCGGGGTAGAAAGGAGTGAGGGGAATGGGTGGGCGTTGATCAAGGACGCCAACCTGTAGTCCCAAAGTGAGTGCGTTCTAGAGACTCAGCAGGCTGTGCGGTGGCCTGGTTAATGACAATGTACGTTTGGAAATTTCAAGGAGAGTGGACTTTTAGTGTTCTTACCCCACACAGGAAAGGTCACTGTGCGAGGGGATCGATAGGTTAATTGATTTGATGTGGCGATCACTTTATAATATGTACATACAACAGAGCGTCACATGTACCCCTTGAGTATAATTAGCTTTAATTTGTCAGTGATAACTCAGCAAAGCTAAAAAAAAGGCAAACATAGCTTACTTTACCCATCAATTCTGTTGTTTGTAGGTGAGCTGCTCCTGAGTCTCTAGGGAGGTATAATTGGGCCAGCCGTGGTCTTGGATTTTAGCCCCTTTGAGACTGTGGTTTGTATTCAGAGACCGCTGTGTCCACAACTGTTTGCCCAGCGGGACCAAATATGTGGAAACCATACTCGTGGTTTGGTGTCATTGGTAGCCTTTCCAGACAACTGTGCTACCCGGAAGCAATGTTTTGGTCATTGTGATAGACGAGGAGGTGAGGACAGAGGTAACCATGTGGAGAAATTAGGATTCTGAGACAGAGGGAGAGGTGTAGATACCACGGCCTTTGCGTTGTCCAAGTGGCGCAGAGTTTTGAGACACGGGATTCACAGTCTTGGAGCCTTGTCGCTGAGGTGGGTGTTGAAACCATGTTAGTTCCCTGGTTTTTGTCTTGGTATTTATAAAACCACAGTGACTACTTTACTTGCTTAGAAGCATACTCAAAGCAGCATTTATTAAACTACCTTGGAAGACTTCCCAAATCTTTATTTTCTGCAATATTCATGTGGGTCAATTTATAATGGAAACACGCCCACAGCGTCGATATGTGTATCCACAGCATGAATATATGCTTTCCTGTTTTCACCTGTTACTCTTTATTAGTATCAAACAAGGTGATACCTGGGCGGTATGTAGAATGGAGCTTTATCATAGATTTTTAGCAGTAACGTTTGCTGTGAATGTCACTCACAGTAGCAGCAGCAGATTCCAATACGAATCATATGCTCAATTTATGTAGTTATGTCCAACCCCAATGTTATCATTCTGTTTTTACCCTTTAGCTTAGTTACAGAGAGAGTCCAGTTCATTCAAACGTGGCAAAGAAAGCACCCGACTGCCTACTGAAACTTCTAAGCCAGATACACCTGCACAGGTAACTATCAAAACACATTCCTGGAAGAGTAATCACTCACAAACCTTTATCACCTGACAGTTCTGCTGGGGCCTGAGAAACTGAAGCCTGAGAAGATGTGAGATTCGATAGATTGCTTCACCTTTCAGGGTTTCCAGTTCTTTATTCATAGGATGAAGGGTTGGAGTAAGTGTATTCCTTAACCATCTCCCTGGTCTACCATTGTTATCATCCAACATAGTCTTTAAAAGTTTATGATCCACTTGTAAAGTCAGGGCACACGTGGGTAAATACGGAAGCAGAAACAATGAATAGAATAGATTTAGAACATTGTGAATGTACTCGGGGCCAATTAATTGCACCTAAAATGGTCAAAAAGGTAAATTTTATTTTTAATTATAACATAAGAAAATACACATGCATATCCCCTCCTTGTGACTATATAGCATGAAGTACCAGGGTCCTCACATTTCAGACAGATGTGCAGAACGCGAAACGGGAGTAGAGGGCTAAATTTCTGTAATGAGTAATCCAGAAAGATTACAGTGCAAGTCCTTGAGTGAGGCTTTGGAAATGAAGATTTGAGTGGTGCAGGGAAGGTGAACGGAGAGATTGTTCCTATTGGAGAGATTAAGGAAGAGAGAGCTAGTCACTTCTGAGGGTAGCATATATTATTTGAGCATAAATTTGTGATAGCTTTCAAACTCATGTAGACATGTAGTATCACTCGACTGTCCAGACAAGCCCATGAGGGACTTTGTTTCCTTATGTCTCAGGTTTCCGCCTATGCATGTATTCATCCAGCAGATGCACACCAAGGGACACTAGGTGCCAGACTGCTCAGCGCAGTGGGTTGGTCAACTTCTTGTCACTGCAGCAACTAGCTGAGACAATCCACTTACAAAGGGAAAGCGTTTACTGTGGCTTTTGATTTTGGAAGTTTTAGTCCAAGAGCCATTGATCCCATTGCTTTAGGACATGGCAGGGCAGCACGGTGTGGCAGGCACACATGCATGATGGAGCAAAATCACTCACTTCAAAACCAGGCAGTAAAAAAGTGGAGTCCAGGTCCCCTTGTCTTCCTGAGGAAATGCCCCAGTGAGCTGACCTCCTCCCCTAGCACTCCCTAAAGGTTTTACAGCCTCCTAGTGGTACCACTTTGAGTACCAACCCTTGAACATAGGCCTTTGGGGGATGCTCAGCATGCAGACTATAGCTGTAAATGTGTGGGAGCTCTGGTCTTCAGGGAATGCGTGGCCCAGTGAAGAAAGACCTTAGGCAGACGAGCAACTTCCATAACTGTCATCAATGTTGGAATTAAAACATGGATGTGGAAAAACGGCACAGTCCATTCTTGACCACAGCTTAGGACCAGACAAAGGAGAGAATAAAGAAGAACTTGGAATCTCTTCATCTCCTCTTTCATCTGCCCTGTTTTCTCCCAAGAATCATGTTCCAACACCAGCTTCCCGTGAGCTGCTGTTGCAGGCTGGATGAGAGTCTGCATTGCTGAGTTTCCAGGGTGGAGGGTTGGTGGGCAGTGAGGGACGGGAGGAGCAGGGAGACCCCTACGTCTTCTGAAGGCGAGAAATGTTGGGTAAACAATGTGAAACTTGGAATAGGAGGATTGTTATGAGTGTATTCTGTCACACCCAAGCAATCCCATTGAAATTGGTTGCTTTTTACGTTTATCAGACTGAACAAATTAGAGGATTTCCGCAAGTTTGTTCTTCAAAAGTTGAGCAGCCTTGAGAAAGATATTCTGGCTCTGGAACACCTTGAGAAGGATGTTCTGGTGAGTTCTTTTCATTGAGAATGTTCGTCATTTGAGAGGACCTTTTTAAGAGAAGAATCAGTGTTAACTAAAACAAAGCTTTTGTCTCCTTTTAGGAATTTTGGGAAAAACAGTCTGATGATCTGAGATCTTTCTGTGATATGCAAGTGCTAAGGTATTTTTTTAAGATGTGTTTTTAAGAATTTTGGTTGCTGTATGAGGTGGTGTGTTTGCCACAGTACGTGCAGACGGTGTGGGTGGACTCGTGAGGTATCTGGACAGCCCACCTTTTCAGAGTGGCCACTTCCAGGACACTTCCCCGAGCACCGAGTATGGCAGATGACAGCAGTCACGGAGAGTGAATTTTGCAAAGTGTAATAGAATTATCTGAATTTCTTTGTTTTTGACATGAATATAGTTTTACTTCAGATAGCATTTTAAAAATCAAATGATATTTTGAGAAAAGTAGTTTTCTACTTAAATAATGGATTTACTGTAATATGTATTGTGTCTTCTTGCTAGACTATTTCTTATATTTTGAGTATAATGTGATTGTATATGTGCTAAATGAATTTTTTAAAAAAACAACAAATGTGCTTTCCCTGATACATGTTCTTCCCAGTGGAATTAGTACATCTTGAAGCTGCTGCTACTCCACATTTGGAAAATCATTTTGTCTTCTTGGGGGTAAAGGAAAGGAGAATGGAGAGGCAGGTCTTTTGCTCTTCTACATTTGGGAACAATTCTAGTGTTTTTGTCCTACTTGAGGAATCAGAAGGGACCTCTGTCCAAAAATGTAATGGCTAAAGTTTTACCTACCATTTGAGATCAGCTTCTTTCATAGAAATCCAAGACTGACACTTCAAGGACAGATAATATTCTGTTCATGCTGTATATTTCAATGCAAAATTATCCTTTTAGAATTCATTATCCACGCCAGGCGCAGTTGTGCACACCTGTAATCCTAGTACTTGGGAAGTGGAGGCAGGTAGATCATGAGTTCAGTGCCAGCTGAATACACAGCAAGATGCTGTCTCAAAACAAAGCAATGAAACAAAAATGAACTTTTTGCTTATCCTACTGTTTAAGCCAACTAACACAGCGACAGTGACCAGAAGTCCCAGTATCCAAATGCTTGCACACACATCTCTCACTGTGTAGCACCTTACCTGGTCACGGTCATAGTCATTTAGAGCTGTCGTAATGAACGGCCGTGGTTGGTTATGGGTCATCCTTGAACAACTCGGAGTCAGGCTCTTTACACACCGTCTGTTGAGGGTTCCCAAAGAGCGTTTGCTTATGAGGGTTACATCTGTCAATATTTTCTGTATTATGATTTAGTATATGTATATACACACTTTAAAAGTAATACACTTTTACATATTGAGATGAATTTTCATGAAAATGCTAGAGACTTAAAAACAGTATGTGGAGGAGTAGCACTGTTATGTTTGCAGATCTTTAATATCTGGCCTAATTAACAGAGGACTACTGGATTCTCACACCTGCGTTTGAATGTAATTAATAGTGAATGACGTTGCCTCTAGGAAATTCTACTGTATACTTGTGACAGAATAAGAATTAAGAGATGGAAGAACTTCTTAATATTATCCCCATTGATATCAAAACAGTTTTGACCTCACAGAACTTTTGGTTACTTAGGGGGTCCTTGGGCAATGCTTTGAGAGCTGCTATTACAAAGCTATATTGCATTAAAGAAGAGGCTATCCCCTCAGCTACGTTTATTTTAACTAAATCCCAAATTGCAGGCAACTGAGCGTTCCATTAATGTTGTTAGATACTAGTTACTATTTGCATTCATCTCTCTTTGATAACAGTGCCTCTGGGTGAATTTAGAATATTTCTATATCACCTCTTCTAAATATGCTTTCCTAGGATTTTGCTTTTATTCTCTTCCAACGACCTAAGAAAACAGCTCTTGGAGTTGCAGACAGGGAGTAATTACGACTCTTTTAGCTCTCAGTTGCAGCTTACTGGGTACCAGGCCCTGTGAGAGGTGGAGAGGTTCATTAGCTCAGTGAAGATCACACAAGTCACCAGTATCTGTCTTTTGTTATGCTCTCATCTCAGGGATGGACTTACATGATTTTCTAGGGAAACAAAAGATCATCCTCTAATTTAGAGCCACAAGGGGGTGGGACTTGGTGCTTTGAATGATGGTCTTAAAATACGTCCTTTGTGGGCTGGTAGAATTGACAGAGACAAGGACTAAGAATCAGATAACTCAAGTTGGCATTGACCTTCCTTATTCATTCTCAAGTAATGGAATGATCTGGGGAAAACTGTGATATATCTATGTTTGTAGATGCATGGTCTTGTTTTTAAAATGCCTCGTGGGAGTATAATAAAAAGAGATGAATCCATTTCTTCCAGGCTTAATCCAATTCAGCCTTCCTAAGGAGAGTCAAAGCCTGGTTTTGCTGTTGCATCATTCAGGTAGGTACCAAGATTTACACTGTTCATTGGATGTGAACTTTGGTGGAAGGAAACAAGCACCAAAAATGCTCAATGACTTCATGACAGCAGTGTGTAAAGTAGGAGATTTAAACACTGCAGCTAGATCTCTATATTTGGTCATTAGATGTTATGATGGTATAATGTTGCCAGTTAGAGAAAAAGAGGACTTGGAGAGGGAGTGTATGTAGGTCGAAGAAAAAAGTTTATTTGCTAACATTTTAACTTTCAGATCACCCACGTTTTTATAAGACCTTGGAGAAAGACACAGTTTTCCAGGAAAATACAATGTAACAAAATGGATGGGAAACTTTAACCAGATAATTGTTCATAAAAGAAATATAACAAGTTGTCAAGCTGCTTGCATGTATGTGGTCCAGACTGTCACATAGGAAGTTTCTTGTCTTTGGAAGAAGGATAATTCTGGTGCTGTTGTTCAAGAATAAAAATTTTCTAATTCTTTTTTGAACCCTGCATTTACATACCAAAACCCAACAAAAGTTACAGAAGCATAGAACAATGTCACTTGAAATAAGTCAAAATCTAAGACACTGGTGAGTAGAATTTAGTAATTTATTAAAGGAATAAAAGGATGGTTTGATGGTAGGATAAAAATATTTTCAGAGATAATATGGGTACATATTTATGGCATACATTATGGAATTCAATACACATATAAGTAATAATGATCAAATCTGATTAATAAGCATTGCTGTTTCAAATGTTAATAATTTGTATATGCTGGGAGTTTCATATTTTTTCTAAACATTCAAAATGTATCACAGATTGTTTTAACTAGCAATTATCCTGTTGTGCAACAAAAAACCAGAACTAATTTCTATTCTGTTTGGTCCCTGTCTTGATTACTTTTCTGTCCCTGGCCCCTCAAAGATTCATGCACATGCCTTTATGCAAACAGCATTTAGTCCAACGATCAGAGTTGCCAAAGTCCCAACAGTTTCAGCATTGCTGAAAAGTGCAAGTTCTAAGTCTCCTGTGAAATGTAAGGCAAGCCTTAGCTCTGAGCCTTTGTACAAGTGGAAAGTTAAACACTTCCAACATTCAATGGCACAAAGTAGGTATTTCCATTCCAAATGTTATAAACAGGAAAATAAAAAGGATTGGGACCAAAACAAGTCCAAAATCCAGCAGGCAAACATTAAGTCCTGTAGTTCCATGTGCAACAGCCAAAGCTATCCATGGCAAGTTGTGAGGTTTTGCTTACCTCTGCTCCTGTGGCACTCCTGATAGTTATAGCTCTCATGGCTTTTCTCCTGGGCCTGCTCTGCTCCCTCCTTGAAGTTTTCCTCAGATGATCTATGCTCCAAACTTCTGAGGCCTCCAATGCACTTTGGCTTTATACTCACAGCTTCATACTGCCTGATCTCCTAGACCATCTGAAGTCTGAGAGAAGCCTTTTAAACTTCAGAACTCTTGCATTCTGTATGTGCCTAAATCCAACACCCCACAGATAATGCCAACGTCTGTTGACAGCTGGTGCAGTAGTGGTCAAGTACTGGTCTCTGGGCCATAGTGGTCAAGTGCCTGGATCACTGAGCCCTCTGAATCCATTCTGATGAAGAAATTCTCTGTGACACTACCATTTTGGAACATGGTGCTCTCGACTTTGTTCTCAAAGCAAAGCCTTCCACCTTTGTAGTTTTGAGGCTGCAAAGGGTGGACACTTGCAGCTTCTTGTGATGTCCTCAGGCCATCTTTTGTATTCTTCGGCTCCTTCTCAGCAATTGAGATCTCAGTTCTATCTCTGTCATTCACAGCTTTACTGGAGCTTCATTTCTGGTCAAACTCACAACATTTTAAATCATTCTTCTGGGCTCTTTGCTCTTAATTTTCAATGTAAATCTGGCTAAAAGCCTCCAATAAATAGCTATGCCACCACTTCAACATTCAACTGCCTTGAAGTTTCTTCTGCCAGTTTAGTAAGTCCATTGCCCTTAATCTCAGCCTCAGGCTAAGACTCTGAACAATAGCAAAATACAGACAAACTTTCTGTTAAGTCATAACACACATGACCTGGAGTCCAACACCCAATGCAGGCCTTCTTCCCAGCAAAAGTCTCCTGAGCCTGGTCCTTACTGGCAAGATTTCTATCAATCCTCTGGTCTTCTAATCTCTGACCAGAATCTCCCATACAGAACAGCCAAAAGTGTCCCAGCACTACTCTTTCAGGCAACATCTTTGAACCTTCCCAAAAGCTTTTGAACCACATAGTCAAGTGTAGTCACAGCAGTGACCCCACTTCTGGTACCAAATTCTGTATTAGCTGCTTTTCTTTTGTTGCTGAGACAAAATACCTGATGCCCAAAATTAAAGGAGGAAAGGTTTATTTAATTCAGTTTGTTGAGGTTTCAGTCCATACTCAGCTGGTTGCAAGACAGCATGGCATGGCAGAGGGGCAGCACTTCATAGCAGAGGAAGGCAGAAAGGAAACAAGAGCAAAAAAGGGGGGGGGAGAATAAATCTTTCCCTCCTTTACATTGTATGCAAGTTACCCACCTCAGGGTGCACATCTATAATCCCAGCACAAAGACCATGGATCAGTCACAAACTCTAGAAGCCCACCCCATGATTGCATGAGGCTTTGGAGCGATGTATAGACATGAACCACAACAGTCCACTTTATTTAATTGCTTTCCTTCCTTCCTTTTCCCCTCACCACATTGTCCTCCTCAGTCTTTCATGAAGACTATTCTGTTCTAGTTTCCATAAGTGAGTGAGAACGTGTAGTGTTTGTCTTTCTGTGTCTAACATAATTTTACTTAATGATTTCCGGTTCCATCCATGTTGTTGCAAATGGGTAGATTTCAATCTTTTTAATAGGCAAATAATATTCTATCTTATTTGTATGTCTGTGTGTATGCTGTCTTCATCATCTATCATGCATGGCTAGATCAATTTCATCTTTTAGCTATTGCAAATAGTGCTTCCCTGAGCATGACAGTGCAGATATCCTCTTAGTATAAT
The DNA here is from genome assembly GCF_034190915.1 of Cavia porcellus. Taxonomy (NCBI): domain Eukaryota; kingdom Metazoa; phylum Chordata; class Mammalia; order Rodentia; family Caviidae; genus Cavia; species Cavia porcellus. The sequence continues at coordinate 15,827,065 of NW_026947496.1, forward strand.
GATTTTATCTCTGGAACACACCCAGTCCTGAGATTCTCAGATCATATGATAGTACTAGTTTTGGCTGTGTACCTGGAGCTGCAGGATGCAAGCCTTCCCCAGTACCCATGGGATAAGCACAGGGAAACTGAGAGGCCTCCCGTATCCCACAGGGCAAGTTTGGGTGGGACTTGGGATTGGTGGCTCTGGCAGACTAGTTTGGGAGCTTCAGGACCTTGAGGGCACTGCCCCTCTGCCTTATGAGGTGCACACAGGTCCAAGGCTTTTGGTGGTGGCAGGGAGCCAGCTGGTGACCCCTAGGCAGGGTGCTGACTAGTGATGGCTTGTAAGGGGTTAAGAAAAACCCAGCACAAGAGCAGAGCACTTGCTCTTAGATCAGTGAGCTTCCCAGCCTGGGAGAGAGCCTGAGAGTACTGTGGGATGCCACATTTTGGACACCTTTCTGCTGGGGTCACCCAGCACCTCTACACCCACTCTCCTGGGTGTCCAGGGTTGAAGCTGAAATTTGCTTTGTTTTTTTCTCTACATGCTTTTCTACCTCTAGGTGCTGTTTAGAATTCCCATCAGTTTTTGGCTGATTTTCAGAGTCACCCTTATTTACTATGCTCAAAATACAGTTCTGCTTCATTACCCTGCATCTTCTCTGTGATGTGTCCCACGTAGCAAATCTGGGTTCAGCTCTCTTGGATCTACCTTGATCAATATCTCAGTTACTAATTAATGTAGGTAGCAAAAATCATTGATTGCTATTATATATTTCAAAAATATTGTTTAAAAAGTCTTCTGTTTTAGGATTTTTATAAAGCTGATAGCAGTAACTAAATATTCTGTAATATGATAAATTTAGTCCAAAAACTAATATTGTCTAACAGAAACTGCTCAGTGTAACTGAAGTCTAGGAGTTATCAGTGGAAGTCTTGGCAACCTAAAAATGCTAATCCTCCCTAAACTAATGAAGGAATTCCGACCACCACTCTCAAAGATTCAAGTTTTTTCTTATAGCGGACTAGCTGATTCTACTGTATAAGTAGAAGCCAAGAGGGGAAATCATTTAACATGTTATTTCAAAAAGTTAGCAAAAAGATGAGCACACAGAAGTCCAAAGCCACTAGAAGTGAGTACTAAGTTTAAAATCCAAAACCAAGACAACCATAGAGAGAATTTGTAAAACCCAAACCTGGTTCATTGAAAAGATTGATGTAGAATACAGACTTCTCCTCAGAGTGATCAAGAAAATATGACAGAAAAGACACAGGTGAAATTTAGGAATAAAGTTATGAATAACATGCTCCCAAAGATCTGAAATATCACAAAACCTTATTGGGAAAAACAGGTTGTCAGTAAATTTGAAAATTCCCAAAACCTAATAATGTCTAAAAATCCATTCTTAACATCAGATCTTGATGTCTTTCATGTAAGCTTTATCCAATTTAAAAGAAATATGTAACCTTTATAGAGTCCAAGACAGCAAAGAAACATCCCCAACTGATTATAGGAAATGTCCATAATTTTGAACCAAAAATAGGACAAAGATAATCATGAAAGGAAAATTATATATCATTTTCACAAATTAACATACAGAAATGCTAGACAGTGAATCTTAGCGGTATTGTGCTTTGAAAAGGTAACTAAAGAACAAAATCAGTTAAAATAAGCATGTATAATGCATAGAAAGATGATTTAACATTTTAAAAACCTATTTCACTAATAGTCACTAAAGTATTCCAGTAGATTCAGAAAAAGCATGATTAACAATAACACCATTTTGTAATTAAAACAACTAATCAACAATAAAACTCTAGGAACATTGAAAATGGAAAGGATATAGTGTCTCCAGATATCTGCAGGCTACACTGAACTTAGTGGGGGAAAAATAACATTTAAAAATCATTAACAGGACAAGATTTCTGTTCTTCCTATTTCAGCCTGGTGCTGAATCTAATACTGGCTGCTAGGATTATTTCCAAAAGAGAAAAATATTTCCAAAAGATGAGAAGTATAAAATAAAAAGCGGCCTTTATTCTGAGAACACGGAGAGAGATGACCAGCACCCCCACCGCTGGCGTCCGGCGATCTCTCCGGTGGACACGTGGCATGGGGGGCATGTAAATAGCCTCAGTTTGCGGTGGAACCTAAGGTGGGCATTAGGGATGCACAGGTAGCCCATTGGTCCTAGGTTTGGCACCATATGTAAATTTCCAGGGGCGGGAAGATGGCGTCACAGGTAACTTTCTAGGGGCAGGGGAGATTGGGGCGTCCTGCTTCCAGTTGAGGCTTTCCTGGCTACAGTGTCCTATCTGGGCCCAAACCCTTTCATATCCTGTCTTATGATTATTATTATGAAAAGGGGTGAAGATTTCTCTCTTTAACTACTTCCTGCTGGCAGAGGGCGCTGTACTGGAGCTTAGGGGAGTCGATGGGATGAAGGTTGATGCCCAGGTAGACGCTGGTGCCAGGTTGAACACATTTACTTTTAAGGTTGTTATTTGCAGTAGTATGAACCAAGACAAATAAAATAAAACTTTGAAGAAAACCCTTGTCTTGAAATAGAGCTAGTGGTTCCCAGCAAAAAGGAATTTATAACCTTAGTTGTTAAACAGGAGATTGGTGAAGGCTTTGATTGATAAACAAGGCTGGTAAAATTATCAGCCAATAACCTTGATTAAAGTGGCCAATAACCTTGATTAAATGGTTTGAGAATTGTAATAAAAAAATAGCATCTCTTGAGCGGAGCCAAATTGTAAAAAGAGCATGCCTGAGCGGAGCCACTGAGCTGCTGTTTCTCGGCATACTGGCAGAGCATGCCCAGCGTGGGGGTGGGGCAAGTGCTGGGACGTAGCGTGCAGGGGTGGGCTGGGACTGCCCCCGGAAACGCGTAAGGTGGCAGGGGCGGCGACAACGACGGCGCACGGGGGAGGGAGGACCTGGGAGGCGGCCCAACGCAGTGCATGAAGCTGGAACTGCTCGTGGGGCATGAGGGTTAGAAAGCCAATTTAGGAACACAGCTGGGTTTTTATTAGCCTCCTGGACCTGTTTTAAAAGTTTGTTATAGTTAGTATGCTTGTCCTGCTCTCGCACAGCTATAGGCCCAGGGTCATTATCAGCAGTGTTTACCTTATGTCTGTGATCAGCTTCTTTTTGAGCTGCTTGCCACAGCTGATTCCGTTCTTCTGAGCTGAGAGTGGTATTCAGAATCACATAAACGTCCTTAAAATGTAAATCATAACAATTAGTAATAAATTTAAATTGCCTGATACAATTCTGTGGGTCAACAGAGAGATTACTTAATTTAAGGGTAATCTGAGATAGAAAGGGAAAAAGGCACATGGATGTTAACAAGCCCCTCGGGGCCAGCTTGCTCCCAAAGCGGTAGCAGAGCCTGAGAAGAAGATTCCGGAGCAGAGGGCCATTGGGCAGCCATCCGTCCAGTAGGCGCATGTGAGCAATCATCTGTAGAGGGCCTACAGAGCTGCTGCTGGTCACCCTGGGAAACACAGGCAGATGGCGTCTCACTGTGTGCCTTGCAGTGAGAGGACTGCTGTCGGCAGCACAATGAAGCATCATGTGCACCGCAACAGGGCGGCTGTTGCAGTTCACAAGAGGAGCCACAAGGGGGCGCCAGTTGGCAGTGAGGGTCCTGGGAATATGGTGGCACCCTGTCGCCATGTGAGCCTCCTGAACATGGCGGTACCATGCCACATGGCAGAGGGTTGCAACATGGCGACTGTTCCTGGTGCAAGCTGGAACAATCACGCAGCCTGCTGGAAGGACATAGTGACTGAGACCTAGTATGGTGGGCGGGCGGTGAGAATGCTGTAGGGGATAGAGAATTCTCAGGAGAAGTCGGAGACTTCGAGGAAGCGCTAACAGAGGGATTAGAGCTGCTGAGAGAATCAGGCATAGGGGGAAGGGAGAGTGGTCCGGCGGGAGGTAACAACAGGGAATGAGTTTGGTGGTAGGCAGGCGGCGGCCATGAAAACACCGGAGGGCAGGTGGAAAAGTTTTCGGCGCAGTAGATTTAGCTAAAAGTATCTGAGTGGGAGCACAAGACTTAATGAGAGATGGGCGTGTTCTCAGAATAAGAAAGGCCTGAATATAAGGGAGTTCTAATAACTTGTTGCCAGCTTGACAAAAATCATACAAGTTCCTGAGAATGCAGGTTCCTTCTTTGGGCCAACGCTTGCCGATAAGCAGGTAGGTTGGCCAGACTTTCTGGCAGTAAAAAGTTAATTGTTTAGTTTTTATGGTACTTTTAATTTTTAGAGTACGTAAATTGGAAATTAGGTATTGTAAAGGTGTCTTTTGGGAGTTAGAAAATATGTTCCCCATGACTGATTCAGGCAAGAAAAAAGCCGGAGGTCCAGAACAAGCCGTCACTTGTTTGTGGCACCACGCGGCAGCTACGGTTCCAAAAACTTGTATATTCCAGTCGTCACTGAGAGATTTACAAGTGGAGCCCACGTGGGGTCAGTAACAGTTTTGCCCGTGAAAGCGCAAGGCTTTAAGGGAAGTGAGGTGTTCTTTCAGTGTGGGTGGTCCCAAAAATTTCTGCTTTGGGCCATCCGAATCCAAAGAACGTGAGAGATTTTGTGGACACAGGTTTGCCCAGAAAGAACCCTGCCCTGGGCGGTCCTAAGGACGTGAAAATGCACAGACCCACGTGAACAGGGAGAACAGTCAACTGGGGCTGCCCAGTGCCAAAAGTTCCCCGGGGAGTGCTCACCTGAAATCAGTCTGGCCGATGCTGAGTGCAGGCAGCTGGTGACAGGGACATCTCAGGAGAGGAAAAAGCTCGGGATTAATCCAGGATGTTATCTGGTTATCGGCTAGGGGACTCAACCGGGTGTGTCCCAGGAGTCAGTCACCTGCCGATCGAGACATGGCACCAAATGCTAGGATTATTTCCAAAAGATAAAAAATATTTCCAAAAGATGAGAAGTATAAAATAAAAAGCAGCCTTTATTCTGAGAACACGGAGAGAGATGACCGGCACCCCCACCGCTGGCGTCTGGTGACCTCTCCAGTGGACACGTGGCGTGGGGGCATGTAAATAGCCTCGGTTTGGGGTGGAACCTAAGGCGGGCATTAGGGATGTACTGGCAGCCCATTGGTCCTAGGTTTGGCGCCATATGTAAGTTTCCAGGGGCGGGAAGATGGCATCACAGGTAACTTCCTAGGGGCGGGGGAGATTGGGGCTTCCTGCTTCCAGTTGAGGCTTTCCTGGCTACAGTGTTCTATCTGGGCCAAAACCCTTTCCTGGCCTCCCCTAATGTTCTTTTGAGGTTTGTGATATTAACTTAATCTGCTTCCACGCATGATTTGCCTACAGCAAGATTCTGCTCAGATGCAGCCATAGAGAAAGTTGAGGGTTTGGCTGCATCTGAGAATATGTTTTTGCAGGAATCCAGAGGGAACCTAGGCACAAGAAGTGAGGTCTGCTCAGGAGCTGGGAGAATAATGCTTAGTTCATTGTCATAAGGAAGTCAATGGACTGAGGTCTTAGTGTGGGGGTAAAGGCTGTGCAGGGAGCCAGGAGAGCAGGGCACTTGGAAAGGGAAGGGAGTTGTGGGGAGAAAGGGGTGCTGAGAATTGGGAAGTCTGTGGTCGTGACCTGGTTTGGAAACGCAAGCTGTGTTGGAGAAAACGGGATGGAGGAGCTGAGGCAAGGACCGAGACCCCAGAGTGTGGCCATGGATGCTTTGGGACAATGTGGGCATTATTGCGAATGCTAATAGGAAATGGGACAGGCGGGTGGTGGCTGTCTCGGGGAAGTGTCCGTGGAAGACGGAGCATGTGGCAGTGGGGAGCAAGGAGACTGCTACCCACCCACCTGGCTGGGAAGTGTAGGCTGACAAGTCCTTATCTGCCATGCTTGGGGCCAGAAGTGCTGCAGGTTTTAGTGTTTAGATCTTTGGAATGTTTACCTGAGCTTTACTGATTGAGCATCACTAATCCCAAAACCCCAAATTTGAATTGGTATAAAAATAAAGCTTCATGCTAACCTGGAGTGGCAGAGGATGGGCACTGAGGTAGGGTGTGCAGGGAGATGGCAGCCTCAGAAGTAGCCTTGTTTTAGTTAAAAGGAGGCGGCAAGATTGTTTTCTCCTAGAAGAGGCTGAAGCTGTTTCTCTGTGCTGACAGCCTGAGTTTTAGGAGTGGGAGTGAACGGCCGTGGGAGACGGGAAGGGTGATAGACGGGATATGTATGCAAAGCACCGAGTCACACGTGAATTAAATTTCCAGACAATCATGTGGGGGCTCATGGGGTAAACAAACGTGGAAGGCACAGCCAGTCTGTTTTGGGGAGGTCTCTTTAAGGACAGCAGCACTCCTGCCCATTGGGATTCTTTGAATATTACTTTGTTGATTCCCACAGCAGTTAACAATGGGGTTTTTCAGTTTAGCAGCCTGGAGCTTTCCTGCAGTTTATAAAATCTGAGCTGGGTTTCCTAAGTAGGCCATATGCAAATCCGACTTTATAAGAGTGCACTTCCGTTGGCCTTATATAGAGTATACGAATTATTTCTAAAAAGTGTCTTGTTTTATTTTAACTTGAAAGTAAATGAACTAGATAACTATTGCATTTTTTTTAAAATCTCATCAGTGTTCAGAATTATACTTTGTGGTTTTTTTTTTTTTTTGACCTAATGTTCCCACTTCCAGGAATACTATTTTCAAGGTGGAATTGGACACAGGTCAAGGTACTGATACTGACACGTATTACATACAAATCTGATTGGAATAGGGAGACAGCAGAGTCCTGATGTCCAGCTGTGTCGCTTAACCCCTAAAAACAATGACTTTGGCCAGGTAAACTTTCCTGGGAAGAAATTTGCGATCAAAAGTAAAAACTTACTTTACAAAGCAGCATACGAAATATGATCCCATTTGTGGAAACGTACATGTCTTGTATGAGGATTCATTTGGTCTTGCACCCAAACTATTGAGTCTGTTAGGTGTCGGCCGTGGTTACACCTTTACATCTGCAGGTGGCGGGTTCTTCTTTGCAGGACCTGAAATGCACAGATGAGCAAGTTTCATGTAAAGTGTTGGCATGTAGTGTTTACATTTGACTTACGTAGCTGATGCCATCAGCTTCAAATCGCCTTGTAGATGTTATATAAGTGTAGAGACACTGTAAACAATGGTCATACAGTATTGTTTAGGAACTGTGTCAGGGAAAAACATCTCTGCATGTCTGAATATTACTTTGTTGATTCCCACAGCAATGTAATTTTTTCCTATTTTCAACCAGTGGATGATTGAACCTGCGGATGCAGGGATCTTGGCTAAGGAGGGCCAGCGCTGTCTCTTAGGTGCTGGGATGGGTTTTGTGCCCATGTGGCCCCTGACCACATGCAGCCACACTACCAGGTGATGCACAGTAAGCAGGGTAAATGGATGAGAATTGATAAGAGTGCCGAGGGATGGAGAAGGAAAAAATCCGTGCTGAACGACTCGTGGTGTAGAGGAAGGCAAGTAAAACTCGAAGAAGCAACTTTGGATCCAAAGCCCACAGTCAGATGGAACCAGCAGTGGGGGGAGGCTGGAGAAGGGCGCTGGGGGCAGGGGCTGTGTGGGCACCCTCGGCCACACGTGCCTGGGCTGTGCTAGGTACACAGTGAGGGTCCAGCCGAGGAGTGAGGCTGCAGATGGCCGAGATGAAGCAGAATGGTCCCACGGGCCAAGGTGCTGAGTTGGGTTTTATTCCAGTTGCCCTGAACAGGATGTGTGTTGGGGTGGGAATTGATGCCACCATTAGTGTGGAAGGACCTGGAGGGCTTGCTCATGGGGTTGGAGGTGGCAGACGGGATGAAAGACACCTTTTTGAACAACTGGCTGGGAAGTTTTTGTGTTATTTAAGCAGGTGGGGAGGATTGGTGGGAGAGAATGAGGGCAGACATGGAATTTGGGTTTGGCACATACGTTCTGTGTGATTTCAGCATCTAAATGGAGCTGGCACGTGGGTAACTGGCTGTTTGAGCTGGGGCTGGGCCCAGGACCAGATTCCTGGTCCCTCCAAGATGAAATTAGGTGGGGGATTAAAGCCAGCAAAGGACAGTGACAAGGAGTGACCAGTAGGGTGGGGACGTAAGGAGCAAAGAGGTGGCGTGTATAGACACATGTGCCAATGTAGTGAGATGTCACCTGAGGGTATTCCTGTGCTATTTGGCTGAATTTACCGTCTTAGCTGATTCTGCACAGCGAGATGCAAATTCCTTCAGAGTCATGAACTCCACGCAGAAGTTAATGAAGAGTGAAGTTTCCTCTCCCCGTCCTCCTTATGCATGACACAGAGATGACGGTCTTTGTGTACTTGACATATTTTATTTTCTTCCAGGCATTTTTGATGGATGGAACCTGGGGCCTTTGCACTGAGCTACATCTCCAGCCATTCTTTATTTTATAGTTTGAGACTGGGTCTTGCTAAGTCCCTAAATTACTTCGGCTGTGCTCAAACTTGTGATTTTCCAGCCTCAGCTTCCCAGAGTCCTGGGAATACAGGCATTCACAGCCATACCTGGCAGCTTCCAGGTGTGTGTTCTGATGCTTTCGGAAGAACGTATATAAATATTTATGCACCTGTCGTATGCAGAGATGTTTTTAAGTAACACACTAATACACTAAATGTATATTCTTTGTGGACTCAGTAGTGAAAGTAGAATTCCTTTCCAAGTCAGCAATATAAATTTATTTTAATAAGTGTGCAGTATTCTAGTTTGTGGAAATACTGTGACTTACTGTGCATTTCCTAACAATGAACATTTAGGTCATTTAAACATTATCAAAGAGATAAACCTACAATGAATATCCTTGTGTGTGTATCTTGAATTACATTATGAAGAAAAAAGTTATTATTGTCTTTTGAGGAAACGGCAATGATAACAAATCTCCAAGTCATAAAAGGACTAAAAGGGGAGATAGAAATCCCAGCACTTTGGAGGCTGGGGTGGGAGGATTGCTGTGAGTTAAAGGCCAGCCTGGGCTACAGTGAGTTCAAAACCAGCCTGAACTACATAACATGATCTTGTCTCAAAAAAAAAAGGTGAAAAACCTAATCTGAGCTAAGAACATTGGAGTAATTCCAAGCTTTAGGGGCGAACTGGCTCAAATGTGAATTAGGTGTACGTGCCGCATGCAGTCACATGTACAGAGATCGGCTGCAGCAGCTAAACCAAACAGGAATCTTGTTTTTCTCCTGTAAAAAGCGGCTCAGAGCGAGGTAATCCACGCCAGCGGACGGCAGCTTTAGGTGGTCACTGGGGACCTCGGTTCCTTTAGCTTTCTGCGCTGCCGTTCTCCATACAGTGTTGGGTTCTGTAGTCACAGAAGACTGCTCTCCTCCTCTTCAGCTAGCAGGAAGGGGCTGAGTAAAAGGTGGCAGCACCCTGGCCCCTCTTAGCATTAGGTAAACCATTTTCTTGGGAGCCCAAGCCAGTAGATTTTTGTCACTGTCTCGCTGGCCAGAAATGGATCGACGAGCCCACCCTAAGGCAAGGAGTCCGGGGAGGTGGAAATTTAAGCCCAGCACCTCCCGTGCTTCTAAAAGATGGGGTCCTGCTCAGAGAGAGTTGGGGGAGAACAGGTGTTTGGTGGGGAAGTGTAACGCCTGCCATTCCTGAGTTAAATCACACAGGAGCACTAAGCATTGGGGAAGGACACTGAGAAGGTGACTCTGCTGGCCCTCACGGGGGGCTTGCATTGGGGGTTGGTTCCCTCTTAGGGCTCTGCCCCTCCATTGGCAGCAGACCTCACCTACCTTTGCTTACAAGCATCTAATTGGGCTGAATCCTAATCTGGTTATTAACAATGTGTACCTTAAAAATCCAGAGTTTAATGTATTTTATTAGTGTGCATTTATAGAACATGACCACATTCCCATGGGGGATCTGTACCTGTACCCAGAACACCTTAATTCTTCCTTTTTTCCCCCTTCCCTTCCCTGCAACCTTTCCTTCCCTTCTCATTTACAAAAGCTCCATTTATTTTTTTTAATTAAAAAAATTATTTTTAGTGCCAGGGATTTGAACTCATGACCTCATTCTTGCCAGGCAGGCATTTACACCACTGAGCTAAATCAGGCCCCCCAAAAGCTCTGTTTCTATTTCTCCCTTAAATTCCTTTTTCCTTCCTTCCCTCCCCACTCTCCCGTTCTTATTCACCTTCCCATTTAAAAATCTGTTCTGTTTCCTAATATCTGTCTTCTGTGTTATTCCTTATTTAGGATTTTTCACATGAGAGAAACAATGTGATACTTAAATTTGTGTGTCTGATTTATTTCATTAAGATCATGGTCTCAAGGTGCATTCATTTACTTAAAATGCCTCAAGTTTATTCCTTTGGGCAAAGTAGCACTCTGTTGTCTTACACGTTCATCTGCTAATGGGCAGACAAGGCTACTTCCAAGATTCAGCTGTTATGAATTATGCTGCTATAATCATGGGTATGCATCGATCCTTGTGTTACGTTGACTTTATTTCTTTTGAGTTGATACCTAGAAGGGGAATAGCTGGATCAAATAGAACCTCTAGTTTTTGGAGGAATCTCCACACTAATTTCCACAGTAGTTTACCAGTTTATACTCCCATCAACAATGGAGGAGAATTCCTTCTTATCCTGCAGTCTCAACAGCACTTGTTATTAGTTGATTTCTTGATGGCCATTCCTTCTGAAGTGAGCTGGAATTTTGGTGTTTGTATTTCCTGTGTGGCCAGCCACATTGAATATTTTTCATGCACTTATTGGCTGCTTGTACTCCATCTGAGAAGTGTCTGTTCATTTTAGATGCTCATTTTTTGATTGGGTCTTTAAATTTCTGGGTCTAATTATGGGTCTAATTTTTGTGTTCTTTATATATGTTATTTATTACTCCTTTCTAAGAAGTAGCTGGCAAAATTTTATCCTGTTCTGTAAGCTGTCTCTTCAGTCTGTTGGCAGTGTCCTTTGCTGTACAAAAGCTTTTTAATTCAGTGTCATCCCATTTGATACACTGGTAATATTTCTTGTGCAACTGGGGTTTCATTTATCGTCTTTGCCTACTCCTATGTCTTCAAGAGTTTTATCTATTCTGTGTTCTAGAAGATTAAGTGTTTCTGTTTTAATATTTAGCTCTTTGGTCTATTTTGGTTTCAGGTTAGTGCGTGGTGAGAGATGGATCCAGGTTCAGTCTTCAGCATGTGGATAGCCAGTTTTCCCAGGACTATTTGTTAAAGAGAATGTCTTTGCTCCAGTGAAAGTGCTTGGCTCCTTTGCCAAAGACAAGGTAGCTGAGTGTGTCTGCAATGGTCTCTGCATCCTTTGTGTTCCACTGATCCACGAGTCTGTTTTTTACCAATACCAACAGTGTATAATTTTTATACAGCACGGGCCTTGGAGCCAGATGGACTATAACCAGAAAAGGGAGCTGCCTTTTCTCCAATACCAGAAGAAAAAAACATGAGACATCACACATGGCTTCCAAGTGGCACATGATTGAGCCTCCTGCAGATAAGTTTGACTCCAGGGCAGTCCTCCCCAAGGGCACTGACTTTAGCTCCCAGCAACCATGTAGGCTCCAAGTTCACTGATAGCTCAGTTAACGATGGAGCTGACATTTGTATTGGCTCGTTGGGTTCTGAGGCACCGAGAGGCAATAGTTCAGCTTGATGATAGCTCTTCTCCTCCTCCACCACCGGTCTGAATCACCAGAAGAAGAAACAGCGATGGAAGGATTACCACTGGCTTGGGCTGCAGGAGCCTTGCTGTGAACTTGGTGTTTGTTCAAGTTTGTTTCACTCGCCAATTAAGGGGAAATTTCTTTAAACAATCCCTGGGAACTGCTGAGTTGAAATCAAGTAGAATGTGTTGGTAGTTCATTGTGGTGTTATTATCCATTTTTCACAGAAGTTAAGCTTCGTATGAAAATTTGGGCAGACCATAGAATGACCAAGATGTTCATCAACTTCAAATGATGTTGCTTTTTCTCACAATTTTAAAAAGGAACATTGATCTTTGAGTTTGGTGGAGCCCAAAACTTTGGCAACATGAGCACAGATTCAATTTAATGTATCTCTTTATAGGAGAAATTTAATTTGAAAATAGCTCGGATAAAAATGGTGGTGTATTTGGAAAGTAAATGTGTTAGATTCACTGGAGCTGTAGGTATTTCAGAGTTTCTACAGTCCTTTACTGGAATTACCCTCCTTAGCAGAGGTGAAATATTCACCATGTGGTAATCACTAAATGCTCTCCTGAAGCCTGAGTGGATGAAGCTGCGTATACAGCTAAGTGAATTTATTTTACAAAACGAAATCTACATAATGGAAAGCCATCTGAGGGCAACTTTGCTATGATTGGATAGGTAAAGGTTAGAGACTGGAGTTTATTCGTTATGTTTTATTATTTAATAAGTTACATTATGTTTAGTATGTTGTAGTTTAATTTGCCTAAAAATGTTTACAACCTCAGTGGTATCATCTTTTTTTCTCTACAGCTCTTGGATGAGCTCTGCTTTAGTATGTTGTTAAAAGCTTTATCGAAAATGCTTCATTCTTTTAATTTCAAACACGTGATGTGATTAACCTCATTTCATTTAGTGACTCAGCTTAGTTCAGTTTCTGATTATGTGGGTTTGAGGGGTTTGGTGGCATTACATTGACTCTTCATTGAAGAGCATCTAAAAACATAATTTCCAGTTACTATGGAACAGATATTTGAGTGACTGTTTTTTATACACTCTTGAGTTTAGCTGATGGGGAGGATATTAGGGTGGGTAATACATGATCTTAGCTAACAAGACCTTAATCAGCGAGGACAGTAAGACATCGGGGGAACCGCCAGCCAATGCTGGATGTGACACAAGCCATCGAGCAGGTGCACACTGAACACTGTGTGTGGGATCGTTTATGTTGGGTGGTCAGGGATGGCTTCCTGGAGGAGGAGGGGTCACTGGAAATAGATCTCAGATGAAGAGGGCTTTTCTAGGATGGAGAGAAGAAATAACATGAATTTGGGAATGAAAGCAGAAATAGGCAGAATCTGAGATGCTAATATTCCTGCCGGGAGACAGGTTAGTCAAATGTTTACATAAATGTGAAAAGTAGTTTGTGGGGGTGTGGTGCCAGGGTGTGTGTGAGCACCCCGCTCTGGCCCAGCTGGAGGGGGGCACAGATGAGCCTTTTTGGGCAATGTGCAGAGAAGCCCGGAACGCCAGGCCTCCTGGAGGAACTGAGGCTTGGCATCGGCTGTGTCCCCTCCTCCCCCAGTGATGTTGGAGGGTAGCACAGCGAGCTCTACGCCCACCCGTGCCTCGTCTCTCGCATGGCCTCTGTCCCTCCACGCCTGGCCTCCGCCCTCCACAGCAGCTCCTGTAAGTACCTGTTTTGTCCTTGCTCTGCTCTGGGCTGGTCACACAGCAGTACAGCCCAGCTTCTGTGCTTTCCAGTGTAAGCTGACCAGATGGCCATGAAGGGCGTCTCTTCTGTGTCCTTCCTACTCCGGCTCCTCCACAGCCTCCTTCCAGAGACAGGAAATCTTCTCCACAGCTCCTGTGCTAACAGGCTGCTTTTGCTGTAGGGTTTGTCCAATGCCATGGTCGACAATGGAGCCATGAAGCAGGGAAGAGAAGCCAGCCCTGCAGGTCCTTTTCTAGTGTCCCTTGCAGGGCCCCCACTTTTTTCTGCCTCCTTCCTTGCAGCCCACCCTGTGTTCACCTCAGCCTGCCCGGGGCCCTCAGACTCCACAATGGGTGTCACTCGCACCCTTCAAGCCTCCTCCCTTTCTCTACTCTTAGGGGTGATTTTCCCGTAACTCTACCCCACCCTGTACCTTTGGCTTTCCATCCATTCCAAACCTGCTACTTCCTAACCACACCCAAGGGCCAAGCCAAAAGCCTGTTCTGACAGTTGTCACCTGACCTCCCTGCAGTGTTTGACAACTTTCTTCTTGGCTTCTGGGACATCAGTCTCTGTCCCTGCAACTATCTCAGTCTCCTTCCTTAGCTGCGGTTCCTCTTCCCTGGGAGGTGTCTGGCTTTCTCCTTCCACTCTGGTCTTCCACCTTCTCTCACACAGATGGCTTCCTGAGCCCCGGATCTTGGCCCCTGCCCACTGGCACCACCTGAGTACCCTCTTTCCCGATTTCCTCAACCTTTTAGAGTCTCCGCCTCACCTTCAGCTTTGCAGTCAGTTTCACACACTGCCCTCTCAGGGGTACACTGGCCTTCGGGCCTTCTGAAATCTGGGTGGAATCCTTCCTGATCCCACAGCTCTTCTATTCTGCATTACCTAAAACCAGTGCTGTATGGACGATGGCAAGGTCTGTCACCAGCTGGAGCAGTAGCCAGGTTCCCTTCCTCTTGGCTGTAGGGGTTGAAGGTGCCTGGATAGTGGAGCACTCTGAATCCAACTTCGAGGAACAAGTCAAGGCCTGGCCTCTCTAAACTGCCACCATTCTGGAACAAAGTGGTCTGGACCTTCCTTCTCAAAGCAAATTCTTTCACTTTTGCAATTTTGAGATTGTAAGGGTGGATACTTGCTGCTTCCTGCCATGCCCAGAGGCCATCTTTTCTTTTTCTGTTCCTTTTCAGGGATCATGATTTCCCTACCTCTGGTTTTGCTCCTCTGCTCCAACTTTACTGGAGTTTCTTTTATGACTCAACACTTTAAGTCATTCTACTGGGCTCTTTGTTCTTGATTCTCAGCATAGTTTTGGCTAATAACCCCTAATAGTACCCATGCCACTGCCTTGAAATTTCTTCTATGAGATTAGTCCACTGTCCTTAATGTTGGTCTCAGTCAAAGTCTCTGGACACTATTAAAATGCAGACAAACTTTCTGCCCAGCCATTACAGATACCATCTGAAGTCCAGCAGCCAGTGAAGTCTTTCTTAGCAGAAAACTCTTGAGCCTGGTCTTTACTGGCTTTCATACTTGTGAGCTGTGATCAGAATCTCCCATACAGAGCAGCCTAACATGTTCCAGTGCTACTTTTTCAGCTGGCTCCAGACTTCTCTAAGCTCTTCCCACAAGCCATTTCCAAAGGTTTTTGAATCATATCATCAGGCATAGTCACAGCAATAACCCCACTTCTCTGTTACCAAATTCTGTCTTATTTTTCTCATTGTTGAGACAGAATACCTGATGCCCAAAGTTAAGGAAACATTTATTTAGCTTATAGTTTGTAGAGGTTTCCATCCATAATCATCTGACTCCAGGGTAGGGTGGCTTTGCAGAGAAGAGTACATGGCAAGCAAAAGACAGCAAAATCAACAAATGAGGCTTAACAGTATCTTCCTGCCCCTTTTAAACTCTAAGTAGGCTGCTGGGATTTGGGCAGTGTGTGAAACCAGTTAGTGAACTGATCATAGACCCTTAATACCAGCATCACTTGGGATGCTGACTTCAGAGTCTGCTACCTCTGAAAAAGTCCTGTGGTTGCAAGAGGCTTTTGGGGGACATCTAGACACAAACTATCACAGTGCCTTTGCAAAAATGGAGGATGAGTAAGTTTCCAGACTGAGGAGGAGGCAGCAGTGGTGGAACCTCCAGGTTCCTTCAAGGTCTCAGAAATCAAAGAGGAGAGTTTGAGAGAGGGGCTGCTAATCTGTCATGTGGTAGTGAGGCCAAGAAAGGTAAGACCAGGCTATGGAATCTTGGCCTTTTACAAAACAGGCATGAAGTGGTCAGTCTTAGGTGGCAGTGGATATGGTAGCTAGTTGTCTTGTCTCGAACACAAGTCTGCACATTGTGTGTTATTGATGGGTCTAACATTTAAATCAGGCTTTGAGTAAAATAGATAATCTTCCTTAATGTCGGTGAGCCTCACCCAATCAGCTGAAGGCTTCAAAAACAAAGACTCTGGTGCCTAAAGAAGCAGCAATTCTGCCTCAGGACTGCATTATGGAAACTTTATCAGAGTACCGGCCTGTTCTACACATTTCACCCTTGAGAACATTACAATCATGTGAGCCAGTGGCTGACAATCCTGACTAATGCGGTTGTCTCTAAGCAGAACTCCTGAGGCTTCTGTCCGGAGGCCAAACAGGAAGAAGATGCAAGATGCTCTGTGTGTGTGTGTCTGTGTGTAAGCAGGATGGTGGATGGAGTAGCAAGAATATATAGACAGGTGTCAATGACTCAAGAATTTTGATGCTTTTTAGAACACTTGTACATGAGAAAAGTGACTCTCCAAGGTGAAAATCTCCCGAGGTTCATGTTGGGGACATGATGCATGGAGACCTTGTTTCCATGTATGGATGGGGATTTCTTGGGGTGGAGGCCCAGTGGTAGTTTTCTGCTCATTTATGGTTTGATTCTCTCATTTACAATGTGGTCTTTATTCCTGAGCAGGTAATAAAGGGGGCCTGAACTTGGATTTGGGCTCCAGGGAATTTGTCGCTATTGGCTGAGCCCTTTTTTGTTGGGATTCAGGCAAGCTAGGAATTCAGTGTTAAAGTTGGGCCCATTGGTTTGTTTTATTTAAGGTAGCATTAAAGAAAAAGTGATTAATGACACTTATTAAAACAGTATGGCAAGGCAGATTTTATGCGAGACCATTGAGGTAGAGAAAGGCACCTCTGCAATTGGATTTTTCAATGCAGGAGAGAGATTGGGCTACACTCTGAATATAGCATGAGCTATAGAGATTTACAGCCAAGGAACGGGCTGGGGGTTGGTGGACAGGAAGTTAAGAGGAAACATCAATAGCAAGGGGGATTCTGGGTAATCCAGACTAACAGCTGGTGCTTTGCTGGTGCCAGACACCTGGGGGACAGTGACAGATGAGGAACCTGATCCTGAGAGAGAGGATCCTAGCCAAACACATTTGGAAGGATTCGAAGTGCCCAGATGAACTTGAAAGCTTCAGAAGCCTGACTAAAGTTATAAGAATCTTTGTCAGTAACACAGGCATTTTCGACTTACACAGCGTAGTGGCTTTGGAATATGTCGGCTTGCCTTGGTTGGACATCTGAGCCCTCTTTCCTGGATGTCCCTGGTTCAGGTGAGCCAGACAATCCTGTGGCAGATTTGAAGGCAGCACACGTGTGGCCACTCACCTGCTGAGCAACCTTCCCAATGTGTCACCACCTTGATGTGTCACCTCCCTGGCCCAGTGGGCCCAATGGCTTTGCCTCTTTGCTTCTCCAGCGCCTCTGCCTCCCAGGCCAGGTGTGTGCAGCTGTGACACTGCGCCCCGGCTCCTGCAGCAAAGCAGCATGCCCATGTCAGGGATTGCTTTTTCCCAAGGGCTCCCAGCTCAGGCTATTGGTCCCCAGGGGTCCTTGTTCTCCCCTGTCCAGCGTCCATCTTGCCATCTGCCTCTCCTGTGGCCCTCGGGCTCCAGCATCAGATGTCACGCAGACCACTTCCTCCCATGATGGTGCAGTCAGATCTCCCCATCAGGGACTTTTATCTGGCTGTAGATGTGGACGCCAGCGGTGCTTCTCACCTTGGGGCTCACAGGGCCGGTAAGAGTCTTTGTCACCATAGCAGGAGTGACTCAGAATCATTCTCTCATCAAGACTTCCATGGCCATCATGGTTCTTCTAAGCCAAGGACGGTAGAGTCACGCTGCCAGCTGATTAGCAGTCACTGGTGGCCACCGTGCTTGTGTTTAGTCATGAGATGGAGGATCTTGGTGCGTTCAGCGGTCATCTGTGTGTATTGGTATGCATTTGCTGTAAATAGAGACTGCAGTCCTGCTGGGAGGCGGCACGTGTACATAACACATCTGCATTCTCTTCTCTTCCCCTTGCTCTCCCCTCTCCATCTCCAGTTCTCCTTCCCATTTGCAGAATGCCCATCTGCCTATTTCAGATCATGTTTTGTTTTGGACAGTGCATTCTTACAGAACGTGGTAGTGGCCTGTCGTGGAGTTAAGCGGTGTCTCACAACCCTTGCCAGCCATTTGTCTGTTTTTGACCCTTTAGTTTAAACCCTGTGCCTCTCCTGGCGCATTGGAGGAATTTAAGAAATCGCTTGCTTAAGGAATGCTGATGCCTGTTAGATCCTAGGCATTTCACCTCTGGGACTGCCTTGAATGCAGTTGCTTCCTTGTCTGTCTGAATTATTCAACCATCAAAACCAAGCTTAGACTAACAGTTTCTTTGGTAAACGGTTAAGTGTTTCTCTATGAACTGTGATTAAAAAATGTTAAAAAATTCTTAAAAATTTAGAAGTCACATTGCTATTAATTTCACTCAGAATACTTCAGCTCAGTTTGAACTCGCTTACCCTGTCATTCTTGCCTCTTTCCAAAGCAGCTCTAGGAGTCTCTCCTCACGAGTGTCTTTAGTCCGGGATTCACAGCATTTACCTTTCAGAGCTAGGAGTTGCACAGAGCCAGACTGGTGACCAAGGTGGGTGAGAACACACAGTAATGCTTTTTTATGAGGCTGCCTTACCAAATTCACTATTTTTTTTATGTCTTATGAAGCCATGAAAGGAAATGTCCAAACTGCTTCCAGAAGGAGCAGGAACGATGGGATGGGATGTGTTCAAACTGAGGAGTGTTTTGAGGGAATTAATGCAATGTGTCTTATTATAATAGTTTTTTAAACATTCACTGTGTATTTTCATCACATCTCATACTTTGCCAGAGTCTAAGGGCAGATATTTCCTCTGCAACATTCTGTATCTTTAGCGTAATACTCAGTACTGTATAACATAGATATTGATGTTTTCAACAGAGTACAACATTTCCAGAGTAGATCAACCACAGGTATAAATTACTATTATTATTAGTAGTAGTAATAATAATCTTGTCTGTTCAGGTTGGCCTTGAGCTCACTTTGTAGCCCAGGCTGGTCTTAAAAGCTTGCAGCAATCCTCCTGCATCAGTCTCCCAAGTGCTGGGATTACAGGTGTGCATGGCCCAACTAGTTGTAAAGGGATATGGGCTTGCTCTACATGGGACTGTAATCTCTCAGCCAAATCTGTAACATATATCATTTGTTTCTAGGGCTACAGATGTAAGATGGTAGGTCCATTTCCTTCCAATTATGTGATGTCAGGTCTAGCAATAATGAACAGAACTTTTTCCTTTGTTGTTGGACACTCAGCAGTTACAATTCAAGTATCTTCAGGCCAGCTAGGTTAATGGGCCAAGTATAAAAGATGAGTGACCATAGGATGGCAAATACCAGCGCACAGCCACCCCAAGATACCAGGCAGTTTCAGACTGGTGCACTGCGACTTCAAGGTACAGGGAGGGGTTCTGAGGGTGGAGGTGAACTTGGCCTCATTTGTCAGCCAAATGCCATTCAGCCACAGCTGTGTAACGAGTGGCTCCTCAGCTCTGCAGGGACTGCACGGACTGCTCGGCTGGAGTGATCTATGGATTGTCTTGTGCACTTGTTGTTATCCCAGTTTCCTTGGCAGTTTTAATGTGGGAAAATGACCCGCAAGTTCAGAGCTGTTTCACCCACCTCCTCCAGGCCGCCAAGCCACGTTTCCCTGAAGGCTTAGTATGTAGCCAGTATGGTGCACACTTGGAAGTACTTGTTTCCTGGTGGACCCTGAGAAGAGCTGTTCCCCAAATATGTGAGAGTAACCTGATTTGGAAGAAAGCTTGCTGTAAATTAAAGCACACGCTGAGCCTTTCCTTATAGAAAGGGAAAACTTTCGGTGAACTTCATGTTTAATTTACAGCAACCGTTACGTAGGTCTTACCCCAGACACACGGTTTATCTGTTATGCTTAGAAATTTAGTCGTAAGGAGCTGGTGCAGCAGGCATGGTGGCCCACACCTGTCGTCCCAGCACTTGGGAGGCTGAGGCAGGAGCACAGCCATGAGTGTGAGTCCAGTCTGGGCTACATTATGAGTTTCAAAAATAACCAAAAGTTGGTTCTAGCTGCTGTTTAAAATAATGAAGGAAAATGAGGAGGGGGCTCTCTGCACCGTTCGCCTCCCGGCCTTGATCCAGCTCCTATTGGAGGTTAGGATGAAGCCCCCTGCCGCCCTCCTCCTCGGTGCATCCTGAACTCGCCCTGCGGCACTGCGGTTGCCACCCAGGATCCAGCCGCCTCCTAACACGCTCAGCACACGGTTTATGCTGTCGAGCCTGACTTGCCATCCTCAGTGATGCATTTAGACTCCTCTCTGCCCTGACAGAGTGCTGAGTCATGCTTCTCCCCACCCCACTTAAGTCTCCCAGCTTCCATGAGGGCCCCTTGGCTCACCTGTGTCCCTGTCCGGGGACGGGCCAGGTGTCCTTGCCCAACACCGCTTCTGCTTCACATGCTCCCCTCACACCTATGGCTCCTCCCCAGGCCACGCCCCCCCCACGTGGTCATGTGTCAGAGCTACTGTGACCTCTGCTCAGCTAATGAGTCTTGCATTTTTGAGTGACCATCTTCTGGAAACTTGGTGTATAGCTGCCATTAGCATAATGTGACATAAAAGGCCGTAATTCACTGAATGAAGAGTTAACATTATGAAATTAACTGCTAAAACATTACTTTATTTAAAAAACTCCCTGAGTGATCATTTGGAATGCCATGTAGACACACATTTTAACTTCTTTGGGCCATAATAAAAACCACCATGTTTTTAGTGTAAAAATCAATTTATTATACAATAATCATACAGAATGCTTTTTATCTACAAAGAAAAATGGCTTTTCCTACCTCCCTGTCCATCCTACTCATGATACAAGTACTTTCAAAAGAAAACAAAAATGTCATATCCTTTTTCTCCAAAATAAGCAAGCCCAATAAACATTCAAAAATGATGTGGAAATACAGGGACAAACTAGAATGGTCTCTTACATATAAAATACTGCTCATCACAGCAAATACAATTTTCTCCTAAAAGAAATACTTCTCTGAGGGGGTGGAGAGAACTTTATTCCTCAATAGGCTTATTAACTAGTTCAATACATAATTTTGATGGCTTGAAAAATTTTGTTTAATCCCACTCACCAAATCCATTTTGTTTTAAAAGCTGAGGGAATTACTAACCAACTTTACAGTATCTTTTAAAGTATTTTCATTCCTGGGGTAAAAGGGAATTGACAGTATTCACTTTTTAACAGATTACAGACACAGCAATATTATTTTACAGCTGTTTTAGGAAAATCACCGTGAAAGTAACATTTTGGTTTTTTAAGTTATAGCACTTGATGACTGTTACAATCCTCGCCTGATTCACTGCTGGTGGCCCACATGGCACGGCTCTGTGTGCATCAGCCCGAGTGGTCTAAGGCTACGGGTTTCCACTTTGCTTCACCAGAGCCGGTTCTCATTTGGAGCTGCGTGCACGGCGAGCTGACGCTGGACTGGCTCCCTGCTGCATAGATGTGGGGGCCCATGAAAGCGCCCCAAGCTGCAGTGGGACCAGGTGCTCACAGCAATGACAACAGGCTGGATGACCAGCGACCTGCGCCGCCTGCCTCTGAGTTGCCTTTTTACCCCGAATGCACTTGGTAACAAATTGTGGCTCTGTCTGTCTCTCAGAGGGACCTTCTCTATGTGATCCGGGTCTTGCCATGAAAGTATAAAAACAGTCATGGTTAAGGCTAGCCCTAGTTTCGAAATTAGTTCCTGGAAAAGCACAAAACACTGAGTACAGCTAATGAGAAGAGAAGCGGGTGGTGGTAAGCACCTAGGGCAGCTCAATTTTAGAGAACCATTCGGGAGAATAGTGGGCACCAGACTGGGAGAGCTCTGCTCAACAGAAACGGGCGCCACTCGAAGGGCCACAGGGCACAGTGCCTTTACCCTGCAGATGTGTTAGTCACCTTCAAAATGCATGCCCGAGTCCTGAGAAAGGGTCGTTTACACAAAGTAAAAGTTTAAAAAAGCCACCCCTCCACAGTGAAAATTTAAAACTAGAGTTGAAATGGATGGTAAAAAAGGGGCAGGAAGGCACCATTAGGGAACAGTAAAAGTGCCTTTCCAGTGCTCATGCATTTGACGTTAATTTCATGTATAAAAACTTACATTTTAGAAAAGTGACACAGGAAAGCAAAGTGTCACAGTTGGCAAATCTCGTTTGATACGGTGTAATCTTTAGGAAATGCTTTTTTTCGTGGTGGGTACACGGCCACTGGAAGTAGCAGGCCAACACTGGGGAGAAGGGTCCTCATCAGCGCTCCCCAGGCTGTGCTGCTGCTCTGCGGAGACCACAGTGCTGAGCAGGAGGGCGTTTTCACCATGATCTGGACCTGCCCGCGGCTCAGTGTCAAGATCTTTCCAAACTACATCTCTTTCTTGCTTCAAAAACTAACCTGCAGAGATTGGTGGTAAGGGAGTGTTCGGGGTAACATTCACTAACATTACCCTGTCCACACTGCTGGTACTTCTGATTTATAATAATCCGGTGGCACAGACATCCAAAGGGAAGGGATCACTCAACTGTGGTCCTTGTCCTGAAAGGAAGTGGGCAGCCAGACAGCAACAGAGATTTTAGGATGAGACACATTTATTAACCTAGGCTCACTATCATGGGAGATAGGAATAGATGAAAAATTTAGATCAAATTAAAATCAAGAATGACTCTTATCCAAAGCCCCTGAGTTATGAGGATTTGGCAGAGTTTTTTTTTTCTTAGAATAACTAGAATTTTATTTTATTAGAAGTGACTGAAAATCTGACAAGACTGGCGTGAAGAAAACAGGTTTTGCTAGGTTTTTGTCTTGTGATTATGATCCCACTTTAATATTTTCTAGGGTTGATTCTCATATTGCTTAAAAACAGAAGAATGTTATGCACCGGTAATTATTGCTTAATGTAGACTAGACCGTACCCTATACTTACAGTCTCTACACAGTTGCGTCTGGGGGTCCGGAGACCCCCAGGAGGAACAGTGCCCTGCTTCCTGGCTGCACACGCATGCCGGGCATCACAGAGTGGCTCTCCCGGGCGGGGCCTCGGGGTGGGAAAGCTGCACCTGTTCTGAGGTCATCAGAGTCCAGCCTCGCCTCTGTGCTGTCCAAAGCATTCGGTTAACAGAGCAACCTAGTGGCAATATATTAATACATTCTGGATACAAATGATTTATAAACACAAAAAGAAATTAGTTTATGCTAAAACACACAACTTTCAATTTAGTCTCTGCTTTAAAACAAGCGAACCTGCCAGCCTACTGCCGTGCGTGTGCTTTTGCCGTTACTGTGCTTTCTTGCTGACCACTCCGTTCGCAGCAGCGAGGCAGGCTTTGGAAAGACCGTTCCTGACCTCTTTCTCTGCAGCAAGTGGCTCTTTTGAATCCTTCTTTACTGGCTTTTTCCGATATGTCTATTGGATTGGTGTGTATGTTGAAAAGAAAAAAGGAGAAAAGATCCTTCATAAGACCGTGCTTCAGCGTTGAAGATAGCATAAAAAGGTACACGTTTTTCTTGGGTGCTAGATTTTCTAATCAGAATCTGTATTTGTACAATGAGCACCTACATACCTCTGGTTAAAGATAAAAAACACACACTGCTATTAACAAGGGTCAAGGCTGAAATTGTATAGTGAGCCTCAGCGCTAAGATTCAGCAGGAACCATCCTGAGGTTAAAGCTTTCAACGCCGTACCCTGCCCCTGCTGTCTGCCTGCTTCTCCTCCAGGATTAGCACAAAAAGCACTTTCAAGGCTGCCCTTTAACACGTGTGTGTATGGGGGGAGGCTTGGTTTGGTGTCACTGATGGTTACTTCTTAGAAATTCTCTAGTAAGAGACAAAGCCTAGTCAGCCCAATTTCTGATACACCAGGTAATGGATCAGAAAAGTTGTCAAATTTCAGCTTCCAGAAATGCCTAAAACCACTGTGGGTTAACTTTCAGCAAATGCAAACTGAAAAATTAGCACTTATTTGTCTGAGGAAGCAAATACAGTTGAATACAACTTCAAAAGTACTGTTTGCAATATAAATGTTCTCAGTACTTTTTTTTGAAGTTTGCATTTCCCCAGCTCACAAAGGAAAGCAATTTAAAATCCTAACCACCTGAGGCCTTCGCTCTGGTAGCTGGATACCAAATTGCTTTGAAGCTCTCTCCCATTTAAATTGTTAATTAAAAAGAAAATGACACTTGAATAAAGAAAAGGCCAATGTGACCTTCCTATACTGATTCATATTAAAAAAAAACTTTTTTAAAAATGGTCTACAACATCCAAGTAGCTGATACGGGCTTACTGAGTTTAATAACTTACTACTCTCACATGTTTTCTCCATCCATTACGTTTTCATTGATTTCGGCAGCACAGTGCAAATACTTGATACAAACCGAAAACTCGAAGTCACCAACAGTTTTGATGAACACTTGAACGCATGCATGTGAGTTTTAACAGAGTGGCCACCAGACCATCCCCAGGAGCTGTGGTTCCCCTCTAAGGGGGAGCGTGCAGGGACAGGAGGGAAGCATGCAAGTTTTACTTCTTCCTCTGTAGACCACTATGTGAATTTATTCACAAACCTTGTTACTATATTTCTCAGTAAAATTAAATATATAATGCAAAAGTACACAACCTATGAAAATTGAATACTGACATTTCACGTACCTGAAAGTAAAAATTTAAGAAGAGGATGACCAGCGTTGTCATGTAGGAAGATTGGAAGATGAGGCAGCCGAAGGGGAAGCCGCAGGGCTTCACTGCAGCGCTCAGCGTGTGCGTGATGGTGAGCAGGAACTGCACCTGGGGGTGGGCGGGCGGGCACAGACGGGGCACAGCGCCTCAGGTTAGAGGGCAGCCACCGGCCTGCACTTCCATTCCCGCATACTGCAGGAGTAAAGCTAGCAGAGCACTGAAGCAGCCCATCGTCCTCCCGGAATTTTATTTGAAATTACTATTGGTAAATGAAACTACCCATTACAATTTCTTCACAAAATAGTAGTTAAGATTTAAAAATAATTTATATATTTAAAATATTCATTTTTACGTTTCAAACCAAGGAACTTTCTACTATAAGCTAATTGCGTACCCAAAGACATTTTAATGCACAGAGGCTTTTTTAGAGAAAAAGCCTCATCACAGATTGAGAAGATTTCTGTTCCTCCAACTAGGAGCCACATGGCAAAGCCTGAAGAGGAGATGACATACCAGCTGAGCCTGTGTGAGGTATTTCTTCCACCACAGGTACTTGTGCATAGATGGGAACACGGAGAGTCCGTAGTAGGAGTACATAAGGATGTGGATAAAGCTGTTCAGGGTTGGTCCAAAAAAACCTGCAGAAACACAGCAGAAGGGCTACTCTTTAGACAGGAAGACTGTGCACCCTTTTCCAGTGATTCCTCTGAGCACCGAAGGAAACTGGAGGTTTGGGCAATCATTAACATTCATGCTGATACATTCCCCACTTTTTGTGCTGTTACTCTAGGACCCCACAAAAACGCCTAGGTAGGATTAAAGTGGGACAGTTTTTCAGCCAGAATGCCAATCGAACAATTTATTTGTAAAGGTTTTAGTCTCTCTCTTATTGTCATTACTGTCAGCTAATCAGAAAAAAAGTATCAGTCTAAAGCTAGTGGCGGAAGTCTCCAAAAACAGAACTATTTTTGTTTTGGCAAAACTTTGGCCGAGCACTTTAAATTGTGGGAAGAGCCTTGTGTGGGCTGGGCATGTATTCAGTGGCAGAGTGCTTGCCTGACATGCACAGGTCCTGGTTCAATCCCTAGCAGTTTCGCATAGGGCTGAACAGGGTACAAATACAACAGTTTCTACCTGAAGGGACTTACAAGCCAGATGATGCTGGAAAGAGGACTTTGGGGAGAAAAAAGATCCAGCAGGGTGAGACCCTCCCAGTGCCTAGGCACCTAAAGGACTTTTAAGGACATAGCTGTCTAAAACCCAGTCTCTGGGCAGCATCTTCATCAGAGATTTTCTCTATACTTGATGCCAATATGGTGTCTGGTGTTTCAGCAAACCAAGGAGGTGGCTGTGTCCAATGTTAAGAGAACTAATTACCGAAGGCTTCAGCTGCAAGGAGGGAAGAGGCCACAGATGGGTTGATCACTGCAAACAGCACTCCCTGCTGTGAGAATTTAGATCAGAATGTGGAAGTGCTTAGGACAGTGCCCAGCATTTAGGGAAAGCTTTAAAGTGTTAGGCTGGGAGACACATCTGCGGATCTGGGAACTATATTGAGCCCATGGAGGGAGAGGCTGGTGTTAAGAGGACTGCACAGTTGTGTCTCTTTGGTGGGGTTTTGTTTTGTGACAAGATCACAAAACAAGTTCAGGCTAGCCTTGAACTTTTGATTCTCCTACCTCAGCCCCCTAAAGTGCTAGGATGACAGGAGTGTGCCACCATGCCCTACTTCCTTGGTGTTGACAGTAAATTTTTTCATTTGGAAAGTCGGTATGATCGTAACTACCTTTGAGGCTGTGGCAGGATTAACCAAGCTAATACTACATAAACTACGGGCATTACACATACGCTGGTCAAATCCTCTAGTCTGGTTTGTTAATTGTTATGCTTGTATTTAGACACCTCCCCAAATCCCTCTGGGGTCACAGGTGGGGCTTTCTGGAGGTAGCTGGCTCTAGGGGGTGTGACGCTGGGATTAAGGCCCGGTGTAGCCTGGATAGAAGGGGCAGAAAGAGGGTCATCACTGGCTGCTGGCCGCCTTCTGCCCACCATAAACTGTCCTTAGGATGCCCCTCTGCCGTGTCATCCTGCTTGGGAACCAGCCAACTATGAACTGAAACCTCTACACACTGTGAGCCAAATAAACCTTTACTCCTTTAACTTTGGGTACCATTTTGTCTCAGCAACAAGAAAAGTAAGACACTAATCCTAGAGCAGTTAACTGAAGAAGGGAAAATCAGTGAATAGGAACAGGTACAGTATCATGTGTACAGTAACTTCTCCATCAACACTAGCTCAAATAAGCTGCTATGACACTTGCCTTTATATGAAAACACAAATTCAGTTTCTAGGCAGCATAATATAGTGATTATTTACTTGTGAGTTTTCATTTCTATCAGTTAATGGTTTGCATCTATCAATTAGTTGGTGCTTATAATTTTTATTGCACTCTAATGAAAACTGTCACATATCTTATTCATAGTACTGTTTTTGAGTGATTTGGGTTTTATATGCTCGGTGAATTGTAATGAAACTGTTGACAATTGTAAAAAATACTTAACCTTGGTGATTCCCCTGATACTGATTAGTCCTCCATAATAACTACATATAAGGAACTACAGCTGTCCCTCTAGGAGGAGTGTAGGAAGCATTTCTTTCTGCCCACTGTACCCTAGAAGTTTCCCTCCCTGTGTTATGGTTTCTATTTCGACTTTTACAGCCACTGATACACCCTAACTTGTGGTGGTTCTACTTCATGATTTTTTAAACTTTTCAATGATCTGAAAGGGACACATTCAGTGGACACCATAATTTGAATTTTAAGTCAGTCAGTTTTGCCCCAGGTTAGAAATATATGGTCTGATCATCTCTTGTGATGTTAGGCAGCAGCAGGGACCAAAGTGCCCGACTGCCCCGCAGGGACACAGCCAACAGTGTGCTGCACGGCCAAGCTCAGGTGCTCGCAGGAAACATTTCAGACCCACGGTATTTTCCACTTACCATGGGTTTACTGCGTGTCACTCCACTGCAAGTCAAGGGAAGTCTATATACCAAGCATGTTGGAGGTTTTCTTTGTCATCTACAAAATTCTAAATCCTTGGACAAAATAGTTTTTCTTAAAGTTCACCTGTGTTGATTTTCCATAGAGTATTTTCAGATTCTTGGGGAGGACACACAGCAGAAAGTACTGCTGCCCTTAGCTCAGTGCTTCTCAAACTCTTAAGAGGTCATCACCTCTTAGAGAACTGTCATCACCTCTTTGTAAAAGTGAAACGGGATTTTAAAAAACCCCACACAGTGCATCAGGAAGAGCCATGGTAAATACTGTTTTGTGAAATTTTTGTTTCATATAAAGTATATGAATAAATACTCTATTTGTTAACAAATTCAAAGTTGATGCTCTAGTGGGTCACTCAGAGGTGTCGCACTAATTTTCCAGATTGTAAAACCAAGAAACCCTAAAGCTGAGCTGAGTCCCAGGGAAGCCACGATGGTCCACAGGGACAGGGCAGCACCGGCCTGGGCGCCGGGTGCAGGGAAACAGCAGCTTCCGCTGATGATTAGACACAGACTTTGCCACACGGGAAAGAAGCACCGTGGGCAGAGACACACACGTGCGCGCACACACCACCCCCCCCCCACCCCCCGTTGCTGCCAGGCAGGCTCCTCTGCGGCCGCCACGCCCACTGGTGCCCCTGCAATGCCCACCATCCAGCAAGCGCCCTCGGGGTCTCGTGAGACCCGCTCCACAGAACTGAAGACCACCAGCAAGGGGCTTACTTTGTCCACAGGGAATCCAGTTCAGAACGCACCACCAGATGTTAAACATGGAGGCGTGGTGGTAGACGTGGAGAAAAGTAATCTGATTTGTCTTTTTTCGCAAAACGAAGAAGATGGTGTCCAGGAATTCCACCAATTTGGAGAAGTAGTACCACCATAACACTTTGGCTACCTGTGAGCATTTTCAAAAGGAGGAAAAAAGTTGAGACATGAAAATGCCCCTGTGCTGTCCTGCGGCTGAGCACCTGGTACCGTCCGTGTTTCTTGCTGACCACTGATTGCCGATCTGGTGTCCCCAGCCACCTGCTGAAAGACTTGGGTTACCTTTCCAAGAGCTGCTCCTCTGACCAAGTCCAGCTTCCCCCGGGGCTGCTGTTCGCACCCCCGCCCAGCCTCGCCTGCCCCTGTGTGCTCGGTGGTCTGTCCACTCCTCTGAGGGCCCAGTGTTCTTTTCCCTGCCCGGGGCTGATCATCTGAGGCATCTCTTGAACCCTACCGTCCCCTGTCCTCCAGGTGGACCAGCTGCCTTTTCATTTATTTATATTCCCCAGTTACTGCACGCCACCCCAACACTCCTGTGAAGGTGCAGTGTGTGGCCAAATCCATCACAGGTCACGTGGAGACAGCCATCCGCTCAGCTTTCACAGCGCCTGGGGGTTGTGACAGTTTGTTACATGAACCCAAAAGTGTTCTGAAAGACATGCGTTTGTCTCTCGAAGGTTGTATTACCCATGGGCCATCTACAACCACAGCTTTTATGACTCTTTCTCAGTCCAAAACACTAAAAGTTAAGCTGGTCTTCACCCTAACAGTGGTAGGGAATTACCAATTTCCCTCTAGAATTCCTCATGCAGATTTCTTTGGTTAGGAGGACTGTGCTTTTAACACTGACTTTTAAATGTAAGATATTTTTGGACATGTTATATAACAGGAACCTTCAGATTAGATTATGCTATACTCTGTTGCCAAGATAATCATGAAACAGTGGCATTTATCTTAATGTTTGATGGAACTGTTGACCTGCAGAAATATTAACCCACATATAAAACAACCACTTAAAAAATTGTACAGTATCTCAAAATCCACTGATCCATGGTAACACATTATAGTAAAAGGGTATGAGGAAACCGATGTATCTGTATTTGTGTTATAGCTGTGAAGATGTTTTTTATATGTACATTTGATGGACATTAGACCATTGGTACTAAAGATTAAAATTTTAAAAAAATTTGCATGAAGTTCATGCTACCTAGAAAAATTCAAGAAAAAGAAGAAAAAGCATTTCACTATGAACTTATCATTAGGCATTGAAAGGTTAATGAGATTTGGAATAGTTTATACTATTGCTTATTGATAATATATCTATGTTAATCACAGAAATTTTCAAACATGTACTAAGACAGGGAGAAGAAATATGATGAGTGTTGTGTGTCCATCAATGAACCTTTAAGAATTTGCAGTGTGATTCCAATGTAGTCGGAATTTTCCTTTGAGGGGGAGGGAAGTGTACATCATAAGCAAACCCAAGATCATTTTATCAGATCATTTGATCTATAAACTGTCCCGACTTATGTAAGGCTTTTGGCTATTTGAATACAACCATGAGGTAATTATCTTGTCTAGCAAAGTTCCTTAGTATCTGCCAATAATGTATGTTTAGATTTTCCCAACGGTCACAGAAATGTCAAGTTTCTAATCCCTAAGAGTTCTCACTCCGCACTTTTGTCCTCCTGCACACAAACGCCCGGCTCTGGGCCCTTGTCTCCTCAGCTGGGCTCTGTGTATGGGGCCCTGAGATGAGAGGCAGGCGTCTTTTTCCCGGCAGGTACCGTTAGCAGCAGGAGCAGCACGGCTCCGCGCTCCCCAGCACCCGGCTCCGAGGTTTGAGAGGTGGCGTCCCTGCACACGGCGCCCCACCGACGGCCTGGCCATCACAGGCGCCGACGGCCTGGCCATCACAGGCGCCTGCTGGCCGAGCTACTGTTTCCCTGGGAGACGTAAACTGTGATCTTCTGCTTCGGTTTTACTTTGTTTTCTCTTCCATACAGAACTTGCCTTGTTTAGCTATTTGGACGCTCACGTGTAAATGGCAGCTAAATGTTTAACTCTTTTCCTAAAAGGAGTTGGTGTTCTACCAACCCTCACATGCTAGTGGCTTTTCAATGTAAAGTATCATTTTAAACATATGTTTTTGAAAATATATATTTAGTATCTTTCACACTCAAACTGCCCCATCTTCTGCCAGGGAGTGCTTTTGAAGGTGGCTTGTCCGTCTGTCTTGACTTCAGTCACGGGTGCTTTGGGCCGTAAGATCTCCTAGGTTTACCTTAAACACATATCCAGGCCTAACGGGGAACTAACTACCTCTCTAAGCGTCCTTCCCTGCCTGTGGAAAATTCTCCTTAGGGAGCCGATCTGGCTCACTGCCCTGGGCTGTCCTCGACTGACCAGGCCCTTTCTAAGCTAAGTCTTCCTGGTTTGGATCTATGATTAAGGAGTATCTGACTATCTTATAGTTACCTCTTTCTTTTAAATATTAATTGCTTAACATTATTCATTATACATTTACTCCATCCTCCAATGTCTTAACAGTCTCAGAACAGCAATAACCAGTATTAGCAACAGAAAAAACCGACTGATTCTATTAAGATACTTCTTGTTAAGGAAGTCCACTCGAAATGCTGTTAGAAGAACCACTGAACAATTTTCTATAAAGTTACACTACCCTTTAGAGGTATGTTTATGTATTTAGGTTGTTTCCAGCTTTTTAAGGAGAGGGTGCCCTGCTTTAACAATGATTCCGATGCAAACACAGCATAGACTGAGAGACGTCCAGCTTCCCTTCCTGTCCTTTCTGTCCTGCTCCCTGTCCGGATTAGCTTTTGGTTTATCCTGTCACTGTTTCTTTTTAAAAACAGTGTCAGTAAATTCATGTATCATTTATTGCACTGAATGTGGTCTACAAGTTGCTTTGCTTCAGACAGCCAGGGCAGTGTCCTGACAGTGGACAGGCCGTCCGCATCCGGCCTGCAGCGGCATCTGGGACACAGGAGCGGGGCCCATTCAGCCTCCTCTCTGAATTCAGCAGTCAGTTTTGGGGCCCTGCCCTTCGCGGAATCCATGTAAACTCCTCCCAGCCCGCCTGGTCCTAGAGGGAGAAAAGCTCGCGAAGCTGCTTTCTAGCACTTACCCGGACGTCAGCGTCGCCTGCACTGTCGAGATTCTGACACTGTAGGTTGTAGCCTCCTTCCCAGCTGGACAGGACGAGCTGCCAAAGAATCAGGAGAGGGAAAATTGACACAGGAGTCTGGACACACAGCGAATGCCCCACTCGCACCTTCGGCATCCAGCCAAGTGTGAGGAGAGGCTCCCAGAGGCTGAGTCCAACTTAATCCTGTTCTGAGCCCCATCAGGGGTCCAGTTCCTGTCGCTGAACTGAAATGAACAGTCACAGTCTCAGGTATTCTACTTCTAACCAATCATTTGAGTAACAATACTTTGTCTATCAATCTAATCACCCCTTTGTGCCAAGAAAATCTAGAATTGAATAGAAATAAATATGAAGAACCAGGTGTGGTGGTACACACCCATAATCCCAGCACTCTGGAGGCTGAGGCAGGAGGATTGCCTGGAGTTGAAGGCCAGCCTGGTCTACACAGTAAGTTCAAGGCCAGTCTTGACTACAAAAAAAAGCCTCAGAAAATTACCATTTTATATTTATATAAATTTTATAATTCATCAACTTTATGAAGTATATACTGCCATTTTACAAAAAACCAGAGCTCAAAAGTTCATTTTATTTATGACAATTATTTACTAAACAATGTGATTAATTGACTCTTGAAAAACTAAAAACCTCCATAAAACCTATACTTTTTTTTTTTTAGTTCATCTTTTGTCTAAAAAGTTTGTCTAATACCTGGAACATAGTAAGTGCTCAGTAAATATTTACTAAATGATTTACCCAAGATTACCCAGCTAAGCCAGACACGTTGTCCATGCCTGTAACTCCAGCACTCTGGAAGACTGAGGCTGGAGGATTAAAGTTCTAGCCCAGCCTAGGAAAGTTAGTGACGTAGACTTTGTTGTAAAAAGTCAAAAGGGGTAAGGGATGTGTCCCAGAGTGAAGGCCCTTGGTTCGATTCCCCAGTACCTCAAAAGGAAAAAAAAGAATTACACAGCTAGAAAGTATGGAACAGTGATTTGAATAGTCTTCCTACTTCATTATTCACCGTTCTTTCCACATCATGAGAAAATGGTTTATTCTTTGCTGAAAATTGTACAAAAGCCCTGTCTTGTAAAAATTTAGAATTCTAGAACATGAGGCATTTGGTATGGATTTACATAAGATGGGATAGGCAAAATAACTAGTATTCTTTGTTGCCTTATAGAAATGTTAATGTATGGATCTACTAAAATATTCAAAAGATGAACTACTAAATAACATTTAGCATGTTTCAGATTTTTGTGAGGTTCTACCGTTCTACTTCTTCTAACAAAACACCTGTTAACTGTATTACAATGAAAGATGATCATAACAGATGAATCCACGGAAAGAGGAAAAAGTGGGACTTTCCTGATGGGCTAATCAGGTTCCTGCTGGGGGCTTCACGCTCCTCTTCTCAACTGGGAACCAGTGAAGGGCTAGCAGGACCCAAGAGCAACTTTTAAAGGACACGCACATTTTTTGGTTGGTGCATTTTTCAACCTAAGAAGCAGGTTAACTTTGTGCCCAAAGCTTAACTTAAAAGGTCTATGATCCAATCTATAGTAAGGAATGATACCCAATCCTGGGGCGGGTTGCTGAGGTTTGAAGACCAGTGCTGGCAGTAACTCCGCATGGTTCTGTTAGGGCACCCGCGACTGCTTCTGACACGGCTCAGCCACTCACCTTGGCCACGCACACACTTACCTCTACCAGCATGTATGCAGACAGAAGCGTGATCCCGAGGTTATACAAGGTGAGGGTTCCCCTGAGAGACAGAGCAGCTCTGTTCTTCATGTATTTGTTACCCAGCCATATTGAAAGCAGATATGTGACAGTTAGAAAGAAGGTAGGAAGGTAAGAGTCCAACATGAACCACCCTCTGACTCGAGCATCTGAAAAGAAGCACATATGGAGACTCCTGAAGCGGGGCACTGCTGTACATCGGCCATTCCATTACCTGTGTTCTGTTTGTGCGGCAGCCTGCCTTACCCTGTGGGGTGTGGTCCACAACCCCTAGTGACGGCCACAAACTGTGTTCCTTCCCTATACAAATTCAGTGCCTTTTCATCTTACCATGCACTGTGCTCCTAACTTTCGCAGTCCGAGCTGTAACAGCAAAACCAGCATGGATTTCTTTGTCCTTCACGATTCTCACTACAGATCTTAGCAACCACAGCCCTAGATTTTTTCCTTGCTGAGAACTTTTACTTTTTCATTTCAAGGAAACATGTTAGGTGTCTCTTTGACAAATCCAAATTACCAATATTGCCGCCACTCTTGCGTGCTGGAGTCATTAAGTAAAACGGAGTTTAACATGAACTATGGATTCTGTAGTCCACCTGACCACCGAGAAGGCTCCTCAGTGACTAAGGTACAGGCAGTATAGACCGCATGGATACACTAGGTACATCCAGGGCAAGACAGGGTGAGACTTCATCATGCCATTTAGGACAGTACCCAATTCAAAATGTATGACTGCTATTTCTGGAGTTTTCCACTTAATATTTCCAGACTGCAGTTGTCTGGTGGTAAGTGAAACTATAGAAAATGGACGCAGAAGAGCAGTCCTAACAATGCAACCGGTACTCATGCTGCATCGTGCAGCACTGAGCAAGATGGCTTGGGTTGGAATTCAGAGGAAAGCAGCAGGAGCTGACTAGTTAAGGAAGGGAGCTTCAAGGAGCGAACAGTGCTTAAGCTCTGAACACTGAATGATGAGATGGAAGTAGAAGCTAGCTATTAAAAGCCGACTTAGGAAGAGTTACTGTATTTAGTTTAACTCACTATGAATTGAGTACTACT
This sequence comes from Cavia porcellus, assembly GCF_034190915.1. NCBI lineage: Eukaryota > Metazoa > Chordata > Mammalia > Rodentia > Caviidae > Cavia > Cavia porcellus. The sequence goes on from NW_026947496.1 coordinate 15,861,341, forward strand.
GTGCCATTTTATGAATAAAAAAAGAGCTCAGAAAACTTTAGAAACTAGCAGGAAGTCACACAATGGTTGGCAGCAGAGTCTGGATTTGAATTCACCTCTGCCCTTGGGACCATGATTCATTACTGGTGTTCCATGGGAAAGATCTGGGTAGGTAGACGATATGGTATATTGACATTGTACCCTAATTCCTGAAACCCACACTGCCCACAATATGCCCAGAATCATTGCACAGTCAACCAGGAGCAGGTTTATGAACCCAAACAGAGTAATGAACTTTTACAGTACAGGAAGCATGGGAAGCTGAAGCCAGCAGACACAACACCCTGGAACTGATGGTTCAGAACAGCAAGAAGAAAATGAAACCAAGGATCCAAACTGGCCATAGAACTAGAAGTATGAACAGCAAGGAGGCAGGAACCTGGATACATCCAGAGCCTCTGACTCTAAAGAATGAAATACAAGACTAAAGGCCACAAAATACACCCATAATATAATCAGTAATACCTGAAAGTAACTGTAGGCACAAATGACTTCTCTGGTCTTTTTGTTCAAAGAAACTAATACGGTTCAAAATCTTAAAAGTTATATGCTGTTTTTAATTTCAGCACAGGTAGTGCCTTTATCTTGAGGTGCTGGGATGAAACCCAGGGCTTCATGCATGCCAGCAACAGCTCTACCACTGAGCTACACCCAGCCTGGCAATGCTGCCTTCTCCCCTCAGTCCCGTCTCATTATGGTATACTTTACAGTATAGAGTGTCTTCCATTAACCTGTGCACCCTGTAGACAGTGCTGTTTTTATAAGGAAAGTGCCTTCCAGAGCTCTGTTCCACTACTCTGTAAACTTCTCCTGCTGGTACTGAAAAGAAGAAGGTAAAAAGCTCAGCATCTAGGGGCTGGGGATTTAGCTCAGCAGCATAAGAGCCTGCCTTGCAAGCAGGCAGTCGTAGGTTCGATCCCTGGTACTGATAAAAAGGAAAAAGACAAAAAAAAAAAAAAGCTCAGCATCCATGTGATGCAGCCACTACCTTTCACCACCTGGCCCCTAATCACCTGTCAAAGTCTGTGCCATATGTTTCCTCACATCCGTCCCCACGGGTAAGTTCTGCTCCTCCATTAAAGCCCAGATAAAGAGCCTGCCCTCCGACGGGAGCCATCTCCTATGGCTTTTCATAACTACATCCCCTCCTTTGCATGAAAGTTATTTTTTACTGTAAACTATCTACATGCTTTTGTATGTACTAATATTTTCTCTTTTTTAAATTTTATTTTGAAAAGAACAAAACCAAATGAGAAAACAAAACAGGGTCGCTCAAAACAAAAGGATGGATACAGTACAAGATTACAACCACAATACAAGGTGATCTACAATGGTTACTATGATGTCTCTTGTTATTAATAGAATTATCTATATCAGACATAGTAAAATTGATCAGAGTACAGAGCAATACACATAAAAACAAAACACTGGAGACATTATAGGACTTCAAAAGCAGGTAACAGTCAAACCAGAGTGGGTATCCTAGTGAATCTTACCATCTTCAGACTGGTTGCCTATATACTCAGACTTGATACTATGAAACATAAAAAATTCAGTTAAAATCAGTTAAGACAGCAATCTAACAAACCGTATTCAAATAAGATCAGTCATAATAAGACAGTGAAAGTAATACAGGGCTTCAGTTAAGTTAATAGGAAATTAAGGATGGTCACCATAATATATATTTTTGGAATAACTGTTTTTGACCTCAAATCTAGTACAAGTAAACAGACTGGAACAGAATATAACCAAACTAAACAGAGCGATGAGAACAATGTGGATTTTAAATCACGATACACTATTAACAATGTCCTCTGCCTGCCTTTTTAAGACAATTCCTCTCCTTTCCCACTAGGGGTCCCACTAACCCCTTTAATTTTTAGATTAGGGAGGCAGCCTACTATTTACCTAAGTGGTTCTAAACGTTTTTACCCCTGAGCTTGATTTTAAGCTGTATTCCCTTCTCTACAAAAGCCTCAAGGTTTTCCTTCCTTATAGCTGAGGAGTTCTCCACTGCACAAAAGTGTCATGTCTTTCCAACCTGCCTACAGCTGCTGGATGCTATCCCTATTTTTCTCTGGTTCCCTGTCACATAGAGCATTGTTTTCTCATCTTTGACTTTCAGTCCATAAACCCTCTTTCAGGTTGATTATATTTCCTGTGCAGAGCACCTTGATGGACCCTATATCCTGATCTACTCTGCCTGTGTTTCTTTTTGCTAGTGTATCCAGGCCATCTACATTAGAGATTACAGCCAACCTTCTCTGCCTCATCTCTGCTATGCTATTTTTCTGTCATTGGTTGTCTATTTTTCTCCTTCATTCCACTGTCTGCCCTGTTCACTGAAGCCTCTCTGCCGCTGTTCCTGAAACCCAGGTCTGTTTTTTTTTTTTATCTCTCTCCAGAATGTTCTTTAGTATTTTTTGTAGGGTTGGATTGGTGGTCATGAATTCCCCCAGTTCCTCTTTGTCATGGAAGCATCTTGTTTCTCCATTAATTTTGAGAGATGGTTTTTCAGGGTACAGCAATCTGGGCTGGAGGTTACTTTCTTTCAGGACTTAGAATACTTCATTCCAAGCTTTTCTTGATTTGATGGTTTGTGTCGAGAAGTCTGTCGTGATTTTGATGGGTTTTCCTTTATAGGTGATCTATTTTTTTTCTCTGATGGCTTTTAATATTTGTTCTTGTGATGAATTTCTGGCAGCTTGATTATTATATGTCTGGGTGTAGATCTGTTTTGGTGGTAGCTGGTTGGAGCTCTCTGTATGTTTTAATATCTGAACATCATTTCCTTTTCCTATGCTTGGGAAGTTTTCCTTGATTATTTCTGTGAATAGCATTTGTATTTCATTTGTGTTTACCTCTGCTTCTTCACTCACATTTTTTATTCTTAAGTTATAGATACTCTTGTCATCTTCTAGCCTTTGTATTGTTACTTCCTGGTTCCTTCTTAGTTTTAAGAGATCCTTCTTTTCACGATCACACACTGCAAACCTGTCTTCAAGTTTTGATAGTCTATCGTTAGTTTCTTTCAAGCAGTTTTGCCAGCTTTCAATGGAGTTTTTAATTTCTTGGTAATCTCTTTGAATCTGTTTCATTTATTCTAAATTTTTTTATATTCTTCATCAAAGGTTTCCCTCTTTTTTCTGTGTTCCTCCATTCTTCCATCTGTCTTTTTGAGAGGTGCTTAGCATTTCTTTTATTTATCTTCTTATATCTTGCTTTACTTGTAGTAGTATTTTTGAGATCTTCTATAATGTCATGAAGATATTTATGTAAGCTGATGCAGCTGCCAATACTGCAGGCTTGCTGCCCTCAGTCTGTTCTGTGTTTACCTCTCCTGGACCCATATTCCCTGGGCTGGCGGCTGGAGACTTTTTTTGTTGTTGTTTCTTTCTCTTGTCATGTTTCTGGTTTCTGCCCGACAAGTGTATAATGGAGGTCCCAGGCCCTTTCTGTATTGGTTACAGTTGCTCTGAAGTGTGTTAGCTAGGTATTACTGCCCTCTCCAGTTTGCTGTTGATCACTGAGGTACAAGCAGGGGCAGCGCAGGCTGGCCCCTCTCCTCTGAGCCAGTCAACTACCAGGGCTCTTTACCACCTTAGAATGTGCCACATGGATGGAACGAGTTTGGGACTGCTTCAGGGGCAACTTCATCCCTGACTATTGGGTCCTGCCAAGCCATTCCTACCAATCTGCTCTGGGCCAGGAGCAGCCAACTGAAGCTGCTATGGTTCCCGGTTCAGGCCCATCCTGCCTGATCCCAAGATGTCACCCAGCCCGTTGCTCCCTCCCGTGGAAGGACCAAATTCCGAGCACTCACCACCAGTGCAGTGCAGATCTCCACGCCAGCTCTGTTCTCTGTTTCGATGTGTCCTCTTGCTGAGGTCCTCAGGCTTGGCAAAGCCTAACTTCAGCACATCCTTGAGTTTTCAGACTCCAGGGTGCCTAACACATCATGGGATTGGCTCCAGTGAGACCACGTCTGGCTCCAGCCTTCCATCCAGTTTTTTTTCTTTTTCCTTAGCTTTTTTCCTGGGTTGTAAGAATCCCTCTTCTTTCGTCTGGTCTCCATGGTGTTAAATTCTAGTGTCTGAGCTGTTTCTCTCAGACAGGCTCTTTACCTTGCTACTTACTGATCTGCCATCTTCCCGTGACCCCTGTACTAATGTACTCAATTCAAAAAGCAATCCTATCACATAGGCAATAGTACTATGCTCAGTTTACTTCTGAGAAAAACTGAGCAACAGGAAAAAATTTAACTTGTACTAAACTTGTACCTTGCCTCTGTTAATGGCGTTCTGGGTTCAGCTGTGCCCCCCCAAAAATATATTCAAGTCTTAATTTCTGACATCTATGACTATGACGATTTACAATGTCTTTGAGGATGTAATCAAGTTAAAAAAAGGTCAGAATGGGTAAAGGTGGGCTTGGCGGGGGGGGGGGGTTTGGGCTCAGGAGATGCACAGAGAAAGCCACACGAAGGGAGAGGGGTGACCACCTACAAGTTCAGGAACACCCAAGGTGCCAGCCACCACCAAAATTAGGATAGAGGCTCCTAACAGATTCTTCTACGACCTCAGAGAGGGTAGGCCCCTGCCAATACCTTGGTTCTAGACTCCTGGCCTCAAGAATTATGAGAATAAATTTCTGCTACTGGAAGCTACCCAGTTCATGGCACTTCATTATGGTTGCTCTAGGAAATGAACATATGTGTTTTATACTTAATTGCTCTTCATTTATTTCAAATGTGTTAATTTTACCTCCCCAACTACAGTATATGCTTCATTAAACACTGACTAGGTGTTCTCTCTCTCCTCTGTCCGACATCCACTTAGCACTGAGTTAAAAAGGAAACATTCATTAAAAATATATCAACTGGCACACTGAGTCAAGACATATTGCAGAATGAATACAGGACCCGAAATCGTTTTCTTTCATGCTCCCATAAATGTTTGCTGCACTTAAGGGTTATTACTGTTAGCTGCTCCAAAGAGAAGACGTGGGAACCAGTACCTGCAGTACATTTCTTAGCTCTGTATCTGTGTCAGGCATATCCCGGAAGTGCTGACATACTGTGCACAAAACCAGGAAAGACCAGACGATGCCTAGAAGGTCACCAGATGTCATACCAGTCAACATAAGCTTGGGTATCTACTGGAGCGAAGAAGATTCTTCATGGCTTAGGTGCAGGACACCCTATCACTATGGAGGTCTCATGTGAACCAGCTGTCAACTGTCTCATTGTATAAAGGAAAATGTTCATTAAAAAATGAACAAAGCTGAGTAAATAATTGCAATCCTCTCCCCAGCAATCCCCTATCTGCACTGTTCCAGGTCACACTGATCTCGCAGGTCAGGGTGACCTTGGCTCCCAGCAGCTGCTGTGTAACTGCCTGGCGGGAGTGTTACTCAGAGCACCACAGTCACCGGCAATCTCGGTTCCTATGGGTCTGGCGTGAGTAAGAAGAGAGCTGTGCCCGCCACACTGAGATGCCTCCTCCAGCCCGCCAGAACTGCGGGGACTCTACTGACACGGGGGCTGCCCCGCCTACCCCATAGGCTCCTGAGGAGACAATGAATGCGACAATATTGCTTATCCAGCTGTACACAGAGCATCATGTTAAAGCTATATAAATAGTCATTCACTTGGAATAGTTTACAGAGCCTGTACAGAAACTGGGGAATGGGCCAAATAATCTCTAAGTGGTTATTTAAAGACTTTGGGAAACAGGAAAACCTCATTTTCTTCCTCTACTCTCTCCTCCAGTGTTGCTGAGATAACTTGTAAAGAACTGTGAGTTTTCTATAGGTTTGTGAACCAGTGAGGCTTAAGGGAACAAAACATTTTGTCTAAACCATTTGCAAAACATAGAGCACCAGTGTGGTCCCGGCCCCCTGGGTCAGCCCTGGAGGTGAGTGTCCCAGTACACTGGCTCCTGCCCATCTGGGATTGCAATGAGGCTCGTGGAGAAAGAAACGGGATGGGATAAGAAGATCTGCTTTTGCAGGGGAAAAGCTGTCTCAGAAAGTCCCATCTGACGCTTGAGATACAAGAGAGAAGGTGCTGACCAGAGTGAGGGGTGGGGACAGGGAATTCCAGGCCCAGAGCTGCATATAATGCGGCGGTGTGGGTTTGAGGAGTTAAAGGCTGTGCCAGAGTGAGTGAAGAAGCCTGGCGTTATGTGGGAGAGGCGGCGGGGCTCAGAGCATTCAAGGGCAGAGTCCAAGCCAGGAAGTCTGCTTTTCACCCTGCTGGCAGTGGGAAATGCTGGCGAGGTGAAGGGAGAGGAGCAGAGTGTGGTTTCATTGTTCAGGCTAGGGTAGCTGACAGCAAGTGGCTGGAAGCCAGGAGGCTGCTGCGGGCCGAATGACTGGCGATGGAGGAAACAGGCCTGCCATGTTCATCCCCATGGGCCAAAGCACAGCAAGGTGACATCTGGTCAGAGGCCCAGAAGGCAGGCAGTCTCAGATGACTGCACATGCAAGGAAGCAGGAGGTGGGCGGCGGAGAAGGACGAGCAAAGTAGCCTAGCTTAGAAGAAAGCCACAGCCTGGCACTGTACATATTTCACATGTCCTGCTTCCTGCTGTTCTTTTTTACCCCAGGGGAGAGAGACCGAGCAGGAGAATGGGCCTTTGGGATGTTCTGGGAGACAGACATCAAAAAGGAAGGAAGTCAAAGTTTCGAAGTGTTACATTACATGCTATTCTCAGGACATCAGACAACATCATCCTTTTATCCTTTTTTTCCCCGGTACCAGGAATTGAACTCAGGACCTTGCACTTGACAGGCAGGCACTTATGCCACTGTGCTATATCCCCAGCTCCTCCTTTTATCCTCTTTATACCATTCCTTGAAAGTTCTTTCCACGTGAAATTCTTAAGTAGCTCACTCACCTCGAGGTCCAAACAGATTGTCCAAAAAGGCATTGATTTCATCATCGAAGGCCTTTAGATGCTCCTGAAGAGAGACAGAAAAAAATTAAGTGCTTTAAAAATAATTCTTAAGGCCAGGTGTGACAGTACATGCCTGTAATCCCGGCGGTTGGAAGGCTGAGGCAGGAAGACTGCCGTGAGTTCAAGGCCAGCGTGGGTTCCACAGTGGGTTCAAGGTCAACCTGAACTGCATAGTGAGACTCCGTCTCAAAAAAAATTTTTTTCTTAAAACAAACTAGTACCAGATGTATTTATAAGCTACCCAAAGGTCCCAGCTTCAAGGAGTTTTGACTACAGAGACTAAGGAAAGTGGCTAGAAAACGCAGCTCTTCACTTGGTACAAGCTTGCAAAACTATGAAGAAAACAATTCCTCCTTTGTTTCGTTAGGCAAAAGGAATTCTGGAAAACAAACTTGGCACATTTACATACTGCAGGGTTATTGACCTCAATTCCACCTACTTCTAAACATGTTTAGAGGCTAACCTGTCCCATAAGCAACTTCCTCTGCTACAGTTAATAAGAACTGTGTGTGGACACCAGGGCAAGTCTATGACTGCAGCATGGAAATGCACTGTACTTCAGGGAGCCAAATCCACAGGCTTAAAGAGGACTTGCCTTTTAAGTAAGAAAACTGAGTAAGAAAAAAACACTAGGTGTATTTTTCTATTACCTTTATGTTTTTCTATGTATATATTCATGTTCTACTTAATAGTAAAGGCTGCTAGGCAGGTGTACCACATTAAGTCCTGTCCAGGTAGGAATGGAATATTGCTACTAAAAATCTTAAGATCTTTAAGTTGGCCTCTGGCAACTAGATCTAGCTCCCATTTATGCTCTCTGTTACTGTCCTCAAAATACCCGCTACGGAGTCCTTGCCCCTGCTACAAAGGTCTAGAGCCCCTCCGTAAGCAAGGGGAATGAGACAGTACCACCCAGTGTTTCCAGGACTTTGGGCCGGCGGGCAGCCCCTGGTTGTGAGTTAAGTGTGCTGGTCTTGAGAAATTTACACTTAATGGCTCTGGATTCAATGGCTGAAGTACAGCTGAGACCCTGAAAGCACCTCACTCTCAAAGTGTGAGTGCCACACAGGAGAAATTCACCCACGGCATCTGATAAGAGATGTACACACTGGTGACAGGCACACGTCACTCAGTCTGTCTTCATGCCTTGACCCCAAGAGAAGAAATTTAGGTCTTCGGGAACCTTAAGAAAGAGGATGAGGAGAAGAGACTAACTTTCACAAACACCTACCTCTGCTGGCCAGTGTGTGAGGAACTTCATTTTCCTTATTTCATAGTATCTCTATAAAAGTATTTTAGCTATAAATCAAGCCAATTAAGTACTTTTATGTTTGGCTTCTCAGGTGTGCTCTGGGCTTGGGAAAGCCAGCTGCCTAACAGTTCAGCCTGACCAGGTCTATCTGTCCTGCTGTTAGCATAGGCAGATCTGACCGGTGCCTCCTTTCTTGACAAGGAATGGTAAATAATCCCACAGACGTCTGTGACAGCTGCCATTGCCACATCCATGAACAAATGTTTAAACTTTTGCAGTCTGTTTGCTAAGGTTCAAAATCCATTTTTCAACATTTTCAGAGTAAAAAAAAAAACTAATTAAAAGGTCATAAACCTTGCTCCGTTTGTATAAACTTGCAGAGTCTCACAGTGAAAGAAGAAAAAAGGGAAATATGGAGAGTGTACAGAACGAATAAGATTAATAAAAAGCATTCCGTTCATTCATTGATGTACTCGGTAGCCCATTACTTGAGCATTATTATGTGCTAGCACTGTATTGGATGCCGAAGCACAAGATCAAGTGATTTTGTGGTTCACATAGTTTTCAATCTAGAGTGACAAATTAAAAAGCACTAGGAGAGGTTTGTAGGGAATGGGCTACAAAAGGATGGCCAAAAGCACCTTAGTTAAAATCTCTTAAAAAGCAAGATTTCCAGAAAGAAAGGACGCTGTCACTGAGTATTGAGGGACCGCAGGGCATTGTCTGGATGGAGAGGGAAAAAAAGAGCACATCAAGGAGAAAAATTCACACATGAACACACTGTGAGCATGATGCCCTCCGGAGATACTATGACTAGGGCTTCTAGGGGTGACAGAACAGCAGCCAACAGTGGGAAACCAGAAACTTGATTATAATTACGTTTGTATATCTGGGCCATTCTGTGGTGATCCTTTGGGCTCACCCTTCCACACAAGAAAAACAGTTCTCTGAACCAAACAACCATGCTTACCAAGACCATATGTCCCCTCTTTAGACCGTGCTCCAGGTTCCCTGGGCCACCAAATTCTCCCACAAATAACCCTGAGTCCACTTCAGAACAGCTTCTTGCCCCCCACAAGAAAGTCCAGGTTCCAAGGTTTACAATTCAGCTTGCAGTCACATACAATAAACAGCCAAAGAATAGAGGCAGGGAGGGTCTTATTTAATTGCGTATTCCTGATTTCTCACTTTAAGGTTGGTGGGAATTTAGTAAAAGGAACAACCATTTTTCAAAACACCTTGGCAGTCTGCTAAAAACAAACACATAAGTACATGACCTACATGCCACTTCTAGGTATTTACTCAAGAGGAAAGGAAGCGTATTTCCAAAAGACTTACATAAATTGTAGCACCTTTACTTGTAGTAGTTAAATAAAACCTCCAAATGTTCATCAATATGTGCTAAATTGGGCAGTCACACTATCATACTACAAGTATAAAGTAATGAACTATCGGCACACAGGGTGGAGAGACCGAAAATTTATTACGCTGCATGAAGGCAGCTGGACTAATGAATAAATACTTGTATATTTCCACTTATATGAAGTTTAGAAAATATAACTACTTTATAGTGGCAGAAAACATATCAGTGGTTGCTTGGGAACGGCAGGGGGAGAAACCAGAATATCATTCAAAAATACAGGTTAAATAAGGACATTTTTCACATATGTCTGAGTTTGTAGCCAGCAGAACTGTACTACATAGTATGCTAAGATGCCTTCATACCAAAGAGAAATGATTCCATATGGAAAGTAGAATCTAGAGAAAATCAACAGCACCAGAAACGGACCTGACTGAAGAGCCGTATCTCAGCAAGCAAGCCTCCCTCCCCAGCACCTCCACTGCTGCTACCAGCACCCCGGCACTGACCTAATGATCTTCTCTACTCCGGGAAGCAGCGCCACGTGAGACCCAGTGATCTCCTGCATCTGTTCTGTCTTCTTACTGCAGAAAGACCTTTTGGAGGTAGTAGTGATCAGCAGAAACAGATGAATGGAACAGATTTTATAGGAATCTGAGACAGTCTGCTTGACCAAGGTTTACATAACTCCCGCCAGACACTCCTGCCTCAGCCATCCGTCTCTGTACTTGGGAAGGAGACGGGCCACAATGTATGCACTCAGATTTTTGCCACAATGCTACCAACTGGGACTCCTGCCCTCCCTAACTGCACTAGCCACAGGTCAACATAAACCAGGACACCTCAAACGGGAAGCCATTTCCTGGTGTTCTGTACAAATCGGTGATTTAAAATCTTATGTTTGTTCTATTTTGTTCATACTCGTTTCATAGAGCATTTAAAACATATTCCATCAGAATAGCTATTTTCACTGTAAGTCCACTGCTTTTCAAAATAAATGAAAAGCAAAGTGTTAAGATCACGACACAAACTGCTAAGTTTGAAAGGAGACATAGTGTCCAAATCCTTTTCTTCTCTTTTTGTGTATATTTCAGAGTAAGCTAAATCTGGAGTGTTCAGTGAAGCAGGTCAGGAACTGGGATCTGACCAGCAGAGCACAGGAGTGTAACATGGCTGAGACTAACCTGACACAGGGTTCCCAGCTATGCAGGAGCCCCAGGGTCAGTGCTGAGCTGCACAGAGCTGAGCGCAGAGAAGGATATTTTCCCCTAGAGAACAGGGAAGCCCACTAGAACAGCTTCCTCATGCACGAGTCTTTCCAGTATGCCAGGGCTCAGGACGCCTGCCAACAGCTGACCCTCTTTAGGAGAACTCTCAGAGGACTGCTCTCTGTCAGCTTCTCATGTACCTGAAGAAACTAAGTATGTACATGAATGAAACAAGACAGTTTAGATGCTGGATGAAAAAGCAAACATACAAAAATACACGATTCTTTGGCGTCATCCGGCTGACCTCACACACTGTATTTATTTGTGTTTTACACTGGTACCCATAAACTGCCTTTCAGGGCCTACCTACCCAACTTTACCTTCCCACTACTGTCCTCTGGAAAGTTCAAGTAGGCAGTGGATAGGGAGTCCATAGGCATGGGAACCCAAAATTATGCTGTGTCTTACAGAATAATTTCCTAGGGCTGAAATCTGAGGAATATTTGTATTTGGCTACCATATCTTAAGACATACATAAGCTAGCCATATGGCAAGTAACACTGGCTACTGATTACCCAACACGGTGTGCTGGAAATTTCATGCATACCATCTACTGTTCCCACAACAGCCTTGCAAGCTGGGTATTTTCCCCTAACTTACAGATGTGGAAACTGAGGCTGCAGGTTCACCAGCAGTGCTGTTACATGAAACCTGAACTCAGTACCAAGTAACCAATGTTTTATACCATCGGATGGAGAGGTCCCAGAGCCTGGGCAGCAAAGGAAAATCTCTATCTCTATACTAAGTGTACAATAGGAGAGGCTGACTTTCCTCCATCCTGAATAATGCTAAGTCTACAGGACAATTCCACTCAGTTAAGGAGACACAGTGAAAGGGCTTCCATGACTGCAGTTGTGGCTCTGTGTCACCTCAGAGTAAGGTCATACCCCCACCACCACCACCTGCCTTCCTGGTCAGCTCCCAGGCCTCGCTGTGAAGGACGAAGCACCTGCTTGGAGGGGCCTGGCCTATGCTATGAAGTCCCCTGCTAGCCCTGACCTGCTCTGCTCCCCACAGCGCTGAGACCTGCTAATGTGTTTAGGGTCTGGGCTCCTCACTAACATACAAGCTCCAGCTGTTCCCAATTCCAAGACAAAGCCTGGGCCCTAAGAGGCACCGAGTACTTCCTGAGTTAACCAAGCTCTCCTTCTGAACCTCACAATATTCACAGCTCACATGATACTTATTTCATATCATTTACATACCTCTTTTATTTTCATAAATACCTCAATTCACAAACATTTGTTCCACTATTTTAGAAAACATGACCACGTTTGTGTCTGTGTGGGAATGATGACTGAAGCATTTATCAGCCAATGTAGAATTTGCAAATAAAAAGAGAAGCCTGCCAACATTTGTTTGAGGGCAAACTGTGTGCAAACAAAGCATTTGCGAACTGAGGTACCACCGTGTGTGATCTGGTTTCTAATATATTTTGAAAGATTCTTAACACTCATAACATTGCTTATCATCAGGGTCAATTGGACTCAAGTGAATTTTTTAAAAAAATTTTAAAATGTTTCTTCAAAAAGCAAAGAAAAAATTGGCACATGCACCAATGCACATGCGCACAGACACCTTTATTCTTCCTTTGTTGGTGGGGAGGTAGGGAGAGAGAAGAGAGGCAAGGAAGGAGACAACAGTGAATGTAAGAAAAAAGGAGTACAGAAAGGGGGATACTGCACAGCAGGGAGGAGAAAGGGGAGAAAGGAGGGAGGGAAGCTGAACAGAAAGGCAACGGGAGAGCCTGATGTCTGTTAAGAGGAACTGCACACTCCGTCTTGTCATTAACCTAACCCCAGTGGGCCCTTTTATAAGTCTGTGAGGTGTCAGAGGATCTTACCCATCTTTTCTCTGTACCTTAAAACATTTAGCCATCTAGTCATCCTAGGAATGATCACTACTCAGTCATCCCGACCTATGCTGAAAATAAATGGAAATGAAGGAATGAGAGAACTGCTTAAAAGACCACCACAACAGCTACACAGGCTGCCACTCTCACACGCTCCTTCATTTTCCTTATTACTTTACCGTGAGTACCGCATCATTCATACCCTCAAGAAGAAATAAGACGTCGGGAGACACCGTCTTTCCAGGCTTAAAACTGCTTCAATGTCACTGCGCACACAAAATTAATTCACATAAACTACCTGGGATCTCGCTGAAGTGCAGGCTCTCAGTCAGCCTGGCTGAGGGCTGAGCTCCTGTGTTTCTGACATGTTCCACGCCCCACTAATTCGAGCATACAGACCACACCGGGTGGCGATGATTGGACAATGATCTTGAAACTGCGGATCACAATCACAGCACTGGGGGCTGAGCTGTGGGGCTGGGGAACGCGGGCAAGTGTTCAACTGCTGAGCTATATCCCCACCCGTCTTTTGATTTTTGAAACAGGGTCTTGCTGAGCTGCCCAGGCTGACCTTGGACTCTCAACCCTGTATCAGCCCTTCAGTAGCTGAGAGACCTGCTACTATGTCTGGCTTTGACTTCTTTGGATACGTATTTTAAAAATACCAACTTTTTGTTTACTTTCTACAAATCTAACAAGTACTTTATGACATGTTCTACAATTCAAACTTGTTATATACTTATTACATTTCAAGCTATATAGGAGTTAGCTGGTTCACATGTATCCACATTGCTCCAAATGGAAATGAAATCACCAGTGTGGTTTTATTTTTCCTTATGTTTTCTGTATCTGATTACAATACACAGAAAGTGGCCTACCCAGGGAGAGAATAGAGAGCCTTTTACACTAGTCTTGGTCAGAACCTTGTACTTCTGTTAAACTATCAAACAACTGCATTTACATACTATATCAGTTGGGCCTCGCCCACAAACAATACCAGGTTTTTCCACATTAAGGATTTTAAAATCCAAGCTTCATTATAACTGTGTCTCCATTATTTATTTTTTAAAATTTTATTTAAGGAGAAAAAGAAAAACAGAAAAAGGGTACAAGTAATACAGAATTTCAAAAAAATAAACAATAGGAAATCACTAGTTAATAGATTATATATTGTCATCTTAGAAATAGCTGTTCAAGTTACAAAATTAAAGTATACAAAGTGGACATTCAAACAGTGAGACTACAAACAGTTCTGTTCAATGAGCCAACAAAAACTCAGTATTATAGTTATTTATTTTACAGTTCTGTTCAATGATCCAACAAAAATTCAGTATTATAGTTATTTTATGCACTTAAATATACATGCAGTTATATCCTTTAGAGCACTTTCTTTCCTCTCTTTTTTACAATAACAATTACACATTTTGGGTTTTATTACTCCCACAGTTCTTATTACTTTTTTTTTTTTTTGAAGAGAATAAAACCAAATGTGACGTAACAAAACAGAGTCAGTCAAATCAAAAGGACGGACATAGTACATGATGTAAAAACAGAATACAAGGTGATCAACAATGGTTACCATAATGCCTCTTGCTATCTTCAAAAGAATTGCCTATATCATCAGTTATAATGAAATTGAACAAAACAGTACAGAATAAAACCAATAAAACTGAAACACTGGAGACATTACAGGGCTTCAAAAGAAGGTAATAGTCAAACCAGAATGGGCATCATAGTGAATCTTATTGTCTTCAAAGTAGTTGCCTATACCCTCAGACTTGATACTATCAAACAAAATAGAAAGAGTAAAATCAGTCAATACAAGATGGTGAGAGCAATAATGCCTCCATTATTTAAACCACAACACAATTTAAAATCTGTTTCATCTCTGCCTTCCTTTGTGCCTGACCAGACTAGCCCAAACTCCTAAATGTAGTGGTACCTTGGTTTATGAACTTAACTCCTTCCAGGATTCTGGTTGCAAACCGAATTGGACAAGAACCAAGTCGAATTCAGTGGTCAGGATCAGTGTGACCTTATGGGGAAATTTGATTGGATGAGTACCAGTCACCCTGGGGAAGGGGGAAGGGTGAGGGCCGGGGCAGAAGGAAAAGGGAGAAACCGATGTCTGCCTCTGTGCGTGTCTGTGCCGTTTTAGTTATTAACAATAAATCATTATCAATACATTAATTCTGTAATTAAAATATTATAACCAAGGGAAAATTTTTAGTGGAATTCTCAGAGGAAAGTTGTAAAATTTCCTTCATGAATCTTAAGAAAACCCCAGTTTTTAGCTGGTGGCTCCTTCTCAACCACCTGAAATATAAAGTGAGAGGAAAGGATAGTAACGCTCACAGGCGGCTTCAAAGTCTAACCCCAGTTTATATTTCTTGAGTACCTGACAACTCATATTCACATCAAACATTTTATTATTTGGTACTGATATGAACAAATCAGCAGTCAGTCCCACTCTCCAGGCATTTGCTTAAATCTTGAGTCTCACATTACATAGTGTATGACACCAAAATGCAACTGTCTTCGAAGGATAAAGTCAGATGCTAGTAACTCCCTACGTCTTTCCCAGATGCTAAGGGGAGGGGCCCAGGGGCTCCTTGTGCCCTCTGTGCCTCACTGCTAACACCCTCAAAGAACAAAGATGTCCTGGGTGAACAGTGACAGAAAGTTTCCCTTCAATCCGATCACACCCACGTGGGGCTTCTCTTAGTGCAGGTGCAGGTAGTGTGCCTGAGTTTTGGCTTGATTACCATTGTGTTAACAGTGAAGCAAGACTTTTCCCCTCTAGAATGTTAAAATTATAGAAAAAAAGCAAAATGCTGCTGGTTCACTAATGACCTCACTATTTGCGACCTTCAAGGTGCCCCTATTATCAGTACGTTCAATCCATCTGAACAACACCAAGCAGAGCTCAGCAGAGGAAGGGCATCTGCTCAGCAGACGGCATGGAGTGATCCAAACACACCGTGACGCGTCTTGACCTCGAGTCCTTGGCATCCAACTAGACATTACAGGAGGAACTACACATAAAGAAGAATTTGACACGAACTGAAGACTTTTAGAAAACCAAGTGTTCTGGTTCCCGGGCCAGAAGCCAAAGAGCTCCGTCCGCTTTTCTCAGCCCCATCTTCTGGATCCCACACGCCCTCTCCTCCAGGCACAGCCAGCTCCTCTGGGGTCCTCGATGCTCTATACACTTGGTGCCGCTGCACTGCTCTTGCTTCTGCCTGGGCACTTCCTACTTGCAGACTTGGTTTCCCTGCAGACTCGCCTTTTCCCAAGCCAGTCAAGACCCCTATGCCTAGCACACATTCGTGGGATGCCAGCATGAATGAATGAGCAAGTCTGCCAGAATCACTCCAGGAACAGGGCGAGCACTCTTTCCTATGCCAACACTCTCCTTTGATAGGTTCGGAGGGCAATCAGGACTGAGGATTTATATATATATCTGGCAAGTAAAGGGCGGGGGAGAGTTGAGAGAGAACAGACAACAGAAACACTCTGGCAAAGCATCACTGTATTTCTAAATTGGACAGCCATTGAAACAAAAGTGATAGAAAAATTTGAAGAGACCATGCCTTAGTGAAAGCCAACCAGTAAAACTCTCAGCACCACCACCACATTTTTGAGGGTGCTAGGGATGAACCGAGAGCCTCAAACATCTGTAAGTGTTCAACCACTGAGCTAACCTCCACCCCCCTAATCTTTTTATTACAGATTTTAAAGAGATAATGTCAATGTTCAAAATTTCTAATTCTGCTGCAGTCATTTGCTCTGTAAGGTACAGAGGAGCAATTGGCTACCCCTTGGCTTCAGAATCCTCTGCAAACTGGCGGACCGTCTGCTCTGCAGCACAATCTGAGCAATGGCCCCAGAAGGAGCTTGTCCTCCGGAGATGCATGTGTGGTGGTCACACACTGACAGGGCTTCTCAGTAACAACATACAAGACAAGATAGGATGGATGTTAAGTGCAGTAGAGTTTACTGCTTTGGGATTCCTCAGGGCTCAGTCCCTGGAGGCCTCAGGCAGAGAGAAGGCAGTGACAAAGAACAGGAGATACTCAAAAGAACAGAACGTACTTACAAAGACACTGGGTTTTCAAGACAGGCGTGTTGTGCAATCTAACATGAAACAGAAAGGAGTGAAGCGTTCCCAACTTTTTCACAGAACACTGCCCTGAGTCTGGCTCTGGCAGCATCACCTGTATCCAAAATGGTGACAAGCTAAAGAAGCATCAGTGCATCAGTGCTTAGCTGAGTGTGGGCCACTTGGCAGGGGAACAGCACCGCCACGCAGCAGCACTCAGCAGGCAACTGCCAGTGTGCAGATGTAGGGCTGGACATTTAGCTGGGTGCTGCCAGCAAACCTGAGCAGGAGAAGACTGTCCTCACAGATGTCAGGGGATAAACCAGAATCCCTCATGAACAACCCCAGAAGAATGGAAAAGCATGACCTGTGTATGTGTGTTTGTTGAGAGTGTAGAATAGTGCAGGGAAATTATGGTAATTGGTGGTACTAAGTTGCAGGTAAGAACTGGTGAAACAAAAACTATATATACAAAGGACTGTGAGTATCCTGGGGATACAGAATAATGCTTGGTTATCTAGGATATACCTTGATTTGTTCAATCTCAAAAACAAATTTTGAACACTTAAATTCACAGACTTCCAGGAAAATGGCAGAGTGGTAAGCAGCAAGACCTCAGCCTCTCCGAGATTCAGAATGCAGACATTTAAGAACTTGGGGAAGGGGTTGCAGGAAAGGACAGTAGATTCCTGGGAACCAGGAACAATCTGACAGGAAAGTTAAATCCCACAGAGAACTTAGGAGACAGAACACAATGCAGAAAAGGGAAGGGAGAATCAGCTCCTGGTGTGTGGCCTGCAGGAGAGGAAGACCAAATTTACTAGGACAACGTAAAAGCAGGGACTGTGAGGGCTTCAGGGTGGACCAGACTGGTGGACACTGTGACCTGCAGCGGCTGGTGAGTGACGCCAGTCCAAGCACTCACCACGTGCCCTGGAGACAGTGTTTGCTTGGAAGTCACTGCGGGAGCGACTGATCAGACTGAGCCTGGATCCCAGCAGCCACGGGGCACATTCAGTTCAGGCTCCCAGGATTACATACCCCAGGGACTGGATGAGGGACAGCCATGGGAGACAGCTGTGGCCAGGGAGCTCCTGTCAGGCTGGCAAGACACCTGCTGTGGGGTTTAAACAAAAGGACATGTGCCCTACACCTCCAAGGCCAGGCGGCACTGGTGCATCCCCTCATCACCGCCTGCCAATGCCGGCCTGCAGCGTGGGTCTGGGTCGGACTGGCCTCTTCATCTGCAGCAGGAGGAGGGCACCTCATGATACCTGCTCCAAAACTATAGATCCCCAAAGAGAACCACGTATTTAAAAATCACAGAGGAAGTTCTTTCTTGTTTTGGTTTTATTTTCTGTGGGTTTTTAGTTTTATTGTATTTCTATTTTTCTTTCTTTCCTTTCCTATCCTGTTTTCTTCACCAGTTTACTGCGACTTGGGAATTTTTGCCTGGCCTTCCTTGCTTATCTTTATTTTTTTTTCTCATTTTTTATCTTTTTCTCTTTTATTTTTTCATCTTCTCCCTTTTAATTTTCCCTTTATTTTTCTCTTCATTTTACTCAATACTTTTATTTTTCTTTCTTTTTATGTCATTTCTCTTCAATTTTGTTCTCTTTGCTTTACTTAAACATCCTTCTAACTCTCTAATAAGATTCTTGTACCGCTATTCTGTCCTCCTTCTCCTATCAGAGTTTAAGGTTTCAGTTTTCCTCTTGCATTCCCCCAGTCCCAGACTCTGTATCTTTTAATAGTATAATCATAAAGCTTTAGTAGCCTTTTGATAGTTAACTCTGTAAAATTACTGTTGAATTCTTTTCTACCATTGGTAGAGACAGAGCTGTGGCATTTAGTACACATGAGCCATAAGTCAATACATGGGTAGCCTCAATGTTTACACCATAACTATGGAACTCTTCCCTAGGATTAAGCGTGGCACATAATTGGTTCTTATGGTCTGTTAACACCGATTTGCCTTCAGCAATAATGTTGTAGCTGATTTGTTTGACATTAACAGGGTCACATAATTGCTACTATTTCTCTATAAGCCAACACTCAAAATTATCTTTGTGAGATTATCTGTACTAGAGTACATTCCCAGAGAACTTGGTTACTGGGCTAACTACACTGCATTCCAGATTAACCTGGGCAGTCAGGTACTGGGGCTTTGGCAGAGACTATAGTTAGCTACACTCAAAATAAATCACTGAAAAATAACTAAAGAGACCTCTATGCTAGTAAGTCTTTAGACTACAAGCATTTATAAACCTCAGCACAAAACAAACAAACAACAGAAATGTGAGAAGACAAGGCAACAAATGCCTTTCCAAACTCCCAACTCCTCAAAGCCAATCCAAGGAGCACCAAGCGACAGAAGAGTGTAAGCCACTTTCCCATATTAACTGAACAGAAGCCCTCTCCTCTGTTATCCTTTCACAAATGAAATTAAAGAAGAAATTAAACAATTCCTACACTCAAATGTTAATGCCAGTATGACACACCACAATGGATAGGACATAATGAAGTAGTCCTAAGAGGGAAATTTAGAGTAGTCAATTCCCACAGTGGGAAAATAGAGTGAGTGCAAATAACTTAATGATGCAACTCAAAGTCCTAGAAAAACAAGAACAAAACAACTCAGAACTAGTAGGAGGGGCCATGCATAGGCCACCACTGGCAGGGGGACAGCCAGACCCTAGCTTCTTCCAGCATAGGGGCTGGCCAACAAGAAATACGGGCTATCTGTAGAAACACAGGCTAATCTGTGATGAGAGCTATTGAGGTGAAATATAATCTGATACTTGCAGTGTTTTAGTGTTTCACTGACCTTGCAGGTCTAGGGCCAGTGTTCTGATTATTCAGACATAGCAGTATGCAGCGTGCCATCTAAGGGGATCTCCTTCTGTTGATTCCCTGTTGTCTTGAAGTGCAATATTGTTTTCATTGTTTTGTTGGGTTGGGTTTTTTTCCTCTCATTTTGTTTGATTTTGTTGTATCTCCTGGAGGAGCTTGTCATGACGTCATGACCAGCTTCCCCAGTGTGAGTTCGACCATTGTCATTGGAGAAGCTCGGGACCTTGTCAGTGAGAGTGGTTATGGTTCACTTTGGGGGAGCTCTGGTCCTCACATTGAACATCACTTCCTGGTTCCAGAGGGGAAGATATGTGCTGCTTAATCTCCAGAACAATCTCATCATGTTGGCTTCCTAGCATGTAATGGACTATTCTTATCATCAGAGAAGCTTGGGACCTCTGTGTTACTGAGGATGGCTGTGGTGCTTTTCAGGACAGCCCTGGTCCTTATTTGAGTTTGACTTCTTGGCTCCAGTGTAGAACCCTCAACCTACCAGCACAGCTCCTCTGCCCCGCTAGCCTAGACTTTCTAGCTTCTACCACTGACCTTTGGGCCTACCTAGTGCAGCTCCATAAAAGAGACTGGCATAAGTCCTTCTCGTGGGCTCTAGAGCTCCAGCTGGACTTGTGAGACGTATTGTTGTCATCAGCTCTAAGTTTTCATCTGGACTCATGCAGGATATTGCTGTGGAATCCAGACCCTTGGCTGAATATTCTATGTCTTTAGTGTTGTGGACAGATTTCCTGTACTTTCTCGTGTTAATTCTGGATGGCCATCATAAAATAATAGTATAAATTCTGTGTCTTGATTCTAATGGTTCTCCTCACAACCCCTGACTACAACAGTAGCCATTTTGGATTTCCTATTGTCTTGTCCTGAAGTCCTTTATTGCATTCATTGTTTTTTTTTTTTTCCTATTCTATTCTGTTCTGTTTGACTTTTACTATGTCTGAAGGTATCTGAAGCTGTTTTGAAGGCAACAAAAGGCATTATGGTAACTGTTGTTGATTTTGTAATGCTTTTGGAGTCCTGGTTGGTTATACTGGTTTTCCTTGGCTTTATCCACTTTAAAATTTTAAAAAAGTGGTATGAGGAAGAAAATGATAAAGATCAGAGCAGAAATCAATGAAATTGAGACAAAACATACACACAAAGAATCAATGAAGAGATGAATCTTTGACAGATTGAACAAAATAAATAAAACCTTAGCCAATAGTAGCAAAATAAGACTGAAATCCACACAATTAGAAATGGAAAGATAAAATCACAATGACTTCTGCTAAAATCCAGAAGATCACCTATAACCACTCTAAGAAACTACTAATAAAATGGAAAATTCAGAAGAAATGGAAAATTTCCTACAAACATATGAAATACCAAAGCTGAACCAAGAAGATATAAAAGTCTTGAATAATCCAGTATCAATGAAATTGAAGAGGTAATAAAAAAATTACCACCTAAGAAAAGCCCAGGTTCACTGCAACAGATGCACTGCAAATTCTACAAGAACTCTGGAAAAGATTTAATGCCAATACTACTCAAATTGTTTAATGAAAGTGAAAAGGAAGCATTCCTGGAAATAGGAATTACCCTGATTTTAAAACCAGAAAAGGATCCAACCATAAAATAGAATCAGAAGCCAATCTCTTTAATGAATATAGATGGGAAAATCCTCAAGATACTGGCAAATAAATTGTGGCAAATCATCAAAAAGATCATACACTATGACCAAGTAGGATTCATTCCAGGGATGCAGAGATGGTTCAAAATATGCAAGTCAATAGATGTAATACACCATTTGGATGCTGGCCTGGAAAGTTCTGTGTATGCATAGCATTATCCGCCATGAACACCCATGGGAAGTCAGGCCTGATCTTTACTTCCACGGGGATCCTGGAGAGACTGAAAGGAAAATCAGGCTGCTGCTAAAAAGGCTGTGACAAAAGATGAATTTCGTGGCAAATGGACTGCACCAGTACCCTGAGTACCCTGCTACCAGCCTTAGGTTGCAGAGTGGTGTGAAGGTGTGCAGGTGCCCTCGGTGCCCATTCAGAGCTCCCTGCCAGACTGGAGCACTCAGCCAGGCACTGAAAACTGGTCCTCCGTCCCCACTGGGCAGGCCAATGAGTAGGTATGACCATCACTGGGTGGTTTTAAGCTGTTCTGCTGACACATAAGCAAAATGGAAATGAAGTTGATGAAAAATAAGACAATTCTAAAAAACAAATGTAATTTACTATATACATAAACAAGGACAAAAATCCTATGATCATCTCAGCAGGTGCAGAGAAAGCCTTTGGTGAAATCTAATGTCCACTCATGCATGATTAAACTGCTGAAGAAAGTAAGCATAGAAGGTCTTCATCTCAATTTGATAAAACTCATGTATGACAAATCAACAGCACCATACTACATGGAGAGAAGCTGAAAGACTCCTTCTAAAATCAGAAACAAAACAAGGAGGTCCACTAATAACATTCCTGTTCAGTATGGTTCTTGAAACATTAGCCAAAGCAATTAGAAAAGAGAAAGCAACACAACTGACATGAGTAGGAGGGAAGAAGTTAAATTATCATTATTTGAAAATGACACGATTCTCTACATAGAAGACTCTGAAAACACCAAAAGACCCCTAGAACAAGCAAACTCAGCAGCATAGCAGGATACAAAGTTAGCACACAAAAATCAGTATCATTCCTGAACATCAATAACAAACTCCTCAAGAGAGAAATTAGGGAAACAACACCTTCCATAATAGCATCAAGAAAAATGAAAAACTTAGGAAGTAACCTATAACCAAGGAAGTGAAAGACCTGTATAGTGAAACTGTAGTACTCTGAAAATCAAAGGATGCCAGAAAACGGTAGGATATCCCATTTCCTGAATAGGCAGAATGGATATAGTCAAAATGGCCATAGTGTACTTCCAACACTGTTACACAGATTTAGCGCGGTCTCAATCAAAATGCCAAAAGCATTCCTCACAAAACTAGAGAAAGGAACCCTAAAATTCCTATGGAACGAGAATTAGGATAGTAAAAGCAATTCTGGGCAACATAGGGCAAGGCAGGGGGACTTGCAGTCACAGGCTTCAGAATATACTATAAAGCTATGGTTTAAAAAAAAAAAGGATATAAAAGGAAAAAAGAAAAAAAAAAGCATAGCATGTACTGTTATGGATTAAAAATGGGTGGCCAACTTATCAGCACGGCACTGAGTGTAGATGCTCCACCTGAAGAAAGTTGCCAGCATAAACAGAGACGTGGAGAAGAAGGAAGGCATTACTGCGTTATTGTGTTGAGGCTTTGAGGCATTGTGGGTTCTCCTGTGTGTTGCTGTTTGAGCTGTTGGTTCTCCTGGAGAAGCTCTGGTCCTCACATTGAGCACTGCTTCCTGGCTCCGGAGGGGATGACGTGTGCTGTTTGGTCTCCAGGATGAACTCGTCACGCTGGCTTCCTGGCATGTATTCGACTGTGCTTGTCGTCAGAGGAGCTCAGGGCCTCTATGTCACTGAGGATGGCTGTGGTGCTTTTCAGGACAGCCCTGGTCTTTGTTGTGAGTGTGACTTCTCGGCTCCAGCAAAGGACCCTCATCCCACCAGCACAGCTCCTTCACCCCACTGGCATGGACTTTCTGGCGTCCATTGCTGACCTTTGGGCCTTCCTGGCACGGATCCATAAAAGAGACTGACGTGAGTCCTTCTTGTGGGCTCTGGACCTCCAGTTGGACCCATGGGAGGCATTGCCATGAGCTCTGGGTTTTCATCTGAACTCATGTGGGACATTGCTGTGGGATTTAGGCCCTTGACTAAATATTCTATGTCTTTAGTGTTACGGATAGATTTCTTGCGTTTTTTTTTTTTGTGTTAACTCTGGATGACCATCATAAAAATAATACTATAAAATTGTTCTCTGCACAACCCCTGAGTACAACACTGATAAAAAAAAAAAAAAAAAAAAAAAAAAAAAAAAAAAACGATTGTGGATCAACAGAACAGAACGGAGGATGCAGAAATAACTCCAGCATACTCAGCGTATCTTTGACAAAGGGCCCAAATAATTTCACTGGAAAATAGAGAGCCTCTAACAAATAGTGCTGGGAAAACTACTTTTCCACATGCGAAGATGGACCCTAGACCTATCTCTTTCACCATCTATTAAAATAGAATCAAAATGGATTAAAGATCTAAATATTAAAACAAACAATTTGCTGGAAAACTAAATAGGTAAAACTCTGAAGACAATGATGTAGACAAAGATTTTATGAATAGAGACCTGGTTGCATAAAAAATAAATACCAAGAATCAACAAAAGAGGGCATGGCAAATTAGAAACCTGCACAGCAAAGGAAACAACCAACAGAGTAAAGAGACAACATACAGAATGGGAGGAAATTTTTGCCAGCTATTCCTCAAAAGACTAATATCTAAAATATATTTTTAAAAACTTAAAAAAAATTTAAGTCTCTCACATTTAAAGACCTAGACAAAAAATGGGCATCAAAATGAACAGACACTTCTCAGATGAAGGAGTACAAACGTTACTACATGAAGAAAGGTATTTCAGCGTCACTGGCCATTCAAGAAATGCAAGTTAAAACAATACTGAGACTACATCTCATTCCTGAAAGAATGACCATCATTAAGGTGTCAAACAATAACAAACGCTAAAGAGGCTGAGGGGAAAAGGAACTCCTACCTATTGTTGGAATAGTACAACCACTAGGGAGATTTTTTTTTTTTTCGGTACCAGGGATCGAATTGGTGACCTCACGCTTGCCAGGTAGGTGTTTATGCCTCTGAGCTAAATCCCCAGCCTAAGACTTCTTAATAAACTGAAACTGAGGTTCCATTTGACCCAGTGATTCCACTTCTAGTTAATCTTCCTGAAACAGTTAAGGACATTGTATTATACTGATGCATACCATGCTTATAGCATCACAATTCCTAATAGCTCAGTTTTGCAAGCTGCTTATATAGATGCAGCTTCCAATCTGTAGATGGAGAGAGAAGACATGGTATTCATCTGTAGATGAATGGAGAAAGAAGACGTGGTATTTATACACAGTGAAGTACTTACTCTGCCATGAAAGATAAATTTGAGTCATTTGTAGGAAAATGGATGTACCTTGAGACCATAATCTTAAGAGAAGTAAATCAGACACACAAATTTAAAAATTGCATGGTTCCTCTAAATGAGACATTCAATGTATTAATAAAGTGCAAAATAAAAAAACAAGAAAAAAGAAAAGTCACTGCAATCCAGCAGTGACAGTGTACCTAAAAGCATACCTTCATTCATATGGTTGTCTTAATCCATTTTACATGTTTTATGGTCTGGGTGTCTGGATGCTAATCTGTATATATGATTATGAACTTTATAAGGACTTACAAGATAAATTAATCTCATACTGGTGAAAAAAGGGAGGGTAGGGGAAAAAAAGAATTGAGCTGTATGTGCATTTACCAATGCTCCACAGTGACTATAATCATGTACTGCAAACATGTACCAATAAAAATTTTTAAAAATTTAAATAAGATAGTCATAAGGTTTAAATGATTTGGGAATTAGTTCATTGGTTATATAGGAATTTAGCAAGTTTAACAAAGTATTTTATTAAATTCATACTCTCAAAAAGGAATAAAATTAGTTTTTCTTCAGTCATTTTGCAACTTATGGCCTTTTCTCCAAGAATATGGAAATAAAACCCAAACACACATATTTATCTCATAACACTGTGGTCTCATTAAAATATATTAAATAATTTTCCTTAATTTCAACTGAGTAAAATACAGTCTGATAAACAACGAAACCAAGAACTCCAAAAATCTTCAATTTTACAATTAGAAAATCAAGTTACTCTGTGATTTAACACTGAATGTGTGAGAAGAAAAAGCTAACAATGCTGCTAAGTTTGCAATTCTAGGTATTGCAATGATTATTACAATTTGTACTTTCACAGGAAGTGGGAGTGAATATAAAACTCCTTGGAGATTTAATCCAAAGCCAGATATCTGTACCCAAGACAATTTGGAACTGTAGCAGTTTCTGAATCTGGGGACATGGGGAAGAAGAAAAGCTCTTGCGGAACGTGCACCGCAGTGAAAGGCGGTTCTGTCTGTGTGTGCTCTGCTTATCAAGTGTGGCCCAGAGGGAGGCAGGCTGGCTTCTCTGCGTGTGCAAACCGGGGCCTTCTCAATCCGAAAACAAAGCGGAGCTTTTCACGGTGTCTTGGGAAAGTATGGGTCAGATTTAATCCCTGATTTTTTAATTCCTAGTTTTCAAAATGATGGGCACATCTAAGTTATTTCTACATACTGTTACATATCCTAAAATAGCCACACAATTTCAACATGTATATGGCAAAGTCAAAACACGTCAAATTTTTTTTATGCTGCTGAGCTAAATCCCTGGCCCTAAAACATGTATTGTTTTCCTGTATTAATAAGTGAGAGACTACATGGGTAGACTGTTTTCTATCTTCCTTTTAAACTACAAAGCCAAACCAGTACAGGAATTTGAATAACCCAGATTCTATCTCTGCTGTGTAAAATCCTTACCAAACACCTTTTTGTTTGGTGGTCTCTTATCACTAAAGTGACAGCTGGTCTGCTCTTCTCTGCAAAAAGTCTTTGGAGGCAACTAAGTTTCATACCTCTAAATTAGCATTTTAATCCAGATAATATCAAATCAAACTGAGTAGCAATCACAGTTGATGTAAGAAAAACAAGTCATCGAAATGCAAAATACAGCCTGAGCTTGTGTGCAAAGACTGGGAAGGAAGTTTCACTTGGCTTCCGTGATGGCTATTGTAACACAAGCTAATTTTAGACACTCAAATTACATTGTGGGGTAGTGGTGGCTGAACCCAAGTCCTTTACATTGTGCTATGTGCCTAGATCTTTTAAAATTATTATTTTCTGAGAGAAGGTCCTGCTAAATTGCTCAGTTGCCCGGGTTGGGCTCAAGCTCACACTCCTCCTGTCTCACCCTCCCAGAACGCAGGCCCCACCGTGGCCGTGGTATTTTCAGTATCTCCTAGAGTATCGTCTGAATTCACCTCCATTCATTCATCCGCGTCTATCATCATCAGCTGGGTCTCCCAAACATCAGGCTGACGGATAAAGACAAAACTGCAGGGCGACAGAGGAGGTGGCAAGTACCTGCCTTCAGCCAGGCAGCGATGGTGGCCGGCAGAGAGCAATGGTGTCGTAGTTCTCGGCATTTCCAGTGACTTCCAGGAACCACTGCCCTCTGTCACTATTCTTCAGGAAGGGAAATTTGTATTTTCTAGATTCTCTTTAAGCTGCTTGTAAGTTTTGGAAGAATACCTCTGTATTTCTCAAACTTAGCTCTCCTCCATGGTTTATGAAAAGTAACTACAAATATAAACAAAAAGTGAATTTTATTGTCAGTCACACAGCTCCAGAAGACATACAAGCTGGCTCTGTGTGTTTTTGTTGGGTTTTGTTTTGAATAGAAATGAGCTCAGAAAGGAATAATTTTAAAAACCTCAGCTGGATACAGAAACAGTTTATTTGCTTTCATAATGTCAGAGTCACAGACATCTACTTTAACTTTCTATCCAAAGCTGAAAATACCTGAGTTCTGTAGTAATTCTGATAGAAATTTACCTGCCCTCCTAGAAAAACACCAGTGAAAGACTCCTCTCTACTTGGTGAGCTTTCCAGACTATGGCAGAACTACTACCCCAACACCCTATTTCTATGACATAACTAATTCCTTTTGTCCAGGTCTTGCTAAGAAATCCTCCCCCCAACCCCCGCCACACTGTTCCAATGGGTCTAAGCTGGTCTTTGGCTGTGGTGTATACATGAATTTCTTTTCTTTTCCATCAAGCAGTTTATGGCTCTAGATCTCCTGTGCATTCATGATAGGCTGTCTTTCCTCTGTAGGCATTTTATTTCTAGGCTTAGATTTGGACATAGCATCTTGACTCCTGGGCTGATTAAAGTGAGGCACCTAGCACACTGCCTCAGTGCTACGGCTTCCAGGGTGAGCCCCGCTGCACTAAGAAATCTCTCTGGCTCTTCAGTCACTCCAGAAACAGATTTTACTGCTGACGAGGCGCAGCTGTGGACAAACACGCTCATCTTTGACTGGCTTCACGCCAGAGCAGCTCTCTAGAGTAAACTGCCTTGTACCTTAATAATGGTTGTAGGTTTCTTTTTTAATTATTGTTGCCTATATCTGCCAGGAATTTTGCTCTTTTTTTTTTCAACTTAAAACAACAAACAAATCAAGAATTTCCTAACTTCAGAATTACTGCCACGTCCATACTATATACATCACAGATGATCATAGTAAGAAAATGAGTGAGAGCAGCTAGAAGGTGTTTCTGGACGTCGGTTGTTGTACTGGGTGTATCACACATGATCTTTTAATTGTCTTAACTGTTCTATAAGGGTATTTCTGTTCTCCCTTGAAAGATGTAAAGAAGAAGATAAATTTAGGTTGTTGCTAATTTTCACTTAACACAAAAATTCTGTTTTATACAAATCTCCTTATGTTCATATATAAAAATTTCTCTGGAAATAAATCTAGCTCTGTAATTGTGATGTTGTTTGGGAAGTACATTTTTAATTCTAGTAAAAACTACAATATTGCTTTTAAAAAGTTACCGAATTGGCTGCTGAGCATGGCACATCCCTATAATTCCAGCCCTGGGGAGGCTGATGCAGGAGGATCTGTGTGAGTTTGAGGCCAGCCTGGGCTTCAAAGTGAGTTCAATGTTAGCTTGAACTGCACAGTGAAACCCTGCCTCAAAAAAAAAAAAAAAGTTACAGAACTTGCTATTTGTCAGTTTTTAATTTTTGCAAAGGTAATGGATGTGAGTTTTAATTTGCATTTCCACATTCCTAATGTGGTTGTGCATGTCTTTAAATGTTTATTAGCATAACATGAGAGGAAGAGGCATTTAATTGCCTTTATCCATTTTCTGGTGGAGGCCTGTCTTGTACACTAATTTATGAAGGTCACGTGTGTATTTCTGGATGCCACTCTTGCATATACATTGCACATAGCTTCCCCTAGTCTTGGACTGCTGTTCGAAACCCTGGCCTATGATGTCTTCTGTCCTCTCAATGGTTTTCATCTGACGTGGCTAACCTATCCCCAGTCCCACGCGGGATCCAGCAGGGCCTTTGTTAAGCACAAACTGCCACCTAGCAAATGCGCTCCCAACCAAGCCTATCACTGTTTACAGTTTCTGATTTCCTAGTCCTAAGAAATTATTCATCACATAACCTGTGCGCTGTAACAATTTTATTAAAGCTTCCCTTTCTTCAAGCTTCTAAATGCTCTGAAATTTACTTTCACATCATATGTAAGGTTGGCATTGAACCTGCCCCAGCCCCATCCTTGGGGCTATCTTCCTCATGCCTGTAACACTGGGCCTCAGCTCCTGCATCTGCCCGGACTTTCTCTCACCCCAGGGATCTAGTGCCCACACAGAACTTTCCACATGACCAAAACCAAAGGGGTTCTCCTCCTCTGAACACCAGTGGGCAGATGTCAAAGACCTGGCCTCTGGTTTTTAGTTAGGCAAAGAAGTGTTGGAGAAGGTGTATGCCTGTAACATCAATACTCTGGGAGGCTGAGGCAGCAGGACTGCAAGTCTGAACCCAGTGTGAGCAATCTAGCGACCTCACAAGACTCTCTCTCTCAAAATACAAACTAAAAAGGGGGCTGTGGATGTCACTCAGCATGAAGGCTGGTTTCGATCCCCAGTATCACCAAAACAAACCAACCAACAAACAAAACCACATCTTTTTACATAACCGTGGTAACAGTTTTCTGCCAAAACATTAAAAAGTGGAAAAGATTAGAAAAGGGTCTCCACAGAGCCACAAAAACACAAGGCTAAACCTTTAGATTTTTCCCAAGATTTGCCGGTGATCTGTATGCACAAGATCCCAGGCAAATCTTGGGGATTTAACTGCAAACACCACATATTTTGACAATGAACAAAGGATAATTAACTGTCCCTCAGTGACTACAAAATGTACAGAGTGTCTGTGGTACCCTGCTCCCAGCAAGCTGGCCGACACTAGCACTTTGTTCAGGAAGGCATTGCAATCTTTGGGTAAACAGCATTTAGGATCCTTCTGCCAAAGAAAAGTACCACGAAATTCCTCTAGGAATTTGTTTTGTTTCTGATTTTTAACTCTGTTAAAGTGCTGAATATTCCAAATGACTAAAATGATAATTTTACAGTGGCAGTTTATTATTTTTACATTTCCCCACAGTTACTGAAATAACTTTAACCAAAGAGATATTGACTGAACTAAGAAAACATTGCAAGAGATAGGAAATCTAAAACAATTACTTTTAAAAATACTTTTTCCAGTTAGATATAATACATATATCACAATTCAGAAACTTTATTCTGTCCTTCAAAATAATTTACATCTTATTTTCTGCAACTACAAAGCAACACACTGAACAAAAGCCTTACACAGAAACCCCACAAAATATGACTATGTATGTATGACTTAAGGCTTGTTAAATAGGATTTCTCTAATACACAGTCCAAAATATAGCCACTGTTATGGCTTATGTCTAGATATGTCCAGAGCCTCCTGTGGTCACACATGGGGAGTGTGACGGGGATTAAGAATGTGACGCTGGGATCAAGGTTGTGTCATTCCTGAATCAGTCCACTGGTTGGTTTGGTCTAGTTCTGGGTGCGGATAGCAGGAAGCCCCCCGCCAAGGTGTGACGCTACTCACCCTAAGGGTGTACAGCCTAGAGACAATACAGCTCATTACAGACTAAAACCCCTACAGACTGTGAGCTACAATAAACCTGTCCTTTAACTTTAGGTAGGGGTATTCTGTCTCGGCAATGAGAAAAGTAAAACACCCATATAACTGCTTGTCTCCAGAAACTCCTGATCTTACTTTAACATTCATCCTCTATCCTCTTACCCTGAATTACATTTTTATCCACAGCTTCTTCACCTTCTAACATGTTTTGTGTGTGTGCATGGTATTGGGAATTGAATGCAGAACCTTCTCATTAGGCTACACCCTAGTCCTTTTTTAAAAATTTATTTTTATTTTTGAGATAGGCTAAGTTGCCCGGGCTGGGCTTGAATCTGCAACTCTCCTGCCTCAGCTTCCAACTGACAGGATGACAGGTGTGTGCCAGCAATTCTGGCTAATGTGCTATCTAGTATACCTAGTTATCATGGTTAGGGCTTATCCTGACTCACTGTCTGTGAAACGTAGGCATAAATCTCTATCTTCTTCACTCACTATTGTCAAGGATGCCTCAGAAAGTCCCGGATGGCATCACAATTGGAAGTGTGGTTTACTCTGAAAGGGAGCTGAGAGGGGGTCAAGGCATACAAAACTAAATTACTTTACCACGAAGTGGAGGGCATGGGGGACTTTGGCTGGTCTGTTTGGCTCAGTATTCGCCTAGCCCTGTCTTCACTCCAGCCAGGCTGATCTGTTCGTACCCAACTGGCTTCCTGCTTCTCCCATCTAACCTTAGCCACTTCTCACACCGTCCCCTTCCAGATCATTCAAAGTCCCCTATGCGCCACTGGTTTTCTTTTCACTGTTACACTGACAGACAAAAAGTGAGAAAAGAAACTATGCGAATAAGTGCATTCTTTTTCCTCATTATTTCCAACATAATGCAAAAATCCAATTATCTCCTATTCTTAGGATATTAGAAACTGAAATAATGAGGAAAAGGCAGAGAATGAAAGATGTATTCCTAGAGGATAAATTTTGTGGGTTAAGGCATTAGATTAAGTACTAATAAGAAGCTCAAGACAACTTGATGTAGGTGGCTGAGCAAATAGCTAAGGTTTAATCTGATTATGTCTAACTCTTGGGATTTTCTAAAACTGTTATTCAAATCCATGAAAATTTTCAAAAAACATGCAGTTTTAAAATATGAATGCCTTACTCAGACATGGTGGTGCATGCCTGTGATCTCAGCACTTAGGAAGCTGAGGCAAGAGGATCATTGGGAGTGCAAGGCCAGCCTGGGCTACAGAAAGAAAGAGAGAGGGGGAGGGTAAGAGAGGAAGACAAACATTAAAATAAAATATGAAAGCCTTCGTAAGAATAGAAATGGTTTTGAAGCTACCATACATGAACTGTAGTTCAGATTTTCATTATTCACTAATCTAACCAAATTAATGATGCATAAAGAAAAGAACCCAAATGTCAGAGAATGAAACCTTTTCACTTTCTCATTCTTCACAGAAAAAAAAATTCTGGATGCTAACATTAGAATCCACCATCATGTAGCTATGAGAACTTCAGCAATGTAAATACATGTGAATTAATCAAGAGTATCTCTAATTCAGACACAGAGAAAAAAGGATTATCCAGATGAACCTGACTATGTATTTCTGCGGATAGTTGCCACCAGGTTTGGAAGTCTTCTAGCAGCTGGCTTACAGATTATGAGGGACTTTACAGGTATTGCGTTACTCACCAACATTCACTATGTGTTACACATATTTTACAGATAAGAACACTGACGTTCAGATGACTACACAACTGGTGAGATGTGGGGCAGGGAATTGAACCCAAGATTACGTGACTAATGAGAGAATTTTTCAAGAGTTAACATGAAAATAAGTTAAAAGAACTGACATTATTAGTTGACTCCCTTTCTAACCTTTTCGTCTAGGCTCTCCCAGTCCCATTTATTAAAGAAACTGAATTAATTTCACAAATTACACTTTCTCTAACCACTCTGTTACCTACAAAATCTAGACGTGTCTTACTTTCAAATTAAAGGCTCATCAGTATCTGATTTGATTCATCTCTCCCTAATACAAATCCCATAGTCCTGGGAAAGACTTCACTCTCTCAAAAAGCACTTAAGGAACACTCACTGTGTCTCTCTTGAAGACACAGACTTGCCCACAAAATGCTCCCAGTATAGTGCTCCAAATGTGTCAATTATTACTTTCTGGGCCTGCCCCCAGTTACTTCCTCTAAATGGAACGTGCTGCTTAATCCTATGCCTGTATACCAAAATCCAACCCAGCTGATCCCACCTCCTTCATGAAACTCACAGTAAACATTTTCATGGGGAAGCAGCCCTCATCTTCTGAACCCCTACAACATTAGATTTCAAATCTAGATGCATTTGACCCCTGGCATACAGATCCCAGGCTCTCCTAGCTACCTTGGCCTGGGGATGTGCACTTAAACAGGTCTGCCAGACCCCTGTGACTATATTATGGTGTCACACAGACACCACCTAATCTCAGTTTTAGTAATCCTGATGATTTTGGCTCTTAAATTATTACTACCGCCAAGAATATCTTCAGCTTCTTAGTCCTCCTCCTCCTGTGCTGCCTGGGAGGCACCAGTGGAGCCTCCCAGAGGCGCAGCACAGTCAGAAGCGGAAGGGAGTCTCCAGGACTCTGACACAGCTTCGCTTTAGCTCTGCTTTAGGGACACAGTCTCTCTTCTCCGTTGGCAAGCGCTGATTTTTAATCTAACTCCTTAGTGCAATGATCAATAAACCTTTTGACCTCTAACTAATCCTAACATCTGTTAAAACTCCAAGATCTCACCCACCAAATCCTGCTTAGTCATGTGAAAAATTCAATATATTTAAATCTTTAAATTGCTTGAAAGAAAACCAAATGATCAAATTCATGTGCAAAATTATTGTTGTTCTGATCAATGTCTTAATACTGTGTAGTTCTACAAAAAGACTATCATTCTTTTGGAATTACTTGCCTACTATGTGGGCACCCCCTCATCTACTACATTAATCTGTCTGATATGTACATGTTTTCCACTATCACCTCCATTTCTAAAACTGCTTTCCCCTTGCATGCTCTATTTCCTGTATATACAAAATAGAAATTAGGTTTTCACACATTTAATGTGTGTATGCAAAAATAGACATAAAGCAGGCTGAGTACCCATAATCCAAAAAATCCAGTGATCCAAGTCCAGAACCTGTTGAGTGCTGACATAATGCCACACAAGGAAAATTTCACACCTGACCTCACGTGAAAGTCACAGGCAAAATGCAGGCATATAAAAATATGAAATTATGTTCAGGCTATGTGTATAAGGCATATATGAAGAATAATGTTAGATCTGGACATGGGGTTCATCCCTGAGATATGTCATTATGCATATGCACATGTTCCAAAAATATGGAAAAAATCCCAAATCCAAAATACTTCTGGTTCCAGGTATTTCAGATAAAGGATATACAACCTATATATGTTATATCCGTATCTACCTACCCTTATAATTCATGGAGGAGAAACTATCTGGAGACGTTTATTATTATTCTGTCTTTATAATAATGAAGGAAAGTACTACTGCTTTGTCGTATTTGTATCAAAAGTGTACATTTACTCTGGCTAATGGATAAGGCTATTTGGAATAGTAAAAAAGGTATTATTTTGGTATCAAAAGGTACAGACTTGATTCTGTTACCTTTAGTATGTGTACTTTAACGAATCACTGGTGTTCTTTGAAACTCAATTTTGTTAACTATCATAAGTATCCTGCTATAAGATTTATTTTGAGGAAAGCTTCAAAAGAGTTAATATGCACAAAAATGCATTGCAAAATATTTAGCTGATTAATAAATACAAATATACAAATACATACTGGACTGTACTTAAGTTGTAATTAAATGCAAAAATACAGTATGTATATATATACAGATGTACGTCAATAAATTATCATAGCTTTGTTTGTGTTGTATTAATATAATCATTTTTCATTTCAGTGAACCTAATTCATAGAATTTCACTGTGTAAAAATAATGTAACCTGGTCCCTTCTTTTAAGTTACATTATGAAATACAAATATAACCAAGGAAATGCATATACATTTTAATTTCAAAAAGAACTTCTGGATGAAACTAGATTTCACTGTTTAACAAACACAAACATGACTGAGGTGTAAATTAAGGTGTAGACATACCCACTATTATTTGCTAAAAGGTTACATGAGTATATGTGCTTTGATGAAGCAGCTGTATTACAGAAGCATGTCAAAACTGAGCTGTGATGTATGGTGCTGAATGCAGCAAAAGATTGCTATTTCAAGGAAATATACCGATTTTTGCAAAGCAAATATGTTTCTCATTGTACACTTAAGGATGATAAGAACAGAAATGATAGATCTTCAGTGGGAGTCAGACATTCTGACATTCAGTTTCCAAAAGCAGTTGTTAGTCTTTATTGGATGATGAAGTATGATCAGATATTTAAACCTGTAAAAAAATTAGTACAGCAAAAGACACATTGCCATTCATTCCCCTCAAAATACTCCCCTTTCAAACACACCATGATTCTTGTCACCATCAAAAGTGGATCTTCTTTGAATGTCTTTTCTTGCACTGCTGTAGCTAATGTCCTGAATTGATTCAAAACATTTACTTTTTGTGGTCATTTTGATTTTTTTTTTTTTAAATTTTTATTTAAGGAGAAAAGAAAAGAAAGAAAAAAAAACAGTGAAGGGGTACAAGTTATACAGGTTTACAGAATAAAAAAATGCGCAGTAGGAAATCACTAGTTAATGGATTACATATTGCCATCTTAGAAATAATTGTTCAAGTCACAAAATTAAAGCTTGTAGAGTGGAGAGGAAGAGCCAGAAGTCGTATGGTGCCAGAACTGGGGAATGTGGTGGCTGAGGACACGTGGTAACGTTGTTAGGCGGGAGCCTGTGTGTCTGTCGGATGGCACTGGGGGGCGACATTCACCTGGGCACGCCTCATAAAGACACTCATGAAAGAGGCCTTCCAGCACTGCTTTACAAAGTACAGCAGCAATGAGGTAAGTGCGTGCAGAGAGAGAAGACGTATTCCGCGGGGGACTGGTGACAATCTGTCTCTTACAGTAGTTGTTTATTATTATTATTATTATTCTGGGTACCAGGAATCAAACTCGGGACCTCACACTTGCCAGGCAGGCACTGTGCCACTGAGCTAAACCCTCAGCCCCTGTAGTAATTATTTCAAATAACATTTATTGTTCACCTTAGATGCCATCTCATGTCAGGCTTGGTACTTGTCATACATTACTCAGAAATCCAGCCAAAAACCTCTGTCCTTGTGAAATCAGCATTCAGGTAAGGAGAAACAAAAGCAAGTGACATAATAAGTAAGCACAGGATTAGAAGGTCCAAGACTGTTAATTATGTGTCACAGAGAAAACATAGAGCAGTGAGAGAGGATCCAGTGCATGGGGGTACGGTAGGGCAGACCCCAGCCCAGTGGTTAGGCAGTCTAATTATGAAAGCACTCAGACAGACATCCAGCCCACTCAGGAATACCCACTAGCCCATAGGACAGCCAGTATTACAGGCATGAGGCTGCAATTAAGTTAAACAAA
Organism: Cavia porcellus; assembly: GCF_034190915.1. Taxonomy (NCBI): domain Eukaryota; kingdom Metazoa; phylum Chordata; class Mammalia; order Rodentia; family Caviidae; genus Cavia; species Cavia porcellus. The sequence goes on from NW_026947496.1 coordinate 15,897,396, forward strand.
ACAATCATGTGAAAAAGATAACACCCCAGTTAGCTGTAAGAATAGTAAAGTTTCTCAGTGACTTGACCAAGGGACTAGAACTAGTAAATGATAAAGCCAGGACCAGAAATCAGAGCACACGCTCTCTCTCTCTCTCTCTCTCTCTCTCTCTCTCTCTCTCTCTCTCTCTCTCTCTCTCGGTCCATCCTTTTTTTTGTATTGTGCCTCTGTTTACCAGCACAGACAATGTGCCCTATTTTTTATAAAGCACCATATACATGTCAGGCATCATCTCTGTTCTGGTTAGTGTTGCTGTGATTATTATTAACTGGTTTCACTGACGCCTCTTGGAAGGCAGAAGTTCAAGGAACAATTTTGTTTTTCCCATTTATGGATTTTTCTTCTTTCTTTTCTTAGGCAAATCATCTTACCACAATACCAGTTACCAGTTAAAGTAATTATGCTTCTCTGAATACATGATAAAGGGAAAGTATTAAACATAAGAATAACGCATAAAATAGAAACTATTTATAATGTAATATGAAAAAAGATTGAGGGAAGAATAGAGAATGTAGAGTCTTATCATGTGGACGGAGAACTACATTTTTCAAGAGAGGCAGAAAGTTAAAAGAACTTCCTGACTATGAAAGTGGAAGCCTATACAAAAGACAAAAATGGCAAAAGAGAAAAGATGAACAAATATTTTCAAAAAAATATATAAGACTATCAGGTCAATAAACAATATAAAAGAAAAAAGGGAGTGAGAATCGGATTTCAGACACAGTAGACTGGAGAGCTGATGGAATTACTGGGCACAAGGGGAGAGAACAACCTGAAAGACGAGCAGCTCTACGCGCAGTGCTGGGTTTACGGTGGCAGTGAGGTTCTCGCCGTAAGAGCGCTCAGTAGATAAGAGGTAGATTTGGAGGATGTGCACACCTAGGGCTGACTCCATCAAACAATGGCCCCCAACGTGCATGCCTAATGAGAACTGAGGCGTGGGCCAGCCCAAACAGAGCTGGAAATATAAACATGCCGAGTCTGAAGATGTTATGAAAAAAATGTAAAATAACAGGGTTTTTTTTTGTCTTTTGCATTGATTACAAGTTGAAATATTTGCATGGAGTAGGTTAAATATTGAAATTCTCTTTTATCTCTTTTCATTCTTTTAGTATTTAAACACCAGGTCTTGCTATGTAGTTCGGTCTGGGTTCAACTCACAAAGAAGTATAAAGTGAATCAAAGATGACCTTCTAAACTGTCTTTCCAATCAAACACAGATAAAGGAGAAATAACACACTTTTAGCAGTGGATATTTACTGGGCACTCTAAGCACTATGCTAGACACAAAGTGCATCTTATTTGTTGTTTCACAAAACTGACGAGACATTATAATCTTTATAGAAGAAAATCCTGAGGCCCCAGGTCACATGTTCAAAGTTGAGGTTGAGCTTCAAACCAATGAATTGAACATACAAAGTCTCAGACTTTAAGCTGTCACATTTACTCCAGAACAAATTATGCTATTACTAAATGATGCAATTTTAAAAGCAATTTTAAATTACCAAATCACTGACTTACTGTCAGAACCAGTGATACCTGTTGAAGTCCTAATTTAAGAAGAAAATAAAAATGTGTAAATGTGTAACTTCTAAGTATGATGAGCTGCTCCTGGTGGCATACTTTTGCCACATTGGGAAACCACACAAGGCTCCAGTGCAACTTCCTGCCATTTATCAGTATCTACTCCTAAAAGTCAACACTCCAAGTTAACTGGTGTATGTCTAAATGTCCAACAGTGAGAGGAAATGGAAAACTCTCAACAGCAGAGCCCAGTTTTCTGGACATAATTAAATACATCAACCCATGTAACAAATTTCAATCATCTCTTTTAGACTATGAAATCCTTGAACCTTCCAAACTGACTAAAATGCTTTGAAGGAAGGTGGATTAAGATACAACATTTTGTTGAAGACTTAAAAAATGCTAAGCACAGTGGTGCACTTCTGTAATGGCAGCATTGGAGGATCATGAGGTCGACCTGAGCTACAGAGCTAGTCCAAGGCCACCCCAAACCACACAATGAGATTCTATCCGAAAGGAACAGGAAGGGGGGAGGGAGGGAGGAAGGGAGGGAAGGAGGGGAGGAAAGGAGGAGGCAAGGATACAGAACACAGGAGAATCAAAAATCAAGCTCATCCAACTGGATACTTTACAAATGAATTTTACACTCCTTGAAAATATTACACTTCCAAGAAGCAGAAAAAGAAGAAAGAAATTCAAATTTTGACTAAATCCCAACACCTGAAAACTTACAAGCATAAATTGGGATCAAGAAGAATATTCAGTTTAAATTTCAAAGACAAGCTTCTCTCTCACTTTTACCTGTAATTTCTACTACCTGGACAAAATGGTCATAGACCTGAGCTGCAGTCGTAGCTGCAATTACATCATTTTCAAAAGCCTTTGTAAATTTTATTAAGCAATTTGTCTCCAATTATAATAGACACACTTCTCTAGACAAAGCACTGCCATAAATTTACACTATGGAAATGGGAAAACCAAAGGAAATGCGAAGGAAAAATATTTCTTTTGGAATAATAACTAATTGGCAGAGACATCTTAAGAGACAATAATTCATACTGAACGTGAATTAAAAGGGTCTCTCTGAACTGACCTACTAGTTCACATAGTTAATTCTACCCTCAACCCGTTCCCTATTTCCTGCCCTGTTTTAAAAAGTGATATAATTCGGATTCAGGTGCATTTTTAAAATGCCTATCAAAACAACACTATCACACTTATATAGGATACTCCTGTAGGAGCCTGGCTTGCTTTGGGCTCTTTTAAGTTAATAATTCCCACCTTTTTCAACTCAGTTAAGGACACATCCTTGGACTTTCCCTTACTTGTTAAGATTCCTACCTGTACTCCGGAGCAAAGGTTTAGATCCCAAAGGAGAGAGCATTAGCCCACAAATGCTTTGTTCATTGAGACGCCAAGCACCAAACGCGTGAAGTGTCCCCAAGCACGGATGCTTGAGCATGTACACTCTTGAGGGCCACCAAACGGAGCCCCCCCCACATTTGCACCTTGCCTTCCCAAAGGCCACTTAAGAGCCTCATCATCACAACTGTTAACTCTGCTCAATCACCATGTGGGGCGGCAGCGGCTGCTTCTCACTTGTTCATCAGCCTACAGTGCTTTACTGGGTTTTTAAAAGAGCTATTGCGCAACTACTGTGTGCCAGACACTGTCGGTGCTAGAAACAGCAGTAAATACACTGACAAAAACCTCTGTCCTTGGGCCGGGGATTTAGCTCAGCACAAGCGCCTCCCTTGCAAGCGAGCAGTCATGAGTTCAATCCCTGGTACCAAAAAAAAAAAAAAAAAAAAACAAAAAACCTCTGTCCTTGAAACACATTTTGATGAAACAAAACACGCAGCAAACTAAAACCATAAATGCCAAAAACAAAATAAAGCAGGCCAGGGAGATAGGAACGTGGGTAGGGTGGGGAAGCCTGCAGTTTTAGATAAAAGTGGTCAGAAAAAGGCTTTACACATCGTCGGGGAAAACCATGCGTCTAAAACGGTGGGTATGAGTGTGTGTGCGTGTGTGTGTGTGTGCGCGTGGGCGGGGGGATCCAAGGCTGATGAGTATCAGGAGGAGGAGGCGGGAGAGGACAAGAAAGGAGATTAGTACCCTTCGCCACCTCTGCGGGGACAGCTGCTGGCTGATTTCACAGTTCACCCCGAAGGCTCCTTAGAGCGCTAGCAGAATGCAGTTTATCTCTTTGTAACCAAAGAACCAGGTTCTGGCGCCCAAACTCCGGCAGCTCTCTGGACGCTGGACGCCGGACGCGGGAACCGGCAGAGGCTGGGACCCCGGCAGGGGCAGGCAGGCGCGCTCTCGGGGAGGCAGGCGCGGAGCCCCGCAGCAGCGGGCAGAGCCCTGCACGTGGAGCCGCGGGCGCCGGCACCGACACGGCCGGCACCGACCCGACACACCCCCGCCGCGCCGCGCCGCGCGAACCTGGCCCGCTGGGGCCCAGCGCTGCCGGGCCGGGGTCGCGCTGTCCCCGGCGGGCTGGCGGCGGCGGGAGGGCCCGGAGCAGGCGGCAGCGACCCGCTTGTCCCCGCGGCCCCCGCCCCCGAACGACCGCGGGCGTGCAACAGGGAGGTGGGGAGGCGCGGGACCAAGTTCCCTCCCGGCCCGCGGTCCGCGTCCCCGCCCAACGCCGCCGCACCCCGCCGGGCCTCCGGCGCCCGAACCCCAGCCCCGCACCGCGGGCCGCCGCCCGGTTCCCGCCAAGAGCGCGGCGGGGCAGAGAAAGGCGGCGCGCGGCCCGCACTCACCATGACGCGCGGCGGCGGCGGTGCGCTGTCCAGGGTGGCCGCGTCCCTCTCTGCCGCGCTCCCGCCGCGCCGCGCTATCACCCACGCCCGGCGCGCGCACGCCGCCCGCGCCTCCCCGCCCCCTCGAGCTCGCGCCGCGCGGCCCCGTGCAGGGCCGTCTTGCCCCGCCCAGCCCGCCCCCGGGGGCCGCGGCCGGAGGACCACGCGCGGGCCGGCTAGGCGGCGGCCCCTGTGGCCTCGGGCGCCCCCTTCCGGCGCCCTGCCTGTCCTGCGCAGGCAGCGCGCCCCCTGCCGGCCGGGCGATGATTTGCAGGCCCGCGTGTCGCCACGCGCACTGGACGGCCGGCTAGGGCGGCTGGCTGGGCGAGGATTCTACCTGTTCCAGGAGGGGCAGGGGGCAGCTATGCTGCAGGAGCCACGCGAGCTTGTGGAGGATTAGAGGAGAAGAGCTTGCGGTTTATGTCACATTTCGTGGTTTTCAAGCACGTGCTAAGGGAGAATGACATGAGTAGCAGGAGTGGCAAAGTGCGGTTTTCAGATACGAGGCACGGGATGGGATGGCATGGGCGCATGGCAGTATCAGTAACCATCCCGAGCAGGAGACTCTCACCACACCCCCCTCCCGGATATTACCCCAGGAAATGATTCCAGTGCTTAGTTTATTAAACAGTTCACTGTGATCAGAATGCCTGAGAGGTTCTGGCTGTTTAGCGCGCGTGTGTGCGTGTGTTTGTGCGTCTGTGTCCCAAATCAAAAAAAGATATGTGCGTTGTGTGATGTTTTAATGTGGATGTTGTGGCAAACGAGATGCACCTATAGGTAGTCACATTCCTGGAGTCCAGAAAGCCACACGGAGTGTGCAGTGGTAGTGTAACAGAAAACATCACCCCCACCCCCCAGCCAGTATACTACATTTTGTTAGTTACCCAGGTGATAGTTCCTGGTCCTGTTCTGGTTACTCTTGACTCTTAGAAACTGCTGGTCACTGTGATGCAAATTGTATAAACCAATCCCCAACTGGCAAACTATCTCATATAGGCCCTAGACCACCAGAGATCGGGACAGGATATTTTGGGAGGAATCCCTGTCAGTGCCCCTCGATGTAAATAAATCTGCTTCCAAATCCTAGGTGTCCTTTCAGTGTTTCTGCTTGCTGTTACAGTAACTCAAAGCTCTGCAGTCCACACCTGACTTGGGATGGCAAGCTTGCAGAGGTTTGTAAAGAGCAGAGTGAGGCGCCTAACGTCATACAATCACCTTGTATTCAGAGTGTCTTCTGTCTGGTGTAGTAGCAAAAACATCAGGCACGTATTTGCTAGTAAGAAGCAGATAGCAGATAAGTCATAAAATTTCAGTAGTCTGCACTCCCACACAGTGGCAGTAAACTATGGGATTATTTACCCAGCCTCTCTGTGCTCCAGCTTCTTGATTTATAAAATGGTGATAAAATCATACATGTTGTTGTTGGGATTAAATTAATAGGAGTAAAACTCTAGGTCGATTTGTTATGGATTTGATGCCCCTGAGAATCAGAAAGTGATCTTCTGTTTAGTGCTGGCATTTTTTTAAATAAATAATGTCTAGAGAGTCAGAATCAAATGATTCCAATTTCATTTGTTCACATTATTCATCCAACAAATATTTGAGTGTTTATTACCTTGTATTAAGAACTGGAGAACCAGCACAAACACAGCCTGTGCCATTTGGAGTTTCTAGGATCTATGATGATCTATAATGTATCATGACATCCAGAGACTAGAAGGAAATTTTTCTGGAGTAACAGTATTATAGGATGATTTTTAAAACCATATTTTCACATTTTTATATGTATTTATTTATATTTTTAAAGTTAAAAAATTGTTTCTACATGCTTTGAATAATGAAGTGATAATCCTGAATCCAAATTTCACTGTCATGAATCTGTTGTATTTAATCCAGGGAGTTGCTCTCAGACATTATTGTGTTTAAATAGCATGAGAGACTTTAATACAATACTGGCATCTGCAGCCCCTCCTGGTGGCCTCTGCCAGGGACAAGGAGTGTGCAATTTTGACAAGCAATTAATGCTGATGCAGGTGGGTCATCCATGGACCGTACTGAAGCAAAGTTGAGTTCCATCCCCTACTCAAGGAAAACTTTAGTTAATTCTTCTAACAACATGAAGGATTCTCTTTACAACTCCATGCTGGAATAAAGCGTAGGTCCTTACAGGGGAAAAAAAAATCATTTTAAGTGACAACCAACTTCAAACATTCTGTTGCATTTTGAATGCAGACCTGCAACTTGTCAAGCACCCTAAGTTCACATATGGAAGGAATGCTTAAACCTTGAATTATCCTTATATTTCCAAATTACCACTTAGCCTGATAATTATTATTTTTAACTTTATTATCTAAAAACACATATCAATTCACAAGATCAGAAGAACAACTATAAAAGCACTTACATCTTAGCCAGTGTGGTGGGGCATGCCTGTAATATCAGCATTATAGGAGGCTGAGTCAAGAGGATTCCAAATTTGACCCCAGCAAAAGCAATGTAGTAAGACTCTGAAGGAAGAAAGAAAGATAAAGACAGGTTAGAGGATGTAGATCAATGCAAAGAACCTGGGTTCAACCCTCAATATCTTTCTATTCTTAAAATACTGTTTTATGACTTTCTATGTCACTCAGTAATGAAATACGGGAATGCAGCAGAAATGCTAGAGAGCGGTTTTTCTCACCAATATTCACTAAGAAAAAAAAGGGATGGTTTTACCTCTGTAAACAGAACTGGGAAACTGCTTTAATCAATATAACTGGGAAAGAGTCACTCACTTATCAATAAATGGATTTTAGTATACCATCACTAACATAATGTATCAGTCAGTGTTTACTACAGAAACACACATAACACAAGACACACAAATGTATAAGAAATAATAAAATTGGCTTACAGTGGTCACCCAAGGAGTCGGAGTCGGATGAGGAAGTGTGTAGAGGGTGTCTGCACGCTAGAGACCAAAGGATTCAGCCTTAGGTCTGGAGCTCATTGCAGTGTCCTGCGGGAGTCTGTATCTGAAGGCTCAAGAGTCCATGATGGAAGATAAAGTCTGTGCCTGCACCAGAATCCAGGAGAAGATGCCCAAGCTGAAGGAGAAGAGTAGAAGCAGATCTATCCTTCCTTGTATCCCCTTTATCCCATGCAGGGCACAAGCAGCCCCAGGGTGCACCCTAGAGTATAGAATTGCTGAGCCAGTTCAGTTAAGTTTCTCTTAACTAAACTGCTTAAACTGACACACCCAACCTTTACACATGACTTCATAATATTTTTCCTCTTTTATTTTCTACATATATAGTGCACTATGTAGTGCACAAAAGCTGAAATCTGTGCTTCTTAACTGCAGGGCAAACCCATAGTGAACACATGTACAATGATTTAATTATAGATAAATTGTGTGTTAGGTACTTGCACAGATGTGGTGCTATATATAAGTGATTGTTGACATAATCTAAGAATCTTAAACCTAAAAATAGACATAAGACCTTCCATTGTTAGGAGCAGTTGAAGCTGGAAATTAACCGCAGGTACAGGGCTACAGCATGGCCAGGGCATGCTCTTCCCAAGAACAAAGAGCCCCTGGGGTGAGCCACGTGAAGAAGCTACCTCAGCAGGGAAAAACACCAAGACTCTAAACAATCCAAGCAATGAGTTACTAGGCAGTGGGGTTGACATTAACATCTTCCTCTTGAGTGTATGAATAAACTTGCTACAGTGGTTGAGCAGTTCCTTTCCACCCATCAGCGGGGTAAGGGCTCTGCCTGACCCCAGATTTGGTCTTCTCTTCATTTTCTCATCCTCCCTCGGTCTTTCACTCCAGGAACCTCAAGAAGAGCATGGGTTGCAGCATATGTCACCTGAACACGGAAGGGGTAAGAGATTGGGGGCAAAGGGACACTTCTCATATGTGCCCAATTAGGAGAAGTGCACTGATATAGGTCAATAGTCATCACTGGAGCACACGGATGTTAGCTTCACAGGTGTAAAGAGTGCGGCACTGAATTCTCTAGGGCCACTTAGAAAAAGCTTTGTGAGAAACCTCTTCCCCAGGAGAAAGAAAAAGAAGAGGTATATCGATTTCATTAGTGGTGTAATTATGAGACACAATTTTTAAAGAATCGGAATTATATATTGGAGCTATTTGTTGTATGCTTGAGTCCACTATTTACATTTCTTTTGTGGATTTTGATTAGGAAGTATCCTAATGATTATAAACTTATTGAAATAGCCACAGAAAAACTGGCTCAGCAATCAAGTCCTGGGCCAGGAATTTAGCTCAGCAACATAAGCACCAGGCTGGCAAAAGGTCGGTCATGAGTTCAATCCCTGATACAAAAGAAAAGTCCCAAGCAAGAAAAACATGACAAAACAATAGAAACCCCAAGAGAGTTTAAGCTCTCTGGCCTTGCTTATTAGATAAGGAAGGAGGAGAATAACTCTTTCCTGCAGGAGGACAGCTGTGTTGCGAATTCTATTTTACAACACTCAAGGTTTTTGAGTCCCAAACAGCTATCTCCACCTTTTCAGCTCAGAGAAATTTTGTTGTGGCACAGGTAAAAACTTTAGCCTCTGTGGGAGTGGAGCTGTTTTCTTTGTCTGTCTGGCAAATGGCTTAAAAGAAGCCAGAGGGCTGGGGGAGTACATGGAAAGTTTTCATTGCATCTACTCTGTTACTAAACTTCAAATCCTCAATAGTTGGAGACAAATTATAAACACTCAGGTCATCAGTTCATAGCCTAAAGAAAGAGAAAAATCAAAGTTACCTGATTTCACTGGGGTGGGGAACATTTTGCTTATGTGCTGGGCGGCCACGCGGCCACTATCTGTCCCTTCAACAAAAGCTTCAACTATCTGCTAAAGGGTAGAGGACAATATCCTTGGGCCACTCCAAGGAAACTCAAAACTGATCTGAAAGGCCTCCCTGTTCCTGCAGCAGCCCTCCCCGAGATGGCCTGTCCTGCTTGGCATGGAGACTCTTAGTGGATGGGGGCAGGGTGGTCCTGGTTTGTGGTTTGTTGATTTTTATTTACAAAATACTCTCACAAAAGACAATTTCAAATAACCAACACAACAATAAGTAGCCTGTAAAACTTCTAAAAATTCAGTCTTTGGCTTTCACGAGCTGATAATAAGCTGACTCCAGCATGTCGCTGCCTCACTGGCTTTGTAGCAAGCCTTGATATCTGGTAGTGTAAATTCTCAAACTTTTTTTTTTTTCAAAATTGTTTACTTCAGGGGTACTTACTTTCAAATTCATGATCGATGTAACTCTATGCTTATTTGGGTCTTTTTTGCTTTCTTATATCAGTTTTAGTTTTCAGTGCACTGACACTATGCTTGCTAAATTTCTTGAGTTTTTTTTGTTTCCAGAAGAAGCCAGGAGCTTGGCCCACACTGGAGAGGCAAAGAAACTATGTTGCTTGTTGCAGCTGCAAGGGGAAATCAAGGTTGTGGTTCAGTCTACTGAAAACACTTTTCAAGGCTCCCTGGATGCTTGTATTGCTCAGCTGGTTTTTTTTTTCCCTTGACAAAATTTGTAAAATTTATGATCAATTTAGAATAGCAGTCCCAAGGGCATGGAGGAGACTTCCTTTAATGAGAAAATATCCCTTGATTTTGACTTCTAGCCATCAAGGTCTAAAACCATTTCAGGATTTTGCCTTTAAAGATACACATAAATGGCGAAGGCACAGAGAGCTTGATGAGGCAGGACCCACAGAGCACAGGTGGGGTACGCAGCCCCCCTCCCACGTGCTGAAGAGTGAACTCAGCCTAAGCCCACCAAGCCTTCCACTGGCCAGCCCAAGGGGTGGGGAAGGTGGGCCGTGGCTCCTGAGGGTGGAACATGGCCACCCCGGTTTTTCTCCATCACTTGTAAGCATGCTTCATGTGCATGAAAGTTTACACAGCGCCAGCACCGCCTGTGCTCAGACCCTGTTGTTAACAGGGGGGCCTCCAGGCCGAGTGCAACCTGCACACTGTGATGGCAAGGAAGAGGCTTAGGTATCTAAAGACAAAATGCAGAGATTTTTTTTTTCCTCTGTACCTTGCCACAGAAATTCCTTATAATCCTCAGGTCTAAAAATTGTTAAATGTGCCCATGATTTAAATTTAAAAAACAAAATTGGGAGTTCACCTCATAATAGATTTCACTTGGCAGTACACACCATTCAAAATCTTTAAATTCTAATAAAGATAGAACCACCCCAGCAGAAAGACAATGCAATCAGGTAAAGGCTAAGAGTCCTTTGGAAGGATCTTCATACTAGACAATGAAAGCACCTAGTCCAGTTAATTTGGGATGGAGGGTATGCCTGTTTTTCCAGGAAATGCTAAATGACCTATCTGGTGCCAGAGTGAGCCATCTGGCTGTATCATGTACCCAAACCCAGAGAAGTTAATTCCACTTCTCAAGAAACAGATGCTCAGTGCTAAGACAGTGATGCCTCGGAGACCACGCCACAACCCATATTAAAGGATGAACCTAGAACCAGGCTTAATTGCTCCAAGATGCCTGAGAGATGGTAACCAAACACAAAAAACAAAGCTCTAAACAGATGGCAAGGGTATATAGAGATAACTAAACTGAAAGCTTAATGAAAGAGAGGGAGACAAAAGTTTTTAAGGTAAAATAAAAGTTTTTAAGGTAAAATACAAAAATATATGTTCATTATAGATAGGATTGTTTTCTAAATCCTTTTATACGAGATCTCTGCTAATTGACCTACAACAAATCTAACTAGTCTAACTTATAGTTACAAACTCTACATTTGTAAAAAATTAGTGTAATTCAATTTTGTTAAAAATACATTTGAGGGGGCTGGGGATTTAGCTCAGCGGCATAAGCACCTGCCTTGCAAGCAGGCGGTCCTGAGTTCCATCCCCGGTACCGATAAAAAAAAAATGAAAAAGACAAAAAAAAAAAAATACATTTGAGTGCACTCTGATCTTGTAAGGTGTTAGTCTGCCTTGTGTCTGTCTGTCTGTTCAGTTGGGAGTCAACTGAGCTAGTGTTGTTCATACGTGCAGAGCCAAAAGCACAAGTGCCCACACAGGAGTGCCCAAGTGGCACCGAGCACCTGAGAAATGCCCTGAGGGCATGGGGTGCTGGAGGTGAACAGGTGTTCCAGCCCTGAGAAAACGGGGCATAAGAAACAAGCTAGTTCAGCAAAGAGGCATGTTGCAAGTGTATAAATAACCTCCCACCCTGGGAACTTAGAGATTTCTTGCGGACACCAACTCTGTTTGTTTCTGTGTCTGTTCAAATATGTATAGATCATCTGTCCATGTTTGTCCATTTGTCTATTCTGTGAACAGATGTTCTTTTTCTCTTTCCTTTCTTTTGCAATTTTGGGTCATTTAATCAAACAACTTTTTCTCTTTTTTTTCTTTTGCAATTTTGAATCATTTAATCAACATGTTCTTTTTCTCTTCTTTCTTTTGCAATTTTGGATCACTTAATCAACAACTTTTTCTCTTTTCTTTCTTTTGAAATTTTGAATCATTTAATCAAATTTTAATTTGGATGATAGATTTAAAAAGTATGATTCCACCTTGATTCCCAGCTGGTCAAAATGTTGCTAAAATTGGTTTTGTAAGATATATTGGTTGTGTAAGTTATATTGTTGTTTATTATTAACTTGAGCAGCTCTCATTGTTCAAAAATAATGTTAAATGTTGATATGTTTTTGTAATGTTATTAAAAATTATTAAGATAATTAAACAATTATCCTTGGAATAGGGGGAGATTATTGGACAGGACTTCAATTGATGAATAAGAAGGCAGCTGCCTGGTAACATTTAGCCAGTTCTTGTTCATTGATTGGAGGATCCAGGGATCTCCACAGCCTTATGGGAGACACCCCAACTAAAATGATAAAAATATATCATTGTAATATGTTCACATAGGTCATAATAAAAAAATACAGTAAGTTTTTTTTATTTAAAGAAGCTCTGATACAAAGGTTTTCATATCGCTATGATAGACTGTTATTAACCTCATGGAGCATTAATGCATTCATGCTTCCACATGTACAGGTCTTCCAAAAATGTAAAACAGAGATTGTTTGACAAAATTTTGTTTCAGGTTCAGGCCTCTGCCTGTAACAAAAACGTATGAGATGTACATCCCACTAAAGGCAAACAAATTATGTAAAAGTTTTAATGTATCAGATAGGGATAATTGACTAAAAGGGATATTTTTTGTTGAAATGAAAATTCAGGTATGTTACAAAATGTCATCATGATTGGCATGCAATATTATAATTATATAATATTGTATACGGTTTTGATTTCTAAAATTCTGTGTAAAATGTGTTAACTGTTAACATTCTGTAGGTATTCAAATGTTAAAAAACATTCATGGTTCTTAAAAAATAATGGCTCCATTTTATGTTCGAAGGTATTTTGATATTTAAGATAATAATGTTAAGCTTGCTCCCTCTACTACACTGCACTGTTATCAATATTTTCTTTTGAATGTTCAACAACTGAGGTTTAAACCAAAAACTAAAAAGGTAGATGAGGATAGCCAATATAGTGGTCCCAGCCCTTCAAGGTCCATGAGGACCTAGGACAAAGAACCTCCCAGGACAGAAAACCTCCGTTGCTTCATCCTATATGCAGTGAGTCTCTGATCTTCTGATGAAGAAGATTGTGAGACCATCGAGGAAAGTGATCATTGGTGTGTGGTGTGCCTAAGGAGAGTCACCGAGAGAGAAAACCTTCCCAATCTCTCACAGAAAGCAACCTGGTCAAGCAATGGCTGTGACTCATCCAGATGGCTGGCACAACAAAAGAGTTAAGGGGTGCTATGCAGGGTTCCAAGGTTTTCTTGAGGAGATTTAACAGACCTTAGTAGATAGAAAGATATTGATTTTACTTCATACAGGTCTCACCTTAACTTGGTCTTGGACATCCAACAGAAAAATATAACCATAAAATATATAACGCAATGCCATCATAAATATTAGCTATCAAAGAAACTCAAACCACTAACCCTTCTGACAATTGCTGGCTACACTGGTAACTGTCTATTATTATGGGTTAATGGACTATACAGGGTTTAAATTGTGGAATGCGGGGACTTAAAATCCTTGGACTGCAATTAAAATGAAAATGGTTCAAAAATGAAAAGATCTACAGAGTTCTCTAAACACCACTCCTCCAGCTCAACTGACCATCCATCCTGTGCTACAATAAAACAAAAAATAGTGGTATGTTGGGAGCTGTTGAAGTTGGAAATTAACTACATGTGCAGGACTTCAATATGGCCAGAGCCACTCCAAGAATAAAGAGCACCCAGGGCAAGCCATGTGAAGAAGCTACTTCAGCCCAGAAAAACACCAAGCCCCTAGACAATCCAAGAAATGGGTTGCTAGGTAGCAGTATTGAAATTGACATCATCCTTCTGAGTATATAAATAACCGTGCTACAGTGGCTGAGCAGCTCCTTCTCTCCCATCAGGAGGGTAAGGGCGAACCTCAAGAGAAGCATGGATTGTGGAAATCCATAGCTTATATTTTACTGGCAAAAGAAATTATATCTCAGAGAAGTTAGGGAAGACTGACAGCTGATAGATGATAGTTTTAAGGTCTAGATCTCTTGAATACTGACCCAGTGTTCTTATTGTCTACACTGCCATCCAGAGCTAGTCTTCCAACTCTGACCAACATCATGAAGTAGAAGAGTTGATACGTTGTGAACCGAATCTCCTTGTTCACATGGTTTTCTTGTGATGCATCCCTCCTTTTGACAGCTAGCCATTTTTTTCCTTACTAAATATTGACCTCACTCTACACCACTGAATTATACCCAGAGCAGGGAAGTGAATGCTGAAAAAAACAAATGCTAACGATGTATGGTGATTTAAAACCAATCCACTACTTTTCTTCAGAATAATTATATTTTCAAGGTAATAGTAGAAATAGATTCTGGAAATCCCATCTTTTCCTTGGCTATATAATGCTTTGTACTAAGAAACTTCTTTCCACCCATGAACTCAGAAGTAAAACATAGTAAGACAGTCAACCCAGACAAAAGCACACTGAAACAGCTGAATTATCACCAACAGATTTATTGCATCTTTGTTTTTAATTTTATTGGTGAATTTTAGATATACGTAATGATAATATTCACCATAGGGAATTTGTACCTGTACATGCTACATTTTGATTCTCCTTTTTCCCCACCCTTCTCCCCTCCCTTCTACCCATCTTTCCTTCATATTTACAAAAGCTTTGTTTCCATTTTTTCCTTTCATTCTTTTTTTCTGGTTCCTTTTTTCCCCCTTTTCCTGTTGCTCTCCTCATTTGAACAATTTCTTTCCACTTCCCAATATCTGGTATACATTTACATTTCTTATTTACACATAAGTAAGCATCTTTTATTTGATATAATCAAGGTTAAGAAAGTGTGTAAGTGTGCGTGTGTGTGTGTGTGTGTGTGTGTGTATCATTAAGTTGGCTTGGGGTAACAAGTAGATACTTGTAACCGCATATCAATCCAGGCAAAAACAAATTTATATTTATTCATTCATTTGAAAATATTACACTAAGGATTACGGTTTGGTACCACATTCCAGTGGAGAAGATGGTCAACTACAGCTGCAGGACAAACCATCCAGCTGCTTATTTTGTTAATAAATTTTTATTAGAACACACCATGCTCATATGTTACCATAACCTCCATGGCCACTTTCTCACTACAATATTGGAGTTGCATGGTTGTGACAGAAACTATTTGACCAGCAAATCTTCAGTTATGATCTATTTGGCTCTTTAGAATAGTGTTCTGATCCCCATAATACTTAGATGCTATGACTATGGTGTACAACAATATAGATTCCCTTCTTTCTTTTTTTTTTTTTGGTGGTGCCAGGGATTGAACTCATGACCTCACATATGCCAGGCAGATGCTTATGCTGCTGAGCTAAATCCCTGGCCCTAGATTCCCTTCTTTCAGAACGATTAGATTTTAATAGGAAAGAAGAGGTCAGTAAACTAACCCCAGATTTTTTTTTCTGTCTTTTTCGTTTTTATCGGTACCAGGGATCGAACTCACGACTGCCTGCTTGCAAAGCAGGCGCTTATGCTGCTGAGCTAAACCCCCAGCCCCTACTAATCCCAGATTTAAGTATCATGAAGGGAACTTGG
Organism: Cavia porcellus; assembly: GCF_034190915.1. Taxonomy (NCBI): domain Eukaryota; kingdom Metazoa; phylum Chordata; class Mammalia; order Rodentia; family Caviidae; genus Cavia; species Cavia porcellus. The sequence goes on from NW_026947496.1 coordinate 15,912,922, forward strand.
GGAAGCATTTAAACAGGTTGGTCAGGAAAGATCCTGCCAAGCTGGTGATAGCCAAGCTGAGAATTCAGTGACTAAAACAACCCATCAAGTCATGAGAAGGCCTAAGGAGAACCCCTTCCGGGAGGAGAAAACAGTAAATAAAAATACTCTGAGATGAAAAAACTGGGGGCTTCTTTGAGGAACAGGAAGATGATCAGTGTGTCTGGAAATGAGGTAGGGTGGAAGTGAGGATGCAAATCTAGAATCATCCTGACCCTCTCTTAGAGATGAAGATCCACGCATCATTGAAACTGTCCACTAGCCCCTCCTCTGGGGTCCTCCTGCCTTGAGGACCTGGTCTTGGTGGGGCTTCTGCACATGGCATCTGCAGCCCTCCCAGTTCAAACAACGCTGGTGGGATCACTGCCTTGTACTCCATAACCATGTGACTTTATCTCTTGATTTCTTATGTTCATTTAATTAGCCTTGTTTACACAGTCAGCCACTTTACCATTTTGACTTTCATAGGTGTCATTTTACCTAAATTGTTCTTATTAATTTCTTTTTAGAATGCTTTTTATAAAGTAATTTTCTACATGGCAAGTGGCATTGCCCAAAAGTGGGATGGCCTGTTGGCACAAGAAGGTGAACTGTCATAATCTCTTTTCTACTGCACTTCTGAGATTAACTCTGGGCAGGAGTCCCCCAGCTGCTTTTGGCTACAAACCTATTCTAAACCAGGCCTAAAGCTTAGAAAGCAACTGAGTAAAGAGAGACAGTGCTGGTAAAACCCAGCCACGCAAGACTTAAGGAGGGCACACTACATAAACTCTCCTTTCCATTCCATTGTAAGTGTGATTGTGCATGTGTGTGTGTGTTCATGGAGAAGGAATGCGTCAAAGTCCACACATCCTTCCCTGCTTGAAGTACTCATGCCTAGAATGACAGCAGTGTAAATAAGATATCATGCTGGTGCCTCATAATTAATCCTTTTGGGGGGGGGTACAGGAGAGTGAACTCATGACCACACACTTGCAAGACAGGCACTTATGCCACTGAGCTAAATCCCCAGCCCTCATAATTAATCATTTTAAAGCTTATGATTTTTCATCTGATAGTCATCATTGGGTCAGAAATAATTGCTCGATAACAAATACTTTTACCCTACTGTAAATTGTTGAAATTGTTGAAGATGTTACTGTGAACATAGGCAGAGATCAAATTTGCAAGGATGCAGAAAATTTAGGATTTTTCTGAGTTTTTGCTTCATTTTAGATGGATTTGTCCTGCTTGCTATACTCAAGGAGGAAAATAAGACATTCAGGTTTAAAGGCACTTGTGCCAGCAAACCACTTGCATTAGGCCTTCTTCCATTATTATAAAAAAAAAAAAAGATGTAGTTAAATAAAAGAAGTTTATGTAGCTCACAGTTCTGGAAGAACATGACACCAATCAGCGTCTACTCAGCTCCCGGAAGGCCTCAAGGGGGATGGCATCGTGTCAGGAGCATGTGTGAGTGGGGAGATGATGCAGCGTGACAGGAAGCCAGAGTGACTTGGGAGGGGCCAGCCTTGCTCTTTGATAATAGCCCCCTGACAAGAGCTAATTCAGAGTTCTGCAAGAACCTCCTAACCTCTTCCAAAAGCAGCAACTTCAGCCAGGTCTGATGACTTTGTCCTGTGCCTCAGCCCTTAATGACACTGCCTCTTCCTCTCACCTCCACACGGGGGCTCAAGTTTCTCACAGGTGAACCCTTGGGGACAAATCACTCCAAACAAATCACAACACCACTCAAAAATATGGTCAGCTTCACCTAAGTGAAAGTAAGGAGCTCAAATGTATTTAGGGTGAAATAGGTCACTTTAAAATAGCCAAGAGATATGGTCGTTTAATATAGTGAAGATAGACTTTTCTAATTGTTATTCAGTGGGACATAAAACGAGAACAGTGTCATTGTAGTGAGCATTTTATTTTGCCAGTAGATTAGTGAAGGTATATCCTGGGCAGATAATGAACCTCAATGGTGTTCAAGAATCTGAAGAGCTTTTCACTCGGCACATGCTTCAATCACATGCATTGCTCTAACCCAGAGCAACTTCTTTAGTCTCTGAGAAACAGAGGCTAAAGGAATCTTAAAATCAATCCAAGAGTCATAGCAGACAGCCTCATGCTATAACCTCACATTTCTTTCCGTTCCTCTGTGATATTCACAAGTAAAAACTATTGGGTATCGGACCTAGGTCCAAGCTATGCTAATGACTTACAGCAGCAGTCCCTTAATCCTCACAACAGTAACTGACCCCTTTGTATGGACAAGGAACCGAAGGCGCAGAGAGATGAAATAATGTATGCAGCTTCACATACTTAGGCAGCTGTTGATCGGAGCATACAGGATTAAATCTGAGGCTTACTGGATCCTTTCCACGATATCATGATGTTCTGAATTACAGTTTTTAAGAATCCTCCTAAACTTGGTAGTGCAACTGATCCCTGCAGGTCATTTGTTCACTCACTGGGCCAACTGTTCTCATGACATGGGTGCCCAGGAACTCTAGGAGAGTCTCACAGCATTGGTACAAAGTTTGGGTTGAAGCCAAATAGACAGCTGTATCCAAATGGCTTAAAGATGGCGGTTACAGATCTGTAGATTAAATGTGTGGTTACAGTGAACGGGGGAATTCTTCCGCAGTGTTTGCCGGAGGGCCCAATATGTAGGATTATGTCCTTGGTCCTCCTTTAGCTGTTAGCACTAAAGTCCAGAAAGGCAGATAAGTGTGAGCTTTCTACTTTTTATTTTTCTTGATTTATGGAGAGCTTCAAAAGTAGACAGAATAATAATTCTAATACATCGATCATTCATCTTCAAAAATTATCAACTTGTAGCCAATCTTGTTTTATCTAGATCTCTACCTACTTCCTTTCATTCTGTTATTTTGAAACAAGCCCAAGAAATAATATTTTATCTGTGTGTCTCTAAAAACAAAAAAAATTTTTAAATATATATTCATAATACCACCAAAACATTTCAAAATTAATTACATTTTAATGTCATCAAACATAAGCAATATGTGTACAACTTTCTGATTATTTTGTCTTTCTAAGATTGCCAGTGGTTTGTACATCTTTTAAACTTCTTTAAAACTCTGTATCTCTGTCTTACATTACGTTTCTTTTGCTGAAACGAAATACTCAAAATTAAGGAAGGAGTCTTTTTGAGCTCACGGTTTGTGGAGGTTTCAGTCCATGATCACCTGGCACATGGCACAGAGGCAGCACTTCAAGGTGGCAGAAGGCAACACAAGCAGCAAGAGCAAAAGCGAGGGTAAGAACAAGCCTCTTTTCTCCCTTATATTGTAAGCAGGCTGTGCCCGCCTCCCCAGGGCTGGTGCAGCACTCACACCATCTCCATGTCCTCCTCTTGCACAGGCTCAGGATGTTTACAAAGTGAGGACCCTGGCTCCCTGCTGAGTGGCTTAAACTTCTAAATTTCTCAAACTGACACAATGTATCAACAATTACAGTAGCCTGCATAGAGTAAAAGAGAAATGAGTAAAACCTGATTGCTGATTCTTTGGAGGAGCTCCAGACTCCACTTTCAGCTTGGACCTGTCTCCTGGCATTTGGTGTAGACTGTTGGGTTTTTACCTGGGGCCCTTCAGCTTCATTACAGACTCTTCAGCATTCCTTAAGGAACCATCGGCCTCCTGATAGGGACTTGCACAGAACACTGCAATCTCCCTATTATATCTTTTATTTTCCTACAAATAAACTACAGTTTATTTGTTTGCACTGCAGAATTTCCAGCAGTCTGGATTTTGTTGATTGCATTCCTATGGTACAATCTGTACTGAGCTCTGTTTTTGCTTCTGAACTTTGATTTTGTTTTTTTTTTTTTTTCACTAGGTACAATAACTAGATCTGGAGGCTTCACCAGATTCAGGTTACAATTTTTTTAAACTAGGTGGTTCTGTATTTTTCTATCCACAGGCACAGGGTACTTGGCTGTCACTCATCTGTGATGCACAGGCAGCAATTAGTGTACAAGGCTCACGTTCACTGATTCATCAGGGGCTGAAAAACGTGATATTCTACTAGGTCGCTGTTCTTCATTCATTACTTAGAACACTGTAAAGAGAAGCTTCCCTTCTAGTACTCTTTGCTAACCTACGTGTGTACAGGAAGGACAGGTACAAGGATCCCAGTTATAAAATGAAGGGTTGGCTCATCAGCAGTGTAAAACTAACAAGAGCAAATTCCGAAATTGAGAGGTGAGGATAGGCCAAGACGCAGCTGCATTTGGAAATGCCCATGTTTGCCGCCAGCATCACCAATGCCACGTTAACTGTGGGCGTCCAACTTGTTTTGTTTTACCTCTTTCATGTACTATCTGAAAGAATTTATTTAAATAAATCTTGAAAAGGAAAACTTTAACAGAAGGCTCTGATGTCATTGGTCCTTTTTAGGAGACGGGTCAGAGCTCAGGTGAAGGAATTGGGAAGATTTTTTTGAATGATGTTTTGCTGGTGGATGCATTAAACTAGTTAAATGGAAAAGTACATATGATCATAATCTTTGGACAAATTGTAGATTGGTAAATCAATAAGAGGTACTTTTAAAGATAAATCTGATTTATCTTTTAAAGATTAATTCTATAAATATTTTAGCTTACTGTAGTATTTAACTTAAAATGATAATTCCAGCTGTCTTTAAAGTTTGTGTCACATAGTAGACATTCAGCTACTATATTTGAGGTAGACTGGTTCTTCTTTATTTTTATTTTTTTTCATCCCATGCCACCTAAGGTTCTGTGACAGTCTGAAGAGTTGTATTAGGCTCAAAGCTATTTAAAATGTAGATAATTTTGTTACCTAATGAGAATGTAGTCCCTGAATAATCTTAATTTAGTGATATCATTTATGTAAACAATATCATGAAATAAATGTGATCATTATTCTTTCAAGCCCCGCACCATACCAGAACCGAGAGGTTCTCAGAAAACTTTGAATACAGTTCCCACTATCATAGAGCTAACAATTAAATGTACAAAAATGAAAAATAAGTCACAGTTGTTAAGCACGTGGTTTCATCTGAGTTTGTTTCCAAGGTCCCAGCACTTTCTCCACGTTTCTAATGTGGGAACCAAATGTGCTGCACCAAATGTGCTTCACCATGTGAGGACACCACCAAGCAGCTTGGCTAAGACCATTTCATGCTGTGATTCTGTTAGCTGGGAAATTCCCTTCTAGGAAATACAACTACATTTAGAGCATAAGATGACGCTAGTGGATAGGTAGCCAATGAAGTGCGTGCGTGCGTGCATGTGTGTGTGTGTGTGTTTCTATTTCTTATCCTTCAAAGGAAACACACTTTAATTCATGTGAACCTGTTCTCATCATCCACCCTGCAGGAAAATGGGGGAAACTGTGGTAACTCTTCCATTTGAATTTGTGCTCACCTCTCTTTCGCATTAATGTCTGCAAACGTGGGCCAATACGATTATGGCCCTTCACTTCTAGTGGACTGAAGTCACTGTGTTCCTGACCGTGACGTACAGAAGTCATTAGGGACCCCACACTGGAGGAAGCTTCTCTTCCCCTGCAGTTTTGTCCTCATCCTGCTCCCTTTTCTCCCTCTGCTTCCTCATCCACGTCCAGCTCTCTTGCCAGTGTTACCTCACTTGGACCTTGTCACATGTACTTCTTCTGCTGACTGTGCACAATTTTATCTTCCAGACTAACCTACAGTCCATAGCCAGCCTGTCTCTTGGAACTTTAGAGTGATCTCTGATAAATGCAAAGGTTTAACCACTTTTAGAAGGAAACTTACGTGCTTTGGAATCTGGCTGGAGAACAGGTCAATAGAGAAAACTCTAGAGAAAAGGAAGGAGAAAAGCAAATAAAAAAATAAAAAAAAAATATTTAGAAGATTGCCCTTGCCAAAGACTTAGGGATTTTTCCAGATAGCCCTTTATTGATTTATTTTATTCTGTTGTGGAGAACACAGTATGATTTTAATTCTTTAAAATTTGTGAAAGTATTTCATAGTATGAATCTATTCACTTATGCCATGAAATGGTCTTAGGGTATTTCATGTGTATTTGAAGACAATGCATACTCTGCTGTTGTCAAGTAAAATGTTGGTTTTACCCAATATCAGTGAAGTTTTTTGATAGTATTAGATCTTCTACATACTTAGGTTGCTCTAGTCTCTAATTAATCATAGTTTACTTTCAAACAATACTATACTGCTTCTCAAATAGTACAATAAATTTTTAATAGTATATTTCTGATTCCTCATTTTTTCTTTTGTGTTCTTGTTGGCAGAATTTAACTTTTACAAATCATGGGATCCTCTTCTCTTTATTTTTTTTCTCCCTTCCTTTTCTCCTTTCTATCTTTCTTCCTTCCCTTATTGATTGCGGTAGCCAAGTATCTTCTGGAGCAGCAATTAAAAAGAAAATGATTTCATCATGTGCTTTCACATTAACCAATTTAACCTAATTTCCTTGTGTAGATCCAGCTATTGGCTTATTATCACAGTCTACTGTGTGTAAAATTTCTTTGATCCATTTCTTGTAGCGTGAGTCTTCCACTAATGAATAGTCTTGGATTATTTGCCTCATTTTTATGTTAGACCTCATCTGTCTCACCTCAGGTAGGTAATACTCTGAAGATGAATGCGATCGATTTTTTTACCCCTGAAAACACATGAAAAGATAGAATCTACATTTCCTCCCTTTTACCTCAGAAGACTGTGTGACTTGCTGGAACCAAAAAAATGTGACAGAAGTCTCATGTGTCAATTCTTTTTTAAAATATTTTTGTTATTTTAAAGAAGATAAAACAGAATAAAAGCGGTCAAAACAAACCAGTGTAAGAGATACAGGATTTCAAACCATTACAAAATCAACAATCGTTACCATAATGCCTTTTGCTGTCTTCAAAATCGGCAGATAACTTCAGACTAGTAAAAATCAAACAGAACAGAATAAGATAGAAACAATAAAAGCAAAATAATGAATGCAATAAAGGATTTCAGAACAAGCTAATAGTAAATCCAAAACTGCTAACAATATATCATGCTATCTTTGAAACAGCTGCTCCTGCCATATGATTTAACATAATGAAAAAAAAAAAAAACAGCAAAGAGAATCAAACCCATCCAACAAAACAATGGAAATGGTATAAGACCTCAGAACAAGACCATAAGGAATCAACAATGCTACAGCCCTCAGTAGGAGCTCCCCATAGATGCCACACTGCGTACCACTATCCTCTGAACCTATGATCAGACCACTGGCCCTAGACCTGCAGTGTTAGTGGAATACCAAAGCACCACAGCATCCAGTTGCATTTCACCTCCATAGCTATCATCACAGCCTGTGCTTCTCCAGATAAGCCTGTCACTTATGGGAGACAGGGTGGGGATTGGTACTTCTTGGATTGCCAGCCCGCACGCCAGAAAGGGCTAGGGTCTGCTTTTCCTAGTCTGGTGGTGGCCTGCACATGGTGCTGATTCCCAGACTGGGCTTGCTCCCTTGTGTACCTTTGGTCTCTCTCCTCTCAGTCCCTCATGTGTCAATTCTAAGACTAAGCTTTAAGAGGCCCAGAAGCTCTGCCTTTGTTTGAGGACGCCATCTATCTTAATGAAGACACAATATGAAGAGAGAAACACTTCATGAGAGAACACTGGGCATGAGACACATGAGCAAAGATCTAGTCTAACCCAGCAGTAAATTCAGTCAAGGAATTGACCTAAGCTGGTTCCACTCAGAGCAGAACCACCCTGTCCATATTCTTGACTTCATCACATGATTATAAAAAAGTCAGACAAATATTGAACCCATTTTAAGAAATTTTTAGGTACTTTATAAACAGTGTACCTCCTGCACCCAGGCTGTACCACCCTCCTCTTCAGTGATGCACCACTAAATAAGAGTGAGAAGCTTGAAGATACAAGAGGCTGGTCCTTCTATTTTCTACCAGTAGAAATTCAGAATTATTAAATCTCCTTAGGTGAATGTATAGATTAGCAATAATACTTTTCTATGTATATTTAGCTAGCAAAGTTTCATTAAGTATATTTTATTATTGCTTTTCAGGTGCTTTTGTCAAGACTTCAGTAATACTGATATATTACCATTTTTATTATGTGAAAAACAAATCTTATATTTTTCCTTCATTCAAATTTTAAAGTGATTGGGCGTTATAGTAAAATAAATGTTGTTTTGCCTCAGTTTAAAGTGTTGTTTTGTCTCGGCTGAAAATGAATCACGACTCTTTGGCTGCAAGCCTTTGGCTGGAAATGGGCACAGATGGCTGCAGCATTGTTTCTGAGCTTAGCAAGCTGAGACTTTTTATGAGATGGAATCAGAAACCTGCCACTCACCCTTAGGAGAAAGCAAAACTAGCAGAGGTAATGTGTTAATTAATGTGATTATTGAGGAATTTCCAATGTTTTTATTTACTTCCCCTAGCTTTGTCTCAAAAAAAAAAAAAAGCTTAAAGAGAATCATACTCATTAATAACCTGTGTTAGCTTTCCGTTACTATAATAAAATACCAAAATAACAAATGTGTAAGGAGGAAAGATTTGTTGTGGTTCGTAGTTCTAGCAGTTTTAGCTTTGTGGTCTGTTTATCACATTGCTTTTGGGTCTGTGGCAAGGTGTTAGGGTGAGAAGTGCATGGTGAAGCAAAGCATGCTAACCTAGTGACTGAGAAGTGAAAGAAACAGAAACATACCAGGTCCTTATACTGTCCTTGGAGGGCACAACTCCAGGGGCCTAAAGGCCTCCCATTAGGCTCCACCTCTTAAAGCTATCACCTCCCAATGGCACCAATCTTCTGACACCTGGGACTTTTGGGAATGCCCGAGAGCTAAGCCACAGTACAATGCACAGACAGATACATGGGTCACTCCCTTGCACCTGTTTGGTAGAATGATAGAGATGTTCTAGTAACTGGTAGAGTAATGAAGAAAAAAATGACAGTGAGATACACAAAAAATATGAGGCTGTCTTTATTTATTTTGCCGTTTTTAAAGACAGAGTTTCACTCTGTAGTTCAGGCTGACCTTGAGCTCACCTTGTAGCCCAGGCTGGTCTTGAACTTGCAACAGTCCTCCTGCCTCAGTCTCTCAAGTGCTTGGATAATAAGCATGAGCCATCAAGCCCAGCAAGGCTGAGCTTATTAACAATATCATAAGTGTGCTCATTGTACTTTAGATTAAATGCTTATTTTTGCTACTGACCAATATTCAGCATTATTTATTATCCATACATTCCCACAGTTGCTGTGAGTCCTGGAGTTGGATAGTTGAGTGTTGTGGGTTTGCCATGGACTGAAGGAGAGCTTTTCTTTCTTGATCAGTGTTTCACCTGCTTTTGGTCAGGTGATGCCCACATCCAGGGACTGGCTGATGAGAGTGCAAAGCTCCAGCCCCCTTTTCCTGGTCCTGATGCCTCTGAAATGCCAGGCCTCTTCTGAAATGGCCTGTAGGGTGGAATGAGACCTCTCCCCTGCTAGTGCTTCCTCCCTCACAGACAGTGTTCCCTGCAGCACTCTCCAGTAAGTGTCCCCGATCCCAGAGACTGCTTCCCAAAGGAAACCAAACCATGACATAGCTTCAAGGAAGTGTCTTCCCTAACCTCACACGCTGAAAGCTTGAGCCTCAAGGCAATGGTATTCAGAGTAGGACTTTCAGGAAGTGATTACCTAAAAAGGATTCTGCACTCATGACTGGGATTAGTGTACCCATGAAATAGCCCCAGAGAGTACTCTCCCACGCCTCTCCCTGGGTGGATATGGCAAGAAGATTTATTAGCCAGAACCCTTTCCATGCCCAGTCTCCTGGCCCATTGGTCTTATATATCACAATATCCAGAACTGTGAGAGAGAAATTACTGCTGCTTGTAAGCCACCTACTTTAAGGTATTTTATTATAGTAGCCTAAACAGAGTAAAAAACCAGTTTAATGATTAATCTTAATTTATTTAAAACTCCAGTTCTTTCCCTGTATTCTCCACCCTGTCCTTGTTATATTGAAGCAAATCTCACATTATAAATTTTAATTTATCTGTGATAATCAGGATCAGGATATATCTGTGAAAAATATTGACCCTTCTTACTTTTTTTTTCAAGACAAAGTCTCACCATGTGGTACAGCCTGGGCTTGAACTCACTATGCAGCCCAGGCTAACCTCAAACTCATGGCAATGTTCTTGCTTCAGCCTCCCAAGTGCTGGGATTACAGGCACGTGCCACCACGTCAGGCTGACCCTTCTTTTTAAAAGCCATAACCAAAATACCATGACAACATCTTTAAAAGTCAACTATACTTTGTCATACTACCAAGTAAAGTCAGGGCCCAGTCTAAATCAGGATCTGTAGAGGCTTCTGTACATTGCAATTGGTTAATAAACCTTTTAATTTTCTTTTGATCTGTAGTTTCTTTCTCATTGAACAATATACTTTTGAACTTTTATAATGACTGCGCTAGTCACCAGCATTTATGGCCAGGTATATAATAAAATAATAGCTGCCTTTTGAGGCATTATGTGGCCCAGCCACTGTGATAAGTACTTTGCATATTACTATCTTATTATCTTGCTTCAACTGCTTTTTCCAGTGTTAGGAACTGAACTCAGGACCTTGCCTTTGCTATACATGTTCTATGCCAATGGGCTACACTTTTGGTCTTGATTTCATTTAATCCATAAAACAACTCACTGGACTCCGTATTATCAGTCCATATGATAGACACAGTGGTGAGGGTTAGAGGAGGTGAAGTAATTTGCCCAGGAATGCATAGTTAATAAGAAACAGAACAGAGATTAAAAGCCACATCATTTTGACTCCAAAGTCCATGTCCTTAACCTCTAGCCTTGGCCACCTTGAGTAAATGTATCCACAGAAATTCATGCAGTGCTGAAAGAACACCATATTACTCATGGTACTTTTACCAGTATTTGAAATGCGTATTAGATTAACAAAAGAAACTGGATGTCATTACAACACAGCTATGAGATTTTCTTAAACCAATAGATGGATACTGAGCAAAATCTATGATCATGGAACCTGATAGGAACTGGGTAAAAATCAGCAGATAAGTCATCTTAGATCATTGCCTTCTAAACACTCCCAAGCCAGAAATTGGGTGGGAGGTAGCAGATAGGTACACAACCTATCCATCAAAAATCGGACTGTACTAACACGGGCTGTACTATAGTGTGGCTAAGATAAGCCACAGAGGCAGAATAGACAGGGCCCATGAATGATGAATAAGATGCGACCAAACAAAGTTTCTGATGAAGTTTGTTTGGGCTTCCCATTCTCCCTGTTGATTATATAGAAATGCACAAGATGTCACCACCACTTGCTCCACAGTTCAGCATGTCACCAAGTTGGCAGATGGGAACTGAGTCCTTCCCTGCCTTTCCAGGCAGGATCCTGTTGGGGCGTATTGCCCATCCATGTTGACCACCACTATCCTTCTGCTGGTTCCTTCTGAAAAGCACAGGATTATCTTGAGATCGATAGTGGCTATGGTCTCTTTGAACTCTGCCATTTATCTCACCCGTGTGCTGAGATAACACATCCTGCAGCTTTGTTTAGGTCAGGCAACCTGCCAGCTCTACCCTGTCAGGAGAGTCTCTGTTCCCGAGATTACCAGTTGCCTGCCTCTCTGATTACACCCTGATTACAGCTCTGGATTGCTCTTGGTGGGCAGTGAGCAGCTGTCACTGTAGGAGGGAGTGAAACCCTGTGTTTAGTAGCAGGCCCGGCTGAACTCCTTTTAGGTCTGCTGCGGTAGGTGACAAAGCTGTCCTTTCCTGTGCTCAGGTGGACAGAGTCCCTTTCCACCTTTAGCGAGAGCGTCCTGCTGGATTTCTGAGGCTGACAGGACACAGTGTTGGAAGTCGTTGTCTCTGTTTTTTGCCATACCCACCGCAGAAGCCTGGCTCGGGCTCCCTGATTCTGTGTCCCTCAAGCGTCCTCACACACCCTTACAGGGTTTCACTCCCTCTACAGCCTCTCCGTTCTCAAGTCGGTTTTCACATCAATCAAAGCAAAGCCTGGGTTGAGGAGAAAATCAACCTGGGCTCCTGTCTAAAACACATATAGCTGCAAATTAAAAAGCCAAAAGCAAAATACATGAATTATCCATGGTAGCAGTTCTTGCCCTGAAGCAAAAAGGTGACTTAATAATACAGCCCACATAGGTCCTCACTTTGAAGATATAAGGATGACTTCAAAAAGCAATGATACCTCAGTGGCACAACGCTTGCTTAGCAAGTGTGAGGTCCTGAGTTTAATTTCCAGGGCCAAAAAACAAAACAAAAAAAACCCAACTGGATACTATATGATCTCTGATGAATTATTTTGCTATTATTACATTTACAGCATGTGGTAGTTAGCACAATTAGTCAAAAAGTTCTGGTCTTCCTCCCAGATGCACAATAGTATTGTATTTTTGAACTCTGCAAGACAGGTGTGGCCGTGTGGTTTGCTCTAATTCAGACAGAGCAACTGAAGGGCAGAATCTCAAGTCTGTCCAGGTATTGAGAGCCAATTTGTGACCGTTCATGCTTGGCTTTTCCCTTGCCGCTACAGCCAGTGGCCTGGTTCCCCTAATGACAACAACACTGGGCAGAGCCCTAGACAACTGCGTGATAGACACACAGCATGTTGTAGTCAGGGTTTGCAAGGAAAATGATTTAATACAGGATATGTAATTTATGGAATTATTTTATAATAGCCACTCCAAGGATGACTATATGCAATATAACTAATAGGGGGGATTTCCTTCTATCTTCTGTTTGAAGGCAAATATTTTCATTTTTTTGTTTTGTTATGATTAATGGTTTTGCTCTGTTCAATATTCTCTTTCAATTGGTTTTATAATGTTCTATTTTTGGTTTGATTTCACTATACCTAATTGACTGGACAACTACTGTGAAGATAACGAGATATACTATGGTATCTACTACTGTTATCCTGGTATCTTTCTGTAAAATTCTGTACCAATTTCACTGCATCGTCACGATAGGCTTTGTTCTGTCTTGTTCTTTAAAATAAAAAAACAAAAAACAATAATAATAGCCACCCAAAGAGTCAGACATGAAAAGTGCCAGAAATCTGTCCATACACTAGACCCCAAAGAATACAGCTGAGGGCCCGGATCCCATAGTCATGTCCTGCATGAGTCCAGCTGAAAACCTAGAGCCCACAATAATGTCTCATGCAAGTGAGTTTCACGGATATGCGCCAGGTCAGTGGTGGAAGCTAGAACATCTGCGGCAGCAGGATGAAGGATATGTACCAGTAGGGATCTGCCCTGGAGCCAGGAAGCAATGCTCAAAGTAAAGATCAGAGCTCCCCTCAAAAGTACGACAGCAGGTGACAGTGAGGCCCCGAGCTCCTCTGATAGTAACAGTCAAGTTCATAGCAGGAAGCCAGCATGACAAGCTTCTCCTGGAGACTGAACAGCACACATCTTCCCCTCCAGAGCCAGGAAGTAATGTTCAAACTAAGGGCCAGAGTTCCCCCAAAGTGAACCGCAGCCACTCTCAGCAACAGCACTTCTGACAATGAGAACAGCCAAGTTTCTCCTATAGGGAGGAAGTTTGACAAGCTCCTCCAGGAGAACCAATGGCAATGGAGAATAAACAGCAGCACAAAACACTTCTTCCTGGCCAGCTCTCCTTTTTATCTTAGCAACAATCCTCAGGTGGGCCTTCCACACTCAGCACCACACTGGCTCAGTTCAGCTGGTGTTACAAGCTGTCAACCCAGCACACGGCACAAGCTAGAACTGCATGTGGTGCTTTGAGTCGCTGAAACTTCGAGGTCTGAGGCCACCAGCACTGCTAGCTTGCCTTGCCTGATACCTAGGGTTTCTAAAAACTTCTGGGGGCTGGGAGTATAGCTCATAGGCAGAGCAGGGTTGCAGTACATGCAAGGCCTTGAGCTCCATCCCAGCACAAAAAGGAGAAAGGATTAAAGTAAGCCTGTAAGTGACTTTTAAAATAATGTCAGAAAGTATATCGGCTGGTGGGTGTGATAAACCCTCACCCTCTCTGCAAATTGGAACTAATGATGCTTTTGCCAAGCTTCTAAAAAGGCTCACTGAAAATCCTTTGACTGACATTATATAAGATTATATATATTGTGATTTCCTTAATGTTGGATTGTCACTTAATACAATTTTTTTGTGTGCCTTTTTCTTTTTTATCAGTACCAGGGATCAAACTCATGACTGCCTGCTTGCAAGGCAGGCACTTATGCCACTGAGCTAAATCCCCAGCCCCTTAATACAATTTTTGTTGATGATTTTTGGAAATTATTCTTGCATTTAATATTAACATCTTCCCACTTTTACATCTTTTTCAAACACCCTCCATATTCTACAAGACTGGCCATTTGGGATATGTCTGCTGAAAAGGGACACTCAAGGCTGAACCGGCCAATCAACAAATTTACACTAAACCCTGAACAGTGCCAAATTGGTATTTTGGCACCATCTGCTGGGCGAATTGTGAACGCCTGGGATAAATGCAATTGGTTCCTGCCTTGGCAGTGATTTTTTTTTGAAGTGTGCCTTTTAAGGATAGGCTGTAGAGACAGTATCGTTTAAAAATATTTACAATCTGTACTAAAAGAATTCCTGCTTTAAACAAATGCCCTCTGACAAACTATATATGTATCAGTGATATTTGTTTCCTGCAGTTTCCATAGAAAAAGAATTATAAATTCAGTCATTAATATGTGTAATTTACACACTTATAAAAGTAAAAATATACTTAATGAAAATAAATTTGCTCTACACATACATTATCAATCTCCAATCTAAGATGCCTGCTGGATGCATCTGCTAAATCTCAGTTATGTCAATGCTGCTTGTCGTTCAGTGAGCCACTGTGACAGGCACGGCAGTAAGTGCTGGCGATTCCACTTAGAGAGAAACTCATGCTGTCTCTGTCCATGGAAGAGTTGCCAATCGTACAGGGAAGCAGACTGTCGTGAAACAAAGAGATTAGTAAGTGTTTGATTGTGAACTGTGTTACACGCATTGAAGGGGCTACAACTCCGTGTGAAGATGTAACGGGGAGACCTAATTTAGCCAGGTGTTGTAATCAGGGGTTGCAAGGAGAACGATTACACACAGGAAACAGAATTTAGAGTATTACTTTATGATGGCCATCCAGTTAAATACAGAAAGTGCAGGAAATCTATCCACAACCTTAAAGATCTAGAAAATTTAGCTGAGGGCCTTGATCCCACACTAATGTTCTGCATGAGTCCAGCAGAAGACCTAGAGCCCATGATAATGCCTCCCATGAGTCCAGTTGGAGGCCTAGAGAACACGACAATGACTCATGCAAGTCTGTTTCATGAATCTGAGGTGGGAAGGCCCAAAGGTCAGTAGTGGAAGCTAAAAAGTCCATGCCAACAGGGCGAAGGATCTGTGCCAGCAGGCTGAGGGTTCTGCACTGGAGCCAGCAAGCAACGCTCAAAGTAAGGGCTCCCATGGAAAGTACCACAGCCATCCTCAGCGACTAAGTCCTGAGCTCCTCACATGATGAGAACAGCCAAGCTCATATCAGGAAGCCAGCATGACGAGCTTCTCCTGGAGACTGAACAGCATACATCTTCCCCTCCAGAGCAAGGAAACAACGTTCAGACTAAGGACCAGAGCTCCCCAAAGTGAACCGCAGTTTCAGTGACAAGGTCCCGAGCTCCTCTGATGATAATGGCCAAGTTCATGTGAGGAAAATGATTGACAAGTTAGTCCAAAAGAACTAACAGCTCCAAACAACAGGCACACTGAGGAGAACCCACAGCACTATGCTCTTCCTGGCCACATCGCTTTTCTGTATGCTGGCAACTTTCCCCAGGAGGGCCATCTACATGCAGCACCACGCTGATTCAACTCAGCTGGTGTTAGTTGACCACCAGCAAGTGGATTGAACTTGAAGTCCAGGAACTAACTGGACAACCAGCAGGAGAAAGAGGAGCCTGGCCGGTGGAGGACTAGTAGGTACCCCAAATTGTGTCCAGGGTGAGCTTACATAATTCAAGCCAGTAAATACAAGCAAAACTCCAGCATAAGGGCAGGAATGAAGGACCTGTGGAGGCTTGTAGGGCACAGTAGAGAGTTTTGCTCTTCAATTAAAAATGGTAGGAGTTGGTTTAAAAAAAAAGAGGGAGGGGAGAGCAGGGTAGGACGCCATCAGCTCAACTCTTCAGAACAAAGTTACTCTTGCTGTGGTTTTGGAGAAGAAAAAACTACCTGGGTATTAACAAGCGTGGCTGAATTGAACCAAGGGATAAGCAAGACATTTCCAGTTGAAAAGTATAGTCACGCTCTTAAGTAGAATCTGGAGTTTTCTTAAGGCAATGAAAACTTTCAAAGTGTGAAGTGCTAGGATTGACCCTTAAAAGGCACGCTGAGAATCCAATGGTGTAGACCTCAGTTCACAGGAAAGTGCGTGTTGACTAGGACAGCAGAGGGCAGGGGTTTTGTGTGTGTGTGTGTGTGTGTGTGTGTGTGTGACTAAAAAACAAAACATAAAAAAGGAAAATAAGCCAAAAAAAAAAAATAGAAAAAGAACACCAAATGAAGCAACCATAAATAAAAAGCCCAAGATTTTTAGATTGTATTTATGCATAGTGTTCTATACATTAACAAGGTTCATAAACAAAGCAATCTCTTTATGGTGCACAGCCTACTCTGTTTTTTTTTTATTCTATTGCAACCATTAAAAATGCAAATGGAAACTTATTAGTGCAGTCTGGACTAGATAATCTTTCCAGCTTTTTCTCTTCAGTCCTTAACAAAATGTTGCAAGACTGGGTCGGTGTGGCTCTGATACTTTCCTTTAGTGGGTTGAGGGAACAGAATGTTTGAAAGTTTATTCTGGGTAGATGGCATGGTCAGTGTCCTGGCTCTCCCCGTCCTGAGCTATGTAACTTTCATCCATTTTCTTAACCTCACATGCCTTAGTTTCCTCATCTATAAAATGGGAATGATAACAGCTCCGACCTTATAGATCTGAGGTGAAGATGAAATGGGTTCACATAGCAGACAAATACCCATAGGAATGTTACTAGCTACTATTAGCTAGTCTTTAATTAAGTTACCGTTTGAAATTGGAGCCCAACTCCAATTTTCATGACAGTAGAGAAGCACTGTATTGATAACTACTTTTAAAACAGTGGCTTGAGCTCCCATACTAAGTTCAATAAAAATATTTTCAGTCATCCCCAAAAGCAATTTTCTTCTAGTCCAGTGCTAATGGGCCTATGATAACGTATTCATTTGTTTATATTCTAAAAATTGTTGGGGGAGGGGGAGGTTCCTACCAGAATTTAAAATCTTTGTACTAGAAAATAAAGATTTAGTAAACAGGCATATTTCTTCAGAAATTTAAGAATTAGGGCTCTGTTGTTCAAATGGAAGGATGCTGGCAGCCCCTATAATCAAAGAAAATGGGGAACATTTTAGAAATTCAGTTCTTTTTGCTTAATTTTTTTTCTTCCTCTGTCATTATTCAGTTTAGGGGGGTTGGTGTGAGGGAAGTAGTTATGGAAGTTTAAAAATAAGCTGGACTGATCTGCTAAAGAAAAAATATAATCATTTCCCCAAATTTCTGCCTATCATATTGTGAGAATGATAATATAGTTCTAAATCATCTGGAGGTCAAATTCTTTCTACACAAATCCTCAGCACCACTGCTGGGCCTCGGCTTCTTAAAACACTGCCTTTGTCATCTCTCCTTTCTATACCTCCATCACACCTTGGCTTTAATTTCAGACTTGCAGATAACTACTTGAGTCCTTTTTTGAACACACAAATACTGGAATCTTCTTGCTGAACTCTTTTATAAAGAAATTCTACCATCACGATCCAAAGCCCACATGGTGAATACTACCTTCTCCTCCCCAGGTCAAAGATGTCTGTTCGAGTCACCAGCTGTCACCCCGTACCTCAAGAGCTCCAGGATCCTGTTTACTCTAATCCCATCTGTCCTTCCTTCTCCGAGTTTAGTTCTTGTGGCTTTTTGCCCAGATGAATGGGATGTGCAGTATAATATGTTGAAGTCATAAAAGAATAAGAGGCATATATTTTTATATATAAAAAAGCAGGCTCTCTGGATATGGGAAAGGAGGTCAAGGGGAATGTAGAAGAGAATAAAAAAATCAAAATATATACATGTTCTAAGTCCTCAAAACTAATGCAACTGTGTGTATTGCAAATGTTAATAAAATGCTTTTATTGTTTTTGTATTCTAGTTTTTAGCCTTTGTTTTATTTTAGAGTACGTGTTTACTTTAAAAGGTAAGTACTAAAAAGAATAAATAAAATTAAATACAGGTAAGTATTATGGTTTGGTCCTAGAGCCCACGTGTTAGTTTTAGTCCCCAGATTGATATTATCCAGAGGGGTGGAGCCTTTAAGAGGCGGAGCCTAGTGGGAGGTCTTAGGTCTTTGGGAAGTTGTAGGGGACTGTCAGACACTGATCTGTTCTTTCTTCTTTCTTTGTGTTCCCACTATGAAGACGGCTGCTTTGCTCCACCATACCATGATGAAACTCAGAAGCAGCAGGGTCGATCAATCATGGAGTGACATCTCCAAAGTGTGAGCCAGACCAAGCCTTTCCTATGTATCAGTTGATTATTTGAGGTGTTTTTGCAGTAATGAAAAGCTGACTAGGAAGAGATTCAGCTTTTGTAATATTGAGGTTGATGGGGGGGGGGGACACGGGGGACGGGGGACGACTCTCACTTGGACTTTATGTTACAAGGTCATGTTTCAAATGAGACTGGAGCTGTATCCTGAGGACGCTGTAGGAGAGTCACCTTCAGCATATTACTGTGTGCTGCTGTTTCCTTGCAAAGAGTTGTTCTTAGTGGGCCTCATTTTGCAAACTAAGACTTCAAAATAACAGGTCTTCCCTTAAACAGCCAAACAAACCCTTTTGTGACACATAGAGTTTTCTGGATTTTCTTCAGGAAAAATATTTAAAGACAGACTCTTTCCCTAGAGTCTTCACAGGAATCATGGCCTGGCCAACACCTTGATTTTGGACTTTCGGCTTCAGAGTAGTGCAAATACATTATTTCTGTTGTCTTAAGCCACCCACGTAGTGATTCCTTGCACTTCGTAGCTCTAGCATGCTAATACAATGATATTAAACATCTTCTCTGCTATTGAAAATACAAATTTAAAAGGTAAAACATTTTATTATTTTCATTTCATTCTTTTTCATTTCTATTTCTGTGTATTTCGTAATGCAAAATAACAAGTGTGATCATTTGTAAACAAACATATACAAGCATGTGTTCAAAAATTTGTTTTAAATTAAAAATGCCATACAATCAAAAACATGTTTGAGTATGCGCCAGAAATCACGTTTGAAGTTATTTGTAGAATAATTCCAGGCCTGGGACAATGAGATTCTTCATTTGTCTCTGCCAGGCTGGAGGGCTGTACTAATCCAGGATTTCCTTCATCCAATTTTAGAGTTTGTGTCACTGGCCCAGACAAAGCTGATCCAAGCTGCAGGTTTATTTTTAGTGTTCCTCATTCCTGTGGGGCTGCCTTTCGGTGTCTCAGCCCTCTGTGCCTCCTCTCCCAGCACCCTGAGTCCAGACTCCAATGCTGTTCTTGGTCCTCTGAGCCCCACACAGCAAGGCTAAGGGTCCTAGGAAGATTTTGGTGGCCTCCCCAGTAAAAGAGCCCCAAAATGTCCTGCACTTATTTCTGGATTCCCATTTTGATCTTCCCCCCACTTTTAGTCCAGTTGTTCCTCAGTATTTTATTGGCTGATTGATAACTTGTGGAAAGTTTTTTCTTTTTTAGTTCTGATTTTTTAAATTGTGTTCAGCTAGAGGTTTGGCTTGATTCATTGAGTCTACATTATCAGAAGCTAACCAAAACATTTAGAGGCTACTATTTCAGACTATGCCAGTATGCTTAAATCATCTCTGGTCTTTCTTCTCTCTCAATCTTCCCTCCATTTTGCTGCCAGAGAAGCATTTTAAAATCTTGTTTATTTTATTCATTAATTCTTGTGGTGTTGGGGATCAACCCCAGGGTCTTGTTCGTGCTAAGCAAATGTTCTATCATTGAGGCATATCCTCAGCTTTTCATTTTATTTTGAATTGCACATAACTTTATTTGTAAGATATAATGTGTTTTTTTGATACACTACATCAGCTAGTGATTAAATCAGGGTAATTGGCACACCCATCACCTTACATATTTATCATTTGGCATAAGACACTTAGAATTCTTCCAGCTATTTTGAAGTTGGCAATATAATATTGTTGTTCTCCTACTAGGAGGTAGAACACTAGAAATTATGCCTCCTGGCTAACTGGAACTTGGACTGTTTCACCCACCTATTTGTATTCTTTTCCCACATACATCCTCCCAGACGCTGGTAACTATAACTGTACTATTAACTTCTACAAGGTTAATTTATTTTTTAGAGTCCACACATGAGAGAAACCAGGTCTTACTTGTCTTTATGGTTCTGTCTTATTTCATTTAATGTTATGGCCTCCAGATTCATCCATGTTGCACCAGATGACAAGATTTCCTTCACTTTTAAAGCTGAAACACATTCCACTGTGTGTATATATTTTCTTTATTTACTCATCCATTGATAAAATCTCACGTTGATTCCATATCTAGGCTATTGTGAATTGTATCACAAAAAACATGGGAGTGTGGACCCCTCTTCAACATACTGATTTCAAATTCATAGGACATACATCCAAAATAGGATTGTTAGGTAAGATAATAACTCTATTTTTTAATCTTTTGAGAAAGTACCACATTATTTTTTCCCAGATAAGTATTTTTAAATGTTTCCATAAAGTCATTTCTCTGCTAAAAAAATAAAACAAAATCCTGACTATTATTGTGGGGTCACTGTATTCTGTTAATTTTGCAAAGCTGGAGTTTCCCAGAAATTACATTCTTGTATGTTTCTACATCAGTGCTGGACAATAAGAGATATATTTCATTCTCTTTGGGAGTTAGCAATGAAGTAGCTGCCAATTTAAAAAGAAATGTTTTGATAGCCTGTTGTAGGCAGCCAGGCATATTTGCTGATCTATCATTAGGTCACTTAATGGGTTGGAAAGTACCCCAAATTATTGGTTTGAACAGTGTTGTTACCCCCCAAATCCACATCCAATTGCAACTTTAGAATGTGTCCTTATTTAGAAATATATTCTCTGCAAACGCAATTACTTGTAGTTACATTAAGATGAGATCACACTGGATTAGGGTAAGCCCTAAATCCAATGTCTGGTGTCCTTACAAGAAAGCCATGTAAAGACACAAACATGCAAGAGACAGGGACACATACAGGCAGAAGTAGAGATTAGAGGGAAACAGCTTGGCCAGGGAATTCCAAAATTTGCCAGCAGTCACCAGAAGCTAGGAAGGACTCTTCCCTAAGGCCTTTGGGAGGAGCCCTGCCAGCACTTTGATTTGAAATTGTCACCTCCAGAGCTGTGAGAGAATAAATTTCAATTGTTGTAAGCCATCCAGTTTGTGGCATTTTGTTACAGTAGCTTTAGGAAATGAAAGTATTCCAGTTCCTGTTTGCTGGTTTCCATCTTCTCCAACATGTTACCTATGGCACTGAGTTTGGAAGTGGGGAGAGGCAGATGTGGGTTTCTTTATAGGACATAACTGTCTTCACTGGATCCTTGCATTTGCAGTCTGCTCTTGCCTCTTCCACGTTCAACTTTTCTTCCCTACTGTTGGTACAGCAAGTTTTAGCTTAATAATAGGCACAGAAGCAAGAGCTGTACCACCTCCCATGTTTGCCTGGGATTTAACTCCTGTAATAAATCTCTTATTCCACACCACTCATGTGGTTCAGCTTCTCTGATAAAACCCTTCTACATCTAGGAAAGATGAACTAAACAGAACCACTTCTACAACCCAGTTCCTTCCGTGATTATGATACAGAATAAAAGTACAAAGGTATTTTTATTACTCCTATTTTATATACATACATAATAGAGGCTTAGAAGGATGATAAGATTCAACCAAGTCAGAATTGAAACCTAGAATTCAGACTCAGAGTCGAATTACAGGACAAGAATTCTCCACCATTGTATTATAACTCTACTACAAATTCCATAGAACTGAAATAGATTATCTTTTCTACGGACTCTTAAAGAACCTTATACTCCTGCTATGATTTGGGGTCTCCCAACGGCCTGTGTTAAAGGTGGGGACCTCAGGATGGCACTAACGGGAATAATGAAACATTACTTTGTATCTATAATTTTGATTCCTCTTTTCCTTCACTGCCCTCCTTCCATCTAATCTATGAGCTAATTCAAAACATGGACATGAGCTATCTGTCCACTTTCACCAACTCTAGCGACTGCCTTAGTCGAAGCTACCATCTTTTACTTAGATTACCATAGATTTTTTGGATTCATTAGGTGTTCCTGGGCAGTTTTAACAGGTTCCTAAGTGACCCTGCTGACCCGGAGGTCATTTTTTGAGAACCATAGCTTGAAAGTACATGTTAGAATAGAAGGAATAGGAGCTTTTAAAAACTACTGCACTTGGGATCTGCCTCCAGAACTTCTGATTCATTCAGTCTGGGATGAGCTCTGGCCAGGTGTAATGTAAAATCTCCCCAGGTGATTCAAAACGTGCATTCAGAATTGAGAAACACTGCCAAGGCTTAGGAAAGTGCCAAGTCTGAGTGCTCCTGGTTGGTTTTGCACAAGCAGCTCCTGTTACCTCACAAGCTCTTCCTTGAGGTCTTTCTATGGCTGGATCTTTTTTGTCAGTCAGAACTTAAGTCAAATGTTACTTCCTCGGGTAGTTTCCCCAAACCAAAGTAACGCCTCCGTCTTGTCCACACTATCCTGCTTATTTTCATTCCACGAATTTGCAGTTCCTGCAGTTTCCCTATTTATACTCATTGTCTGTATCTTCTAACTATAATAGAAGCATTTTAAACATAGGCACTTTGTTTACCTCATTCATTGCTATAACCCCAGCACCTAGAACACTGCCTGGCACCTACAGGTATTCAAAAAGGTGTGCGAATGAATTCTTAGAATAGTTTCTTTCTGTGTCTTAACCATATTTTTAAAAAATGTGTTTCATTTATGCAATACAGTTGAATCATTTATGTAAAAAAGCATAAACTGATATTTTCTTCAATAGATTTTAATTGCATTGGACTCATTTTCTCTTCACAGGAACACTAAGTCTTTTGCAAACAAAGTAATTACTGCTTATTTTCATAGAGTATTTGTTGACGATGCTATTTCATAGGGAATACACTGATGCATACACCAACGCACACACTAATGCAGCGGGGAACAGCTAATATTTATTAAGTCAAGAAACTTCTGCTTAGATTAGAAACTTCTGTTTTAGAGACAGAAAACAGGGAAAAGTCATTGCAGAAGAGAAGAGAACTACTTCAGGGAGCATCACTCACAGGAAAATGTAAAGGTTCTGATTCTTCCTAAAAGAGGGGCACACTTATCCTTTTCTGGGGGCACTGTTTTCACAAATGAGTGTAACCTGGCTAAACCGGGGAGCTTTAATTCAGGTATCTGTTTAAATGCGGCAAAATCTTCAGTTGTGGGTCATACAGGTCTCTTGGTTTCAAAGACGCAGCTGACTCAAACTCCCAATTCAGGTAGATGAATTAAGGACACAAACAGATGTCATTTCTGAAACACGTTACCTATAGAAACACAGATCACAACGTCCATTTCTGGGGGAAAAGGGAGATTCTTGGCTTTGAACCTTATGTTGGACCAGGACCGCTTCCTTCACAGTCCCAAATACCCAACCTTAGCTCTAGGTACTAGGGCTGGGTTCACGGGTAACCAGTTTTTCAGGCAGCCGCCTCCCTTCTCCTCCCTCGGTATACTTAAAACGACTCTGTGAGCCAAGCAAGGGCTGAAGTCTCACTGGAACTTCGGCACAGTGCAGAACAGGGTAGTCTACCGCGCGCGCTGCGAGGAAAACAGCGATTCACAGTCCACCGAAAGAGAAGTGGGCGCAGAAAGCCGAAAGGCTCAGGGGGCGGTGGGAGGGTGGGAGTCGCGAAACCCCGAGCGACGAGGCATTCTGGGAGTTGTAGTTCCTGCGAAGCTTCCCCCTGCGGCCTCCGTCGGGCTCTGTACTCCATCTCCCAGCCATCCCCGCGCCGCGGCGGAGGCGAGCGGAGGGGGCGCTTGGTGCTAGACTGCTACACCGGGAGGGGGGCTTGGTCTGAGCGGCAGCCGCGACTGCCGCCTGGAGACGTTGACATCCGGCTTCCCTTGGGACCGAGAGATTCGCCCGCGGGCGGCAGCCAGGGCCTTGTGGCTGCCGTGCGTCTCCGTGCTCGCTCTCTCCTCAGACGCGCAGCGTCCGCCATGGAAGCGCATCCGGCCACCGCCGGGGTCTCCGGGCGTCGCGGCCCCGGCTCCCCGGAGCGATGAGAGGGTAGGGGCGCCCCGTTCCGTCCGCCCCCGAGAGAAGGAGGGTTGGGGATCGGCCGCGCCGCAGTTCTAGCCTCCGTGCTCTCCCCGCCCCGGGGGTGCTGCCGACGGGTGCCCGCCGCCCATGCCGTCCCGCGGCCGCGCAGCCCACCGCTGAAGCCCGCGCAGTACTGCCAGCTGGCCGTGCCCTGAGGCCGCTACCCTTCTCGGCTCAAGATGTGGCACCACGTGGGGCTGACCCTGCTGGTGTTCGTGGCCACGCTGCTGATCGTCTTGTTGCTGATGGTGTGCGGTGAGTGGGGGCGCCCTCCGTGGAGCGGCTCCGCGCGCGCGCTGGGCTCGGGTCGCTGGCTCGCTGGTGCTGTCTGGTCCGGAAGCCTTCCGCGACTGCCAGCCCCCGGCATGGACTGACAAGCGTGTTAAAGTCATTTGTCGTCTTCTTCCCTCCCACGAGTGAGTTCCCAGGAGATGCACCCCTGGCCCGCTGTCATCTTAGAGAAGGACGGGGCATCTTTCACTCCACATTAAACCCGATATCTTCAGCGTCTGCCCTTGATTTCCATCCTTGCCTCTGACTGCCCAGATTTTCACTGTGGCCTGTACTCGAGGGGGAAGTATTTGGTTACTCCTTATTCTTTTTGACATATTTTGATCCTAATGGTAATGGTAGGTTTCACTGTTTTTATGTAATTAATGGAGGATTGGCACACACTTTGGTTTGCAGAACATGTGAGATTGTTTGTTTACTTCGAGTTCAGGCTTCAGCTAAATTCCTAGCAAAGATGTTGAGAACAGGCAGAACTTAGAAAACACCAGCTATATTAAACTTCCAGGGTCAGGTAATGTAACCCTCTGTTCTGCAGTAATGGCACTATTTTGTTTGCCATGGGTATTTTCCTTCTTGGAATGAGAGCAAGTTAAACTCGCTTTCAAAGCTATGTTAGTAGAATTGTAGATCTTTTTTCTTTGTACACAGTAACTGATAACCACGGGTCTCAGCAAAGAGGCTTAGCTGTAGTGAATATTTGAAAAGTATTTCGAATGTGAATTTATGTTTACAATTATGGGTTCACATTGATGTAGCAATTGGCCAGAATTCAAAATAAATACTATAGAGAGCTTCTTCATCACTACACACTGCGCAGTTTAGAGCTATGTTTGGAGAATGTATGTGTGTCCTTGTGCATATAGATATACCTGTATGTTATGCATCTTTTTAAATTTGGTGGTGGATGGAACCCAGACCTCACAGGACACCAGAACTACAGCTTATTCATACAGCTTTTCTAAGAAGATAAAACAATTGAATAACCTCTTTCAATTACCTACTTGTGATATCAACATTTAGGATGGATTGTAGATGTTTTAAGTTCTTGAAGTAAGGAAAACCGGATCCTTGTGATTTATTTATATGTTATGAAGCATATCTTACCCTTTCTAATTTGAACCTACGACCTGCCTAGACATGGCTGTATGACCTACAGCCCATATCACACTTTGGATAGACTAGTTGCCAAACTTCCTTTGAGACATCAGAATTTGACCTCTTTTTTGTGTCTCAAGTTATTTGACTATTTATTTTTACTCATTTTTCTAAAAGTGCCTTTAGTTTCAGGAAGTGTGGAATAAGAGAAGTGGAGTATAACACCCTATTTTGATTGGAGTGGTCAAGAACTAATAGTTTTATGAAATAGTCCAAATGAATTTTCTTCCTGGGAGACCTGGCCTCTTGTTTTCACTGGGATGGGCCTTGGGCTTGAGGAGAGGAGAGGAGTTAGCCAGAATTAAGAAATGAGTGTGCTATATTAGCTACTATGGCAAAATACCACCGACTGGATCACTTAAACAACAGAAATTCATTTTCTCACATTCCTGGAGGCTTGAACTCTTGAGATCAACGTGCAGTCAGGGTTAATTTTCTTCTGATGGCTCTGTCCTTGCCTTTGTGATAAACATCTTCTTGTATCTTTACGTGACCTTTCTCCTCTATTTGTGTCCTGATCTTTTCATTACACAATGTGTAATATTAGGCTATGCTTGTGGAAAATATATGTGCTTGTGCAAATGCCTATGCTTATGTTATCCAACTGTATTATGACTTTCATCCTTATGACCTCATATAACATTAATTACATCTTTAAAGGCCTTATCTGCAAATGCAGTCATATTGGGAGTTAGCACCTTGGCCTATGAATTTGCCGGGAAGGGTCATTGTTCAATGTGTAGCAAACACCAGTGTCTTCAGCACTGACTGAATGTAGAGAACAGGTGGATAATTTAGGTTGATACCCATAAAACTATTGTCCTTAACTTTCTGGTGGTCACAAGCCTTTTGAGAATCTAGTGAATGCTGTGAACAGTTAGAAAATATACAAGTATACCATTTTCTCCCTGTATCAGATTTCATAGACTCCCCTTCCTTAAACCCAAATGTGAAGGCTCAGATTAGAAGCCTGTGCCCTTGGAGCGAGGTCTTCTGTTTGCTAATTTCATTCAATTCAGCACACTGAATACTGAATGCCATGTTCTGGAAACAGACTATATGATGGGATCTGCCGGGAGGCATTATCTTAGTTAGAACTCAGACAGGCTGTTAGTGAATTCTGATGTTCAAATTTAGGGGGCTTGGGGGTGGGAATAAAGCTCAGTGGCATAGTACCTGCCTGGCAAGTATGAGGTCCTGAGTTCAGTTGCCCCCAACAACTTAAAGGAGATTTTCCTCTGTCTCTATTTGTTGTCTGCTTTCTCACCTGTAATTCATTCTAAAATGTTTCCATCCTCCTCAATTCACTGAAGCTGACCTTATCAAGGTCAGTGACAAATGGTCTCCTGGGGATTTGCCTCAGTCCTGCTTGAGCCTTTTCATTCTCACAGAGTTGAGCTCTCTCTCTCTGAGAAGCATTTCTTTTGGCTTTTTTTTTTTTTCTTTCTTTTTTTGAGACAGGATTTCACTATAGGTTAGGCTGGACTTGAGCTCACTTTGTTTCCCAGGCTGGTCTCGAACTCCCAGGGATCCTCCTGCTTGACCTTTATACTCTGCACTTTCATGGTGTTTTTCAATAATGGCTCTAATTATCTTTTTCTGCTTCTCATCTAGAATTTAACCTTTTGACCATGACTTAAGTGGGTAATACATTATTGCCATTACTTAACGTAAGTATAAATTACATGAGTCACTGTGTTTATATATACCTATCTACCTGTCACCTCTGAAATAGAAATTTATAAACTAGTACTTGCTTTTATGTCAGAACATGCATGCTATTTTCAAGTTTTTCTGTTGTACTTCTATAATGTATAGATATGTATTACAGTTAGCGTTTTGTTTTGTTTTGGTAGCAGTGCTAGGGATCAAACCTGGAGCTTGGTGTGTGCTAGCCAAGTACTCTAAGCCTGAATCACATCCCCTACCAATCTGTTTCTATCTTCTTTTACCTATTCTCTCTTTTTCTTTTTTTGAGCTAGGCCTTGCTCTGCAGTTCAGGCTGGCCTCAAACTCTTGGCAATCCTCTGCTAGTGTGCTACCACACCCAGATCTCCCTATCATATCTACCCAGTCCTAGAGGTTTTAAATATCAACTGTAGCTAAAGACTCTAAGGTTTTTATTTTTCAATTTTTGTTCTTGTGTTTGAGAAGGGTCTTGGTATGTCGTTCAGGCAGACCTTGGACTCACCATGTGCCCTAGGCTTGCAGTAATCCCCATGCCTCAGCCTCCCAAGTGCCAGGATTACAAGCATGTGCCACATGTCTGGCCACTTTACAGTTTTTATCTCTAGCCTTTCACGACTCTTGAGCCCAAATTCATGCATCAGACTTTCGTTGATAACTCAGTTTGGAGCTCTAGTAAGGATCTCAAATTTAATACATCTAAAACAGAACCCTTAATTTGTAGCATCTTGTTTCTCCCCACCCCTCATGTTCTTTGTACAAATCTTATGTTTTGTCACCTTAAAAAATAGATCTCTGTGACCACCAGGCTGCTGTCAGCCACTGTCGCCTCTACCACCACCACCACCACCACCACCACTGCCACCATCAGCTTGCCTTAGTTTCCTAACTTAGTCGTTATTCCAGCCCATCTTGTCTTTGTATCCACTTTTCACATACTGGCCAGACTGTTACGATGAGAAAATAGTTTATCAAAAGTTGTAACAGAAGAATAAAGTTTCACAAGTTAGTAGTAGTTATAAAAAATACTTTTCAACCCTCAGTTTCATCTTCCTCCAGATTATTGACATCTTTATTTCTAAATAACATTTATTTTTAGCTCTGAATTTTGCAGTTTTAGACATTGTTAACTCTGTGCTTGCCATTAATAACACAATTTTTGGTTAACTATAGGATTTATATTTGATCAGATGGTATAATATTCTCCATTTCTCTTGAAATAGGTAATTTTTTAAGGTGCCATGTATCACATTTTTGTCAGTACCCTTTGTTACTTGTTCCCTTATTTTCATAACATAATTACACACTTATGAGTAGTCCCCATATTTTCAAAGGAGTTGCTGTTCTCTTTCCCTGACCCAGCCCAGAGCTCTCCTTTCTGTCACTCACACAGAAAGCTGTATAATTTCTGCTTCCCGTGTTCCAACCCTGTTTTCCGAGTCTCATGTTATCCTCTTTCTCAGTTAACACTGTGTTTTGTGGGAGCACATTTTCTAGTAGCTTTCTAGGAAAATGCCTGGAAAATAGTTTTTTGAGCCAATGTGTACTCTAGAATGTCTTTTTTTTCTCCTCACCAATAATTTATATAGACTTGAGATTGAAAATCATTTTCATTTAGAGCTTAAAAATTATTACTTTGTTAATTTCAAAGTTCCAGTCAGATTTAGAGAAATCTATTGTATTCTTTTTGTCCTTACAGATTTTATTTTGTTTTTTCCCTTCTGGTTATTTTTTGGATAGCCTTTTATCCAAAGGTATTCCGAAAAGTCTTAATGAGATACCTTGTATGTGTCTCTTCCAATTTTTCTGGGCCGTTTCAGTTTAGAATTTTTTTCTTCATTTCCGGGACTTTTTCCCACTATACTCGGTAGCTTTCTTTCCTCGTTTTTCTGCATGTTATGTGTGAATTCCTTGAAACTTCTGTTAGTTGAATATTGGATCTCTGCCTGATCTTTAATTTTATCACCTATTTTCTATCTTACTCCCAGCCTTCTCCTTGCTTCCAGGAGATATTTTCATTTTTATCTTCTGTCTTTTATGATGACTTTTTACCTTAGCTATAGTTTTAATTTGAGCTTTCTTGTTCATTGATTATTTCTCCTCTGTAGTACTGTTCTTACTGCATGTATGTAGTATCGCCTTAATATGATTTTTATGTAGATATATATATATATATATTTTTTTTAAAATCCATTTTATTCAAGGATAAAGAGAAAGAAAAGAAGAAAAAAAACTACAACAAAATTTCAAAGCATGTCAATCAGGGCAACAATGGTACATGCAGTGTGCATTGTCATCCCCAGATCATCGACCCATAGCACAAGACATCTGCATTCAATTGTGCGAACAGTACTAGGACAAATTTTTTATATTTTTAAAGAAAATTTTCTTTTTCATTATCTTTATTTCTCACATTGTTTTCTGCTTGATTGCTTTGTATTGTTTTTTTTTGATTGGAGGTTTGCTGTAGATAGCTAATGATCTGTTTCTGATTAAGGATGCAGTAGTAAGAGATAAGTGATGTCAGCTCAGGGCTTATGGCAGGTGAAGTGACAATGACTTCTCCTTTTCTCTAGGTATATTTCTAGTTGTTAGTATCTAGACATTTATTTGGGGGGATTCAATTTCTTTTCTGTGGAGAAATGGGCTTCTATTTCCCTTTCTCCAGAGAAGTGTTCTATTTCCTGATGAAGCAGTGAATTCTGTATAAACCAAGCTTCTGGTCATGCAAAGCAGGATGAAGTCACAAACTAAAAAGAGGAAGTTAGGAGAGTTTTTACTGGAAATAAGGAGAAGAACAAAAGAAACAAGCAAAAACAAAACAAAACTCAAAAAGCAAACCAAAACAAAAAAGCCCCTGGTTTCTCCAAGATGGCAATCCAAAAAGTAGAATTTCCACAGGGACCCTCAGTTCAAAACTGTCTGTGGCTAAGCGCAGTGTGGAGATTGTTTAGTGTCCACCTATCACAGGTGACTGTGAATTTAAAATGACCAATGAGAACTCATGCTGTCTAATGCAGTTACTCAGCAAGTAGGGTTTAAAGAAAATTAAGATTTTAGTAAGAAACAGCATATTTTGCATTTTAAATTCCTTAAAACTTGAGTTTGGTGAGGAAATGCTGCAACCCCTTTTTAGCAGGGAAGGGACTGGTTTCCACATTGCCTGAGGAAGTTAGTTTTTGGTCCAGAGTTCTAGTTCACTGCCCGTTCTTCCTTACTCCATCAGTGTGGAAGATTCCCCAGCTCTCTGACAGACCCATTCCCTTGGTAGCAGCCTTATTTGTATGCTAACTAAATAAATTATGTTTTTTACTGTCAGTTATTGTAAATTTGCCTGTCTTTATAAGTAGACTTTCAACCAGTGTTTCTTTTTTCTTCTTTTTCTGTTCTTTATTGTGTTTTGGTAACTGCTTCTGCCATCCAGGGTTTTGTCCCTTTTCTCTGCTAGACTGTACTTGTCCTCAGAATCATCTTTTTAAAATGTTCCCCCTACTTAAAACCTGTCCTCCAGTGGCTTCCCGTTTCCACTGAAATAGGATCCAGGTGTCTTCCTGTGGCCAGCAAGGATCCGTAGTGCAGCCCTCACATCTCCATTTTTCCTGCTGATGCGCCTTGCACCCTCCATAGGGCATCTGCCTTGGTCTTCCTCTGGCTCGTCACAGGCCTAGTTCCTTACCTGTCTCGTGTTATACCAAATGTCACCTGTCAACTGAGAGAGACATTCCCTGACCACCTGTAGTAGCCAGTTTACTCTTTCTCTGTTACCTTTAGTTTTCAGAACTTTGCTTTATCTGAAATGTTTTTTCATAAATCTGTTTCCCTGCCAGAGGACAAAATTACAACAATTTGGTTTTGTATTAATCTACTGAACCAGCACTCTTAGATCAAGGGTCTGCTGCAGTAAGAGTTTATGGAGTTGATATGGATGGCTGGCCTGAAGAAGACCAGATCCTGTGGTAAGTTCTTCGACTGTCAGCAGCGTGGCTGGATGACATTTGGAGTACACTCTAGTTGAGTGTCACAGGATTTTATAACAGAAATCTAGGGAGGAAAGCACACTTTTCCCCTACTGTGTACGTACATTGGCTATGGGTAGGAGGGCAAGGTGACCCAAATGGGGAAAGTTTTAGAACAGGAGCATAGTTCATAAGGATAAATACTTAGTGCTTCTGGGTTGTTAGGGATAGTAGTTCAGAAAGGTAATATGTGAACTGGAGGCTGTGGCACCCGGGAGATGGCTGCCAGAGTTCTGATTAACTTCCCTTATTTTTCTCTTCTTGCTTTCCGTGTCCTGGTCTTTGTAATTAAATTAATGACACCTCAGAATTTTCATAACTGATAATTTATAAAAAGAGTTCACTCAGGCATTTGCAGTGGTGTGTTCAGCTGACTTCTGACTCAGTATTGCTGGAAATAATCTGCTTGATGGTCTCACTGTACAAGTCAGTGAGTTGCTTGTGGATTCTTACCTGGAATCAGTGTCCTGTCTTACAACCATCACTGTGAAAAGTCTTTTTTTGGGAGTGATGTCCCTGGCTGTGAGGGTCCTTCTTTTAGTAGTCATGGAAATTAATAAAGCTAAAGCATGTATTTAAAGGGAAAAGTTTTAATGAAAAGAAAAAGTAGCTGGGGGTGGTTTTGTTGTGGGAAAATTCCCAAGCCAAGCCAAACCGCACTGGGGAAATAAGAAGGCAGTGTTTAATCTTTACACCAGCAGACTGTTGCGGGATAATTCCACAAAGGCAACAGAACTGAATTTACAAAGAGTTTAGTTTATAGAGAATTTAGAAGTAGGAGGTACAAAGCAAGCGACAAAATGTTATGTAATTGGTTACATACATTGAGGTGTGTATTGACAGGCAGGCTAGGGTTGGAACAAAGGAATTGTTTATCATAATATAGAAAGGCTCTGGGAACAAGGGGGAAGGGACCCTTACAGAGTGAGCATGGTTAAAGGCATTACCATATGTGGAAATGATCTGGGGAGAGGTCCTTACAGCATGAGCACGTTAAGGGCATCCTCAAGTCAGCCCAGGCGCCTTGCTACTCTGACTCAGTGCTCATCAGAGGTGTGCAGCTGGCTGTAGACGCTGTCAAGGTCAGGTGAATTCAGCAGAAACAAAAGAATAGTAACTTGGTCAGAGACTTCGAATGGATCATGAAACACCTGTAAGTTTGCTATTTTACACAAGTGCTCTTACATTATAATGTGCCCCAACAATTTTGCATGGTGGCACACTCCCTTGATTCCAGCACTTGGGAGGCTGAGACAGGAAGATTGCCGTGAGTTCCAGGCCAGCCTGAGCTGTTTGGTGAGTTCAAGGTCAGCCTGAATTACATAGTGACACACTGTCTCAAAAAACCAAAACAATAAAAGTGAAAAGTAAGAGAAAATAAAGGAGGTTATACCTCTGACAAAGATCAAGTTGGTCCCTTCACAAGGAAAGCAAGAGCAAAGTAGGGAAAGCAATCCAACTTGAGTAGCTCACTCAGAGTAAGGAGGCGCGCTCTAATAGTGTTTGTTTATTACTATTGTTGTTTTTGTTTTTTTGAGACAGGATCTCTTTTTGTGGTACAGGCTGATCTTGAATTCACTGTGCGGCCCAGACTGGCCTCGAACTCATGGCAATCCTCCAGCTTCAGCCTCCAGAGTGCTGGGGTTACAGAGGTGTACCACCACCCTGGCAGGGATTTAGACTGGCCCATTCACAAGAGAACCGGGCCAGGTTTTATGGATCTCCTGGGGTGGGCTAGAGTTTAGTTGTGTATCTCAGTTCTGCTTTTTCAAGATGGCTGCAACAGAAATTCTTTTGTTTGAGGGGGCAGTTCACTGTTCATGAGATGGTTTCTGTTGTTTGGGGCAGTCCTCTTTTTATGAGGTCTGTTAGAATCCAGGGTGACCTTCATTTCAGGGCTTTGATGACTGGAAACTGAGCATAGCTGACTGTCCCTGTAAATCCTTGGTTTTAGTATCCTCCGTCTTGAAAGGGGTATGATTGTGTAAATTAAAAGATAATCTTTTGTCAACTTTTTAGACATGCTTCTTATATAGTTAAGTCTGGCCTTGAGCTCATGTTGTAACTCAGTCTAGTTTCAAATTTGCAAGGATCCTCCTGCCTCTACCTCCTGAGTACTGGTTCTACAGGTGTGCGACACTCCCTAATTTAAAGGCTGATCTGAGAAAGAATTTGATCTAAAATTTTGAGGTAACAAAGGATACAAAATGAAGGTTGAGCTTTCTTCTGCTTTCAGTTTTGGTATCTGTAGGCCCAAGTGAAGAGTTATGGTTTTATAGGGAAAAATGCTTTTTGACAGCCTCATAAGAAATCACAGATTGTATTTTTAATGAGAAAGAGGTAAGGGACCAAGAAGTATTTGTCCTTTGTTCCTGTGGTGGTGTCTAACAATGTCATGGCTCTGTAAGGAATTCTCAAAGCCTTGGTGGTCATCTGCTGGACCTTTCATTTTTAAGCTGTTTTCCTGTGCGCCTCTGAGCGTGTAGGTACGTATCTTCTCCAGGCATTTCATGGGGAAGCTGAGTAGAGTAATTCTAAGGAAGTGACTCTAATGCTTGTTGCGTGGGGATCTTCTTAGTGTCTTTAAAAGCCATGGCTGTGGCATGGCTTCCTGACTGACTTGTTCTTGGTAAGAGTTAAAATAGTCAGAATCTTGAGCTGGGGTCGTGGTTTTCAGTAGCTTGCTTCTAAAGTGGCTCGCCCACTAAATGTTACCGTTTCAGGGGTTGCTAACCTGTGCTTCTGGAGTTGGGTTCAGCTAGAAGAGCTCAGCTATACCCACAATTACACCTCCCTCAGAAAGACCAGCGCTTTATTGGCTTTCCTTTTGATTTAGCATCAAACAACATTTTAATCCATAAGATAGAATAAGTGTTCTGATACACCTACCAGAAGACACTGGTCTTATTAGCCATGCTAAAGAGAGCAGAAATAAAAGTGTTACCATGCTGGGGCTAAGTCCCCAAGGCTGAAATAAAGAGTTTAATGTACCCCTTTCAAATAAATATACAGGATCCCCGATTCCCTTCGAGGAAGAACTTTCATGACTTATCAGTAAAGGACTGGAGAAGAACTTACTAGAGGTAGATAGAGGATGCACTCAAGTGTGGAGTGTGGGAGCTGAAAGAAATGAGGCCCTAACCAGTTGGGAACTGGGGGTCTTTTATATGTTTTGGGAGGTGGGATTCGGATTTCTGTTAATCTAGTCTGAGTCTTAGTGGTTTGCTCCTAGGGGAAATGCCAAAGGTGTGGTCCATTCAAGGGAGACAGAGGGCCATTTGCTAGGAAAGGGGAATGGGCCTGGCCCTTTGCAGCGGAAAGGGAGTTGCCCAGCCTTGCTGTTTGGGAGAGGGAAAATGTAATCCAAACTGGACTTGCTTTCAGAGGCTGCAGTTTTCCTTTAAAGTGCAATTTTAAAAATCTCGATTTCTTTGCCTTTCTACCTAGGTTTATTTCTTCTATCTCAGAAGAACAAATGACAGATTGGTCAGTTCAAAGTTTCCTTCTCGTTGGAGGACAAGGAGACAGAATAGTAGAAAATGACTGCTTGGCTGACATCAGGTTACTTCAGGTTATTCTTTGTGTTTAAGGATTGAGTAGAAGGAGTGTCATACTCAGTGCCAGTTGAAACTGGCCTGTTGGGAACATTTGGTTGTTATCTCTTTAATCCAGATTTCTTTCAAAGGTCAGATAAACAGTCTAGTTTCCAGTTGGTGATAGGGAAGTTAGCTCTGCTGACTCCATTTTGATACTTAGCCTGATCTGTGCAGACTAGCCCAAAACAATACTCCCTTTCATTTTCATTTAACAATACAATTAAAGTATCAGCCCTAAGAATTCAGGGACTTCATCTGATTTGTTCTCTGCTCTTGCCTGAGATGCTAGAATATTCCCTGGCACATGACATAGTAGCTTCTCATCAGTTTGAGGCATTAACAACCTTCCTGAGTATAAATCATACAGTTTGTGCTACATATAAGTCTTCAGTGGTACAAATCAGGGTTGCTTCAAGACGGATAACTATTTCTTTACTCAGTAGAATGTACTGACTGAATATTTGTTGTAGGTGGTGGTTACAGATTCAAAAAATTAAGTAAGCCCTGGTCTCTGCCCTTGATGACCTTGTACTTTGGTCTGGAAGACATGCAACAGATAACTAGTAAAACTTGGGTTTCTGCTCCTATTTCTGGTTATCTCACAGAACCTAATCTTCACCTAAAACTTGCTCTTTTTGTTTTCTGTTTATGCACAAAACTTTTAGGATTATTTTACCTTCCTCATTCATTGGGGGCACACGTCATAGTGTTATATATCCATTCATTCTACAGATATTCCAGTGGCTCTTCTAAGTATGATTCTAAGATACGAAGATAACTAAAACTTACCACAAGTGCTGGAAGGGGATCCAGCCTTAGTAATTTCTTTCAATAATAACATTGCAAGAGTCTAAAAAAGATCTAATGTAGGTACTCTATGGTTTTACATGAAATTCATCAACCTGGGTGTGTATTACTCATCTCTTTCGTCAGTCTTCTTTGAGGCAGAAAGAAACAGACTTTTCCTTCAGTATTCATCTCTGTGGTATAATAAAACATATTTGGCCTTTATCTCCATTTATTGACATAAAACCTTGGGAATACCTTGAGTGATAGATGCTGCTTCTGTTATTAAAAACCTTTTTGAGCACACCTGACTTTGTTCCCAGGAACTTCTTCAGGGTGGGGCTCCTAGCCAGTTTCAGGTTGGAACTGGCCACTAGATAGACCAGATACATGATCAGAAGATGGGAAGTTTCAGCCCCACCTCCTGACCTCTGGAGGAGGGCAGCGGAGCAAGAGACCCAGTTACAGAACTACTTGAACAAGAAATATAAAGGCTTCAAATTGCATTCTAGATCTATGGGCTGGGGACCCCATAAGTAGGGAAAAGATAGGATGAAACCTTCATTGAACTTTACTAAAAATTAAAAAGGTAGTTTTGACCTCTGCAGCCAGACTTAAGTAATTGGAAAGACAAGAGTGGAGTAATTAGAAAAACAAAGGCAAAGAATGAGGAAGAATTTTAGGGAGAACTGAAAGTTGCTAGGTGGCACTATTAACATAAGAATTGCAATTTACTCTTGCCTTTACTCCTTGAATCTAAAGTACCAGTGCGAGGCTCCCACCTAGAATCTTACTCTCCACCAAAGGGCAGAGAAAAGTCTTGGACGGAAAATTAGGGTGAAAGATAAGCCAAGGGGCCCGTTGGATACCAGGAGCCTGTAGGGATGAGTGAAGAGCAGCCACAGACAACAATCTATGAGTTACTCATGTTTGGGTGCTCTCTACTCATCTAGAGTAGCTGTCGGCCATCTCTCGCTCTTACCCTTTTGCCTCACCTTTAAAAAAATTCTTTTACTGATGCAAGTTTTAGGATTGCTGTAAACTTCGCGTTCTAGCAGAGCAGTAGTACAGTATGAGTGGTGTACATTCTTCCCTAGATGGGTACATAGTAAATTGGTATTTAAGTTGTCAGTGAGGCTTCCCTCACCTCTGTGAGATACCACCTCCTTTGTGCATAGATATATCCTCTTTCCTCTTTGCTTCATTTTTTTTCATATAGTCCCATTGTAGACAGCTAAGTTAGTTGTAAATTTTACAGGCTGGGCCCTCACAGAAGTTAGTTGTGGCTAGAGACACATTTACATAAGGACAGACTTCCAGAAAAGAGGAAGAACTATACCCATATACTTCCCCTAGGGATGAACAGCAGTTACTGATATCTAAGTAGGCATCAATCACCTTGTTTCAGGTGCGGTTTCCTCGTGCCAAGGTGGGGACATTCACCTCATGTTGTCCACCTCACTTGTTGTGCCAGCTTATGCCACTTGTTGAGGTGTGTGTGGCGGGGGATGCTGAAGGGGTATTTTGGTGGTTGAGGTTCTAAAGAGAAGAACCTATGCAGAGCAGGTGTCAGTAACAACAGCAAGAGCAGGTGTTTTTATTGTCTAGCTCTACTACCCTTTACATTCCTGTACACTGTCATAACTATCAAGCACACGCATGTGTCTATGCTAAGTCGTGCTTGTTAGGGTTTTCTGGTGCAATAGAGAGGCAAAAAGAAAGAGAAAGGAAGCCTTTATTGAGTGAGGATGTGGAGAGGAGTGCACAATTCATGGGGCTGAGCTCTCTCCTCTGACCCGGGTCACGCATGGCAGGAGGTTTTAGGACCTCTGGCTGGAGGTGGGGTTTGGGGTGAGTGTTGATGGCACATGAGGAGCTGATTGGAATTTTCTTTGAGCAGATGGGAAAGGAAGGAGGATGTTGCAGTCAGGGCTGGTGGAGGAGAGGAGGAAGTTGTCATTAGGGAAAGGGTCACTTTTGCTCTGGTCTTCTATCATGTTAGACCACTGCCTTTATATTCAGTAACTTATACTAGGGCAGAAACCCTTCATTGCCATCTTTCTGTTGTTAGGAAAGGCTGACAACTGTCTTAGATTGCTTCCTGCTGAATGGGAGCTTCTTGTTGGGGATTGGGAGGTTGACAGGATGACAATTAATGCCCATGTAGAAGCTGCACCAGATGTTTCAGCCAGGACAAGAAGTTTATCATTGGTGAATGCTCATATCAGAGATTGGTGAAATCTTGAAAAAAGTTTAAAAAGACAAAGATGCTATAAGGAGGCAAGTTATTATTATAATAAAAGGACCCAGAAGAGGTAGAAGGAAGGGTACTCATGATCCTAATGTGTCGCTCCATGAAGACCATGGTGAGGAAGAAAGAATATCCATAACCAAGCTGTTGGCAATTTTTCTCTAGGTAGCTGTGGAGACTTTTTTCTTGTCCATGAAAATCTTGATTCATTTATAAAGAAACAGCATTCTTCTCCCTGCATAGCACAGGTACCGCCCTCTTTTGCTGTAAAAACATCTAGAACTCATTAGTTCTGGAGAGTGACTACTGCAAGGCTATTTGAGTGGTTAGCGGTGGTTGTGTTTTGTATCCGTTGGTGAAGCTGCCGGGAGAGTTGGTGATAAAGATGGGCAGCTGTGCCTATTTTTCTGTTCCAAGGCCAGCTGCTAGTATGGGGAGAACGCCTGTATCTACAAGAACTGGAATGTAGACAGCCCTTGTTTTCTGAGTGAAGTTGTGTATCATGAAGTGGGCTAGGATAGGTTTTTATAGCCTCCTGAGAGTTTATTGTTAGGGCTGGAACTAGGGTATAAGACCCTGTACAGTCCATTAACCCATAACAGTAGACAGTTACCAGTGTAGCCAACAATCATCAGAAGGTATTAAGTGATTTGAGCTTTTTTTTTTTTTTACAGCTAACGTATTACTGTGATATTGTATTATACCTCTTGAAGTTGTATTTTTCTGCAGGATGTTCAGGACCAAGTTAAGGTGAGACCTGTACTAAATTTAATTAGTCTCTTGCTGTCTATCAAGTTCAGTTAAATGCCCTCAGGAATTACCTAGGAACCACGTGTAGCAACTCTTTGTTCTTCTGTTAGTGTCAGCCATCTCTGTGAGTCATGGCCAATGTTTGACCAAGTTGCTTTCTGGGAAAGCTTGAGAGATTTTTTTTTTCTTTTGGTGACTCACTTTAGGCACACTACACATTGATGTTCACTTTTTTCTGTAGTCTCACAATCTCCTTGTTCAGAAGACCAGGAACTCACTGAGTATTGGATGCCACAACAGAAGTTGTCTTACGTCCTGTGTCTTTGTTGACCTTGGAGGGCAAGGGCCAAAATATTGGCTATCCTCTTAGCTCATCTATCTCTCTAATTTTTGGCTTCTAAACTTTAGTTGTTCATCCAGAAGAAAAGATACATAATAGTACAGTGTAATAGAAGCAGTAAGCTTAAGATTACTGTCTTATCCAAATATCAAGCATCTTATAACATTAAGTGGAACCATTATTTTCTGTTAATGATGGTTGTTTTAACATTTGAATCCCTATAAGATTCCAACAAAATTACATATTTTATACAGAAAATTAGAAATCAAAACCATACCTAATATAGTATGGCAATCATGATGATATATGTAACACATTTGAATTTACATTTTTGACATAAGATATTCCCTTTTTGGTCAGTTGTCTCTATCTAATTCATAAGAAGCTTTTACTTAATATGTCCTTTAATAGGATGTCATTAAAGAAATTTGTGGCATTGTTTGGACTGCTCAGTGTCTAAGCATCTCTAAGTAGAGTGGCACATGTATACCATACATTATATAAATTTTTGTTTAAAAATTATCATTTTTGGTTTGACTCATGTTGGTTTGACTTGAATCTGTTGGCTAGAGTACAAGAAAAGGCACATATCTGGATCTGAAAGATGTTTATCATAAGTAATCCCAATTTTACATTTTAAAAGATTTATATATTTAAAGGCATAAATACATGTAATATACCATAAGATCAGCAATAATGAATTACCTTAGCCATATAAAAACCTTTGTATTAGCATCTTTAAATTATAAACTTTATTGTATTTCTTTTGATGCTGACCAATGTGAACATATTACAACAATATATTTTTATGACTTTAGTTGGAGTGGCTTTTAAAGGCTTCTGATTAGTGAACAAGGATTGTTTGCATGTTACATTTACATAACCAATTTTAGCATCATTTTGATCAGCTGGCAACCCATGTGGAAGCATGCTTTTTAAATGTATAATCCAAATAAACCTTGATTAAATGATCTGAGAATACAAAAGAAAAAGGAAAAGAGTAAAGATTGTTGAGCTCAAATACGAAAGAACAGCTGTTTATGGATAACAGAAACATATAGATGATCTGTACAGATTGGACACAGACACATATACAGTTTAATAGACAAATACCTTACACAGAGTGTACTCAAATATATTTGGCCAATTTGAATTATAACTCTTATAGTTGTTATATTTATAACTATAAATGGATTAGTGAGAACCTTTTTGTAGGTCAGTTAACAGAGGTCTCTTGAAATAATAGGCTGAGGGTCATTTTAATTAATATTAGCTTTATGTCTAAAATTTGCTTTTTTTTTTGGTTTCTGAGCTGCTTGTCATAATTGAGCTGTCTTTTGTGAGGTGAGAGTGGTGTTTAGAATCACATAAACATCTTTGAAATGCAAGTCATAATGATTAGTTATACATTTAAATTCTGTAATATAAGTTTGTGGGTCAGTGGGAAAGGACCCTAATTTATGGTTAATCTGAGATAGGTTAGCAAGGGAAAAAGGAGTATGGAGATGAACTAGCTCCTTGGGACCAACCTGTTCCCAAAGTGGGAGTAGGGATTGAGGCTGAGCAGGCTGTGGTGTGGGAGGTATAGATGGCCACTGAGCTGTCAACTGTGCAGGTGTCTATGGACAGTTACAGGGTGATTGACTGTAAGATGGCCCCTTGTCACCGTGTGACAGGGAAGCACAAGGTGGTGACTGGGTAGCATGTGACCCACAGTAAGATGGCTGCTGCTTGTCACATGGTGAAGGAACACTAGATGGCTGGTGCTGATCACATGATGAGGAACCACAAGTTGGCGGCCATTTACCATGTGACCTTTCACAAGATGGCATTGGG
This sequence comes from Cavia porcellus, assembly GCF_034190915.1. Lineage (NCBI taxonomy): Eukaryota > Metazoa > Chordata > Mammalia > Rodentia > Caviidae > Cavia > Cavia porcellus. Next base: position 15,954,139 of record NW_026947496.1, read on the forward strand.
CTTTCACATGACGATGGAGGACCACCAGATGATGGCAGTTCTCCATGTGACTTACAGCAAGATGGCTGCTGAGGACCATAGGTTATGGGCTCGCAAGATGGCAGTCAAATACCATGTGGCTTCCTAGGTGGCTGAGCTGGAGGGGAAAATGGTGATTCGGGAGCAGGACAGAGGGAGAAGGGAGTCATCTGGCGGGTCAGATGGATTGAGGAGTCTGAGATTGGGGAGAGAAACTAAAGGAAGAGTTAGAGGCCGCCAGGGGTGAGGAAAGGGAAGAGGTGAAGCAGGAGGTCAGGAACCTGGTAGAGAAGGGTTTAGGCTTGGGGATGTGTGGGAGGGGAATAGAGCCCGGAGACAGGGTCTGAGGAGCCTGGTGGGGAGGAAGGCAGAGACTGGAGAGGGGCGCGTCCTCAGAGTGCAGCAGGCCTGGGATTAGGGATTTCTCACACTTGCTGTGGTGGTGACAGTAGGTTTTTAAATCTTGAAAAACAGAGGGGTCAAAAGTTTCTTTTAGGCCATTGGCTGCCTTCAGGTTTGTAAGCCAGCCAAGCCGCCTGGCAGTGAAAGATCAGCTTTTGGGGTTTTTCGGTCTTCCAGAGACCGAGAGGGCCAAGGTTATGATCCAGGCACCTCAGAGGTGTGTGTTTTGGGGGACAGGAACAAGTATTCCCCATAGTGACCAAATTAGAAGTGAATCAAGAACTACAGCTAAAATAGCCAAGTCACACTTTTCAAAAGAAGTTGTCACAGTTTTGAGAGTGTGGCAGAGAAGGCACCAACACCTGTTCTCATCAGCCATCATTGAGAGCACGGAGAGGGTTGAGGGGGTAACAGCTCTGCCTTGGGGCATGAGGGAAGCGGCCTTGCCCAGGGAGCAGGAGAGCTGTTACCTTTGTCCAAGGGACACCCAAGAGGTTTCCTGATGTGAGCTCACGGGTTTCTGAGACTAAGAGACTGAGAAACTGAGACACAAAATCCCGAACTGACAAATGAGGCAGGATCTGTGACAAATGAGGAGGATCGGTGTTGGGTGCAGGCTAGCAATGCAGATAGGCAGTCCCTGGAGGGAGGCGGGGTAGCTTGTGGGCAGGGGAACGCAAACCGGGGTGATTTGCCCCAGGAGCCCCCACACACTGCCAGGCCGAGTCACATGGCACCAAATGTTAGGGTTTTCTGCTACAAAAGAGAGCTAAAAAGAAAGAGGAAAGGAAGCCTTTATTGAGTGAGGATGTGGAGAGGAGTGCACAATTCATGGGGCTGAGCTCTCTCCTCTGACCCGGGTCACGCATGGCAGGAGGTTTTAGGACCTCTGGCCAGAGGTGGGGTTTGGGGTGAGTGTTGATGGGGCATGAGGAGCTGATTGGGATTTTCTTTGAGCAGATGGGAAAGGAAGGAGGAAGTTGCAGTCAGGGCTGGTGGGGGGAGGAGGAAGTTGTCATTAGGGAAGGAGTCACTTTTGCTCTGGTCTTCTACCATATTAGACAGTGGTGGCCTTTATATTCAGGAACTTATACTAGGGCAGAAACCTTTCAGTGCTTAAGTAAGGGTAGCCTGCTGCGTGCCCGTGGAAGACAGTGGGTCATGTCCTTACACATCCTCACATGTCTTGGCCTTTGAGGCAGTCCTGAAGCTGCGTTCCGCACACAGTGATGCTGCTTTTTGTCTGCTTTGTCACGTTAAGCAGCATGTGTGATTTGAAGTTTTTCAAGAGGATTAGAACCTAGTCAGCAAGAGGTGCCAGGAGAAGATGAGAGTGTGTGGGTCTGCGGTGAGGAGAGTGCTGATTAATCCAGGACCAGACCTGCCCTTCAGAAGCCAACTCGGCTGTGCCCCTTAATTCCACGAGGCCTGATTTCGGGCAGGCTATAATTTGCAGGCTTGGTGGAGCACCCCAGTCCCAGGTTTTGCTGTGCCTGTGTGATCAACTCATAACCAGCGCTGCCACCTGCTAGCTGCATGACTAGAACAATCCTTCCAAGCTCTACTTTTAGTAAATAAGTGGGTTCACTACCAAGAATTGAGACTCTGCCTATCTGTCTGTTGTCAGTGCGGGTGAGTAAATATGAGAAATTGAAGCTATTAGACACCCCCCACACACACACATTGAAGATTGGACTCTTAAGAGTTTGGCACTGAGTTGCATCCCTAGCTCTCACTTTTATGTTGAGTCTGACTCTTGTTGAGTCACTAAGTTATGCAGGTTGGATTCAGACTCAATCATCCCCCAAGAGTGCTGGGATTATAGGTGTATGCCACCATGACTGGCTATGTTTTTACTTAGAATAATATCCATTTCAAAGGGAGAGAGAGAATAAGATAAAATGTGTTGATCTCAGAAGAGTGTAAACAGATTTTTCAGCTCATCTGTTTGGTTGGTTTTGATAACAATCTGCAAAGGCTTATTAAGAGATAGCTTGGGGCTGGGGATTTAGCTCAGTGGCATAAGCACGTGCAAGTATGTGGTCGTGAGTTCGATCCCCGGTACCGATAAAAAAGAAAAAGACAAAAAAAAAAAAAAAAAAAAAAAAGAGAGAGAGAGAGATAGCTTTAGGTGCGTTAGCACTTTAAATAATTTATTTGAGCTAGCAATGATTCGTAAATTGGGCATCATCAAAGCAGTGGGGCCTACGGGGAAAAGTTCATAGAAGTGAAATAGAAAATGTCTCCAGCTAGAAACTAGTTGGTGATTTCTGATTACAATTAGTTTTACTGTTTATGTTGGATTGGGTTTTGGTTTGCTTGTATAAGAACTCAAGGTGCTGGAACCTTCCAACCCTCATGGCTTCCCAATTATTTTAACAGGTGCATCTGATGTTTGACCAATAACTGATTCTAGTTTATTATTTTAGTTAGATGTACTGAAGTATAAGTAACATAGAATTTGTTGTCAGTGGCTGTTCTGTGCATTTCAGGTCGTTTTGGATGGTTTTGTGAAAGGGCAGCAGCGGTTCTCACAGCTGTAGGGTTAGGGATCTGCAGGGTTAACACTGGTCTCCGAAACAGGCCACTTGGTGAACATCAGTAAATCTTTAAACTCATGGGTAGTATTTGTGAGAGAGATGTAGGCAGGGAGTATAGAGGTTGGCTACTTGGTATTGAGTGCTCCCATGCTGGTGCTATTTTAAGGTATAGGGAATGTACACACACACACACACACACACACACACACACACACATGCACACAAACTCACATGCTTTTTGAAGGGTCTTTAAATCAGCTAGGTGTAGATTCATAAGAGTTTTTTCTGTGATTCAAGAAAGGTGAAAGGTAAGCATGAAAATTTGGTCACCATCTCTAACTTGATGATAATTTGGATCAATGGGAGCAGTCACCAATCAAGAAGAATAGAAGGAGGAAAAAGGGTTCTAAAAAGGAACTGTAGTAGGGCATGGTGTTGCACACCTATAATTCCAGGACTGTAAAGGCTGAGACAGGAGGATTCCCATGAGTTCCAAGCCGGCCTAGATTACATAGTGAGATCCTGTCTCAAAAAAACAAAAACAACAACAAAACCAAAGGCAACTTTAAAAGTATCTAAAGTGTATTGGATTTTGAATGTGGTAGCATTAAAATTCAAAACTGTCTTGAGTCAGTAGTGGAACTCCAGGATGCTGTTGAGAAGCGATTATACAATAGAGGAGGGAACATTGTGATAGGAGTTGAGAATTTGGTGGAAATGAGGAAATGAGATTGTAAATGGAAAAAATATTTTATACAAATGGGAGGTTTATGTGGAGTCACTCATTTAGCCACTCAGATCCTATCATGAAAGTGGAATTATGTAATTCACTGTGATGCCTTCACCGTTTATAAAGATAATGTTCAGTTAACTGCACCTGGGCCTTTGGAGTAAAAGGATTTTGAGTTGGTCTTGTTGGTTTGGGCTTCTGGGGTGTAACAGAACGCCATAAACTAGGTGTTTTACAGACAATAGAAAGTTATTTCTCACGGTTCAGAGGGATATGAAGTCTAAAATCGAGGTCCAAGCAGATTCAGTGTCTGGCGCAGTCTGTCTGCTAGCTCATACGTGGCTGTCTCCTCACATCCTAACATGGTGGGAGACCAAGGGGTAAAAGAGATCTTTTATTTTATAAATGTACTGATGTCTCTCGGGAGCACTCCACACTCTGACCTAATCACCTCCAGTACCCTCATAGGGGCATTGTTCAATGTATGAATTTTGGGGGAACACAGATAGGCAGTTTACAGCAAGTCAGAAAATCCTATGATTATTTAAGTAGTGTTTTGGTCATTTCACACAAAAATCTGAGAAATATGATGTATTGTTAAAATCCACTGCTGTATCTTAAATTACTGGCTTTTCAATAGTGCTAAATTACTGAACTTTTTTTTTTTTTGATCTAGAAAATGGAAATGATGGTTGCTGGCCTAATTTAATTCAGAGGGACTTATGGATTAAATCATGTGTTGAATGAAAAAGCGCTTCTTGTGCCAAATACTGTATAATGGAAGGTGAAGTTACAGCTGTCCCCTGGGGTACATAGGGTGATGGTCCATCTACCATCACTGCACTTCTGCCAGCAGCGTGTTTATCTTACATAAAAACACGTGCAGTGTGTTTATGAAATTCTTCTTTTGGATGAATACTTAGTCATAAGCATGTACAAGTGAGTACTTTGATTATCTCAGAATACATGCCTTCTGTTGCCTACCACATTTTTTTTTTTTGAGACAATGTCTTGCTGTGTTGCAGGCTGACCTTGAACTTATATACATATCCCAGGCTGCCCTCTAATTCCCAGTGATCCTCCTGCCTCTCCGCCTCCTGAGTGCTGGATTCCAGTCTTGTGCCACCGTGCCTGTCTTCCAGCCATTTTCCCAGCAGTGCTCACCAGTGTGAGAGCGGAAAAAGGCAAAGCCCCGTACCACTTCACTGTGTGAACTGCCGTACTTACTTTAACGCTTGGTCTTAATTTGTCCTGATAGGTCATATAGCTGGGGTAGTCCTGTTCCCCACACTTGTTTCTCTTTTCCTCCCTCCTGTCTCTCTTGTAAATTCCAGGACATGGTAGAAAACACATGTTCCTAGAGTAAGAGTAGCTAAGAAGTCTCTCCCGTGTGTGTGTGTGTGTGTGTGTGTGTGTGTATCAGGTTTGAGTGGGCGGAAACCTGTTGCACTGTCCTGTAAAATGTCCTAACTGCGGTACCTACAGAGGGTTCGAGGGTGCTTTTCAGTAGCCTGGGTTTCAGTGGTTTTTTTCTCTCATCTTCTTCTCCCCAAACTAGCTGGAAGAGATTAGTAACTTGAGGGCCAGGAGTCCAAATTAGACTGTTCTAGTGCTTTTTATGCTGCTAGGTGTTTCTTCATCTAGTTGAAGTTGGCATATCAGGACTGATCGACACAGTCTAAAATTGGCTACCCCAAGCCTTGGGGTTTTTTCATGGACACTACTTCCTGACTTACCAATGATTGTTAGTGATGTAAAATTTTTTGAAGATGGGCATTTGGGAGGGTGAGGCAGGAGGATCACAAGTTCAAGGCCAGCCCGGACTACATAGTGAAGCCCTGCCTCAAAAATAAAAAAATTGACAGAGGCTCATTTTATTAAAATTTGGAAAGAGAGAATGTGATCTTGAGGAGTGCACTTAAAAGTCCAAGCCTCCAATGATTGCAGCTGTCCTCAGTTCTTTGTTTGGTAGGTTTCTGTGCTTTCTATTAACCTTCCCAAAAGCTCTAGAGTTTTTTATGCTTGGAAGCTCCGAGGTGACGGCCATTCACCTAGTCTCTTTGGTCAGAGACTTCATTCTGGTCACCTTCTTTATTGTGGCTCTCAGTTGGGACGTCCTCTCAGATCCACTGCCTAAGGCACCTCTGCGCACCTCTGTCAGGCACCATGTCAGGCACCTCTGCCCCTTTGGATAGTTCTCATTTATTCCTCACAGCAGATCTGGGAGTCTTCAGTTAGAACTGGGGCTCCTGATTCCTCCTTAGTGTTCTTTCTGCCAGTTTGCCCAGCCTGTTGTATGGAGAGTTTGGGTAATACAAGAGAATGCTAATTTGTAATATCATTAAAACATTTTCCATAGGGAGATGCTTTGTTCAAACACATAGTTAACCAAAATGATTACACGTGGTTCAGAAGTATTTAGCATTCACACTTACAGGAAAGCAAAAGCTTGAGAAATGGATTAAATCATTGAAGTTAGTCTTTTAGTGTCAGAGAATATACATTAAATATTTTTTGTTTCAGGGATAGATAAAAAGAAACAAATACTGTAATATTAAAAACTTTCCCTAAAGTGGACATTACCTTGGCCTACTTTAATACAGGAGTTGAAAAGCAGGTTGGATTTTATTCCCCAAAATGCTAGTCATCAGAATATGACGTGGTCCGTTGCTACTCATTGAAACCGGAGTGTTTAGAGTAGCAGCCATCGAGAACATACATTAGCTGCTGGACCTGGTGGTACACTCTTGTAATCCAGCACTTGGAAACTAAAGCAGGAGGATTGCATGGACAATTTAGTGACTTACTGAGACCCTTCCTCAACATAAAACAAGGGGCAGGGGATGTAGCTTAGTGTGCAGGCCTCATTCAGTCCCTACTACCACAGACAGACAAAACCACCCACACTAAACATGCATGAGCATTGAAGTCTTTGTTACAGTGGTTAATCTTCTGTCTTAATAGTTCAGAACTACTGAGCCCACGTGTGGAGATTTTATCAGCTTTCTTCCTGTTTGCTCTTTTATTGACTCATCTATATTTTTAAAATCTTGAACCTAAGATACTGTTTCTGGGTTTATTCTTTTCTCATGTAATTAAGGAAAATTACTTCTAGAAATGTATTAATGCCTTACTCTGAACTGCAGTCTTCACCACAGTGTTGCTGTGGCATACTTAGTGTTTTTCTGTTCTGATTAATACAAGCTTGCTTTTAGTCAGTAACACTGAGATATGAATGTCTTAGTCAATAGCCAAGTCTTATTCTTTTCCCCAGGAAAATGCTTTCAAAAATCGATTTTAAGGTAATAAGCACTTTTACTTGCATATTATAATCTCATTATAATGTTAATTTGGATGCAGCAAACTTGGATCCAAATTCCATGAAAGCAGAAACTTTTTTTTTTTTGTATTGGGGATTGTATTCATGACCTCAGGCTTGCCAGGGCAGGCACTTTGCTGCTAAGCTAAACCCCTGGCCCCAGAAGCAGAAACTTGTTGCCATCACCGAATGAGCTTATCCATATACCCTGTACATCTTAAATGCTTAATAAATGTGCGCTACATATATATTATCCCATGCATATTTGTATTATACAGTACAACTTTGGTTTGTGAGCATAATTTGTAATCCAAAGCACTTTCTTTTTATTTTTTATTTTTTTGTCTTTTTGAGACAGGGTCTCTCTATGCAGTTCAGGCTGGCCTTGAGCTCACCTTGTAGCCTAGGCTGGTCTCAACTTGCAATGATCCTCCTGTCTCAGCCTCCCAAGTGCTGGGATTACAAAGTGTGAGCCACCACGCCTGGCACCAAAGCACTTTCAAAGCACATTTCCTCGTAAGAAGTAATGGAAACCAAGATAATTTGTTCCACAACCCAAAGATATTCCTATAAAAATGATTACAACACTGTACTCTAATACAACATATATGAAGAAGAGTGAACAGTTACTCTGCACTTAGGTCTAAAACCCTCGTGACTGGTGTGAGGTTATTATATGGGACAGTTTTGGCTGTCCCTGATGGAACCACTCCTACCTATTGGCTCAATGGAGTCTTTCTCTTCCACGTAACTTTAACAAGGAACCTATTCAGTGACACTCACTTTTGCCTCCTTTTGAGGATCTTGTGGAAATGTGACATTGCATTGTTATTACACAGGTGCATCGCTCAGTTGTCACAGCCTTCTTGAGGTGGTGCTTGTCCTCCTCCGTGTATCACACACCTCTCTAATCTCATTAGGAGTGAGAGATGACTCCTGCTTTGCTCTCTTCTCTGCAGATGAAATATCCATATTGTCGGCAGAGATCGCCCACATCCTTAGTGAGAGAGAGGACCATTGTGATCATGCGACTGAGCATCATGTACTACTCATATTGCAAGACATGGTCATTTATGAAGTTAAAGTTTATTAGAAGTGGTTGCTCATCCTGTGGGACACTCATGAAATAAGTTACTTGCAGTCCAAGGTTTTGCTGTGTGTAGTTTTGTCACATCCTCTGCATTAACTGTGATCTCTAAATTGATAATATTGTATGTAATTTTTTTTTGTTTGTTTTTCTTTAGGTTGGTATTTTGTTTGGCATCTATTTTTATCTAAATTCAAGTTTCTGCGGGAACTGGTGGGAGACACAGGATCCCAGGAGGGGGATCATGAGCCTTCGGGGTCTGAAACTGAAGAAGACAGTTCGTCCTCCTCGTACAAGATGAGATCCGCACGCTACCGGAGGGCACCTGCTGACGAAGGCCACTGACTTCAGACGAGGTCCTTCATTAGTCCACGGCAAAAGGCAGCTGTGAGCCTCTGTCTTTAGCGACCTCACTTTGAAATTTGCTAAAAGACAGAAGAACATTTAAACTTGGATTTTATATCCAGTTGAAAAAGAAATTTATATGTAAGCCATACAGGAAAAAAGGGAATTGAAACCAAATTGGGCCATGAAAATGTCACCTTAAAGGTAATATTTTGCTTCACTAACTTTCTGCTTAACACACTTAGTCCTTGGCTCTTGGGCATTGTTTTTTTTTTTTTTTTTTTTTTTTTGCACTGGTGTGAATCTGGCAAAATTTTCAGGCTTGAAAAAACAATTTTTTGGGGTCATAAAATGTACTCTTCATATTTTAATGCGTGTGAAATTTGGGTGCACCTCATTACTGTCACCCAGGTGATAGTCATATAATTATCCTAGCTTGAGCATGTGTGAATTTACAGCTTGTCATACTGTCATCACCTTTGCGGATGTGTGTTGTTGGCATCAAATGTGTCAGGTTTAAAGAGGGTGTTAAGATGTCTTCAGAAAGCTTGCACTGTGACTCAGCCTTGAAACGAAAGGTTATCACATATGTAGAAAAGCATGGAAATGGAGCTGAGCACATACATTTGAGCCAAGTGAAGCAAATGTTCATTGTTGGAGGAATGATTGAAACACCGTATTTTCTTGCAAAGCACCCACAAAGTACTTTATTGGACATAAGCCAGGAAGATGCTCACAAGTAGAAGAAGCTGTGCTACGGTCTGTCAGAGAGGCACATGCAAAAGGATTGCCTGTCATGGGCCAGGAGAAATTGCCAAAACCCTCTGAATCGATGACTGAGCAGCGAGAGGCTGGCGTGACCTGATGCATGTGTTGAGCAGGACCATCGTTACGACAGCAAACATCCTTTTTCCAAAACTTCCCACCGACAGCAAACAGTACCCAGCTGAGACGCGCCCTGCAGTGCTTGCCATCACCAGCACTCTTGCCGATGCCCAGGGCTGTGTTGTGTGGGGAAGTGCAGACCCCGAGGATGTGCCCTGAAAAGTACATCAGAGAAGTGGGGCTGGAAAATGGGAGGTTATGGTTATAACTTACCCAGTTTATCTCACACATTTGTAATGTATGCGCAAGATTGACGTGATTAAAATCTGTTTCAAAGCACTGCTACCACAAATATAAAATAAGCATTTTTCTGAGAGGTGAGGCAGCTGGGTCATTGTGTGATGGATGGACAGTGATGCGGACTGTGCATCTTAACAACTGATAGGATCTTAGGTAATGGTAGTTGAAAATTTGTTTTTCATTTTAAGACAGCATTACAATATTTCAATTGTCATCGTCTATGAAATGGTTTTTTTGGTTAATCTATTAAAAAATCTAGAGTAGCATTTTAGAAATCTTAAGAACCATCTTCTACTTCAGGAAGACTGAGCTTCGTCACTCCCTTATGTAGGAGGATTTTATGCTCCAGGCATATGTTATGGAGAAAATACTTCTCCGCAGACAGTGACAAGACCTCCAAGATCCTGGGTGTTGAAAAAGTGTGGCTGAAACTACCTGTTTGACTGTAAAGAGATTCTTGCCGGGTGTCCGTGTTTGTCTTAACTGAATTTTGGACTAGCACTAGTGTGAGAGAGATAGGAATTGAAGAACTTTTCAGTGTAGTAGTCCCTGCTTTGTACAAGAATGAAATGCAAAGCCAACTTATTTTATGAATCTGTGTTCTTCTTATGTTTTTAGCCTTTTGTCTCAAGAACTAGTTATCACCTCTGTTTCACGGGGGTGTTTCAGTGTTTGATACCTCATTCTTCATGCTGACAGTTTTGTTTATTAACAGCTCACTGGCTCTTCCCCACGTTGTATTCCTCATGAAAACCTCTTTGCTGATATTGTACTAGAAGGGAATTGACAGGGCATAACTGTAGTTTTTATATTTGCTGGGGGAAGATTCCCAGCAGCTGAGAATGGGGCACAGTCATGCTGTCTTCACTTCTGTACTGGTTGTAATGTGACTGACTAGGGCATAAAAAGCAGTGAGTGACACGTGTCTAGCATTAATTGTAATGTTTCATGTTTTACTAGTGCTAAATAGCACATTGGAATCATCACCAGATGAAAATGTTCAACAGCGTTTGGGCCCGAGAGCTTGTTTATATTACATTTTTCAGCCTGATGTTTTGAGCTCTGGATTTTGTTTTACGGTGGATGTCTAAGTTATAGATAATAATTGTTACTGTTGAGCTTCCTGTTATGTCAGTATTAAAGAATGATGGCTGATGTAACCCTCTTCCCTCAAATCTGTAGTTGTGCCCAAATTAATACAAGTTAATCCATGTAAAGCTCTGGATGTTGGGCATTATTTATTTATGCTTTAAGCATATCTTGTTTTATACGATTTTAAGAAATGTTCTCGTTAACTTACTTGAAATATATACCTAAAAACGTTAATCGCTCATACTCCTTGGGGAGAGAGTGAAAAGAAATGACTGATGCCAATATGAATAGTTTATAGACAAGTCCTTTATTTAAGCCTTTTTCTTTTCATGCACTTGACCTTCTATAGTATGTGTGTCTAAGGCCAATATTACAGGGAAGAGAAATGTTAATGCAGAATTAGTTATGTTATGTGATATGGTTTTCCATCCTTTTTCCTGTTTTAATGCTTTTGTAGATGAATTTACCAGAATGCCATTACAGTAGCATTTTCAGTCTCAGTGAAAAGTGGAATAGACTGTGGTTGATATTAACATTAAAAAGTTATGAGCATTAAAATCATAAATGTTAGACTCTTGCTTGAACTCTTCCCAAAAATGGTAGTGAACAAATATGCCATGTTTTTGAGGATTAATTCTAAAATTAAGGACTCATGTAAGTGTCTCATTTCTTTCTTACCCATCCAAATCTTTTGCCTCTGAAACTTTTTGTGAAAATTGCCTGTATGGTAGTGCTATTCAGATTTTAAGCCAAAAACACTAAATATTTGTATAGCATGTTTAAATGAGGTTTTGAATATTTACGTCAAATTGAAAATAAGACTCTTAATGGATGTTCATAGTGGACATAAATGTGTGGTAGACAGCTACTTCACAGACATGTTAACCCTTTTCTTTAGATGTTACTAAGTTTAAGAATCATTTCAAATTATTTGGCTGGAAGTTTAGAATATATAAAGTAATGAGTTCACAAAATAAGGCGTCTAAAATGTGTCGAAGATTTTAAAGTAGTGCATTTTTCCTCTTAACAGTAACACTTTTTGAAGTTACTATAGACATCATTGATGCAATCTTTTTTAAAGTCAGTTTTTCTTAAAAGGTATGTTTTATGTAATGTGTAATCAGTTAACTAGATTTTGCCTGGTAATCTAAGTGCTTTTATATTTGAAGTTGACTTTAAAAAGCCAATGAGCAGTCCTCAGAGTTGATAGTCTCTCAGGCAACTAACAGGTTAGCGTTCAGTTAGGGAGTCTAGAAGTAAAGCACTTTGCATCGTCTGGTTTTAGAGCGTCCCAGAGTTTTACCTTACAGTGAAGTTACACTTCCTGTTTGTTTGTTGTGTGCCGTTTTATGAGGAGTGTTTAACGTTAGCCTCCAGCTGAGTTCTATGCATAACATTTACCACATGCTGCTGATGAGGTTCTCACAGGAAGCCTCCTGTGCTGTGCTCTGATGCAGGGTCACCTTGCTGCTTGACAGATAGGTTTGTAAGGAATTAGCACTGTGTGTGTTAACAGTACCTTTGTGTAACAAGATGTAAAATTGAAGATGAGGAATGTGGCGCAAATGATCATTCAGTGTTTGTTAAATTGCTCAGTACTATATCTAAGCTGTGGTTGGTATGTTTTAACTTTCATGGCACAGAATAAATTGAAATGAAAACAAACAAGTTGTATGTGTCTCGTTGCTAAAGGATAAGTATGAAGGGCATTTTGGACAGGAAGGGATTTTAAAAACAACCACTTTTACTTAAGGTCTACATTTCACTTTGTAAGAATTGAGAAGGTGACACCCTTGCTTTAGCATAGATCAATCTTGTGTTTTGTAGAGTGTGAACCACCAGGGGAACTGAGGACCTGGACAAGGCCAAGGCCGAGTGAGGGGTGAGGAGTGCTTCTGAGAATGCCCTTGAGTTAGGGAACCGTGAGTTTCAGTTTGGGGACCCATGATGGGATTTTTCACAGTATTGCACATCGGCCAAAAACACAGGAGGAAGTGAGTTTTATCAGGGTCTGACTTTGAAAGGAAGGCATGATTACAAGCAGGGTCATGACAGATTGGCTCTGGGCTCTGGAGAATCAGTGGTAGGTACTGGTTCCTGGGATGGATGGGAAGCAGCAGGGACCGAAGAGGAGGGGGACAGCAGAGTAAGTCTGAGGGGGGAAGCTTAGGACCGCAGAGGTTAAATAGGTCTGGGCTGTGACAGTACCTGCAGCCGTGGGTAGAGGGGGAATATGGGGACTCTGACTCTTCTGGGGTATCATGTGAGCCATCAGCATGCTTACCAATACTTTCCTACAAGGGCGGAAATTTGGATGAAGGAGAGGGCTGGGCTGGGCCCAGGTAAGGGCTAAAGAGGCCTGACCTTCAGGTAGGGATGGCAGGTGACTCTTCCAGAGGGGGGAGCTCACTGCAAATGAAAGGACGCCGGCAGAGGGGCTGTGAGGGCACTGCCTTCACCTTGGTCCCCGTGGCAGCCGTACCAGCCTGTATATACACGTATATAAGGACTTCCACTGACTTACGAAGGTGATGCTGTTCGAGGAGAATTTGGGGGAATCGGGGAAGGGAAAGGAGGGAAGAACAGCGAGAGCCTCACTAAGCATCTTGAAGGAGTGGAAGTGTTCCAGGTAGAGGCGAGGGCAATTGCAGAAGAAAGAACATGCAACAGCAGAGTCACGGGAACAAGCCTTGTCTGCAGACCTGCCGTTTCCCCGAATAAGACCTACTGGACCAGTATCATCCTTGAAAACTAGAGGTCAGAGACGCCGCCGCCCACCTGCCAGCCTCTCCGTGCCTCACCTGCCATCACTGCTCTCTTGCCCCCGGCCGCTCTGCAAGGCAGGTAAGGCTCAGAGGCGGATTGGGGCTGGCATTTTCAGCCTATAGATCTCAGGGATGTTTTCCAGCTAGCTCTTACTTTCAGGGAAGGAGGATGTTCACTTGGAATTACTGGAATAGAATACAAGTGGGGACACTGGCTTGGGGCTAGAAATACATAAAAGATACAGGTCCCCAAAGACTGTAATAGCAAAGGCTTTGAAGTTTGGGACGTAGGCGATGCAGAGTGTTGAAATAAAAGGTGAGCAGTGATTCCCTTACTTGGCATTTGCTGTGTGACTGCTCTTCCAGCAACCTGGATGGATGGATGCAGATGGCCTAGCAAGCTCCTGCTGCCTGCAGTGGGGGTGGATTAGAGGCACAGTGGAACTAGGTGTCTCTTAGTGGGTCCAAGCCATGCAATAGAAAACTACTGGCAAACTGGAAAGGTGCGATCACTGCGGGAAGTTTGAGTATGGTTTGGGATTTGAGATTGGTCGTGAAGAAGAAGAGTAAATGATTGTTTTGACATTTAAGTTTGAGATTAGTAACAGTGATGTGTATAGAAGTGAGTTTGGGATTGGGCATAGGAAGATGGATGATAAGAGTCCAGTTTGGGGCACATATTTGAGGTCCTCCTTGGCAATTAGGTAACAGAAATAAGTAACCACTTGTCAAATGAGTAGGAGAGACATGAATTGAAAACCTAGGACCAGCAATTATGAGCATACAGCTGAAGTAATGGGCAAAATAGGATGCAGAGGCAGGAGATAGTGCTGTGGCTGGAAAACATTTTTTGTTTTTTAATACAGTTCAGGCTGGCCTTGAACTCACTTTATAGCCCAGGTTGACCTTTAACTCACAGTGATCCTTCTGCCTCAGCCTCCCAAGTGCTGGAATTCAGGTGTGTGCCACCATGCCCAGTCACTAGCATGAACATTTTCGTGCTCTCCAAAGTTAACGTGTTTCACGCTTAATCCCCTGTATGATAGTATTAGATGGTGGGGTATTTGGGGAGGTGACTCTGTCCTGATGAATGGTTTAGTACAAAAATGGGCTTTCTCTTCTGCCCCTCAGCCCTGCAAGGGCACAGAATCCTCCTCTTCCAAGCATACAGTGAGGAGGTGTCATCTTGGGACCGGACATGGAATCTGCCTTGATCTCAGCCTCCAGAACCAGGAGAACTAATCTTTGTTATGAATGACCAGTTTAAGTATTCTGTTCCAGCAACCAAAGCTGATTAAGACAGGCCCCTAAGTAGCATCGGTAAAATAGCCATTGAGGTCAGTGAGAACCACCAGGAAGAGAAACAGAAGTGGGCCAACAGAAGAGCCCGGGGGTGCTAGGAGCATCGTGAAGGAAGAAGCTGCAGGGCACGTGTTCTGCTGCTCAGCTCTGACCGCTACAGCGAAGTTACGGCCATGGGGAGCTCTTGAGGTAGTTCATGCCAAAGATGACGCCCATCTGTAAGGCTGGCAGGAGGAGTGACAGGTTCAAGAGGTTCTTGATGGGAGTCGATTTGGCGGGTTGTTGACTGGCTGGACGGCAGAGGTGAAGGATGAGGATGAATCAGGGAATGCGCTTAGCACAGGTGTGAAGAGGCCGATGGGAGAGAAGGGGTGTGCAGAGCAGTGGAAATGGTCAGTCGGGTCTCCAGGTGAAGGTCGGAGGGACGGAGAGAACGGCTCACCGGGAAGAACGATACCTACATTACAGCACTGCTTTTTAAAATAATACCCATTGGGCATGTCAACCTTGGGGCACAGCCAGTAATGCAGCCACCATCTTTTTCTTGTTTACCTTTGTAACTATAGCCCCCTCCACCCTGTTCTTTATTTTTTATTTTTTTCAGTACTGGAGAGTGAACCCAAAGCCTTCCCACAGAGCTGCATACATTCCTCATCCTTCTTGAGATGTTTTCATTTTGAGACAGTCTCGCTCTTGAGGTTGCCCAGGTTGGGCTTCAGTTTTGGGTTCTCTTGCCTTAAACTCCTTCAGTGCCAGGATTATACCCGGGTGGTGCCACACCAGCTGTGGGGCAACGTGGTCCCGGAGTTGCTCGGTTCATTGGAAAAAATGTAGTTGAAAAAGGGAATCACAAAAACATACATTCACCCTACATTAGGTAAAGCCAAGACTTTTTTGCAGTGAACAAAAGCCATTAGAGGTGCATCTTTTTCTTTATAAAAGTTAAACTTAATTCTGTGATTACTAATAGCTTTGTTCTGTCAAAATTAGAACAACAATGTAGAATAAAGATTTTTACTATATGATCATGATACTGTAGCCCATTTACAGTACTATTAATATTTTATTTTATTTTATTTTAATTGGTACCAGGGATCGAACTCATGACTGCACGCTTGCAAGGCAGGCACTTATGCCGCTGAGCTAAATTCCCAGCCCTATTAATATAATACTGATTTGATTATGTAAACAACAGTCTGTGTGCTTGTAGTTAATAATTGGAAAATGTCTGTTTTTTTGTGGGGAGGCAGTATTGAGAATTGAACTCAGGACCTCATGCTTGTCAGGCAGGCGCTGTGCCGCTGAGCTATATCCTCAGCCCCAAATATCTGCATTTTATAGTTATTTTATAGTACTGAGATGAGCAAGATTTTTGTATCTTTGATCAGTTTTTTCCCAGAACACTCAGCTAAGCATGCATAGAAAGTGTAACATTTAATTGTAATATTTAATTATGTAATTACTGTATCAGAGACAATTCGAGTTAGCAGGTGTGGGGACACATTCTGTGAAGCATGGAAGTCATGGGTGAGAACTGAGCTGTGTGGACATAGAAGACACAGTGGCTCCATCCTTGCCCCCTCACGCTGCTGGTACCTGCCCTCTCCTCCCAGCAGCCTGTCTGAAATGATTCCCTCCTGTGCGCTGGATTCCATTTCATCTCACCTTTTCAGCAAATTGACACTACGAGTGATTTCTTCTGTGTGTGCTGTCACCCCCTGTGAACTGGACTGTCCCTCAGCATTTAAGTATGTTCATTAAACATACCTTGAAAGAATGAAGGAGGTGGGCATGGTGGCACCTGCCTGCGTTCCAGCTCTGGTGGCCTGGGACAAGAGGGTCCAAGTTCACAGGCCAGTCTGGGTAATTCTGTGATTCAGGAAGACCTTGTTTCAGAATTAAGGAGGAAGGGTGCGGGAGGTGCAGCTCAGTGCAAAGGCCCGGGGATGAAGGCAAGGCCCCAAGCCCCACTAAATAGTTACCTCCGTGACTCCGCTGAGATAGAGTGGGAAGGACAGTTCTAGTTCGCAGCATGGCCCGAGCAACGCTGGTGGTGCTTGTTCCTTCCGGAGTCATTCTTTGGTCAGCATGCGTGGCCCTGGAATTCTGATTACATTGATTTTATTCCTGTCCTCTGGTGTCACACCTCTACCTCATTTATAGGTTTGCAACTGCATCTTGCCAGTAAGTGCGGGAGTCCCGGGCCTAGTTCTCGCCCTTGTGTGCTCGGGGTGTCTCCACAGCAGTTCTATTTGTGACTCGGCTCCTATCTGTTTACAGTGAGGCCCCCAATTGTACCTCTGAGCCAACTGTCTCCTGAGTGTCTCCTCGGTGTTTCATTGTGGCTGTCTTACATACTAATTCCCAAATCTGCAAAGTCAAATGTATTTTTAATTAAAAATTTTTAAATTAAAAATTTTCAAGGTTAAATATGGTTGTTTATCCTTGCTATCCATCTGCCTGGGGTCCTGTATCCGGTCCATCAGCAGGCCTTACTGATTTGGCTTCTGCCATAGCTCTTGAGAATTTATCCTTTTGTCCATTTTCTGATTCCTGTCTGTAGGCTGTGTAGAGTAGGAATCACAAGTGTGGTCTCTGGAATTAGGATACCTTATTTTTTTCATCTGTACAATGGGCATTATAATAATAGCGTGCATTTCACAGGGCTCAAATGAGTCAGTAAAGATGATGCATTTAGAATTGCGCCCAGCTAATCGAGTATTCCTTACCACTGAAGACTATGGCCTGTCTCGAATCATTGTGATCCGTCTCTAGTCTTTGCTCCTCATCGTCAGCTGAATGATCTTTTTGAAAAGTTTGCCACTTGGCTTTCGGCATTCTTTGCTTGCTGTGTGACTGCATTACCAGCCTCTACACAAACACGTGGTCCTCACTCAGATACAGCCCTCCACCTCTAGACAGGTCCTTCCACGACGGTGAATTGGCCTCCCTTTCCTTAGTCATTCTTCAAATTTCAACTCACCAATCACTGTCTCAGGGAAGCTTTCTCGAACACCCCCACCCCCTCTTTCCAGCCAGTTCCTCTGTTACAGGCTTTCACGGAATACTTTTTTTTTTCATTGCCCTGATGCCAGGCAGCGACTGAGCATTTGTTGGTAGATTTATTTGATTAAATGCCACTGCGTTGAAGGAATTAACAATATAAAGTAGGACTTACATTGAAATAACACTGTAGCTTGCAAGCTTCCAATATGCAATCCAGAGCAGCCGGATTTCTGCAAACCTTCCATCCACAAAAAGAAGGGCG
The DNA here is from genome assembly GCF_034190915.1 of Cavia porcellus. Taxonomy (NCBI): domain Eukaryota; kingdom Metazoa; phylum Chordata; class Mammalia; order Rodentia; family Caviidae; genus Cavia; species Cavia porcellus. Next base: position 15,972,132 of record NW_026947496.1, read on the forward strand.
CAGGAATGAGATGCTTCCTTTGCAAGCCTCTTATGCTTCCCGCACTTTCCTGTCTGTGTAACTCCGGATCCCATCAAAAGGGTCAGGAGGTCCTGCACCACACTAGCGGAAAAGCAATCTCAGCCCACTAGGTGGCGACAGTTTTCAAGGGTGAGAAGCGAGCTCCTTCTCCAGTGGGTCAGGACGGTGCCCTGCTGGAGAGCCCTGGATGAGTGGAGTTCGGTTACCTATGTGGCAGCCTCCTCTGTGTCATAGGTCTGTTCTCTAGTCCTTCTTTCCTAAAGCACTAGAGTGATTAAAGATTTGGAGCAAAGAGGAGGAGGACAGATTAGATACATCAGAGAGAAACCGGAAGTGCTCACATAGGCTGTCATTGTGCCTCATCCAACGCCAAGGTAAACCAGGTGAGTGTTTCCAGTCTCTCTGGTTTCCACAGTGGAGATTGCTGTGGTCTGAGAAAGGAGCGCTCCCAGAATGAACTCCACACCCCAGCAGAGGACTCCAGAAGCCAGGCAGTGTCAGAAAAGGAGAGAAAAAGATGAGCGATCAGGCCAGAGGCCCATGTCTGTCCTTGTGGGGTGCCAAGGGGATAGCAAGGCTTTGTGTTGAACAGCGCCTTCATTTTGAAAAATTTGTTTTTTCAAATATGAAGCGAGCGAGATCGAAACACATGGTGAATGTTTAAAAAATAGAAACACTTGTTATAATGAAAGACACATTGTCATGGATCCCCTGAAAATAATCTCCTGCACTTTGAACTCATGTAACCCTCTGTTCTTGCCACTTTCTGGAGCAGTTTGGAAATACCTCTTTCGTGTCTATTTGTGGCTGCCTCCATGTCCCGAATCAATTCAAAATGTTTCTAGTATCCATTTTCCTATAAATGACTTAGATCTATCCTTCTTCATGGCTGAGTTATACTCCATGCACTCCTACCTCAGCCTCCTGAGTGCTGGTATTACATAGTTATCACCACTACACTTAAGCTTAAAAGCTTCTTTATAGAGTTAAATATATCAATATTTATTAAGTAGCTCCTGAGTTTCCAGTTTTCATTAGGAACTTCTCTGCCACCCTTAGATTAAATGCATGGCTGCCCACATTTTCTTGCAGGATTTTATTTTCACATTTAAGTTTTTAATCGACCTTGAGTTGATTTCTATACAATACAGGATGGTGATCTGTGTTTATATTCTTTCACGTTCGCATACAGCAGATACCTAAGATTTTTATTTTGGGGAGGTAGCCCTTACCCCCACCTCCAGCCTGCTCCCTGCACTGATGAACATACTTCTTGTCTGTTTCCTGGGCTGGCGTGTGGATATTTCTAGTCTCTCTTTCATAAACAAGGCTCAGTGGTCCCCACCAGAGCTTGGTTCTGGTTCCTGTGCCTCCCCGAGTTTGGAGGACACAACTCCTGGTCATGTGCGGTCTCAGTCCTGCAGTGGCCCAGGACCTTTGTCAGGGCCCAGCCTTAGGGCCACCACACGCCAGAGCTGTAACAGCGCCCTCTTTTGGCTCTGGGTTTGATTTCCCTCTTGTGCCTGGGTCCGGATCATCTGGTCTTTTCCTTTAGCTTTAGTGTACTTTACAACATTGGAAAATCAAATGTGTAGCGCCTCTGGGCCCCGGATCAAGCAGCACTCCCTCCCTGACTTAGGGCTGCCAGGGCCCAGCGAAGTTCAGACCCTGTTCTAGTCCTAGTAGCCAGCTGCCTGCCCCAGGGACCCATAATCTTTAGGGTGGTTGCTTTTTAAACTGGAACAAAAGTAGTTGGTTCAGATCCCTAAGTACAGTAGTTAAACCTCTGAGGCAGTCTTGAGTGAGCTTAATGAGCATGAAATAAATTACCTTGAAAAACCTGGGAATAGTGAGTATCCTCCCAAAGGGTAGTCCAGTTGAAGGCTCTCACAGCATATTGTATTTGGCAGACATAAAAATCGCCAAGTATCAGGTATTTTCATCTGTAAGGAAGAAAGCTACCAGTTCTTTCTTTCTCTCCTTTTTCTTCCTGTTTTCCTCCTTCCCCTGCCTTTCCACCCCCCCCCCCCCCCCCCCCGTCTCCACACCATTCCCCTTTCTTCCCCCATCTTTAACTAATTTTTGTTTGTGTTGGTGAGGAGAATGATTGTTCTGGGGAAATTTATTCAGGTAAGGGTGAAAGAACACATTTTCCAAGGAGAGAGCTGTTTGTTTGTTTGTTGTTGTTTTAAGGTGTAGTAACATTTTGCGAGTAGACTACAAGCTGAAGAGAGAGTGTGATGGTCAGGATGACTAAAAAAACAGAAAAAAATTAATAAAACCGTAACAATGTACAATGACACAGATCAAGAGAATGAACCTAGAATTTGGGGATACTTCTATCCTGGGAAACATCTGAAGTCACAGAAAGGGAACTACTGTAAAAGGGGGAGCTGTGCTCTCCAGCCCCTGAGACTAAGGAGGGAAAGCTGTGGCTCGGGGCTACCGAGGTCAGATGGCCCGGGATGTACCCCAGATTAGGGACTGAAGCCCCAAGGGCTACCCCTAGAACAGGGTGGCCCAGAACTAAGCAAGCCTCCGAGCGAACCATAGCTTCTTTTCAAGTGACTGAGTAGGCCTAGAAAATGTAAAACTCCAAATAGAATAGGATGAATCTAGATTGCTAATAGCACCCTAAGGATTATAAATAAATAGCAAGAATTCCTGCATGGAACAAGATATGTTATCCTAGGCCTCAGACTATTTCTACAAATAACTTTTCAAAAACAAATGTTTAACATGTAGTTATAAAAAGAGCATGGTATGACTTTAGTCTAATATAGTGTGTGTGTGTGTGTGTGTGTGTCTAAAACTAGCCTCATACTTAACTTTCAGGGATGCATCCTCCTAAAGTCAGGACTACAGCAGGATACCCACTATCTCTATATTAGCTAATACTAATACAACTAAATAAGAGAAAACAGTGTGGCACATAAACTTTGGAAAGAAAGAAATCAACTGTTTATTTGCAGAGATATAATTGTGTATCTGGAAGACCCCAAAGAATCAATAGAAAAGTATTACAAAAATAATAAAGTAAGATAATGAAATCTCACCACATAATATTAGCAAACTGAAATCAATAGCCTTCATATATATACAAACTAATTATTTTGAAAGGGAGGCTCAGTGTACTATAACAAAGGTTTAGATAGCTAGATAAGCCTAATAAGAAAAAAAGCAAAAGTAACAGTTAAACTGTAAAACATTCTTGAGAGACTTAAAATTAATTTTGAACAATTGAAAAACACAGTTATTGAGTAAGAAAACACAGCATCGTAAAGATGTTGTTTCTCCCTACATGAGCTATAGATTGAATATACTCTCAGTAAACATTTCCTTAGATTTTTCTTCCCTGGAACTGAACATATTGATTGAAAAGTTTAAACTTGAAGAATAAACAGGTGAAAGTAACCAGGAAATGCTTGGAAAGACCAGCAATGCAATGTGGGGCCAGTCCTATTAGAATATAATAAAGCACTATAAGTCCCCTAAATTAAGGCAGAGTGATACTGGCTCAGAGAAGGACCTCAATAGATCACTGCATTAGAATAGGAGATCCAGAAATAGAGCTAAGGAAAACCTAGCACATGGCAAAGCAAGCCCTGAAATTAGAAGGGGAAACCTTGGCTTTTAAATAACGTGGGCCAGCTGAGTAGCTGTTAAAAAAAAAATGGATCTTTTTCTTAAAACATACTCCAGTATAAATTACAAGTGCATTAGAGATCTAAATGAAAAACAAGCAAACACATACAAATACTACAAGAATACACAGGGGAATCTTATTTTTATAAACCAGGAATGGAGATGTCATTACTACTAAAAAAAAAAACCCCTAAGTTCAATAAAAGAGATTGAGAAATTTGACAACATGTAATAAGTAAAGCCATATGATAATTACAAATGGGAAGTTTCCTTAACATTTAGTATGAAGTAGCCAAGGATTAATGAAAGAAGAATTTCCTAAAAATTGTGAAGGAAATGACCCCTATGTCAAACTCAGTTACTTTGTGAACTTAAGTTCACAAAGTAAGCTAATGACCTTCATGTGCAGAGCGAAAAATGCATATCACAACTCCAAGAGATTATTTCTCATTTATCAGACTGACAAAATGCTCAAAGTTTGACGATGTCAACTTTTGGAAAACCTATGGGAAAACATTTTCTATACCACAGGCGAGGATGAAAAATAGTGCAATCCTTATAGAAGGAAATTGGCAATGTCTAGCATAATTGTAGATGCATTTACACTTTGATCCAGTAGGAATCACACTTGTAGGTTTCTGTCTCAAACATTCGGAGGTGATATGTGAAGAAATGCATATAGATCTGTTGACCGGGGACTGATGGTTATAGCCAAAGGCTGCAGAACAACCCAGATGTTACTCTGCAGGAAAGTGGTCAAATTTCCTGTAGTCTATCTATAAAGTACTAGTAAAAAGATATCTATAGTAAAAAAAATATCTATAATGTACGAGTAAAAAGCGACAGGAGACTGCTTGTTTCCAGATATGATGCTTCCTTTGAGAACAACAGAAAAAGAGATTCAGTTAAAAGCGGTGTGTTTGAAGTTTTCAGAGAGCCACCGAGACAGCTGTAGTAGAAAGTTCCAGAGCCCACAGAGAGGGCATCTCCCTGCAGCGAGCCCCACACTCTGAGGGCAGCCTTTCCCCTCTCTGCGCGTGTGAGTTCTTGGCATGCGACAGGCTGAGTCGGGCAGCAGGTGCCCACCCAGAGGGAGTGAGGCAGCAGAGCTCTGGCAGTCTTACAGGGTGAGGTGATGAAACCTGGGGTGTGGGGTTTCCAAACCAGACAGTGTTCGGGAGCCTCGCGTCTAGAGAGAGGTGCAGAGAAGCAAGACTTAGGGACTTAATGGTTTTTTCTTTGAAGTATTTGGCAGTTCTTACATGAAACTCAGCTGGAAAGCAGAGTGGAAGAACGTGGCTCTTGCCACTTCAACACTGGAGTAGAGACGGTTGCCAGGGCAACGAGGCCTGCAAATAGACAGACAGACAAGCAGACAGACAAGCAGACCAAACAAACAAACAAAGCAATCTAGATTCACATTGGAAAAGAAGTGAAACTATATTTATGGGTTATATGATCTTGCATGTAAAATTACTAAGGAATCCACTAGAAGTAATCATTGCATCAAGGTCAATATGTAATTAAGTGAATTTCTTTATAGTAGCAATAAATAATCTGAAAATGAAATCAAGAAAACAATTGCTTTGCTTCTTCATCAAAACGTAATAAAAAGGTATAAATTTAACAAAAGAAATGCAAGACTTGTGTACTGAAAACAGTATTGCAGGAACAAAATTGGGAAATTAAAGACGATTTAAATAAATGGGGAGACATTCCACCTCAACACACTGGAAAATTTTAGATTTATATGGCAGCCATAATAATTCTAATTCATCTACAAACTCAATACAATCTCTACCAAAAGTAATATAAATGTATGAAGAAATCAGAATTTCCCTGTCCCTCAAAAGAGCAACATTTGGAGTAGCTCTCTTATTTCAGAATTTACTACAGATCTATACTAGTTAAGTCAGTGTGGTACTGGCATACAGATGGACATGAAGACTGGCGAAAAAGAATTGAGAATCCACAAATAAATCTATACATTTAACTAAGTTAATTTGGTTTTTACAAAGCAACCAGACATTTCAATAGGAAAATACTAGCCTTTTCAACAAATATGCCAGAAGAACTGAGTATCCAAACACACACACACCTGTACAGACACACATATGCTCACACACAAATCATCCAATTGCTTCCCAAACTTATAGGTAAAAGATAAAACCTCTTAAAATCAAAGAAGCACAGTAGTAAATCTTTGTGATCTTGAATTATGACAACAAAAGCACAAGAAATTTTTTTTTAAAAAAGTGATAAATTAGAGTTCACCAAAGTTCAAAGTGTTCTGGATTTAAAGCATGCTATTAAGAAAAGAGGACCTGGGAGTGTAGCTCAGTGGTAGATGCTTGTGTACCATGCAAGAGACCCTGATTTCCATCCTCAGTACTGCAAAGAAAAAAAAAAAGGCAAAGCAACACACAGAGAATATTATCAAATTATATATATATATATATATATCTGAAAAGGAACTTGTATCCAGAATTATAAACAACTCAATAATGAGCAAGGCATGCTGGTCCACAGTATACATCTATAAGCCCAGAACTTCGAGAGGCTGAGGCAGGAGGATCACATGTTGAAATCCAACCTGGACAACTTAGCAAGACCTTGTGGCAAGTAGAAAATACAAAAGACTGGAGATATAGCTCAGTGTGAAGATCTTGGGTTCAATCCCCAGAACTGCCAAAAAAAAAAAAAAAAGTGATAATAACAAAAGGAAAGAGACTGCAGAGCTGTTTTCCAAAGGAGGTAAAGACAGGGTAATGGTAGATGAAGATCGGGTTGACATCATTATTTGCTAGGGAAATGCAAATAAAGGCCACAGTGCGTTAGCACTTCATATTCCCTAGAGCAGCTGTAACAGGAAAGAAGTTTCAGTGAGGGTGTGGAGAAAATAGGAAACACATAGCACTGGTGTGACTGTAAAAAGTAGTATCACTTTGGGAAAGAGATTGGCAGTTCCAATGCTCAAAATAAAGTTACTATGTAACTTAGTTATTCCACTCCTTTATTATGTACCCAAGAAAGCATCTTAACTGAGTTGTCACAGTTTAAAACATTGTAAAGATAAACAATGTTGCAAAATTTCTACATATAGGTGAAGCATGCACAGTGTGAGATGATGTAGAATAAGAAGAAATTTCTTTTGGTCTTTGAGAAAGACCATGTATTCAATAGGAAAGCACAATGAATCTTCCCTTTATTAATCCCCAGTTCTAATTTTGCCTGCATCTGACAAAACTATTTTGTGTTGATATCATCAGCTTTTACATGGATTACATACAGGAAAATGGCATCTTTGTCTTTCAATAAAGATGATATTCTCTTTTAGTAGAGATAGTAGGGGTTTTTTTTCTTTTTAAATTAGTATATGTTTGCAAGACATGATTACATTCATTGTAAGGAGTTAGTCTATTTGGATGACGTATTTTAATTTTTTATGTCCTCTTCTCCCTTTCCTCCCAGATGGGTTTTTCCTCTACCCTTCCTTCCCCCTCCCTCCATCTCTTTTTTATCCCTTTTTTCTATTATGCATCTTTTATTTAGCTATTCATTTATACTTTGGGTTTCTCATATAAGAGAGATCAAGCAGTATTTAAGCTTGTGGGTCTGATTTATTTCACTTAACATTATGGTCTCAAGGTGCATCCATTTCCTACTGTAAACAGATTTTTTAATGCCCTTTGTGCTACCTTTTGATTTTTTATTTATTGCAGTTAATCTTAGCCTTCTTTGTGTCATTTAGCAGCCGTTGAATCCATTGTGCGTGTTCCCTTGTTGTTTGTAAGGTGTCTCTGAGTACCTGGTCTGTGAAAGGGTCCCTGTCAGTTCTGAGGTTCTGTCCTCACATTGGTCACTATGGTGGCCCAGACTTCTGGTATAACTTAATCTCCTGGATTTCTGTTTGGAACATTTTCACTGACACTAGCTCTTTGCTAAACTTGTTATTCATGTTTTGTATCATTATTTTAGGTCAGGTAGCTTTTTATTAATGTCTGCTCTGAGTTCCCTGGTTGTTTTATTTATTATTATCATTATCTGATCAGTTATATTTTCTGTGAGCCTGTTGAGCCTGACACTGATCTGTTTTTTAATCTCTACTGTTATCCTCTGAAATAGTTTGGTTGTGGGGTTTTGCTTTCCTCCCCTTCAGTACTCCATGGATCAGCTGTAGGGGAGTTGAGAGTTTTGGAAGCACTTCATTGCCTTTTGCTGATTTTTTTTTCTATTTTATTTTGCTTTGTGTTTAGGTATGTGGTTGCTTATACTGGAAGAAAAAAAATGAAAAAGTAAATAATGTGAGATGAGAAGGAAGAAAATTGAGACACAGTACTGTTGTAACCCCTCCAAAAAAAAAAAAAAAAAAAAAACAAGGCCCCATGAGATGAAAAATGGGGTAAGACCCCTGAGATGAAAAAAAAAAGACGGGGCAAAACGACATCGTTTTAAGAAGTGCTTTTATTTTAGCTGGCCCAGCGACACAGTGCAGATGGAATTTGCAAAGCTGTACAATGGAGTTAGAATTTTGACTGATTTTTATAGTTCATTTATGATTAGCTCATTGATCATTAAGTACATAGTGGAAACAGAAATAAGGTGGGCCTTTGTTCCCCTTTGCTTGAGGTCAGAGGGATTTCACAGTGGGTGGTTAGCCAATTCATAGCCCTTGGTCTGTCATTTCCAGGAACATTTGTCTCTCATAAAGGGAACAATGGTTGACACAGCATCATTTGTCTCTTACAAGGGGGAACAAAAGTTGACACAGCAAACAGGTTACTGGGGTGGGGGGAACGACACATACAGAACAGCATGATGATGTGGTCAGTTAATCTATAACTGTGTGGTTGGTGCTTGGTTACTAGGGTGATAAGCACAGAGCATGACCAGTACCGTATCATGAAGCAGAAAGCTATTTATAGAATTGGATAAAGGTAATAGAAAAAACCAAGAGAAACAGAAGATAAAATAATAAAAAGAAAAAATACTTTTTTTTCTAAAAATAGAAAAATTAAAAGGAAAAAAGAAAAGACAAAGAAGAAAAGAAAAAAGGAATGGGTAAAAAAGAAGAAAGAAAACAAAAGAGTTCAGAAGTGAACAGGTAGTTTCCTTCTAGAATCTAGGAGTCTAGGGAGTCTTGATTGTCTCCACCTGCCCTTACACCAGGGGGTTTGTGAGTGCCTCCTGCTCCAGAGACCCTGCTGGTTACCCCAGTTGTGGCAGTGTCCATGCTGGCACATGTCCTTGCTCACACTGGTGGACAGGAAAGGGAACTGGACCTCAGCTCTGGGCTGGATATAGGCCTCAGGTACTTTCAGACCCAACTGTCCCTGAGCATAACTCAGGCTGGCCTGGCTTCTCACTGTGGGGCTTGGGGCCTGTGTCCTACCTGGCAGGAGTTTACCCTTGTCAGGGTGTTTCTTTCTAGCCTGAGCCCTGTGAGTGGCTTTCTCTCACTCAGTCACTGAGAGCCCTCAAGTGAAGTTGCGTTGTTGTTGTTCTGAGTCCCAGATTTAAATAGCCAACCTCTTCCTAAGATGGTGCCTGGCCAAGCACTCTCTGGTGATATGGCGGGTGCCATGCTTGAATCCTTCTCTGCTTGTTGCCTGTTGTGTGGAAGGAGTGCCCTTCGGAGCAAAGCATTGTGCTGATTTTGCAGCTCATAAAGGCTGTGGGGTCCCTGCCATTTCTCCTTGGATCGCCCAGCCCTAGGCACTGGCTCACTTTGCTTCTGGAGAGCCCTGTTCCCCTCCCTGTGAGTCCCAAGAGCTTTTCAGAGAGTCCAAATTGTGTCTTTCTGTTTTCTTTGTTGTAGACTCTTTCCAATTCTCTGTAGCTTCTAATTTTTCCTGTCTATTCCTTCCTGATTTCCACGGATCTGTTTTTCCCGTCTTCTTCAACAAGTTATTTTCCAGACCTCAAAACATTCCAGATCTCAGAGGGGCTAAATCTTGATACCAATCATCACCCTAACGTTTTCTTTCTCTGAGATCACATTTTGATCCTTTTGACTCCACTCTCCTCCTTGCCCTCCGTTCTCCCCCCTTCTACCGAGTTTTCTTCCTGTCTTACTATAGAGAGTAGATACAGCTGCAGAAAGAATTACCAACCTGTTACGGTTTGTGTCTGGATGTCCCCCAAAGCCTCATGCAGTCATGGTGGGTGAGCTTCTAGAATTTGTGATTAATTCCTGGTCTAATGCTGGGAGTACAGGTATGAGTGCTATATCTGCCCCATGATGGGAAGCCTAGACACAGTCTAAGCCACAGAAAGAGGACTCTTTCACTCTCTTCTCTTTTTGCTCTTATTGCTTTTCTGTCTTCCACTGCCATGAACTGTTGCCCCTCTGCCATGTGCCACCCTGCCTTGGAGCCAGCGGAGTATGAACTGAAACCTCCACAAACTGTGAGAAAAATAAATCTTTCATCCTTTAACTTTGCATGCTGAGGATTTTGTCTCAGCAATGAGAAAAAAATAACCAAGACACAAACAGAAGGGAAGAAGGGAAAAGCACAAGGAGACAAAATGATAAGAAATACCTGTGATAGGGAAAGAGACACATGTCAAGTGAAAAAGTCTAATTTCAAAGAGGAAAGAGAGAAGGAAGTATAGCAGTATTTAAATCAGAACGTTGAAAGGGTCATTGGCTCTCATGTAAGAAGATAAATTAGATTTTCTGAAAAGGATAAGTGAGTCAGGTGTGGTATACATGCACAATAGAGTATTATTCAGCCATGAAGAAAAATGAGATTTTTCTCGTTTTTCATTTGGAGGAAAATCGATGGAACTGGAGATCATCATGTTAACTGAAATAAGCCAGAGTTAGAACAGTGTCATGTCTTTGCCCTAATATGTGGATTCTACAAAGAGAGAGAGAGACAGAGAGAGAGAGAGAGAGAGAGAGAGAGACTGCTATTGGACAAGAGAAGGGCTAGTGAGGAGGGTGCAGAGTAGAGTCAGTTGGAAGGATGGACCTGATCAGCACGTTCACGTGCATATATGAAAATACTGCATTGAAACCCAATATTTTGCAGAATTAATATTGGCTAATAAAATGTACTAATGATAATAAAAAAGAGTGAATCAGATTCAGAATCACGCTGCTCCCAGAAAGACAGAGGTAGAGACTTCAAAGCAGCAGGGGGCTGTCTTGTATCCTGGAATGTTTTAGATTCTGCCCTGGTAATGTCCACCTGTGTGCCTTAATCATTGGCCTTCTGAATCTCTTAATAAATTCTGCTTCATTTAGTTTTTAGTTGCTGCTGTTTAAAGTGGCTTCAAAAAACCAAAACCGATTTCTCGGCATCATTGTTTTTCATTGTTTAGACAAGCCTTGTTTCAGACTTTGTGTGGGTTGGACGCTATTGTTGCATCAGTATGTCTGCTTTTGGTCTTGTATTACGGAAGCGTTCCTCTCCTCCTTCTAGGAGACCTTTGTATGTTAGTAATGAATGTGGAATTTTACTGAAGATCTTCTTGTTATTTATAGAGGTGGTCATGTGGATTTTTTTTTTTTTGCTCCAGCTTATTTTTTGGGAAAATTACACTAACAAGCTTACTGCTCTTTATTAGGTGGACTAAATCTTATTTGGCAATGGTATATTATTTTTCTAATGCATTGTGATGAATTACTATTTTAATTTACTACTATCCTGTTAAGAATTTTTGCATATGTTTCATTAGATTATATATTTTTTTCTTTCTTTTGTTTTGATATCCAGACTATGCAGTCTTCATTAATTGGATTAGAAACTTAATCTTTTTCTGTATTCTGTAATAGTTCACGTATGACTTCTTCAGGCTTTTGATAGAATTGTATCTAAAATCCATCTGCAATCTAGTTTTTTCTTTTTAGGCTATTTCTTTGAAAACATTTTAAGTTTTTTTCCTGTAAGGGTTATTTTTCATGTAGCTCTCTATTTCTTTCTGAGTTTGGACTGATTACTAAATTTTCTAGTAACATCCTATTTCAACCAGATTTTAAAATATATTAATATTGAGTTTTATGTACTAGTCTTTTCTATGTGGTATGACCCTAGCTTACCTAATATTATGTATTCACATTCTTTTTTCTTTTTTCCTCATGCATACACTTGCCAGAACTTTATCTTTTTCTTGGACTTTTAAAAGGAAAAATCTTGGCTTTACCCATCTTTTCTATTTTCTGTTTGCTTTTAAAATTTATTTTTTTACTCTTATCTTTACTAATCCATTCTACTTCAGTTTGATTTATTTCATTGTTTTCCAACTTTTTAGTTAAAATTTATTTAGTTCTTTATTTCCAGTGTTTTGTGGGATGTTTTTTCCAGATTTCAATATGAATATGAAGATAGATGCTTTCTTAGCAGACCAAGAAACATTATTTTCAAGTTCCAAATGTGGCACTGTATTATGTTTTTCTAGTCAAAGAATCGGTGAGTGAATTCACAGTAAAACATGTGGTTAGTTAGATGAAAGAGAAAAGAAGGCTCTGGTACTTCTCATAAATTAGAAATATATTTCTATGAAAATCAGGATATGTGGATGGTGACGGTTTCTCTTCCATTGTTCCTACTGGTGCCTGTTTCAAATTCCATCTTCTAAAACTGCTAATTCAAAAAAAGTGTGTGCCCTGAGGAACATCTTTTTAAAAATGTAAAATCTCACCCCACTATTTCAAAAACTTTCTTCTTAAAACTGTTTGTCAGCCCTCATTCCTTTCTGGCCAGCCAGTTCACTGAGTTCTACCAACTTTTTCCAAAAGACTTGAATTTTTTTTTATAATGTGGAAAAGCAATTCATGTTAATTGAAGAGAACTTGTTCAGAATTTCCGAAATGAAAGCTGAGCGGAGACAAAGAAAGCTTCAGATGGAGAGGCTAATTTTTCATAAGCTACAGAAAACAGGGCCGTAAAAATCATCTGTCTGTGACCTTGGCATTTTTGGTTCCTGCCACAGAACTGAATGACCATTCATTGTCGTTCTGTGACTCAGCTCTTGTCTATGAATTCTTGTACCGAACGGAGGCCACACCAGGGCTGGTCTGCACTAGTTTAAATTGTTTATGGTTCCTTTTGTATCTGTAATTCACAATTTAAACATTTCTCTATCTGCATTTGTTGATATGCTCTTCAGAGTTAACACTGGGGCTTTTGAGAAGTTACACTATGCACGATTTATTACATTATAAGATGTCTCTATATCACTGTCAGATTTCTAACAGTGGTGGGGGATGGCTGTGGAACAGTGTTTGCACCTGCCCTGAGGTCATGTGTAAAGGACCTAAAATGAATGTGGGAATCTGGGGGGAAGAAATGATTTCTCCAAGAATGGAATGAACAACGTGAAACAGGTGCTCCAGATTTGGGGAGATGGTTCAGGAGCAAAGCACCCAGGTTAGGACTTAGACAGAGGCATGAGGTGACTCATGAATGCTCAAGAAGGATTAGGCCAGTGAGGAAAATGGAGCAAAGTTAGGAAAGTAGGAAGCAGCTTGGTGTGTGAGGGGGAGATGCAGGCCAAGCCAAAGCCAGTGTGGGCAGGAGACAGGCCCCGGGCAGTCAGAGGTGTGTGTGCCACACCCGAGAGGCACTGCAGGTACCCCGAGGGGTGGCATGGTCACGTTGGAAAGGGTATGGAATCAGGGAGGTCAATCAGGAGGCCCTGCGATTGCCTGGCTGACAATGATGTCACTGCAGTAAGGGATCTGCTGTGGGACTAGTGACAAGTGGGAAGCTTTGGCAATGTGTAAAATGACTTTGGCTTCTGGCTTCACCAGAAGGTGGATGATAATACCATTTGTGAGGCCAGACCACACAATAGAGGTTGCCTGCCAGATGCTGATGGAGTGGCATATGCGGGGAGTGTGAGCAAGCAGGAAGGCTGGAGCTCTCTGCATACAAACGGCGAACTGACCAGAGATGGCCAAGTGATGCTTGGGTCAGCTGAGCATGGAGACCATGAGAGACACAGGCTGCATGGTTGTACGATTTCCTCCCGGGCTTGTGAAAGAGAGAGGTGGATGCTAACTGATGCCCTTGCTTGGGCAGATGTCCCTCCGATGGACAGAAGGATGCACTTAGATGCAAAACTGTTCCATCCAACAATAGCTGAGAGATGGAAGCAACCCAAATATCTATCAGTGAATGAATGGATAAACAAAATATGGCCCCTTCACACAGTGCAATATTATTTAGCCTTGGAAAGAAAATTCTGATCCAGGTTATGACCTGGATGAAACTTGAGGACCCTATGCTAAGTGACACACGCACATATAATAGGAAAAATACAATGAGGTACCTAAGATTAGTTAAGTTCACAGGAACAGAGAGTACAGTACTGTCTGCCAGGGGCTGGCAAGGGGCAGTGGGCATTCTGAAAGATGAATGTACTAGAAGGTGGCCAGCAGAGGACTTTGGTTTGGGAGGTGAAAGCTGCAGAGCTCTGAGGGCCAGGAAGAAGTCTGGCCCTGAGAATTCAGAAGGGGACTGTCAGGGCAAGGGGACAGCGGATGCGAAGGTAGGGAGGGGCGACTGGCTTGTGTGAGAAACGGAGCCATTGAGGTCAATGTGGTGGGTTTCAGGTACATAACCCTCTGGAGACCAGCTTGATCAGGATAAAGCTTAGCACAGCTAGAGAGAGAGTTGGGCTGAAGATCTTTGAGAAAAACTCTGAACATTCACCACCATCAATCAGCATGACGTGGTCAGCTTGATGTGTCATTCACCTGGATGTATTTGGTGGTCTTCTCCTGGGAATACAGGGAACAATCAAGAGGTTTCCTGAGGAGCCCTGCAGCTTATCCCAAGGTGCTTGAACACAGTGCTTGCTCAGGCCTTGCCAACAAAAAGGGTCTTCTGGCAGAAGACTTCAGGAGTTTTGCAAAAGCACTAATAGTTGCCACACTCTGTTCTCTTCCAGGAGAAATTATAATGGAAGCCAAAGGTAGCAAGTTTTTACCTATGCTTTTCCAGGTATTTGATATGTAAGAAGACATTTTACTATGACGTTAGACAGAAGTTATTGCTATAAGAAGACTGTTTATGATTTTCTAGTTGCTTTGCACCCCACTCTGATTTTTATAGGTAAGACTGAAATGTTATTGTTTTAACTTTCAGGAAAGTAAAATTTCAGGAAAGTTGTAAGAGTAAGAATAGCATGCACCTTTTACAGAGAGTCACTTCCAAGTTAACACATGTGAAATGGTTTTAGTAAAACACACAGTCCTTGTTACCCAAGAATACTTGGAGGCATATATTCTTACGATAGGAATAATCTCTCACAGACCACAGAGTATTTACCAATGTGGATGCACTGAGCATTAATTTAATTCCCTTAATTTACCATCTGTATTTCCATTTTGGCAGTTGACCCAGTGTTGCCCTTTTTTATTTCCTCTGAGATGGGATCCAGACCAGCGCCAAGTATTTGTAAGCAGTTGTCGTGTCTTCCTGGTCTGCTGTAATCAGAAACATTTCTGCAACCTTCCTTTATCTTTTCTAACAATGACAGTTCTGCAGAGTATGTTTTCCCCTGCTTTTCAAACACAGAGCAAACATTCTTCATTTTGTGTTTGTCTGATATTTCCTCATGGTTGAGTGAGGAAGCGAAATACTATGTGAGTAGGTAACACTGTGACTGTGTAGGGATCTCATTTGTGTCTCTCATTACGGGGGCCAATTTGTGTTATTTAGTTTTCTGGGGAAAATGCCTAATATCGGCATATGTAAAGATAAGGACACCTACTACGAAGAGAATGAGAGACACTATGGTAGTTATTTTATTGTCTTCCCCAATGTCAGATCTTGAAAACCTAAAAAACCTTCATCATCCTGTAATGATTTGATTAGTTCTATAATATGCAGTATGTATTAAATGTGCGTGAAGATGGGGACAACTATTTGGAAGAAACTAGAGACAATTAGATAAACAGTGAAGATCTCCAGTGGACTTGCTTTGAAATCTGTATTTCTTTAAATTGGTTTTTTTTTTTTTTTGAACTGTTTTGTTCTGTTTTGATATGTTTAATCTAACCCTTTTTAAGATAAAAAACAAGTATGTAGGACTGATAACCATATTACTAAGTTTTTGTTAGATCATTGAGCAGAACTGTTGGCAGTGTCACTATTTGAATGTCATTTTACATACTTTAATTTTGTAACCTGAACAGCTATTTCTAAGATGACAATATGACAATAACTTATCAACTGGCGATTTCTTACCATTTATTTTTCTGTAATTCTGTCTTATTTCTACCCTTTTTTATATCCATGTATTTTTTTGTTTCTTTCTCTTTAAATTAAAAAAAGAGAAAGAAAATACCTAATATCCAAAGTTAAAGAGGAAAAGGTTTATCTATCTTACAGTGTGTAGATGTTTGGTCAAATGGCTCCAAAGTAGAGTGGCATGGCAGGGGGCAACAATTCAAGGTGACAGAAGACAGCAAAAGCAGCAAGTGCCAAAAAAGGGGGAAGAGCCAGGCTCTTTCCCTCCCTTACATTGTGTGTAGGCTACCTGCCCTGGGTCAGCCCTTTACACCCACAGTACTCCCCGCCCTCCTCTTGCACAGACTCGGATATTTACAAAGTGAGGCCCTGACCTCCTGCTGAGTCACTTAGTTAAACTTGTTGACACAGTGTATTAACCTTTACACTTGATGTGTGTAGAAACCTTGGATTGAATTCCCATCAGGACTACTATGCTCTGTTTACATATAAAGTTTCTGGATTGTTCACATTTTGTTTTGCAGTGCTGGAAGTTGAACCCAGAGCCTCATGCATACTAGACAACGCTGTATCCCTGAGATACAGGCCCTGCTACTTCCAGACTGTTAATCCCAATCCAAGCAGAGGCAGCAAGTACTTCTCCTCATGGGCTCTCCTCCTCTTCCAAAGTTAGCCCTGCCCCTCACTGTCCTTTTATCTATGGCTAATATAGGTTCAGTTTGAACCTTCCTGAAACTTTGATTGTAAAATACTTAGTTTAAGGTCTGATGAACATTTTCCAACCCACTGTCTATCCTGCTTGTTGAAAGCTGTTGAAACTTGTTCTAGGCCCTGGTCCCTTTTTGGCTAGCATCTGTAAAGACTCAGTTGACTTTTTTTCTTTCAGAAATCCTTCAGTTTCAAGATCTTTGATGGAGCCAGGGGACGCGCTCCCTCCCTCTCTGGCTTCTAATTTGAAGGCTTCCTGAGGTCTTGAGAGAAACCTTGGTTAGGGCTTAGGCATTGTCCCAGAGAGAGCATTTGGGGTGTTATACCTTATTATAGATGCTCCCCCAAAGCCTCAAGTGGTCATAGATGGGGCTCTTGCAGAGGTGGCAGAAGTGTGTGATGCTGGGATGACTCATGGTGCGATGCTAGAATCAAAGGCGCTAGGAGTAAAGGTGTGAGCGTTGTCCACTCTAAATGGCCTGGATAAGACATAAAGGATAGAAAGAGCTGTGGTCCCTTGTTGCTTTGATACCTTTTGCCCACCACAAACTGTCTGTCTCCTGCCATGCCACCCAGGCTTGGAAACAAGCGATTATGGACTGAAACCTCTACAAACTGTGAGTTCAATAAACCTTTTTCCCTTTAACTTTGAGTGTTGGGTATTTGGTCTCAGCAATGAGAGAAAAAATAACTAAGATATGGGGATTGGGTATTTCCCAGCTTGGATTAGTTCAGCTTGCATTTCTGTAAGTACAGTGGTGCCTTGCTTCATGAATGAATTCTGCCACCAGAACTGTGGAAATAATTGAGTCTGTGAACAATATAAAGAGGACGAGGTGCTCCTGGGAGAAAACATCTTGCAGCTGTCTTTGAGGATCAAATATAGTAAAACATGTCTGAGCCCAGATTTTAGCAGAGGACTTCCCTTCCCTGTGGGGAGATGACAGTGGCTGGCTTCACACCCAAGGCTGGGAGGAGTTTCAAGGAGAGATTGATGGAGGGAGGGAGAAAGAGGCAATGACAGAACTTTGTTTCACCAAACATCAAGGTGAGGAACTGCACACAGAAGAGAAATCAGCTTTGATGTGCAGTCCTCTGGGCCCAGCTCTTCTGCTACGAACAGCGTGACTTTTCACAAGAAGAGGCAGAGCCCATATTTCTTTATACACTCAATGAATATTGGAACTCTTACGGTCCTTGTTTTCCAGGCAGCTTGGTGGCACACATCAGTTACCAAAGCCACATTGTCCTCCTCAGCTTTATGTTTCCCCCCAGAACACACAGGAGTGCTGTGGGAGGAAGCCCCTGGAAGGCTCAGAGTAAACAGCTGTACTAAGGCAAAAGGTTCAAAACCTCCGAGTTGATACTCAGAGACCTTGTTACTAGATGTCAGGTGCTGGTCATTCGCACTGACGGGGAAATCAAAGACTGTGTGGGGGAAAGCCCCTCCAGCAAGGGCAGCCTTTGGGAATGGGCAAAGGGCCAGACCTTCAGCTGTCCTCGCAAGGAACAGAGGACATGGTAGCTTTTTTCTAGATGTTCCTCTGTATGACCTGTCTGTCCTGAGGTCTTGAGAGAAACCTTGGTTAGGGCTCCACACAGTGATCCTGGGAGACTTTTTGTTTTCTTGCTTCTTGATTTTTCTTTTGCAAACAGAATTGGGAGATCTGTTATTCAACTAAGATGTCTATTGTCAAGTCTTAAACTCTTGGGCCCAGGAAATAGCTCAATGGCATAAATGCCTACCTGGCAAATGGGAAGTCATGAGTTTGATCCCTGGTACCAAACATAAAACAAAAAAACAAACTTTCTGGTGATACAAAGGCCAATGAAAAAATATGCTATAAATTTAAACCAAAAAATAATATTGCAGGAAAACAACATTACTGTTATTCCCCTGGAAAGGCTTCCTCTTGCTTCTAACACGGCTCTCCCACCATTCTTCCCACTTTAAGAAGCAGTTCTTAAGTGTCATTAAGAGGTGTGATAAAAATACAGTGACTGCTGCTTCCCCGTGTCATTCAACGATAGCTGGTTAGAACATTAGACTGTGTGGGCCTTCTCCACCGGATCTGCATCTGCACTGTGTGACTTCTAACCATGAGAAGAAAGTCTTTAATTGGTTCAGAACATCAAGGCAGCCACAGCAGTGCAACCAAAGACACGAAAGAAGGCTTGCAGAACTGCTTCAGAAAGACTGAGGGCGTAAGTGTTGGGAGAGACAGGGGATGTTTTAAGGGGGATTAATAGCAATGTGTGTTTTACTGCATTTTTAAAAAGAGATTAACATTCATTGCATTTTTCAGTCCAATTGGGAAGACACAAATACTTGCCTGAAGTTAAGGGTCACTTTAACCCAGTCATTGATTTACCTTTTCACATCCTCCTAAGTACTGT
This sequence comes from Cavia porcellus, assembly GCF_034190915.1. NCBI lineage: Eukaryota > Metazoa > Chordata > Mammalia > Rodentia > Caviidae > Cavia > Cavia porcellus. The sequence continues at coordinate 15,991,109 of NW_026947496.1, forward strand.
CCACACCAGATCTTTGTCTTGGCTTTTCAATACTGTGCACAAGACGCTGAAATCAGTTGCTTCTCTGGTCAGCATTTTAAACTATCCCATTTGTCACCGCTGTTCATGGAGACTTCAACCCTTTCACAGAGATTTAAGTCACAAGGCGCCCAGATGATTCTGAAGAAACCCAGGTCTTCACACTGCCCGGGGCATAAAGCTGCTTTGGGGAGGATGACTCTGCAGGGAGGGATGGACGCGTCTGGTGTGTGCGGAGTCCTGCCCGCTAAGCAGGCAGAGAAAATTAGGGGTGTGTTTCCATTTAACATCATTCTTTGCTGACTGTCTCTCAGGAAAATTGTCTGGGAGGAGACAAAATAAGATGCCCTTTCCATTAAGCTTGTTTTCTTTCACTGTAATTGGGAGACGCCTCAAATCATGCGGTAAGGTATGCAGGTGAATTTTTTTCCTCCCCCTAGGCTGTAGAGGAAGCTGTTTCAGAGAAGCAGTAATAGGCAGGGATAAAAGTCAGCCCGCTGAATTTTCTTTCAGTGTTCCTTTTAGAGATTTGTTCTCTGCATACTGGTCTCTACTCATGAGAACCTTTTCAAGGTTGTAGTTTGTTTCTTTTTGTTGAAAGATACCCTCACAGTAAGCAGGGACACAGCTGGTGGATGGGACGAATGTTCCCAGCAACAGGTCTGGGGTCCCACCGTGTGTACCCATGTGTATTTATGCGGCGTCATAGGGACCCCTACAGAGATCCCCGAAGAGCTCTCTGTGAGCTCTCTGCTAGGGATGGTTGGCTTGCATTTTCTGAAGACTTTTGTGAGTCACCGAACTGGTCTCATTGTCTGTATTTCGCTGACTGCCCGGAGGCCAAGGTTTGTGCAGTCTGGTATTGGTTTATGGACTCCTTGCCATCACTTTGGGCAGGGGTCTTTCTTGCCTCTTCCCCCCGCCTCTCCCCCTCTCCCCTCCTCTCTTCCCTAGCCCTCTGTGCCCTCCCTTTATCCATCCTCCTCCTTCCCTCCTCCTGCAGTCCTCTCTGTCTTTATTACCTCCTTTCCCCAGCTGGGCCCTTCCTCCTGCTCGCTCTCCTCTCTCCTTCCTTCAGAGGCTGTGATGGTGCTGTGTGTCTAAGTGCTCAATTCCACCGAGCCATCAGGTACTTGCTATTCCTCTTCTGAGTCAAGCAAGTCTCCGTGACGGCTCAGAGCTGGGCGTGGTAGTTCTTGCCAACAACACCCCACCTGGTCACCCCATCTCCCACCCGCTTCGGTGGCTGTGCCTGTTCCTGGCCACCAGCCTTTGCCAGCCTTTGACGTTTCCCACCTCCATCCAGGTGGCCCTTCCTCTGGGAGCCATCTCTTCAGACCCGCCCTTTGCATGTGGCTCTTTCTAACCAGCCCCAAGCACTTTGATTTTTCTTGCGCCCTCTCCAAGCCTTTGCCTCCAGTGTTTATGTAGATGTTTGCCTATACCCTCCTTGTATTATTTAAAGGCTGTGTTTACTTTGTGTTTCAAACAAAGGAAGGCAGGGACCAGGTATTGCCTTTCTTTTCTGTCCCTTGGGTGCCTGCACATGGCTGGTTGTGAGGCTGGATTCAGGGCGGTGGTGGCTTTATTGGCGGGGACAGCTGGGGCCTGATTGTCAGGCAGGGCAGGTTCACCTGCTCGGGTCTTCCAGGCCGGGACAGTTTCAATGAATAAATGAATGAATATGAAGTTTTCACATCCTCCGTTGAGTAATAACATTGGTTTTGCCATAATTCCTTAAAACACAACAACAACAAACAAGAATAAGTGGATATTAAGAAGTGGTTTATGGGGTGTCATCCCAGAGCTTAGACTTTTATTGACAAGGGATTGGGGAAACCTCTTTTGTCTTCTGGAGTTCATGAAAGAACTCAGTATTGACTGGAAAACTGTAGCCTATTGCAGATTTAGAAAGCTGAACTTTGCAACTGGATTTTTTTCCTATGGGCTTTCCAAGGTTTCTACATATTGATGATAATATTGACTTGAAGACAATGGATCATTAAAGTTAGTCAGGAAATGCTTTACTTCTTTTTAAACTAAAGGTTATTCAGATAAAGCTTAAATGCAAGAAAGTGCATCTATTTTAAGCCTCAATTATGACAAAGTTTGACAAATTTGTGCATTCATATAATGATTATAATTATCAATAGATACTGTATCCCATGTGGTAGCCCCTAATTACATTTGATTCATTAAATTCAGTCAACTAAAATGAGAAGCAGTTCCTCAGCTGTACCAGTTGCATTTCAAATGTTTGATAATTGGCGTGAGATTGTCTACCATACTGCGCAGTATGCAGTATAAGGCATGACTCCATGACTGCAAAGATTCTGCAATGCGGGACAGCACTGGTGTAAACACATTCATCTCATGAAGAAGTTCTTTGTGCTCTTTCTCGGGAAATCCTCCATCCCTCTACGCTGGTCTCTGAAATCATGGATCTGAATTGTCACTCTGAACTAGATTTGTGTCTTCTAGGGCTTTGTACATATGTGCTCTTTGTTTGCTTTCTTTTGCTCAGCATGGGCAAGCATATGACCTACATATGCTGTGATGTGTGTAATACACGCCCTCCTCTCTACTCCTGAACAGGGTTCCATCGAATGGGTACACCACAATTCATGGATCTGCTCACTGGTTGATGACGTTTGGACTCTTTCCATTTTACTCCGACTATGAAGAAAACAGTTAAGGTTATATGGGAAGTATATGGATTGTTAAGCTGTTTCTGAAATTTATCACTTTATCTTGTGCATTTTATTTCCCCAGTAGCAGGGTAGAAGTCCTCCATTCTTGCCACTTATTACTGATTCGTAAAATTTTCTTGTTCTAGTAACTTCAGGGGGCAGGTATCGAAGTCTGTGTCATTACAGATTCTCCATTTTCCTTTCAGTTATATTAGTTCTTGATTCTTGTACTTTTAGACTTCACGCCTGTGTACATGTACGTTTGTCTTCTTTATGAATCGATGCTACAATTGTGCAACACACCTTTTTGCCCCTATTCTGAATTCTATGCGGTTAATAATGTGGCTACACCTTTTGGGGTGGGGTTTGAGAGAGGGTTTTACTATGTTGTTCAGGTTGGATTTAAACGCCCTACATAGCCCAGGCTGGTCCTGAACTTGTGGCAGTGCTCCTGCCTCAAGCTACAAGTGCTGGGATTACTGAGATGCGCTCACTTTGGCTGTATTTGTAATTATTAGAATGTGCATTATATATGTATTTCTGGCCCTTTGCTGTAAACTTATATGGATTTTAATTTAATTTGGTTATCTGTTAGATAGCAGATGCTTTAGTCTTGCCTTTTAAAATGCAGTCTGAGAATCTCTAACTTTCAATGGCGTTATCTAGATCATTTGTTTTAAAAAGTGATAATGAATAAATTTACATATTTAAAACATACAATTTGCATTTGAACACGCACACACCTGTAAATCCGTCACCAAATCTGTATTTTATATTTCCATTTATGTAAATCTTTGGCTGCTTTGTGCTTTCACTACTATAGAGCTATAATAAATATCCTGATATAAATCTTGTATGAATGTATGCTTTTATTTCTCTTGGGTAAATTCCTAGAAAGGCACTTCTAGGTCATGTGATAGGCATAGATTTAATTTTTTAAGAAATTGCCAACTTGCTTTTCAAAGCATTTGTGTAATTTTATTTTCTTACCAGCAGTGAGAGCTACATTTACTTCTTCTTTTTTGTTTTTTGCCAGTGTTTGGTATGACTTGTCTTTAGTAGCTCTACTTGGTACAATTTTTATTTCACTTGCTTTCTTCGATTCATATGTCTTCTTTTGTGATATTTCTGCTCAACATTTTTGCCTCGTTAAATATAGTTCTTCATTTTGTTCTCATAGAAGTCCCTGGCTATTACATATAGTATAGATGTTTGCATTGGCCTGTAACTTTAATTTTGTTTCCTTAGTGTTCTCCTTAGAAGACTAAATTTTAAAATTTTGAAGTTCAATTGATCACTTGATTTGTGATTCATGTTTTCTTTGTGCTCTATTTATAGAACTTTTGTCTGCTTAGCAGCATAAAGATTTATATAAGCTGCGTGTGGTAGCACATGCCTGTAATTCCAGCACTTGGGAGGCTGAGGCAGGAGGATCGTCACAAGTGTGAGGCCAGCTTGGGCAACAAAGTGAGTTCAAGGCCAGCCTTATTTACATAGTGAGACCCTGATTCAAAAAAACCAAAAAAGAAAAGGAAAAAAAAAAAGACTTCTGTATTTTCTTTGAGAAGCTTTAGAGTTCTAAGTTCTACATTTAGGTCTATGATCCATTTGAGTTAATTTTTGAATGTTGAGTGTGAGGTAATCATTTTTTTAATAGTGAAATCTGGTTGCTTTATCTCCACTTTTTCCAGACAATCCATTTTCCCGTTGAAGTGCCTTGAGATTGCCAAAAATCATTAATTTTTCTTCTTCAAATAGGTTTTGCTTTGACTTATTTCGTCTATTTCAAAGTGAATACAACAGTTTCCTTTGATCCTGTAATGTGACCAGTAAAAGCCATATAACAAGATCAGAAATCATACTACCCATTATTAAATATGTAGAATTTCTGATGAAGAGAAGCCTTGTTCCATACATTTAAATTTGGTAATGTCCACAAGTTGCAGAATTTTTTCCAAATGCAAAGGCACACTGAAGTCACACGCACGCGCACACACACACACACACACACACCCTCAATGAAAAAAAAATCCAGATCTATAGAGTTGATAGGATGATCATAATGTAAACCTTTCTATATTAGGAGTGCCAAAATAAACCAATATCTAATTCTATGACAAAGCCAGAAATATGGGAAAGAAAACCCAGTGGCTATAAAAAGAGATCTAAAATTTTAATGGTTTAAAAATAGTCTCTACATACAAGATGGCAAAATGATACAGATGGAACATTCTGCCTTTGAAGATGTGAAATATCACCTCATAGCTTAGAATAAGTCTGTTATCTTCTAGGAAATATACACCATACAATGAAATCTACAAGGGCAGATTTTTAATGTCTTCAAGTGTTACTGGTGTTCAGCAACTCCCCTCTTCCACACACGTTTATTTGTGACATAACAAAACGCTTTTAAATCTTCTTTTGGTAGTGTTCAACTTTGAAAATGATAATAGTGGTTGTTTTGAAAAGCACCTTCTATAGTTTCCACTTACGTCTTTACATCACCTCAGAGACATGCATTTTTCTTAAATCCTTTCCTGGTCCAATGATTTGGTGGTTCAACCAAGTAAGCTAATTTGGCCAAAGAATATCCTGCAAATATTGCAAATGAAAACATGTTTCCAACAAGACCAGAGTACTGTGGTCTAAAAGCTTATAGAGAGCAGGGCTTCTTGGAGAGGCCTGATGGGAGTATTTCATCTGCCCATGACGAATCTGATGGCTGTGTCAGGTCCACACTGGCAGCTGAGAGAAGACGGGGTATGGGACAGATGCTGGGACTAACTGTGAGACAGGGTGGGTCTTAATCACAAGGACACTAGCCACAGAGTTGTGAGGATCAGAGGGACCCCTGAAGCTGCTCTGAGAATCAGATCTGCATATGTGAGTTTCAAAGAGGGTGCAAGACCAAGCGAAAAGACCAGGATACGGCCAGGTGGCTGAAGGTCAGTGACCAGGGACCTGGCCGGTTTCCCTGGTAACGGGATAGAAGTATGTACTGAATGTGAAGAGTCAGAAAGGCATCTACTTACAACTGGCAGATAGAAGCATTCCTTGTTTTTGTGGAAAGGACATTCTGATCTGTCTTCATGAATTCTTGCTTACAAATGAATTTATTTTTTTTACAATGCTGTAAATATCCTTTGGAAAACCTGATGGCTGAATCCCTCATAAATGCAGAAGATTGGCTAGCCTTAGGGAAACAAATATTACCCTTTACTGTAGCTACCTCTCAGCATTGAAATAGCCAATCCCAACTGTAGACATGGTCTCTTGGTACATGGGTCTGGGTTAATGTATGCTTTCTGAAACTCGCCATCCAAGAGAGCTCTCCAACCAGAAGTGGGTGATTTGCTGCAATGTGTTCTAGGCAGTCAGTTTTGAAAGAGGTTTAAAACAAGAATAAGGTGTACAATGCTTCATTGTGTGGGAGATGAACACTTGTAAATATGCCATATTTCTCAGATTTGTGTGTGCTGGGCTGAGTCTTTACTACTACAGGTAAAGCAATATTAACAACCAGCTGAAATGTATTCTAAACAAGAAGAATTTTTTAAAACTCAAAATGCAGCATTAGGAGGTGCTTACTAAGGTGCTTCTTAGCTCATGTTTCTTAAATGGAATGTATGACACAAACATCTACCAAAAACCCCCATGAATACAGTCATCCACACACACGGACACATTTCTGTACAGCTTATGTCTTAGATACTCATATGCATACGTAGAAACCACAGAGGGAAAAAAGAAAAAGATTTCCCTCTCTAGCTTCCCTGAATTTCTGAAAGTTGTCTAACTCATAAAATGTTAAAATATTTCATCTTCGTATAAAATATCTACAAAAATAGATAACATTTACAAAAACCAGATCGTTCTTCCAGTTTTCCTGAAGTGATCATTCACACAGTCCCTCCCTTCCTTCTCTTCCCCTCAGAATGTCGCCATCTCTAACAGAGAGCGCTTGAAGAGCTGAGCGTTCCTGGACAGGTCTGTCACCTGGTGGACCATCTCCTGCAGGGCTGTGGTGCTGGGGTAATGCAGGGCGGCCATCTTGGTCGCCATCACTATAGTCTTGAGCTGTTCACAGAGCTGGTTGCTGGAGTTCATGACTTTGTTGCGAATGTCCTGCGCAGCCACCTGCCTTGTCAGCGTGTCTCCAATGAACACCAGTTTGTGGGCACTGAGGATGACGAACTTGCTGTGGGCCACAAAGATCCGGGGAGGCTGGGCTGAGCTGACACAGCTGAAGAGGGCGTCGATGGCGTTGAGGAGGGAGATGAAGTGGGTCTCACACTGGTCATAGTAGAAGCAGAGCAGCTGCCTGTCCTGAGCCCCCACGCTGCTGTTTGTGGTTGGGAGGTTCTGAGAGGGCTTCCACTTGGACATGTCGTTCTCCACAGGCTTTGTAATCTCTTGTTCCAGCAGCTGGAACTGACTCAGCTGAAAGGAAGACAAAAGTAGGGTGAATCAAGAGCCAGCAGTGTGTTAATGGAAATGAACCTGGGGGTAGAATTGAAGACACTGGTTTTCACCCCTGGTTTGTGTCAGACGCTTATTGGCTGTCAGGCCTTGGTCAAGCCACCTTGCTTCCCACACTGTACGATGCAGATGCTGGGGAAGATGAACCCCCAGGAATCCCCCAGTGCAGACCTCCTATATTTAGACCTCTGGTCTTCTCTGGCTCCTGCCTGGATGCAGCACAGAGTTTGGACCTCAGTCTTGGCACCCAGGCCTTTCTGGAGGGTAAATGAATCAATACTTACACAGTGCTAAAACAGTGTTTGGTATAGGGCTGGCTGTATGTAAATGTTTATTAAATGTTGAATGGTGCCAATGAAAGCCAAATGTTGTGATCTTTTAGTCAAATAAATTACCAACAGTTTGCTCCTTTTTGGGGGAGAAAGACATAATTCTCCAAGATGTTTAGATGAAATATGCAATTCATGGCGTTTTCCTATTTCTCCTACTCTATCTGGCAAGATGGGTGGATTCTTTACAACCAGCAGTATGGAAGGCGAATGCATGTACATATACGTGTTCTTAGAGAAAAGACCACAGCTGAGGAACTCTGAATGCTAGTAGTGCATCACAATGGTTAGTCTCTCTCCCCAGCTGCTAAAAGAAACGACCCACACAGAGTCATGTGTGTTAGCTTCTTGCTTCTCTCTTCACTGTCCCCAGCTGGAATATTATTTAAGCTGCAGTTATAATAATTCTACCAGGACTCAGGAGACCTCTCTTTGTAGGTAAGGATTATCTGTGATTGGATTTTAGTTCTCAGTCAATCCTCTCAGTCTGATGCAGGGTTGGGTTGGAGCAGGAATCTCCTCTCCTGGCTTCTCCTGAGAGAAATGCACAGCCAGTGTGACTTTTCTATAAAACCTGCTTGCTTCTTAGGAACCACTAAGGTTTCAGCAAGTTTGCTAAAACGTACTGCCCTACCTGGCCAAATGCTCATGCAAATGCAAGAAGATCCAGGGTGATATTCCAAGGTATTTCATAATAAATTATATTTCTTTCTTTTCTTTCTTTTTTTTTTTTTTTTTTTTTTTTTGTACTGGGAAATGAACTCAGGACAAGCGCTTACCAGGTGGGCACTTGTGCACTGAGCTATTGAATTATATTTCATATCGCTTATGGTTTTATGAGTAGGTGTATCAGTGTATCCTCTCATTAGATGGGGGCGCGGCTGTTCCATTTTCTAGAGGAGTAACTGAGGTTCAGGGAGGTTACAGGACTCAACTAAAGTGACATAACTGAATGGTCAGAAGGCAAGGATTAAAGCTCAGGTTTCCAGAGATAGCAGCCATTTCAAACTGTTATACACCATTCCATTTCACTTCATCTTAGAAGGCGTGTAAATCTTCAGTCCTTTTTTCTGTATTTTATACCCTTGTGTCCTTTTATGCCCAATACTCCTCACTATCTACCCCACTTATATTCAACTTTTGAATTTAATATATCCTGCTCAAAGCCCTTAGTAAATGTTATGTTTTTTGTTAAAATCAGTACCAGGGATTGAACTCATGACTGCACGCTTGCAAGACAGGCGCTTATGCCACTGAGCTAAATCCCCAGCCCCATAAGTATTATATTTTGAAGAGACAATTTCCTATCTTCCTGCCCTTATACTGAATCATACACAGGCAAGACACAGGATTTTGTTACTCTGTGTGTGAAAAGAATTACAAGAAAATGGGAACCACTGCAGGGAACAGGTCATCAGCTGAAATGCTATCATATGAAGGGCCGTGTGTGGCCCTTCACGGATTCTATAAAATTAAAGGAAAGCCAAATGAATGTGGTGGAGAGGAAAGGTCAGAAAATAGGGGAGAATGGAGCAGATACTGAGAGCGAACTTAAGAGAAGAGGATAGGGGGGAAGCAAAGGAAGCATAAGGAGAGAGAATATTGGTTCTAGTTTTCTCCAAACTAGGTCATAGCTTCATGGTTTTTTTTTTGTTTTTGTCTTTTTCGTTTTTTTTATTGGTACCAGGGATCGAACTCACGACCATAGCTTCATGTTTTGTTGTTGAATTCCTTTACTATGGCCTCAATATAAAACTCATTTGCTTGGGTGAGCTCCAGTGGGTCTTCTGTCTTGAGATGAAAAGCCTTAACCCGAGGAGCCCTAATATGTATTAACAGGCCTAGCCTGAAAAGAAGTGTCATTTGGATGTAATCCAGGTACATCCAACTGGATTAGCAAGGCCATAAACCTTTTCTTTGTTCTTACACCCTATGCTGGCAGGATCCGAATCATAGTCTTTTGAAGTTATATTTCCCCTACTAAGTTGGAAGCCTTTCCACCACCAGAGAGTTTTTGTTCTGGTTGAGCTTACCTGATGATGCTCCAGCTGCATCTTGCTCTGTTTGATGATATTCTCTTTTTCCAACAGCTCCTTCTGTTGCCTCTCAAACTCCTCTTTGCCCTGTTATTTTTCCAACATAAAGAACACATTACATCAGGCCCGTGAGTCACCTATGCTAACAATTTCATTGACAACTGCATACACACTCTCATCATGCCCCGCCTTGGCTACTTCCCCCACGTCCCGTTAGACCCTGTGAATCCCACAAGGAGGACAGGTTTCTCAGCCAGCCGTCCAGGGTCACTGTGGAAGTCGAGGCTGAAGACTAAAGCTCCTTTCCGCATGGGTTCTAAGCTACCTTACCATTTTCAGAGAGCTTCCAATGATACTTTAAGAAGTACAGTTTCTCGCGGTTCTTTTGTCATAAATTATATGTGAACTCACAAACTTCCAAATGTTTTCCTAACAGTGGCCCACATTGCCTTTCTAGTTTCTTTGAATCACCTCTCTCTCTACTCCAAGTTAGTACTTCCTGGAGTTAGGCCGTCCCAATTTGATGGCCAGTGAGGCGAATTTACCCTTCCTGAGCACCAGATGTGGCCAAGCTGACCCTGCTCCGCTCCTCTCCTCCCCTCTCCTCCCCTCCCCTCCCCTCCCCTCCCCTCCCCTCCCCTCCCCTCCCCTCCTCTCCCCTCCCCTCTCCTCTCCTCTCCTCTCCTCTCCTCAGGAGCACTGGTAGTTTAACAGTTTTCAGTGTAATTAGTGCATGGCTTTCAACCAAAAGAGAAGAATGACAGAATAAGATAGAACACACTCCAAATTCTAAGTAATGAATCTTGTCAGAGTGCTTTCAGCTCTCAAAGTGGAAAGGCAAGCTGTCAGAGTCCCAGGTCAATTTGGAACTTGGTGGAAATTCCACATGTAGATGGCAGGCTGTGATTGCACAGTAGCCCAGATGCAAGTTTAGCTCTAAGCCAACTGGAAAATGCTCAGTTGTCTCCTAAGTAAGCCTGAGGTGGGACAAGATGTCTCTGAATAATTAAATACACACACACACACACACACACACACACACACACTCACACACACACACACACACACACACACACACTACAGACCTAGAGAGGACCTTAGAAAATCCCCACATATGGAGAAGTACAATAGAAACTTTCTTTCAAATAAAGTATGACAAAGAACTGTCATAAAAACCAAATGGAAGTGGAGTTGGTATGGTCATCAGAGGACCTGCTATCCACCTTGGTGAGTCTCTCGTTCGCTAGAAATTTATCAGTGGGATCTAATCCAACCTAGTAGCTCATTCATTTTGCAAATGAAAATTAAGGCCCAAGGAAGTTAATCCATTGGCTACACAATTACTGTCAGAGCATGGCCTCAAGCCAAGGTGACAAGGCTTTCAGGTGACTGTTCTTTCTAGTGTTCAGGGTACTTCCAAATTCTCAGCCTCAGGACCGACATTAATCATGCTTTCTGCAGCCTAAGAGCCTTGTGTGCACCTCCTGTGTGAGTGTGGGAAGTCTCTGAGTCTGGTTCTTTACCTGGAGGTGGACATAATCATAATCATCCATCCAGCTCCTCTCGGAGCCATCGCTGCTGCTGCTGCAGTCAGGGGGCTGGTCCTTGCCCAGGGTGAGCGGCATTGGCTTGTTGTAGGCCTGGGCTTTGCAGTCACCCGGGTGAAGCAGCTGCATCTGGGAGCCAGCGTGTGGGTACTCAGTTGGGTTCGTGATGCTTTCAGGCCCATTCTTTAGATGCAAACTGCCAGGGCCCGGTCTGAAGAGGGTTTCTGCGTTGGTATTGATGGTGGTGGTCAGTTGCTTGGCATCATCAGGCACCGTCTTGGCCACCATCACAAATCGGTCCAGATCATCGCATTTGTTTTGGGGTTTGTTGACGGCCAGGATGTTCAGGGACCAGCTGCATTCGTTTAAGTCATGGCTGGTTTGGCTCAGGATCTGGTGGGAATCCTCCACTCTCTGCAGTTCCCTCTTCATTTTGTTGTGCAGCACGAGTTCCGGGAGGCAGGAGGCATTCGCCACGGCTCCCTTGGCGAAGTGCAGGTACTCCCGCAGGCACAGCTCCACCTTGTCCACGGCTGTGCGGATCTCGTTGATGTGCCTCTCCATGTACCCATAGCACCGCCAGTCCGTGGTCACCAGGGCCATCAGGCTGCAGACGCCTGTCTCCAGGGCCTGCTGGAGCCGGTGGAGCCGCTCGATGGCGGAGTCTGGATCCAGGAAGAGCCTTTGGTCCTGAGGCGGGGAGACTGACAGTGAGGACTCCTTTGAGGAGGTGGACGATGTGGACATGTTACTCCTGGTACTCCCCGTGCTGGAGAAAGACAAGCGGTTGATGCCATCTACCAAGTCCCGAGAGCCTTTAGAATCCGGGGGGTTGTGCAGAGGGACATCGTAAACACCATTTCTTTCCTCAGGATTTGCTTTCTCACTGGCTTCTGCTGATGGCTCCAGAAACTGAATTCCTCGGGGGATGTCGTAGGCGTCATTCTGAGCACCCACTGGCTGTTTCGGCGGCGGGGATGGGTGGCGCAGGGAAAGGTGTCTTCGTGTCACCGGCTCAGCAGCCCCCGGCCCGTCACAGCTGTACTTGGTGTGGAGGTCCTTGGCCCCTGGCTTGGCGCTGGTGGGGGGGATGTCATAGACCCCCTTGGGTCTCATGTCGGCCCTGTCGGCCTGTTTCACTGGAGGAGGGAAATCATACTCCTTTTCCCGAAGTGCCACCTCGTCTCGGCAAGCAGAAGGTGGGATGGCATAGATCTGAAAAGTAAACAAAAAACACAACTCTTACTTGTTCCACTGGCCCATGGGCGCATGTGGACACTGAGTAGGCCATGTGAATGTGGCCCAGGGTCCCCTCCTGGCTCCCCGCTCCGACAGCAGGCAGCACCCAGGGTGCCACGGGTTCCCCTCCCTAGCCAGGGCAAGAGAGCCCTCCTGGCCGAGCTGCTTGCCCCTGGGTCCCAGGCCGGTCCCTAACCACCTCTTGGGCATCCTTCCTGAGAGGCAGGGGACGCACTAACCCACTGGGCCTAGGGCCAGGACCCCTGCGGTCTCACCCTGGTCTCCCTGGTCATCACAAGCCAACTGTGTGAAGCCATGTAAGTCACCTAAGTGTTCGGAGACACCATCCCTTTATCTGTAAGAGGAGACACCCTTACTTCCAGTGGGGGGATCCCCCCAAAAAGAAACAGAATCCGTCCAGTGAGCTAACTCTTACATTGGCCAAGTCTGAAGCCCTCCCTAAACAGGAGAAGTATTAGAACTTGCCAGCCCGAGCTGATTCTCTTCTCTTCTAGTTGGCTCCCCTTATTCACCTCCCTATTTTTAAGAGGAGCCTCTAACTTGGAATCCCTAAAATTCTTCCTCTCTCTCTCTCCCTCCCTCCTTCCCTCCTGCCCTCTGTCCTTCCTTCTTTCACCAAGACTAGTTTTTCCCCTTTTGGGTTTGCCTTTCTTGTTTTATTCCAAATGACGACACACATGCACAGACACACACAGACACACACACAGACACACACACACACACACACACACACGCACTCCTTTTGTGGCTGCCCTCAGTGGCACACTTACCCCTTTCATAGGAGGGATGTCATACACCCCTTGAGGTTTTAGCTCTCCCACTGGAACCGAAAATGCAGCGCCCTTCACAGATGATGGAGGGATGTCATATACCTTAAGAGAAACGCTTTTGTCACCCACAGTGGAAAGGTCTGCCTTTATTTACCAGGTTACGTACATGCTTGATCTCTGGCAGCATTCCATGCCATAGGGACTGAGGGAATTTAAAAAATATATATCTTGTGCCCTTTGACTTAGATTGAATGTAAAAGTGACCTTACGTGGAGTATCTACCCTGTCTGATCTTTAAATTGTAATTTAAATTTTATAGTTCCAGGAATAAAATGGTAAGCCGATAAAGCAACAGAAGCTTTCTCAGATAAAACACTAGGATTTCCCGATAAGAAAAATCCAGGAAACATGATTTTAAAAAATTGGCTCAATGGCCTCTGGACTGATGACCTAGCCAAAGCCTCATATGAAATATACATAGTTTGTGAACTTGCTTTCCTCTCTGGTTCCCGGAAGGCTGCACTGAGCGTGCCCTCCCTGGGGGCTGTGCCCCTGCACCTACCCCCTGAGCGGTGTGGGAAGGAGGGATGTCGTAGACGCCCGTCTGGTATCTGGATGGGTACTCGTACACATAGCCGTGGCCGGTCCTCACGGGGGTGATCACCTGTAGGGGAAAGCACAGAGGTGTAAAATGCCAAGCCCGAATCCCGAGTGAGTCTCCTGGGCTCCTAACTGGACCTTTACCTCATCTCTCTCCCTTACAAAGAAAAGAGGAGAGGAAGAGAGTGAAGAAGGGAAGAAACAAAGGGACATGGAGAAAAGGAAGAAGAAGACAAGAAGACACGGGTTAAATTTTTAAACCCTTCTTGGATCCCCGTATGAAGCAAGTCTTTGAGCTATCTCTGTTGCTCTCATGGTCATGAAATCATCCCAGAGTTCATCGACTGAAGTCTCAGTTTCCAAACTCAGTTTCCACACCGAGACTTTGAGTCTAAATTGTGTTTACGCTTAGTGTTTAAATTAGGAAAGCCCTAGAGGATCCTCCCAGAGAGGTCCAAGGCAAAGCAGGCCGATTTTTTTTTTGGAAGGCTCTGAAACTTTGTAAAGCAACTAAGCCAACAGTTTGGCCACTTAAAATTCCTCTCATAGCTTCATCTAGTAGGCCTCTCCATCTGACATTATGATGATGATTATAATTAAAATTCCACGGGTCACGAGAGTGCTTCTACAAAGCCAGTGCTCCACAGTGCATCCCTTAGAAGCTTCAGGAAGCTTTCAACTTAACTTAAGAAACAAATGAAATACAGTTGTCTCTCACGGTGCATACCGGATGGGCTGGGGGACCCTCTTCAAGATACCAAAACCCATGGATGCTCAAGTTCCTTATAGACCATGATGTAGCATTTGCATGGAATGAGCACCAGTCTCCTGACCTCTGCTCTCTGATCATTTTCCCATTTGCACCAGGGAAGCAAACATCCCTACAGCTCCTGCCTCCTTGGATGGCAGGAATCAAACACACTCACTGTGGCTCTGGCATCTGAGCCGATGCCAATGAAATGACTGTCACCCTTGGGACTCCTGTGTTCTGTCTGCCTACAGCGCTGGTACCCTAAGCATGGGTACAGACATTATTTGAACTTCACTCATTTTGCAATATATAATCCTCCCCAGGGCTTCTGAATTGCCAGCATTTTGGTTTTGCCTTCCTCCCACCCCCAGGCACCAACCGTGTCCATTTCATGAGCTGCCCATGACATCTCTGAGAACAGACACTGCAAATTAAGAAGCGTCAGTTGTTCCCGAAGGAACCTTCATCTTTTATCCTTTCTCTAATGTGAAAACCTCAGCATCAGGCTGCCTACAAAACTATGTAGAAAATGCTATATGCGTCTGTCTTGTGTCAAGACAGGTGGAACTCAGCCAGCTGTACCAATGTCTTCTCCCTGGGGGCTCTAAGATGCTGTTAAAATCCCGGTGCTCCCAGCTGAATATTTCTTGCATTGAAGGTGCAAAGAGATTGGCATGCACTGAGCATCTCCTTGAAGTCTCTCCCTGGGTCTAAGGCTTGTCGGTGCGGAGGGCCCACTGTAAACCAGGATGCCCTCTGCTAAAGCAAAACACACCGTGTTCCTCATGCCCTTCTGTAAGTTTTTGTTTTTTCTTTTTCTGTACTCACTATTGTCCAGAAGAGGAATAAAGAGTCTCTCTTAGTCTATCTCATCATCTCCTCTATTTATAACTCTATTTCGGCTTCGCAATAGAACCTGCTCACAACACAGCTTTTGTTCAGCCTACACGGAGCCCTCCCAAGGCTGGCGGCTTGGGAATGGAGCTAATGCGGGGCCCGGCTGGCGGTGCTGCAGGCCAGCCTCTCTGTGCACCCTGCTTTTCAAAAGGGGAGGGAGCAGCAGGTGAGGGTGGTCCTGGCTTCTGGAAGTGGCACCAGGTGACTTGTGAACACAGGACCTGACCCTGTGAAAAGGTCCCTAGTGAAGCTACCCCTTCCCGCAGCGACCTGCACTGGCAGAGCACGTTCATGCTTCTCGCTATTTAACATCTCACTTCCTGACAAATGTCACAGAGCCCCAACTTGCTTTCTCTTTCTCATTTAGAGGCTGCCTGTGGTCATCTGGTTTTTAAAAACTTCACATTCCAAACCAGTCATTTTCCTTGTTTATACATTCAAAGAAACAGATGGTGAAAACCGCAGGGGGAAAAAGCCAACAAAGTACAACCTCCTGACTCCAGCATCCCGATGGCACAGACCAACTCGCACTGGCCTGCAAATGGCATTTCAGAGGACCAGCGTTTTCCATCTGGTCGGATCCATCCAGGGCACTGAGTGCTCTGTGCGGTGACATCTGGAAGAGCGGAGAGCCAGAGCTCCTGGGCAGCCGCTGCCTTGACCCCTTGCCTGGGTGGTCTTCACGCCAACTGCGTGTTCTCTCCTTAGAGGAAAGTGCTGACCGAGCTGTGCCTTACACAGTCTCCAGTTCTGCGGTTCATTAAAGCCTGGTACACAGAAACCTCTCTGTCACCTCCTCACTCTACCTCCGAGCACCACGGTCTCCTGGGCATTTGCATGGAGAGGCATTGAGGGAATTGCTACACAAAGGGTATTTTCCAACTAATTTTCTCAATGAAATCAAGTCAGGTTTTTCATTTCCTTTTTCTTCTCCATTTGTTTTTCTTTCCTGAATTCCTTGCATTCTCTATATGCATTTATAGTTCTGAGGGCTTTAGCCTTAGGGATTACCAAACTGACCTCTTAATTCATGAGTGTTGTCTGGAAGAGGGCTAAACTGTGAGGTCCTGGGGGGACTCTGTGGCCACACTCGACTGCGACTTTGCACTTTCTGATGTGGCCTTTTGGGCCCTGTCCCATGAGGCATCCAGCCTTGCTCAGATGTTACTACAGTGGTCTTGTCAACCAACAGGACAGTCCCAAGGCACAGACATGGGGAAGAGCTACGAAGCAGGGGTACATTGTTGCTGAGTGAGGTGATGCATGCCTGTAACCTCAGCATTCCAGAGACCGAGGCAGGAGGACTACTGCTAACTCAAGCCTGGTCTACATAGTGAGTTCCAGGCTACTTGAGCATAAAAATAAAAGAACAAAACAAAACAAAATCAATGAAAAAGGCTAGACCCTAAGTATTTTTGTGTGCTTTGCTTTTCTGTCTTTTACTAATTAGTTATCTAATGGGGGTTCTGTGTGATACTCCACACATGCACAGAGCATTTAGGAAAGGCTGAGTCCATTGAGTAAATCTCTAAGGCTGGGCCCTGGCACGATAGGCTCAAAGGACCAAGGCTTGGGTTACATTAGCCCTCTAATCTGTTTACATAAAAACAAGAAAACCATCTCAGCTCGCCCCACTGCACAATTTAATGATGTCTGACTCAGCACATTTGCCGCCTCAGGTCTTGGCTCCGGGAGCTGTGTTTGTAGGCCTGCGTGTCCACAGGTTCCATGCCCATCTACACTTAATCTCAGATGGAAAATGTAGGGGAAAAGCCACATCTCTACTTTCCTTGTCATTCATTATTCCTCGGACAGAACAGCAGAGCCACTGTATATGTAGCATTTACATTGCAAGAAGTATCATAAGTCATCTAGAGAGGATTTAAAATCCACAGGAAGATGTCCTTAGGTTTTATGCAAATACTACGCAATCTTGTATAAGAGATTTGAGCAGCCATGGATATTGGTACCCTTAGGAATCCCAGAACAAATTCCCAGGAAGTTCAGAGGGATGATTTTACTTTTGTCTTGGGGGATTTTGAAAGCCATGCATCCTGCAACTTCAGGGTGTAAAGAGGAGGAGAGTTTCTATTTGGACAGTGGCAGGCAGGGGGCAGGGTAGACTGAGAAGCAACAGATGTGAGACTAAGTGGGCTGGAACAGAGGCTTCAGGGTCCTTCATTGATGTCTCCACGTTTGCCTGGGCTGATACCTACAGCAGAGCAAGGACCTACACCCAGATGTTTGCAAAGCCAAGCAAGCAGGGCATGGAGAGATAACTCACATCTACTAAAGAGGTGGCCATGCTTCGGCCCTAGCCAGCTGCTGCCCTGAAGAAATTCTCTCTCTGTGGTCAGATCTTTTGCATTTTCAGGAGAAGCTGACTAATGTGAATTTTTATGTGAAATCTCCTGATTTTCAAAATTGGCTTAAAGTTTTAAAAGTGTCTTGAACAAATTAAACACATCTCTGGGCCCTGGGCTGCCAGGCTTCTACATATTTTGGGGCTCAATTCTGAGAGCACTGAGGGTAGCCCAACACTCGTATCAACCCTATCTCTCAGAAAGACCCCCTCTTTCCTCCTTTCCTGTGTGCCTCTACCTCTTGCCTTTTTCTGGAACATTCTTCTTTCTCTCCTCATATCCCCATCATTCTGTTTTCTCTGACACAGGAACGAGCTTCTCCCTCTCGCTGCATCCTCAGGATGCCGTCCACACATCTCCGATGTTACTTGTCAACTGTGATCTCACTGTGTCAGAGGGTCCTGCTTTCATTTCAGCACACAGAAGTCACAGGCCACTTTGTATTTGCATAGATTGAAAGTGCAGGGCTTACCACGGTGCCTTCAGTAGAGGAAGTGTAGATAAATGCATCCACTGAAAACATTCATACAGTGAAGGAAAACTCAAAACTTCCTGTTATGGTTTGTGTCTGGATGTCACCCCTGCCCGAGGCCTCAGCTGGACTGTGAAGGGGTGGGCAGGATTTTCCTGGGTGCCTAATCTAGAGTTTGTGATTGGTTCATTGTGCAGTGCTGGGATCAGGTGTGTGAGTCCTACACCCGCCCTAGAGCAGGTAGCCTGCATGCAGTGTAAGGGAGGGAAAAGGTTTGCTTCCCTCTTTTGTTCTTCTTGCTTTTGCTGTCCTCCACTCCCATGAACTGTTGATCCTCTGCCATACCACCCTGCCTTGGAGCCAACTGTTTGAGGACTAAAACCTCCACAAACTGTGAGCCAGTTTCCTCCTTGAACCTTGGACATCAGATATTTTGTCTCAGCAATGAGAGAGAAGTAATTATGATACCGCCCTTTCTTTCTTTGTTCTCCCTGGTGCTGGGCATTGAACTTCAGACCTTTATACTGAGCTACCTCTCCGGCCCTTTTAGGTTTTTGTTTGTTTGTTTGTTTTGTTTTGAGACAGGGTTTACTAAGTCACTACATTACCCAGACTGGACCTGAACGTGGGCCATCTGCCTGCCTCTATCTCCCTGAGTGCTGGCACTGAGTGCTGGGAGAGGTTGAGAGGGCAGAAGCCATGGAAGAATGCACTGGCAGCTGGGTGAAACCCTTGGGAGGCTCAGAGGAAACTTGGGGTGGTTCCCTGTCACCAGTCAGGCTTGCATGTGGCATGAACACCTGGCTTCTTCTCAGCCACGTGCCAGAAACATACGAGAGGGTATTTGGGACCAAAGAAATAAAATAAACCTTGACTCCAGAGGGAAATGCAATGTAAAGGAATGGGCATCATGCCTGCTTTCACTCTGAGGACATTGATAACCCCGTATCAGGAGAAGCTGCGCACCGGAGACCACAGGACCACTGGTCTTTGGCTGATGGGAGAACTGGGTCTGAAGATGGGAGTGACTGGCTTCCAGCAGGGCTGGATCCAGATCCCAGCTCTTAGGTACCCCTTAGTACCTAAGGGAACAAGACGGGGTACTTACTCATTCTAAGCCTCTTTTCTTATTAACAAAATAGAAAAGGTAATACTTCCTGGGCTACTTAAATATGAAATGAGATCAAGTACATAAAATTCTGTAGAGTCAACCTTTAAACCTTGCTACAGCCATGGCAATCATCAGCTGGGTTTCAAAGAGTTTACCTTATAATTTTTCTTTCAGAAATGATGGGAGGGGTAATTCAGATTAACCACCCTGCTGAAGACAGCTTTAAAAATGAAGAGAAGATATAAGATTTTTTTTTTTGATGGTAGATACTTAGGACTAAATCCAAGACCTTTCAACTGAACTACATCTCCAATTCTCTCTCTCTCTCTCTCTCTCTCTCTCTCTCTCTCTCTCTCTCTCTCTCCTATCTGGGATCAAAGTCAGAACCTCATACTTGCCAGGCAGGCACTTACACAGCTGAGCTAAATCCCCAGGCTTCCAACATTTTCTGTTTTTTATTTTGAGACAAGGACTTGGTAATTCACTAAGTTTCACTAAGTTGATTAAACTGAGCGCAAATTTGCAATGCTCCTGCTCCAGGCTTCCAGCACACTGAGATTACACTCCCCACTGCAAAGATCTTTTTAATAGCATCAGAGTTAAAGGACGGTGAAGAATTATTAGGTCAAACTTTGGAACAGAAGAATTCTGCTTTTCCTCTAGGAGGATCAGCTGATCTGCCACAGGTGTGTAAAACACTATGCTGTGATTTTTTTTTTTAGCTTCTTTGAGTGCAGTGGTTCCCTGGACTTTATGAATCACAGGGAGAGTGGCTTCATCCAGAAGTAAAGATTTGGTGGAAGTAAACCTGCCCTTCCACAGGCTGTGGCTAGCATTGTTCTCAACACCTACAAGCATGAAATTAGATTTATGTGTGCCAGCGAAGGAAACAAACTCCTCCCTGGAGATACAGGACCTCTTATGATTTCTACAAACTTTTTTTTGGTACCAGAAATTGAACTCAAGACCTTGAGTTGCCAGGCAGATGCTTATGTCACTGAGCTATGTCCCTAGCCTCTCACAAACTTTTAAAGATGACAATATCCAATGTATAATCAAAGACAATGAGGAACATAGCAGACAAATCAAACAACAGTCAATTCTTGCTTGTGTTCTGATGGGATAAGAAAGTCGCCTGGGTATTATTACTCACAATCTCAAGCCTGTTTGCTTTTGTAATGCAACCATAGTAGAGACCAAAAATTTAATCATCTTAGATTGAAGTTAGATAGACATGGAACTTCACAAATCCACAAAGTGTTAAAGTGAGGTCTACGAGGCACTGGGAATTTTTGAACCAGAGCAATAAATGTCAAGAAACTAGTCCTCGATAACCATCAGTAGATTTCATTGGTTGTAATTTTATGCTGTCCACACTGGTGCTGCTTATTAGTGCATTATTAGCCCTGCGCTAATAAGACATTCTGGTGGGAAACCCCAGGGAAAACGTGCTTTTCCAAGACTGACTGATGACATTTACTAAGAGAGAGATGGTGAGGCTCTGAACTCAAGTCACAGTAGTGAAGTTCCCATCAGATGAAGCCTTTCAGTGGAAGGCCGTGAGCTGCCACATGGAAGAGGATTCTCTCCAAGAAGCAGGACATGCACCATCGCTTGGGAAAGTGTGGAAGCAACATGCTTTGTCTCAAAACTGTTTCTGCTCAAACGGTGCCACTTATTCTAAGCTCTCAGCAAGTCCCCTGAGGGATGCATCTTTCCTGGGGCAGCTCCTTCACCTCCCTAATGCAGAGCTGAGGCAGGAAATCAAGGCATGGTTGACTGGGTGGGCAAGTGGGCATGACCTGTCAATCACAGGGATCCTGGATATGAGCTTAAGCCCTGCACCTGGAACAGGAACCAATCAGAGAATGCTACCTTCAGTACTGGCATATAATCAAGGAGGTGTTTGATAGGATAGTCTAGATCTGATGGAAGAATAGGGGATACAAAAGACAGCTACCGTTAACTATGCGACCACTAATCTCTTTCAGTGGCCAGCCCTGCACTCCGCAGAGCACACTTCCTTTCCTACCTTTAATAAATGTAAAACCTTTTGGCTGTTTCTTGTCCAATTCTTTGTTCAGGACACCAAGACCTGGAAAGGATCCCTGGGAACAGCATAGCACCCCAGACCCTGGTAACAGAGCTGACAGGGCAGCAGCCACGTGGCTACGAGGTTAGGAACCTTCAGCTTCTCAAGTGCACGGTGGCAACTCAATGGAGCACCGAGGGCATCAGGAAGGGGTCGGCCTTCCGCCAGCCACGCAGGCAAAGGCCCCTGCCTCAGGAGTCGCCAAGTCTCCATGTGCTGCCAGCAGCCATTAGGAGCTTCCCCAACGCAGTGGAGGCTGAAGACGCTGGTCTCATAGCAGCTAGATGCTGGCAGGGCTGAACACCGGAGGTTACCAGAGGCTGGGAAGCAGGGGTGGAGAGGGGCAGAGAGGGTGTTCATGGGAACTGGCATGCAGTTGGATGGGAAGAATAATTTCTACCACTCTGTCTGTCCCAGTAGGCCAACAGTGGGTGATGATAACTAATAGTATACTTCACTATGGATCGGAGAGAGGATTCCCAATGTTCCTAACATGAAGAAATAAATGATAGCAGTTCAGGTGGATGGGGGGCTATGCCAATGACCCTGATATGATAAATATATACTGTAAGTATTGAAATACCACACTGTACCCCATAAATATATACAATTATTATACGTTATTTAAAATATATATGCTTAACAAAGAGGGCAGAAAAATCCTACTCTTTGAAAGGAAGAACCAGGTAGAGAAGATGAGAAGCACAGAGGTACGGGAAGAACCCACGCGTGGATCATGCTCTAATATTATATTTCTACTTATAGTTCTAATCTACCCATTCATCTATTTTTGTGGTTATAAAAGTGACAAAATTAAACTTTTTTTTTATAATTTTAACAAAAAATCTTAAAATAATAAGGAATCCTCAGAAGGGTCCCCTCCCACAAAGAATCATGATACAAAAATCACAACAGCTATAACCATAACTTTTGTAACTAATTCAGTAGCTATTTTGTAGCCAGTTTCTGTGACCCATGATTCTCTGGGTCTAAGTCTCCACTATCCAAAGCCATAGCAGGAATGGCCCGTACTCTGTGGTCCTCTGTCCCTGACAGATCCTGCTTGATGAGTGAATAGCAGAGCTCACTCACAGCCCCCACAGAGCAGGAATATGTGTCACCAGCTTCCAGTGACCCCACCCTAGGACCTACAGAACCAGGTGATCCAAGTGGTGCTCAGGAAATCTACTGGGTAATTGGTGAGAAGTTAAAAAGTACCTCTAGTGGGCTGGTTACCTTGCTATTAACAGGACTAAGAGTTGGCCGAATTCACAAGTGAGCTTTCTGAGAGTGGTCATCTATCTGCTTTTTCTTGGCACCGTACAAAATAGAATGAGACAGCTTCTAGCTTTGCTGGACTCCTGCACACCCAGCTCTCTGATTCATTCACAGTACCTCTCTGGGTTTTATGCCTTAGCAGGAACAGATTTCCCAGAGTGCTTATTAGAAAGAACCTATTTCACTTAACTGTCCTTAAGAAGCACTAACAGAAATGTTGCAGTATTTATAACTACCTCTTTGTCTTAAATGAACTATCTGACCCTTTCGCTGTAAAGAAACCCCTGGGGAGAAAACATCACTGTGGCTTGCCCACCCATCAGGACTGGCGTCCAGTTTTAAGAAACTGCAGAGTTACAGAGCTTTGCCTGTTCAAAATCCAAGATTACGACTGGCTTTTCCAGCACCCGAGGAAAAGCCGCATGCTGCCTACCCTGGATTTATTAATTCTCTATAAATTCTTTCTGCCCAGCTTGGGTGTAGCAGTGAGCTCATTTATTTACTTGCATAGCAACAATATAATGAAAACTGACTCTGGCCTTCAAAATACAGCCTGCGGAGCCACCTCCTGGGTTAACCCTTCCTGACGTGTCTCCCTGCTCGTGAAGATTCATTCTCCCCTTTCCTTTTCTTTTACGAGATGGTTTACTTTCTTCTGGAGCCAGTTTGGGAGCCACATCTTTTAAGCCTTTTTGGGAGCCACAGCTCACAGCTCACAGCCAGCCCCTGTCGTCTGATGAGGGGAACCAGAGGGGGCAGGGCTCTTGGGTTACTTCCCTTTGACACAGCGCTGTGCTGTGTGGGCAACCACTCAATGCAAACAGTGCCCTGATTGTTGAGCCCCTCCAGCGACCCCCGCTGCTCTCAGGAAGTTCTTTGTGGAGCCAGTGTTTAGTTATGGAGTGACCAAGCGCCAAAGAGCTGTGAGACCCCGATCATGAAAGAACCTGATGGGAAGTGACATCTGGGTCCCGCAAGCGGCTAAGGTTTTTCTCAGGAAGGGCAGAGCTGAATACAGCCTCTGACGGTTGGGTACAGAAAAGCCTTTTTTAAAAAAAATCCCAGGGGACTGTAATGTTCCTTTCAGTGAAAACTGTACATGCATTTGGCCTCTTGATATCCAAGTAAATTCAGTGTGCACTAAATCTAGATTTTGAAATGCCCTACAGGCCTCCTGCAACATTGTGGAGAAGAGGTAAGAGATGAGATTTTTGGGGACTCAGGTGCCTCTTGGTGGGGTATCCGCCCAGATAGAGGATTTCTCTCAGCTTAGCTGGGAGAAAAGCTGCAGTGGGTAACAGGGGACCATCCAGCTCTGAAGATGGCTGTCGTGCCTGGGGACAGCAGGCCACAAAGGGCCTCTGTCAGCCCGAGAGGGTCAGATGGGGGAGAAGGCAGAAGCACTGAGTTCCAGGGTAAGCACTGCCTCAGCTTTGATAGCAGAGCAGGAAAGAGTCCTTAATGAGGGGCTCTCTGTGAGTTTTCTGGGTACAGGGCCAGACTAGGGAAGCATCAGATTAGAATGCCCGGATCATAAACTTTGAGCAAAGCCCATTCAAGAGAATCCAGCTTCCACTGGCATTTCACAGGTGAGAGACCTAAAGTTCGGGGAGGTTACAAACCAGGGGAGCCCCCTTGCCTGTGCCTGTTGACAGGGAAGTGAGCAGGGGCTCTGATGAAGCTGGTCCAGCTCCCGAGGGCCTGTTCCTCGGTGTCCTGTTGCCTGCACTAGCGACACGTATCAGACATTAACTGGAAGAAACTCACTGCTTTTTTAATTTTTTTTTTTTTTTTTTTTTTTTTTTTTGGTCTTTTTCCTTTTTATCAGTACCAGGGCTTGAACTCACGACTGCACTTGCAAGGCAGGCGCTTATGCCGCTGAGCTAAACCCCCAGTCCCAAAACTCACTGCTTTTTAAATGTCACAGTAAATACTTCAGAAGAAAAGTTTCTCCCCTGTGTGGGAAACACAGCCGGGAAGCTGGGGATGGTATGTTTTTGGGGGGACACCCCCACCAGCCAACCCACGGCAGGGGATTGAACTACATCTGATTGAGTGAAGTTACCCACTCGGAGCAATCTGAAGCCATGGAAAAGACGGTATTTCACACAGTGTTCTCAGTTGCACCCCAGTCTCTACCCACACCTCTGACAATCTGCTCAGGACTTTTGGGATCAGCCTGGCTGAAGCTGACGCCCCCACAGGTGCACGGCAAGAACTCCCTCTGCATCTCAGGGGGGACCTTGTGTAGTGGCTAATTCTTCTGGCCAACAGGATGCTTTTAAGAAGCCAAGATTCTGGGGAGCAGGGCCTGCTGGTGTCTAAACGCGCCCTTTTATTTAGGGCATGGCTGCATCAGCCGTGAGCTGGGAGTGTAGACATCACTGGTGTTGGAGTTGGCAGGCTCCAGGGCTGAGGAGGCTCTTGCTAGAGTTAGGAGGTTAAGCTACTTCTCAGATGCTTCTTCTGCAAGGGGAAAGACCACACTGCAGACCTGGGGAGGAGCAGATGAGATCATGTGCAGAACACCCTAACATGGGGCATTTTAAGGTCACCCCTTCACTCCAGGCCTACAATGACCTTGCAGAGTAAGGTGGGAGTATGACTCACTTAACACCATGAAAGGTCACACAGTCAACTGCCAGTAAGACTGTGAACACAAACTATTCTAATAAGTAACTGGTTTGATCATGCCACACTTTAAGAGGACCAAATCTGAAGCAGGTGTGGTGGCCCAGGCCTACAATCCCTGGAGCAGAGGCTGAGACAGGAGGATCACATATTCAAGGCCAGCCTGGGCAGCCTGGTGAACCTTTGTGCCAAATAAAAAATAAAAGGGGCTGGGATTGTAGCTCAGTGATAATGTACCCCTGGATTGGATCCCTAGTACTGAGGGAGGAAGGAAGGAAGGAAGGAAGGAAGGAAGGAAGGAAGCAAGCAAGCCAGGCAAATATCAAAAGTATTCACATAAATCAAATGTAATTATGGCATTACTAAGGGCTTCTTTGCATCACAGAGAGATGCACTGTGGGGTCCCTTTGAAGAGTGGACACCTTGGATCTCCCCAAATATTACTGGAGTCACATCTGACATTTAATGCGGACCCACTGTCCTGTGTCTGTCACATCTGTACCTCTTACACAGGTACACATACCTCTCCAGACACTATCTTGACAGCTAGGTTTAGAGCTCAACCATTTGTCTGTTTTTGTTTTTTGAGACAGGGTCTCATCATGTAGCCTAGACCAGCCTTGAATTTGTAGCGATACTCCTGCTTCAGCCTTCTGAGTGCTGAGATTACAGGTATACACGGACGCACCCAGCCCAGAGCTCAACTGTTTAGAACCATTGCTTCTGATTTTCTGACATTCTTTGGTTCTGCATTTTGCACAATGTACTCAGGCAAGTCTGCTTTTAAAGATGTGTTCAGCCAGTAGTCTATCTCAGTGTCTTCCCTGGATCAAGTGAACAAATTTATTCTTTTCTCTCCCTAACAAGTAGAGCGCTACGCACTTAGCTGTGCTTCACACTGCCTGGGTATCCCAGCTGCTCCCTCTGATAGGCCCAGTCACTCAGCATGAAGTCACTGAGGAGGGAAGATTAACCTCTGTTTGCCTGGGTGTAGGTTCCTAAGAAGTTGCTAATGCACTCTTAGAAACACCCATTATCTGCAAGCTTTATAACCAAGTGCAACTGAGTTTGAAGGCTCTGGCACTGACCAAACAAAAAGGACCTTTGTTCATTTCTGAGGAGGTGTGACCGTTTGCTCATTCCGCTGGCAGGGGTGGCCTGTCTGGAGAGGGATCTTTTCATTTGCAGAGTGAGCTCATCCAGACCTGCCCTCGGGTGCCCAAGGACCTCCAGTTCCCTGTAAGATTAACAGTGCATCTTGAGTCTCAAGGGAGGATATTTTAAATGAAATTGCAGGAGTCTGCATAAACTCCCCACAAACCGCATACTGAGGGAAAGAAAAATGATTTATTTAAATTAGGTTTATCTTTACCCAGAAATGCATGATCCGGAAATATCTTTGTACTTTATTGAATTTGTATGTGGAGAAACCGGAGGTGGTTTTTGCCTTGGAAGTATGTTTTGAGCACTGTGTGTGTGTGTGTGTTTGTGTGTGTGTACAGGAACAAAAGAAAGTAAGATGAAATCAAGAGTTTATCTTCCCTGGGAGTTTTCATTTCCTCTAAATCTATTTTTTACTTGTGAGTAGACAAATCATGCTGGTCAGTAGATAGAGCAGTTAGCTGGTTGGTATCTGCAGGTTGCCGTGGGCAACCAGACTTTACAAAGCCCACATTCTAATGGGGAAGTCCTGGTTCCTTGGCTGAAAGGCATGGATATCTGTATGTGTGTGGAGGGGAGGTGCATCTGTGTGTAATCCGGGATGACTCAGTGTCTAAGAAGGTCGACATTGTAATGAAGGTATTTCTGGTTCTTATAATACCTTTCAGGAATGAGTCCAGGATCCTGGCTAAAATCTTTGAATCATTTCCTGCCAGCACGTGGCCATGTCCCATATCAGGACACAGGAAATGCTCCTTAAAGATGACATCATGGGTTTTGGTTACTCTTAATATGCTTCTCTGGCTGCCACCTTAGAGCAGCAGTATCTGTCCAGCCAAATCAGCACACACACACTGAGGGCAGGCCAGTGCACCTCTCATGGGCCAGGAGCTCCCTCGAAGCCAGCAAAATGTGCAACATATTTTAGGATCAGAGAGGAGGAACAAAGGTCAGGGTTGTAGAGAAAGCTCTGGGCTGTGGTTGGAGCTCAGTGGTAAAAGCACTGCCTAGCACGCTGGAGGTCCTGGATCCTACTCCCAGCACTGCAAGAACAAATGTTCAGAGAGAAAGTTTCATGGAGGTGACAAATACTACCATGGGTTTTAAAGGGTGAATAGGAGTTCAAGGTAGATTAGAGGGGATAAAACATTCTGGGCAAATTGTAGCTAGGTGGCTATAAAAGAGATAACTTAATCTTACATCTATACTGTAAAAGGCACTAAAGTTTAGGCCTAGGACCAGCCCAACTTTGCACCACGCATACTTTGCTTCAGGTGTACACTCCCTGTACACAGTCACAATTACAGAAAACGTGTGGCGACGTTCTCAAACGCCTTTCTGGAAAGAAACTCTATTCTGACACCTACCACAGCGTGGCATAGTCAGCTGGCTAGTGGTTTGGAACAGTGTGATGGTGGGGGGGTGATAAGGTCAGACCCACCGTGCGGTGGTTAATTTAAAGGTTAACCTCACCGGCTTCTTGCTTCTCCCTTGTCCATTCATTCTCTCTGTATGATCACTGGCCCTGTGATCAACTGCTGGCAAACGAAGACTCATGGCTCCTGCTGGACAGTTCAGTTTAGCCCCAAACTGATCTTCAGGAGGAGCAAATCTACCTCCACAGTGAGAATGAAAGCCAGCAGGCCTCGCTGGAGTGGTGGTACATGTCTGTGTATCCCAGCACTCAGGTGGCTGAGGCAGGAGGATCGCTATGAGTTTGAGGCTATCTAGTGAGTTCAAGGCCAGCCTGAACTGCATAGTGAGACTCTGTCTCAAAAACCAGCCAAACCAAATCAAACAAACCATCAGGCCCAAAGGACACAGGAAAGTGAGAGAAACACACATTATTCTCTGTGGAGACTGAGTGTAAGGACAACGCACCCAGGTTTTTTTTTTTTTTGAAGCTGAGAGATGAGGCTGTTTTTAATTATTCACTTTTGGAAACTTGGAGGCTCCCTTCTGAACCAAACTCTCAACTTAAGTAGAATTTTGTGCTTTTAAAACATTGACGACTTTTTTCCTTCTTTTTTTTTTTTTGATACTACAGCTTTTCAAATGATTTGACTGTGAGTAACTCTAATTTAGAATTGCTTGTGAGTTCTTGGCAGTCGGGATGCATATTTAGAAATCTCTGCGAAGTGAGAAAAATCTAACTTACAAATTGTTTGCAAATGTAATACAAAAATCATGAGCCCTAAATATACAATTAGTGAGGCTGATGTGACGTTGTTTCCTAGACTTTTGTCTAAACGTTCACTAATTTCTACTTTGCAGTTTGTGCATTTCGTATTTGGGAGTCAGGAGGGTTTTTAAATTTTTTATTTTTTTAAATTTCAGCTCTCAAACATTCTCGCAGGCCCTGAGCATTCTGCCTACAGTGCCTAATAGAGAAAATGGCCCTGCTCAGGAAAACCTAGGGTGAAAAAGACCAATGAAATGAAGTAAGGGTGTCAGTGGGTATGGTTTCCTGATAACGCACAGCGATCGTGTCCTCCCTCCACCGAATTCCTGCAGAGCAGCCACAGGAACAGGCTGGGGCAGAGCTGTAAGCCCTGGCAGCAGCACTGCGCATGCGTGTTCAGTGCACAGCCTTGCAGCAAAGCTCAGGCAGCTCACAGTGAGCTCCGAGAACGGAAAGCAAAAGGAGGGCGGGCAGCTGGGCTTGGAGCCTCCACGCCGCTAGGCACCGTGGCAGGTGTTCTCTGCATATCGCTCCATTTGATTCTCCCTTGGCGGGAAACACGGTTACCCATTCTTCCAAAGCAGAGAGGGGCTGTGACTCGCCAAAAGACACACAGCTCTGAGGACCCAGAACCAGCCACGCTGTGGCCCTGCTTCACTGAGGGGCTCTGTGGGCCCCCTGCTGACCTCGGAAGTGGTGTCTGTGTCAGGGTGACAGCCAGACGCAGCAGGGTGGGTGGAGGTTGGAGTTTCCCAGATAGCAAAGCTGAAATGACACTTTGACAGAATTCACTTTTTTTTTTTAACTTAGATGATTCATTGGTGGAAAAAAACTGTAGTGAATAAAACTTCAGAAGCCCACGGTCTGCAGTAACACCGAGGGAATTTTGAACGATGGAAAGTCCCGAGTCACAATCAGATTGGGACACTTCCAAACGAACTTCAGGGTCCCTTTATAGTATTTCTCAGTGTAATGCTGGATCACCTCCCACTGAGTCAAATGTAGATCGCTGGTCTGCAGGACCTACTGCGTGAGAATCTGGGGGGAGGCCCTGGGGGAGACAGACCTCCTCCACCTCTGGGTGATTCGTGTGCATTAACATTCTAAACCTATACTTGAGGGATTCGGAACAAGGTGCCCTGCCTGCTCATTTTCTTGTTGAGTAGCTTTTGAGGACAACAGCTTAAACCACCAGGAACATCCAGTTCCAGGTGTGCTACCATCTCACGGATGAGAAATTAGGACAGAGCTTGAGCAAGTGAGAAGAGAAAACTAGTTGAAAGAGAAAAGAAGCGAATTGCTTTTATTTGCCAACTCGGTAAAACTGCTAAAAGTAAACTTGAACATAAAGCCAAACAACAAAAGGGACACCATCTGTAATACTGCACTGAGACGACCTCTTGGGGTCCTGGCTTTGGGCATCGGTATGGATCCCAGCCCCTGAGAAGGAGCTATGTAAGAGAGATGGCAGGAGGGTTTAAAGCAGTTAGTGGTACCTGGAAGGTTAAAATCGCCACTTGCAGCTAAATCATTTCTGCTAGGAAAGGAAGGAAATACCAGAAGGATGGAGGAAAGAAGGCGGGAGAGAGAGGAAGGAGGAGATGAGGGACAAAGGATGGAAGGCAGAAGTGAAGGCAAGAAGGAAAATGGGAATGGAGGAGAGGAAGGAAAAGAAGGAGAAGGAAAAGGAGGAGGAGAAAAAGAGGAGCGTGAGTGTGACCTGGTGGCCCAGGGACAGTGGGCGGGGCCTACCTGTTTAGGCCCCCAGAGCACTTAGATGCCCTGGAGGGGAATCCAGGGTATCATGGAGAGCACCTGCACTTGGCAGGGAAGGAGCTAGGACCAGCCCTCTGCCCCTCCATCACAGCCACAATGCCACGCAAGACCTCAGCTGCCCCCGGCTCCTGTCCCAGGCATCACCTGTGCTTCTGCTCTGCCAGTGTCCCCTGCAAGGTGGCACAGTCCATTCTGGAAGTTGGCTGGCAGTGGCACCGGCCTGCCTTTTGCTACACAAAATGTTCCCCTGAGCACAGACTTAAGAAAACAGCACACAGAGAGTGTGAGTGCCTGACAGTCACCCCAGCAGCCCAGCCCTTGGATGTCAACCCAAGGGAAGGTGGGTCAAAGTCTCTGCCCTCGGACGCTGTGAGAGCCCAGGAGAAACAGCGCTGTGTGGTTACAGCACACACGACAGAAAGAAGTCTGAAGTTTCAGACTTCTCGGACTTGGATCTGAAAAGGTTGAGTCTAAAAAGGAAAACATGCCAGCTTCCTGCCAAAATAAACTGTGACGAAAGTTTGGGCCCCCCACCTTTCAGCCAAGCATTTCCTGTTCTGGCCTCCCCCCGTCTGCCTCATACCAGCTCAGCCCAGGGAGGGTGAGCTATTTTTAAGGTGCAAGCAACCAAAACTAAGAATGAGATACTTATTTATAGTTACACCTTGCAACTGTTCTTCTCCCCTCTCCATGTGAAATCCCTGGGGAAGGAAGGACTTTGAAAGGTCAAGGGCTCAGTGGTCTGGCCAGGACTGCTACCCCAAGAAATGCAGATTGGAAAGATACTCAGCAGTTCCCGAAGGATGTACTCAGGTTGTGTGCCCTTGAGAAGTGTTTAGGTTAGGCGTATTTTTTTTTTTTTGTATAAAAGGTAATTAGACATGTATTCATGGTTTTGTTATTGAAAGAAATCCAACAATAAATCTACACCCCCCCCAACAATACATTCTCGTATCATGGATGTAGGTATTTCCTAAGTGACACGGGTTTGTAAATTCAGACTTTGTATTAGATTTACCTGAGGCAAAGCATATCTACATTTAGCATCCTGAGAGCCAACAAGCTTTTTATGGTATCCAACTCCATCCTTTTTGTTATAATTTTGAGTTAATTTCTTATTCTATTAAATGAAGCCATTCTTAATACCAAATTTAGCAGGACCCACTGGAAACTTACTAGTAAAGGATAAAACCTCCTTTGTAACGTGCACAGAAGCACTATCTTGGTTTTGGACACTGTCCCCCTAATTTTCGTCTTTGCATGGGTATCTACCTGACACTATAGTATTTTATACCATAGCCCCTCTGATTCAGAGGTTTTTTTTTTTCTGGTGCCAAGGATCACAGGGATCGAACTCATGACCTTGTGCTTGCCAGGCAGGTGCTTAAGCCACTGAGCTAAATCCCCAGCCCCACTATTATATTCTAATGTAAAGCACTGTGAGGGTTTAGTTCACTCTTCAACTCATCACTGTATCCCTAGCAACAAAACTGTCCTAGATGTTCACCATTCATGATTTCACACATTGCTATTTACCTTAAATTGTTATAGTATTGGGGATTATAAACACTACAGATGAGCACCCCACCTGCTAAAGCTTGAGTGTGGTCTGAGTGTCCTCTAAGGGTCTTCTGTAATTAAAGGTCCGGGCTCAGGGTGGTGCTGTGGGGATGTGGGGCCTGGCAGGAGATGCCAGGTCACCAGGGGCATGTCCTTGGAAAGGACTGTGACCCATCCTCTCTCTGACTTCCTGATATAAGCTCTGTCACAGACATGCATCTTCACAGTGACGTGACTTGAAGCTGGGAGAGCGTTTGTCAAAAGTGAGCCAATGCCAGTGCCATGCCAACGAATAGAAAACATTTGACTTTAATAAACATTATCTCTTTATAAAGTTAACTGCTTTGGGTATTTGGTTATAGTGATGAAAAGCTTACACACCCTTTCTTTTTGCTTTTTTTTTTTTTTTAAACTTGAAGTCTTCCTAAATATCCAATCTCCACTATTTCCACCCTCTGCTTTGGGTTAAATTATTATAAGAAATATTTCAAGCACATTGGCTCCTTTTCAAATTCCTTACTATATGTTTTGTAGATGAGTTAAACTTTAAGTTTACGATCTTAAGGAATGAGTTTGTGGGCATGAGCTTTGCTCAGTTTTGATCTCCCTCTATTTTTGGTAGGTTCTTTGTCCAGCCATGGCAATGGGTCATGATTCAGCTTTTGGCCAATGGGGATCCTTGTTGTATCATTGTGTTTATATAAATTTGGTGCTTTGTATCACTCAAGAAGAAACAGAAGCGACTGGAAGCTATTTGAGCACAGAAGTCAGGTCTAGAAACACATGTATCAGAAAGAGGGACAATAAATAATGTATGGCCCAGTGTGATCCAGAATGACACAGGAACTTTAACTATGGATAAACGGGACTTGACACATACAGAGTTTAGTTGATTGATGGAAGGGAAAATGATACAAAAATGATGCCTGAGTTAGAGCACTTGGTATATTTACATTTTGGCAGCTTACGGTACTGTTTTGGGAACATTTCTACTGTTCCAAATATAATACAGAAAAATAAGTAGGAGTAGAATTCCAGTTAGTCACTTACCTTTTTATTTAAGTGGGGGCCGTTGGTGCCCCCAGTGCTTCTCTGTGATGGTGGCACTTGATACACATCTTGTTCTTGGGCAGCGTGGCCAGTGGGTACTTGGTAAATTCCCTGATTCTGGTAGGAAGGTGGCACTTGGTAGACAGTGTCACGAGATGCCGCCGCTGCCTGTGAGTTTGGCACTTGGTAGAGCATCTGTGGGCTGAAGGTCTGATGCATGGGTCCAGAAATAGGCTGTTCGTGATTGGAGGGGCTGTCCTGTACGGGACCAATCAGAAGCTTCACCCTGTTGCCAGGGACAATGCCTTGCCGACCGTGGAGGGAGCACAGCCACCATCCTTCCAGTCCCCCAGTATTCTGCTCAATGACAGTCAGGATGTCTCCCTTGCGAAAGGCCAGCTCCTCGGCACATTCTGGAACATTGTCATATAAGGCCCTTGCCATAAGATTCTAGGAAGGAAAGAACAGACAGAAACAGTGTTAGAATGTTACCCCAGTCCCAGCAACACCTAGCACCCAAACTCTCAGGGAGAGGAACACTTCCTGGAAAAAGCAAAGAGAAGTCTGAACAATAGCCTATGAGGAGAAAAACAGATGGTGCAGACAAAAGACAGATACATGCATACTGCGTCTGCCACCAATGACATCAGACTGCCTCCTTGGAAAACCTCAAAACACCAGAAGAGTTTTTTCCTCCAGTAGTTGACGCTGTGCCAAGGAATTATGAGTAGCTGCTAAAGAGTTAGCGAACGGTTCACTACGCAAAAACAGTTTTGTTCCTTTAAAAGTGAGCTTGAGGGGAGAAACTATTCCAAGCTGTTCACATGCACCACAATGGGCGTTTCTATTTTTTTTTTTTTTTCGTACATAGAGGTAAAAAGACTCAAAGAAAATCCCAAGTAACACACTGTAAATGGCATTCATATTCAGTGTTGAAATACAAACAGAAGTCTATGTATATGTGCGTTGGCGGGGCTTAAGGAACCTTGTTTCTGGTAATCACGAGGCCTTTGGACCTGCGAGGAATGCCAAGCGAGACATACAGAAGTGGTGAGATGACGGAGCACCGACACAGTGTGACAGTGGCTGGTGTCTCCAGATGTGACAGCAGGGAGCCAAGGCTGATGCCAACTCTCTCTCCTTTGGGTTTTACGCGTGCCTCTCCCGAGGCCTTTCCTCATCCTGCCACTTTATCACCTACTTTTTGCATCTCGCCATTCACATCTGAAAGACTCTGCTCCCCCTCTCATGGGCCCGAGACACTCTCTGCCTTTGTGTGAAGGCCCGTCTGCACATTCAGTACTGAGCAGGCAGCCAAAGTAGGCATGAAAAGCGGAGTGGGCAGGCGGGACGTGCTGACATTCCTGGAAGGCTTTCAAAGGCTCTGCAGACTGCATTTCTTGGCCTCAGGAACGTCTCCCAGCACGCGGGCTGCCGTTCCCGCACGCCTGCCCCCTTCCCGCTGCACGGAGCAGTCAGGCAACCTTGTAAATTCGTCGCAGGCACTCGGAAAATGAAAAGCGATCTCTCGAGCGCTTCGTTAAATGTCTTGGATGCACTTCATGGCGTTGCGGTCATGTATGAAGAAAGTGCTGCCGACGGGCTGGAGCGGGCTTGTGACTTTATCACACAGGACCATACAGTCCTGGTGGAATCTGGGGCTGTCGTTTCTTGTTTGTTTGTTTGGAATTTGCCCCCCCCCCCTCCGGTTTCTTGTCTTGAAATGAGGGCTGGCTCTTTCAGCCTCATGTTTTTCATTTCTTTAAAATGGACACATTTTAACTGTGCTCTGCCCTTAACCCCAGGACTGCACTGTGGGCTGTTCTGTGCTATGCAGGGGCTGGCTGTGTGCGGGGTCCACCCTCTGCTCACGCTTGGGAAGAGGCCCAATTCCACTACGGTTCCCCCGGACCCTTATAAGTCACTGTGGCTACTTCATGTAAGGAAGAGCGACAGAGCCCCAAGGGTCAGTCCTGGGAAGCTTGTGGTGTGATGGACTCCGGGAAGCGGGGGGCAGTCCTCAGGGCTGTGACATGCTGGGACTGTGTCCTAACAGCTCAACTCAAAGGAAACTGAGGAGTCTGCATTTTAGGTGAAAGCTTTCCTTAGTAGTTAGATTCCAGGAAGCCCTGGAATCCCTCTATTCTAACCAGCAAAAACATTCACATTCAGAAAGATACAAAGGTAACAGCCTATCCTGGTTGGCGGAATCATTTCAGGGTGTGTCACGATCCTAAAAATTTCCTGTTCCTCTTCCATCTTTGGGCATTCTGTATTTTAAAAGAAAGGCCATAGTTACAGAGGACGAAGTTCTGGTCCTTTGCACCGAAATGATCTCAGGGAAGCAGTTCCAGCCAGCTTGTACTGTGACAGGAGAGACAGAAAAGCACTGGTCGTTCTGGTCTCTGTGCCTTTCTCCTGGGCCCATTCATAAGAATTGGGAATGGTTGGTAAGGGAGTCCCTAGAGGAAATCAGAGGTCACCAGGGCCAGGAATATGGGTGCCAAGGGCTGATAGCTGTGCAACTGTCTTGGCTACAGAGAAGGGAAAGAAAAGAAACAGAAACCAGTGGACAGGCAAAGGGCTGTAGACCCAATCAGCAGAAATCAGGAGAGGCATTTGGAGTTGGGTCACTTCCAGATTTTGCTGAACGCCACAGGCACTGAGGAGAGCGCCAGACTGGGCTTGATTAGAGGCAGATAGAAATCCCTGTGAGTCCTGCTGGAGGCTCTTTGTCTCCTGTCCCAGTAACCTGCCTCCCGGGAAGCTGCATACTTCTGTGTCTATAGGAGCCTCAGAAGCTGCTCCTGGTTGGTGCATCGCAGGGCCCTTTGTTCTCAGTGGTGACTCCCTGTAGCTGTCACCACTGTCTAGAGAGCCACATGCAGAAAGGGCTTGAGGTGGCTGCTGATGGCAGGAAGCCATGGCCCCTGCCAGACACCAGTTCACACTGTGGATGGTCATCCTCAGTTCTGGTGTTATTTAACCAGAGAAGAAATGTCTACACTGAGCCACCCTTTGCTAGATGTTTAAGTGAGTTGATGTAACAGAAGGGCCTCAACACTGCAGGAGACTCAGCAGGCTCTGAGGGGCTCTTATCTTATTTCCTTTGCTGGATGGCCCTGGGCTCCAGGCTTCCCGCTGACTGCCTCCTCTCACTTCTCAGTTAAGAACTAGGGGTGCTATTATGTGTATCCCTACAATCAACAATAATGAAACCACAGGTTGCAAGCGAGAGACTTTCAGAGGCAAAGTAATAGTAACAATGAATAGTAACAATTACTAGAGAGTAGTGTGACTTATGAAGCTCAGTTTTTGAAATACTTGGTGTTGGGTCAAGAGCTCAGGAAGAAGGTAAAACACTAATCTGCTTCACCTGACACACAGATGATCCCTTTTAAGAATGCACTAACTCCTAACTAGGCAGCTGGAGAGTTAATTCTCCCACCAAAGAGGAAAGGAGGGATGTTCTCCATTAGAGCAAAGGTGTGACTCCTTCAGCCATAAAGTCAGGAGCTGATTATCTGAGTATCTTAGAAAAACCCCAGAGATGTAGTTTTTCTGTTCAAGATCTACTCTTTCTCAACCTCCCAGACCCTTAAATATTTATCTCCAGTGGAGGAAAGGTCAACACAGAAACAAATCAAGGAGAGATAAGAAAGCTATGCAATTCTATCCACCCCTGGAGGTGAGCCTCCAGAGATTGGCAGTTAGAGAAGCAGCCAGGGCAGACTGCTTAGGGTAGGGCACAGGAGGACCTGAAAGCTGGAAGGAACCTGAGACAATTAGAGTCCAAGTCTTTAACTTCACCAATAAGAAAACGGAGGCTCAGAAGTTAATGAATTGCTAACTTACCGTACAAAAAGGTCTGAGGGCTGGGATAAGTAGCCAGGCCTCCTACTTCCAAGCTCAGAATTAGGACTGCATTTTTTTGAAGTCAAATACACATGGCTATAAAAGTGGTTGCTCCGTTCAGGGCTGGACATTGGTATCTAGGGTCATGAACCCCATGCAGCCTGGGTCCCCACATCAAGTTTTCTAAAGGCTCTTTTGGCTTTCCTGGTACCCCTGTCTGGCTCTCCTTCTTGGTTTGCATCTCCCTTCTCCTTCACAGACGATTTCCCTCCACCTCTTACATGATCACATCCCAAGGAATCTCTCTTTGCACCTTTCTCCGCCCTCCTGCCTGCTCTATAGGAAATCTCATCTCTGCAAACCATCAGGATACTGATATACCTAAGTCCACATTCCCCTCTCAAGTTGCCTAACTAAAGGGCACCTAACAGAGCTCTTCAGTTAGATCTTTAGTCGTATGGTCTGTAACTCACCATTTGCAAACAGCTTCTGTCTGGCTTGAGCTCTCTCTGTTAATACAGCATGCAGCCGCCCAGGGCGGGGCAGGGCAGGAGCCTGAGGTTGTTTGAGTCTCTCTTCAACTTGAAACCCATGGGCAGGCAGGCACTGCATGCCCTCATACTGCCACTCCTCCTCAGCCTCTTTTTGCAGCCCTTTCTTCAGCATAGAAATTGCTCCCCACTTGGTTCTCTTGAATTTAACCTCTTCTTGCTAAAAACCTATCTTCTCTATAACCACAAGGGTTATCTTTCTAAAATCTACCTGGTTGTTTGTCTTTCTCTGCAGCATGGCTTGGATCGCCCCACTCAAGGCTGTGCAACTCTTTCAGGTCAGGGCTGCTGTCGAATTCCTTTCACAGTTCCAGAACTTTAGCCCAGTGTCTGAAACAAAAGACACACTCCTGCCATGTCTGCTAAGTCGAAATGGATTCTGGCCTCTGATTTCCTGGTTCCCCACAGGAAGGCTGAAACTTTTTCTAGAGAATTCAGCAAGACATTTGGTTAAAGATTTCAGATGGAAGTTCTGAAGGTTGATGAACTCAGTGGAAAGATTAATGGCGTGTCCAAGTCATTCAAGCTTGACAGGCAGAGTACGGGAGACAGCAGGCAGGAAAGGCCTGCCTCTCCCTGTTTAAACAGGATAATGACGCAGATGGGGAGCCTGACCCCCCTGAACCCAGTGTTCACAACTACTGAGCAAACAGGAAAGCCAAGAGGAACTGGCCATCCCAGCAAGATGAAACACAATGGTCTCTTTACAGGGCTTACTCTCTCGTTGGTGTGGCAATCTGCATCTGGCAGTAGGTAACAGAGCACCATTCATGCATATACTTTGCCAGAACATTTTGGTTCTGCTGTTCCTGGTTCCCAGGCTGTGTCTGAGGAGAGGGAACAAAATACTGCACAGTGGGCCACGAAGGGCCAGTCCAGAGACAGGTCACATGGCAACTTCTCCCACACCATGTCCCTCTAGGGCCTGTCCACCTTTTTATTTTTCCTACTGCTATCAAAATGTCAAGAAAGCTTCTTACCCCTATTGCCAGGGAAATTATCTGCTGTTCCCAACTGAGAGAGGTGTGACGTATAATTTCCATGACGATTCACGCTGTTCTTTGAAGAGAAAGGAGACACAGTGGCTGGTGTGTCACTCACTAAGACGATGGCATCGGCAATGGGCTGGCTTCCTCTTATTATTTTTACTTCATTCTATATTTATACAGGAGATCCTGCCAAGGCCTCCGGGCTGCTCCATGCTTGACGACATGACTTTCCTGTACCCCAACCCCTCCCCAAACATTAGCCCTGGACTCCGGAAGACTCCCAGGCAAGCACAGGCAGATACAGAGGACAGACCCTGAGAAGCAGACTCCATAAAGGAAACGGCCATTGTCAAGGAAAGCGGTCCTAAAGGAAGCCACTGAGGGTGAACAGCATGGAAGTCAGCCCTAGGGCAGGCTGGGAGAGAAAGAATCGCTCCTGTGCTTTCTTGCATACTGACAAAAATCAGCTTGGCCTGAGAACCGTCGAGCCATTTAGTTACTTTTCTCCTTGCCCATCTTCACACCTTGGGCCATAGGGGGACAAAAGAGACAGTAATACAGATACCAGGGGATGTCTACAAGTGCCAGAATGTTTTTCTTGGGAAACTTTCTAGGTTGGTGTCTGAGTATCCGGGATGCTCAGTTTTGAGTTGGGTCCTGCTGAGTGCCTTTCACCAAGGATTGCTGTTGAGAGGGCTTGGAGTGGTGACTGAACATGAGGCCATGAACCCTTGTGGATGAGCTCACAGTTGAAGGGCTGTCAGGGGGCAGGCCCTATTGGAGGAAGAGTGCCACTGAGGCTGGGTCTTGGAAGGATATATCTTCCCCCTAAATAGCAGACATGAAACTTTCAACAGCAGGAAAAAGAAATTATGTCTGATCTGAGTATTTCCTGAGTAATAGCTGTTGACAGCTTTCTGATACACTTTCCAATGGGTGACCCAAATCATCCCACTAAGACAACGGTAAAGGGTCCCATGAGGTCCTGCTTCTCATGACTTCTAACCACTAGGCAACCACACTCAGACTTCACCATGGGACTCTTCTTGAACCTGGTATTTCAGCCAACAATGTTTATTTTCTGGAAAGTGCATTTTCTAAACCCCCATGATGGTCATAATGCTTACATGAGTGTTAAGAGTTCTTTCTGAATCTTCATGTTATTCAATTTCCTAACGGTCTTTAAGTTTTCTTAGATTCTCCAGCTTTGTAAACATCAGTTACAGCATTCTCTTCTGAGCATTTCTTAGTGGGAAATGTTTTAAGAAATGGGACATTAGACAGTTTCCTCCCAAGTGTATTCCTTGACATGGCACAAGGTGTCATTAATACTCCCTGTGTGCACCTTGGAGCTGCGCATAAAGTCGCTGGGTTTGCAAATCTTAATGTCTCTTCCCCAGTGACTTATTCCTGTTTGACGAATAACATATGGAACTCAATATTATTTTCATGATTCATATACCAAAGTGGTATTCCTTCTTGAGAGCTGGTGAAAAGTCTAATGCTCATTGCAAATCTGAATAAATGAGTCTCTGAAACAGATTTCAGTCTGAAGTGATGTGGTGACATGGTAGGGGCAGCAGAACTGTGAGATTAGAAAGTGTTTGTGCAAATGTTGGGATCCTCTCCTCCCCCGCATTTGAATGACGGCCACTTACTCTCCTTTGATTTCATGTGGATGGAGGACAGAGGCACTCGTGTTGAGATTTGTTTACCCTGAAACCAAAGCCTAGAACAAATCTTTGCTTTGTGTAAGAAATGTTGCAAATGGAAATGTTGCAAACGGATAAATAGGTGAGCATTCATGTATGTTTGCAGCTTCACAGCTAATCATGGTAGAGAGTAAACTTTGACTGCTGACTGTATTCGAGACAAATAAATTAACTTCCTTCATGAGTCTAACAGTATATTTATATAAATACACACATAGATGATGGATATGGATGTATGTATAAAACAGTTAATTTTCTACTTATCTATGGTCTTTGATATTTACTGATTTACTTAAGCATTTTCTAAGGGCCCTAAATAAGGTAGAAAAGCATCTAAATTCCTACGTGTATTAGAACCAGAAGTCATCCATGGCTAGAGTAGTATTTAGCTCAGCAGCATAAGCGCCTGCCTTGCCAGCAGGCAGTCCTGAGTTCGATCCCTGGTACCGATAAAAACGAAAAAGACCAAAAAAAAAAAAAATAATAATAAAATAAAATAAAATAAAATAAAATAAGAAGGGCCCCATTTGAGGCCAGTCTTTTTGCTTTCTAGCTCAGGGGTTCTTTGATTACATGAACAGCAAGTCAGGGATAACATCTGGTCCTCCTCTGTCCCCACCACCACCAGGATGCCTTCCTAAGACGCTTCTGCATCTCAGAATTTAGCACTGTTGCTGCTAAGCTTTGGAATTTATAAGCATTTGTCCCAGGTTGCCTGGTTTTGATCGCTTTCAGTACAGAATATTGGCAGAAGATCAAAAACATGGGGCAGGCACGAACTCTTTTCAGGGTTCTGTCCCTAGATAAATCTGACAGGCGCCATATAATAATGAAGGCCTGACACCCACTTGTGCAAAAGATAGGTTTTATTAATGATAAAAAAAAAAAAAACCATCTGGACCTCATCCAGCATTACAATGCTGGCACTGGATCATATTTCTCTGCCTGTCTAGACAAATCCCTCCAACATCCAGGTACTAGGGGAAGAGAAATGAGAATTAAGTTATAAAGAAGCAGGCAACTTCAACCCACTCTGTTTATAGTATATTTCCAAAAATGATACCCTTTCTCGCAAGTCAAAATGCACAAGCTATTAGCATCTAATAAAGCACTTGCAAGAAGAGATGATTTTCTAGTTTGACCTTCCCATGTATCTTCCCTTCCAGCTCCCAGGTGTGCAGCCCAAACCAAGCCCACCAACACAAATGCACACAGCAACCCACAAGCCATGTGTCACTCAGCCAGAAGCCAGCTGATGAAACTGGGGGAGTCTTGCCGTTGCTGGAATGATTTTAGATGACCCCTGACCTGAGTTTGGTCCCTGACTGTCATTATCTACTTCCCCTGTGAAGTCCTTAAAGAGTTGTAAAACCCAGATCCACATCCTTGACTAGGAGGTGTGCATTGCTGCAGCCGAGCTGCCCGATGGACAAACTTTCAGAAGCTGTAGCTTCTCTGCTGGGAGACAGGGGACATGGCAGGGGCAAGTGGACTAAAAGCTGTCCTCAAAGGGATTGTTTAATGCCTGGGTGCATAGACGAGCTCTTACATGTACACATTGTACACCAGTTTATGAGAATAAAATAGCTTTCTTAATGGTGTAGTTCTAGCATGTTCTAAGATGAGGATGTATGGAGAGAGAAGCCAGAGAAGCTCCTTGGGGAATCTGTATCTTTCTTTATTCATTTATTTTTGCGGTTCTGGGGATTGAATCGGGGCGTCTGCAGTGAGTTACACCCTGCCCCTTTTCATTTCTCAGTTTGAGACAGGCTCTTGCTAAACTGCCCAGGTGGGACTTGAACTCACTGTCATCCTCCTTCACCTTCCCAAAATGCTAGGATTGCAGGGGTATGTCTAGAATTAGTAGGTTTAGAGGTAGTTTCAGGGTTTTTTACTGGAGGGAGATCTTAAGCTTCTTAGTATTTTTGGTATTCACACGAACAAACTGGGACTAATCCTGAAAGAGGAAGTTACTTTTTGGTTAAGACCTGTTAATTAAGCTCAGCCTCGGTCAGGATAAAATTATGGCAAACACGTTCTGGGAGGTATTTTTGGGCTTCTGTCCCATGAAACCAGTGAGATAATTAATTTGAAGCAGAAGGAAGTAGGAGAGATTAGAACAGTTGTTTTCAAGTACTGGGGGTTTTGTCCATTGGGGGACATTGGTGATAGATGCAAACATCTTTTGGTCGTCACTGTGTGTGTGTGTGTGTGTGTGTGTGTGTGTGTATGTGTGTGTGCATGTGCGTGTGCGTGTGCGTGTGTGTGTGACAGAGAGAGAGAGAGAGAGAGAGAGAGAGAGAGAGAGAGAGAGAGAAAGAGAAAGAGAGAGAGAGAGAGTTACTGGCACCCAGGAGGTAGAGGCCTAGGACACTGCTAACACCTAGCAGTGCACAGGACACCCCACTGAAGAATTAACCAGATCTAAGGATCAGTTGTGCCGAGACTGAGTAGCCCTGGACGGAGAAAAGTCCCCGAGAGTGGATAAGAAGGGTCCAGCTCCAGCCCTGGGATTAAAAACAATGAAATCACCGCTTTTGGTGCTTCTGTTTCCCTATTTGTAAAACAGGGATCATAAATATGTTCTTTATAGAAATATTTTCAGGATTCATGAAATTATAAATGATAAATGCTCTGATTCTTCAGAAGGATCCCTATAAAATCAGAGCACAGTTATTATGACTTGTGCTCTGATGAGCTCATGAAATGGTCTTAATCATTCTCCTCTCTCTCAAAAAAAAATTCCTCCAGGAAAAGAAAACAAACGAGAAATGATCTCATCATGATTACACCTACCACACCAAAAAGCAGACGCAGTTCAGAGAAATGAAATTCTTCCCCTTCGGCGATGAACTAAGCTGCATCTATAATTAAGATCTTAACAAGGCAGCAGAGCTTGCTGCAGAGCTGCAGGCTAAGCTCTGTGATGAGGCGCTACCTGGCCAGGTTTAAAACAGGAACAATTGCCATCCGACCCCCTCCATGGCTCACTCTCAGGTGTTCCCAACAAATCCACATTTCAAAACACAAGCTTGCTTGCTTTCTCAAGATGTCTGTTTCTGCTAGGGGGAAAAAAGGTGCACTTTTTTTTTAAACACACACGTTATTTATGACTTTCTATGAAGAATTCGCCTAAATCCACTCTTCACCAAAGGTACTTGGCCAGTTTCCTGCAAAGACTTGCCAGCAGGGGGCAATGCCTTGAACTGCTGACTGACCTGCGGGGCAACTCAGAATGACAGTCTACACAGTGACTGCGTGTTCCTGAGCTTTCTGAGACAGCCCCCAGTTTCAGATATCCTTGCCATTGTCAGAACAAATGTCCCACTGTTTAGTTTGTAAAACAAGGTTCCATACCCAAAGAAATGAAAGATTCTAAATCCAAAACAAAGGCTAGGCACACAAGTCTATTTCTTGCTAATGGATCTGCTTTGGTTGAGTTGAAAGAGAGACAAGATACTGGTAAGCGTTTGTAATTCGGACAATGAATGCATTCTTCAGTTGACAAGATGATCTTTATATGCAAATGAGATATATTCCCAGGGCCTCTGGGCTTCTGTGACACAATGTATGAATGGGGTGATGATGAGAAAGACAGCTTTGGTCTACCTGTTTCCTATTATTTATTCCCTTCATTGCACTCAGCTCTGGGCAAAGAAATTCTGAACATCAGAGACTAATGCTGACATTCTATGCCAGGGGAATACTCCAGGGCGAGAGGGTGTCACAGGTTTACTATTCTGATGCTATTGTGCTAACATAGACATTATGTTGGTCTATAGACCCATTTCCCGCCAACCTCTAAGTCATACTACATATGACCAGGAACCAGAAGAAGGAAAATACCCATCAACAAGTGACTGACATATTCCCACACGAAAGACAATGGACTTCAAACAAAACCGCATCTACAAATGCACATTACTGCCATTCCCTGGGTGCTGGCCCTCGCTTTATGGTTATTGTGGAAGGGGGAATCCGTTGAGGGTCAATGAAACCCAGCTCATTCTTTACTAGTGGAGCACAGAGCCTTGGGAACGGAGGAGTTCAGATGAGTCTTGAGAGCCACATAGCCTCGTCAGTGAGACAAAGACCAAGTCAAAGGTACAGGAGACAGCTAGCACAGGGTTTCCACCTCATG
The DNA here is from genome assembly GCF_034190915.1 of Cavia porcellus. Lineage (NCBI taxonomy): Eukaryota > Metazoa > Chordata > Mammalia > Rodentia > Caviidae > Cavia > Cavia porcellus. Next base: position 16,035,410 of record NW_026947496.1, read on the forward strand.
AAAACAGATTAGGGAGAATGTTAATGACACATCAGACTATCCAAATAAGTATGGCAAAGAGATCTGGTTAAATCTCAATAGACGGAAAATAGATCTGGTTAACTCTAAATCTTACGTATATTTTGGTTAGTACAACTTTCCATGAACTTCAGATACCCTCCTCCAGCAAAAGAAAGGAATTAAAATTAATTTCAAAGGGAGCTAGCAAACCTTTGTGTGGTTTGCAGTGTTTGCACTTTCACGTACTCATGTGGCTCCGTCTTTATTTTGGGAGAGCATAAACATCAACATTTCACATAAGGAACATTTTTGGTAACATCTTACAATATTACCTTGCCACATGAGAAATAGCAGGAGAAATTCTAATGTGACACAAGAAGATTGGTCAAGAAACATAAGACCTCCAAATCACTGGACCCAGTCTTTGAGTAAGAATCATGAGCCACTTACTAAGCACCACTATACTCCATTGATGACTGGGGAGAAAGCAGGGGAACGAGGAGCCCTTAGCTTTTAAGAATATACTGCAAATGAGTTAGCAGACCATGGTGGGGCCCCAGTAAATGTATTAACAACATTCCACTGGCAAATTTAATATCTCCACGATCAGCTGCCCCAGCACCTCACCTCAGCCATGAAAATCTGCTGTCACATAGTATCACCATCCGTGCTTTCTAGAGGGCCAGTTCTAGTTACATTAGGTGACAGGTCTCAGTTCACCTAGATTGCACCCAAACAAAACATTCTAAAAGATTTCCTCTTTCCAGCAGGAAAGGAGGAATCTGCAGCATCCTCAGTTCCAAAGTCCTTGTTAACCAGTAAGAATTACCGCCAGGAGATGGCTGGAATGTTCAGAGTAAACACGATGGAGGGGGTTCTGTTGACAAAGTATAAACAGGGCTTGTGCGGGCTTTTATCTCATTTCCATGCCTATGCTCTTTGCAATCATCTATTGCCTAGGCAACCGGATGGCATTTCAAGTTGGAAATACTGTATTCCTTTTCCAACATCTCTGTTGCATTGATCTTGGTTGGGAGGCTGCTAATTACATCTGTATACCACTGTGGAATAGGACCACAATCCCAGTGGCTGGCATTCTAAACCAATTTGACTAGATTTCTTTCTAACCCTAAAATGACCTAAAAATAGATATCTGAAACCTTTCTCTTTACATCAATGTCATTCTGACTGCAGGGTGCAGAGATTGACCCAAGCTTATGCATGTACCTTGACTCCCCTTCCTTGGACACACCTTTGAATTTTAAATTGACAATTTTGCTTTTTCTCACTAATACTTTTGTTATGGCTAAACAATTCTAGTGAAAGTTTTGCCTTAAGCTTTTTAATATATATTTTCCTGACTATTCCTGTGTGCATTGTATATGTGTATATATACCTTATATAATAGCTATCTTTTATTAAATGCCTACTAGGCTCTAGAAATGAGTGATATCATATTTTTAATAAGCATCTGATAAGCACTATTGTTATTCCCATCTTATTAGTAAGGAAATGGGCTTAAAGTAGTTTGCCAAAAACTGGACTGCTAGAAACAAAAAATAAGATTTGCAACATAACCCACACATTTGTAGCATACTATGCAGTGAGAATCCTTTAAAATGGTAATCTGTATGAGCACTTGATATTTTCCACATTGCCTTTAATGTTTGTTGCGTATCTATGATGAGAACGATCTTGTAGTTTTAGGGATGTCGTGTCTTATTAGTGACAAAGAAGAAACCAATTCGGTGACCGACTAGGAAGCAGGGATATGCCCATAGGGCACCCCGTTAGGTCCTCATGTCTGGGATCTATGTTTCCACCACACACTTCTAGGCTCAGGGACTACTCAGCAGCACTCAGCACCCTGAACACAGTCACTGGGTTTTGCACGTAAGCTCATCACCAAGTCCTGCGCCAAACAAGCATTTTATCATCTTTGAGCATTTACTGCACCAGGAGAGCTGGGATCAGTCACCTTGCTTACACATGGCAAATGTGCCAGGAGTACTCGGTATGGTAAGTATAATACTTATATTCATGTATTATCTTGGGCTGTGGAACAATAGCAGCAGGGTGGTTATTATTACCCCTATTTTGCACATAAATCTGAGGCTCAAAGAGCTTAACTCGCCCAAGATCACAAAGCTGTAAGCCACAAGAGACGGAAATGCCTCTCTTCAAAGCCCATGCTCTTTTTTTGTCTGTATTACAAGAGCATAATAAAACTGAATCTCTACTTCCGCAGGCTTACCAGATTCCTAGATGATGCTCTAAATTCAAGGACTTGTCTATCAGTCTGCCTCTGTGTACAAATAAAGGATGGGCCTCTCGTATTCAATAGGGCTTACTTAAAACTGGATAGCCTGTGTGTGTTCCAGGTATTGCTTAGATAGCGATTTCACTAAAAGTGGTTAATAAGTAAGGCTGTGCTAACAGAGCAGGGCAGAGGTGAAAAACATAAAAGTCTTGTTGAAGGGGTGATAGGCAGTCCAGGAGATAAAGGCTTGATTAGGCTCCTGAGACTTTCCTAGCGGGAAGTCATAGGCTATGCAAGCCATAGGCAGAATCTGGCCAAGGGATGGGCGTGGCAAAGGAACAGGACTTCTCCAGCACAGTCTCAAGAGAGGGCAAGACCAGGAATTCAGGAAATATGTTATAGGTGTGTGTGTGGAGGGGAGTGAGCTCTATAGAAGTCTGGTTCTGCAGAACCATACAGAGTGCTTTTGAAAAAAAGTGGGGGGGTGGGGCGGAGGGGGGTAGGCAATTTGCAAATTTGCAAAGAGGCTTGAAAAGATTTCTGGAATAGGGGAGAGAGGAAGCCACTAAAAAATTCTGGGCATAGGACCGACAAGTATTCCAGCAGGGGAAGGGTGCTCAAGGAATCCTTGGTATGTGTTACACACTTGGAGTGTGTTACCAACTTGCTAGCATGAGTATTATAGAAACATCTAGAATAACACTGATCTCTTTGGCAGATTAATTCCCTTGATAATGGGTTTGTTAACTAAAGCCCTGATAATGGGTTTGTTAACTAAATACATACATACATACATAATGCAGTTACTATTTTTCAGAACATCTTTTGCATGCATAACTCTCATACAAAAATTCGAAAGGGTTAAGTGCAACAAATCACTTACAGAAAAATACAGAATTTAAAGCCAAAATGTCAATGTAAGGAAAGAACTGAGAATTCTATAGGTTATACATGGCCATAGTGGCTAAATCAAAGACCCTCTATTATTTGCTTCTCAAACTCCCTAAAGAAGATAATTTGAAAGTTCCCTTCAAAAGCTTTTTATTGTACAGGCTTTGACCTTTCCTTGACCTACTCGGGCTGAATTCAACCAGAACACGGAGAATCTGAATTTCAGATTGTGGCTTTCTTCCTCATATTGAGGGTTCCTTGTGTACTTTCTCTTCGGTCGGAACGTTTGAATATGCTGTACATTACACGAGATAGTGATTTCCAATTACTACGGGCACGGTAAGGGTTCAGAAACTTGGCAAAGCCACAAAAGCTACCCAGTCCTTGCAGGTCAGACAGGCAGCGGGGGCGGGGCCGGGGGTGGATGGGCGGGAACTGGAGGGCGGGGCCTCGGGCTTCTGCTCAACCACAGTGGCGCAGGCGCCCTTCAATCAGTCTTTTTGTGAACTGCAGGAACCAGCTTCCTCCAGATCTCAGCTTGGAGCCTGGAGGGCTGCAGCAAATAGGGGCCTCCAAGCAATTCTTCCACCCCCCACTTTTGGAACATATTCTATACACGAAGCGGGTTTTTGTGGAAAACTTAGTAGATGAAGCCCTCACCATGTATTATCACACAGACTGAAAATCTTATAAAAGAAATAGAACCTTAAATGCTCAGGTCTAACTGCAGCCTGCCTGTGAACACACAGGAAGCATCTAGTAAAGTAAAAATTAGACGCAGTATGCGCTGACCAGAACAGGTTACATCAAGTAATAGCTCACATTCCTCACTCCTCGTGGTTATTGGCCATAATTGCTAGCTAGCCTGGAGGGCTGTATGTTACGGACAAAATGAGCGGAGGTTACTTGGTCTCTAGTTATGATCCCTGAAGTAGCCAAACCAGATCAGCTGGTTAACAACAGCAAGGAACCTTTTAGGGCCTGATTTATAAATCTCTCCATGAGCATTTTAAGCCAGTGCTAAATTTATAGTTTACAGAGTAACATAGTGTTTAAGAGATAATCCTGACTCCCAGATTTTATAATCTAATAATTATCTAGTTTCACTATGTAAGTAGCTCAAATTAAACAAATACCTGCCAAGCATGCATTTCACTTTGCTTTGTGGGTTACTGTCTAAAAAATAAAGTAGCAATCTATCCTGCAGGAATAGTTGTAATGAAAAATAATCTTGAAGTTTCTGGGAGAAGAAAACACCAGTTAGAAGGATCTTTTAGAGAGATCAAAACAATTCTTTCTCTTAAAGGTGGTTAAATCATGAGTTCTGGAGCCACACTGTCTTAGTTAAATCCAGTGTTCACTAGCTGTGGTGCATGAGATAAACTGCATGTCCTTTCTGGGCCACGATCTCTGCCCTCAGAAATGGGTATAAAAATTATACTTCTAGACTAGGCATGGTGGCGCATACCTGTAATCCAAGCACTCTGGGAGGCGAAGCAGGAGGACTGGCAAATAAAGTAAAAAGGATAAAATAAAAAGGAAAGTTATGAATGACAAGCCTACATTGCCACGGTGGCTTTCCACTGATGCTGTCATTCCACTACTGTGTAGTGAAACGGAAATTTAGACTTTAACAGAAAAGTTAATTGCTTCAACAATTGCTTCATTTTATAGTCAATCTAAGGTGTCGATCTGGCATTTGTTTAGTTGAAGAAGGCAGCATTTTTGCAGGTGAAGGTGTTCACAAAGTAGTAAAAATCACATAGTTACACCATTTGGCAGAGGGCTCGCCACTGGTGAGACTCAGCAGAGAGGCAGGTTTTCTGCGGGAATGCCAGACGCAGTTTCCACTGTCAGTCACTGTGATATTTTCTTTCCATCAGGGTAAAGCTAAACATGATGCAGTCATCAAATAAAAGCGTTACTTTAGATGTTGTCACTTGTATCATTTTCTAGACTGCAGAACTCAAAAACAATTTCAGCCCTTTAACTTTCTAATAACAAATATACTAACATATTTTCTCTTGTCTCTGTAAGCTAGTTTTAAATTCAGCGACACAGCGGAAAAAAAAAAAAATCACTCCAGGCCAAGAAACCTCCCATCCTATTCCTGCTCTAAATAAGGCGACTGTGGAAGTAGCACACAGACCACTTCGAGAAGGAGAACCACCCCTGCCAGGTAGAAGGATTTGTGTCTGACTGTATGCTGAAGCCAGATATCAGTAATCTTCTCTGATCTTCCCTCCTAAGGCAGATAATGGGAAGCCAATAGTACAGGGATAGATATTGTGTCTTCAGACATTTGTAACCTTTTCAAGAACTATAATTCATGGATCACAATAATGACTTGTGACAGTTAGATTTAGAGCTTTAGAACAAGATTTATGGCTATTGAACAAAAGATTTATCACCAAGGGTAGCCCAGTGGCTTTTAGTGACAGCAAGTATTTACAACCTTACATCAAAAAAGCATTGTCCAGAGACTAGATAATGTGGAGAGAACACACAATCTTTAGCACAGTCCTTGAAGACCAGACAGGTGATACAAATGGTCAAACCTCAAGTAAAGCCGCCTTGCCAACATTCATTTTAATGATAGCAATTTTGTTTTAAAACATTGAGATTCATAAATCCAGGGGGCGGGGTGGGAATCGTGCCCAGTTCACTGCAGTCTGGTACTGTCCTGGGTCCCCTGGGGCTGTTTGCCTCTTTACCTGGGAAACTCTGAGCCAGTCTTATTCTTTTGGCCAAGAATAAACACACAAGCTATGGTGCAAAGTGCACTGCTGAAGTATTACAATTGACACTCTGTAAGATTCAGCGACAACAAACCGGTCCAAGTCCATTCAGACCTCAATAAAATGTTTTCAAGACAGGGCTAACTCACTGGGTCTTACACTCAGATGCGCAGTGCTCCATCAGCAGCCCTAGAACAGTATCCGGGCTTTTTTATTTCTTCCACCAAAAATACATGTGGCATATCGCGTCCACACCAAAAGTTTCAACCCAACTGTAAAACTTTGCTTTAGGAGACTGAGCAGGTCCGATTCCTCTTTTCAGGGCTGCGGGCGGCGGAGGCCAGGCCAGGCTCTGGGGGGAGCCGCTGAGACTTGAGCGGCACAGTGGGACATCCTCTCCGCAGAGGGGCTAAGTCCAACTTTTTACCACGTCCTGTCCTCGGCTAGTTTCAGAGCAGAGGGACGCGGGGCACAAAGACTGATGGTCTTCTTGATTGCTAACCCCAGTGACCGAGACCCGTCCTGATCTCTCCAAGCCACCGGAGGGCCCGCACTCGTACCCAAAGTTATCACAGTGGGACACATAAACACACGCAGACACAGCCTCCAGCGTCCAAAGGAAGCTCAGGCACAAACTGCTCTTACCTTATACTTCATCTTGGCGGCGGTGAACGGAGCCGTGCTCCTGCACTAGTCACACAGCATTAAGCACGGGACTGTCCGCCCCTCCATGGAGCGCGCTGCTAAAAGCCACTGAGCTCGATCCCCGCGCAGCGCGCCTTTCCAGAGCCTCTGAGCTCACTGTTTTGACTGAGAGTGGCGGATCACGGCCTCATTTGCATACTACCCCATCATTGGCTGGTGGGGGAAGGTAATATTTGAGCTCCGCCCACCCTTTAACTTCTAAAAAAACCACCTCGCGACAAAGACCTTGTAATGCGATCATTTCTTTTTACATTATCAAAAAGGGCGGAAAACAAAACACAACGTGGGGCACCGTCCCAGACCTCTGCAATCTCCACCCCATAAATTTTTTAAAAATATATTTAAAAAAGAAAGAGAAACCAGGAAAAGGAGAGCCATTCCCTTTAAGATTAACCTACATTTTAAAGAACCCAAATTCACAAAAGCAGTCTGACAGTCTGGCTTCCTGTGACCTAGCAACTAGTTCATAAATCCGTTTCATTTCAAAGCCATTCACCTCACGATCTCTACATGAAACGAATCCGGGGAACAATAGATTTTCTGTCTCAGGGCCCCTTTTTACTAACTACCCCTGCTGATTCTGTCTCTTTCTCTCTCGCTTTCTCTTTTCTTTGCTCTTCCCCCTCCTTTTTCTGTGGCTGTTTGCTTTGTATGCGTGTTTTTTTTTGTTCTATGCAGCGTTCAAAGTACTTTGCAACGTCAGTGTGTGAGGAGCTGGAATGCAATTGCTCCTCCCTGCCTGGGTACCAGAGGTTCTTTGGGCAGCTTCTCACCAGGGTCTCATGGAGTTGAGCTGCAGACTCCCAGAAACCTTTGCTGAATTGTTGAAGATAAAGGTTCGCTGTGACCCTCAGTGGGCTGGCCAGGCCACGCCCTATACATCAGCAGTGGCCCTGGGCTCTTTGATAGCTGGCATTGCTGACTCCAGCTGCGAACACCGGCTTTTTTTTTTTCTTCTGACCTCTCTCCCAAAGATGACCCATGAACCCACCAACACTTATTATCCTGGGAAGAGAGGCATGCACTAGTTGCTAAGTCCAGTTAAAAGGCCACTCCAGGGAAGCACAGGACAAGATTTCTATAGAGGTCCCATTTGTTCATTTCTAAAGAGGAGAGAATCACCCAGGAGAAGACAGAAATAGTCACTTTTAGTGAGGAGAAAATTTCTTTTTTTCTGGGTCTCAGGGTTGGGACTTGAATTCAGACAATAGCTGTCCCCAGTGGGAAACTCTCCAACCAGACTTCATGACGGGCGTGGAAAAAATCAGCCTTTATTTTTTTCTCTTTGGCTGCTTGGAGCAGAATGAGTTTGCCTCCCCTCCCCCATCAAATCCTCCTTGAATTAAAACTCTACTTTTCTGATCTAAGCAAGAACAGGAGAGCAGCTGTCTTTCCAACGCGGTTTTCAGGTAGAGGGTTTGCAGTTGAGCGGCGGCTCACAGAGGGCACTGGTTCCTCCAACGGCCCCCAACATAACCTGTTCTCCCTCCGCTGGGCTTTGCCTTCTCCTTGCTTGTCCTTGAGCAAATATGAGACCAAGTGATTTTTGCAAGATCCCCCCGGAAGTGAACAAAGCATGCAGCATGTTTTGTGGTAGGGGTCTTGCAGCCTTGCAGAAGTCTATAGACTGCAAGAGTCCATGTTTGCAAGAAGTTGTTTTTGGTGTCTGCTACGATGAGGGAGGATCATGGGTCAAAGTGCTTTCCATCTGTAAGATGAGTCTTGGGGCCTCCAGGAGATGCAGATAACATTCCTTTGGCTTCCTCAGCTCGAGGCTGAATCCTCCTGTTTGGCGTGATGAGTCCCAGACTGAGTATGTAGACGCCAGCTACTCCTCCCCACCTAGGGTTTCAAAACAGCTTCGCAAGACCTGTGCTGGGATATTTGTAATTTCATTCTCAAACTAGAAACCTTGATTGCTACCAAGGGACTTGCCTATGTTTCTGTTTCTATCCAGGATGATGAGACTCTTAAAATCCACCTGAAGTTCATTTCGAGATGGTTTAAGTTTGTGTATCACTAGCTGCATACAGAAAAATATAGGGGTGTTGGAACCAGGTAAACGTCTTTGGAATAAGCTTTGGAATAAACTTGAATTTAGTGTCCTGAAGTGTAAAATAGATAAAATAATGTATGTACTTGCTGGGTTATAATAAAGATGAAAGGAAACAATGTGGTTATAAGTTAATAGTACTTGGTGTATTGTAAGATCTTTTTTTTTGTCTTTTTCATTATTGTAAGATCTTAATAAATGGTTGCTTATTATTATTAGTATTGTTATTAATTACTTCAAAATTCATATATTTCTCATATATTAGTTACTATATGACATTGTTACAGTATATTATAGAAATGGCACTAATATTTAATTATTTTATTAATTGTAATTATTGTTAATATTAGGTTGTTGATATTTGGAGAGTGGAAAGCATTCAGAAATAGGTGAGGAACCTCCCCTGTGTGCCTTCTGCTTCATAGACGAGCAGTCCAGCATGGCTGGTGTGGGTTATGTGGGTCATGCGGGACATATATAGAAAAGACAAGCCAGAGGTAGGAGGAAGGGGACTTGGAGTTTTTCCTAAGCATGACAAGAAGCCATTGGAGTGTGCTGAGTAGGGAATGATCTATTTCTTGCCTCTTGTCATCCATGTTTAAACACTCAAGGGTATTAGCTGAAGTATTGAGCTCTGGCCTTACATTAGCAGTTAAGTAATGTGAATAGTCGTTAATTTATTTGTGACATTTAGTATGTTTTCCTAAAGTCCCACCGATGAATAGAGAAAGAGCCTCTTTTTAATCTAGTACCTGAAATATTGAGAGCAAGCATGAGGTTAACCTGGACTGTCACTAAGCCTTTGTGCTCCCATGGGTGCCTTCCCGAAATGGGCCCGGGTCTGGGGTTCAGACCCCTCTCTCCACCACTTTCCATAGCATTTGTCTCTGCCTGTCAGCCTCGCCACCTGCCTGTGTGCTTGCCATGGGCTGTGCCTCCCAGACGCTCTGCAGGCAGGAGCGAGGAGCTCAGCGCTGGATGGCACCCAAGTGACTTTCCAGCCATCGTGAGCCATTCGTACAAATGCAGCAGACGCTAAGAGGGTGCTGGAGGAAAGAAACCTTCATCCACAACTTCAGGAGAGCCCCTGGGGCAAGGTCACAGAACCAGGGCATGAGAGCAAGGGCTGGAAGCAACCTTGGAAATCTTTGAGCCCAGCACTTCACAGGGAGCACAAAGCCGCCTCTCGGAGGTTGGAGCTTTGCATGGGTCCCACCAGCTTGGACCACAATGGGAATCCAAGCATTAGGTCAGTCTCCCGAATCTCGTTCTGAGCGGATCCACTGATTGCTTTTTAGTTTCCTTGCCTGAAGTCTCTCCTTGTCCCAGTCTCTCTTCTATGGTGCTACCCACTGAATTCCTGGAATACAGAGCCAATCCCATTACCACCATGTTTAAAAACCCCAAGCGACACTTTACGCCTTAATACACAGAATCTGGACGCTGGCAGGGACTGTCCTCTGGGCCCACACTCCTTCTGGCCTTTCCTCCTCCTCTCCCTCCGTTCCTTTGTCCCTCCCTCCCTGTCATTCCACCCTGCAGCCATACAGATAGGGGAGGGGACTCAGCAGTTCCAGAATGGCCTCCCACCTTTCCAGACTTGCACGACTGCCAGCGCGCCCTGGCTCCTGCCTTCGGCCGTGGAGCCCGGCTCGAACACTAACTCTTTTGTGATTCTTTGTCAACAACCCCCACTCTGCCCACCTCACCCTTTCAGAACCATCCCTGCCCCCCTTTACTATACCCTCATTGTGCGGTGAACACAGCTCTATTATAAGGACTTTTCCACGTTGGATCACACAGATTTGTTGACGTCTGTTCCCCGAGCTTTGGTGTGTGCTGCAGTGGATGGGCTGGTGTCTTACTGACACCTGGGTCCCCTTGTACCTTACAGGTGCTTAAGTCCTTGCTGAATGACTAAGAGTATAAATGCATCTTCAAAGAACATATGTTTACCTGGAGGCTCTGCTTGGTGCCCAGGAAGGGAAGGAGAAAAACATGTATTAGAGGATAGCAGTACAGTTTATTTTTATGAAAAATGAGCAAACCTTGTCAGAACCAAGGCAAGGCCAGTTCTCCAGTTCTGCAGCTATGAGCTAAGAATAGCTTTCACACTTTGAAGTGGCTTGCCTGGTGGTGGTGGGGGTGGAGACAGGAAAGAATAATATTCATGAAATGTTCGAGTACATGAAGTTGTAACTTCTGTGTCTCTCAATAAAGTTTTATTGGAACACAGTTAGTTCCATTCATTTATATATCATCTCCTAAGCAGCAGTGGTGGAGCTGAGTGGTTGCCAAAGAGACGGTAAAACCCACAGAGCCTAAGTCATGTGTTATCTGACCCTTTGTGAAAAAGTGCTCTGTGTTCTGTGTTCTAAGTAAATCTGGTCATGAGTGCAGATTAAGGTACAGATAATTTCCAGAGGAACAGTCTAGACATTGAATGAATACCAAACCTCAGAAAATAAGCTCAGTCCTAAAAAAAGTAAGCATGGTTTGTTGTTTCATGCCAGTTTTTAAAAATTATTAATTGATTGCAGTACTGGGAATTGAACCTGGGTCTTTACAGTGAGCTACATCCCCAGCACTTTTTAAAACTTTTTATTTTTTAGATAGGGTCTTACTAAATCAGCCAAGTTGATCTCAAATTTGCAGTCCTCCTGCCTCAGCTTCCCAGAATGCTGGGTTTATAGGCATTAACTACCATACCCTGCTTGATACCACTCTTTTTAAAAAGTAAACTATATACACCCACGTTATTTCAAAAAATAACTAGAGAAAGCAAATATTTTATTTTATGAGCAGTTTCCAGAAACCTCTCAAATGAAACCAGCCACTGAGCATTATCTCCTTTAATCCCCTGGTATACTGAGCCTTGATGGAAGCACCCCATGCACCCCATCTTCCATGGACAGGCCCTGTGCTAGATATTTACAAACATAATTTTGGTTAACAATCATCTTATGTACTAATCATGTTCTTTTCCATATTACAAATGGACACTCCACTGGGTTTTGTAACTGGCACAAAGTTCCAGGCCAGGGGAGCAGCAGGGGTGATGCAGGAACCGGGTTGTATCCTTCCTGACTGTGTGTGGCTCTAAGCCCAGGGCCACACCGCCCATCAGATATTTTGTTGATACGTTGCCCCATCTGAGTCCGTGTTTGTCATCTCCCTGAGGTTGAGTCTCCCTCCTGGGAAGACTAAGCCTTGTGAGAAGCAGCTGAAGTCATGAGGAGACTTCACAGTGCAAATGCACACACACACACACACACACACACACACACACACCCCTTAATTATGTGCACTCTCTAGCCTGTGCATGCATCCACCATTCTCCCCTCCTCTCACCTTTCGGCATACCTGATCTACCTTGCTTCCAGCTGGCACCCCATCCCACGTCTTTCATGACATTTTCCTAGAAAACTCTCCATCATTTCAACCCTATTATCCACTTTGCTGTGTCTCTGGATTCTTCCGTCACCCATGGCAAAGTCAAAGCTTCTCAAATCCAGCTACAGAAGCAATCCTGACTATTTGGCTTTCTTCTCTTTAAACACTGGGCTCGGTGGGCTTGGTTCGAGCCCTTGGACCCCATCCAGTGGAGAAGGGCATCCTATGGTTTGTAGTCCATTGTGTGGATGGAGCACACCATTTAGCGCTTATTTATTGCAGTACGTTTCACTTGTGAGTTTTCTCTACGATGAAATTTTAAGCAACTTACAGAAGAAAGTCTTACTATGTTTTGTTGTATCATAGTCTGCACCTATGTGCTTAGCTGAATCTCATCCTGTGTCCTCTCAAAGCCTTAATCTTGTTCACACATAGTTTTCACTGAAGTCCATGGAAGAAAAAATAAATAAACCACTTCCCAGAAGACAAGAGAAACAAGTCCTGTCATTTCCAGGCAACAACTCTGTTTGATGTGTTGAACTAATCAAGCACTTAGAATGAATGAAAGTCTGTTATTAGAGAAAAGGTGCAAATACAGCCTCAAAGGCCTTGTTTTTAGATACAGTGAACTGTGCATTCATCTGCTTTTCCTCCACTAATATTTTGGCATGAGAGACTGCACAAAAGCTACCCAGCCTCACCTCCCACAAGCCCCATCAACAGCAGGGTACTGGGAATAAATACTGTTTTCCAAAAGTGTTGGTGAAATAATATCACAAAAACAAACAGACAAACAAAAAGTTTCTGCAGGTGGAGGGTAGTATTTACTAAAAATGCTTGTTGTCTGATAATCCTCAAATTACTTTGATTTGGTTTCTCCTTGACTTAGTTATTTTTCTCGTTCAATGGCAGGCCATATGCGGCTGACTGGGGCTCTAAGTGACAGAGATTGGAAATGGTTCCTCAGATCTAGATTACTGGGTGTGTGATGGGTCCCACTCTGGGAGGATTTTATGAGATCTTGCTGTCCCTTAAGACTTGGCTGAGCTTAAGCAAGGTGACGCTGCACAGCACCTGAAGACCTCCACTCTCACGATCTGTCTCAATTCTGACCGCTGTCTGTCTCCCATCACAGACCCTTTCACCAAAGGTCTTTTCATTTTCCCAGGGGAACATGCTAAAATAGTGTCATGGGCCCTCTCAGTCATTAATAAACAGGAAAGAGTACACACACACCTTGTCACTGTATGTGTTAGACCCCTGTAAAAGGAGTAATTATGAGCAATGCCTTGACGTGACTTTTGAAAAACTGTGCAGCTGTGAAGTTCTGATGTCTCAGTGTTATTATGACTGAGGAATACTTAATTACTACCTTCTCCCCACCCCCAAAGAACTAAACAACGTTGACAGATTAAATTACACGTTAACTATATTCACACAACTCTTAGTAAAATATGACAAGCAATTGTGAGACTCCTTTGGCATTTAGTTCTTTCTCTCTTTGAAAGTTTTGGTGGAATGAACTTAGGCATGAAGTTATAAGAAAAATTAGAAACACATAATAAAGATTAGGCTTATTGATCTCCATAAGTGTGCAAAGATTCACATTTCTACCTCTTATATGTATGCAGCCAGCCAAAGGCACAGAGTTCAGCGGAACAAGAGAGGTTATTTACTAGTAAAATCGTGCAGATTGCCTGGCAAAGGCTGTCTCCTGTTTTCTCTCCTGAGAGGTGTTCTGTTTTTGCATACTTTAGTTTGCCCAAATAAACAGCTTGTTATATGAAACTGTCATGGAAATCTCTGCTGCTAGAAACTTTAGTTTGTGGATCTTTTTTTTTTTTTTTTTTCACAAAGGTCAAGGCGATCCGCCAAGACCCAAACAATACAAATTCCATGCCTGAATGGAGGCTCTGGCCAACTCAGTAACGTGGTATTAATGCTTTGTAGATCAGAAGAAAGGTATCCACGTCTACTCCTTGCTGTCCCTTCGTAGACACTTACATGAGGAAAGTGCTCTACGTACACATTTGTACATTTGAAAAGTCTTCTAGATTTCTCTTTACACATGAATTCCCGCTTCATAGACCTAATAGAACGTGAAGGAACTTTGCAATCCCCTGTCCTGCCTCTGTCTATTTCCTTTCCTGTCTGGCTGGGCTGAGCAGAGCAGGCTCCCAGCCTGTGGGTCCTCGTGTCTGGATGGGGCACGATGTCCTATTTCCAACCTGCTCCTGAGCTTTGCCAGTCTCCAGGGCACACTGATACAAAGAGTCATCTCCCACACCCAGCCTCCAGCAGAGCTCCAGGGCGGAGCTGAGGGTAGGATGGGCAGAGGAAGGGGCGCTGGGGTGTGTTAAACCCCAAATGCCTACTTCCCTGGAGGCCAGGGTCCACCACTGCTTTAGAGGCTGGAGATGCAGCCGTTGGTGCCCTAAGAGAGCCAGGCTGATCCACTTCTCAGAGAAAGCCAGCCTCCTGTCCCCTTGGGAGCGAGAGGCAAACATCCTGCAGGCCTAACTGGAGTCTCCTCGGGGTGTCTGGCCAGCCCCAGTTACCGCCAGCTGGCGCTGACGAGAGAGAAGGAGGAATCCAAGCAATGTGGAGGCTGGTGGAGGGGGCAGGAGGAGAGGAATGTGGCGTGGGGACCCAGCACACCCTGTGCCGCTCCAGCCAAGCTTTTGAAGAGTTTGATTCATTTTAGAAAGCAAACAATGAGCTCCAGCCATCAGCAATCTTTTATTTTGTCTGGTAGAAGAATGCCTTCCCAGTGTGGGCTCGAGACTGGGTGGCGTGGAGGCACCAGCGTCCACCCTTGACTCCCTGAGTGGAGTGTGGACCGCACATTCTTTCCCGCCTACCAAAACTGAGAAATAAAGGGAGTTTCTCTGCGAAAAGCCAGGGGCGCCTGCTGACGAGTGTGCTCGGGTTGCTCAGTCTTGCTCATTTGCACGCATGCTGAGGTTCCCAGATGTTAAGTATAAGTTTCTTTAATTTGCTGAAGTCTTGGCATCTTGTGATTTCAGACTTGAAGTTGTAGACGAGGGCGTGTTGCAAGGGTTTTCTTGAACTTCAATGCCTGTGGTTCTCGTGACTCATGCTCTAAGCTTGGGCTTCTGGTTCTAGGAAGGGTGGAGAGTAGTGACAGAGGCCACGGCTTCTGACTGCGACGTCCCCAAGCCACTCTGCATAGTTGTCCCTCGGAATCTACGGGTGCTTCCTAATGACACCCAGATCCAAGAATGCTCAAGCCCCTTGTGTAAAATGGTGTAATGTTTGCACGGAACCCCCTCACTTCCTGCTGTATACTTTAAATCCTTGGTGCCAAACCTGTGGCATGCAGCGCGCTGTTTATTGTTAAAAGCTTTAAAAGCTTCACCACCACCGCTTCAAATCATCTCTAGATTTCTTATAACACAGTTTAATTGCTGTGCAAATAGTGGTTACACTGCATTATTTAGGGGACAAGGACATGAAAACCATCTGCGCGTGTCTAATACGCACGCAGTTTTTCCCCCTGAATATTTTTAATCCATGGTTGACTTAACTGATGATGAAGGACTCCTGCATACAGAGGACTGGCTGTAGTTTCAAACATCACCTGGACACTGCTGGTCATTAGAAAAACAAGTCCCTTCTCGTTACCCCTTATCTGCTTTTCATTCCTCTCCTCAAGCCCACTAAGGGACTGGGTCCCCCGACGGCCACCTCCCTCTTCTGCCCCTTCACACCCTAAGCAAGTAAGTTGAGGTCTTCTTCACCTGAAGTACTGGTTCGCAGTTCCTTGTTCAAAACCCTGGAACCAGACAAGAGTGAGGAATTCGGACTATTTTGGAGTCTAGAAGAGATTTAGAGGATACACCAGGTATTCAAAAGGCTCCCTGTGGGGCCTGGACTCTGACTCCTACCCAAATGGCTCACAGCTCAGCTGTCAGCAGTATGGAGGTTCACACCAAGCAGCAGCTCCGAGGAGGGCGTGGCACCTCGGCCCAGGATAAGGCAGGTTTCACTGCCCCCTGAGTTAGGTAGATGCTCAAGAGTTTTACCTTTTCTAACTGCGGATGCGTGAATTCATTTTGTTTGGGGGGTTTCCCCTCTGCTCCTGTTCCATGCATGACCACCCAGACAGTGACTGCCCCCCATACAGCTAGCTAGTGTCTGCTTTACTGGAAATATGAAGGGAAGGACTTACACCATGCACGCCATGACAGTGGCGCTGGATGAAGTCATCTGATGTGAAATGCCCTTGGCTGACTGCCCACTCAGTGGCCTCACTGTGCACCTGTGCAGGGTGCTGGTCTGCACCTAGTGTTTGGGGGAGCCCTGCTCCAGGGAGACACCCAGCCTCTTCTCCATCTGCTGACTTCCCTATTCCCCCTCAGCTCCCGCTGTCCACCATGCTCCCCTGATTGGGTTACCACAGCAGGGAGCTCCTACAGCCTTTGCTTCTCTCCTTAAAGTTTCCCGCCCATCTTTTCAGGCAGGATTTCCTGCAAACTCCACCATCGGCACTTTCCTTTCTACCTTGTCTCCCTTCTCCATGACGTCCTCCCCAGTGACTGGGGAGTAGAAGCTCTTGCTTCTACTCAGATACAAAGCATATCTCGGGAACTGAATTCTGAGCCCCCAACTCTCATTTCCCACCACACCTCACTACTACCCCCAAAGCGTCTCATAACAGACTCGGATTCACAGGTCACGATGGATAGTTTTACATATGGGGCTGGACTGTGGCATTCAGATACTTGGCCTAATATGGGTCTGGACTTTGCTGTGAAGGTGTTTTATAGATGCAGTGAACATTTGTACCCATAGACTGTCTGTCATGCAGGTGGGTCTTGTCCAGTCAAACGCTTTGGAGGAAAAGGCACAGAGGTCCCTTGACGAAGTAGGCACTGGTGCCCCAGACTGACTTCAGACTCAAGTTGCTAATTCAACTCTTCCCTGAGAGTTTTGTATATGAACCCTGGGAGAGACGGGGGGGGGGGGGGGAAGGGGAGAGGGAGAGGGAAAGAGAGAGAGCACTATCTCTCCATTTTTGGATCATAGACTGTAAATGAATGCTCGGCAGTGAACATCTTTTCCTCTCTGTAGAATCTGTCAATAGCAAGAGAATATACCTCTGCTCAAAAAGAAGCAGGGGCATGATAGGGAGAATCATGATCCTGTGGTTTGTGCCTCTGGATCCAGTCATGCCTTAAGTCCACTCTGAGACAACCAAATTCGTAAGGTGATAAAATAAACATAGCTTTCTGTCTAACCTAATTTGAGCTAGATGTCTTTCCCTTGGAACCACAGCTAGTTCTGTAGCAAGAAGTATTCTCCTATAAGGCACAACCTGCACCTTTTACATTTGCACTTCCTGTGGCCCATGCTGTAAGATCTTGGATCTCCAACATCCATTGACAGGCACTCAGTCAATATGTTGCATGGAACTCCCAGTTAGGCTTTGGGAAATCGCGTGTGATGAAAGGATGAAATAACAGGCATTTTCTGTGTCTACTGAGACAGCAGAAATGCAATGGAGACTTATACATTAAATAAGGAGAAGGCCAGGGTGAAGGTTCAAACAATGCTGGCCCACATGAGAAGCAGATCTAACCTTTTACGTCAAGTCCATTGATGTAGATGCAAAGCTTTAACAATGGAGGTCGGTGCAGATGTCTGTATTACATTTTCTTGCCAATTAACTTACCATTGTTAATCACGGTTGAGATTTCACCACTCCTGCCACCAATACGTACGAATTGCTCAGCAAAATACTAGGCACCATGAAAGCTAGAAATTTGAGTAATATCCAGACACCACCCTTACTTCTTAAATACCTGTTACAGTAGCAGCCAAAGCAACTTCACGAAGATAAACTTGTGTTGGGGGGAAAAAATCACACCATCAAGTTATGTAAGTTTCTATTTTAAAATCATCTGGTTCTAATTTACTAAATTTAATGCTTTAGAGCTGGTGCCAAAGTGCTACATTTGATTTATGGAAATACTTTAGCACATTTTTCCATCGGGCTCTTGTACAATATATTTACCGCCTTTTTGTTATGGTTAGCAAGATTATGGACCTTGAAAAAGCCTTCTTTATGAGCTTGCTGATGTTTTATTATAAAATGCCATAAGTTGGAATAAAAGTCTAGTAAACAGTAATATTCACTTAGGAGCATTCCACATGGTTTAGCTGGTTTTTAAAATTTTAATTTAACAAAGAGATCCATCTGGAAAATGAATGTTTAAAAACTTTCACTACCCTGAACCACTTCTTTTCAAGGCAGACAGTATTATTTTTGGAAGGGGGCAAGGATGGATATTTAATGAAGACTTGTACTAAGCTATGCTGCTGAGCAAATAATTACGTTAAGACTAAAGGATTAAAGAATGGCGCGGACCCAGCTTCCATCCACGACAGAGAGAGATTACAGAATATTCCAGTAGAATGGAAGGAACAGAGGAACTTCAATTCTCGGATCTCTGGTGTCAGTGACTTAGGGTTGGTCTAGCCAGCCGGCACTCAATAGCACAGCCTGCCTGAGGCTGAGGGAGCTGTCATGATGCTCTTTCATGATCCCTGTCCTCTCTGACACACCACTCCTGGAATCCCACTAGGAGGCAAAGGCAGATCCTCCCCAGGCCCGGGAAGGAACCATCTTTCTTTGGCCTTCCCTCATGACGCAGCATGGCAATGTGTTACTCCATGATATTTTCTAGAAAAATCAAGAACTTGTGCCAATATCCTCAACTGGAGTCTCCCAAAGATACTGCGGTTTAGCCTGTGAAGCCTGCCTTGTAGTTTCAAAGTGGCATTTCAAGCTCAAATGCGTATTCATTTTGTTCCTGTTTCACTGGGCTCTGCCAGGCTTGTGAGAAATGAGGTTTTTCACTTCACACCCACATGAAACAAGATGGCTGCCAGAAAACTTGGCCTTCTGGTCCTTTAAAGCAAAGAAATCTTTCTTTCAAACAGAATTTAGACAACTCTCACAAAAGAAAAGGTGCAAAGCCTGGGCCCCTCTGTCAAAATGCTTTCTTTTCAACCAAGGCTGTTTGCCTTGAGGGTGTGACTTAGGAGGCAGGTGTTCAAATACATCGGGAATAGTGAGTGGGGCCACCGGGGCTGAAGGGCCTCAGACGCTGCTTGCTGAGGCTCTTCCCTGCCCAGCCAGGGTTTTTCTCCCAGCTGCTCTGCCCTGGAGCGGGTGCTGTGGCCAGAATATAGTCTATTCTCGTCTACATTCAGGTCCAGTCTCCCAAGCAACAGAGTTGAGGGGGTGAGGCCTTGAAGGAGATTCGGGGCCATGAGGGATGCACCCTTGTGAATGGATTAATGTTCTCGAGGGAATGGGTTAGGTGTGGCAAAAGTTTGGACCCTTTTTCTCTCTTCTGCATGGGCCTTTCTGCTTGTTCTTTTTAAAACCATGTTGGAGCATAGTAGAAAGATTCTACCACAAGCCAAGCAAGTGCAGATGTCTGATTTTGGACTTCCAGAACCATGATCCAAATAAACCTCTTTTCTTTATAAATTACCTGGTCACAAGTATTTTGTTACAGTCGCAGAAAACAAACAAAGGCAGTCAGTCTTCCTCATGCGCCTTGGAAACATGAATAAGAAATGAAAATTTAAAAGAATAACAAGAAATCAAAGAAAATATTAAGATCTCTGCATCTTCCTGGATCCTTCTTTGGAATGGTTTTTGTTTCATCTTTTCAACTGTATCCATCCATCCCTGAATTCTTAACCCAAGTTTCTCTCATCTCCTTGAAATTTATTCTGGCCTCTATTGGTGGGTCCTTTTTGTGAATGGGTGCTAAATTCTCCTAGTCAGTTCCCTAGTATGAAATGGGCTACAACTCCTGCACACTGTTGTGAACCCCTACATTGTCTTGTTTGGCAATGGACGCCTCATCTTTATATAACAGCTACCCTTAGAAGTAGGAAATTCACTATTTGACTCGGGCAGTAACAATTTGATCTTACTGAGATATGATCCACATCATAAAGTTCCCCATTTTAAAGTGAAGTGCTTTGGTGATTATTAGTGTATTTGCAGATTTGTATCAACATCCTCGTTATCTAATCCCGGAAGACACCCCTCACTCCAGGAAGGAAATCCATGTCCCCCACGGTCCCCTCCCCATCCCTGCCCACTGAAACCCTGGCAACTTGCTTAATATTTAACAATGGCAACTTAGAACATTTTAATTTTCAGCCCAGTCTCAAAGCCTAACACAAACATGAGATTTGCTCATAGAATTTTTCTATGTATTTAAGAGTATTACTTTCATTGCACAGAAACATGTATGCATTTAACGTTTGCAAAAGCACATGAAAAAGTCACAGCCAGTGACATGGTAATAAAATACAAAAAAGCAGAGCAAAATTGGGGGAAATAGTGGCAGTGCTTTAGTTTAGAAAGAGGAGAAGCAGGGTACAGTGGAGACAGGGAGATAATGCTTTTGTGTTTACCTTGGAGAGGTCAGGTGTCAAATACAGCTAAGCGTGTTATCTGATCTCCATAACAACTAATCAGGTAGGGCTCGGTCGCCTATGTCACAGACACAGACGTGACGCGGAGCCTGGTTCTCAGATGACAGCTTTGCCTGGAACTGCACGGCGGGATTTAACAAGGCTCACCTGCTTTAAATGCCACCATCCAGGGCAGGACATGGCCTGGCTCTTCCTGCCTATGTGGTGCTCTGTTTTTTTCTACAAAAGTCATAGGCACCTGCAGCCTCCCTATCCTCAAGTTCAGTCCATGCAGAAGCCAGAGAGTGGCTGATTCTGAGTGACACGAGGACTCTCTGAATGCCAGTGTGGCTCTGATCTCCCCCCAAATCTGGTAACTAATTATACAGGAAACTGGGGCATCGCCATGGACTTGAGTGGCTCTGCTTTCCTAGTGGCCTCTGAGAACTTGGAAAAAGTGTCTCCTCAGCTCCTTCTGCCAGTTACCTGTTTCTCCCATCCTGATCATCCCACAGGGATGCTCTCCAGACTGGGTCCCTCAGTGAGGTGCTTCCATAGTTTCCTGTCCATGTGGCACTGTCTCCCTGTTTTAATCACCCCCTGCCTGATGTATGTGTCTAGGTGGGTGGGCTGTGACGCCCTGATAATGGTGAAATTTATTCTGGATGTCTCCGTGAGAGTGTCTTTGGAGATTTACACTGATGGGGTCTCTGAGTGACACAGATTGCTTTCCAGAGCAAGGGGGGCCTTGGCCAAACAGCTGAACATTTGAATAAGACAAATATTTATTGAGTCTGGTAGGGTTACGTTTGACCTTGAGTGACAGAAAACTTCTAGACAAATAGACTTGAGCAAGAAACAAGACAGAACGTCATTCTCTTCACATGCATTGGAAGTCAGAGGCTGCCCTAAACATGCCCAAGATGCCAAACACTAGGCTGCACTGACCAATGTGTATGTCATTTCCTGTCTTTCTGGTTCTCAAAGAGCACTGTCAGAAGGGACATTCTGAGTCCTATTCAGTGTGAAAGCTGCCTTGGTCCAGAATCAACTTTGTCCAATTGAACAGATGTGCCAGGGGATGGGTGTGGCCAAAGGCTGAGTCCCTGTCCACCCTGGAAGAGGAAGTTACAGAGGAGGGAAGGAGGGGAGGGCTGAACTAGCAAAGGAACGGGTCCTGGTTGGGTTACTCTCCCAGCTGGCCCTGGTCCTAAGAGGTCACAGTTGGCATAAAGTTGTAAACTCTGTGAGACGCTAACCCTGGACGAGGTAGGGCCTTGTTACAAGACACAGTGGCCAAAGCCTAAGTCTAATTCCATACCCCATGAAAACGAGACTCCTTATGCTGGCTTGGCTGCCGTCCCCACATCTTCCTGTGCATTAGTGTCTTTCTCAGGGTGGCTTCCAACATTTCTTCTTTTCCTCAGCATCGTAAATACTAAGAGAAAACATCCTAAGTCCTTAATACAAAGCGGGAAGAGACAAGCTTCCAACTACCTAGAATTCCACTCTGAATCAACCCGGCATGGTGACCAGGGAGCTCTCTGGTGTCCCTGTCGGGCATGCCCTTCTCTGCCATTTCCCCAGTGGGGAGGCCACCTGTCCCTGCAGGAGACGCTGTAGCTGAGTCCAGCCACATTTTGAGCTTAATAGTGACTCTCACTTTGGAATAAAGTTGTTGGGAATTCATCATGACTTCCACTCAGAGATTCTGGAAGTGGGTTTAGCTGCCCGCACCCCAATTTCCTTCCCTTTAGCTTTGCTATCCCAGGATATTTCAAACTTCTCCTTTACCAATCAATTTAACAAGGCCTCAGGTTGAAAGCCCTGGTTAACAACCTTAAAATAGTCCTTTTCTTATTGGAGTGTGCAATAAAACTACACACCTGCAAATTCCTCACTACCTTTAACTGGAATCATGAACTTGGAATCAGTGTGCCATAATTAAATTCCTTGAGGTGTTTTGCCTGGATTTTCCGCAAGTGACAGTATCTCCTGAGATCTGCAGCTGTCAGGAGACTTAAAACGGTGGGATGGGATAAGTGGCTGTTTAATTTGCATGTGAAAGAAATATAACCTTCAGTGAAAAGAATAAACCCAATTCTATAAAAATAAAGTTGCACGAAAATTGGTTGGTAATTATTGCATTACCTTGGTCCTATCCCATCAATATGGAAGAGTTTATTTAAATCTAAGTCAGAGTCAGCCTCATGGTACTGTCAGGAAAGACAGTGATCTGAGGGGACTATAGAGGTGGTTTTGCGTGGCGGTGATTGCCGTTCTGTTTAAGTCACCTTCTTTGTCTCCGGGATGTCTATGATGGGGACATGGCCGAGGGCTTTAGCTTTAAGCAGACTGGGAGATGGGAGTCCAGGGCTGTGAAATGAGGAGCTGAAGTCCATAACGCAGGGGAAACGACCCTCCTCACGCAGGAGTTAAGCCCGGGGTGTTTTCTCTTCCAGATTCTCTTCTCTAAGGTGGGCAAAGCCAGGAATAGGCCTCCAGCTTGGAGATGGGAAATGGTCCTGCTCATTTGCTCTTGGGGTGACCTGCCTTGCAGTAGAGCAAGTCCAGACCAGTGCTGGGGTCCCCCTGGGGACCCAGTTCTCTTCCGAGCCCCAAAGACAGGTACCTGACTTCCCTAGGTTTTAGGAGCAGGACGGTTGGGAAAACAATGTGAAATAAACACTAGGTGAGGATGGCCGGAAGGACACGGTCCATGTTTCTAAAGAGAAGCAACCCTATGGGTCCCATTGCCCGCAGTGGCCCAGCGTGGGCTTTGTGCTGCTTTGGCATGGGTTGTGTTTTGCTCTCCCTGTATTTTGATCTTAGCTCTTTCAGCCGGCACCACAGTCTCTCCCTCCCGGAGCATCCCAGGCCTTTCAGCAGTGACAGTCATGGTCTCTCCAGAGGCGGCTGGCACAGTCTTCTCATTTTCTCCCAGCCCGAACACGTTCTGAGCTTTGCAGCCCATCGTCAGCTGAGACTATGATGAATGCAGTCACCAGGAGCGCCTGGGGTTCTCAGAGGAGCCCCCTCAAGCAAAGGAGGAGGAGCGGGTTCCTACAGCAATGCCCTGGGCAGCGCGCCCTCCCTCCTTCCCGGCAGCTCTTTCCTTATCTCTGCTGACTCCGAGTCTCTGCGGAATCTGTGTCCACCTCATTCTCCTGGGTGGGTCTAAGGAGGCGCACGCCTTCCTTTAAAGCGCAGACAACGAGCGACACTGCACACAGGCAGCTTTGTGCCCCCGCACCCACACTCACAGATGCACAGTAAAACATGGTTCACTGCAGATCGGTGTCAAAGACCCTGGAAATTATGGGCGACCTTTTCCCAGGCCTCCTAGAAGTGCCCATCGATGGTCGGAGAAGCACAAAGGAGATCAGAGGGGAGCTGGGAGGAAACAGAAGTGCCAGTTCCGTGCCACACTATTTTTTGCTTGAGCCTTCTGCACAGGCAAAGCATTGTCATCTTCAAATGCAAATCTGGAAGTGACAGCTATAAGAAATCTCTGGTTCCATTTTCACAAACAAACAAACTCTGTGTTTTACACTTAAGATTTATTTTGCAATAAATCATTTTGTACTCCAGGGTCTATTTTAACAAAGAATGTGTATCACGTATAGTCTAAAAATTAAAACTAGAGAGAAATGATGGGAATATATATATATATATATATATATATATATATATGTATTTTTTTCTCCTAAATTTCATCAAGAAATCTTTCCTTTGGAAAAATTGAGCTTGTGTCAGATGTTTCTGATGGTTTACTGATGGTCGCCTAGGAACAAAATATTATCTTCTAAGGAAGCCGTGGGGTCGAGAGAATGTTTGCATTTGTCTCAATGACCTCAGAGTCTTGCAGATAGCTGAGTCACTAGGAAGCAGATCCTGTTCTTTCCAGAACTTTTGACAAAGATCAACAAACAAACAAACAAACAACCGTGCTTTTCACTGCTAACAAATTCTTCTTTGGTTGCTACCTTGGTGACCGCTTTGAGACACTTACAGAAAGCTGTCAGCTCCAACTGAGTTTGCATCCTTGTTAACAGGAAAAAAGAAAAGAAGATGATGAAAGGAAGAAAGAAAGAAAGAAAGAAAGAACAAAATACTATCTTGCAGGATTGTAAGGGAGGAAAAGAAACAGTGAAATCCAACAAGGCCTCCCTGTGGTAGGAGCCTGCCTTTCCCCGGGGTGCAGAGGCAGCATGCTGGAGCAGGTGGTCATTCTGAAGGTCAGACCTCCTCAGGGGCTGGTGGTCTCCTGCCCTTCTTTCCTTCTACTTGAAAACTCCTATGTTTCCAGGAAAACTGCCAGAGGGCGTACACCTCTTCTCTCTACAACTCCGCACTCTGGGCCAAACTCACATTTGATGTGAGTTCAAATCTGAAATTTCACATGAAAGGATTTAGAGCGATCCAAATTGTTTTCCACTTTTGTACTCTAGTGCTCATTGTTTGGAAGTAGTTTTTTCCCCTTGCTGCTAAGGATCAAGCCCAGTGCCTCAGCCAAGCTAAGCATATGCTCTACCACTGGGCTATCCTCAGCCTTTTAAATTCTATTTTGAGACAGGTTTGTGCTAGGTGCCCATGATTACCCTGCCTCAGCCTGCTTGATAGCCTGGGGTACCAGCTGTATACCTCATTTAAATGTGAAACGTTAAGTGTAGGAGACTACTGTACTGTGTTATTTTGGACTTTAAGTCTTTTGTGGGAATATTATAAAACCAAAGTCTGTTGCTCCTTCCTGGACATTATTTGCACCAATACATGGGTTCATGTGTGTGCATTGTTCCAAAGATTCTATAAAGAGAATCAAACAGTTTCTATACCAGCCTGTTAAGAAGGTGGCGTTTCAGGCAGTGTATTATGACTAAATGGACAAATAAGCCAATATTGAGGATGAATTTCACACCCATCAGTAATCATGTACAAATATTCAGTTCTTCTTGTGAGTTATCATTTGGAATCACAATTAATAACATGGTTCTTTTAAAAAATGTTCAAGGCAAGTGGTTAAGGTTGTCAGATAGACGACAGGCCTATTCCTGTGACCTCAGCACCTCTGGGAAGCTGAGGCAGGATGATACAAGTTTGAACAACTTACTGAGACCCTGATTCAAAAAAAAAAAAAGAGGCTGGGGATATGCCTCCGTGTGAAGATCCAGGGTTCAATCCCCAGGAGCGCAACAAACAAACAAAAACCCAGGATGATCAGTTACATTTAAATTGCAGATAAATCACAAATGATTTTTTAAACAAAACATAGATTTCACGAAATATTTGGGACTTATTTATACAAACAAGTATTTGCTGTTTATCTGAGATTCAAATGTTATTGGTAGTTTTTATGTATTTATTTGCTAAATCTGATCACCTTACATGTGGAGAAACAATTACCACCATGACAGCTCTCTGGACCAAGCAGGAAGAAATCCCACTGCCGGACGTGCGGCCTGTGGTAAAGAGCAAAGCCTGAGGTAGATTACCCCTCCCATCGAATACGTTAGTTTCCTGCTTACCGTGTAAACAACCCGCTCAACAATATAGTCTGCCTGGCAACTGATGATGTTAGCCAATCAGCTTGCCTTGCTTACTTTAACATGATTGGACACTGTACCCGTATATATACCGGCGCCACCCCTGGGCGGAAGAAGAAGCCAGGTAGAAGCCCGGAAGTAGAAGCCCAGAAGGAGCCGCGGAGAGCGGACCGGTAGAGGCTTCGGAGCGAAGCCCGGAAGGAGCCGCGGGGAGCGGACCAGAGGAGGCTTCGGCTGGGAGCGATCCCAGGGCAGGCTGTACGGAGAAGGAAAATAAAAAGAAAAGGTTGTCCACTACCAGACTTTGTCGTGTGTCCTTCCTGCCGGCCGGGAGCGGACATCGACATTTGGAGGCCCGCCCGGGGACTGATCACCCCCGAGACGTGGAAGTGGACAACGCTCCAGTACAGAGCTGCGAGACAGGTGAGTTGGGGATAAGCCTGGGCTCTGGGTGGCGCGCACCTACAGGGCTTTTAGACTCCCCTCAGGCTCACGCGTAAGTGGCGGATTCCTTGGGCCTCACGCGGTGAGTAACATATTAAAAGATGGGAAACATGTTAGGTAGCAACACTAAGAGCGAGGGTGGTTGTGGAGAAAGCTCTCAAGAGCTTACAAAAGTACGCAGGGTATCTGAGCAGGCCCAGTCAGGGAGCTCCCGAGAGGGGTCCGTCAAGGGGAACAAGGATGCTAAGGAGGAGGACGGGGCTCTAGCCTCGGAGTCGTCTGACTCCGAGGACGAGGGAAAGTTGAATGGCAAGGAGGCCAAAGAGACCAGCTGTCAGGAGCCTAAATCGCTCAATAAGGAGTCGCAGGGTTCTTTTCCAGCGTTGCCCCGCGAATTGCGCTCTGCTCAACCTGGTCTGCGGAGGAGTAGAGAGCTCCTGAGCGCTCCCCGGCGCGAGAGGGAGGCGAAGCCTTCCGCCCCACCTTGGGGGCCGTTTCCGGAGGCAATTCCTCGCCACGAGGCGGCCGCCTGGGAGCTCTCTCCCCTTTCGCCAGAACAGGAAGTGATGCACGGGCCCCCATTTTCCGCCCAATCACGGCCGCTGTCTTATGCTCCGCCGCCGGCGGGTCGGTATTTTTACAGGCGGCTTTGGCAGGGGGGACGCTTGTCTCATGAGGTACATCCACCTGGGATAGATAGTGGCCCCTACGGGATATTTCCTGTACAAGTAGCTATGGGCCAGGGACGCAATGTATGGGAGCCTTTTGAGATAAAGCAGATTAGAGAACTTAAAAATGCAGTTACAACCTTTGGGCCGACTGTGCCTTACACCATTGCCATGCTGGAGAATCTGTCTTCTGGGCCCCTCACCCCCGCGGACTGGATTCAGCTGGCAAAGGCGTGTCTGCCCTCGGGCAGTTACCTGGATTGGCGAGCCTGGTACGCAGAGTTCTCTGCAGAGCAGGCTGAGAGAAACGCCAATCGGGGAAACCGGGGGTGGAACAAGGAAATGCTTATGGGAGAAGGTCGGCACGCTGATGACCAGACCCAGTTCCCCGGCGCTGTCTATGAACAAATCAATGCCATAGGGCTCCGCGCCTGGAAACAGGTAAGTGGTGCCGGAACTGCCTCCTTGTGTCTTTCAAAAATAATTCAGGGTACCACAGAGCCATTTGTTGACTTTGTGGCCCGAATGCAAGATGCTGCCGATAAGATATTTCCTGATCCGGGAGTGGCTCAACCGCTGGTAAGACAGCTGATTTTTGAGCAATGTACAAAGGAGTGCAAGGCAGCGATAGCTCCTCATAAGAACAAGGACCTCAACGCCTGGATTAGGATATGCAGAGAGATAGGGGGGCCGCTCTCCAACTCGGGAGTGGCTGCTCTCCTGGCCGCGGCTGTACAGCAGAGGGGACCTCGCGGGTTAGAAGGGGAATGTAAGGCTAAAGGGTGTTTTGCCTGCGGGGAGCCAGGACACATTAAACGTCATTGCCCAAACAATGCAGATGCTAGGCCTCGCCCTAGGAATGAAGAACCATATGTTTGTGGGCGATGCAAAAAGGGATCACACAAAGCTGAGGAGTGTAGGTCGGTCTTTGATGCTCAGGGCAACCGTATTTGTGGACAAGATGCTAGAGAGCCAAAAAACGGCCAGAGGGGGCCCCCTTCACAGGCGGGCCCCCGCCCCAGAGACAGGACAGCTCAGGGTGGCAGCCTTCAACAAGGGCCACCCCTGGGTCAGCAGGTGTGGACCTCAGTGTCGCCTCCAGACTTACACAGAAGGTCACCATTAGCACGGATGGCGTTAGGACCCTAAATGACATGCAAAAGCTATTGGGAGACATTAATTGGATTAGGCCATATTTACATATACCAAATTCAGATCTCAAACCCCTGTTCGACCTTCTGAAGGGAGACCCAGATATAGCCTCCCACAGGAGGCTCACTCCTGAGGCAAGAGCTGCCTTACAGAGAGTGGAAAAAGCCTTAGGTGGGGCTACCTTACACAGAATTGAACCAGGGCGACCCTTTGATGTCTGTTTGCTACAGACTAGTCTACAGCCTACAGCGGTGATTTGGCAGAAAGGACCACTACTGTGGATACACCCTAAGGTCTCACCTGCAAAAGTCATAGAGCATTACCCGGAGGCAGTCGCTTCATTGGCCCTTGAAGCGCATGATAGAGCTGTCCAACATTTTGGCTCAGGACCACAAGCCATCCGAGTACCCTATACCTCCAGCCAGATCAAGACCCTGGCTGCCTGCATAGATACCTGGGCCATTCTGAGATGTGTTTTCCATGGGGATATAAACAATCAATACCCTAAAGACCCTATCTTGTCATTTGTCACTCAGCACCCTATAATTTTTCCAAAGGTTACTGCCTCTGAGCCATTAGTCCTAGCAACTACAATATACACAGATGGCTCCAAGACGGGGATAGGCGCCTATGTGATCCTAGGCAAGCCCCCGGTTACCATACAATTTAAACCAGATCAGCCTCAGGTGGTAGAACTGCAGATCGTTAAAATGATTCTTGAACGGTTCTCAGAAGCCATTAACATTGTCTCCGATTCTAGGTATGTGGTCAATGCTATGCAAGTGCTTGAGACTGCCAGTTTAATTAGATCCACTTCCACAGTGGCTGGACTGTTCCTGTCTATCCAGACATTGCTTCAGAACAGACACCATAAGGTCTTCACCACCCACATAAGAGCACATACATCCCTGCCAGGGCCTATGGCACAGGGGAATGCGGCTGCTGACACTGCCACTCGCCCGTAATGGATTTTTACCTTACTAACACCAATCGAGCGAGCCCGTGCCTTCCATGATAAGTTTCATGTTAATGCCAGGACACTAGCAAACCATTTCCATGTTTCCAGAGCAGATGCACGAGATATCGTGCGACTATGTGACTCCTGTGCCACATACAAACCTGCCATACCGATGGGAGTAAACCCTCGAGGTTTGATCCCTGGTGATGTTTGGCAGATGGACATCACACATATACAGGAGTTTGGGACTCTTAAATATGTTCATGTTTCCACAGACACCTGTTCTCACGTCATATTTGCAACAGCAGAAACAGGTGAAAAAGTGTCTAATGTGATCAATCATTGCCTGGCAGCTTGGGCCGCATGGGGCAAACCAAAAATATTAAAAACTGATAATGGACCAGCCTATATAGGCAAAGCCTTCAATGAGTTCTGCAAAATGATGGAGGTTCAATTAAAACATGATATCCCATACAATCCCCAAGGTCAAGGAATCATTGAGAGGGCTCATAGAAGCCTCAAAGAAATTTTACAAAAACAAAAAGGGGGAGTAGGCCAAGGCCTGGCCCCAAAGGCACGATTATCCATGGCACTATTCACACACAACTTTTTAAATTTAAATAATGATAATCGCTCCCCAGCTGTGGAGCACTGCAACCCTTCCCCCAACCATAAAGGGTGGGTGAAGTGGAAAGATGTCCTGACAGGACAATGGATGGGCCCGGATCCAGTGGTCAGCTGGAACCGAGGCGCGGTTTGTGTTTTCCCACAGGAACCGGGACGAGAACCACTGTGGATACCGGAGAGACTGACACGGGCAACAAAGCCCTCGACTGAAGATCAGACCTGCCCTACTGGAGATCCATCACAGACCAACCAATAAGATGAATAGAAATAGCGGTAGCCCGAAATGGACAAGAAGATCCTCAGGCATATGCATGGCTTGCTCAATTGGCCCACGACCGAGTCTAGATATGGCGGGCATCCCTCATTCTCCTCCATAAGGTGACAATACACAGCAGGGTAGGTGAGTCAATGACGGGTAAGAGCGTGCCTCCCCAGCACGACTCGACCTAAGCCAGGCCCTACCCCATCCTGCACGTAAGCCGCTGGACTGTTAGATGCTGCCCAGGTCTAAATTTCTCTCCGAGGGGATTTCTTTACGGAGAGGAAATGAGTGCAAGCTTGTGTGCATCCAGGTTCCGTCCAGTTTGTGCCTGGCCCTAGAAAAAGGACGAGGGCCTCAGGGCCTTGGCAGACCATGGCATGGCCAACCAGGGTCTAAGCCAAGGACCTACGGTGGACCTACACATAGGGCATAAGCCTCTGCACCCAGTCCAGGAAGGGCTACGATGCGCACATTCATAAAAAATAAAATAGGGGGAGATGTTGGGAGCCGCGTCTGTGATAGCTCGCCTTGCGCGGCGGACGTGCGGCCTGTGGTAAAGAGCAAAGCCTGAGGTAGATTACCCCTCCCATCGAATACGTTAGTTTCCTGCTTACCGCGTAAACAACCCGCTCAACAATATAGTCTGCCTGGCAACTGATGATGTTAGCCAATCAGCTTGCCTTGCTTACTTTAACATGATTGGACACTGTACCCGTATATATACCGGTGCCACCCCTGGGCGGAAGAAGAAGCCAGGTAGAAGCCCGGAAGTAGAAGCCCAGAAGGAGCCGCGGAGAGCGGACCGGTAGAGGCTTCGGAGCGAAGCCCGGAAGGAGCCGCGGGGAGCGGACCAGAGGAGGCTTCGGCTGGGAGCGATCCCAGGGCAGGCTGTACGGAGAAGGAAAATAAAAAGAAAAGGTTGTCCACTACCAGACTTTGTCGTGTGTCCTTCCTGCCGGCCGGGAGCGGACATCGACAGAGCAAATAAATACTAAGCACCTGCTCATCTGGGGAACAGTGCACAGGGCTGAGTTTCTTTTTCCCAAGTAGCTTCAAGCCCAAAGGGGAAGACTAACATCTCCTGTCGCTGCTCATTGAAGACCAAGTGTGAAAAGATACAAATAAAACGTGACAGGGTCACAGAGGGGCTCCTGCATTCTGTGGGTGGTGGGACAGGCGCTCAGGGAGGAAGGGGCGGTGGAGGGGCTCACAGGGAAGGAGACTCGACAGACAGAGGTAGGCGATGAGGCTTCCTCTGAGAGGATGGGGGCAGTGGAATGTGTGGTCGGAGTCTCCCCGTCATCCCATGGGTGGCTGACTCATTCATCAGTAGATATTTACTCAGTAGATATTTGTTAAAATTCAATGCATAAGTTTATGGAAAACTGCAATTGGGTAAAGGACCGTGAAGAAGAAATTCACGATGCCATGAAGAGTAGTATGCGAGGAATGAGTGGCATAGAGGGGGAGCTTGGACATGGCCTCTGTAGGGAGGCAGTGATTGGGCTGAGCTCTGAAGAATAGAATTAATCCAGTGACCAGGGGCAGTGAAGGACTGGGAGGAATATAATGTAAGGTGGGTGAAGGAGTATATTCAAAGGTCCTGTGGCAACAGGGAACAAGGGACTAAAAGAAAGCCAGCTTGGAGCACAGAGTGCCTGGGAGCGGTAGGGTTAGATCCATGCAAGGCCTTTGGAGAACAGCTGAGAAATTGCATCATCTCCACTGTACCATGGAGCTATTCCATGTAGCTAAGCCAGAGTGTAACATTATTAGCTTGGAGTGTGGAAGGATCACTGATTCCAGTGGTGGGAATAGATTGGAAGGGAATCAGACAGCCACAAGGAAACTGGCTAGGAGGCTCCTGTGGCAATTTGGGCCGAAGTTCAGGGAAACCTATATTCTCTATGCTTCTTTATCAGGGAGAGGGAGAAGGAGATCGAAATTTGTTTTGCTACAGTTTCAGAGGGAGCTGGGAGTAGCACCAGTGGGCACCCCGCCTGCACACCCACATACCCCAGGGGGTTGGCCCAGTAGAGCAGGGAGAGCTTCACAAATCAGCTGGTGCAGCTTTGGGGAGGGCAGAAGGGCTGGGGGCATCAGGACTGAACAGCATCAGCTCGGTGGGGTGCCGAGGGGCTGTGGGCTCACAGCTGGGGGGCTGCAGAGCTTCCTGGGACCTGCTGTGCCCAGCAGGAGCCCTCGATGCTCAAGCTGGAGCCTGCCTGCTCCCAACTATTCCCCAGTGCCAGGCAGGCCTGCGGCCGTGGGCATGATGCCCTGGGGCTCTTGGCAAGTCTGGCAAGCTCTCCAGCCCCTTCGCCCACCCACCAGCTCTTCTGCCCCTGTTGGCTGTATTTACCAGCTCTTCCTAAGAGGCGGAGTCAGGTACAGGTTTGTGATACATCATAATTACATCCCTTTTGGGGGAATGTAGTAACTTAATCATTTTCTATCTGCTTCCTCCCAATATCTCTCCTATTCTTTCCTTTCCCCCCTTTTCCCGGTTCCCTTCCTCATCTCCAAAATGTACCTCCCTGTTTCCTACCATCTTTCTTTATTTTGTTCTTTTACCATTTATATTTTTGGTTTTTCAGAAACGATAAACCATACACTCTTTACTGAGAGACCACTGACCATCCGGATCTCATTAGAGATTAGTGGACCTGCAAATGGTGTAGTTTGGAATCTCTCAGCTTGGACATAATTGACTTCCTGGTTTGGATAATTTTCCCTGCGTGTGTGTGTGTGTGTGTGTGCACTTGTGTGGGGACAAAGGTTACCTTCTCTTATTCTACATCTCCTAGTAATTTCTCCCTGTCCGTGGACTGATGCTCTTCTGCCCATCTGTTATTTTTAACATTGGCTGTGATGCCTTCCTTCCAGGAACCTGTTGATAACTAATCACAATCACACATGACAACCTTCCTCGGAATTGGACAGAGGAGGAGGCCAACAGGTAGAGGGCCCCAGCCCGGCTGTGTAAGTCCACTCTTGGGGCTCACAGCTACGGACACTTTTAAATGAACCTTTGAGACCCAGACTCCACCATGAATGTAGGCAAACTCCTATGTTATCTCCCCAGGGCTCATACAAAGGTCAATTTCTCAGCATCCCTGCCTGTTGTCCGGATTCATCCATAAGCTGTTCAAGGGTAGCTTGGAGGAGGGCATCAGTGTGCACCTTTCCCCAGGTTACCCAGGGCTTTGGTGGCCTGGTGAATTGAACATCAGCATTTTTCCGGAGGACGTGTGAGAACTGGGCCCTGGCCAGCTCTTCTGTCGAAGGTGTGAAAGCTCTTCCTTGAACTAAGCTGGGGGCGATACCCCTTTCACATGATTGGTACCAAGAATTGGAAGGGAAGTGGTTTTGTACTGTGGTTGGTTTTTCTTGCAGTACTGGAAGTTGAACCCAGGACATTTGCACAGAGCTACAGACCCAGCATTTAAAAACAAATTAAATTTTGAGACAGGGTCTCTCTAACTTGTTAGATTACCCAGGTTGGGCTCAAACTTGAAATCTTTCTGCCTCAGCCTCTTGGCATGTGGGGATGATAGGCGTTTAAGTTTTGAGCCACTAGATTATTGGCTTGGAGTGGTTCTGTCATTCTCTGACCTGGTTTGGAAGGAGGCTCACCAATCCGGTTCTTCTGTCATCTGGACCAAAGGCTATGACCTGCCTGGAGGAGGGCAAGTTGTGACTGGGTAGCGCTGGCAACAGCCCTGGCCCTCTTCTCTACCAGAGGTGAGGCTGAGCGAGGTTGTTGCACCCTCCTGCTCTGGTTATTGCCTCTGTGATGGAGGTCACAGGGCCATAAACTTGTCAGAGCTGATGGTCTCAGAGCAAGGTAACTCCTTGTGGCTGGGAGAAAGGTCACTTATTACTCCACAGGTCGCTGGTGTCGGGGAGGTTGTGTCACAAGAGGAGTTGGAAGAGCTGCATTCTGAAGCCAGAGAACACACACACACACACATATGCACACACGTGTGTATGCATGCACACATGCATGTATTCATACACACACACACATACACACACACCCCTCATTTCTCCAGCTGGGCCTGTGGGGTTGCTGTGGGCAGGACTGAAGGGGGCCCACCGGGAAACACAGGCAGCTCTGGGTGCTTCCTGAAAGGCCTAAGAGCCAGCTTCAGGGCTGGGGCTCCACAGGCTGTGCCTTTGGGCTTCCCAGGTGAGAAGGAGCCCTTTCCTTTCCTCACCCCATGACGCCAGGCAGCCCGAGACTTTGCAAAATGAGACTTTTCTGGCAGGCTCAGACCGCCATCTCTCTTATCTGATAGCCTCCGAGGGACGGCTGCTTCTCAAGCGAAGCGCTTTTTCCGGAACCTGGTCACGCAGAAGCAGGGTCCAGGTCACTCATGGGGAATGTCCTTTTGCTTCCTGACGCCACTTGAAGGAAAGGCAGGCTTGGCTAATCTCAAATTTTTAAAATGGAAAATCACTGTGGACTTTCTTAAATGAAGCATCTTGCGGGATCCCTGGACACAGCAGGTACCTTGGAGAGCTTTGGTGGGAGAGGGGACTTCGAAGGTGAGTTTGATCCTACGCGCTGAGACCAGCGACCTAATGGAGCACTGCAGCACACAATTTTATTGGTGTGTACAATAATTTGTCACTAGTAGCTAAATTGATGGTTTTTACAATGGATTTTGTTTGTATGCTCTCAATTCAAAGCAAAAACAAGAAGAAAATGAAAACTGTACAAAAACAGATAACACGCAGACATGTGTGACCTGAGACATTTCCCTTCCTCTCCCTGGAGTTAGAAAAACAAGCTATACCCTTAGGAATAATTAAGAACATTTCCGAGGAACGCATTGATTTAAGACAGACTGCTCAGCTAGTATATTAATGAGCCATTTTTATGTCTAGCGTAAAGACATTGGGAAGGATGCCAGGAAGTCAGAGCTTCTGGAAGATCAGATTAGATGGTTGCTTAAATGATTGTTGGGTTGTGGTATTAGTAGGATAATCACTGTACCCTTACATGCATGCAGGCACGCACGCACGCACACACACACACACGCACACACACACACTCTCTCTCTCTCCCATAGAAACCCTGCTTCCTTCCCACCTGCTTCCTTCAGGGCAGACATTGTGCCATTAGGAATTCATTCATTCAGCTTCTAGCATGAATTTTTTCTTTTCAAATACAGATAAGCCCGGAAAAGGGAACTACGTCACTGTTGACCAATTGCACTGTGGAACTGGCCTGGCTTAACTGGTCATGGATGGAGACAGATTCAAAGCATTTGTTATTTAGTCCCATTTCCTGGGACGCCAGACTGAGGCCTGATTGGGCTGACCACTCCTTCCCTTTGCTCCTCCTCCTTCTCCTGAGGCTGGACTGGGCCAACTCGCCTAGGTATCACCTGGCCGACCTCAAGATGCTCTCCTGCTGCTCCCCAGGCCACCGTGGTGCCCTTCCTGTTCCTGCTGCCCCAGACATCACTGTCCCCCCACTGAAGAAGGGGTGCACTGTCCCCTAGGTAGCCAAGATCAGGGATCCTGGCCACTTATCAACTCCCCTGATCTCTCCATGGCCTGGGGAGCTGTGACTCTTGCAGCCAGTCCCTCTGGAGATTCTCTGGGTTTGACCCCCACCATGCTTTGCAGGAGTGCTGCAGGGTTTCCTGATGTTCTGTGGCACGGTCCCCATGACGGTCCCCATGAGTATCTTGTGACTATCTACTCAGGGAAGTATCTACACTGACCACAGCGGACTTGGATTTTAATCAAGTGGTAGAATGAAATTTGGATGCATCAGTAAGGTTAATCACTGGCTTGAAGTTAGAGGAGTTTGGAGCAGTGGGCAGGTTTGAGTCTGGGCCAATCAGCAGGCTGGAATTTAGACCAAGGCTTGAATTTGGACAGCGAGGAAGTTTGAATTCGGTCCAGTAGAAGCTTACTGCTTCTACAGGGTCTTCAGAGCTCTGCCTGGCTTCTGTGGGGCAGTATTTCTCAAATGAAACTTTGCTCTGCTGGTCTTGTAAATCTTTTCCAGAGTCTTACTCTGAGAAGGGTTAGACAGTGCAGTGTCTTTCAAAAGAGCTATGAAACTAAGGGTTGTTATCCCTAGAGCACTGAATGACCAGTGGCTGATGCAGATCTGTGACAGAGAGTGGCTCCTGGTAGCGTGACCAGCTGCATGCAGAGTTAATTAACACAGCAACCAGCAAAACAGCAGTTTTAGCTGATGGCATCTGATACTAACTGGTGTCCACTGGTGGCCAGGGCCCAGAGATATGATACTAAGGGGCAACAGCCATTGGTACTTAAAACCCAAAGTGGGTAGCAGAGTTGCACTGGGTCCTTGAATCTCTATCTGAATGCAGCAAAATAACCCTCAGTTGTTTGGCAACAGATTGGCAGCAATGAATAGAACAGAAAAGGAATATTAAGGGGCAATTCAGGGGTCTTCCCCTCCTTTCAGACCTCTTCCCTCACACACTAACAACTTTCAGTTAGAGAGGCAATAGAGACAGGATGTTAAAAGCGTCATTTCATATCACAGGATGAGCCTTTGGGAAGATGACTTAATCATTCTGAGTTTCAGTTCACCACCTGTAAAACGGGGCTCATATTTCTTTCACGGGGTGTCATCAAGACGGAAAGACACACTGACGGTAAGGCACATATTGAGTGTTCACACAATGAGGGGGACTGGAAGGAAACTACTCATTGTCCCCTAACGTCTGGGCACCACGTGGACAGACTTGAATTAATGGACAATAGGTCAGAGTTTAAGATCATGCATGGTGGGTCCTACATAACCTGAATATTCTTGTCATCTAGGGGTAGCGACAGCTTTGGAGAGGAAGAAGAGAAAAATTTGTTAGCCACCAAAGACTTTCTTCTTTTGTCTAAGGGTCAGTTTTGGCATCTACCACCAAGCATTCTCAGTGGTGAAGGTGTGTGTGTGTGTTGTAAAATAATTCTTCCTGGAGTTGGTGTTCTATAACTGCCAACATACGATCAGACCTTAGGCGGCACACGGGAAGTCAAAAACATGAAACCAAAGCCTTCATCACGGGCTAAAAAATTTTTTTGAGGTAGGATCTTGCTAAGTCACTAAGTTCCATAGGCTGGGCTGAAACTTGCAATCCTCGTGCCTCAGCCTCCTGGAATGCTGGGATTATAGGCATGCACCACTACATTCTGCAGATCCTAATTTTTTTTTTTTTTTTGGTTGGAAAGCTCAGAGGTCATTTGTGTGGCTTCTAGAAGTCTTTCTTCAGCCCCCTCCTTGGGAAGGATTTAAGAATGATCAGACTTTCAGAGCACCGCAGCAGTGGGGAATTGAAACAATGATCATGATCAAAACTTACATTTATTTATGTGGATCTTCTCATTTTCTTCCTAGCACTTTTCACACCTCCTATCTTGGATGGTTTATCCTGTAATATAAGCTTAGCCAGGGAAATTATCTCCATTTCCTAGATGGCAAAATTGATTCTCTGGGAGGTCTGATAACTATCTCGGACACTCTGTAGAACCAGGATTAAGAAACCTACCTCACTGTGATCTAAGGTTATGATAAAAGTCAATAGCTGTAAAGCAATAAAACTTAATAAAATCCTTGTTATCCTGCCATATTTGTCTTGATTTTCCACAGCAGATTCATTTTTCGATCCATTCCTTCAACGCATGCTGAGCCCTTTGGATTTGCCATACGTCATGGAAAGCATTAGAGATGCAAAGATAAACACAGCCTAATTATTGCCCTCAAGGGGCAGTAAAATTTTACCTGCTGTCTTGCAAACCATACCTAGTTTGTAAGTTTAATTTTCATAATTACAAACTGACACACATCCTGGCAATCATGATCACCTTTATGAGGACAACTAGGAAGATTAAATGCAGTTGAGTTATGGAAAATCCAAGCTGATGGTTGCCGTTGATAACTTGCATCTCACTTGCATCACCTCCTCGTCTCTGCTTCCCTTTGTCCTCACTCACTAAAATCCCAGTGCAGCCAGGGCTGTGCAGGGAAAGACTGGAGGGCGGTGAAGCCTGCAGATCACCGCACTACAATGTGAGAGATTCTTACCCCGACTATGGCGAAACTGAAACTAATCTCAGAAGAATGGCTCCTTAGCGCAAGCCTCCACCTTAGACATCTCTCAAATTCTTCTGCTTTATCTGATTTGGGAGCATTTCTTTGAGAGAAGTATACAAATCAAAAGCTATGCTTCTTCTGGGATATTCCTCGGTGTGGAATAGGAACACTGAGCATGAGCCCAGAGCAGGTTTGCAAAAGTCTGAGCTGTCCTGAGGCCCCTTGCCCTGCAGCCAGCCGGCCCAGGTGCTACCTGACCCCCTGATGTATGAGCTCAGCTCTCAGATCACCTGGGAAGCACAGGAGGAGGAGGAGGTTAGCAAGAGCCTCCCCAGACAGGGCACCAGAGAGGCTTTGCTTTAAGGGCATACTTTCTCCTGGGCCTTCAAACTTCGATAGATTGGTGATCACACCAGGTCCAGTAACTGTTCACTCTCTCCGTCCCTTATGCTTGTTCTTTGCCAGCTTATGAAATTTAGAGTTTATGGGTGTTGATCCTCTGCCTGCCGTAAGATAAAAGCACTCAACCTACCTTTCTGAGTGTAGGAGGAAAACACAGACTTTGTTCACTTTTTCTCTCGTTGAAGCAAGTTAAGGAATTTATGTGTGATTGCAGTGGGGAATTCTAACTGTTCTTGAATCTGGATAGCAGTGCGGATCCACATTTCCAATTTGGCTTTTATTGTCATCGTAGGATAGGGAAAAGTATTAGAGAAAAGTATTTCCATTCTCATATTCCAGAAAATTAAAGTTGAAAACCCGAATTAAGCACAGTATGGATTTGCTAAAAGAATAAGCTCCTTAAAGACCTGAGAAGTACTGTGCACAGTATGTGGGTGAGCAGAGAGGAAAGAGCATCAGAGCCTTCAGCTGGCTTTGAGTTCATGAATCCTGACACCGGCCTTGTGTGCAGCTCAGAAATAAAGCCAGGTAACCTTTACCATGCAGAATTGCACATTTGACTGTAAACTCCAGGCCAAACTCTCACTCAATAAAACTCGATGGAAATTATCTTACAGAAAATGAATTACTCCATTTCTTCCCATTTAGGATTCCTGATGGTGAAAGCCTGGGGGTACCCGATGTATTAACAGGGAATGAAAAGGAAATGAAGAAGTCATTGTTTAATTTTAAATTCTGATTTCATGACATGATTGTAATTGCCATATTAGTTTTGTTTGAGTCTGTTTCAGGGTTATTCAAATACGTGTTCAATGCGGGGTGTCTGTTCCAGGTAAGCTATTGTTTAAATGTTGAAAAGCATTTAAATCAGGTAACCAGGCAGGATTTTGCAGCTCTTTCTGTGGGAGGGGGAAGGAGCTTTTCTTCTTTGGTGGAGGATTTTGATGAAATGTAAAATAATTCAAAGAGGTTCAGGAGTCTGGCGTGCGTGATTAATCGTCTGCAGGAGATATTAGAAATCCAGACAGACTGAAGGCCAAATGCCTTCCCCCTGTAGACAGACTGTGTTCTAACCTCTACAGACGCTGCATTTTAGTCTCTCTCTCAGTCCAACTGTCTTTGCCAACCCAGGCTTCATTGGATTAGAGAGCAGTGGAAAAATCTTCCCCGGACTGTGTGTATCAAATTCCCTTCATGTTTAATCCGTCTGGCACATGGATGACCCTCTGGGGCTGCACGAACCATCTTGGGCTGGCTGGCTGGCTTGCGCTTGGAAAGTGAAAGCAAGCTGTTATTTTCACCTCCACAAGTCACATTCCCGGCCTTTGACATCATGAGGTCACGGTGTGGTTGGACTGGCAGAGTTTTAAGGTCACACATGGATGGGTGCCATTTTTGTCTGGAACATTTATGCAGGGAGCTTGTAACCTCTCTTGGGAGATGGAACCCTATCACTTTCAAGAAGGAAGTTCATTCCCAGTCCTAACCAAAATTTTAGTTTATACTTCCACAAGTTGACATCTTTACAGACATGAGTCAAAATGGGGAACTGGCCCGTTCCCCCACTACAATCCCTGGAGATATTCTCCTAGTTATGGGTTCAGGTTTACACCTTCCCACTCCTTAGCTACGTGGCCATGTGCCAACCCCTTAGCTCCCCTGTATCCCGGTGGGTGTCATCTTTAAAACAGGGACAATAAGAGTATCTTCTTCTAGGGTCATTGTATACTCGAAGAAATTCACTGATACAAATAATTTCAAACATTGCCAATGACAGGGCCTTTCAATTAACATTCATTATACAGTCACATGCCTTATAGCAATGTTTCTGTCAATGAGGGATTTAATATCCAATGAGGGGTGGCCCATAAGATTATATCTCCTAGAGATGTCACAACTAACTTAGTTTCTCTATGCATGCTGTATGATGTTCATACAGTGACAAAATTACCAAGCAGTACATTCTCAGAAAGTATTCTGATTGTTAAATGACCCACAACTGTATTATTAACATCGATATCCTGATCTTTCACTTATTTTTGGCATTTCCTAATAGATTCCTGTCCCCTGAATGCTGGAACATACCATATTGTTCTGAATACACAATTTTATTCAATGCTCCTGCATAGAAGATTTTGTTTCACATGTTTTACACAATCTGAAAATAGTAACCATGCATATATCTGGTCTTTTCATGTGCTGAGTTGCGTAAAGCTGATTAAAAATACAGCCAGCATTTAGGGAAGTGAGAGCAGGCCGGAGTAAATTGAGTGACACTTCTTGCAGAAGTTGGAGAATCTGTTGCCTAGAAGGGGAAGTACTTTCTATCAGAATGCCCCTTGGAACCATCGATCATTGCATAGAGGCTTTTTTTAGAATGAGTGAGGATATTAAAGGTACACGAAAGGGCTCTCTGGCACCCACTGGAACCAAATGCAGAAGCAGAGTGGAAGAATCAGGCAGAAAGAAGATAGAGAAAGGCCGGCTTCCTGAGGGGAATCAGGGAGGAGCAGCACTGTGCCTTGTTAGACCAAGGGGAACGGAGTGGGCGGAACTGCTGGCCAGCCGCTCTCTGGCTGTGGAAGAGAGACAGGGGTAAGGAAAACAGAGCTGCTCCTGCCACTATTGTGAGAGCTGAAGAAGCGCCTCAGGGTAGGGGACCACTGTCACTTCCTGAGTAGCCTCCAGGTGACATGCACAGAGCTGTGTAACCAGTGTCTAGCACAGAGCAGACCGGCTGCTGGGGGAAGTGGTCAGCTGCGATGGTGGAGCGTGGCTATAATGCCTGTGGGAGAGAAAAGGTCACCAGGAGCTCCCTGTGCAGCCAGGTTAGGAGGAAAAGAGCAGCATGCAGGTGTCATCAAGAATTTCCTAGCTCCAGATATGGTCCTTTTAAAACAACAAAGCATCAAATAAATACTATCTATTGAAAAGCAATCCAGGCAAATAAAAAAATGAGTCAAAATAAAGAATTTAGGTCCTGTGAGGCTGTAAATTTTTTTGAAAAATAGAACTGAGACCAAACAACTGCAGAAAAACTTGGCTAAGGAAGAAAGATTAAAGATCACGTGTAAATGGAGGTCTCTACTTAATGCTGGTTTCATGTTAGATTTTTTTTTTTTTGACATCACAGTGGTTGAATATCGATACACATTCAGTAGAAACCATAACGGGAATTTTAAGTGGGATTTTCCCCCAGGCTAGTGATATCTCATGGTGCTGGGTAGCGGCCTAAAGTATAGTTCCAGGTCACCTCTGCCATTGTCACATGACACTCTCTAGTGGACTGTGTTGCCGAACGTGATGATTAGTAGGTGAGGCGTGTTGAGTGCGTTTTAAATCTAAACTGGCTTCTAACTCTTCTTTAACCATTGTATTCATTCCGATTTGTCACAGAAGGATGGGAAATTGGAATTGTCATCACTGGTACCAATTGAACCAAGAGCACTTGTGTTTTCCAATGGTAGCTCAGGTGAACCAGATAGAGGGGTCCTGGTCTCCATCCCAATTGGCTGAGTAAGCTCAGACAGACATTGGAAGTCTCTGGAAAACTGGATGATCACCTAGATCTGTTGTGTGAATCAGGAGGTTAGGGCAGGAAGACGGGTCTGGTCTTGGTGAGTAAGTGTGGAAGGATTGCGTGTCCCTGCCCTTGTTCACGCTGAGGACCATTCATCACTGTGAAGCGGGAGCAAAGCACCCGTAGAAGGGAGTGGGCATGGCTTCAGCTGCTCTCCAGCACCATGCCAAAGAAAACCTGCACCTGCCAGAATTACCTGTCTGGCTTGATTACAAACAGACCCCAGACAAGAACCTGCGAGTTATTGGCTTTTGCTTTCAGCTGTACTTTTAGCAATTGGTATCCCTTGGTAGCTATTATTTTATTTTAGTCACAGTCATTTCTTAGCTGTCTTTTCAAGGAGACCAAGCCTAGAAATGGCTTGTGACATAGCATCATGCAAAAGACAATTGGATCTTGTGCTTATTAGATACCAGATGATCTGAACTCTTGGCCTTTGTATTGCGCTACATCCCAAGTCTATTTTAATTTCTTTAATTTTTGAGACAGAGTCTTACTAAGTTGCCCAGGCTTTGCTCAAGTTGGTGGTTCTCCTGCTTCAATCTCCCAGAGAGCTGAACTTATGGGACTATGCCACTGTGCCTGGCTTTGTAGAACTTTCTTAAATATAAAAATACTACCCCCCCCAAAGATTGTCCTCATGCTTGAAAGTTTGAAAAACACTGGGATAGCATCCTACAGCCCTGCTCCAGAGAACATAAAGTCTTACAGCGTCCTTTCTCCCTTGGACAGAATATACTGCTTTGACCCGGTGGATAGACACGGGCACATTCTTTAACTTCTGTTGTGTGCACTGCAAACCAGTCTCCTGCACATCAGTCTTTTCTTACGCAAGTTGTAAGGTACAGTTGACCTCCATATCCAAGGGCTCTGCATTCATGGGTCAACCAACTGTAAGTGGAAATTATTAAAAGAGGCATTGTGTCTGTACTGAATATGCACTGACTTTTTTCTTGTTGTTACTCTTCAAGCAATACAGCATTACAGTTTTTATCTGCCTTGTGTTAGAATGATAAGTCATCTAGAGGTTAAAGTACATGAGGGATTCATGTAGGCTGTATGCAAATGCTGCATTTTATTGAACGGACTTAGGCTTTGTAGCATTTGGTATCCTTGGGAGTCCTGAGACCAATCCCCAGTGGGT
Organism: Cavia porcellus; assembly: GCF_034190915.1. Classification (NCBI taxonomy): domain Eukaryota; kingdom Metazoa; phylum Chordata; class Mammalia; order Rodentia; family Caviidae; genus Cavia; species Cavia porcellus. The sequence continues at coordinate 16,078,779 of NW_026947496.1, forward strand.
GCAGAGGGATGACTATAATTGCAAGAAACAGCAGAATGTTATTTCCTTGATGGAGCTCAGGTGTTCCTTAGCTTCCCTTCACACACATTCACAGAGCTCAAAGCTGGTTATTCCTCACGTGGGTAAATCCATGCATTTTGTACTGATTGTCAATGTTTTTTCTAAGGAGATAAACTTTCCTGATATTATCCTTCATCTGAATTCATTTGCCATCCTCCTCAATGGCCATTTTGACTACCAAAGAATGTTTGCTTGCTACTAAAGAATCGAAGTATTTATAATATTTGAAATCTCAAGCGTTTTACATGATCAGTAATAAAAATTTCCACTTAGCATCTATTGAATTACACTTGACTGTCAGGATGTTGTTTGTAAAGCACATTCACACAAAAGCCTCTTTAGGACTGATGTCTAAGAGGGTATAGGCAGTCTAGAGTGGGGGCTGGTTAATCCCCTTATTCTTTCCACCAGCTCTGGTGTTTTAATCAGGGTAAATACCCCTGCCATTTGATTAGTGGTCACACCTTGACTCTGGGAAGAACCTAAAAATATGCACACTTAGAAGTATTCTACCTATTAATCTTATCATTTTACTCTTAAGTGGCAATCTCAGTTTTTTCAATTTGCAAATCATTCTAGGATGCATTTCAGGAGTCTCTACACACTTAAGACATAAGTCCATATGTCATGCTACTAATTTATGATGAGTTTAGTGCTCAGAGACTTACAATTTGGGGCAGCTACTTTGTAGAGCAGGGTTTGTGGGTGGCAGAATAGGAATATGTTATAGAACAGAGAAATGGGCTTGAATTCCATCTTGGAAAGAAATTTGTCCTAAGTCTTAGAAAATTTGGGTGAAGGATTCCTGAACTGACAAGGTACCTTTCCTCCACAGAATGGCCTGCAGGGGAATGTGTCCCTCCTGGGACCAGGGCCTTGTGAAGAAGGCTGATTCATCTTAGAGGTGCAGAAAAAGGAGAGTCAGAGAAATGGATCCACACATGGATAGCAGGTGTGGAAGCACTAACTGGGGGAGAAGAGCCAGAGCTTGGAACACTGGGACTTTTCAGTTTTAAGGGACTCCGTACTGAAAGAGGACACCAGGTATTCGATGCTAAGTCCTTAAGCTATCAGGGGTAAGATTGTCCCTCTGATTTAGTGGGTCTCTCAGACTGTGTTGACGCAACCCTGTCCGTGTTCACTGATGTCTGCTGTTCTGATGCCAGGAGTGCCTCTCATCTTCTGTCCCCATTACTCAAATGGTGACAAAAGTACTCAGGTAAGGATTCATGGAATTCCTGAATGCTGTTTCCTGCTCCGGGAGTGCAAGGAATCTGTACAGTGGCTTCTGATTCCAATGTTGTGTCTCACACAGGCTGACTCTGGGGAGACTGTCCACATGTGCATATTTTAACCCACTATATTTTGAATAAATTAGCCATTGTACAGGAGACCTTGTGGATGTTACCATTTTGATCAGTGTCACACCTGGACGTGGGTAAGAACAAGGTTTTGCAGTTTTAAAGCGAAGCACCTGCCCCTAGAATATAACTACCTTCTAGAAGGACCATCCATGGTTCTACTTGCCTTTTCTATCATTCTTTCTAGACTGGTTTATACATTCATATCAGTCTCTTATGAATTTAGTGGGTCTAAATCACACCCAAACAGTCTGGTTAGCCTGGGGAACAGAGATTGAGCATATTTCCTTTTAAGATGTCCTTGGGACGTGGCCTGGAATGTGTTGGTGACATCTGGGATTAGGAGGCGAGTAGCTTGGCAGGCCACCTTCCTTCTATAGCAGCTCTGTTTCTTTCACTAACTGAAACAGGCAGCAAGTGAAAGATGACAGGTGGATTTGCTGGAAATGGACAGCAATGGAAGTAGCTGCTAACGTGTGTGTGTGTGACATTTGGTAGACAGTTAAAGTAGAAATTCAGTTAGTTTAGAATGAATTCTTCCCTGATTTTTAACCTACCAAGTAGCAATTTTAATAATCCATATTTGTGAATCAATGTGAACAACACACTTATGAAAACATTTATTGAAAATAAGAATAAAAGCACATACATAAAATAAGACCAAGTTCAAGATTTTCAGTCTCAGTGATAATAAAGAATTTGCTAAAGTTGTATGTATTTCAACTCACCAAAGGGGAGCACTATATAATATCTTAGGCTTTAACAAGTCTCAGAGATACTTAGATTTGCTTGAAGTTCAAAGAAAAATGTTACTTATATATAACACATTTCCCTAAAGTAAAAATTTTTAAAAAATAGAACTTGTGAAGTTAGTGAGAAAGCCTAGACTCCTTACCATACACAGTTAGTGTTTTCTATGAGCTTTGAACTACTAAATGCAAACCCAAGCATCTTCAAGTTAACAGTAATTCAGTGAATGTAAGGCATTCGCTAGAAACCAAGTGTGTTCAAAGTTTCAGGCTGCAGAATAGAATGAGTGGTAGCCTTGAGACCTCACAGAGCTTTCCTCGTAGTTCTGCAGTGGGCTCTGTTTAGGAAATAGGACATTCACAGCCACGAACAACTTAAAACAATTAACTTCTGACCTTCTGTGCTGACTCAGGACACTTAAAGACCTGCTAAGAGTTTGGGGAAAAGGATCAAGAGAACCATAGTTGTTCGACTTGTTTTGATCTCTTCCAACTTCTTCCAGAGATAAATACAGCTTACGATGGTAAAATAGAACATATATTAGTTGCTTTGTGCTAGGGTGAGTCTCAAGACAATGCTCCCCGCAAATCAGGATGTGTGGGTCACAAGGGGCAGATAAGACAGTCCAACCTCAGGTAGTGGCACACGTGACTGTTACTCTGTTGGCTCACTGGACTTTTCCCCCAATGACTTTTCTTAAGGTAAGTCATAAAAAAGTAAAAATAGAATAAGCCATATAAAGAAATAAACAGTGTCTTACTGAACACAAAGAGAAACTGCTCCCCTGATGGGAGGGATTTGCCATGGGGCTCTTTTTAGTACTCTGTCAACTTCAATTAACAAACCAAGCTAGAGTGCTCATTACCCTAAGGTTGTAGAATCCTAAGCAGTGATTAACCGCTATTAAGGGAAGAGGGCTTACACTCTCCCCAGATGGAGACTGCGGTCTCTCTCCCTCCCCCTTTCTAATGAGCCAGAGATTCCCACATATTTTCACACTGTTCTGATTTAGTGAGTCTCCTTTATCTTCTTCTGCCCCCAGCATTTCTTCCTTTCCCAGGAATGATAGCAACACTAATCTCCCCAAAATAAACAAGCAGACACTTTCAGGACAGCGGAGACCTCAATGAACTTGGCTTATCAGCCTCCAGTGATGCATAACAGCCTGTGATTAGCTGTAGCATGAATAGCCATGTGCCCAGGACGGTTCCATCTGCATCCAGGGCTGGCGGGGTTCCAGGGAGCAGCCCTCCTGTGCGCTGTCATCTGACTCCGTGAGGTGCAGGTCCCTGACTGACGAAGACACTTGGGCAAAGTGCACTCATTCTCCATGTGATGACCTCTTCTGTCACTGACCTCCAGTCCAGCTGGACAGGCAGTCCAAAGCCAAAGAGAGATCTAAGAACCCAAAGAGGAAAGTCAAAGACAGAATTACTTGCAGATTTAGAAAGGCTTCTGGGAGAAAGCAGTACCTCAGCTGAGTACTGGGGGGAAGCAGAAGAATCAGATGACAAGGAAGGGAATGGGGATGAGGTGGCAGTGAGGGGCAGACAAGATAGGCTGAATCCAGATGTCAGCACAAGTAAAGACCAGCTGTTGATGAGGGCGATGGAGCATCTCTTTGTTGACCCAGTCATGAGGGGTTGGATCCCTTTACCAATCAGTTTTCTTGCTTTTGCAGGCTTGAGTAGGACAGAGAAACCTACACAGCTTTAAAATGGGCCCAGCCCATGGCAGAGTGGTTGGATTTGGACTTCACAGTGAGCAGGTACAGCCTGAGCTCTTTGACTTCTTGGGGGGCAACATTCAAGAAAAGGGGCGATGGGTGCAGTCAGAGTTATACAGTTGCACCTGCAGAACAATAACAACAACAATAACAAAAACCAGGGCCATATGGGGAGTAACTACACCTAGGACCTGAAATGTCAGAGTCAAAAGCCTTTGGCATCATCGGCTTTGTTTTTTGCACTCCACAAATTCTTTCTCTGTGTTTGGAAGGGGAAACACAGAGTTGCGACGCTGTGACACCACGGCCTTGTACTGGACCTGGAGTTCCTTCATTGAGGAGGTGGCAGGTCATCTGTTCCAATGTTTGGATGCTCTGTGCCTCGGCTCCCTCCTACCCAATCTCATGTAGCTGTTTTTTTTTTTTTTTTTTTCTGCTGCCACTGTAGTAAATGATAAATATGCACATAGCTGGAGTCTGAGCATCTTGGACAGAGATGTGTTTGTGCCCTGGTGTGTAAGACAGGCTCCTGTATTGATAAACCACAATGAACACCAAGGCGCTTCCCTGCCCTTGAGTTGTATTTCTGTCTGGTACTTGCACTGAGATATTGTCTCAAGCACGTCTTAGATGGCCCCATCACAGGAGACAGCTTCCTTTAAAAACACAGGCCAGTGAAGACTCAAGATGCCAAATTAGACTTTCCCCTTCTGTTTTCTCCCATGAGCCCAGGGCCTTGGTTCACCCTTTTCTCCCTAACCTAAAGGCAAAGGTCTTCAAATTGCAAAGATTACCGATTATGTGCAGAAAAAAAATCTGGTCATTCCCTCCTCCCTTAAATATTTATCGGTCACAAAGTTGGGTTCCTGAACCAGCCAATGCGTCATAGAAGTGGTGGAGTTAGTAGTATTCAGCTCTTGAAAGATGAATTAAAAGAAAAAACCCCACAAACATAACAAAACGTTCACTTCCTATTGTTGACATCTCTTGCCACCGCACGGTAGAATTCAGGTCAGAGCATATTGTAATTTTAGTTTGTCCTTCGGTGCAAAATTTTAAATTAAGGTGGGCTTGTGTCAGCAAAAGACAAGCAAAATTGATGAGCTTCATTTCTCTCTTCTCTGCTTCTTCATATGATGAATCTCTTCTCCCTTGACCCTGAGACCATCAGCCCATCCACTGTCCATGCCAAAACACCACCTTCCACGGCGCTGGGGCTGGGGAATATGTCTGTCACACAACACAGCTTGTTTTCTTGGCTTCATTATAACAGATCATCAAAGGGAGGGTGGGTTTTGGCAGCCAATGAGAAAAAGATGTCTCTGTTGCCTAACTTAGCTTAGATGAGGAAGTGCTTTTTTGGGGGCAGATGATGTAAGGTTTATTGAAAGGAGTATCCCAGATTATGATAGTGAGAATTAAAAAGCCATGTGATTGACAAGCCAAGCTATTGACCTTTCTTCATATGATTGTGCTTTACCTAAACCGATACATGCTTGAAAATGTGTATTTAAGTTAAAATTTGAAAAAAATTATATCTAAATGGACAGAGATGCTGGTTATTGACTCTGGGGAAATGAAAACTTAGTTTATAAATGTATAATCTCTAATTTAGCTTCTATAAAAACATGCAGACAAAACAGTTGAATTTTCATACAACAAGGGCAACCTGGATCGTGCCAAATGCCACGCACTGTGCCACGGAGGCCGACTCCTCCCCATGACCACACCTCACTCCTGCTGCCCTTTACACAGTCCCCGCCTGTAACTCCACCTACCACTCCCTTTCCTGCTCGAAAAGTCCATCCTGGTGGTGACTCATGACTTCATTTGTTTGAGGTTTCTGAGTCCATGTTATCAAGAAATAAACTACCCGAGGCATTACTTGTACAATTATGGCCAGAAATGCCACCCCCACGATCCGTAGGCACCTGGGAATCCTTCTCAGTGCATTGCTCAATATGGGGTTGTTCTCTGTCCATCCAGACAGCATCACCTCTGTGGGAGTGACCCTCACGTCATGATCAGAGGAAACCCCTGTGCGGGTGGATAGACATACTGCATGCCCCAACCTCTTCTGGATGACAAGCTCCTTTCTTTATTAGCATTTTCCAAGATGAGCCAAGTGATGCTCCCCAGATGGATGCCACTGCAATTCCCAAACATGCCTCTCCCCTCGTTCACAATGGAGTTCAGGCCCAGGTTCCAGTGAAATCAGAAAACACCGTGAGGTTAACTGTTCATCACAAATTTCTTGAAACTATTTCCAAGCAAAGCTCAGTGGTTCTTTTGATGCCAAATTCAAAATCAACTTTCTCTGAATAAAACCCTAAGAACCAAGTTAGGGCTGCAGTTACTGTTGTTAGGGTCCTGTATTCCTGTCTCCACATTTTACAGGAGAATCAGCAGAGTGTCTTATTACAGGATATGGTACAAAGTTAAGAGATCTGGTCCTCAGCTGGCTGCCCTATGGTCAGGGCGTATCCACAGCTTGTGTCCTGAAAGGTCGTAAGGGCTCTGCCCTTAGATAAGGCCAGCTGCCCTGCACTGGGAAGGCAGAGCCCAGCTGTGACACCTGCATCAACCCCTAAGGGCAATGGCACCATGGCTAGTGCCACTCTGGGTCCTTTCACCAAGGAAGGCTGCCACTGTGGATAAAATCTTTCTCCCAATTAGTCTCAGGTCTGTCCCTGCTCCTCCAGAAGTAAGAACATCCATGATTCCCATTTTCCATTAATCAATCTACTTGATCACCTCATTAAGCCATCCTTCCCTGGGCCTGCTGGGTTCAGAGCACAATGCCCCTTGGGGGGCCTGCTATGGTGACAAGGCCCACTGTGCCACAGCGATACAGACCCTCCCACCAGCCAGGAGATGACACAATGCTGTAAGGACAGGGCGACACATGTGTCAGTGTGAATGATCCTGGAAGACATTCTATTGGGTGAAATAAACCAGATACCGTGTGATCTTATTTTATGTGTGAACTCTAGAGAAGCAGAGTAGTTCTCAGTTTGGTAGAGAGGTGGACGGGAGAAGTTTCCCAAGGATGTAAAACTTCAGTTAGGAGGAGAAACTGGCTCAAGAATTCTATTGTACATCATGGTGACGATAGCTAAGGACACTTCTATAATGGAAAGTTGCTAACAAAGTAATGATTGAGTCCCCACCACAAACAATGATCAGTGTGATCATGTAAGGTCACAGACATGTTAATGAATTTAATCTAACCTTCTACAATGCACATGTATTTAAGAACATTACATTATATACCAGGAGTATCTAGGATTTTCGTTAATGAAGGCTAACTAAACAAATAATTAAATTTCTGTTAAACAACAACAAAAAGAAACACTACCTTCTTAGCGAGCAAACAGTCTACCAAGGAGGCAGACGTGATCAGAAGCAGAGGCACAAGGTTCATCAAAGGAGCCAGAGGAAAAAAACAGGCCAGAGCCTCAGGCACGTACAGCGGTTATTGCTGTTAATAGTTTACTCTGCTTAGGATCATGTGTGAGCCAGGAGCTGGGACAGTCTTCAGAATCACTCGTGATTGTGCAATAACAAAGTTTGTTTATTGTTTTTCTAGTGACACAGGTGATCCACAGGGAGGACATTGTCGGAGTCACCAGTTTTGCTAAGGTTGAAATGGAGCACTTGAGCCCACCAGACCAGATGGGGGGAGCATTTTTAAATAATTTCCATTTGAAAGTGTGTGAGTCATAGGAAGTCCTTTCAAGACTTGTCTTCGGATAGGGATGGATTGAGCTTTAGTGAGGCTGTGGCCATGTCATAGACATGGTGTCCAGCAATAATCTAGCTCTGGAAATAAGAGACATTTTTCAGCCCCCAAGTTGTGTGCGTGGAACAGAGTGACTAAGAAATTCGGTAATTAACTCCAATACTATCAGTTGAAATGGAAAGGGCTTTTGTACAGAATTAGTTTTGATGGAGGGAAATGTCAGTGGCACTTTTAAAAATTACATATAACATAATCACTACTATTTATAACCTATCTATCTGGCATTTATCCTACGCTAGCCTGCATTATTGGTTGGTATGAATGTGCGTGCACATGAATGTGTACCGTGTTCTCTGTATTTACAACATCAGTTCCTTGAAGGCCAGGGCTGAATGAATCCCTAGAGCTTAGAGCAGGAATTTGCAAGGAGAGGGAGCCCAGTGGGAACCGCTGCTGTAACAGAGGCTTTTGGCCCTCCTGGAACCCAAATCCAGGGTTAAAATCCTGCCTCGTTGCATCTCACCAGGCCTTGCAGCACTTCAATCCCTGCTCTTCCTGGGGATCTGAGCTGTCTATCAAAGCACTGAGAGGGAGCAGGAGTGGTTTCCTCCTTCCCTATACACTGAAAATCTGCAGAGTAACCTTGCTGGCCTGCGAGAGGGAGCAGAGCAGAGTAGTGGTTGCCATTGGAGCACAGTAGTGATGCAAGGCACGGGTCTAAAGATCCAGCTGTCTTCTTGGGATCATATGGCAGCCACCAAGATGAATGGTCAGTTAAATCCTCTAAAGGGAAATCTGCTCGTGGGAGCTGACAAAGGCCTAATGCTGGACATAAAGACAGGGTCACTTCAGGGTTTGTGATGCAAGCCAGTGTGCGCGTGGGCACAGAATCAGAAGGTTCCTGTGTGCCCGGGCATGCAGCTGAAAGTTAATAATTTCATTAAGAGCACAGTGCAGCGCAGAACCTGGAGAGGGAACAAACAGACTGCTGGAAAAGCCACTGACTACCCCAGTGCCTGCTGGTAGCCCTGCCACTTAGAAGGGAAGCTGCTGGGCAGATTTCTCTTTGTCCTTACACCCCTGGTGCTGGACAGGTATGCAGCCTCCAGGATGGTTTTGTAGGGCAAATGTAAACACAAGCATGGCCGTCCGCTTGAGTCCACCGTGGGAGACTGGCAGACTGAAGTCTCTATTGTTCGAAAGGTCAACATTTATGAGGGAGAAGGAAGAGGTGGTGCTTGGGGGCGTGGAGTGGTGGAGGGAGCATTCGGAGTGTTTAGGAGCACAGCCAGCTCAGGAAAGGGTTTTCAGGAGCCAAGAGAGTGGGAGGTGGGTGTGACCTGCAGGGCCAGGGTGGAAAGAGCAGGAGGTAGGAGAGGAGCAGAGAGGAGGCTGAGCTGATCCACAGGCATGTGACACTTTACACCATGCCCTCACAGCCAAGGTGCTGGTGAGAGTGTTTTTACATTGAACCAGGACTCCCAGCAGCATTGCACCCTCTCAGGTTGGGGCTAAAGATCTGTGGGGAGACACCTGTCTTCCCGATGAGTGTGGCCAGGGGCAGCACTCTTTCAGATGCTGCAGCTGGTGCTGAGCCAAGTTTGTCCAACCCGGGGACAACAGGGGTAAGCTCTGGCGACTGCAGCTCAGGTGATGACAGCAGTGGCTCAGTGGACCACCACTCTGGTGGCCTCCAGGCCACTAGACTCAGTTGCTCTCTGCTTTGTTCTGCGCCTTAAGAAGCCAAACTGCAAAGACTGCTCCGTCTTCTCCCTGCTGTTCAGTGGGCTCAGCCAGTGGAGGCCTCCCAGGAGGGGCTGCAGGCTGCAGGGAGAGAGGAAGGCTGGGATTTCTTCCCTGGCATCCTTTGCTTTGAGCCTCACCTCTGTCAGGTGCCATCTGACAGCCTCAGCTCTCCCTGAGTTCCCTACCACAAGCTAGATGCAGCTCCCACTGTCCCTAGGCCCTGGTGCCCTAACACCTCTGGCTTTTGCCATTCATCTCTGTCTCTAACCACCTGGAGCAAATTCTGCCCTGGCCAGACTCTGAATGACAGCTTGCTAAGCATCATTATGTCAACTCTGTTCTCAGTTCTCACTATGCACCAACGCCTTGGTCCTTCTGTCTCTGTGCTATTGGAGCAGGATAACACAAAGGTTAACACACTTTCCCAAGGCCACACAGTAAGTGGCAGAGCCCAGATGTGTCTAGCTGAGCTCGAAACTGAGCATCTCACACTGATCTATCCTGTCTTACCCTAGAATCTGGCAGAAAAAGTAAAACCCAAAGTACTTTAAAATGCATGCTAAGAAGGCTCACAGGGAAATGTCTAGATGATATCAACTGTTACTAAAAGCACAACTCTAACAGTATATCCAATTTCATCTCCTAGTGTTTCTCACTCTCAACTGTACAATAGAACCACCAGGGAGTTTAAAACGACCCCAGTGTCTAAGTGATACCCCAATCACAATCACAATTCTGGAGCTGGCACTCAGCACAGACAAGTTTTGAAGTTTCTGAGTGGAATTCAGCCTACTGCCACAATTGTACCAGTGTCCCAGCCCTCAGCAGCCACTATTAAAACCCAGGGATTAGAGATGGGCAGATCTGGAGATAAAATAGAGTGCCAGCTAGCTGACACACAAAGGCAGGGGACAGGAGGGCTGTGAGAATTTGTGCAAGAACTGGAAAAAATAATACCAGTGATGATCTGCGCTCACTTAGTACCTGGGCACCCTGCTGTCGGATCTGCAAAGCTCTTACCATTTTATTACATTATAGTTGCTGTCTATAATCACTTATAAAAGTAGACGTGTTGGCTGTATACTTTACTGAAACAGAGGAAATGTGTACCTTGTAGACAGTTTACTTATCCCCAAAGGTTACATCATTGCATTTATTTTCAAGTAAGGGTAAATCTGGAAGGTTCACTTCAAATGCGATCTTTCCAGCTATCTCTAGATGCCAAGGAAATGATGGATTATTACTGTGCGACAGCAAATATTTGTCAGAATGCTCACACCTGCTGACCCTCAGAGGAACTGAAGTTCACCGCCAGAGATGACATTTTGATTCATGGCTGTAGATGACATTTTCTTATTTTTTTGGCCCCAGTGTGGCTGCTTGGACAGAGGGGAGCTGACCAGGCCATGGAAAAGCAGAGGACCAGCCGGCAAGGCTCTCTTGGACACGGGCTGCGGCATTGGGAAAAGCCAGGGCCTCGTGTGTCTGAGCGTGGACTGCGGTTTCCTGGTTGTTATTGTTGGTTGTTCCTTTTGGACTGGGGCTGGAATATTCCAATAATGTGTTCCTGACAGCAGACCAAACAACATTGCTTTCTTATGTTTTTAGTGGCTGATCCTCCTGTTTACATGCTTGTGTGCAAAAAGCTGATGTTGGAGGAAACAACTCGCCAGTTGCCTTTGGGGGCGGGGCCGGGCTCTCTCTCCAGCATTAGCTCAGAAGCCAGACCCCTGAGAAATGCTCTGCTGCGACCCAGCAATCCCCTTCCCCCATGCACCCTGAAAAGAGTAGTTCCAGCTTGTGCACAGGGACTCTTTGGAGGGGACCCCATGGAGGGTTTGCAGGGTCAGCCTGGTCTGGACTCAGTGGATTGCTCAACCTTGGCACTATTGCCATTTGGGGTCCAATCCTTCCTTGTGGTGGGGCTGTCACATGCATGACATGATGTTTAGCAGCATCACAGTAATAATCTCTCAGTTTCCCTCCAGTTCAACCCATGCAAAATGTCTCCAGACTTCATCCATGTCTCCTGGGGAATGAAGCTGCCTGTGCCCCCCTCCCCAAGAACTGCTGTGCTGAAAGGAAGATTTGTGGAGACTTAACCTTCAATCTCCCTTAGATTTTGGGGTCCAGGGACTGAACTCGGGTCTCAGTGACAGTCACTGCAGCAGCTGGCTGTGAGATGTGTGAGCTGTCACAGCACTGCCATCCAGCTGAGGGATTAGACCTGTGCAGTCCAATGGACCCTGAGTTGGCGGGGACTTTGAAGGAGTCAGAGCTGTCACAAGCGGACAGGAATGGCCCTGGGGATGGTTGGCTTCCCAATGGGTGGGCTGGGTATCTACCCTGCAATCCTCCAGGACCGCCCTTACCTCTTCTCTCCTGTTCTGCACCCAGAGTCTGACCTGCAGTCGCTCTATTGGTGGGCTTCCATTTGGAGGGGAAAGGGAGGCCTCTTGGGCACAAACCCAGGGGTAGAGTCATCCTCAAGAGACAGGCAGCTTCTAAGAATTGCAGGAGCAATGAGAGATGACAATTCACACATCCTCCTCAGTGACTTCAACCTTGTACCTTATTACCCATCCTCTCTCCATCCCTCACCCATCCCAGTCGCTGGGACCTGCCATTCTACCCGGTTTCCACGAGATAAGCATTGAAACTTCACACATAAATCAGAATATATGCTGCTTGCCTTTCTGTGCCTGCCTTCTTTCACTTAACGTGATGTCCTTCTGTGCCATTCACACGGCTGCAAAGGCAGGGTTCCTTCTTTCTATACTTGAATAGTGCTCCATTGTGCAAATGAGGCCATATGATTTTTCTCCTCCATCCACTGCCCTTCATACACTGTCTTCTATATTCCTGCCTGAGGCTCTGTCATGAGTTATGACTTGATTTCCACTTCATCTGAATCTGACTAAAATTCACTGCTTCAAATGCAAAGGATTCCAGACAGAGTCGGGGCTGAGAGCAGACAGTAGAGAAGGGTAAGATGCTAAGCTGTCACCCAGCAGGCAACAGGTACCACGTAACTGCCCACCTTCCGGAAGCTGAATTTGGTAATGAACTGTCCCTGTACCTGTCACCTAACAATTACTGCAAGAAGAGCAGGTGTGCAAAAGCCTGGAAAACATTACTCTGTCAACTGTGTTGGTGTCTTCAATGAAGCTGGGTGTGACAAGGCCCCAGATACAACTGAGAAGCAGCACATGGCTTGTTAAAATGGGTTGTTTCATTCCATCCGGTCTGGTCTGCAGACTGCTTCTGGCCTACAATACAGCAATTGTTCTGTGAGATCCCTACATATAGTCACAGTATTAGAACAACCTGATCTCAGCTTTCTGTGTAGTTCAGTCGGAATCGCAGGGAGCAGGTCCAGTTGAGGAGCACAGGGTACGGGCTGAGGGTTGCTGGGCAACATTCGATTTGCCTTGGTACATCCCTGAGAGTGGCGCTTTCCAAGAAGAGCACACCATGGCCTGAGAGCAGTCAGGTTCTTAGAAGTGATTTCATTGGCCTGCTGACAATGGAGCCAGCACAGCATCAGATGGGTTATATTAATTTAAAATGATGCGTAGACTGGCAGGTAGGTCAGAGCACTCTGAGGCTACTCTGCTCTGCAGAGAGACTCACTGCACGACACACAAAGCAGATCAGTATGGGGTTGCTTGGTCTATCCACAGAATCAGGATGAGCCCCAGCGGGCTGAGGATGGTGCTGCCAGTGACTTGGGGCACTCTTGCCAACCACGGCACTAAGAGCCACAGTGCTTTGATCAGCACAGCCAAGGCTGTCCTCCCTAGATGTCCTCAGGACAGTGGGCTCTGCCATCTGGAGGCGATCTCTTTCTATCACTCCCCCAGCTAAGCAAGTCCCTCTGCTCACACTGCCTTCCCCCAGCCAGGCATGAAGCGGACACTTTTGTCTGCTCACCATCTCGTCCCAGCATGGACGTCCCAGCATGCTCTCTTTTGCATCTGCATGGGCGAGACTGGAGTGCAAGGTCTGTACACTCATCTCCACGCCATATGCATGGAGTGTGTCTTGGTCAAAATCCACAGCCAGGATGGTTGTGCCTGTTTTGTTTGATGAGTGTGTGTGTTGCATGCATTTAGCTCTGAAAGCCACCTACTTTCAAGTTCCTTGGAAACACCCAACCCACCTTCCTCCCTTTTCCTTTCCATACTAACCACTGACTGGAGCCCAGGCTTTGCCATAAACTAGCTCATGTTCAGCGAATCTGATCATCATGTTGGTTTCAAAATGGTTGCTGTAAAATGGGTACAATATTCTCCCAAATAACGGGCTAAGCATTTTTTAAAAAGAGGAAGCAGTTGACTTAAAATAAGAGAGCAAGGAGAAAAATGAAAAATGAAGACATCTCTCATCAATTTTCATAGTTCTGCTATTTCTCATATCTGATCTGTAAACTCTAATAAATAGGGTTGGTTTTGTTTTGTTTCATTTGGGGTAGGAAGACATTGAAATGAAGTAATAAAGATTCTGATACTGTTGGACACCCATTTTCTCTTTTTGATTAGCAAAAGAATGTCTAGGTTAAATCAACACTGTACTTAGTGTGGCTTTATTACTTGTTAAAACTCCTTCTCGCTTCCTAGCTGTTAAGGAGCAGAGAAAAGGCTCAGAATGTTACATAACTTGTCTAAGATCCTTAAATACAAGAGTCTCGCATGTAGCCTTTATCTAGTCAAGGCCAGATCTCTAGGTGAAAATTTAAACATTGAGACAAAAGATCCTACGAATGCATCAACTCTGTGACAGTGAAGTCAGAAGTCCAAACATGCGTGGGACCAGCTGCCTACTCAGCACTGCTGTCAGTGGTTGTTGGTGGGGCAGGAATCACACAGTCTCACCCAGGAGTGGCTCCCACTGGTGAAATAATACCCTCCCCGGGCAGTTTTCAGAATCCACCAGCGAAATCACCCCACCGGAACCCATTTCCTTGTTTTTATCCTTTTCTGGAAGCCCTCTGTTTCTTCTCACATTTCATCCCAGCCCAGGACAACCTTACGAGACTCATTTCCACCATCCATCGTGGCGGCTATTAAAGCAGGCTGACACCATCCAGAGCTTCTGTCCCTGCACATGCTGTCCCCACCCTGTAAAAGTTATCTTGACGGAACCAAGCACAAAACACGTGCCTTTGGAGGCCTTGCAGGGTATTCTGTTTGTTTTTCTTGACTTTTCCCGAAGTAATTTTATAACCCTTAGGGACCAAGAAGTATTTCCTGTAATTAGAGTTTGCTACTGTCCCTCACTCCGGGAAACACTCAGCTGTCCAGTGCTGGGACTCAGAGGTGCTGCCTGGGAGCTGTGGGTTTTGGGGCATGGTGGTCACGGTTCTCATCCTGGAGCCCTGGGTGGACAGGCCTCAAAACAGGCTCTCACCATACGTGGTGTTTTATGAGCCCTTATGTACACTGATAGAAATGAATGGGGGCGGGAAAGAAGTCCCGTGGTGACTATTAAGCTGAGCATTAACTTATTTTCTCTGGGTCTCTGTTGCTTTAACCAAGAAAGATGTTGAAAGAAAGGGACACATAAGGTGTCACTGAGGCAGTTGGGGTTGCCACCTGTGCACTGCTCTACGTTTCTCTGTCTTGAGTTTAGATCAATCATGTAAGTGGTCAATACAATGCTCACCAGAGTGTTTTATAAAATATCCCATACTCGTTTCCCATTTCATTTACACTGTTGCATGAAAAGGATCCTGAGATGTGGGAGCCATATGAATGAAGAAATCCAGATCCCCAAGGACAAGGATAGTGGTCCCAGAGAATCACTGACTGCCCCACAAGGGAGAACCCACCTGTACAGCATGAGCAGCTGCTGAGCCCATGGGACTTGCTTGTTACTGCAGCTTACCACAGCACTATCCTGACTAATGTACCTTCCAGCTCTGAAACTCTGTATCTAGAAAAGGTACAGCACGGGGCACAGTGCTACAGAGATTAAAAACACTAGAATAGAAGAAGCCCAAGATATAAGTAACCTAGGTTCTCAAAGATGCTTCTCTAAGTGAGCCAGCATAAATCTGAGAGGGCGCTGGATAGTCCTTAAAAGACAGGAAATGCATATTTCTTTTTAATGTAATGGAAGCTCTGTGTGTGTTGATCAAATCCAGAGAAGTAATTTTAAAAGAGGCAGAAGACAGTGTTGTGGGAAAATGATAATGGAAACCTCTGTCAGAGTAGCTCTTGACAACATTATTGTTATTGACAACATAAATCCAAGGACAAAGACCTCCCCACCTCAGCCCTGCACTTATAATAATTGTGTACAGAAGGTGAGCCCGGGGTCAGCTTAGTGCCGTCAGCGATTGGAAGATCTGAGTTGTGCTAATTCCAGAAGTCTTTGTCATATGGGAAGTGATTAAGTCTGGGTGTCTACTGGGATGATGGGAAAAATAGACTGTTCCCATCGTGCGCTTACTTTAACTCTTTTGATTCCCACAGAGAGAATCTACATCTTGGCTTATTTTTGCTGAGGAGAGTACCATTTTCAGGGAACTCCAAAGCTTCCTATTTTAGAATAGATGAGGGCTATCTGTAGGTGAAGGAAGCCCAGAAGACAGTGAGAGACCTGCCCTGGTGTGAAATCAGGGAACGGGTCTGACAGTGAGGGGAAAGCTTGTCTAACTTCTGGGGTCACTTTCTGGATCTGCCTAATTTCGGGATACTGGTCAATATCTTCTTGACAATGTAATTTCTGCAGTGCAGCTGGATGTTAGCACCTATAATCAAACACAGAAAGCTCTAGTAGCCCAGCCAGGAAAACTGCGTGGTGCTTGATTTACATGAGAAAAGTAAGTCTCTGTGGAGATGAACCTGATGTGAGCCCAGCATCTCTTACACCAGCAGGGCACTCCGTCTTTGAACATGCTTCTTATTTTCCACGTGAGCCCAGGGGATCCACATTCCCCAATAAAATTCCTGTCTGCACTAAATTGCCTTTTAGTGTTGATTTGTACCTCAATAAAACTACGTGTGGAAAGGGAGAATCGGTTTGATTGTATAACACACATGACTTATGCACATCTTAGTTTTGGAGTAAGCGACATCTACACAATGCAAAGCGAGGTGTCTATCTACATTAGAGAACTCATGACAGGGCAGCGAAAACATCCAAGAGGATCTTTTAGTAGCATGGGACCCAGTTTTGATATAAAGGACTCGCTGCAGTGATCTCTGCCTGGCCCCCTGGGAGCCTCTGAGTCAGCTGCGGAGCACAGGAGTGGGCCTAGGGATGTGTATTTAAACAATCTCTCCAGCTACTCTGAGCACACAGGATGTGTGAGATACTCCATCAGTCTGGGAGATGACATTTCCATTTCCCTTTGGTTCCTGCCAATGAACTATTTGCTGAAGACGGGAAGGGAATTCATGTTTTTTAGGCGGCTCATTTTGTGTGCTGAGCTTTGCACTAGACCTAAATACATTGTTTTTGGATATGTCTACTGAGTGTCCAACAAAGTTGGACTTATCCTTATCTTTTCTGGAGAAACCAGAAGTTTAGAGAGGGCAAGCAATGTTGATTGGTGAAGAGCAGGAGAGAGGTCAGAACCCTGATTTCTTTGGAGTCACAGCTCACGGTTTTTTTCTCTAAGCTACAAGTGGACCTCCTGCCTGGCTGTATTTTATTTTATCTGATCAGTGTTGGGTCACATGTATTAGGGATAGTAAATTATTTTGGCATCTGCTAAGAGACTTGATAAGAAATTTCCTGTTTCTCCCCTCTGGCTTTAATGAAGTATAATTGGCAAATAAAAGTCAGAAAATTTAAAGTTGTAAAACATGATGTTTTCATTGTATGTGTGTCCTGTAAAGTGATTGCCATAATCAGGTTAATCAATATAGCTATCACCTTAAATAATGACTGTGTGTATGTGTGTGTGTATGTGCACGTACCTGTGCACATGTGTGAATAACACTTAAGGTCTATCCTCTTAGCAAATTTTGAGCCTATAATTCAGTATAATTAAGTAGGTCATCATGCTGGACTGGATATTAGATTTCCAGAGCTGGCTCATTTTATACTGAAGGCACTTGCCCTTTGACCAATGTATCCCTATTTTCCCCGGACCTCAGCTCTTCGTGACCACTGTTCCACTCCTTGCTTCTGTGAAGGGGACTTTTTAAGGTTCTACACATAAGGCAGACCATGTGCCATCTGTCCTTCTGTGACTGGCTTGTTTCACTTACTATAATGTCCTCTGGCCCCACCCATGTTCTTACAAACGACAAGGTTTCCTTCCTTTTAAGGTGAGTAGTATCCCACTGTGAACGTCTACCACAATTTCATCATCTGTTCACACGCAGATGGTCACGTAGGGAGTTTTCTTGTCTAGGCTATTGTGACAACGCTGTCATGAACACGGTATGTAGACGTCTCTTCAATGTGCTGATTTCCAACCAGAGACCCCACTTCAGCCTGAGCAGCTGCTCACTGTGTCAGCTACTGAAGGCTGGAAACCAGCAACTCTCAATCACATCTCCTTCCGAGATTGTCCTCTGCCAAAGAGCGCTTCCTCCTGCACATCTGGCCTCCTTCCTGGAGCAGCCACATCCAACATCTGGTGCAGGTAAGGGTATGACAGCCCAAACGCTTGGGTCAGTTCCAGGCAACTCAGAAGGTCCATGTCAGCCCCAAAGGCCCAAGTGAGTAACTGTGACCTTTATTTCAACCTTGCCTTCTCCTACCTAATTCTGCTTCCTCTTTTGCCTTGTGGGTGTTCCTGAGTGCATTCCTCATGAGCCTCTAGCGGTCCATCTCAGAATTTGTTTTTCCTGGGGACCTGACTGTGATGTTAAACCAAACTGTCCAATGCCAGATGTGGTGGCACATGCCTGTAATCCCAGCACTCAGGAGGCTGAGGTAGGAGGATCATCATGAGTTAGAGGTCAGCGTGGGCTACATAGTGAGATCAAGGAGAGCCTGAATTACAGAATGAGGCCCTGTCTGAAAAAACAAACAAAAAGCACCCCCACAAAAAAACCCCAAAATTGTCCTTGTGACTATACGTGCTCATGTTTAGGTGGTGTGACAAGTGCCTCTCCCTTCAAGCCCAAACCTACACCACCTGAGAATGTGACTGTATTTGGAGACAGAGTCTTTACAGTAGTGGCAAAGCTAAAGTTGAGATCTTGAGGCTGGGCTAATCCAATATAGTAGTACCCTAAAAAGACACAGAGGGAAGGCTACATGAAGACACAGGGAGAAGACAACACCTGCAAGCCAAGGAAAGAGGCCTCGGGAGAAAGCATCCCTGCCTGCACCTTGAATTTGGACTTCCGGCCTCCCCAACCGGGAGGAAGTAGCTTTCTGTTGCTTGAGCCCTGACTCTGGTATTTTGTTACAGCTGTATATACAGGCATACATTTGTTTGCCTGTACATACGAATGCAGGCAGATTGAGAACTCAGTCTACGTTTAGATCCCTACTCTCCCATCTTCATAGCCAAGGAACAACCTGGGACTCTGAACTGGTTAAATTGTTTCTTAAGTATATGGTGCTGAGTGATCATTTTCACTAGTTTTCATATTCCTTAAAAGCTGTCAGAATGATCATATCGTTCAAAGAGTGATTAAAGGGTTTGAGAATTACCCCTCTTGATCTCATTTCCCTTTTTAGGACATTTAGCACAAGCTGAAGGCAGATGTAAATACATAGTGTAGACATCTACTTTGGACCTGCCTTGAACTTGTATTTAGCGGGAGTAAAGGGGCAACATTTTCAAATTCCATTTGTCGACATTTTCTGGTCTTCTGTGACGCAAGCGTTGGGTTTGGTTTTTGTCTTTAGCTAACCCACAGCATGCCCAGCTGCTAGCCTCATACCCTCTTTTGGGGAGGAAGAGTAAGAACAACAAAGAAAAAGTCTGCAGTTGAAAAGATTTCCTCTGCAGTCTTCCAGGTTTTCCAAGCAGCCCCTGTATCTTTGCTAGTGGGGCCTCAGCTCACGGGTAACTACCAGCTCTAAAAGGAACAAAACCAAACAACTACAGTAAAAGAGTGCCTGGGTTTTCCAGCTCCAGGTGAAACATGACCTCTCCTCCTTCTGTTCCCTTTCCTGTTTGTACAGGGCACGGGACCTTGTTTTTATCCGCTGGGTTTTCTGCAAAGGGCTTGCTTTTGAGACTGTTTACAACTATAGTACACATTTCCCCAAAGGATTGCACTGATCATGGTGTCTTCATTGTTGCTGCTGGACCTGGAACCCCACAACATAAGAAAGCTCAGCAGAGCCACCAAATGCAGCCTGCCACCCAGCTTTGCTCACTTCCGGTACCCACCCTGCTTTCCCTTGTGTGACTTCCATGAGCCGTGTGGAATGTCTGTCTTATTGAGCTCGGGTGTCTCCAGAGCATCTGTTGAGGGCTTCTGTGGTGGCTGTAATTCTAAGCAATTTACATTTTTAATCCCCACAACAATCCCTCCAGGTGGGTGTTCCTGTCCTCATTTTATGGGTAAAGAAGCTGAGACACAAAGAGGTTAATTAACCTGTTCAAGGTCCTGCTACATCTCGGTGGCAGGGTTGTGGCTTCAGGTTCACATTAAGCAGTTTACTATTACCTCAAAAACACTGGAAATATTTCCATAGAAAGCACTGCAACATGGAATAAATGCTTTTATTCACCAGATGGTAATGGTCATTTAAAGATACTTACGTTGTACTTGCTGATACAAAGTAGTGTGTGTGTGTGTGTGTGTGTGTGTGTGTGCATGTGTGTGTATGGGACTTTGAAATAAGACTTAACGATGAGAGGAAAAGTGACAGATGTCTTGGAATTACAGATCTCAAAAGGACATCTCTACTCTCCATGTAGAATATTCTAAAGCTAATCAAAGATCTCAGGAAGCAGAACTGTCTTGTTGTTAGGTCTTGAATACCAAAGTCAAGAACCAGCAGGTAACGGAAGGAACATTTGGGTGGGTTCCTGATAATTTTCATTGCAGGAACTCAGCTGTCGTGAAATACTGGCTTGCTTTAAGGACTCATTTTCTTTCTGTTTTTCTATCAGTAATCTGGCAGAGTAGGTATAAACAAATAAGAGATTAATTTCATTTTACTACAATAAGGAAATTCATATTCAAAGTGAATGTCTTAGGGAGCCACAAATAAATATAATTCATTCCAGTTTGAATTAGTAATTTCATTTGATTGAAGCCTCTAAAAGGTCCAGCTCTATGATAGATTTGTGTACTAAAATCCAAGAACTAGGAGAGATTTTTAAGAAGTCAACACTCTACTTTAAACATCACAGTGATGTGAAAACCAAACTTGCTTTCAACAACTTCCAGGGAAATCCTTGTATGGCTTATCAACATGTTTAGAGCAAATATTTGTCATTATATTTAGCTTATAGCCTTTTTCTTGCAAATAAAACACAGCCCTCTTTGGACTGAGATGATTGCTTGGTGCTTTTTTATTTGTTGATTTTGCATGCACACACATGCACTACTTCACAGCAGCAAAAGTAGAACCTAAATATTTTACAATCGCTTGCTTCTCTACATAATACAAACAACAGATGATCGGTCTCAACACATAAGAGAATTAACCATTTTTTGAGCAAGTTATTTTTAAGTGCACCTTCTCATTTCATCCTGTGAACAATTGTCCTATGACCATTTTATGAACACAGAAACAAAGATCCAAAACCCCCCAGGTGACTCAATCTCAGGCCAACTCTACCACAAGGACACCTATCTAAGTTTCTATGACCCCTCAGTACGCCACACCATGCCCATGATCTTGGCTCCCTTGGAAGCCAATTAATAGATACAATCATATGTAGCTTTTTCTGTTTAATGTTCAGAAAGCTTTAGGAAGCCTTGGTTGACCATTTTAACCTTAAGCCCCAATCCAGGTCAGGGTGGTTTTCTTGAGGAATAGCTAAATGGAAATTAAATGATTGGCAAAGAAAAGTAGGACCAAAAAAAAAAAAAAAGTGTTAATCCTTGACTGGGTGATCAATTTCTGAATAGTTCACGCATCTATCTTCCAGACCTGCTCAGGCACCAGCTGTCCTGGGCGTAGTCTTCTACTTGTATCTCAGAGGACTGCTTCCCCAAAAATTTCTCAACAGGAGAGGACTTCCTATAAGCCTCAAGCTATATATGTAAAAAACTCACCTAACAGCAAAATCTGACTGTCTCATATACCACATGTAGTCATATACATATATGAATACATATGTATATATATTTGACATATATATAAAATACTAGTTGCCGACCTATATAACAAAGGGACAGCATTCATATTATTGTTTTAGAGAAATTAATCTGAGTTCAACTGCAGAAAAGGAAATCAAAGTATATGTTATTTTCTGCACCACTCACCCTTGCCCACATCTTCCCTCATGGAATGTTGGACCTCTGAATCTCCAGGAGGATAATTCCAGTGTTCCGGTTCGCTGGCTGGCTTCCTCCTTTTCATAACTCTTCTTGAAGCATGCACAACATGCTCCTGCTAGCATCTGGCATTATGGACTCACAGCTCACTGCAGCTGAAAACAGAAGTTAGAAATGAAAAGGTGGGTAAATTCTGGAAAGGATCGGGATGCTATTGTCGTTCAAGGATTATATCACAGCTGTTGGAAAATCCAAATTCATAGTCTTAGAAATCCATTCATTCATGCATTCATTCATTCACTCATGCACGCAATTATGGGAAGTGTTCATGGCATCCTTGCTACATTAAGCTGCACTAAAAAGATGTGTAACATCTGGTCCTGCCCTCAAGGAGCCCACAGTCTAGAAAGAGATGGATTCCCACTTTGGGAAGTTGCATGGCTGAAAGGAAGCCAGAGCCCCAAAGCCCAAGGTCCCACATAGGGTCCCCTTGTATGGGGCTAATGATTGTCTGCCTTGAAGGGGAAGAAAGGGACTACCTTGGGAAGGGCACTCCCAAGCTGGTGGGGTCCTGGCCACATCTACAGCATTCTGTGCAAACCACAGAATGCAGTGCTGTGAAACATTCCAGGTGTTCTGGTCAACCATGCAGTGGGTCAGGAGAAAGCACGAAGGAGGGAGAAGATGGACAGTGAGTGGGGTCTTGCGTGGGGTAGGTGCATGTTGCCAAGTGGAGACGAGAGTGACCCTTCCTGTCTACAGTCTGCATGTTAGTCACTGATTCAGCTTCCTCTTAGCCCTATTGCTTTTTTTCACTTTGAAGCCATCAAATGTGCCTCCCTCCACCTCTGGCCAGTAGCTTGGGAAGGTCGCTTGAGACATGTACTTTTTCAGTTTCTCAGAAAGGAGGAAAATTGGTGTTTTGGAACTGTGGCTTTTAAATAGCTTAGATGCAAAGCCCAGAATTTGATTTTTTTTTTTGGAAGGAAAATCAATGGGGCATTTGGTGGGCTAGTCCTGGCCAGTTTTTTAAACTTTCTTTTCATCTCCTCACAGCTGTAAGGTTCAGTTTGGAAGTTGGGTGTGTGTGTTTATGGACTACCACTGAAAACCTTAGAAAAGTCTGATATTTAAACCATGTGGGATACATGGCAAGCTTTTTGAGAATAAGTTATCTGGATCTCTGTCAAAGGAAAATGCTTTCCCTATTAAGAATAAAAACTCAAAATGAAATGAAACATGAAATAGAAAAATAAGGATTGTGTCTGGCATATAGTAGATGCTCAGCAAACTATTTCCTGAGGCACCCAGCTGCCCATATGAGGAAGAGAAGCCTTTCTAGAACTGTGTTTCTCCAGGAGGTAATTGGTAGTTGGTTTCCTTATGCTTCTACCCGGGCAGGAACGGCCTCCTGTAATTTTGGTTTGATAAACACAGTGTTTATAATCATGGCAGGGAGGAGGGAAAGGAATTCTCCTCTGAAGCACTTGCAGTGGCACAGCCATAGGACACGGCCATGACTCATTTGCTCTGCCTGAGCCCATGAACAGCTACCCAAGTATTTGGCCAAGATGGGGCAGAGAACCAGCCGGAGAGTTAGTGATGCTGGTGATACGCATGTCTCCTTTAGGTTCTTGCACTCGAAGTATGTTAGCTGCCTGTGGTGTTTGTGCTTATACGAACTACACAGAGCTGATTTGTCTTTGGGGATCCTATAAACTATAGCACCAGAAATTCATGGTGTTTGCATGCACGTGTGTGTGTGTGTGTGTGTGTGTGTGTACGTGCGCATGTGTGTGTGCGCGCACGTGTGTGTTTCTGTGCATGGACACATTTTGTTAATTCTTTCCTGGGAAATGCAACACACACAGAAAGCCATATAAAATACGTGTATAGATTCATGAACTATTTTTAATGTACCTTCCACCCAGAGCTGCACCACTGTAGATGATGGCCAGGACCCCACCAGCTTGGGAGTGCCCTTCCCAATATAGTCCCTTTTTTCCCCTTCAAGGCAGACGATCATTAGCCCCATACAAGGGGACCCTATGTGGGGCCTTGGGCTTTGGGGCTCTGGCTTCCTTTCAGCCATGCAGCTTCCCAAAGTGGGAGGTGTCTAGAGGGCCTGAGAGGCCACGTGCACATGGGAATCCATCTCTTTTTTTCTAGATCAAGTGCTAAGTACTGGGATAGTGGGAGTTCCCATCCAAGGATCCAGGCCCATCCGGGTCTTCATGAGCCTTTCCTCAGGCCTGCCTTCAGCAGGGCTGGCCCCATGGTGACAAAAATTCAAACCCATAGCTCTAGGAAGTTGAGTAGAAGCAAACTGACTACAAAGGCAAGGAAGTAGAGCTCCCACTGGCTGAGAAAGGTTCTGTGTAGGATACCCAAGAGGCTCTTTGGCCAGGCATTTTTAAGAAGTGTATTGGGAAGAGAGCTCAGGCTGCTGGATAACAGTACAATCTCTAACCTCCAGGAGACTGCATTCCTTTTAAGATCCAATCTATGCGGTGTTCATGCAGTGCCCATGGAGGGCCCATGTGCCCTTGAGCCAGTGGCCTGCCTGGTCATGCTTTGGGGAGGTCTCAGACAGCCAAATACACCTGGGGATGTCTTTGTGAGATCACTGGTGGGTGATGGCTCAGCAGACTCCATTTTGGTGCCACTGTCCTTGCTGCCTGATAGAATTTGAGTTCCCTTCTCACCGATTCCTGTTACAGCAGCAGATATTTGCAAATGGCCATTGCTGCAGGTCAGACCTGAGGCTCGAGGTGGGGATACACATGGTGTGGGGTGGGAGGGGAAGGTGGACTGGGCCGGCAGCCAGTTCTGCTGGCGTCAGGTGTTATCATAAGAAGCCCCAAGTGTCTAAGAGTTCTGAGGCCCAGGGTCGTCTTGCAGAGATGTCTGTCCAGGTGGCCAGACAGAACAACTTTTACTTAACAGCTTCTTAGTGCAATTCTTAGTTATAATTCTTAAATATTGAGGCCCCGACTATGTAGTTCTTTATTTATACTTCTCCTCCCCCATCCCACCCCATGATATTGGGGATTAAACCCCGGGCACCCTACTGCTCAGCTGTATCCTCAGATCTTTTAATTTTTTATTTTCAGGCTGTATATATATATAGTGAAAATGAAAAGAGAAATTATATATAATAGCCATGACAGAGTTTTACTTGTACATAAGCAAAGCAGTGATAAAACGCATTTACAGGTCCTTAATTAGTGAATATGGCAATTTTCTGTTGGAATCTTTTGTTAGGGTTGGACCTGCTTAGAGGTCACTGTGTAGACTTACAGTCTTCCCTTGCTCTGCTTTCTGTTTTACTCAGTAAAGCGTATACTCCTACAGAGTCGCTTTCCCTGTTTTGAATTTCGTATAAACAGATTAGACAGTATATGTCTTTTCCTTTGTGTGTCCGCTTCCATTCTGCATGATGTTTGCAAAATTCATTTACATTGTTGCCTTTTGCCACAGCTTGTGTTGTTCATTGCTATGGGATGTCCTGTGCATGGGTCAGCGTTTGCCACCGCCGTGTCAATGTTGCTGGATACTGGGAAGCCCATCAGCATTTCAGTACTAAGTGATCATGAACAGCACTGCTCTCGAGAGCTTTGTTTCTGTGTGCATTTACTAAGGAGCAGACTTGCTACAGGATAGATGTGCATATTTTCAACTTTAATGGATAACACCAAGGTGTTTTACAAAGCTGTTTTGTGCCAATCTGCACTCCCTTCAGGGTGATATGATGGTCTCCACTGCTTCTGATAATATGCCTTTTTAGTTTTAACCATTTTGTACAGGAAATAATTTGAATATGGCATTTTCTCTAAAATGTTTCTGTCTCTAACCTCTCACTTTCTTTATGAAGAACCTGAAATGTTTACAGTCCTTGGAGTTCCAGATTTCCTTCTTAAAATGTCAGTATGAATATGTAATAATAATATTCCGTGCTAGTACCTATAGTTTTTATTTGATATGTGGCAGTTAAGAGAGGATTTGTAGCTTTGGAAGATTTACAGTAATAAAATTCAAAATCTGAACAGAGCATAGCATTTTAAAATGCCATAGAGATTAGCAGGTGGATGCTGAGAGGGGATCTGTCCCAGGCTTCTTTCCCTGGTTCACAGGCCCTTATCATCTCCCTGATCATCAATTTTCATCTCAGTATAAATGTGTGCTGGGCAGAGCTGTCGGGGCAGGTAATGTTCATCTGGGAGAGGAGCAGGAGCAGAGCACTGGGGCTGAAAGCAGCTCTGTTTCCCGACAGCTCTGCCCAGCACAGAGCTGGGCCCAGGACCATTCTGACCACTGTGCCTGCGGTAGAAATCTCTCGAACTAGTTACTCATTTTGCTGAGCAATTTCACTTCCCAGGCTTCAGAGACCTAGTGAGATTTTGGTTGCCAGCTGATGATAGAATCCTTCTAGTCTGCTGGGATTGGCACAGTTTATTTTGGAGCTATACCTCCAGGCCCCTGTCAACTTTCATCTTTTCATTTCTAAAAAGGAGGCACAGGAACATCTACCTTATGAGGTTTTTTTAGAGGATTAAAATTTAAAAGCAAAGAACATGTTGATCACAATGCCTGGCTCTATTTGTTGCGTAGCGCTACCGCAGGCTCCATATTTTAGCTGAAACAATAGACATAATTGCTCACTATTCTGAAAGTTGGAAGTCCAAAGTCAAGGAGCCATCAAGATAGATTTCACCCTCAGGCTGCTGCTCTTGGCTTGTGGGCAGTCACCATCTTTCTGTACATGCTTGTGGCAGGTGGGGGTTGGGGTGGGGGGAGGAGAAAGAGATTTCTGGAGTCTCCTTTTATGAGAACACTGATTCTATTGGATCAGAGCATCACCCTCATAGGCCCTGTTGACTGTAATTACTTTGTCTAGAGATAGAGAAATAGAGATCCTATTTCCAAATACAGCTACCCAGGGGATTAGGGTTTCGGCATAAGAGTTCAGAGATGACACAACTCCGCATGTGGTTTAGAGAGATACTCAATATCTCTGCACTTAATTCTTCCTCTTAGCTACTGCCCTAGCTCTCTCCTGCCCTTCATAGCCAGACCGTGTGTGTGTGTGTGTGTATGTGTGTGTGTGTGTGTGTGTGTGTGTAGATAAACATTTTCAGAGGTGAGGGAAATTTAGAAGACAATGAAACACAGTGTTTCATGTGCTGATAATTATTGAAACTGGCCAATCAATACTATTCACTATGCTTATGAGAATTTCTACAATACAATATTTCAAAGAATGAATCTCCAAACTCCAAACAAACAAACAAACAAACACCCTTACAATGTCTTTCCTGTTACTCCTAAGACAGTGTCTGAAGTTCTCAAGATCAGACCCTTCATGGTCAGCATTGCCTTTTTTCCAAATGCTGGATGGTGATGGGTTAAGATTTGGGAAGTGGTTGCGTAGAAACCTGGAACCTCTCACCCCTCTCTTTGGGACTCAGTTTCTCTAGCTTCCATGTGGGAATGGAGGCAGAGGACGAGGAGGGACGTTGGAAGAGCTTTCGCTCTCTGTCTTTCCTTTGACCAAAGCAATTTCACTTTTTTTATATTTTTGAACTCTCAATATGATTTACAGAAAAAAATTTTCATTCTTTAAAAAAGAGAAGATAAAATTCAAACAATCTGAGTTAGCTGACAGCTTAGATCCTTTACAACTTCCATAAGGCGGTTTCACAAGGTAATACGTCTGCGTTTGATGAGCCGATAGCACAAATTTTCTGCAGAAAAGCCTGATTAAATAAAATGTATGTTTTTTCAGTAAAGGAGATCGGTCGCCAGACTTACTAGTACAATGCAGTTTGTAAGCCTGTAAGGACGCATATAAAGCACATTAAGAAAGCAGCATTTGGTTGGCCTATATGCATGTGGGGGTCTGGGATTAAGAAAACCCTCACTCTCCACATGTGTCTTTGAGAGCCTTCCATAAGCAAGCACTCTGCAGGAACTGGACCTTCAGACAGTGTGACCTTCGAGGGCAGTAACTGGCGGCACCATCTTTGTTTCCTCAAGACTTAGCTCAGCACCTGGTACATAGTAGGTGCTCAGTAAATGTTTGCTGAAAGAGGACTTAGGATGAAGTGTACTCACTACTTCTTAGATAGGGATAGCTGGAGAGGAATCTGGAAATGCAGGATAAGAAGGGACAAATAGCAGGGATTCTGTCTGTAGGAGGTGTCTTTCTGTGGGTTGGAATACACAGCTTTGAAGAAGGCAGATTCTGTGGCTCCCACAGGACAGTCCGTCTGAGTTCCTGCTGGTTGGCAGCCTTTTCATTTCCTGTACTCAGGTGTGCAGACTCAGATCTACATCGCTTCCCATGTCTTCTTGCCTGGTTCTCTGGCCTGGTGTCTGATCTTTATATTTAAAGTCCTTTGTGAGAAGACACACAGGTAGCTGCTGAGGTACGCCATGTTCTCTGGCCTTCTGTGATTCCCTGTCAGCCACGGACAGCTCCCAATGGGTGGTGGTCTCCACAGCAGGAGGAGCCGTGGCTTTAGTGTCAGGAGATTCAGGCTCTTGCAGTCCGAGGAGTGTGACTCTGAGCTGTTTCTGGACCTTGACTGTATAAAATGAGGGATCCAGACAACAGCGGACCTTCAGTTCTATAGAGTCTCATTCAGGCTATCACCTGGATGTATAATTGGTGGGTCACCAGGGAAAGCTTCTTTCTCTGGTCCTGTCATATTACATGACAGTTGTACTTGTCTTGTGCCTTCTGATGAGATACTGAAGGCCTCCAGTGAACATGCAACGCTGTTTGGTTAAAAGCATTTATCAGTCGTGAACATCACAGATTGAGCGCAGCTCCCTATAACTGGCCTGTCACTGAACGGTGGGCTGCTGAGGGCTGGGGACCAATCTATGTCACATCGATGAAAAAAGATGCCAGAAAGAGCTGCATGGGGGCAGGTAATGTTCATCTGGGAGAGGAGCAGGAGCAGAGCACTGGGGCTGAAAGCAGCTCTGTTTCCCGACAGCTCTGCCCAGCACAGAGCTGGGCCCAGGACCATTCTGACCACTGTGCCTGCGGTAGAAATCTCTCGAACTAGTTACTCATTTTGCTGAGCAATTTCACTTCCCAGGCTTCAGAGACCTAGTGAGATTTTGGTTGCCAGCTGATGATAGAATCCTTCTAGTCTGCTGGGATTGGCACAGTTTATTTTGGTAGGTAATGAGGAAAGACAGAGACAATTAATCCCTTCACAAAGCAGCTCCTCAACCATGTGCAGATAAGGAAGTTTCAGAATCGTGCTGCGTTTTGGCAGGAAAGGTTGTGTTCTTTAACTTTTCCCTTGGGTCTCTATTCATGATCTTAACCAGGTTACCTGTGAAATCTTCTAAGTTATGCTATGCTTTTTTCCTGATTTGTGTATCACAAATAAATAGCAGTGATCTTGGCAGGCCATGCCAAACAAGAATTCGTTGAGGATTTAATACTCGAATGCATTGGACACTCTGGAATTTGGATCAAACGTGAAATTGGATGATTTGGCTCCATTTAGTCAGTTCAGATGTTGGTACATGGCTCTTCAAATGACCCAAATTTTAATAGAATGATCCTTGGAAAAGTCTGGCATTTACATGAACTGGAGAACCTTCATATGGTTTAAAGCTTGACAAAAGAAGGCTTTCTTTTGTGTTAATGGGTAGGTCTCAGTAATGAGAGTGGGATGAAAAGAACCATTAGTGCACGTGTTTGGGCACTCACATGGGCACCCTGGAGGCATAGCAACCAAATAATTCATGCTTTAACATTTTCTACCAACAGCTGGATATCCCAAACTGGGGTGAAAAACAAGTTGACCAAATAATCGAGGGTGTGAATTGTAGGTAAGTCTTCCAAACTCTTTTGCACTGAGGTAACATCTTGCAGAGACCGAGCTCTCGTTCTTTTCCTGGTCCGTTTTAGGACTCTCCTGGCAGAAGAGGACCCAGGTTGTGCCACCTCTCATTTGTGTACACTTCCTGGATGGTGACGGTTTATGAGGACTCGCCCTGCCTCCCCCGCTCATCTGGTATTAATGTTTATTTTTCTTTGCTAGGTCTCTGACTCATCTCCGCCCAGATCTTGGGGTTTCCTGAAGGTCTCACTTCTCCAGGCACCGTCCCACCCAGCTCCTCAGCTCAGGGTTGATCACACAAGGAAAGGCAGGCTCAGAGAATGGAACCAGGATTCATCCGGCTACTGCTTTGGAAATGAAGAGGTTTTCTTCCATTCCTCCTTTACCCAAGTCCCAAGTCAAGTCAGTAATGGCCTCGTCATTTCAAGTGGCCCAGACTCTCCCAGCTCCCTCCTGTTTTCTGCTTCTCTTCATCTAGTTGTTATTGTCATAGCTCATTGTCTGTCTCCTAGACTATTGCAACCATTTCTACACTTGGTCCCGAAGGAAATGGGGATGATCTTAAGCATTTGTAATTAATAAATAATAGTCACTTTTGTTTTGTTTGTTTTTTTTTTGAGACAGGGTCTTGCTATGTAGTTCAAGCTGTCCAAAAACTCACCATGTAGCCCAGACTGGCCCCTAACTCACAGCAATCCTCCTGCCTCAGCCTCCCCAGTGCTGGGATTACAGGCATGTAACACCATGCCTGGCTCAATCACATTTACTTCTACAAAAATCACCATGAATATTGTAGATAAAATGGAAGGGCAGATGGCCTGGAGATGTAGAGAAATCTATTTTACAAAGCTGAGCTGTTATGGTAGTCCCCTTCACTTGTACTTTGAATTCAAATATTAAATGGATAATTCCAGAAATAAATAATGTGTAAGTTTTAAATAACTTATTGCAGCATAATCATTTTATTTTATTATTTGTTATTGTTAATCTCCTACTGGGCTGGATTTATAAATTGAACTTTACCATAGGAATCTACATTTGTATGGGGAAAGTCAAAATATGGAGAAGGCTTGGCACTGCGGTTTCAGGAATCAACTGCAGGCCTTGGAATATATCTCCCAAGGGTAACAGGAAAATGCTGTCAGCTAAGAGAGAAGTTTCAAGGATTTGGGTTAAGCCAGTGACACAATGAGGGGGATAGGAAATGTGTATCAGCAAGAGGAATAAAGAAGGAAAACAGTAATCGATTAGAATTAGAAGGCGAAGGAGAGGGAGCCATCTGTGAGGGAGGAGCCGAGGAGACTGGGTGGAGGTTAGCATCATTCTGAAAAAAGGAAATTAAGAAATGAGCGCATGCAGACATGATGAAGTCCCAGTTTCAATTGGGAGATGACACATGGCGGAAGGACCCAGCAGTTACATGTACCACGTGGGATCCAGGGAGAGGGGAGAGTGGGGATACAGATCTGGGGGTCATGAGCTTGGAGCTTCCAAGCCAAAGCAAGTGTGTTTCTGATTTCCTAAGGGCAGAGATTATAGAGTGAGAAGGGGTGAGGGGAGGACCACAGGGAAGACTGTCTCCTGGGAGGACGCACAGAGGAGAAATGGGAGGCAGCTCAGGAGGGTGTGATGCTACAGAAGCCAGAGGACAAAGAATTCAGTGATTACATTAAGGTTGTCATTATGGGGCTCAGTTTCAGCGGAAAGACAGAACAGACACCAGTTCCACAGGGTTCCACAGCCAGAGAGGAGAAACTGCCGGCCACTCTGACAAGCACAGCACAGAATGGAAAGGAAAAAGAAAAACCCCCCAACAAAGAAGGAAGGAAGGAAAGATGAAAGAGGCCGCATTACCCTAGAGTCTACATGCCCCAAAATGTGGAAGAGGACAGGTCCCCGGTCACGGCTCTGTGCTCTCTGACGGCATGCATGACTCACGTGCGTTATGTAATTGGAATCAGCTCCAGATTTTGCTGTCTGGGTGTTTCTCCTCTTGTTCAGAAGTGGGGTTTCCTAACTTGGCTTGTTTTCTTGTTACTCAGGCACTGTTGCTAGCATAAGGTTGTACTTAGAAAATTGAACCCTCAGTCAGATGACTCAGAGACTCAGCAGTTTTTTCCCAGGCCATTTTTGTCTTAAAGTTGCAAAAAAGATGTGTCTCACTCCTCTAGAAGGACATTAGCCGTCACTTAGACATATGCCCTTTAGCTCAGCCCTGAAACTTAGTCTTTTGTTCAAAAAAAGTAAAATTCTTTCCTGTGAAAAAGCTTTTTGCTTTCTTTTTTTTCGGAAAAAGCTTCTTTGATAACCTAGTATTTAAGAAATTACCTACTGAAGAACAAACCAGCAGCCCCGAATTCACTTCTGTTGTGGTGATATGATAACCTCAGAACACACTAAGTGATTTGATGAGAGATTTATTGAACACTTAGACTTCATTTATTCCTGCTCTGTTTGTATAATCTTTGCGATCACACCCAAGTGACATAGATAAACCACTGTGTTCATGGTTGCTCAGAGCACATTAGGAGGATCCACCCCGGCAGAAAGATTCCCTTGTGCTCTGCTCGCTCATTCCAGTCTGGGAGGCACCATCAGCTGACTCTGCTATTTACAGCTGCCCACACCAGGATAGGCAGCTGCCCCCAAGTTCAGGGTCGAGGCCATTTGCTGGTCATCTACTTCTTCCCTCTCCAGTATGAGATTCCATCTTTTACTGGTGTGAAGATTGAGTAAAAGACAGCAAAAAAGACTTCTAAGAGGAAAGATTGAAATAGACGCTGTGATGGGTGACGGGTGGCCTCCTTCTGGTCCTCTGGCTGCAGGATGCTGTTCCTTCTGGAAGCAAGTGTGGACTTTCGCCTCCACACCAGCAGACGTGTTCTTGTCCTGACAAGGATCAGCCTCTGCCCTCTTCTCTCACTCACTCTCCTCTACCAAGCTGAGTGGAGCCATATTTTATGGCTTGCAGCCAAAGCAATCTAATTTATTCAGATATAGTTACAAAAATAAAATATTCTCACTTCGGATTGTACATTAAAAAACCTCAGGTTTGAGGATTGCGATGTGAACCACTGTGAGGAATGTGATAGGGGATCCCAGGCTTCTACTTAAATAACCTCTCATCATCTCCCACCCTGTCCTCATGCCCTCAGCCTAGGAAATTTGTCACGATGGGGACTGCCACCCTGTCACACTATTGTCTGAACAGAATGCCTATGACAGGCAATGTATCCCTATCCATCAGGACTGTACATGGGTGAGCTTGACCTGAGATGCCTTTCAAAAGACCACGCCATAAATATTCGAGAGGACACAGAGCAGGTTTACTTGGTGCAACACTGTTGGCCATAGCAAAATATCAGAATAGATCTCAAGTTTTGTTAACAGAAACTTGGTTAAATAAATTATGCTAATCCATACAATTGGATTAGCATAATTTGATGATGTAAATTGATGATATAAAAAAGAACAAGTCAACTCATTATGGAACAATTTCTAGGATATAATGGTGATTTTTAAAAAAAAGCAAGGTGGAAGCAATGATTTAATGCTTTTTAAGCTATTCCTCGGATGGTAAAAGTATTGCATCATATTTAATTTTGCATGCATTAAACAAATTCTGGGGAGAAAAATAATCAGTATTAATAGTTTACTTGTGTGTATCAGTATGTATGCAGCAGGATTTGGCATGCAGGCAGCTTTGATAGCAGACAGGACTAGGAAAGAGGCGTTTGAACTGTGTCCCTCTGTGAGTCAGCATTCTGTTCCAGTAACAAATGCCTGAGACAACCAGCTTATAAAGAGAGAAAATCCATGCCTGCCCAGACTTTTGGAGGTTTAATTCCATGATCAGTGGGTTCTGTTCCTTTGGGCGGCATCAAACTGTGATGAAGCAAAATCACCCTCAGTAGGGAGAGGAAGACACCAGGGTCCCTCATCTCCTTCAACACACCCCGCCAGGGTCTTAGGGGACACCAAGCCCCACCTCTTAAATGCTCAATCACTTCCTGAGAAGGCTACAGGTGAGCCTTTAAGAGACCACAGATCCAAACTACGGCACCCTCTCAAGAAGTTAGAGCATGTGTTGTTAATGATTTAAAAGAGAAAAAGAAAAGACATGCATGTGACAAAGAAGAAAGCAAAGGAAAGTGGGAGGCAGGAAGAAAGAGAGGGAGAAAAGAGGGGAGGAAGGAGAGAAGGTTGGGAGGGAGGGAAGGCGGAAGACAGGAAGGAAGGAAGGAAGGAAGGAAGGAAGGAAGGAAGGAAGGAAAATGATGAGTGTCTCTCAGCAAGGATTTAGCGGAATCTCAGCTGGTTATTCTTCGTAAAGAAAACATTTGGGACTGCTTTTGATTAAGCCACTGATGGATCAGAAAGCGCTGGCGCAGGCAGACACCGTGGGTGAGGTCATGGCTTTGTGTCTGAGGCTCCTTCCTCCTGCTCCCAATTTGCCCCTTAACAGGCAGGGATCAGGCAGAAGTGGGACCTCGACCATCTCCCGCTATGTCCACCTCGGCCGACAGTGAGCTTTTCTTCAAGGGAAGAAAGGAGCCAACACTTTTTGCAAACAAGACCAGAAATTTCCTTCCTGGGGATAAAACCTCTTATTCTGCATATTTCACGAGGGAGAGCAGACTTATAATATCATGGCTCTGAGAAAGTGGGAGAGAGGCGAAAGCACTCAGAACTCACACTAAAGTAGAGGAATTTCAATTGCTATTTTCTTTGAAGTGAGTTTTTGCAGGGAATAGGTGCCTGATCTTTGTTACCTAAGGTATAATCTGAAGAAAAGAAGTTTGAGTTCACCTGGAACTGCTCCAGAGAAAACACAGGGCACCCAAGGAAAACAATTTGTGTATATATATTAAAATTGTCCATATTTTGCTAAATCTGGCAGTCCTGGCTCCAGGCACCAATAGCCAGATTGCGAGCTCTGGTCTCCAAGATTTAGTTCTGGACAGAAGGCCACCTGTTTTAGCCATTCCAACCAAGTGACCTAATTCATCAACACACTCAGGACCTAATCCAATGCCCCCAATGCCAATTTTTCTGCCATCCCTGGGCCCAGAAAATGGACACCATCAGTTACCAGCAACAAAACACAAATGTCCCCTTATCTGAGAGTGGGTGAAGTTTTTTTGCCTTCCATCAATAGAAGTCCGAATTTGTGTGTCTACCAGGGAGTACAGATCTGTGCTGGTTTATCAACTTTTTCCTCCCAGTCTTTCCATCCCTATGACTTAAAAATATATCTTGAGACCACAACGCTGAGTGAAACGGATCAGACATGCAGGCTTAAATATTGCATGGTATCTCTTATATGAGAAACCCAAAACATATAAAGAGCAAAATAACACACATGATAGGAAGTAGGAAGATAAATCTTTTGCAAATGGGAAGAGGATCAAGAGATGGGGGAAGAAGGAAGGGCAGGCGGGGTGGGGAAGGGGACACAGAAAGAATTGAGGTGTGTTATGTACATGTACCAGCTCCCTGCCATGGAGGTAACCATGCTGTACTACAAGCACGTACTAATACACATAAAAATTTGAAAGAACCCCCCCCACAGTGACAGCATATAAAAATGTCAAGAAATCTCCTTCCATTCCTGGAATGGGATCCAAGTGTCCCTTCTAGGTGTCACAGGATCTGGCAAGTGCAGTGGTCACTCCTTGAGCATGGAAACAGAGCCATGAGGAATGGACAGTGGAGGGCTGCTCTGTCTCAGGGTACTGGAGGACAGGGTCTGATGAATTTTTCTGATTACATTTTTCTGGTTACAAAGTCACTTTCACAGGTGATGTCTGTGACCCACTGCAGAGAAAGGAAGTGAGCCAGGCCACAGAGTGAAGTCCACTCTCAACTTGCTCTATCCCACTTTAAAACACAGATGAAGGAACCAAAAGTGGCTCACTTCCTACCTTCGGATTTTCTGCTACATGGAAGAGAAAAATTGGGCTTGTCTAGCGTGGCAAGGCCCTAGCTCCATCCTCAGCATAGCAAATAAGAAGAAGAAATCTT
The DNA here is from genome assembly GCF_034190915.1 of Cavia porcellus. Lineage (NCBI taxonomy): Eukaryota > Metazoa > Chordata > Mammalia > Rodentia > Caviidae > Cavia > Cavia porcellus. The sequence goes on from NW_026947496.1 coordinate 16,114,433, forward strand.
GTACATGCAAAGACTTCTTGGAAAATACACTTCTGAGTACCATGGAATCAGCAGTAACCCTACGCTATGTTACCGCACATCTAATAGTGATGTAATGACAGAGAGTGTGGTTCCCTGCATGCCACCTCCTGGGCACAGAGAAGATGTGGGACATCACAGACAGTGGGAAGTCACCTACGCACCTTTGCCTGCTGGATCTTAGCTCTGAGTGGGTCTTTCATCTGAACCACCCACCAGGTTAGACACAATCATGAACTCATTTGAATTTCTGGACAAGGTGAACTCATGGAAGATTGATTAAGGATGTCTGTTATGATCGTCTGGTCCACAGAAGAGGAACTGGCTTCTTCTTGAATCTGCAACTCCCCAAATAAAAGACAAAGCCACCAGCAGCAATAGTTGGAGCACAGCAGAGTGAGAGCATCGTGATTCAGAGTTGCTGAGCTCCCTGCACGCCATGTTGGTGAAAACCCTGGTATGTTTCTTTAGGAAACCCATTTACAGTGCACTGGCCCCAGGGAGGCAGTGCAGGGCAGACACAATCACTGACAGAAGGTAGCAGGCACAACGGGCAATACTCAGGCTTTGTCTGCAGGTTTTCTCTCATGGCTCTCAAGGGAGCTGGGCAGAACTCAGCTCTTTTCCTTTCAACTGGATCAGAACCTCAGGAGAGTCTCTGGGTTATTTCCCGAATTCTAATGGGGACTGAGTCCTGCAAACATTGTCACTATATTCAGTTGATATTTTTCACCGAAAAGCATACTCATCCACGGTGCCTCTCACTCCTTGGTTTGCCACACTACTTGAAAGCTAGACCAGATATCCTAGCTCAGGGCTGACCCCGCATTTTATAATCAAGCTGCAAGAGACAAGGTTCCTGGAGAAGACTCCAGAGAAGGTGTGGGTTTCTGGACGTAGCTGTGGACAATCAAGTGCAGTGTGGTGTCTCTCAGATTAATTTCTGTAACAGTGAGTGAAGTTGATCAAAGAGCTGTCTGGATGACTGTGAGGGAGGCTGATGGTGGTGGCTTGGGTCACGGCCCTGAGGCCTGAGCGAGGGGCACCCTGCAGCTGTCCGAATGCTCCTTGGCTGTGTAGGAGCAGGAGACGTGGAGGGGCAGCACGTGGGCAGAGGGTTTTTGGTCCCTGCCAGTCCTATGGCTGAGGGGCAGGGATGAGGGCAGGAGGAAGGCATCAACGCTTCTCAATTCTACTCCAGAATGCTCGAAATCTCTCCCAACCCTCTTCTTTCCTGCTCTTTCCTCTTCCTGATGTGAAATCATAATATCACATAGCAGCCTGGGCTTCAGGGCTTCTTCAAGGACAGTCACAGACCACCTGTGTCACAGCCTCTGCAGGCGCTTGTTTGTATCCTGATTCTTCGCAGCTGCCCTAGACCTGCCTACCTGTCTCTAGGGTGAGGCCTGGGAATTCCATTCTGCACAAACACAACAATGATTCCTACACGCTCCCCAGTTTGAAAGGCATTGGTAAATGGGTAAAAGTCTTACATTATTGGCCAAAAAAAATTCAAATTCAAATCTATTCCTACCTGGGTGGTCTTGGGCAAGTTCCTTATTGACTTCCAGCCTCATTTCCCTATCTGCAACTGTGGTTTTCTCTCTCTTTTTTTTCTTTGAGGATTAAATGAGGCAAGACATATGCTAAGCCTGGCAATCACTGGGCTCCTGTTAAGTATTAATGTGCGGTACCAGAGAGCTGGAAAAGAGATGGTGAGATAACAAAAATCTTCGTAGGCCTCAAGACAGGTCTGTTCTACAGAAACTTCAAAGGCTGACATAACTCTCTCCGGATGGACACAAAGCAGGAAGACTCACCACCACGTGGTTTTGCTTTCTATGGGGGGTCCACTCACATATTCAGGAGAGGGAAATAGGGAACTACAAGGAAGACAAGGCAATAGGAGGTAATTTCAGGAAGATTGCCACTATCTAAAACAGAAGATAAGTCTAACAGCACATGCAACAAAAGTGATGTCCTTAGACACATTTCTCAGCAGAGACCTATGCTTCTAAGTCAATAGTTCTCTCCCACAGGGATTATATCTCACAGGGGACATTTGACAATGTCCTGAGACATTTTTGATGTTCACATAGTAGGCTCCTGGCACCTAGTGGGTAGAGGCCAGGGATGGTGCTAAACACCTGGTGCCCCTGGCCAGTCTCTCTCAGCTGAGGATTATCCAGCCCAGGAAGTTACTGGTGTTAAGTCTGAGCCTCCCTGCTCTGTGTTACCATAAGGGATTTATCCTGAGTGATGGACAGAGGCCTTAGGTAGCTAAACCTCTCTGGAGGGAGCCTGGCCCATTCTTGTTTCCAAAGTCTCACAGAAACAAGTCCTCGTGTCTGGCAAGTTGGGGGACCATCATTACCCACTTTCCCGGCCAGTTTCTTGCTGGTTCTCACAATAAAAACTCAGGAAAAGCATTTCTAGAGCACTAGGAAAGCAGAAGGTGCTGCCCTCCATGGAAAAGGATACCACACTTACAGAAACTGTACAGCTTTTCACCAAGGGCTAGAGCAAGGAGAGGGAGCTGGGGGACAGGATGAATTGTCCTGCAGGTGGTACCCTGAGAAGCTCCATCCAGATATGTGTAATGCAGCTGGCAGGCTTGGAATACGGGCCACAAATAGCACTCAGTGCTTGGGATCAGATCCAAGGGGCTACCAATTGTTGAAAACATTTGCTGGGACAGACAGAGCAGCCTTAATTTGAAAACCTGAAACCTGAAATACTAAAGTTTTGAGTAGCAACATTATGGCACAAGTACAGAATTCCATACCAGGAATCTTTGTTTCATGTACAAAGTTACTAAAAATATTGTATGCAATTACCTTTGGCTATGGGTATAGGGCATGCATGAAACATAAAAGAATCTGTTTAGATTTGGGTCTCATTCTCAGATAGCTAATTATGCATATGCAGATATCCCTAAATCTGAGAAATACAAAATCTGAAGGACTTTGAATAAGGAATACACAGCCCGTGCCTTATTTCCCATGATCCTTGTCTTCACTCATCAGTTGCTCCTGATATGTTCATTTTAGCGTCTAGGTTAGCCAGTTGTCTGGCTTCTCTAGTCTCCCACCTCCATTTGTCTCCCTTGTACCGATACAGCTGTGCTTTTGCACTGCTCCTTTGGTAATAAGTCATGTTGGTCGCCCTGGCCTCCTGCCGCATGCGTTGCCCTATGTGCATAGCTGGCTGCAGGCCGTTCTCCTCAGTGACTGCCTGCATCTCCCAGGGTCTCTTCACCATGTTCTTCCTGCCTGACCGTTCCCCGTGTGCAGAGCCAGCTTTCATAGGAGGACCCCACGATGAGTTTGTCGCTCTGCTCGCATCACATTAAAATTCTTATGCACTTACTCATTGAACCTGAAGTTGTCAAGTGAATTCTGACCGAGCATCAGAGCATGCACTGGAGCCGAGGAGACACACAGAGTATGGGTGCCCATCCTCTCTTGCTACCCCATTTGCACAGAGCGCTGGCCATGAGCACAGAATTCTGGTGTGACCACAATGTAGACTTAAGTGAACACAGGTGAGTGTGTTTCATTTAGGGCTAACTAACCTGGGGAGGGGAGGGATGCTGGTGGCCTTTTAAGGTCACACAGTCTATTCGAGGACCAAAGCTTAGTTCAAACACAAGTCTGACAGTAGTATCTTAAAGTGAATGACCAAGGATTCCGATCAGGTTCTTTTTGGCTCATATTACTTCCCTGCCTTTGTCAATGACTTAGGCCTGGAAATGAAGACAGAAGGGACCCATGGGTCCTTTCCTTTCAATTGTTTCTTGCTTATCAGCAAGCCCAGGGTAGTGAGCATTGGCAGAACAAGCATGTCTCAGGAAGCGGAGTGAAAATAGGTGATTTTGTTAAGCGTGTTGTTTCCACAGTGCTGGTAAGAACTAAATATGCAAATCATGTCCTTTTGACCATTTCACTTATGAGTTTAATGCTCTTTTATTTGCATTTAAAGCTGGAATTGCACAATATATAGACGAAAGGTGAGTTTTGTGTGCTAAGAGTTTTTAAATTTATTTTTCCTTTACTGAGAGTTGCTTTCAACAGTAAATCATACTCTTCTAAACCACATGACAAGAAACTGCAGAGGAAAAGGAGATTTTATTTTAGTGCCTCTCATGGCACATCCCTCCTGATTTTTGAAGACAGGTGGCCACGTTCTATTTGCATGTGTGGTCCGGTGCTGATCACCGCAGCCAGAGCCTGTGTAGCTGCTGGCAGACTGTCCTGAATGGCAGGGGCACACTGTGCCCAGTGCTCCAAGAACTGGGGTGCCAGGGAACCCATATTCCTTGGCAGCAACACTAACCTAGTGACTAACTGACTAACAGAAATAAATGCTAAGCTCCTAGGAGGGTCACCGAGATAGCCCTGGCTTCCTCTGCAATGGTGGTATAGAATCACCTGCTATAATTTATACTCACCAGGGCCCCTTTGCAGGCTCCTTACCTTCCTGACCCCAAGTGCTCACTCCTTACCAGTGACTCCTGGAGACGTTTCCTAAATAATCACTTCCTCTCAACCTGGACCCCTACATGTTGTATCAGAGATTGGGCCCCAGCTGATGGAGTCATTTGAGTATGCTGTGGACAACCTGCCCCATCCTTCCCAGTGCTGTGACCTCTCTTTGCCAAGGCCATTTTGTGTGTGTAAGGTATTAAGGTAAATGAAGATTGGGTTGAAAGGTGGGAAGCCCAACACTAAGGATGCTCTCAAAGGAGTCTTCCAAAACATTGGATTTTAAGGCTTATCTTGGAGTTTTCAGTACAAATATATTCCTGTGCAGGTAAGAGGAAATTTGGAGAGTAATCAAAAGAGCCACTCTATCGTGGGTTATATACTTGGAAACTCTTGGTCCTTCCTAGATGAGTAAAGACCAGAAGGTTTGGACTTCAGGAAAATGTGCTATTTATTTATTGAGCCTCCTCATACCACAGTGTGATCAGCTCTGCTTGTTTCAGTTTGGAGAGAGAAATAAATGAACCAACAGCAAGCTTGGTTTTTACCTTCTAAAGTTAGTGACGATCTGTTCTGGAAGAACCGGGTTGGAATCAGAACCATAGTCAAGTCATCTTTTCCACTCATCCAGATAGATGGTTACTCGAACTAAGTAATCTTGGAAGATCTTTGACCTTCTCTACCTGGACATTTTTTGAACTCAGGGCTTTTATACAGAGTTACATCCTGAGCCATTTTTTAAAAAAAATTTTGAAACAGTGTTTTACTAAATTTCCCAGATTGGATTTCTGCCTCAGCCTCCCAGAGTTCTGGGGTTTACAGGCATGCACCACCATGCCTCACTGCGTGGAGAACTTTTAATCCTTTGAAACTTACCATAAATACGAATTTCTAGCAGAACTCCTTCCCACCTCTCCAGAGACAATCTCTCTTCCCTGGGTCACATATGATGCCTTTATACATATGTGCTGTTTCCCTTGAACTGTAAACTGTCAATTTGTCTTATTCATTTCTGAACCCCCACTGCTCACGCAATAGTTGGTATTTGATCCCAAAGCTTGATTAACAATAAGAACAGTTGCTGGTATGAACCAGAAATCATGCTGAATACATCAGATGTATTATTGTTGTTTTCTCAAGAACACGATAGCATCTGTGAAGTGGATGCCACTATCTTTATAACTGGGAAAATTGAGGCTCAGGAAGGTGAAGGAACTTGCCCAAGATCTCACTAGCACCCTGCAAATCAAATCCAGGTCTGCTGGCACCAAAGCTTGTGTGGTTGACCCTGGGCTAAATGACAGTAGCGAATGAGTACTTGCAAGGCCATTGGGAAGAGTGCTCATTAGAAACGCAGACTCATCTGTACAGCCTTTTACCTAAACTGCATCGCAAAGATCCTTACGTTAAAAAGGACTCATTATTATCTCCAAGCTGTGTGGAATTAATCTTCATTTTAACCCGCTTCGCTCATGTCCACTGAGCTTACCAGAAGATCTTGCAGCACAAGTATTAGCATTGGTGCAAGTAAAAAGCAATCTAGAGATCAAGCCCAGATGCAGAGCCAGGTCCTCCCCGCCCATGGCTACAGCTTACTCTGGGGATCCAGTAAAGTGATATTGTGGATTCATGGCATATAAAAAATCCTTGGGGGTGGTACTGATATACCAGTAGAAGGTACTGGTATGTTTTGTTCCACGAGGCAGACAAGGAAAAGTTTTTATTTTGTTACGGGAAATCCTTTCTTTCTTATGCTTAGCTTTTATTGTTCACAGGGGATTTCAAAGTATTAGCCAAGTTCTTGAACTCCATACTTAAATCATCTGGATGGGACGGGGTTTTCCTAGCCTAATGGGTGGTGTTTTAAATTGCATCTCTTTTCAATTCAGTGAGAATTTATTTTTTAAAAAATCATAATAATTCACTGGCTTCCCTGCTCCCTACACATCCTGGACTTTGTCTCTGAGAACATAGGAGCTCTTGAGTGCCTGGGTAAAGAAGCATGGTCAAGGCTGTGGGTTTGGCAGTGCCCCAGTGGTCTGACCCTGGGTAGTTTGCTTTCTGTCACTTATGGCTGCCCAAATTTTGAGGATCACCAACTTGCAAATGCATAAGCTATGGCATCAGATAGGAAGAGCTGCTTTGAGAACCACAAACAAGAGAGAGAGATGCAGCTGTGCAGTGGAAAAAAGTGATAAAATGACAGTTGGCAGATTTGGGTTTTAGATAGGGTGACAAACGATGTGCATAAAAACTAGAACTCTTTTGAGAGTGGCCAGATTACTATTGATAATTATGTGAGGCCATAGGTGCCAACAGAGCTGATTTTGTTCTGTTGTGATCGCACAGTTCTAGGATACAACCAACTCGTCAACTTTCGGCAAATCCCTTAGTATCTCTAGGCCTCAACTGGTTTTGAAGAAAGAGATGGTTGGACTATAATTCCCCTAGTCATTTCTAATTTCCCTCCACAGTTTCTATGTTTTCAAAATGACTATGTCAGGTAACATTAGATGATGAAGAGTGAGTGATTGTATCAACCAGAATCTCTTGTTGGCACGCAATAACCATCTACTGTACCACCTTAATGAGGTTTTAGATAAAAGAAAATAAAACCTTGATATGCGAATATACCTGTGAGTCTTGTTTAAATCTAGGCATTCTAGTATCATTCTTAAAAATGGTAACTGCTTTTGAATCCCTCTAGTATGGTCACAAATCAATAGATGTCTCCGTTTGGATGCTCAATGAGTTTATACCCAATTCTAACTTCTCTGGTCACCAATACCTTTAATGCCTCATTGTATGACACACAGGCAGAGAGAGAGATGATGGGAAATGATAGATGATGGATGGGAGTCTGCAGCCCCTGGCATGAATGTCTAGGAGGTTTTGGGAGTGACCTGTATGGGGACGTCAGGGGGAAACGGATCCCTTCATCACAGGGACCTGGAAAGGGTTCTTGCAGAGGCAAAATTCAGTGCTTTGTGCCAAGGAAAATTTCTTTTCTACTCCAGGCTTCTTGCTGGGAGAACTCTTAGGGTGTATTCACATCACTAGGAGGTGAAGCAGCTGCAGGAATGGAATAGCTATGCAATGGGTCATCTGGACTCTTCCTTCCCACCCACATGATCTCATTCAAGAGGAAGGGAAAGGCAGTCAATTGTCTTCCACAGAGCTACAATCGTGGTTTCAGTTCTGTCTGCAGAATCATAGGGCAAAACCAATAAAGTACAGGTCTATTGCCTTCAGACCTCATGGGTAGTACTGACGTCTGGTTTCAAAGGCAAAAAGCTCAAGTTCTACTACTCAGCCAGTAGTGTTGGGAGCTGTGTATGCTGGTGGGTGGGCACTTATGATAATGACAGGACATGGACACTTCTAGCATCTTCTGCCCAGGATCTAGGAATAATAAATGCCCAGCCATGATCCAGAGTGTCCTATAGTAAAGAATTGTCCCACTTAAAATGTCAAAAGCATTCCAATGAGACACATGGAATCCAAGAACTACCTTTTAGGTCTTATAGAATGAGCTCTTTGGGCCCTTTGAGACAGTTGGGAATCACACTGAGAAACTTCTTCCAGTGTCAGACCATCAGGCAGAACTTTCAGAGGGAGTATGTGGATCCTGAGAACTCTGGCATGAAAGGAAAGAGAAGTCACCCAGCACCTGGTTCCTTCCGCAAGCTCAAATACGCACAGTCTTTTGTAGGGTGGCTTCTCTTTTCTTTCAGTGTCAACAGAATTGCTGAGTCACTGTCTTTATTTGCTTATGAGATAATTGGCATCTTCCTTCAAAACAAAAGACTTGAGCTAAATCTTGAAAATGCAGGCACACAGCCTCCAGGGAAGATCTCGCTCTCCACTTTGCCTTCCTTGGTAAACTTGAATTCCTCCCAGCTCGGTTCTGTTCACTCAGCAAGAAGCATGTGGCAAGTAGACTTTGCACCAGTCTTCCCAGGGAATGGCTGATTCAGCTCTGCTGTGAGTTAGCGGCTCCAGGGGGAGCAGGCCAGGGACTGCTGTAGGAGGTATCTCCTGAAAGGGCAGAGGTCAGCACAGACTCACAGAGGAGTCTGTGACCATAAAGATCTCAAAATTCAGATTCCTTAAGATCTTAAGCAATGAAAAGCACTTGCGAGTTTAAGACTTAAGTCCTTGGGTCTTTGCATTTGAGCTCCAGTGTCTTGCTTCCGAGTTCCACGGTGAGATGCGAGCATGACCTCATTTTCGAGAGGGAGAGAGATGCACAGCACATAAAGTCTTGCCAGGGTCAGAGAGAAGGGCCAACCTCTCCAGAGGGCCCTAAGACAAATGCACACATGTGACCCAGCCCATGTCAAAGGCCCATGGAAGGGCAAACACCTCTCTGCCTTGGCCCTGGGAAGAGAGATTCAACCTGGGATTAGAATTTACAGCCAACGAGCTGCTGACGAGGCAGTAATGGTTATTGAGTGTGTGAATGGCCACTTTGGGAACTGAGAGCTTAGCACACCAGGCTAGGAAATCTCAGGAAGAAGCCAGGGCCAGTCCCCTTCACCTTGGCTGGAAGAAGTTAACTTACCCACAATATGTCCCTTGGGCCTTTTCTCTGCCTTTCTTTGGATTTACGACCTTCTCTGCAGTTCTTTAGGGCTTCTACACACATGACAATTTAGCATCAAGGGAACCCTTGAGTCGGGGGGAGAATATCTTTCTTGGCTGTAAATGTCACTCTGAAATTCTTCTCATCTATTATTGTCAAGAGCGCCCATATATAATGTGCCTGACTGCCTCCGGTGATGTCCCCAGCCTCTAAGAGCTCACAGTGCTTCAAATTCGTCTTACTCCTAAATGTGCTTAAAATTGTCCTCTCTGGTCTCCCAAGCACTGAGATTCTCAACTGAGATCATTTCCATCACCTAGGAGCATTTGGCAATGTGTGGAGACATTTCTGATTGGGAGGAGGGATGGTACATCACTGGCATTTGGGTGGGTAAGGATGATTCTAGAAATCTTGCAGTGCACAGGCCAGCCTCCTAGAGCAAAGAAAAATGTAATCAAAAATGCTGATAAGGCCAAAATTGAGAAGTGCAGGACAGGGAGTGGGCCTGGCTTCTGTGTACACCAAGAAAGCAATTGTTTCAGTGTACTGTCCGGAGGTACTTTCTATGATAGAAGAATTTATTTAATGCCTGTGTTATCCAATATGATAGCCAGTAACATGCAGTCACAGAACTCTTTAAATGTGGCTGTGTGACTGAAGATCTAAGTTTTTTAATTTATGTGGCTGACCATCGTAAACCAATCTTGTTGTTTCTGTATATCTCCTGCTATATCTGTTCTCTCTAGTAAAACCCTGACTAATTCAAGGAGACAGCAAAGGTAAGCCAGGCTTGCTGTGATCATACAGTCTCTGCTGAAAACACACGTCAAACTCAGCTTTCCCATTCAGACAGAAGTCTGTGAAAGCTAGAGCCAGAGGAAGGCAGAAAAGACACAGTGTGTTATGGCGGGGACTTCCCAGCTTCCCTCCTACTTAGCTATAGCTCTTCTTGCACATTGAAATGGGATGGTGCTCCTCGCCCATGTACTACATTAAAGGAACTCTAAACCATAAACATTTTGTCTTTTTGCTTTCATTGGTTATAAAGGGTAAGTCCACTAAAGCCTTATTGTTCTGATTTTTGTTTGCACTTCCATTGCTATTATAAAGATCCAACCCAAGACCTCACATGAGCTAGGCAAGCACTAGGCCCCTTAGCTATAACCCCAGCCCTATTGCTCTGATTTTTACTGGTGACCTAAGTAAGTATGTGTCTCCTTGTTAACCCAGCACTGTGTGGGTGTCTGAGAATTGGGGCTGAAATAATCAGCCAATCATACAAGCTTTCATAGATGGAATATTGTGAAGATAGTCTAGGTGGAAATCACCAGCCTTACCTGGTAAGCCATATCTGCCCCTAGTTCTGGAAATGGAGAAAGAACAATGTAACTACACCAATTCAAGCCAAACCAAACCCAAAACTTATCCTAAATGTCCTCCTTCAGGGCTTAAGCTTGAGCTTCTGCTGGCCCTGGTTTTGGTGTTTCTCATGAACACTGGAGATGGTACAGAAAGTGTAAGTCCAGCAAAATTACAATGGCCAAGGGGAAACTGTGGAATAAGAATTGCTGGAAAAAGATGAGCATGTTTAAGGGCTGGGGATTTAGCTTAGTGGCTTAAGTGCCTGCGTAGCAAGCATGAGGTCATGAGTTCAATCCCCAGCACCAAACAAACAAAAAAAAAAAAAAAAAAAAGAAAGAAAAAAGACAAAATTGGGAGCGATGGAGGACCGAGGGCAGATGGTTGAGTTAACTTGTCTGTTACCAATCTCCAATTTGCTCAAACATGGCGAGAGTGAAGAGGATGGGGAGGGGAAGGTAGATAAATATGGAGTGGAAAGGAATGTCTTACTAAAGGTCTCCAACTCACAATGTTCAACTGAATTAGTTTACAATTCTGTGATGGTTCGAAACTGACACATGTTCAGTAAACATCGTGCTTGGAAGTTTTGGCTCTGAATGTTTTCCCAAGCTAGCAATGTAGCTGACTCTCCAAGGGCAGCCTGTCCTCACGATTTGGAGCAGTGTTTTTCTATGCATGTTCAACTGATGATATTTTAAACTTATTTTGGGCTTTTGGAACATAGGCCCATCATAAGTCAGGTAGCATCTGTACTCACTAAAGTGTGGTGGTGGTAGTAGTAGAAAAAGAGGTGTGAGTTAACAACTTTTTACTCTGATGTGAAAAGTTGCAAAAATAAAGAGCCCCCCCCCCATTAAATGTACAGTGACGGTTTCATAACAAATGCTTGGTGCAAACAAAGATGCTTAAAGCTAATCTCTTGAGAAAGATATAGAAAGGTGTTTCATGTCCTCTCCAGAGTGACCTCTGTGCCATTCTCCAAAATGTACCACTAAGCCAGGGTGACCACAAGTCCTTGGTTGTATTTTTTTTTCTTTTCTTTTTTTTTTTTTTTTTTTTTTGCGGTACTGGGGATTGAACTCACGACCTCATGCTTGCCAGGCAGGCACTTATGCCACTGAGCTAAATCCCCAGCCCCATTGGTTGTATTTCTTATGGCTGATTTTGCGGTGGGCAAAAATCACCCCACAAGGGGCTGCTGGACCTTACTGTGCATTGGCAGTTCACTGGTATTTGACAGAAGCAGCTTATACATGCTGGCATTGAAAGGGCAGCAGAAGCACAGTACCTTGCCAGGGAGGCTGGAGAGCCTTTCCATGGCTGCCACAAGCCCAGACACAGCGGGCAGCACACAGTGGGGCCGTGCAAATGCAGTAATAGCTGTTTTACACTGATCTGCTCTAAGTCTTTAGTGCAATGGCTGATTACCGGGTCAACAGACACAAAAAGCTTTGTCACCTGCCCAAGTTTGAGGCAGAAGCAACATACTTTTCATGAGCATTTAGGATGAACGATTAAAACAAAAATGTTGATATCAGTAAGCATTTTAGGAAGGTCTTTATTATGTGTGTTTTGCTCGAGGAAGAAAGCAAAGCAATGTGATCTATATAATTCAATTTTTAAAAAATTTATTCTAAAGATAATAAAATCCAATAAAAACAAAACAGGACAAAGCTAATCAAAACAAAGCAAGCAAAATTGGTACAGAACTTGAAAGCAAGATGCTAAGGAAACAATAGCTACCATAGTGTATCTTGTTATCTTCACAATAGTTGTCCATTCCGTAAGGTATAGCAAAATCAAACCAAAACAAAATAGAATAAAACCAATCAAAACAGAACACCGAATAAAGCAAAAAAAAAAATCAGAACAAAACGAAACAGTGAGAACAATGTTGGATTTCAAAGACAGAAAGAAATCCTTTATATTTGCGATATTGCACACTGTCACCTCCCACGAGGTGGGGTTGATTTTCACCCTGCCTGCTGGTAGGCTCCAGGGAGGCGCTATATGACTTTTCTCTTCCTGGGCTCCACATGGCTTGCACGGCTTACCAGAAAGGCTGGCTGGTTGGCTTTGTGGTGGGCTCCTCCCAGCCCCAACACAGTCAATTCTGACTTTTCTCTTCCTGGACCCCTGAGGTGATGTGATCTATAAAATGTCCTTGATCTTTTTTTTCAACCTGGAGTTGTAAGCCTTATGTCATCTGCACATTTCCATTCCAAAAATGGTAGCTGGTTTTCCATTCAGAGTTTTAACTGGTAGCTTAATATGACTGTGCCTGTGATGTGGTGTAGTGAACGGTGGTTCCCCGTGTTTTCAATCTGAATTTGACTGTGCCATTCCCATTCCTAAGGTCCTTAAGATTCATCGTTTGCTCTCCATTATCTCCAGCAGATGACAGCTCCTGGGTAGGAACTATATCACCCACCTCTGCTGCTGTCACCTGAGCTACTTCCTGTTCTCTAAATGCTCCACGTCCTCTTTCATGCCGCACCTTTGCACATCTTAGCTCCTCATTTTAGAATTAGCTCCTTTGTGGAACCACCCTTGACATTGCTAGAATTCAATTTTCCTTTGCACTCTGTGCTTAACTTTACCATAGCATGTTTCATGTCCTATTCAGATAACCAAGGTATGGGAGCTATTTGGAAGATAATGAGATTTATTATGGTAGCCATTGTTGATTTTCTATTATCTTGTTTTGAAGTCCTGTATCACTTTCATTGTTTTGTTCTGATTGGCTTTATCCTGTTTTATTTTGTTTGACTTTATTCTCTTTAAAATAAAAAAAAATTTAAAAGATCAAATAACCTCCAGGCTAATCTGAGGGATCCCATAGGTGGGGGGCAGACTCCCTGTTGTAAGCATCCTTGAATTCCCAGAGTCTCCCATTTATAGTGACATGTAGACACTTGTTTCATGGTTGAATGAATGAGTTTAAGTGGACTATCAGTGATGGGAAGATTTTCAACAAAAGCAATCCTATGTGCTTCTCTTCAGCAGAATAAATGCCGCATAGATGCAAATAATGGTCCCTTCAAAACAGCTCTGCATAGCCTAAGATAAACAGCCAGCCTTTCTTGACCCCAAGTTTCCCATCCACTGATTCAAAAAACCATGGGCAGAAAATATTTGGGAAGTAATTGCATCTACATTGAACACATGCAGACTTTCCTTTTCTTTTCATGATTCCTCAAACAATGAGCATAGTAATTATTTACCTAGCATTTACATTATGATGGGTGTTATAAGTAATCTGGAGATGATCTAATCTATACAGGAACATGTGCATAGGTTAAATGTGAGTACAGACACTTATAAGGGGCTTGACCATCAGAATTTTATTATCTGCCAGAGGCCCTGGAACCAATTTCCTTACAGATACCAGAGTACTACTCATCAATAAAGAGGATGCATTTTGAAGCCTAACGTTAACTGAAACAAATCAGATGCACAAGCATAAATATTGCATGGTTTCTCTTACACAAGAAACTCAAACTATAAATGAATTATGGAGCAAAATAAAAGATAGATCACAGGAAACAGGGAGGTAGATCTGCAAATGGGAAAGAGAGAGTGGGGGGGGGAAGGTTCTAAAAAATTTAAGATGTGTTCTGTATACGTATCCCCCCATGAGGAGTATAATCACTATATACTACAAACAAGTACTGATAAAAATAAAATGTAAACAAAAGAAAACCCATGATGTCTCTTCAGAACAATGAAAAGTCAGGATAGAAATTTTTCATACACTACAGAAAAAGAGAAGAGTGACAGAAGAAAAAGAGGGGGAGTTTTGAAAGTTTACTTCAGCTGGAGGGAAGATAATTTGTATTTTGTTCTGAGGCAGGCCCTTGCACAAAAGGAAGAAAGTGGCTGAAACCCATCGAGCTTCACCCCTAAGACTAAAGGAGGATTCTTCATCTGTCAGTCAATCATATAACACTACTTTCTAAAGCAGCTGGGGGTGTAGGAGAGCTGCATGAGGCAATGGAAACCAAACAAAACCAAACACGAAGGGTGCAGTTAATTAGCTGAGTTATTTCTCAACGTCTCCCCTCACTCTGCCTCTCTTAATTTTCCAGAAACGAATTTGCATCATTATTCACCTCAGATGCACTTGACGCACCCCATGGTTTTTGATGTTCCGTTGGAACACATTCCTTCTGCCTCCTCCTCCTCGGTGGACAGGTGGAAGAGCTGAGGACTGGCTCGCCCCCCCCCCCAGGATGTTGGGGAGACTTCGGACGCTGTCAGGTGCTGAGGCAGTGCAGGTCCTTGCAGCTGGCGGAGTGGCCCCCTCCTGGCAGGGCAGGCTGTCTCTACTTGCTACTCCCTGAGGTTGCTCGTCTAGCTGCTGGGGATTTTGGCAGCCCAGAGCTGGGGATTTTGGCAGCCTGCAGCTGTGTTTAGGAGTACATTTGCTTTATCTGCCGCATCCTTTGAGGATTTCATTGCAGGCCGTTTTAGCCACCTTAATGAATGCTCTGAGAGTTACTAAACACGGGGCTGTGTCTGCATGCCCCGAACAGTGATTACTGCACCCCTGTGAGGCTTCGCATGCATGTGTTCACCTATTCTCTGCCATGAGCTCTGCCCCGATGTGAGAACTGTAGGGAGCGGGGCTTTGGCCTCGAAGTAGGGTGGACCAATTCTCTTCCTTCTTCCTATAACCCATCAGCTAATCAACCATTTCCTGTTGCTATTCACTATCTTTAACAGTTTTGAAATCTAGCTCAGTTAAGTAAATATGGCACAGCAATTAAAAATCAAGTCTTACAAAGTTTTACTCAGTAAATGGAGAGATACAGTATATATAGTAGAACAAAGCTGGTCACGAAACACTGGTTAAACAGCTACATTGGTACAGCTGTACAATTCTGAAAAGGACAGAAGGCTTATCCCAGCAATTAAAGTACAGTTTTTTACTTTTCTCCTTATATATTTTAAGATGGATTTCCAAGTTTTTTTATAGTGAACATATATGAACTTTTATAATCTGAAAAAACACAAAATTTTAAGGAAAAAGCAAATATTTGCAAGTAGGAGAAATAAGTGTCTCCTGTGTTCTTCCTCTTTGTCATCACCATCTTTTAGTTTATTGTTCATTTTTTCCCTTATGAGCAAAATTTTCCTTACATTTCCCTTCTTGTTAATCTCTGCCTTCCTTACTCATTTGCTCTCAATAAGGACTTCTTTAAAAAAGGGGAGGGGGGACAAAAAACAACCCAAGTGGCTCCTCTACATCCTTCAGAGTTCCCTCTAGGATAAAGGAGTCTAAAACCCTCTGGCTACAGATTAAGATGGCTGAGAGCTCATCTACACCTGAGATTAACCTGACTCCTGTCTCCTTCCCTGGTGGTACCCAGAAGTCAGCCTGAGCTCTGCTGCTTGGAACATGCTGTGCCCTGGAGCCTTCTCTTCCCTTCTCCCATATTTAAATATGTCTAGAGACACATCAGAGTCCTCAGCCTCAAATCCTGGGACATGCATCCATTAACAGATCAAAGACTCATGTCCAGAGACACAGTTGCAGGGACGGCCCAGATACCCTAAATCCTAGGACACACAGACCCAAACACACTGTGAGGACACATTTTGTGACCTCGTGGTGCACTGGGAACTGTGGCTCACTGCCATTTCCCAGTACCCCAAGAGCAGCTCTGTACTGTCTAGTGTTAGGCTGAGACATGTCTCTTGCCAGCCCCCAGTCCCATCTACCCTTTCGGCCTCCCCAAAAGCAGCCTGTCTTATGCATGTGCATGTGTGTATTTCATTTTTTTGCATAAATGGTCACATACTGGGAACATGGCTCTTTACTATGATTATATCCCTTCATTATAAATGTTGGAGATGATTCCCTGTTATAACGTACAAGCATGCCCCTTTATTTCTGTGATTCCATATTACTGTCTTTATTTGATGGATGCATTTTGTACCCATTGTTAATAAACTCTCAGCTGACTTCCTCGATCAAAATAGGCAGCAGCATTCCCAAAGCAATCCCTTCGCAGCCTGAAGGGGCTCGGCCTGCCCTGTTTTTTATCTTATGACATAGGCGGACACTTTCTTTGCCACCCAGCATCGTGAGACATGCTTTATACTTGGTGAAAAGCCACGTTCTGGGTTTCCAAAGCAGAGGACTTTATGGTTGCTGAGGGACTGACCCCTTCTGGCTCGCTAGATTGTGTTTCATCAAGTTTTTCTCCTCCAATGGGCGATGCTAGAATGATTGATTAGATACAGGTTGGGCCAGAGGAAATATGAGACAACACATATTAATCAAAACCTTTGAGTTGCGCATCCATTACCTTCCTGAGGCCTCAGCACCATCATTCAGTCCCTAAACGCTGTGGCCCTGGGGTCCTAGGACTCACCTGAGTTCCTTCTGCTTGCATTTTCCGAACTTCCCTTAAATGCCCACAGAGACAACTGGGAGGGACTCTGGTTTAAGAGGGCCGTGCGTGCATGCATTCACTGTTAAATTTCCAAAAATAAGTTAATAGCACCACACAGCTGTACTAGAACTATATCTTCTTACTTCATGGGCATGGCTCTGAATGTGAGCTTAAGGAGATAATAGCCACGTCAAACTCATGAATTTTGACTTTGAATCCAAGAAGCTCCTCAAGTATTAGCCATAGCCAGGCATCCGGCCTGCTTCAGAAGCCATATTCACGCGAAGCATCATTTGTAGTAAGTTTGTAACTTTGCAATAGGTCAGGAGGCACCTGTGTTTGATACAAACTCTTCCTTTTCTTAGTGTTCGGATCTTATTCACCTTTTAATCTCTAATTGGCTCTCAATAACTTCGACAATCTCCCCAGTTGGAATGAAGAGCTTTTCTTCCTTATTTAAGCGCTGACGACGTGTACCTCTACTTAGTTTTTATTTCTTTCATGTTGTTTTAAGGATTGTTGTCATGCTCAGCTGCACATGTGCGGTGAGAACAAGAATCGGGCAGCCGCACCCTCATTCAGAGTAGAACAGCAGTCAGTGGTCACAGAGTAAAGACAACCGAAAAATCATCAGCTTCTCAGACAGCTAATAATTGTCGAACACTTACTGCATCCATAGCAGGTACCATTTAGAGAACTGTATATGAATCAGTTCATTTAATTATCACAATATTCTTTATGTATGAGGGATTGATTTTATATATATCCTTTTTTTTTTTTTTTTTTTTTTTTTTTTTTTGCAGTACTAAGGATTGAGCCCAGGGTTTTCACATGGAAGCGCATCCCCCAACCCTTTTAAATTTTTTTTATTTTGAAAAAAGGTCTTACAGAGTTGCCCAGGTGCTCAGGCTATGCTCCAATTTGTGATCATTCTGCAAGTGAATCCAGTTTCAGATATATTTTTGCACACTAAAGTGTTGTTCTCTTAGTGAATTCCAAACTCTAGTAAATCGGTAAAAAGTTCAGCCTTCAGTAATGAGTAATGTGGAATTCTAACTCACTTGCAAGTTTAGTCAATAGACTATGTTAATGGCATTCTAACTCAGCTTCCTAATGTCCTGTGGAGCAATAGGCAGTGTGATTCTGCTAAAACTGAAATCTGTTTTTGTTTCAAAATATTCTGATAGATTCTAACATCGCCCATGTCAAAGTCAGCGATCCTTCGATGATGTGGAAACCAAACAATGTCTTTTTCCACCTCTGCACCTCTCTGACCTCCTGTGTTACCCTCTCCTGTTGCCACCTTGTTGATCTGCCATCAAGTCAACATGCTTCTTCCTCCTGCCCTTTCCACTGATGTTCTCTCTGATTGAAACTCTCTTCCTGAAAATATTCATTTTTCTTCAGATTTTTAGTTAAAAGGAACTTTTAGAAACTGCTGTGCATGATTGAGTAACCAGTATCATGCCAGTCATTTTCCATTGAGAGACGATGGAAAATGAGCAGCAGGAGCTGGCGATATCCTTGAGAAGTAAGCATGAGGTGAGCAGGAAGTTCTATGGAACAGTGCTATCTAGAGTCCCTATGCTATAACATCACAGTGTCCAGTATTAAGTCAGAAGTCTCTAGACAAGCAAAGAACCAACAAACAAGGACAAAATTAAAAAATAAAAGCAGTCAGAAGAAACTGATTTTATGATGGGCCAAACATTGGACTTAGGAAAGGAAGACTTTATAACATATTTCTTTTACATTATACATTGAAATAATTAAAATGCATTCATTAATTAAAGAGAAATAATCCTCATGAGTGAATGTATATGAAATTTTTAACAGAGAAATGCAAATCATAAAAAGAAACAAGTGGAAATTTTAGAATTGTGCAATGCCCAAAGTGAATTATTCACTGTAGGCGTGTATTGGCAGGGGGTGGGGAATCAGAAGCTAGCCTCAGAGACATTGGAGATAGATCAGAAGAAATGATCAAAGCTGAAGAATGAGAGGAAAAAGTATTAAGGAAAAATGAGAAAGGCACAGAGACAATATCAGTCTAATATGTGTATGTGATTGGGGTTCCAGCAGAAAAAAAGTGGGAACAGAAAAAATATGCAAAGGAATAATAGCTAAGAACTTCCCAAAATTAAAAGCCTTCTTCAATTCTAAGAAGCCCAAGCAGAATAAAGATAAAGAAATTACCATTTAGATAACTCACAGTTGAATACTACAGATAAACACAGTAGTTTGAAAGCACCCGGAGAAAAAGATGCACAGTATAGAACAGTTATGTAAAAATGACACATTTCATGTGCTGAATTAAAAATCCTGTTTGTAGACCTCTGTAATGAACAAAACGATTCTTTAAAATTGAAGACAAAATAAAGACATTTAAAGACACAAAATCTGAGAAAATTCCTAGCCAGAAGATCTAGACTGCAAGAACTAATAAAGGATGATCTTCCGTCCAAAAGCAAATTATACCAGAGAAACACTGCAGAAAGACAGGAGCGTCACAGAATAATAAACTACTGAATAAATACATCAGAGTACCCTTTTATTAAGGGCTACTACTCAGTAATTAAAAACTGATAAATACTGATAAATATTATGACAGGGATTCTTGTCAACCAAAAGAAGCCACCTTATTCACTCAGTATGGTTTCATTTTTATGACATTCTAGAGCAGGAAACACTAACCAACACTAAAATAAATAATATGTGTGGGAGCTTGGCTTGGGAGTAGAAGGAGATAATACAAAAGAGTACTCTCAGGGAAAATAGAAATTATATATATACATATATATCACTCTAATATATATATATCTAGTATATATCAGTAATATATAGGTATATATCACTTTAATCAATGTACATATATATGTAATTGACTTGAACACTTCACACGTGTAAATTTTTATGATTATACATTAACAAAATTGGTTTAAAAATTAAAGCAGCTAATTTCTCAATGAGGCTTCCTCTCTGAGTATCCTATTTAAAACTGTACCCCAGCGCTCACTGTCTTTCTCTTCCAAACCTGCATTTCTGGTTAATCATACTAGACACTTCATTTATTTACTTTCTCTCCCCTTCTAGAGTACAAATTTAATGCGGACCAAGGCTGCCTGTTATGCTCATGGCTGTGAACCACTTCAAGGACCTGGCCCGTAACGTACGCACAATAAATCCTACGTGGGTAAATGAAGAAGTGAATGCAATTTTTCTACTGTTATCAAACATATGATTGCATGAATAGGTTAAAATTATGGAACATTAGTATACTGTGAAACTCAAGACACGAATGTTAGGTTAACTCAAAGTTAGAAACTGTGATTAAAGGGAATTACGTGTAGAATAAACGCATGGGGCGGGAGGTGCCATGCTGGCTTGCACACTCAGCTTGGCCGTGACAGGAGCTGTAGCTGTTTGCAGTGCAGAAAACCACAGATACATCTTTCGGCACTAGGAGAAGGCAGGGGTGGAGGGAGTTAGGATAATAAAAAGTGGGGTAGCCCACAGGAGACGGGTAAACCGCCTGCTGTCTGTCATCCAGCAAGCTAGAGGTCCCTATTGGTTCTTTCAGGAATTAGTCAGTGTAAACCCTCTCAAGTGTCACAGTCTCATGACACTTGGGCCTGATATTTCTCTGGCTACAGAAATGTCCTGATAAACACTTGTAAGAGACAGGATATTAAATTATGAACGTGGCTTCAGCATTAGGCATCTCATTTAGTGTCAAACTTTAGGCAGTTAGATAGCAACACAGAAGAGAAGCCCTGCCCACCCTGTGGGGAAGCCCTTCCTCCTGAGGATGGCGGGGGCTGGCACCCTGCAGAGAGTGACCTGGTCAGAAGCAGGTGTAGGCTAACATCAGTGACAGCCCAGTGGAGATACACTCCTGTCACACCCTTCAAGGGGAAGAGCAAATTGAATTTGACTCCAGATTTCAAGTGAGGCCATGATTATTCAAAGTAAACAGTTGGCTCCATAGGATTGCAGACCACAAAGCCATGTGGATCAGAGAGCACCAACTCTCTAAAGATCAGGAAACAGATAGCTGTCTCCCAGTTTAATTTTGTCAGAAAAAAATAACCTTTCTTTTTTCTTTTATATCCTTCTAGCCTTCATGTTATCCCAGCTCCCCATCAGAGAGTCAGAAACCCTAGACAGTGCGGCGGAGGGAAGGGGGTACAGGGAAACGCACACTTCCCATTCCAAGCCCTTCTGACTCCTACGGCTATAAAAGCTAGGAGTCAGCTCTTGCAGCTCCGAGGAAAGGATTCAGGGAAGTCTTGTAGAAGTGGGTAATACTAAAGAAATAACTTTCTGTAGAAGATTTTTCTTGTCTGGAATAGGGTGACTGAGAAGGGACTTGGAAAGAAGGACCAGAGAGAGATAAGATAGAAAGGGAGTGAAAGAATAAATATAACTCAAAAGATTCTGAGGGCAGAAAGAGGGAGAAGGTAGGCAATATTTCAGGCTTTGCAGGGAGGAGCTGAGCAGGGGATGAGAGATGCAGGAGACAGCCGATTAATGCTTTAAACCCAATCCAAAAAAACCAAGCAACAAGAGATGGTGGCATTTGTGACTTATGCGGACAGTACATAGCTTTGGAATCTGTGAGGCGATTGGGGGTTTTGGGTTATTTGTGCATGGAGCTATTTTGATTTGCAGGGCAGCAGGGGACTCTCAAACACCAAGACAGTAGGTGCATGTGAGCTCTGTGTGTGTGCGTGTGTGTGCATACATACATGTGTGCACTGCATTTGAAGACCTTAAAGGAGAATTTCTCCTGCCAGTTTCAGCAGCTCACACGTAACCAAGATCTGTCCACTTCCCAGCTGTCACAGCCACCAGGCACTGTGGCTCCATTTCCAGGTGAAACTCAGCCACGTGCCCAGCCTGCACCTGCTCTCAGTCCTCCCCTCTCCTGTGCCCACGTTTCCAGAGAGACTTCTTGGAGGACGGGTCAATCTCATGAGCAGTTACAGAGGGTTTTTCTCTAAGCAGCGTATGCCCAGCAAAGATGCACTATGTTTTGAATGTCAATGTGATAGAAGCTGAGATCCAAAAGTCAAGTCAGAATGAAAGATGGAGACAGTTTCTGGACTCGCCTGGTGCCACTCCCCTGTGCATGCCTTGTGGTCCCACCAGCTCCATGCTGGTTCTCAAACCCAACTCCAGCACCTGTGCCTTGTAGGAATGCTGTCCCCCACCACTCTAAAGACACCAGCATCTCCTAATCTCAGCGTCTCCTAGGGAGCATCACACACTTCTAGTCTCTTTGAGGAGCCCCCCCAAGCTCTAACATGACCCAGCGCATCTATCTATTGCTTGGGCTTTCTCGTGTCTCCATCAATAGACAATAAACGTCTCAAGCATTGGGACCTTCTCCATTTTATCCAGCATGGACAACTGTCTGCCATGTGGAAAGTTCTTGTGAATTCTTACTCAATGAACAAGCACACCCATTGATGTCGTAGTTATACCCTTTATGTTGCATGGGAGGGGTGTTTCTGCACTAAACACTGGTTCAGCAGAATCTCCTGGCCCTGCTTTTCCGTAGGGTGAGGGGGACAGTATTTACAAGCCTGTAAAATAGGCCAGTGTTAGCAGTTAGAGGCCCACCGGCCAGAGCAATGCTCTTTACTAGGGAAGTAAATATCCGAGGTTCCCTTTTGTTGTGTGGTTGTAAGAAAGTTCAGAGGCCCCCAGGTGAGTTCAAAGTGCCCTCTGTTTACCAGCGGGATCAATCTTATTATAATGGATGCACTAGAATTCACAGGCTTGGCTCTCTCTTTGACTGCTGCACAGAGATGGCCATCTGTTTGAGGAGGACCTAGACGCTCATGGGGAGGAGGTTTGGGTTGGGAGCATTGGGGATAGGACCCAGGGCAGCTGTTCCCTAGCTTTTTGGGGCTCCATGGCTTGCTTTGATTGCTCCCCCAGGAGCTGCTGCAGGTGGCAGCCCCGAGTTGTCCCAGTCATATCCTAGTTCTAGGGCCCCATGTGGAGAAGGGGCCTCTAAACACTCAAGCCACAATTTTGACAAGTTCCTTGTTGGTTCATGTCCAACGGGGACCCATAGACACAAAGTCTCACAGTCTGGGCAGGACCAAATGTGGCCCCAGGGGCCACTACTGCTATTATGCAACTAGTAATTTTGCAACTCTTTCCTCATCAAACCTGTTGTTCTCTGGGTTTAATTTTTCTTTCAAATACCCTGATTACAAATTACAGACCCAGGCAACCCCAAACAGAAGTGTCTGGCTTTGGCAATTTCCTCTGTGACTGGCCATGGGAAGAGAACTACAGAGTCCAAGCCTCTCTGAGTGGGCGGAGTCTTAGAAGTCAGCGGGCCTGACTCCTGCTCAAAGTGCTCAGCCAGGCAACATGATCACTGGTGCATGGAGCCCTACGCTGGTGTATATACAAAGCAAAGAGGTAAGAATGAAAGAGCAGGGGAAAAGGGGATGAGAGGGGGTGAGAGGGTCACATAAGGGGGTGAAAGACGACTGGGGTCTTGGAAATGTGCCTGAGTTCCACGCACATCCAGAGAATGTCCAGGAGTCTCCAGGAAGGGGGTGAGGTTCACAGCAAGGAGTGGTGGGAGGCAAGGTCAGAGCAGGCAGCAGGGGTCAGTTAGGAGGAGTCTCATGGGCCTTGCTAAGGGGTGAGAATTTATCCTGTGTGGGTTCAGGGCATGACACCTCGAAACATGGTACCTTGGCATTTGAGAAAAGAGTAGAGCCAGGAAGGCCTCTCTCCCTCTCCCCAGCATGAAGCAGGTCATGAGACTGTCACTGAGAGGTGCCATCCCTGTACCTGGAGGAAGGGACATCCTTAGATCTGAAGACCCAGGGACACAGGAAAGAATCTGAGCAAGACCTTGCTAAGTCCGTAGGTTCATCACCATTGGACCATAGCCCTTTGTCCAGTCTTGATCCTCCACGACTGTCTATTCATCATCACACAGGGGCAAGTAACACCCAGCTTCCTGTTTGCTCAGCGCTTTATTTTCTCCTGGAGGCCCCATGTCATGCAAAACTTACACAAATAAATGTGCATGTTTCCTGTTCTTAGCGTGGTTTTGTGAAGGGTCCTCAGCCATGAACCTGGCCCTGAGTGAAGACATGGGCCTTCCCTGCCCTACAGAGGGTCAAAGACAAGGACATTCTGAGGGTTGCACACAGCACAGCC
The DNA here is from genome assembly GCF_034190915.1 of Cavia porcellus. Taxonomy (NCBI): domain Eukaryota; kingdom Metazoa; phylum Chordata; class Mammalia; order Rodentia; family Caviidae; genus Cavia; species Cavia porcellus. Next base: position 16,138,480 of record NW_026947496.1, read on the forward strand.
AGTGCAGGATGCCGCGCAAATCCCGAGGTTTCTTCAGCCACCCTCTGGTGGCTCATCCCTCTGGGAGGAAGGTCCAGATGTTAGCAAGATGTGTGTTCAAGTGGAGCGCAAACCTGCCCCACGAGAGACAGGCATGGTCCCTGCGCCTCCACCACCGGCAATGTCCTTGCTATCTGAAGACCCTCTCTGCACCCCAGGCTTCCTTCTCTTCAGCCTTGACAAGTCCAGTCACCTCTGGCACTCCTCCCTGTGTGAGGAGTGCTCCTTAGAGGTCTGGGGCTTAGAAAGCACTGTTTTTCTCACTGCTCCTGTAGAGAAGCAAGTCCTCATCCTCACTGCTTCTGTCCCGTCAGCCTCTAGGGCAGAGATGAAAGCAGTTGAACACTCCTTTGGAGAGCAGTGGGGACACATCTAGCTCGCCTTGCTTGGCTCTGGCTTTGGGTCCTCTGCTGAGCTCCTTTGTCCAGGGCTGCTCACCTGGACAATCAGTTTCTCTTTACTCTCTCCTGTTCCCTCAGGAACACACACTTTGCAAATTGCTTGTTTTGTTAAGCCTGGAGTGCAACTGTTCCATTTCTTTTTTTAGCTTCTTGCTCTTTGCAAAACAAATCTAAATGTGATGCCTTCAAATGCATTGATAATGCGGCCTCTGCTAAAGACAATTTTCACAATCACAAAGACCTGCGCTTTAGTTACGGCTCAGCTCCCTCATGACTGTGTGGCTTCGGGCCAGGGACTTCATTCTCTGAACCTCTGCGTCTTCCTATGTACTATCCTTCTAATAATCTGGCTTGATATGAGACGTGATCATATTTAGGTAAGGACTTAGTGCTGTAGGGAGATCCATGCTCTCCCTCTGAAGGTTTGAAATTGGTGTGCACGGAAATAAACTGGCAATAACCAGATTAACAGGTGAAAAGGAAAAACACATTTATCTGGTCATTATTCTAAGTGACACAGAAGCCATCAGATTAAAGACTCAAAGACCCAGTGATGTCCACTTTTCTATTTAACTCAGCGCAGCAGGGCCAGCCATGCAGGAAATGGACTGAGCTGAAACCTGCCATCTGATGCTTGCGTGTGAAGCCCCAGCCCAGCCTAACCAGCCCTGTCTCTTCAGACTGATGCTGGCTCCTCGGTGTGCATTGTTCCTTCCTGCCAGACATGAGACAGGGCCCGTCCAGGGCTCAGCATCTTACAGCATGCAATCACATAGAAAGGTAGAGAAACTTACAGAGATATTTTTAGGGTTGGATTTGGAGGAAGAAAAATTCTAGTGTCTATGGAGCGGGGGAGGGGTGAGAGACAACCGGGCTTCACTTTGGATGACATTTCTGAGCCCTAACAGCACACAGGTATGAAGAAGTGATGGCTATTAAACATGAAAACGGCAACACTGGTAATGATGACTATCTTGTCTTTCTACTCAGCTGTACCCTGAAGGTCTAATAATTTACTTAGAGTCTTAATTTCCCCATCTGTTGAATAAAGATAATAGCAATTACTGAGTAGACCGAGGTGAGGATGCGGTGTGATAAAAACATGAAGAGCACACAGCGACTCTTGAGGCAGGGTGTCTGCATCCCCTTCCCTCCGGGGCTTTCCCTGCCTCTCTGTCTTCACCACAAGGCCCTATCACTCTGTCTCGAAATGTTCCTGTTCCAGTGCCGAGTTCTTTGTGGGCGAGCATCCTCCACGAAAACTGGATTTCCTTTTTAGCCACCTCAAGTCAGGGAGTCACTGTGGTATCTCTCTCCTTTTCCTCTAGTGCCCATTTTCCTGGCTGACAGGTTCACCTCACATCCCGGAAGGGTATGTTGCAGTCTTAACTCCCAGATCCTGGAGATGTGACCTTATTTAGAGAGAAGGTCTTTGTAGGTTTCATCATTAAGATGAGGTCATAAAGAGCAGATCTAATCCAGTGTGACGGTTGTCCTCTCAAGAGGAGAAAAGAAAAGAGAGTAAAGACAGAAACACTCGGCAGAAGATGGCCCTGTGGAGGAAGACGTAGAGATTGGAGTGTTGTAGCCACAAGCCAAGGGATGCCAGGGGCTGCTAGAGAGCGAGCACGGGGCCTTGCCAACATACTGATTCTTTCTGGCCCCCAGAACAGTGGAGCTTTGTCACAGGAAACCAAACATTGGTCCCATTAGCAGTTAGAGACTACACAACCAGAAAAGGTTATGAATCTGTAGGAAAAAACATTCCTGAAGCCTACCTTTAACTTGGACAAGCTGGCTGTTATATTAGGGATGCATAGTGTGAGTGTATCTAAAATAAAATGAGTTGTGGCTAGTGGGGAGCAGGGTACTCCTCTGACATCGTGAGACCCTAGGTTTGATCTCTGGAAAGGCAGGGTGGCGGGGAGAAAGGACGGAATGGGATTGAATAGGGGCAGGTAAACAAGAAGGAAAGAAGCTACTTAAGAAGACTCCAAAGCACCACATTCCTGATGAATAAAAGGCAATTTGGAAAGGTTGGGAAGAACTTAAATGAACGTCAATGTGGGAGGAATAACACAGGGCCATAATTCCAGGGTCTCAGGGGAGCTGGCATCCTTGCGCTGATTTAATCTAAGATTTCAGCTTTAACAAAGGATAAGGTTTACAGACTAAAAATTAGCCGCAAGGTATAACTTTACCCCTGGTTTAGCAGGGGACTAGAAGAATAAAGCAAGAGGCTCTGTCAGAACTCGCTGGGCGAGCCCTGGGCTGTGGTTTGAACAAAGCCGTGTTAGTCTACATATGAATTACAGGAAGAAAGGAAGGAAGAGAAAGAAAGAGCTGTAGGGCTGTTTGTTCCTTTCTACAGACTGCACTGAAGAAAAGACTCAAGCACATGTCACAGCCCAGCTGGGAGCTGCAGGGCTCACCTCCTCACAGGGGCATGAATCACCCACCCCTGACCTTCCGCTAGGTTTCTGGGAGCATATTCAGAGGGCACCGTGGTTCTGATGAAGTCCTATTGGTTCTGGGGCTTCCATAAGCTTCAGCCAAACTGTGCAGGTATTAAAAATGAGAATGAGCAGGGTGTGGTGATGCATGCCTCTAATCCCAGCACTCGGGAGGCCGAAGCAGGAGAATGGTTGCAAGTTCAAGATCAGCCTGAGCTACAAAGTGAGCTCATGGTCAGCCTAAACTGCATAGTGAGACCCAGTCTCAAAAAGACAACTTAAATTAAAAATAAAACAATAAAAATGAGAATGAACAGTGAAAGCCTTGGGTCTCACAGCCTGGTGGTTTTTTTTTTTTTTTTTTGTAAAAGAGCACTTTGGTCTCAGCTGGAGAAAGATGGGGAAAGAAATGGGACCTCAAAGCACTGATGGACTAGCCAGGTCTTGTGGACTGGGCTGTGGCTCTGTCTAAGTCTATTTAAGAAGAGCTGGACATCTGTTGTTTTCATTTACCCAACATCTGTTTCTCCCCTGCTTCTAAAAACCGTATTTGACTTCCTTTTGAGGATTCAATTTTATTCTCAGTCCTTGACACTAGCTGTGGGCACATGATCATAGCCTAGCCAATCAGGGTATTCCATTGTTCTGTCTTCATTAATTGGTTTAGAGATGGGCACATGACTAGAGTTTGGCCAATCAAATCATTCAGTTGCCCTGACCGTAGCAGTAGTTGATTTAGGAATGAGAATATGGCCCAAGTACAACCAAGGAGCGTTTAGGGTGGTACATGCTTTTAATCCCAGCACTCTGGGAGGCTGAAGCAGAAGGACTGCAATTTTGACCTCATCCTAGGTAACTCAGTGAGACTCGATCTCAAAATAAGAATGTAGCTCAGTGCAAAGACCAAGTTTAATTTCTAGGAAAGGAGAGAGAGAGGGAGAGAGAGAGAGAGGGAGAGAGAGAGAGAGAGAGAGAGAGAGAGAGAGAGAGACAGAGAGAGAGACAGAGACAGACAGAGACAGACAGAGACAGAGACAGACAGAGAGACAGAGAGACAGAGAGACAGAGAGGAAGAAGAGGAGGAAGAGGAGGAGGAGGAAGGAAAACATAGAGTAGCATTGGTCTGAAACACAAAACAGACACAGGATACTATTCTTAATCACATTTCGGACATCTCCATCACTGAATCTTTGAATCTTTGGACTGGTTTGCATGCACACCAACCTTCATGTAAGAGTTGACCCTTGTAATGTTGTTAGTTTTGCTGACTTCTAAGATGCTCTTTCAGCTACCCAGAGAATAAGACCAAAGCCAGCCCTTTTCTTACCAGACAGCTGTACTTCTGTGAGCACCAGTCATAATTCCTAACAAATGGTGTAAATGTCAATGCCTTTGTGGCTTCAAGCTATCAATACAGCTGCCATTTTGTAAGATCTCAGAGCCCATTTTCATACTGCTTGAATTGATAGTTTCCTAGACTGCAATCATAATTATCCCCCAATAAATGTCCTTTTCATTCTTCATGATTTTATGAAAGTGGAAAGGTTGGCCCTCAAAACTTTTTAAAAAGCTATTGAGAGTGATGTAAAGTCAGTAGGTGACTGAGGAGACAGGAGCTGTATGGTGCTGCTGGCAGCCATTCTGCCAGCATGGAGAGTTAGCCTGAGTGAGCTGAGGGTCAGAGACTAAATTCCTGGTGAGGTTGAGCCCCTTCCTTCAGTTGTGCCTTAATTTTGTTTTCTGTTACAGGAGCCAATACACTTCCTCCTTTTGTTTTCTTAACCCATTGGAAGTTGAGTGCTTCACTGACCACCTAAACTTTTCTAACTCATACACAGATCATGGGCGGGTCCAATAGGTACCATGATAAATATCATAAAAATATATAGAGACCAGAGAGAAGCTATGATTTATATGCTAAGGATATATTGAATCTGGAGATGTTTCTGGCATTCTGGGATCAGCCGGGGCTGGGTAATAATCTGCACTGTATTGGCATCTTGGATCACCCCCTAGATTTCTGAGAAAGTCCACAGAATTGGAGTCAGGATCAGAAAACATAGTTTTTAGCAAGCATGCTTATTGAGGAACAAGCACATACACTCTAAAAAAGACTAACTTTTACTGGAGATGACAGTACATTGGGAGAATTCCAAGAAGGCAGAGATGGAGGTGGCCAAGGTCCATGAGAAGGGTCAAAACCACAGTGTAAATGTGTGAAGATTGGGCCCTGGAGTGTCACCCGGGGCTGGGTGCTCGGGGTGCACATGCACAGGCCCCTGAATCATCTGACGTAGGTGTGAAGAACCTGAGCAGGTACAAGGTGGCCAGTTCAGGAAGCTCAGAGACAGGGAGCGCAGGAGACTTAGACCACAGTCTCCCGGTAGGTGCAACACTTCTGCCTTTCTCTCGCCTACCACCGTTTCATCTCTAGCTCGAATGTAGCTAGTTACCTACACTAACGGAGACAGTGGGACAGGGAGGATGTGAATGCAGTCATAGCTGAGAACGTTTTAGAGTGCTAAAGGTATTTTAAAAGCATAAAAACCATGGTATTACTCTCTAAATTCTTCTGGAATGAAGGAATAAAGTTTTTTTTCCAAAGAAAATAATAGTAATCTGAATTCTTTCTGGAGCAATATGACATAATAATAATAACCCTTAAGAGCCATTCTAAAAGCAAAGACTATGGGGCAGTGTAGGCTCTGACTTAGGGTCACCAATTCACCCTGGGTTTTGGGGGGACTGTCCCTCTTCTGTTTTAAATTTGATGTCCTGTGTCCTGGGAATTCTTTAGTCCCTGGCTAATCTGGATGGTCAGTCATGTGTGCTTCTAGCTTAATCAGGTCATCTTACCTTTCTGAGCCTCAGGTTCTTCCTCTGTGGATCAGGGTATGTGGCAGGGGGAAGGAGCAATAGGGGGATAACCAGTGGTTTTCAAAGCATGGTTTAGGGGGCTACAGCTGTCCTATGGGGCCACCATGGCTACTGCAGAAGGCAATTGGCACCCAACACCTTCCCTGCTATAATCAGAGGAGTGCTTTTCAGGGAGTTCAAAAGCAAGGCTGTGCCTAAGATCTGCTGGCTGGCAGGGGCACCTGTGGCCTCCCTCCACAATGGCATGACTCCTTTTTTTTTTGTTAGGTAGCAAATGGCTCTTCTAGACTGTGGTTCCGGCACCTGGGTGAGACTAAGGGCCACCTGGGAAGTGTTAAAGCTGTGTACATTCCTGGCTGCCACACCTGGAGAGTCTGGCTCTGCTGGAATTGGGTGGAGCCAGGGATCAATATTTCTAAAAATCTTTGCAGGTAACATACATATAAATTATTCACCAATGTCTCAGTTGTCTGATTAATAATAAATTACTTTCCACACACTTCACAAATGGCCAAGATACACCATTGTTCGAGATGCCTTATTCTAGCATGTCTCAAATTTTCCACGCAGCAGGAGGGCTTGTTAAAACATGAACCGCTGGCCCCACCACCAGGGTTCTGTTACAGTGGCGCCGGGTAATACTGGAGATGTGCATTTCTAAAAATGCTTCTGGGAGCTATTTGCCACCGTTAGCAGGATCATTTTAGAGAATCCATGCACTTAAAGTGTCTTGCTTGAGCTCTTTAATCTCTGTTAACATTATAAGCTCTTCCACCTCCCCCTGGCATAGTACTTAGTAAATCACTGAAGAATAAACCAGTAGGTAAGGCTGGGGTAAGGCTCAGGGGTAGAGCACTTGCCTAATATGCTTAGCAACACACACAAAACAGAGCTGTTCTATGCACATCAATGACAATCAACTTTTGAAGAATGCTCAGTAATGCCTGTGCAGAATTCTGGGGTCCTGCAGTGTGGTATTGCAGTAGGTCTACATGGCACAATGACCACAGCAGATGGGGTAATCAGTATATCGTCACCTCACTTTTTGTCTCTTTTCAAGCAGCTCTTTAAAAGAGCAGTGTGACTACATCCTCAGCATGTGAAAGAGCTTTCTGCCAGCTGTCCGAGGACTATTGTCTCATGGGACCTTGGTGGAGGACATGGGTGGGGACAACAGGATTTCCTGCTCTCGGCTTTCGGGACTGTGCAGAATACAACTGAGCGATGAATGCCTCTGTCCAGTCCTGGGGCTTCCGGCCAAGCCCACTGGGCTTTCTCAGAGGTTCCATTTCGCTTTGTTTTTCACTTTCTAAAGCTGGCAGATTTACTTTTCACCTACCAATTCCTTTCTGGCTTTCCTTAGCTTATCCTATTTAAGTTTTTAAATCAGTTTGCTGGGCTATTATGCAAGCATACTCTGGTTGCTATAACTTGTTCTCCCAGGGAAAAGCTTGTCATTATCCCCCAGAGAGCCCAAAATAACCACCACATCTCTGCCCGGCCACACCAGGGCCCTGATCATCCCGACATCCTTTGGCTTGTTTTTGTTCTCTGTTGGTAATGGAACAGCTGCAGGCAGCTTGGCACTGCCTTTCCACCCATCTTCATTATACGAGGAATGTTTCTTGGACTACAGAGATCTACTCATGGTCACATCCCAGACCTCAAGGCCAGACACACCCGAACAGTTAGGAAGAGAAACCACTGCCCATTATTAGCCACTGAACAGGGAGTGCTCCATCCAAGTTCTGGAGGAACATTCAGATGGTCTTTAAGTGGCTTTGTAACTTTTATGTAACTCTTTGAAATAAGAAACAGCATCCAGAGAATGAACACAAATAACAGTCACAGAATTTAAAAAGAGATCCCCTCTCTTTGTCTCAGGTCCTCTTCTGGGATGGCGATGCCGTGAAGTCACTGGTGTACAGGCCCAGGAGCCCTAAGAAAACAGGATGATGCAAACAGGCAGGAAGTAGGGCCTTTCTAACTCTGCCCATAGAAAGTGTTCATCCTGAGTGTATGTTTATGGATAAAGAATCCTTTCAACATTACTTCTATAAAATCAGACTAACTCAATGGCCAAGTCTTCAGCGTTGAGCAAAAGCAGCCTTCCCTGCTAGTTACTCCAGGCAATAACTAGGGGTCCCACCTCCAGGGGTGATTATTGTATTGTAGAGTTAAGGAGCAGCATTCACTCAGTAGTTGTTTAGCAAAGTCAGCAACACTACAGAGCCATGCACACCTCCACTCCCACTGCCCCATACCTTACACAGCAGAGGTGCAAATTGCTCTGGGAAAGCTTGGTCATGTATGTTCTAGAAAGTTCCAGAATTGTCTCTGTGTCATGATAATGACATTCATGTTTCAGAAAACACCTCTGAATCTGGCTGACAGGAAAATACCATTTTAGATAATCAATACAGTAGAACACTTGAAAAATTTTCCACTGAGACATCATTTGGAAATCCTTGACAGGGAAACTGGGTATTTTTCTTGTAGAGAGAAGAGAACAGCTGCCCACCTGTCCATACTTCACAGGAGGGTGAGTTAAGTTTTGGTAAGTTCATATTAATAGAAACATTCACACATAAGCTAGTTCAAAGTGATCTTTAAGTTTCTCTCATTTCCTGTGCAAATATTGCTTTTGCTTCACGTCCTTCTAGAGTATTCTTCCGCACTGATGGTAGAAGTCATTACAGTAGGTTTTCAAGAGCTACTTCAACCACTGTTAGGCAGAGTTGGACATTTTTCTCTTTCATCATGTCCCAAACAGATGGTAGATGTTTGTAACCCTGGGCTTCAAGGAGACCCATTGTTATAAAAGGTTGACATCAATCCATCAAACCCTGTTTTTGTTAAGAAGATGTCTTTGACTGCTTAACATATGGGTGTCTCTTTTGTTGTCAGACAGCTCGTCCCTGGAAATGCAGTCCATGCCATCCAGGAAGGAGAACCACATCTTGAAGCAGTCTTCTGGAAGGTCTGCTTGTATCCTGACAGACCCTCAACAGAAAGCGAATGTTGTCCAATTAGCAGGGGTCAGTGGAGTAGTCATAACTAAACAATTGGAAAAGTAGGAGAACTCTGCAGATTTTAGTCACTGGTGTATCACTGAGTGGAGAGATGCCAGCCATATCCAGCTCCAAATTATGCGGTTCCACTGGAACAAAACTTAAGCTCTAATAATACCCAAAATGGAAAGCATGGATACATTAAAGAGAGATTGAGAAAAAGAAACAGGATTCAGATTGACGTGATGGCAGCCATATTGAGTCGTAATCATCATAATTTCCCTAGAGTAACCATAGATCATTTTTTTCTGCACAGCTTCCCCCAAAACTATAAATGGGTCACATCATTAGAGCAGTACGTAGAGCTTTTACAGCTGACACCTGGCACCTGGAATGTGCCGACCAAGATATTTTGTTAACATAAACCAGGTGTACCCTGACTTGGATGAAGTCATTTTCCTCCTAACCAACATGACCTTCTTCTTGACCCAAATCCCATATACTTTGTCCACAGGCACCTGTGGTAGATTAACTAATGATCAACTGTATTAACCAGTTTACCTGCACCAGCACGGTTCTGGGTATGGAAGGACCCACCTGAGGATTGTTGCCAACAGCATAAAGGGAGAACTGGAGGGGAAGAGGGTGTGCTGTTGACTCTCCTGCAGAAGCTTGTTGCTCTGGTTTTCCTGATATGAATTCAGATGCTCTCATTGTCAGAGCAACTTGGATGTCACTGAGAAATGACTGTGGTTCCCTTCAGGAGAGCTCCAGTGCTTACCTTGAGCATCACTTCCTGGCTCCAGTGCAGGTCCCTCAGCTTGCTGCCACAGATCCTTCATCCCGCAGTGTAGACTTTCTAGTTTCCACCATTAGCCTTTGGGGCTTCCCAGTGCATATCCTTGATACAGAGGTGCATGAGACATTGTCGTAGGCCTCCATAGACATAGGCCTCCACTTAGACTCATGCAAGATATTGCCATGAGCTCCAGGCCCTCAGCTGGATTCTTTGGGTCTCTAATGCATAAACAGATCTCCTGCACTCTTTTGTATTTGACTTTTTTGGGTGAATATTATGAAATAACCCTATAAAATAGAGGTCCTGTATTAAATCTATTCCCTTTCAAACTGTGACTACAACAGCACCCCACCCTCAATAAATTGTTCTCTGTGCAATCCTGGATCCTTCGGCTTCTTATCTTCTGTCTCACCACACCCTCAGGCCAGTTCTCACTCCCTCAGACCAAGTTGTCCCAGAACACATCCTCAGAGTGAAGAGGGTATTACACTTGAGGAAACAGAAAGATCAGGGGCTGGAGTAGGCCGAGGTGACCAAAAAAAGACATCAAAAAGGAGAGAGGAGGTAAGCACTGCAAAGCCTGAATATTGGGTAGGAAGGAGCAAAGGTGGAAGCATAGACCCAAGACAGATTGGAAGACAAATTATGGGGAAAAGGTCTTAATGAACTGTATTGTGCTGACTGCGTTGGACTGGATGCTTATACTCTGAAACTCATGTGCTGAAACCTAACCTGCAGTGTACTGGTGTTAGGAGGTAGGACTTTGGGCGGGAATTAGATGTGGAGAGTACAATCCCCATGAATGGAATTAGCACCCTTATAAAAGGGACCACATAGGTTAGCTTTCTAAACCTCTTTCCACTATGTTGGGTGGACACAATGGGAAGACATCATTTGCAATCCAGAAGAAGGACTTCAGCATGCTGGCATCTTAATTTTGGGGTTCCACCTTCCAGAACAGTGAGAAGTCAAGCTTACTTTTTGCATATTAGCCAGCGACTCTATAGCAGACTGAACTGACAAAGGCATTAGTGTTATTCCATTTTCATCTCCCCTTTTTTGTGTGCCCTGGCACTCTTCTGCACATCGTAAGTCACCCAGGAGCATCCATGGGCCCAGCCACTATCACCCAGCACTTGACCTCCATGTTCCATGAGCTTTGCATCATGTTTCTTCTAGATCCTACAAGTTAATCTTAAATTAGATCAAATAATCCAAGTCACATTGTTCTTTAATTATAGCTCCCTACTCTTGTTTAAGTTTCTCTGCAGAGGAAGAGATTTGTGTAGGTGTCAAGATCTGGCATTGGGTTCACTCTATTCATGCAGGAAATAGCCACCTACTCACTTGGGATGTGTTATAAGCCAGCAAACCCTACATAAATGTCTTTATTAAAATGAATTAGGGCCTGGGTGTTGATGGAACAGAACTTTATTGTGTATATACAATGTATAAATTTTATGCTAAACTCTAGGGAGATGGAATGACTAAGAATCTTATGAAATCTTTATGTATTAGAATAGACAATGCTCAGGTGGAAATAAATTATTGCTCTAAGATGGTTTCATTGTACTCTGTGGCCATATGGCAACCTCTTTTGATGATACATCTTTTAAAAAAAATTAACTTTAAATTCAAAGGATTCTTCTAGCTCTATCCTATTTCTAAATATCCTCCCTTTTAACTAAAAGCTCTTTCAACTGCTGCAGTCAATGATTCTTTCTTTCTTTCCAATAGATCTTGCTAATTTTCCTGGCTTGCCTTTAATTTAGGATCTTCCTGCCTCAGCCTCTCAAATACCTGGGACTGCAGGTATGTATCACCATGCCCAATTAAACAATTTCATTTCAGTGCAGATATTTATGCAGTGCAGCTAAATGAATTGGCACCACAGCTGCCGGTAAACACCTCTGCTGCCCACTGAGATAATCACAGGCCAAATACTCAGTAAAACATGAGACAGTTGTAATTCCACAATTAAAGAGATTGATCCACTGGTTTCCATGGGGAGGTGGTAGGCGGAAGAAAAATTTTTTTATCAATAAAATTTTAAGTCTGAAAATGACTTGGAGTTAAATGATTTCAATTGTTAGATGAAGATTTATTATGTAGATATCAGGAAAGAAAATCCTTAGGGCATCATAGATACAGATCCTGAACAATAAAGAACATCAAGACATCATGCCGAACTGAGTGGGTGGAAAGATTGTCCCCATTCCGACATACACACCCCTAAGCCATCGAAGAAGTAAGCCATGAGTGTAACTGAAGAAAAGGTTTAACCAATGAGAGTTCCGTGGTCAGAAAAGTGAGAACTCCAGTTGGTCAGTTTGGGCTCTTCAGTGATTCTATATCTCAGTATATTTTCTCCCACTTAATAGTAATGGCTACAAAAAGCTGGGGCTTCCTAAGCATAAGGCAAATTGTAAGTAAAGAATGTGTACTGCTCCCTCCAATCTCTCCAGGACCCAGTGAGACCAAGTGCAGAAAAGGGTTGGCATGGCCTGAGACCACTGCTTTGCAGGCCTGGCTCAGGCTGGGGTTGGGAACTTCAGAGGATTCTCACCATTCCATGGCAAGGCCAGCTCACTGTGCCTTCACTGTGTGCCAGCAGGTGGTTCATGCCAAATACCCGCTTCCCCTCTGGGCATCTGGAACTTTGGCATATGCTGGACAGAGGGCACTAGATGAGCAGCCCGTAGCCAACACTCTGGTAGAGTCTCTGATGAGCTTCCCAGCTAGATCACATTTCAGAGTTGTCGTCACTTATCCTTGGAGGAGTCACAGGCATCCTGGATTACTCCCAGAGAGGAATCTCAGTAGCTTGTGCCTGATTTCCCTTCTGATCTTGATTTCCATCCTTTTGCCATAAGAGAATTTAGCTGTGGGCAAGACTACGTGTTGAACCTTTCGGTCTTCTCAGTGAGTCACTAGTCTGAAGGTGGGCCTGGGAATTCCCTCTCTATAGGTGTGTGGCATTATTATTATCTTCATTTTAAAGGTGAGGAACTGACTCATGGAGAGGGTTAAGTCACTGTCTCAAGGCCACACACCAGGGCTGTGACACAACCAGGATTTGAAGGGATGCAGACTTTCTCCCCAGCTCTGGTTTCCAACGCCACAGAGGCTCTAAAATGACCCTAATACTACTTTCCTCGCTGGGGGTTTGTATATCAAAGCAGGTGTGTTTGCTCAATGTAATATATTTACCTTGTCATATTATCATGCACATTCCTAGTTCCTTCCACCTACTAGCAGAAAATCTATGAAGCAATTTTTATAGCCCCACGACCAAGCAGAATGTCCCTGAGATGTTAAAAAGCCTTTCGGGCAAAGGGACAAGAATGGCATGGAATGCATTCTGCCCATTTCTTGCTTTTTAAAAGAATGATGTCAATTATGATGGTTTTCCTTATAAGACAAATGAAGCCTCTACATCACCAGTCCTCTCTCTGCACCCTCTCTGTGGCCTCCTGGTCTCAATTTGATGGGAGTTCTCTACTCCAGGCCATGGTGAAGAAGTCTGTTCAGCAGGTGGGGTGTTTAAAGAGGTGGGGGGAAGTAGAGAGGGGGCGTGAAGTTGGTGGGGAGCCTCCTCTCATTATGGCTGCTGTATTTCTAACCTCCAAGCCCCCAGCTGGGAACATATCAGTCTTACAACAGAAGAGATAACATTGTTTGCTGAAATTATTGTTTCTCAATTACCCCTCACCCCTTCCTATCTTTCAAGCCTACTTGTTAATGCAGAAGTTAACTTCTAGATGTTTTTTTTCCCACTGAGGTAACCAAATGGCTCCCACATTCCATGGACCTACTCTTGGGTTTGTGTCAGAGAAAAGCAGCTCTTCCTGCTGAATGCCTGTCTGTGATCAGGTGGGAGAGCAAGATGAGCTAAGGGATAGCACCTCTGCGGGGCAGGACTAGGGGAGACAAGTAAAGAAAGAGGTCCCTGATTTAAAAATCTATCGCCCCATCTACTCCTTGGTAGTTCCTTTGCTAGAGAAGTGAAGGTCCTTACCATGGGAAATAGGGCTTAACGGAAAGGGCAGGAGAGTGGCAGTGCCTTGGAATGATGCTGATTGAAACTAGTGACATCAAGTCTTCCCCTGAAAGCCTAGTATTGATAAAGAAAAATTAGAAAGAGACTGTGGACATTGAGTACTTGAAAAGAAGGTTTGGTTATAACAAGACCCCCATCCCCACCCCAAGGATGGCATTTAGGAAGAAAGACTAAGAACAGGTCACTTCACACATCGTATACTTTCCCATGGGATAGCTCTTTAAAAGTGATGTGCAAGAGATGGAAATCAAAAGAAAAACTCCTGTCTGGAAGTAAAATGTGTTTCAATTTAAGGAAAACCAGTATCTTCACAGGAAATACAAGAATGGTGGGGGGACCCAGATGAATGAACCCTTTCCCCTAGACGGCTTAGTCAGAAGATCTGGATTTCTGTCCAGCTGTATTATTTCCTCAATTTCCCAAATTTATCTAAGCCACCTCATCAACCCCACTGTCCTCCACACCTTTATCTGTAGGTTGAGGGGTATAGTGAGTACTGTTGTAGTCAGAGTTGTACACAGAACAATTGGATCAAGACAGGAGTTTATAATATTTTTATATTGATCACCGGGAGTTAACACAGGAAAATGCAGGAAATCTATCCGCAACACCAAAGACATAGATTATTTAGTCAAGAGCCTAAACCCCACAGCAACATCCCACATGAGTCCAGATAAAAATCCAGAGCTCAGACAATGCCTCCCACCAGTCCAACTGGAGGTCCAGAGCCCATAAGAAGGACTCACGCCAGTGTCTTTTACGGTCTTCCATGCCAGGAAGACCCAAGAGTCAGTGGTGGAAGCTAGAAAGTCTATGCCAGCAGGATGAAGGAACTGTGCTGGTGGGATGAGGGTTCTACGCTGGTGCCAAGAAGTCACACTCACAACAAAGACCAGGGCTGTCCTGAAAAGCACCACAGCCATTCTCAATGACACGGAGGCCCCGAGCTCCTCCAGTGACAAGCACAGTCGGGTACACGCCAGGAAGCAGTGTGACAAGTTCATTCTGGAGACCAAGCAGCACATGTCTTCCCCTCCGGAGCCAGGAAGCAATGCTTGATGTGAGGACCAAAGCTTTTCCAGGAGAACCCACAATGCCTTCTTAACACCTCAACCCTCAACACCTCTCTTCTTCTCTACCTATTTATCCTGGCAACCCTCCTCAGGTGGAGCATCTTTGCTCAATGCCATGCTGATGTAATCCAGCTGGCGTTAAGTTGACCACCAGTTCTTAGTCCATAACAAGTAGGGGCCACTGTGATAATTCAGCGAGCTAATGTAGGTTAATATGATGAGATAATTGTCACTGAATACTGTATCTAAGTATTGGTTTTTAATAGTTTAATCCAATGAGGTTTGCTAGCATCGAGATTGAAAACAAAATTAAACATAAAATGAAAACCTCATCACTGTACTGATCATTTAGAAAGGAGGATCACTTAAAGAGGAGAGCCTCCGACAGCTAAATTATGGACCGAAAGGGCATTGCAATAAACTTGCTGTACGATCATTTAAAATATTAGCCTTTAAAAAAATTTTTCAGCAGCCTTAATCCTTCCTCCTGGGTTTGTCTGGTTGTAATCACACTGCGGTCTGTACAGACTGTGGACATCAATTAAGATTTAGGTCAAAGCCTCTGAAGTAGCCAATGATTTAGTTTCTGGGATTAAGGAAGACAAAGCCTCACCAATGGCTGAACAAGAATAACATTCCTTTCCATTGTAATCATCCTACATCAAGGAAATGTTTGAAACACAGGCAGCGTCGGATCAGATGCCTGTTAAAGCTATTATATGGTTGAACTTTAGAAAAATACAGTCACACAAATGTGTTTTAACAATCTTTACTGTCGGGAAGAGTCTTGGAGAAAGGAAATTTGACTGTGTTCCTGAAGCCCCAGTGCCTTCTAAATAGGTCACTGGCTCCAAGAGCCACCTTGCCTGTTGGAGTCAGACCTCCCTCCTAGGAGTTCCGGCCTCTAATCATCATTACACCTCCTGAGCTTTCTTTGCAAACCCTACATATGCTTTAGTGCTAGAGTTTGCTGCAACTAGCTGGTCTCCTGGCTTCTCTGACACAGAAGGAACTTCTTTTACAGCGGAATTTAATATTTTGCAATGGCTCTGCCTGATTTTTAACTATTCCCTGGAGACTAAACTCCCAGCTCAATCCCTGGCAATGTGATTCTAAGAGGGAGACTTTGTGGTCAGTCTAATCTTAAGCTTTTTTTTTTTCCCTCTTTCCCTTGTTTCCTGAGGACCATTTGCAAGGGGATGGAGGATAATCAGAAATCCAAACAAATGGAGAAAGACAAAACAATAAAAATTTGGTTAACTTGCAGGAAAAAGAAACATAATTGGATCTATTGACTATATTTATATCTGGGATTGGATTCTTCATTAGCATAGAAAATCATGCAGGTGCTACCATCAGCTGGCTGTCTTCTGTTTACTCTTGAGTCATACTGAGTTGACTTCTGCAAGGCTGGGACACCTCACAACTCGACACCTAATGGAGACAAATGAGCCCAATATCTTTTCAACTTTAACTCCATTTGCAAAAAAGCCCCCGTGCTGGTAGGGATTATGCTTGCCCCAATCCCTGCACTGTGGGAACTCGGTACATATTTGGGGACAGATTGGTCCCCATAAGAACAAAAAAAGACCAACTTTACAACATTCTCCTCCCTTCATTTCAGCACTTTAACCCACCTGCTCCTGTGTATCACTTAGGTGATGACACATTATTCTGGCTTTCTTTTTCTTCAAAATTTTTATTTTTCTTAGTATGTGTTTGTAGCACATAACGATTACCTTCACTGAGGGGAGCTGGTGTGTGTACGTAACACGTCTAGTCTTTTACTTCCCTTTCCCCTTCACCCCTTCTTGTCTCCCTCCATCTCTTGGTCCCTTTCCATTTGCAAATGATCCATCTCTCTGTCCCCTGTTATTCACTTTTACTCTTCTCTTTAATTTAGTTATACATTAGGTTTCTCATCCAAGAGAAAACAGAGGAAATTTAGACTTGTGAGCTGATGGGGACTTGTATTATCCCAGAAGCCCTTGGGTTTCATTTCAGTTCTTCATACTTTTCAGAAATCCTCTTTTCTTGTCAAATGCTACTTACTCTTTCACGCCTTCTCTTTTCTGATTTCCTGTCCTCCTCTCCCTCCTCTAGGTAATAGAGGTCAGGCACTTAAAGTGTCAGAGAAGGCCATAGGTGCATTCAGAACCATCCATGGCATGATAAAACCTTCACCGACACCCAAGGTGGGAGGACTCTCCTTACTTCCTATTTTTTTGGTCCACAGCACATGGCTGGTAGATGGGAGAGGTGGGATTTGAACTCACTCAGCTGGCTCCAGAGCCTACCTTAAACACTCTACCACTTTCCCTAGCTTTCATGGGTCAGCCCATGTTATGAACTCCAGCGGTCACGTGTCCACTTTCTGTTGCTTGTTAATTACTTGGCCATTCCTAAGATGCAGAGAAAGAATTGCCTCAGATGGGATGCCCATAACCCTTTGTCCCATTGCTCACAAGTCTTTTGCTTTGCTGTTTTTCTTTTAATTAATTAATTTTATTGGTACATTTTAGGTATACATAAGGATAAGGCTCATTATAGGGAACTGGTACCCATGCATGATATAACTTGATAATTTTTTTCTTTTGGCAATTATTTAGCCAAGAATGAACTAGATGAACAAATAAGCCAAAACAAAAGTAATCAGGAGACAAGCCTTCTGAATGGAGGATGATATTTGTTTAAACTAAGACCATCTGAAAAACACATTCCTATGTCACGTTCTCCCATACCCATAAATGCATGGACACCCAAATACAGCTTTAAAAGGTAACTGAAACTGTTGTTCCTTACAAAAAACAACTCAATGGAAAGTAGCTGAAGACTGACAGCACCTGCCATCCAGTGTTGAAAGCCTGGAGGGAGGGAAAGGACAGGGTCAGGGGAAAAAGATCCAGAGGCTCCTCCTCTTAAGGGTTCCACCCCTTCCAATATGGCCCAGCTTTTACCACCTGGGCGTGAAGGCCACTCCTCACAGCCATGGCCTGAGCCGACCTGGAGCTTGTGGCCCTCGGACCCGCTAACTGAAGACGATGTCCTTTGGCTGTGCTCCTGTGCCCATGGCCGCCTATGCCACTGAGCAGCAGGGTAGCGTGGGCATATTTATGTTAAGAAAATGGATTCTTAGTCCTAAGCATTTCTTCAGACTAAAAATTTAAAAATAAAAACACAATGAGAAACACAGGCCGATAAAAAAGGAATGTGAACAAGGAAATGAGCACACACCTTTGGGCCATCCTGCGCCTTCCCTAGATGACCCTTCTAAAATCCTAATGCTGCAAGGAAGAGGTGCTTTGAACTGTTTTGCCGTAAAAGATAAGGGAATCATGAAGAAAACGAAGTAACTACGTACAAAAGACTCTAGCCATTTTATTTTAAATGCCATTGGATGTAATTTATTCATACCCAGTCTTTTACAACTGAATTATATGTGTTTGTTTTTGTTTTAAATTTTTTTTTATTTTAAAGAGAGTAAACAGAACAAAGCAGATCAAAAGAAAACAATGTAAGTGACACAGAATTTCAAAGCAAAACAACAGGAGATCTACAGTGGCTACCATAATGTCTCTTATTTTCTTCTAAATAGTTATCGATATCTTCTCACACAATGAATTAATACAAAACAAAATAGTATAAAACTGATCAGAACAGAGTAATGAAGGCATTGCAGGCCTTCAAAGCCAGACAATAGGAAAATCAACAATGGCTACCGTAATGTCTCTTGTTCTCTTTAAAATAGCTGTCCATATCTTCATGTACGCTGAAATTAAATAATACAAAACAGACTAAAACCACTCTGAACAAAGAATAAAAGCATTACTGGATTTCACAGCATGACAATACAGAATCGGCAATGGATACCATAATGTCTCTTTTTCTTCAAAATAGCTGTTCATTTCATCACACATAATACAGTTGATTCTCGTAAACTGTTTAGGAGAAGTTTAGGCATGTGTAAGCCTCTACATGTATACCTACCCTTTCTATAGTAGAGAAACAAAACAAAACAAAGCAAAACATTTTACTGGAAAAACAAGAAACAAAAAAGACAAATCAATAACAATAGCAAAGAGCCTAAAACAATGATGATATAGGCCTTCAAAACAAGGTGGTAGGAACAGAACTAGGGTTATTATTTTACATAGTGATCTTCAAAAAAGTTCCTCAGATCACCAGACACAAACGTGCAAAATTGTGCCAATCCTATGAATGTTAATTGTTTTGTTCCAAGAACTTACAGAATTTGTAGCACAGTCATTTTAGCTATCCTAAGTGTGTTTATGCAAATGTAGATATTTTTTCTTTCCTTTTCTTTTTATTTTTCCTCTTTTGTTTTGGTATCAGGAATCAAACTCAGGACCCTGTGCTTACCAGACAGGTGCTGTGCTGCTGAGCCATATCCCTGGCCCTATATGTGCTTTTGAAAGTTGCATAACAGGTCGGACAGTTGTGCCTAGCAGCTGCAATGTGTTTATGGGCATCATCTAATGTAGATCTGAGCTCCTCAACGGACAACAAAATCCATGAAATCACAAGCTTTGTTCTTTTCTTTATTATGACCCAACAATGTATTTAGAAGGGAAAATTAGATTTGGTTAACATGAGTTGGGCTGGCAATGGTTCTTGAAAGCAGAAAACCTACTCACATATGTTAAGTACCTGGACCCGCTCTTGCATCTCCGTATGAGCCACTTGAGGGTGGGCTTTGTTTACTCAGATTTCCATGGAGTTCCTAGCACCTAGGACAGTGTCTAGGTCATGGTAGGCTGGGAATGAATACTGGATAAATAACTACTAAATTCTTTGCTGAAATGACATGCAGAATCTGTGAACAAACTCATGACCGCGTGCTTGCCAGGCAGGCACTTATGCCGCTGAGCTAAATCCCCAGTCCCTGTGCGGTTAATTTTATGTATCAATGTGGCTAAGCCAAGATACCTAGACAACAAGGTTTGGTACATCATTATGCTGGATGTTGCTGTTGTTTTATGTGTTTTAGGTGAAATTAACATTTACATCATGAAACTTTGAGTGAAGCAGGCAACCTTCCTATGGTGATAGTCTCATATGATCAGCTGAAAACCTTATTAGAAAGAAGCCTGACGTTCTCTGATTGACAAGGAGTTTCACCTTCCACTCTAACTGTTCTCCAGCCCATGAATTTAAGACTTGTCAGCCTCCTTAACCATGTGTCAACTCTGTACAGTAAATCCCGCCCCCCTCCCCGTGGTCTCCAACTTGAAACTTAGGACTTTGCAACTTTACAATGGTGTGAAAGTGACTGATACACTTTCATAAGAAACCATGATTTGACTTTTGCTTTTGGATCTCATCCCCTAGTGATAGGTGGCCTGATCCTCTCTTTTGATGCTGGGCAGAAGCAACAGACTATGTCCCCATCAGCCACATTGCCACAGGGGATGACACCCCACAGTGCTCTGTGCCACTCAGCTAAGATGCTTGGAATGTTAGGTGGATTAAACACATTTCCTATCTGCAGTCTTTTCAACTTACAATGCAGCCATCAGCCCAGAAGCACACACACATTTATATATGCATGCACCCACGCGCCCGTTACTTGTTCTGATTCTCTGGAGACACAGATTAATGCAGTACCTATCATTCATTTACTGTTTCAATGAGCCAATCAATATTTGTCATTTACCAGAAATGATTCTCACCCATCAACACCCCACAACTCCCAAAGCCAGGCTGACACTGCAGCCTGAACTGAGCTCCTAGTTACAACTTCCCCACCACGGCGCAGGGGCAGAGTCCATCCTCTCCTCAGCACTGCATTTCCCCCATGGAGCTCCTCCTACAAGCAGGTGGTGAGAGACCCCCGACTGTGCTACAGCTGAGGACTGCTGCTATGCTGAGAGATGCCAGCGCCACGCTGTGCTTGGAGGGGAAAGGTACTCAGGGTGACAGAGAGCCCCTGATGGTCTCACTTCCTGAAACTGTTTCCACTCACTGTGAGCAAGGCTGTGGGTGGGGAATTTCAGAGACACGGAAACTGGTCCAAAGGTTCCTGAAGGTTCACACACCCTGCCATTTGATGTCTGTGTCATTACTATACTACAAGGAAAAGGTGACAAGAGAAAATACATCAATGCAAACTTTCAGGGACCAGAAGGGAAATGTGGTCCTCTAGGAACACCCAAAGGGATTAGCACTCATGTGGCTGATGCAGGGGTGAAGCTTCTGGAAATGAAGTATCCACATAGATGCTTCATTCATCAGGGCCACTGTGGCAGGGGAAGTGGATGGTGAAAAGTAAAAGCTTTGATTTGCAGGTAATCAGCGTGGGCTGGTCCCACACAAGTTCCATCTTTTGTGTCAGTGGTTCCTTTGTATCTTAGGGAGTCATTTTATCCCTTGCTTCCCCTCCGTGGAAAGCTCCATCCGTCCTATGATATATCTCCTTCCTTCTGATGCTTAGGTCTCTAACTCATGCCCCTTTAAAACCTGCCTCTGACTTGAGATGAAACTGTACATCTCTACAGGTGGTATTTTGTGCATGACAGAGGGAAAAATTTGAGGCTAACTGTGCCTTCCTGGAATCATATCTGCAAGCCTGCATCCTTAACAGCTAACATGTCACTTGACAGAAATGATAAGCAGATTGTCATATGTTCCTGTCGTGGAGTGCTAACGGGCCATGAAAGTGAATTATCAACGTTAACACTTCCTCTGTGTTTTTGCAGTGCTGGAAACAGAAGTCAGGACCTTGAACCTGCTACCCTTGAGCCATCTTCCCTGGCCCTCGGCCACTACATCTCTTTATATCAACAAGTAACCCTCAGAAGCCTAATACTGAGCCAAAGAGCAAGTCCTGGAAGACTGCATTCATTTATAGTTCCCAGGCAAAAATAAACTATATGTAAATTTATATAAATATTTATATGCCAAAGATACTTCAAGATCAAGTTGAAACCACAGGACCAACACAGTGAAAAGTAACTGTTTTTGTCTTTGTGATGTAGCTGTATCTGTATAACTGGTACTATGTCAGATTATCCTTTTGTGTTCAATAGCTTGGAAATTTTGACCAAATGAGTTATGGAGGAGACAGAGAAGCGGGGCAGGGTTGAAGTCATTTACAGCAGACAGCTCTTCATGCAGGGCGGTTTCATCTGAAGACCTCTCTCTCTCTGAGATCATGCTCTAGCTGTTCTCTAAAATGCTATCCGAGGGGGTGAGGAAGATCCTCCTCCACTTCAGCAATTGAACAGATGGAAGGGATATCAAAACACGGGTGTCTAAGACCAGGGGCAGCTTCTTATCAGACAGCAGAGCACGCTGTATCACTGTGTCTTGGTCAAACTCTAGCATAAGTTTAGGATATGCCCCTACTCTTTATAAAACAAAAAAAGTTTTGGGGCAAACAATTTGCCATGTGATACCAGTAGTAGCCTCCCGTACCACTGTTTACTGCATCTCTTGGTTTTATTAGTTTTCTCTCATGTTTGATTTAATCTTGTGTTGTTTGGTTCATCACAGCGGTGTATGCACACCCATGTTTATAGCAGCACAGTTTGTAACAGCTACATTTTTGAAAGAGCCCAAATGCCCATCAACAGATGAATGGATGAAGATGTGGGGATTTTTCTGTGCAATGGGGTACTGCTTTGCCATAAAGAAGGGTGAGTTTGAGACATTTCTAGGTAAATTGATCCACCTCAAGACCATACTCAAGGAAAAGAAATCAAATAGACATGCTGAAATACTTACTGTTTCTCTTATGTGAGAAACTGAAAAGGTAAACAAAGGCCAGAATGTAAAATACATATTGGGAAATGGGAAGAGGAGCGGGGTGAGGGGGTGGTCAGGAAGGAAGAGAAAGAACAGAATGGAAGGAAAAATGGAAACATAGCTTTGGTAAATAAGGAGGGGAAGACGGGTTAAAGAGAGAGGAGACAGTTGGGGGAAAAGAAACAAGATATACTATCTACAGGTACAAATGCCCTATGATGAATGTGGTCATTGTGTATATCTAAAATATGCCAGTAGACTTAATAAAAAGTTTTATCAGAAACCTGAAAAAATGCGATAGCTAAGGAAAAAGACTGAGATGAAATTCACTTAATGAAAAGCAAAAGAGAGTACGTCAGTGAAATTCCACACATTCAAAATGTGCAACTACTAGTTCTGTCTGGTTCTAAAAAAAAAAAAACTCCTCCTCCTCCTCTTCCTGATCTCCTTCCTCCTCTTCATCTTCCTCCTCCTCCTCTTTCTCCTCGTCTACCTCCTCCTCTTCCTCCTCCTCCTCAGGCTTGTTTTTTAAAGGGCCTTTGAACTTAACTATATCCCATTTTTTGGTAGAGTTTTGTTAAGTGCTAAGGTGCCTGGGCTGGCCTTGAATTGGCCTCAGCCTCCAGAGGCTTGTACCACCATGCCTGAGACATTTTTTTACTCCCCAAAAGAAATCTCATACCCTTAAGTAGTTTCTCTCCAGGTTTATCTGCCCCAAGCCCTAATAACTGCCAATCTACATTCTCTCACTACTGGTTTAGCTCTAGTGAACATCTCATAAATTGAGGTTACATTAGGGGCCCCCAATTTCCAGGCCATGAGTGGCCTAGCAGGAGTGAATGGCAGGCAAGTGAGCAAACTGTCACCTGTATTCACAGCTGCTCCCCATCACTCCAGCAGTGGCATTAGAGTCTCATCAGTGCACTAACTGAACTCTACACTGCACATGCAGGGATGTGGCTTAGGAGCCTCTTGTGAGAATCTCATGCCAGATGACCTGAGGTGGAGTTGAGGCAGTGATGCTAGTGCTGGGGAGTGGCTACAAACATAGGTTAACACTAGCAGAGAGGTTTGATTGCAGAGAACATGATGAGTCAACTGCTCACAGATTCATATCAAGACCTTATCAGTGAGCAGCAGGTGACAAGACAGCTGCCTCTGGTGGCAGGCTTTATAGTGGCAAACGAGCTGATGCACATCAACTGTACAGTTGCGCCCGGTGGCAGGCTTCACGTCAGAGTTGAACACTTTAACTTGTGCGTGGTCCACCCATTATTTTATGACCTCTTCCATCTGTACCTCTTTCCTACACCATCCACTTGCCTCAGTCACAGTTTTGCTAAAGCTGCAAGCTGAGCTTGGCCAAAATGAGTCAGATTCAGACATTGCTGGAAAGAATTTTTGAAAAGGGGGAAAGAATCAATGCTAAGACAGCAGGAGTCTTTAAGATTGCTAACAAAAGGAAAGCTACATTGATAAACTATATCGAGTCCTATTTAAATTATGGGTTCAAGTTAGTGCTTATATTGTTTGAACGCTTTTGCATGCCTACATCTATCAATCTGAGCAACTATTTTAAAGATAACAATAGGCAATATAATAACCATTGTTAATTTCCTATCATCTCATTTTAAAATTCTGTAGTATTTTTTCACTTTAAAAAAAAGATTTAAAAATAAATTATGGGTTAATTGCAACAGGTGGTTCACATTTTCCACACACACTTTGTGCAATATGTGACAGCTGGATATCTGATAAAGCTATGAAAGGTTCAAACCTCCTTCACCACATGTAGACGAAACATCCTGCATTAAAAGCCTTCAAAAGAGAAGAAAATATGAACACAAAAAACAGAAGCAGTTATTAAAGGGTCCACTATATCAAAATATGTCTGCCCTGAGAGCACCTTTCTTGGCTAATCACATTGCTAAAGCTAAGAAGTCTTTTACTGTTGAGTTGGTCCTGCCTGATGCTAAGGACATTTGTCACTTTCAAAAGATGATGGGTGTTCTTCTTTTGACTGGCACCAAAGCTAGATGAACTGGTAGAACAGAGAGGATACCGAGGTACAGTTGTTAGGATCAGAGTTGCCTTGGTATACAATCCAGGTTGAAAAGTCTACCCATGTTGAGAACAAAACAGTAGTGATTGTCTTATACGGTATACTTTTCAGGCAGATGTGCCTGAGCTATGCTGTGCACAGTTTTGTTGCCACCCTATACCACAGCTGCAGAATTATTTAAGTCTTTGAATGATTCCACACCAGGAAAACTGAATTTCATGTCAGTATATGCATCGACAGAGTAGCTGCCACAACCAGATGGCTTTCTAGTTTGATTCATTATGTCAAAGAGGTTGCTTAGGAATGTAATTACATGTACTGTATCATCCACAAATATGTGCTAGCTAGCCAAAAATATACCTGAACTTAACATTTTGCAGGAAGTGATTAAAATTATCAACTGTGTTAGAGAAATATGCTCCTAACTCATGTCTATTTGCACAGGTCTGGGAGGAGATGGACATAGCTCTTCCACACAGAAGCACGATGGCTTTGTAATGGAAGATTTTGAGTTACAAGACTTACTCCAGAGATTTCTTTTAGATAAACAGTCACCACTGGCAGCATATTTCACTGACATAGAATGGGTCAAAAAATTTACTTGTGTAACATATTCAACCTGCTCGGGGCTGGGGATTTAGCTCAGCAGCATAAGCGCCTGCCTTGCAAGCAGGCAGTCGTGAGTTCGATCCCCGGTACCGATAAAAAGGAAAAAGACCAAAAAAAAAAAAAAAAAAAAAAACAAAACATATTCAACCTGCTCAACGAACTAAATCTGTCATTTCAAGGAAGAACAATAACTGTGTTCAAGCTGGCAGATAAACTGTAATTCATAAACTGTAATTACAGGAGTGACAAGTGAACATTAGGCATTTTGATATGTTGCAAACATTAGCAGACTTTGAAAGATAAACAGCCAGGGGCTTCTTTTTCCCAGCGTGGCATGATCACTTATCCCAGCTTTCAAGAGGATTTGATCATCACTTCCCAACCACAAAGAACCCTCAAACTGGGAAGGAATGGATCTACCATCCATTTGTGAACAATCTAGCTGATTCCACTTCGTCAATTGCTTGAGACTGCAAATGATGGTGGTCTTCACAGTGTGTTTGCGACAACTTCAAATCTTCTAAATTTTGGCTTAAAGTCAAAGCAGAATATCTTGAGATTTCCACAAAAGCACTGAAAATCATCCTTCCATATCTAACATCCTATATTTGTAGTTTTCTGCAGTGTTTGCAACAAAAATGAGATTATGGAGGAGACTGGACATAAGCACCATGCTTCGAGTGTCACTATCTCTCATGGCCCCAAGACAGGACTATTTATTTGCAGGAAAACAAGCTCAGGGCTCATGCCTTATGGTGAATTGTATACTTATTTAATAATTGTAATAATAATAGAAATAAAGAGCACAAAAAATATAATTGTTTGAATTATCTCCAAACCATTCCTTCTTCCACCATCTGTAAAATGTTGTCTTCCATGAAACTGGTCCCTAGTGCCAAAATGGTTGGGGACTGCTGGATTACATGAATTTTTATGACTAGCTTCTTTCACTTAGTACAGTGTCTTCCCAGTTCATTTAATAATGTGTGTCAGTACTTGACTATTTCTAATAACTGAGTGATAGTTTATTGTATGGATCTTCATAATTTGTTAATCTATTTGAGTCCCTGTTTTCAATTCCTTTGGATACACAGTTGTTCCTTAGTATTCATGGAGGACTTATGTTAGGAGTCAAATCAATGGATGATCAAGTCCCTTATACAAAATAGTGTGGTATTTGCAGAGAATGCTCAGACACCCTCCCACATTCCTGAAATCATTTCTAGATTTCTTATAGTACATAGTACAATGCACATGCTATTTGAATAGTTGTTATACTATGTGGTTTAGCAAACAGTTAGAAGAAAAGGTTTGTATTGTTCAGTATGGATGCTGTTCCCATTGCATTGATCCATGGTTGGTTGAATCAGCAGGTATGAAACCATGGATATAGAGGATTGGCTGTTACTAAGACTGGAATCACTGGGTCAAGTGGTAATCATTGAACTTTTTGAGAAACCTAAGAATTCATTGTCCTCTGCCTCTATTTAAACATTGCTCAAGGCTCAGTCTTACATCATCCCGTTTTCCTATTTGATACTGTCTCAAAGCCTCTTGCATATACTTAGGGCTTTCATTACCATCACTATACCAAGGATTCTCAGACCTTTGCTCTAAACTATATTCCAACCTGTCGACTGCCTGACTGACATCTGTCAGACTCTCGGAACCATTAATTTCAGCACTGGACTCACCTGTGATGGGCAGACAATACCACCATGCATGTGTTCACCCCAGCCAGGAAAATGGGGATCACCCCTCACTTTGACCACCCTCACTTTCCTTTCCTGTCTGCTCCATGTCCTCTTGACTTTCCTTCTATTTGACTCTTCGATTTGTCCACTGTTGTCCCCATTGCCACGATCCCCTTTGCATTCCTACAGATTCACTTGTTTAGCTGTCTATATCAGCCTTCCTCTGGTCTCCCTGTCTATAGACATGGTTCCCCCTGATCAATTCTTCACGTCATAGTAAAAAGGAATTTGTTAAAAAGGCAGATTGGGTAATAGCTTCTCCACTAGGAGAATGAATACGCAGCAGTGTGTGTCATTCCAGATGAGTATTTCCTCTTTCTAGAACCATCTTGAGTCACTCTGCTCTTCCTGTTGACCATCCTGGCCCGATTGTGCTAGATGGTTTGGTCTGGCTGTTCCCTCTGCCTGGAATACCAGGCAGACCATTGCCTGGTGAACCTCTGCACCCCTTTCAGTGCTCATCTCTGTCTTCCTAGGGGACCTCTGTGACTCTGGTCTCCAACACATTTGTGTAATTATCAGTGGAATTCAGGACACAACACCCCAGAATATGAGTTCAGGAAGAACATACTAGCCTAAAATATTCCTCTAATGTATTTGCCATTTTGAGTTGATTAGTGTGACAAACCATTGATACGGCTCCAATGGTTGCCAGTTTGCATCTGGGAAGGATATTCTCATGTGTAAAGCTATCCCTCTCTGCAGGAGGAGAAGGATAGCTAAATTATTAGACTGGTCAATAGCAGACACCCACATAAAACCTCTTAACAAACCTTCACTGGGCTCCTGTCCCCATCTGGGCATAACCAGGCTTTTCCTTACACCTTCCCATAATTCACCTTCAGCACAGTCAAAGGAGCCAATCACATTCCTTTCTGCAGTTCACGGTGGTACGTGAGCCTCAATCATTGGGCCGCCTCTGAAATCCGTGCAGTTAAACTTTCTTTTTTCTGGTTAATCTGTTTTGTGTCATTTTAATACATAGACTGAGTAGCCAAAGAACCTAGAAAATGGGAGAAAGCAGTTCTTTCTTCCCTATATTAATGTCTTCTTTTCTCCTGGACTATAAGCTTTGAGGGGTCAGAGCAATGTGTTTGCTCCCTCTTCTATAAGTTTCAACTTAGACAGCGGTTACTAGAAGGGTATGTACTCTCTAGATCATGGTTAAATTATCATTAACAAGAAACTGTGGAACTCTAATTAAAAACTGACTTCATATTTTTCCCTTTTCATGGCTCACCTTTCCCTGTTCTTAGAGCTTGAATGTCCTTGAGAATGGAGCTTGCAAGGAAACAGACACAAGGAGGTAAACCGTTTGGCTGGATCCCAGAGTTCTGTCAAGAACAATTGCCTTTCATACTCAGTGCTGGGAATTCAGGGAAGCGGGGATCCTCCAGGCAGGAACTAAAAAGCATAGAGCACCTTCTCAGTCCCTTCACAATGCAGGGAAAACACTGGCCCCCAACCCCCGCACAGCTTCAAATGACACATAACCCTTTCAGAATGGCTTTGGGTTTCCCCTCTTATCACTGTCTGCGTTCTTCATTTTGAAATAATTTTGGCAAAACAAACAAAAAAAGTTGCATCAAACCTTTTGAAAGAGATGTGAATGAATGAATGAGTGAAACCAACGAATAATGTAGAGGAAGGTAAGGATGGAGCCGTCAGGGTCGCTCAGCGTGGACAGGTAGAACACGATGCCATTTTCCCCAAGTCTCTCTGAGATGATGCTAACTAGGGATCTCCGCAGAGCTGCGCTCCACCCCCAGGGCCAGGTTCACGGCCACTGCAGCTTGTCTCCCCTGAGCCATCCCCAGAAGCACTGCAAGTGATACCCACCTAAGTGATTCTCATCCACCCTGTAGAGCACTAAGAAGATTTAAGAGAAGTGAAAGCTTAGCCCCGCCCAGGTAAGGTCTGTGTGGACGGCAGCAAGGGAGGAGGAACCTTGTACTCACACACCAGGAAGCCCTGGCCCAGAAGACTGAACACATAGAAATCAAACGGAGTTTTAAGTTGCATTAAAACCAGCACCTGCAGGTCCACTCCAACGAGACCTGGAGCCACACATTCCCGCCTCAGGGTATGTGGAACCCTCTCTTTCCCAGCAGAAGGGTGTTATCTCCAAATGTTGAACACCAAGTCAGGAAGTGAAGGTCTGAGTGACTCCACCCCTTCCCCCAACGCAGGCCACAGCAAGTGGCTGAGAACTCACCCAGAGCAGAGCCACTGCGGATGGCCGTGCCATGCTCCCGGCCTGGCCTTCGTGTCCTCTCTCTGGGTGGGCACACAGGGTGTGACAGCTAGGCCTTGTGTACTGTTATGCTTCCATGTCACTGCAGCAACTGGGCTTGCATCTAAAGGCAGCTGTGAGCATTTCTGTACTGGGCAACCGCGAATGTAGGATGTGAGTGGTGTATGTTTGTGTGGGGTTTTCCTTCCGGTTGCTGTGAGGTGATGCTGTTCATTTCCTGTCTGGGCCTCTTTCTTCATCTTTTTTTTTTCCCCTCTGTCAGACCTTCTGATACGCTGAAGACATTTTGCAATTTAGGGATAAGAAGTCCACATCTTATGGGCCCATTCATTTTTTCCAGAAAGCTGAGTGATCTTTAAATTAATAGTGCAATGAAATTCTGTTGAAATGTCTTTGTCTTAGTGGTATAGGCATCACTGAGGAAAATAATAGGGTACATAAAAGCCAAATGAATTGAGATTTTGCATTTTTAAGAGTTCAATTTGTTCTAGAAGTTTCTAGATGGGTTCTACTATAGATTGACATGTTCTTTCCTATGCTGAGTACTCACTGAGCTTGTCCACTGTAGCAGACCAATGCCAGGGCTCAGTAACAAATGGAGGCTTTCCTGTTCGTGCTGTGGTACAGAAGCTTAGGTTTGTGTGTGTGAAAGGGAATTTGGAAGTCACTCAGCCCCCAAGCTTTTGTTGTCTTCTGTAGTTTTCAATAGCAGACGGCGGTGGACAGGTTTTGAGTTGAGCCATCAGGACTTGAACTCTAACTTTTAAACACTTTGTCTTTCTGTGCCTAAGCACCCTCATCTGCAAAAGGGGAACAATCAGAAGAGAGTTGTTGTGAAACGTAAATGATTTAGTGTCTGGCGTGAATCAAGCAAGTACTATGGAAGTGTTTGCTGTATTTTTAGTGGCAAATTTTTCCTATTATCAGCTGAAATGTTTGCTTTTTATCCTTGTCCTCCTGATTTTTCATTCCTTGCTGCTGTCTCAGAAATGGCTTGGGCACAGAGTGGACAGAAAGGAGAGAAAGGTTTCCACAACCAGTGCTCAGTGATATGCTGAAGACACTTTGCAATTTATCCACAACAAATTACTCCATCGTGTCTTGTGCTTCGGCTCCTGCTGCTCTGTCACCAAGACAAGGAAAGGGCTCTCTAAGTCCACTGCGTCACCTGCACCTCATGTGTGTAGTATCCTTGGGATGTGTGTGTGTGTGTGTGTGTGTGTGTGTGTGTGTGTGTGAGGGGATTGTACTCAAGTCTTGTGCATGCTAAGCATACACTCTTATCATTGAGCCACAAAACAGCCCCTCTTGTGTTGCTTGGTTAGTTTCCTGAAAGATTTTGCTGAAATTCAGATCCACATCTTTCTGCTAGGTACACTGATATGAGTCTTGCTAAAGAATATTCCACCCATGAAAAGGTGGCACTTCAAACAAATAAAGAAACATACACTTGACTCCACACTTTGCACGGTTGGACCTTGTAAATACATCAAAAACAAGAACATCTATGTCAATTACCCTCCAAATGGTTCATCTGCAAGGAAAATTGACAATATCAAGACACTATGGTTTATTCTTTCTCTCTTCCTCTCCCCCTCGTAAACCAAGCCTGAATATATGCTATGTATTAGACTCTCTTCTGGATTCCAGGTAGAAAATTTCTATTTCTATTTTGCAAGGCAAAGTCTTCATACTAAATTGATGGAGATAGAAGAAAAGTCCAGAAAGTACATGTTTTATGTAATAAAAGCATTTTTCCGTTATATTACCAGGCAAGGAATTATTTTCTTTATCAACCACTTAACTTTGATATCCAATATAAATGTACAGATTTTAGAAAATACAACTTACCATTTTGTAATATAATTGAATATTAAAGCCATCAAATTTTTCTGTAAATCTTGATGGTCTGGGCACACTGAAAAAGCTCAAATCGGGCTTGTATTTTATCAGGTACTTTAGTTTTACAACTTTATTATCTCTAATTCTGTTTTTCACATATGTGGCTTTTTTTTCTCACTTTCGCTGCCTGGTTCTCCTACTGCTGAATTTTTGAGAATGGAGAGTGAGTTTATCTTTTAAGTAGCTAAATGAGTAGCTAAAATTTTTATTTGAAAATTATTTTAGAAAAATATGTTAATTATTTTTCCCATTTGGAAGATGCAGGGTTTCTTTGTCTGTTTTTTCACTTATAACTTACATATTTTTTTCTTTGTCTGTTTGCTTTTCTTTTCCCTGTTTGATTAGTGGCAGATTATGGTACATGTCAACATTTTTGACAAGCCACAGATGGTATGGCAAAAAAACAAACAACTTAATTTCTAATCACTTTATTCAGCAAAGACAGTGTTTACATTTTCCTCCTTATTTACGCAGTCTTCTAGATGGCTTTAATTAGCTTGGTGGCATCTTCTTTAGCTGGAATCTTGATTAATGTCACAGAATGCTTTATAAGTACCTGCTAAGCAGTAGCCAAACCCCAGACAACTGCTTTGAATCGGTCATGGATGTTTGGTCTAAAGAGCAATCGTCATGAGGCAGACATGAGGACAATTTCAGATTTAAGAAGCTAAGAAATCTGTAGCCAAGGTATACGTGTGTATTTGCAGTTCCATTTCTTTGACTTGTTTCCTTCCATGGCTGTGGACAGTATTAGCCATGGGGAATCAGCTGCCCACTAAAGAATCTAAATGAATATAGTACAGTAGCTCTAGTTGGTTTGGCTAGCTTTAAGAGCAAAAGTCTCTGGTATTTTAAAGCACGCCTCAGTCCCTTCTTGGGAATGGGAGTTGGCCTTGTGATTTTCACATATGTGGCTTTTTTTCTCACTTTAGCTGCCTGATGTTAGGGCATCAGAACTTCAAATGATCCAGTTTATTTATCCACTCAATATCCATGTACCTAAAGCTTCTCCTGAGATTTCCTGGACATTCTTGATACATCAGTCTGTAAGACAAGAGGCACACTCTCAAGAATATGGCAGTTTATTTGAAAGCTACCTACTAAGATAACAGTTCTTAGTAACTGGTTCACTCTGATTTTAAAAACACTATTAAACATGCACAATGATACATGAATAAAACTGAATGAGAACCAGCTCTTTCCCCGAGAGGTTACAGTCTAACAGTGTTATGGTGTCACTGGAAATTCACCTGTGGGAAACTTAATCTACAATTCATATGTCATGGTGTTTGGAGGTGGAGCCTTTGGGAAGTGATTAGGTTGTGATGAGGTCATGAGGGTGAGGCCCCTAAGATGAGGAAGAGATGATATAGGATAGGTCAAAAAGAGATAAAGAAAATCATACTTTTAAAATTATATTTTGACCAAAATTGAAGCTTCAGGATAAAATTAAATGTCTCCCTTCCCCCCTAGGAACCTCATTCCAAGGATTCCCGAGAGTCTTAAATATACAATAAAACTATAAATTGAGCCTGTGATTTAAACCTTCAAATTAAACCTGTAATTTTCCTCCTGCAGACAGCCCTGCTAAGTGGACAGCATATCTCTAAATCTTCACACATGCAAATGGCTTGCTCTCTAACCTAACCCACATCCTAGGTATTTTGAGAACACCCCAAGCACACATAGAAACTCCTAGCCCAGACCAGAATGCATCTCATTTGCAGTTCTCCCACTTCCTCTCTGAGTGTACAGTACTTTCTGCCTAATAAGTCTTTCTCTGATGCTTCCTGAAATGCTTTTCTGTGACATAAGTCAACAGTCCTCCAATCTGCCCTGTGGGTAGAGTGAGTGAGGTCCCATCCCTTCCTGGAGACTCCATCTAATGATAGCAAGATCCGGGCCAGAACACTCTCTCTGTCTCACCACATGATGCACCACAAAGCCTCTCCTCACCAAATGCTGGAGCCACATCCTTGGGCTTCCCCGTTTCAGATCCATGAGCCAATAAACTTTTGTTCTTCATAAATTACCCAAGCTCAAGCATTTTATCGTAGTACTGGGAAACAGGCTAAGAAAGAAGACGTGGAAGAATAGTTTCATGTTCCTCTTCTATTAAATTGTCCCTTGTGATCTCCTTTTCTTTCTTCTACAACCGAGCCCCTGATTCTTTTGCCTCTCCATCAGCAGAATCTCAGTCCATCAGCAGAGTTCTGGAGCCTCCAGCCCTGACATTGCCGGAACCCGTCATCTGCACTTTCAGCAGCACATACAACGCTGATTTCCTTGCTCTTGCTCCCCTCAGTGTTTGTTTACCTTGATCATTTTCAGCTTTGGGCAGAAGAACCCACTTTCTCTGCACAGCTACCTGGACTCACTAGAGAAAGTAAACAAAGGCCAATACGTTTCCTTCAAATTCTCTCCTAAGAACCTCAACCGCGATCCTCCTGCTCTGCAAGGACCTCGCTACCCACCAGGGCTTCTTCAACAGGCAGGAAGAAGAAGACATCAAGGTTTTCTCTCTCTCTGAAGCCGTGAGCTCAGCCCTTGCCTGATGTTTGCCTGAGATGAGAGCCCTTAATGTGAGAGGGCATCAAGGATCCCTCATGGTACCTGCAGAATCTCCCTGACCCTTCCAACCTGCTCTCTGCTTATTCACCCATCCTCTGAATGTCAGCCGAAGCATTACCACCTCACCCACAGTGACAGTCATAGCTACCATTGTTGAAACTGTGTGCTCTTAGGTGGAAAATGACATTTGCAAAGCTGAAGCCATTCTTCCAGGTTACAGAGTAGCTCTTTGAAGAAATATGAGTACTTGGAAGAGCAAAAAAAAGAAAGAAAACAGTTCTTAAAGCAATCAATAGCAACTTTTAAGACACTCTGATTTCTTGAAGCATCCTTTTCATTCAAGCATTTGGCAAGCACAGATTTCTTCATGATATATATCCTGTTCACCAAACCCTCCTCTTTTGTTTGTTTATTTTTATTAGTTTGTTGTTTTTTAAAAACACCAACATTACCAGATATGGTGGTCCACAACTGTAGTCCTAGCACTTGGGAGGCTGAAGCAGGAGGATCTCAGTAACTTCAGAGCCTGCCTGGGCTACATAGTGAATTCATGGCCAGCCTGGACTACATAGCGAGACCCTGTCTCAAAAAAAAAAAAAAAATACTGTATTTAACATGATAAAAAAGAAATCAGATATAAACATTTGCATTTAAGTATTATTAGTGTCCCTTAATATTTTTACAGTGCTTATTGTATAATATACACACAATGAACATAATTACATTTATATACAAATTAAGTACTGGAAATGAAAATCTGTTTTTTGATATGTACATCTATTCAAAAAAAATCTAAGTTCATTATTTCTGAACACCTACATATTTAATTTTTAATTTTTAAAAGAAAATCACCTACATTTTCTTGCTAAATTTTGACTTGCCAAAAACTAATTAAGAAAAATCCATCAGTGTTAATTTTTCTAGAATTTAAAAATCTACATGTAACACATTTATTTTGTGAGAAATTAAGATTTCAAGTCAAGTTTAAGTAGCAGCTGATCATCAGCTCTCTTTCAAGTCCCTCGCCACCCTACTTTCCCCAAAGAAAGTCCCAGCTCTGTGGGATGCAGGCCTTCTCCAGAGCTTTGCACAAATCCATGTGACCACCGCCCCTGTGCACTCTTGCCCTTGAACCTGAGACTGAGACCACTAGGCTTCATCGCTGCGGGGACTCGGAAAATGCCCTTCAAATGGCACCCAAAACAGTAACCTGAAGAAAATGTCTTATTCACCATGCTGCAAGGAAAGAAAGCATTGCTGCTTCCAACAACCGAAAAGTTCATTTTCTAAATATTTAGGAGTAAACATTTACATCCAACCTGTTACCTCCGAGTAGTGATTCGCAGCTGATACCAATGTTGTCTCACCTTTGGATAAAGTGAATTTACCCCTTCATGCCTACATGATCACATCACTTAAACAAATCAAGACATGACTCCTCTCCTTACCTACAAATATGTGCTGTCCTTGACCATGACCCCAGTCACAAGGAATGGCCACCTCACTGTCATTATTTATACCCACTTTTCTCTTCACAGTGACTGAATCTTTATTGCTCTGTTCCTCCATCTGGCTCCTACCGCTATCCCATTTTGTTTTTGTTTTTGAAACAAGGTCTTATATGTAGTTCAGACTGGTCTTGAACTGACTGTGTAACCCAGGCTGGCCTTATACTTGCTGACCCCTCCTGCCTCAGCCTGCTGAGTGCTGGGATTACAGGTGTGTGCCACCATGCCTGGCATCACTAGCCCATATCGACAGATTCACATTTTTAAATTGAAGATTTTCTT
Organism: Cavia porcellus; assembly: GCF_034190915.1. Taxonomy (NCBI): domain Eukaryota; kingdom Metazoa; phylum Chordata; class Mammalia; order Rodentia; family Caviidae; genus Cavia; species Cavia porcellus. The sequence continues at coordinate 16,173,899 of NW_026947496.1, forward strand.
TTACTGATCCTCAGGAGTTAAAATCCCAGCACTGGACGAGTATGTTGGTACACACCTGTAATCCCAGCACCCAGGAGGCAGAGGCAGGAGAATTGCTGTGAGTTTGAGGCCAGCCTGGGCTACAAACTGAGTTTAAGTGCAGCCTGAGCTACATAGTGAAACCCTGTTTCAAAAAGACAAAAACAAAACAAAACAAAAAACTAACCCTGGTTACTGTGTAGTCCCTTTAGTTTTTATATAATGATTTCACTCAAAGACAATAGCAGTTTGAAAAGGGAATCCTACTTGCTCCTCCTCTTATTTTAAGCACAACTTTTTCTCCCACTTTAACCAAAGTTATGTGTCCACATTCCAGGGGAGCCTCAGCTCATCTGGGTTCCAGCTGCCCCCCTCCTCTTCCTCCTGCACCCAGTGTCCTAAGAGTACAGTCCACCCTGCAGCTCCACACCAACCCTTCCATCCTCTGTCCTCACTCCATTCCTTCTGTCCTGATGTCCCATCCCTGTCCCCAGCAGTCCTCTGACCTTGTCTTGCTGATGTCGTCTTGGTAATCTCAATGATGAAACCTTAAGAGTGACCATGTTTTCTGCTGCATTAGAAGTTTGGTCCCTTCCTTCCTCTCATGCCCCTGTTTTTTCTTCAGAGGAAATGATTCAGCCTTGGTCCACCTCCTCCTCCTCGTTCCAGAACACCGACCCCTATCGGGGTTGTTGGGATCCCTCTCTGCCACATCTGCTGGGGCGCTTATCCTCTTGAGACCAGGGTCAAGCTTTCTTTCTGTGCCCTTGTCCTCCATGTATATAATTAGTCTCCAAATCCTAAAGCAGTTCCCACCCCTGTACACAGTGCTCTTAAATCTAACCAGGCACCAAATTCTGTTCATTTTAAAGTTATTAAAATCTCAAACTTTATGGACCCAATCAGTCCCTTCTAGGTACACCCTGGTCATTACCTTAATTTAGACTTTTGATGCTTGGGTTTTTCTGATTCCTGGTTGTGACAGGCCTGTCCTAATGTCCAGTATTTAGAGGAACACATGGCAGTTGCAATGGCCCATGTGCTTGTGTCCCTCCAAAGGTCACCTGCTGAAACTTAACCTCCAGAGCAGCCATCTTAACAGGTGGCTTAGATCATGAGAGCTCCACCCTCATGGCTGGAATTAGTAACTTTATAAAAAAGAAAAAGAAAAAAAAAAAAAAAAAAAAAACAACGGTTAAGGGAGCTGGTTTGCCCCTTCAAGCTTTTCAGGACACAGCCTGAAGGCACCATCTAAGAATCTGTTGGTGCCTAGATCTGGAACTTCCAGTCTCAGAAGTATGAACTTTAAGTTTATGCTGTTTAGTGGACACCCGCTGTTGGTTATAGCGCTCTGCGAGGACTAAGACAGTAAGTCCTGGGGAGATGGTAATCGACTGTCCCCCCAAAATGAGATATTTCCAATGGCACATTTCAAATTCACCCCATCGTATCCTAACTAAAGATCTCCACTGACCCTGCTGTCTACAGAATAAAGCTGAAGTGGCCCGGAGAATGGAGATCCTCGCTGTCTGCTACTGGTCCTACCTGGCCCTTGCACCTTCTCATCTCTCTGCCCTGCTCAGGGTTCCCTTGTCTTTCGTGACTGCTCATCACTGTGATGCTGTAAAGTCTGCCTCCCTGCCACATCTGATGATGTCTTTCAAGGCTGCAGTTCCTTTCCTCCCTTCTCTCGGTCACCAGGACTTCTGCAGGTGTTTATCCCATAACATCGCAGTGAAGGGCTCTCTCCCCTGGACTTCGAGGCTCTTGAGGGCAACATGCTGATGCTTTTTCATTTGGGGGTCAAACTAAGCATTTTCCAACATCGTCCTTGGAGTTCCCTCATCAGAACCACCTGTGAGGCTGCTTCCAAATGGAGGAGCCCCCAGTCCCTCTCCTGAACCGGGGGCCTGGATTTCTCCTAGGTCTCCTAGGTCATTCTTATATGCATGAATACTGGCAAGCACATTTACAGTGTTCGACAAATATTTACAAAGAAAGGCGTGATGAAAGTACTGCTATCTCTATTCCTGAAATATCTGCTCTATTTCCTTCATTCCTCTGGGGAGGGGGGTCGTTTAGCAGGGGACAGGCCCAGGGATTTGGCTCAGGATAGATCAAAGTGACCTAATGGGAAACAGCTTTGCATTACTCTCTAACCAAGTCATGCAAAGTACCCATTGTCCTGTCCAAATGCCAAATTACATCTAGGGTCATTCCAAGTCCGGAAGATGGTTGGCTGTGATAAGGACCTAGAAATTCTTGCTCAAGTGGGAACTGGTATTTGCGAGCATACTCTGCATTTTTAACTCACCAAAGGCAAGTTATTAAGTTTAAGTGGCTCACAAGCCTCTTCTAATGAGCCCCATGGCTCCATTTGTTGTGCTTCTCATCGGTGTGGGTAATTCCTGACAGTTAATATCCCTCCCTGATTGACAGTGGATAGACTGTAAATGGGCCGTGAAGGCTGTGAGCCATTTGAAAGTTGGCAAGCCTTGTATGGGCCACCAGGTCTCTAATCCGGCCTCTTAAATATCTTAAAAGTTTAGACTCCAGCTTGATATCTGTTAATGCACTGTGCCAAGTTTAATAAAGCCTTTACAAAATATGCATTGCATGGATGACCTCGGAACTACACAAAGTATACTAAAAAAATGGTGAGATGTATTATTTATCAAAGAAACCATTTTTAAAAGTACAAATAGATTCTTCAATCTCACTTTTAGATATCTATCTTTAATCTATCTGTCTTTAGAATTTGAAATCAGTATCTTGCACTCCTGTTTATGGCAGCATTATTTCTAATAGTCAAGGTGTGGAACTTCCCTACGCTTCCATGAACTGTGCTACAGGTATACAGTGGAACATCATTCATCCTGAAAAGAGAAAGAAATATTTTTTAAAAATATTAAACCACATGGATGAAGCTGGAGGACATTGTGCTAAGTGAGATACATAGCCCAGGCCCAGAAAGACAAAAGCCACATGTTATGTGTGGACGCTAAGGCCCCTGGACTACAGAAGCAGGAGGAGAAGGGAGGTCTCCAGGGAAAGAAGAGCAGGGAGAGTGAGGAGACCTTGGTCTAAGGGCAGGAAGTTGCAGTTAGACCAGAAAAATAAATGATATTGAGTCAAGGAGGTGCATATTAGTTAGTTCGACTCCATCATCTCACAGGGTGGCCCTGTATCAGAATTGCAGTGTGCCCCATAATTATACAGGGGCATGATTCATCCATAAACAAAAAGGGGAGGAAAGCGCATCTATTAAAAATGTAAAAATACACTGATACCCTATATAGGCAAGTTCACGCATGTACTTGAGAGATGAAAAGGAAACTAAGGGCAGCCCGCATGACCTGAAGTCATCTCTTGTATTTCCCTTGTCGCGGTGTTGAGACCAGCGTTGCTTCCAACAGGAGGCAAGATATGGACGGGGACACATCAGCCCCAGATGGCTGGGAGGATGCCATGGCTGGGTGGCACAGTGGAGGAGGGTGTCTATTTTATTTCAGTATATAGCACTAGTTCTTTAATACCTACATTATCTTGTATTTCATAAGTAACTTATGCTTGTTGTTGAAACTGGATTTAAAAATTTTTATAGCTAATGTTGCATTGAAATATATATTGTTTTAGATACACACACAAATATATATATATATATATATATATATATATATGCATGACTTAATATAATGTTTCAGTTTTCTACTGCTTCTATGTCATTACCAGAAACTGAATAGCTTAAAACAAAAACAACACAAATTTATTTCCTTAAAGCTCTGTAGCTTGGAAGTCCAACACAGCTGGGCTAAAGTTAGGATGTTGGGGGTCTATTTTCCTCTTCCAGAAGTGAGGAGAATCTATTTCCTCAACTTTTCCAGCTTCCAGAAGCTACCACATTCCTTGGTTCATGGTCACGGGCCTCCATCTTCTCAGCCAATAATATTGGCTCTCTGATTCTCCTCCTCTGGACCATGGCTGGGAAACATTCTCTCTGCTCTTACAATCCATGTGATTGGACTGGACTACATAGATAATAGAAAACCCACCTCAAGGACCATCAGTCACATCCACAAAATACCTTTTTCCATGGAAGACCACATGCTCTCAGGTTCTGGGTACTAGGACATATCTGGGACCATTATTCTTCGATATGTAGGGAAAACAAACAAAGAGTTCATGGAGATAAACTGACTTACCCAAGGTCCCAAACCTCTATATTAATAGAGTCATTAATGATATAGGGGAAATATTATAAACTCTAACCTGTTAGATATGCCAAGTTGGTGTTCCCTAAAATTGAAGAATGAATTCCAAGGAACAACAGAGGTTAAGAGTAGGAATTATTTATTGAGTGGGAGAGGCACAGTTCCTGAGAGATAAGAGGGCCTGAGTGGATTGCCAGTAAACCCATTTAACAGAAGTTTTATTGAGAAAGTCATGAGGTGGGTACAACATGGGTTAAAGCTTTGATAACTAATAAGATTATGAGTATAGCTGTATAGATACAACATTGATCCAATTGGGAAGCAAGTCACCAGCATGTGTGCATGGAAAGAACAGAGAACGTCTCAGAAAGAGATGAGTCCATGGGTCTTGGTCGCCCACCGAGCTGACGGATGTCTATCTAGACTTTATTGGACCAGGTGTTACCACTTACCTTATCCCTTGGGGAGGCATGTAGGCCTGGGTCGTTATCTTGAGGCTTGGCCTCCAACGGATGTGCCTCTGGCTACAGTTGTAATGTGTTTTTATCTTCTGTATTGCCTCTCTTAAGGCCCTAGTCCTGTCTGACTGCCTAACTTAGTTGTGTATAACAACATTAGATCTATTCATCCAACTGTTTCAGATCTCAAGATTTAATGCTATTAGGCTGTACCTAATGGAAATTTATAGTACAGAGGATAAAAAGAACTGCAAGAATTTGAATGAACTTTGAATTGAGCCTGCCAGAAACTGGAACTCCAGTCCCAGCCTACAGACCTCACGGGCCATCATAAGCAGCCATCCATGGTGACGGAAGAGGCCTCTGCCCTATTCCTCCTGCCTCTCTTGACCTGTCTCATTCCCCAGCTACCTCTCTCCAGTGTCCCTCCTTCACCCTTTGGTTTCCCTCATGGCTTCTACAGTCTCTTCTCACGGCCCTCTTCTCTCATATCTGGACCTTGTGGCCATTCATATCTCTGCCTGTGTCACCTGAAGTTCCTTAACAGGAAATAATTGATACAGTTTGTGGTAGCTACAGGGCACTGGCTAGCCTTACATAGAAATGATCCATGAGAATATCTTACAGGCTACTCCAACAGTTTATGGATGGCTATCTTCAAAAAACAACTCTTAACTGGAAATTATCCCACTTACTTGAGAGAAAGAGGCTTGAGGATTAAAAGTTGGAGGCCAGCCTGGACAACTAAGCAAGATCTTTTCATAAAATAAAATAAAATAAAATAAAATAAAATAAAATAAACTACTAACTGGCCTGCAGATGTAGCTCAGTGGTGGAATGTCTGCCTAATATTCCAAGGCCCTGGGTTCAATCCTCAGCATGAAAACAAATAGCAACAACTACAGAATATTTTACGGTTGATCACAGAATCAAACCCTACAATCTGTATGTGAGAAAGTGAGAGAAATTGAGAAATAACTGTACTTTCATCAGTAAAATAGAATTTAAAATCTATTAAAAGGACAAAGTCATTACATAAAGGGGTCAATTCCTAAGGACAATAATCGTAAATATCTGTCCACCCAACAGCAAAGCATCTAAATGTATTAAACAAATATTAATACGAGGTCTAAAGGGAGACGCTGACTGCAGTGCCATTCTAGTGGGAGATTCCGACACCCCACCCACAGCGTGGAGGAGCCCTCCAGACTGACAGTGGATAAAATATCCTGGGATTTAAACTGTGCGTTAGACCAAAAAGACACACGAGGAATTCTGCTCGCTAGAATTCATGTAGGGTGGCTGCTCTCTGAATTGGGCGGGGAGCAGGGAGTTTGTTCCCAGCATACCCCTCTGGGTATTGAAGATGAACCTTAGCCGGGAGCCACAAAACTGCAGGAGGAGGAGCGGCAGGAGGGGGAGAGAGCCAGCCTGGAGTCCAGTGCTGACGTGAGCACTGGAAAACAGGTTAGGTAACTGTATTCAGTACTTTTAGACTCTAATTGTGCTCTTCAGTAATGAGGTCACACAGGCTTATGAAAGTTCTAAAATTGTACCATTTTAACAGTAACCAGGGCCTCAAGTTGCCCCCACAAACCACACAAGGCCCTGCGTAATAAGGTTTCAGAACAAGAACTCTGATGGTTTTCCACATTTTCCTCTCATTGGTTTCTCCAGCTCTCTGCTCTTGGAAACAGGAGAAGTAATCTCCTTGCCGGGGAGGGACTGAGTCTCAGCAAGCTCCAAACGAGAGGACTCTCTTGGGTGCCTGAGCCCTGCCACCCCCACCTTCCTAGTGGAAGAATCCACTGTGACAATCTCATCTGGTATTTCCCTCAAAAATGTGTCTGTGGTCACAGCACAGAGATGCCAGCCCAGATCATAGACCCGGCCACCTCCCGAATGAGAGTACGTTCTGGGATGGTTTTAGTTTGAACCTTGGTAACTAGGGCCAAAAGTTGATTTCAGTTTTAGTTAACGTCATGGGTAGAAGTGGCTGTGGGATGGAAGACATGGCACACAATGTCCCTGTGGCCCCACGCAGCCGTGATGGGAGGCTGCCGTGGTGCATGAGACCAGGGATTTCTCTGTGTGATGTGTGACATTTCTCCCTCTGCTCTGCTTTTTCATTTGCTTTTTTCTTGTTTTCTTCCTCTTCTTTTTGTGGTGCTGAGGATCCAGTCCAGGCCTCCTAGGACTGGGAGTTGCTTTCCCACTGAGCTCCATCCTTAGGCCCGATTGGGCCTTCTCAAGAATTATGATAACAGGGATTCTGAGCTTCCTACATATTATAATAAGCAATGCAATTCATCAACTTGTACAGTGAAATACATGACTGTCTTCACATAGTCCATCAAAACATATTTTGGCAGTAATTATCACTTTTAGGAGCTAGGAATCGAATGGTTAAAATATACATTACTATAGTATATAAATTAAATGTTTTGGCTCTTAATAGTGTAAACATGAAACTTAAAATGGATTGGCTAATATTTATATTTATATCTCACCAAGCATAAATAGAGTGAAATATGGTGGCCCTAGAGTTGGTTAATTCAGCAGTTCCACAAAGGTCTTTAGATCATCTCTTCTCAAGTTCTGGGTTTCTCCGTGATTGTAAAGTGACTGCCATAGCTCTGGGAAGTACGTTCTCAAATATCTGCATACGCGAATCAGTATGTAAAGCCAGAAGGCAGACCGTCCCCTCTTTCAGTGCCTGTGCCTTCTTCTTCTAGAAGCTTTTTCCTTCCAGCTCTCACTTCTCAGCAGATATGCCCAAGTCTTAAGAGGCCAAATTGTATCACAAACCAATTCTTAAACTAATAGACAGCAAAACAAATGAAATACTTATAATGGGCTTTGCCGGTCTAATTTTGTTTCTTGGCATTGAGAAAGGGCCTGGTCTTCACACAATTCAGGCCTCTTAGGAGAAAGAAAGGATTACTATTGAATAAGAAACTGGCAGCAGCTGAATGAAATGCCCCAGGAAGGAAGTGTAAAAATATTCCCCTGGACCAGTGATGGGGAATCATTCAGCGGCGAGGGCCCAAACTGCAACCCCAAACCCACTTACGCATCACAGAGAGCCAACACTGCAATTAAACCTGAATTCTGAGCTTTAGTTTACAAAAGAACAACTCACACATTACCATCCTTTATCTTAAAAACCAGTGACGTGTATGCCCCAGGTGCGCCACCACCATCCGAGATGTTAGTGACCTCATAGTCAAATGACTGGCCTGTGGCAGCATTGCCCGTCAGTGTTGTAAGATCCACGCATGTCAATTCCCACACAGGTAAAATAGGAAATCAGACCTACTGGAGTCCTCTGAGGGTCAAATATGTTAGTTATATGTGAAATACCTAGCCCCGTACCCGGACCACAGGAACTACCCAACAAATGCCATTCCTTTTCCCAGAGCCCTCTGGCAGCTGAGGCTGCATCATCAGATTACTGACAAGATTGGCACGCCCTGTGGTAGAGGGAGACACAAGGGCTCCCTGGAGGACTTAATGCCATCACAGTTGCTAGAAGACACCAAGTTCCCCCAAAACATTTTTGCTAATCCCATTTCTTTCTCTTACGTTTCAGCAGGATCAATTACCCATTACCCTTGGTAATTTCTCTCTTTCTTTCATTCTACCTTATCCTCTGAAGTGACTTCTCCTGGCTTTCTCCCTCCTCCTCTACAGCAACTTCTCCTGTTATAGAATCTCCTCCCTTTTTTTCTTCTCTCCGCCTCCTCCTCCTCCTCTTCTTCCTCCTCCTCCCTTTCCTCTTCTCCCTTCTTCTTGCTTTTGTGGATAGGAGGGAAGCCATCAAAGGATACTGAGAAGAACAGCAGGCAGAGAGGACGGACACCAGGCATGAGGGCATGGGGTCCTGAAAGCCAGGGGAGGGCAGGATCCAGGAGAAGGAGAAAATGTGCCATCTGCTGACAGAAGAAGTGTGACAGCTGCTCCTGTGGCCTGGATGTGTCCCCCGAAGTTCACGTGTTGGAAACCTTAGTCTGCAAATTTACACGTTGATGATATTTGGAGACTGGACTTTGGGGTGACACTGGGTTTCATGAGGTCACAAGGGCGGGCCCCACGGAGGCATCGGTGGCTTAGTGAGAAGAGGAAGGGACCCCTGAGCCGTCGCACTTGTGCTCCTGCTCTGTCTGGCCATGCGATGCCTCCACCTTGCTATAATGTGACACCAAGACCCTTGACAGATGTTGGTGCCACACTCTTGATGAGCACGAGCTCTACCAACCTCTCCCTAAACTACCTGGTCTCGGGTGCTTTGATCTAGCAACAAAAAACCAAAGAAATTGGAGCTGAGAGCAAAGTGATGTAGAGGTCATGGGTGACCCAGACAGCAGACAGAGCGGGGTCAGAGGCAGCGGTGTGGACAACTCTGCGAAGGATCTTTGTGGTAAAGGGGAAAGGAATGGTGTGACTCCAGTGGGGTGGAGTCCAAGGAGGCTTTGTATTTATTTATTTTGATAAGAGATCTAATATGCTTGAATGATAAGATAAACATTCCTAATAGAAACTACATGGACTCTATCACTTAGCTCCACCTCCCCCCCCCCAGCTGTTTTAATCATGCAGTAGCAAAGGGATATAATACTGTTGAAAGGGGCAAAGGTTTGGAGTCCAGAAATGAAGACAAGTCTGCCTTGCCAGGTGTGGGCGTGTGAGTTCACGCACGTCCTCTTCCCCACACTTCTGCTTTTCCCATGCAAGAGGAAGTTAAGTCATTAGCCAGGGCTGACCTATCTGTAAGGGGGAGAGGAGGGTTTTAGGAGAAACATCAGGGTGTGAGAGCGTGGGCCCCAGAGCAGAGACTGTAAATGGACTAGACAGTTGGGAGTCATCCCTGGCTCCTCAATGGTTGGGGACCATTTCTGTCATTTCTTCTCCTTAATGCCTCTTGACTTTTTCCTCCTTAGTGCAGAGGTTCACCACTTTTCACTGAATGGATCCACTGTACTGTTACCCTTCAGGTTATCTTCCTCACTAAGGCGTAAATTTTTCGAGCTCGTCTCAACAAACACTGGTGACATCCAACGTGGAAAATTTAGATCAATAACAGAACTATCTAGTGCCTTTGAAGAGCTTACAGAGAAGCATAGGATAATATTTCCCATTTTCTGAGACTGAAAATACAGGGGAAAAAAAACCATTTTTAGAGGAAAATTATTCATTCAGTTTTGAACGTTATCAACTTGTGATGCCTATTCAAGAACCAACTAGGAATGTTAAATAATTCAGCTGGTAAATATTTTGTGGCCCAATATTATCCTATTAGTAATGTGTGAGTAAGGGTCAATTTACATTTGATTCATCAGGTCTTAATTAGAATATGGACCACAATGCAACGGGCCTAGTGCCAGGCTTCATAATCCACAGTCCTAAGGAAGTCCCAGGTGATGCTCATTAATCCCGATCCACAATCTTCATCTTGAGAATGAAAGGTTAAATGACAGGACCACGAAGAAAAGTTTTGCAGTGTGCTAATTGTGTTAATAATAGGGGAGCTGCATGAGCACGGGTTAGCAGGCAGAGTAAGGCAAAACCATGGAGATGTTCCCTCGGCAGGTCGAGCAGTGTGTGTGTGATTCTGAAAACGGTGGGGAAGCTGTGAAAAGATTTTGACAGAGGAACGGCTGGGTCTCGTGCAGAGTGCTTCTTGAACACTAATGCTGTGTCAACACTGGGCAGCCGAGGTGCTGCAGTGGACAGTGATGCAGCTACCAGGGGCCTACATGATGGAGGAGTTGGATGGAGGAGTGTAAGAGAATCATTTCGGACTGTAGAAGTGCTTAGTAGATACATTAAAGTGTCATGTGATTTAGCCTGGGGACTGCTGGCCTGGGAGGTGATGTCTGAGTCAAGAACTCAGCAGGCAAGAGAGCTGGTGGTGCAAGACTGGGGAAGAGCATTCTGGGCACAGGAAACCACAGGGCTGTGGTGTGGTGTGGAGACAGAAGCAGGGAGGGAGGCTGAGGCTCACTGAGGACTCATCAAGGCAGCGTGACCAGAGTCTGGTGAGCTGGAGGGGAAACGCTGTGAGATGAGGTCTAGACACCAGCAGCTGAGCTGGGGAGGGACACTGAAACCTTCAATGAACAGTTTGCATTTCCTTTTAAATGTGAGAACGAATTAATCTGAGTTTTGCAAAACAGAACACAGACTACTGTGTAACAGTTAGCGGGGAAGTATGGGTTCTGTGGGAATGCTCAGAATGGTTCATTAGAAAGATGTATCTGTCAGCAATGAGCGAAATGGCTTGGAGAGGAAAGACCAGCTCTTTTGCAATCCTTTGCAATGCAACTGACAGCTGAGGAGGGCCTGAGGTGGGGAAGTCAGAGTCCTCCCAAATGAGGCCAGAAGGAAGTGAGATACAAGATTCAAGTAATAGTCAACTCTTCTGAGCCCAGGCATGGAGGGCCAGTAGCATCTTATGAACTCTTTCATTTAATCTTCTCCATCTCACAAGCCTGTTCTAAAAATCAGTATCTGGAGTTCTAACACTGAAAGAGTCATCCAAGAACATCTGCTTGTCAATATACAAATACGGTGATGCTTAAATTCAGGACAGGTTAGAACTATTGCGAGGTTTCCACTTCCCTCTGCCAAAAAGAGTGAGGTTTCAGGTGCCGGCATAGCCCTTCCTTACACTTTGAGCCTCTTCTTAGATGGTGCCGTGAACTTACAACCAGGGAAACAGGTTTCAGGATGAATCCACCTTCTCAACACCCTGTAGCAAGGTCACGACGGTGCCGCCCTCCTAAGCACACTCTGCAAATCTTTTCTACACTTAGTGGGAAATGTTGCCTTGAAATAGAAGGTAAGGCAAACCTGGAGGTACTATGTCAGATGCAATCTTCATATGCATCTTAATGTAAATGAGTTTCAGATCCTCTTGAGAGGAGCTTTTGGCTGGGAAATAGTGGACATTCTGGTCCCAGAGTAGGGGGCAAAGGGCTTAGGGGTGTTGAGTGGGGAAGGTGAAAGGGGAAGGAAGTGGCTTAAGCATTGTACTTGGCTTCCTTCACGTGTTCATCCAGGCCAGTCAACAGCTCCACCCTCCCCCCCTGAGCAGAGGGCTCCAAAAATGCTAAAGCACAAAGGAAAAAATGTGGCTTTATAATTTAGCACTATTTGGACTGATTGTTTAGATTCTAATGGGTGCAGGACATCTGGATGGTGGCCTTACAGTATGTGTTACATTAAAGAGGAAACTTTGATGCACATTTTTTAAAAAATCAGTTTCTTTTGGTGTAGCTTCTGCGCAGTGTTCAGCCACTTCTAGATCAGAAAAGCTTTTGAAGGCCCAGGGAAGCTGTAGGCATAGCCGGGACAATGGTGCCCTCCAGGTCCAGTTTCCTAGAAGCAGACAGATGACAGAAATGGAAGCACCCATGAATGTCCTTCTCTGCTTCGAGACCTGTCCTGTAGGTTCTCCCAGGGGCTCTTCATTTCCCTCTGGCTCTCCTCGCCATCTCCAGGGTTGTAAGTGGCTGTCAGGTGGTGGGGGTTGTCAGCACGCCTTTGCCAGGTCATCTGTGTAGTGGCAGTGATGTTTCACATGACCAGCTTCGAGCATGAGCCAGGTGTTTCACAGAGATCCCTTCATTTGCGGCTCTCAGCACCTTAAAACACAGATCTCATTCATATTCTCATTTCCAGACAAAATAAGTGACTCCTAGAGATGCTGGATAACTTGTCCAGAATCAATAATGCCATGATTAAAATCAGGTCACCGATTCTAGAGATCACATGTTTGCTATTATGGGGCTAAATAACATACGTATTTTATCTATTTGTTTGTTGATGGGTGTCTAGGCCTACATCGTATCTTAGTTATGAGTAGCACTGCAATAAACATAAGCATGGACATGCTGAGTTTATTTCCTTTGGACACATATCCAAAGGAGGACTGCTGGATAACATCATAGGTATATTTTTAGTTCCTTGAGGCATCACTATAAGATTTTTCATAATGACTACATTAATTTACATCTCCATCAACAATGGAGAAGGTTTCCTTTTTGTGCTTTTTTTTTTTTTTTTTTTTTTTTTGGTAATAGCCATCCTAATTAGGGGGAAATGGTATCTTTTTATAATTTTGATTTGCATTTTACAATGGTTAAGGATCAGGTTTCTCAGAAGAGCACTATTGATTACGTTTTGGATATTACTACTTGAGATACCTGTGAGAGACCAAAGTGGCAATGCTGTACGGTATAACTGACCTCCATTGGGTTACTGCTGTGTCCCACACTGTGCCTCTAGTAATAACAATGGGTGTGAGAGGTACAATCTGACTCATTCATAATATCTTGACTCCCAGACTACAATGTCTGATTCACAGAAACACCATGGGAACCTCCCTTCACCAATCAAATTCCTTCTCTTAATCTGACCAGGAAGAAGTAGGACTTTTATATGCTAGCTGAAGAGCTGTGAACCTATAAATTCAGAGTTGTTGATAACTATGCCCCTCTATTGGGATTCTATTGGTTTGAAAAAATGAAAATGATATACAAGAAAGAAGAGAGAGGCAGATTAAGAACACAAGAACTTCCTTTCTGCTGCCTGCTGTTTGGTTATATAACCTGAGAGTCAGACTCTATTTCTCTCTTCTATGTCTGTGTCTCTCATTGTGTCTCATTCTGATCTACCTAATTTTTAGGGAGACCTTCACATATAATCATGACAGTGCCAATAATCTAAGTAAACAGTAACATTCATAATCTAGAACTCAGAGAGAGAGAGAGAGGGAGAGAGAGAGAGAGACAGAGACAGAGACAGAGACAGAGAGACGGAAAGAAAACAGAGGGGCACAGAGAGAGAGAGAAAATGGAGAAATCTTTCCTGGGGATGTATTGCTGAGAATTGTTGAGATAAAATTTGAAGCCAGGGAGTGGACAAAGTTATTGGAAAACAGAGGACTATTGAGACCTAAACTTGAAGGACTTCTAACTACAAGACCAGGAGAGGTGGATGAAAAGCTCCCACGAAGGTAGAGAGAGAAATGACTCAAGTCATTAGAGAAAAACCAGTGGACTGCAGAGCTCCAGAACCCAAGGGTGTCCTAACGAGGTGGTGGTCAACTGTGCAGAATGTTTGAGAGAGGAGAAATTAGAACTGAAAAGCAGCCAGAAGAACCGGCAGCACAGAAGTTATTGCTGCCTTTACCATGAGCAATTTCAGTGAAGGAAGGGGTTAGAAGCCAGTTGGCGTGAGCTGAAGAGTAAATGGGTGTGAGAAAGTAAAAACCAAATATAAAAGCAATTCTTCTGGGAATCTTCTCTATAAAATGGAGAAAATGGAAAGGTCGGTGACTAGAGAGGGAGCTCATAAGTGAATATTGAATTTTTGGATTTTATGTTTGTGTTTCAGGATGAAAGAGACTAAAATAAAATCATATTTAAAAGATCTATTACAGCACAAGGAAGAGGCAGATAATTCTGCCTGTTTGAAAAGAGAAAGGTTTCTCCACCAAGATGATTTTGAGCTGAGTCTTGACTAGCAAGTAAAACTTCTCCAACGGAGGAAAGCATTATAAACAAAAGGATGCAAACACACAGTGCTAGAGGACGATTAACAGCTTGGTAGATGGAAATCTTGAGTTTGGGGGACCCTGTTACAAAGAAAGGAAAACCCACACTAGGTCTTTCTGAACTTTTTTCTTCTCAGTTCCACCTTTAAAATAAATTAGGTTTGGCTAGATTATCTTTAAGGCTTATTCAAATATTAAAATCCACAACCACAGCGATCTAACTTGAATGTTTTGTTAGATTAATAATAACACTCTCCAAAGTGGATAATCCAACATAGATGTCTCCTGAAACTCTGCTTTAATTATGCATGATGAGGAGTTTCTAGGAAGACTGGGGGCTCAGTCCAAGGTGGTTCCCTTAGAAAACAGTAGCTGTGAAGTATCTCTGAAGTCTACTGAGTTTGACCTCAGAAGTTCACATGTACTATGTTGTTTAATACATTTGACATGGTTTTATTGTTGGTATCCCTTGGTATCTCAGGAAGGAAGGACAGCTTTAGATTTAAATATTTTCTGGTAGCTACTTACAGAAACTGAGGTAATTCCTGTAAACACTTGCCTCCTGCTCTCTGAGTCTCTATTTGCTCCCTCACATCCAGTTTTGCAGAGGCAGGTACTGAGCACCAGGTCTCTGCAGAGGAAAATACAGTAGACGCTGGGGATGGGAAGAGAGAGCTTTGAGAGTAGCCTCCCTGACTTCACTGATCTATGGAAATGTTTTGAGCCCGAGTATTAAGTAATTGCATTGTAAGCCTTAGCATTTAGCTTCTCATATATCATATTATTCATATCCACTAGGCTGTATGAATTTTCTTTTTATACAGAGAGCGAGTAAGAGATATAAAAAGCCATGTAAATGTTTCTGTAAGAGAAAAAAGAAAAGCAACCCACATTAATTGGATTCTTGGCAAAGGACTGAGAAAATGTCCCAGAACTGATGAAGCAAGTTATTTTTAGACAATTTTGCTCTAAAATATGTTGGTTCTGTGAATGAGTTCATAGCACATACCACAAACTACTTTGGCTTGGTCCTTTGGAAAAAAATCTCCATTTTTCCTTTTTATTATGTAATAAAATAAAATGAGCAGTCTCCCAGTGCTGTCTTGGAAGCATTCCTCAGTTGAAAGCTCTTTTTTGTCAGCTTATCTACGTGTTTGCTTTCCTTGGAGCCCTTTGCTCTACTTTTGTAACCTAAAGACATTAATAGCCGTTCTTTCCACCATTCATTAAGTATTTTAGATGTTTCCACTTTTAACCCTTGAGCTCAGTCTTATGATTCATCAGATTTCCTATGCTACCACCCTCTGGTGTGTATACGTGGTTTTTTTTTGGATGAAAAAGTTAAAGACTAGCACTTTACATGGCATTGGACAGGAAGAAGGATTGAACCACTGATAGTTGCATAGATCTGTCCTTGTGATAAGAGATCTCCTAGTGATTAGAAGACCTCACCTAGTTAGCCCTAAAATGAAATGAGTCCAGATGGTGCCAGTAGGAATTAAAGGGATTGCATGGTCCCAGAGCAAACACAATACCTGTCTTCGGGGATGCTTTTAATCTCAGAGGTAAATGAGGGAAATGGGGTTTTTGGAGGCCTAGTTACACATTCCCCAGTGATTACAGTTCCAAATGCTTGTGGCTTACAATGACTGTTTATCAGATACTAGAAATGTAATCTAAATCACTGAAGGATTACAAAGGTCTGCTGGAGTCCCTTGTCATTGAAATTAAGGATAGTTTTAAAGTCACTTATACACTCTCCTGAGGTTTGCAATACTCTTTGTTACACACATACACAGACACACAGAATTTTTTTCTATTTGTTTTACTTACAAAATCTGTTACATATGCACCCTGCACAACTTTCAGGAACTGTATGCAAGGTGGCATTTATTTCTTTACATTTTTAGCCATCTAGATTTAGCATCAAAATTAAAGTTGATTCTTGATAAATGTAGGGGGTAGAAAAATCCAGATAACCCTGTGCTCATAAGATCTTGCCTCCTGAATTATTTTCTATAGAACTGGTGATTTTAGGGTGGAGGATATAGCTCAGCCACAAAAGTACCTGCCTGGTAAGCACAAGGTTCTGAGTTCGATTCCTGGTACAAAAGAGAAAAAGGAACCCGATAAATTTTTGAAAAAAATGTAGGAAGGATTAATCTCCTCCTCTTCCCTCTCTTCTTCCTTCTCTTCTTCCTCACTCCTCAGTCCCTTCCACTTCCTCTTCCTCCTCTTCTGCTCTTCTTCCATCTCAGTATTCTTCACATAAAATTCACCAATTAAGCCACTTAAACCTGAACTTTTCATTATGGTAAAATTAGTACATATGTAGAGAAAAAGAAAGATTAGCGGTTGGGTCTAGATTGTGACCTTTACCTAGTGATTGGTAAGGGTCACAGCGTTTCTTTTCAGGGTAATGAAAATGTTCTGTATTAGATTATGGTGATGGTTGCACAACTGTGTGAAAAGATTAGAGCTAGTGAATTTTGCACTTCTATGACTTCCTTGTTTTTCTGATGCATGAACGGGATGCCTGCAAATGTTCATCTTGTTCTGAACCAGCTAATATCATGTTATTTATTTACTCATATTTTACCTATGTTCTTCTTAGTAGCAGAGAGCACTATGCAAGTAGCATACTTACTAATTTAATCTTGATGCCTGCTTACAATGAGTCGTACTGAAATATAAATTCCAAATTACCTTAAAAATCTTTTGAGGCCAAGGGAATTAAATATTTTCTTTATCGGGATGTTGGCAAGATGCCAGACATTCCTCGGTGCTTCTCCTCCCATGGGACAGCCATGTGAACAACTCTCTGTGCATGAGAAGACCTCCCCAGCAGCTAAGGATGCCAGGCGAGAGACTGTACCCTGTGTGTAGCACAAAAATAAGAGAAGACACGTGGATGGGGTAGGAGGAGAGTTTCACACCACCTGGAAGGGTCACCCCTTCCTGGACCCAAGCAGTGCAGAGGGAAGGACACAAGGATGAGGACACAGCTTGCTTCAGGTCCCAACACTGGGCTTGGCCCATTGAAACTCAGGGCACAGCAGCCCTCCACAGCCTCAGATTCCAAGCTGGTACCTAAGGACGTCTCCAGTACTGTACCCCAGTACTAGGCCACATCTCATAACCCCGATCTCCAGTCTGGCCTAGTGGACTCAGTTGCTGGCTCTTCTAGACCAGAGGTGGTGACCCCTGTGGCCCTGGGCTCTGGGCTTGTCCCCATACCAGAGCAGCCTTCAGAAACTTGGCCTCTAGGTCCTTCCCAGGCCACTCCAGCCCAGCCGCCACTAACAGTGTGCTACAACCCATAATCCTAGGGCTCACACTTCCCTCAGCACCAGGCTGAGCCCCATGGCTCTACTCATCAGACCAGATCACACACAACCAGCTTCAAGACTTTCCCTTGGGACTAGGGAGCAGGTCAGTCCCAGG
The DNA here is from genome assembly GCF_034190915.1 of Cavia porcellus. Taxonomy (NCBI): domain Eukaryota; kingdom Metazoa; phylum Chordata; class Mammalia; order Rodentia; family Caviidae; genus Cavia; species Cavia porcellus. Next base: position 16,191,589 of record NW_026947496.1, read on the forward strand.
TTCCCGAATGACCCAGAGCCAGGGGTCCATACATTTCAGGATTCAGGTCTATCCCAGAGCCAGGTTGACACTCCTGGGCTCAGCCACTGTGCCAGCAGCCATCGACACTGGCTCCAGATGCCTGCTGCCTCCCAGTCCAGCCCTGGGCTCCAAGCCGCAGGATCCAACAGACCCAGTGTGCAGCCCAGCCGTGTAGACCTCGGACCACACAGGAACTCAGGTCTGGGCCTGCCTCAGCACCCAGACAGCTTCTGAGAATGTAGTTCTTGAGGTCCCAGGCGCCAGACCCATCTCAGCCTTGGTAGGTCCTGAAGACCAGATCAAAGCCTACTCAAACCAGATGAGCACCAGTGGATTCAGGTTGCAGGTTAGTCCCAGATGGACACGGGCTCCAGGCCCATTCCCATGGACTAAATCAACAGGTCTACTTCAGTGGACTTAAAATCTAGGCCTAAGTCCATGACCCTAGGCACTAGCTATCCTGCCCAGGCCTCCAGGAGCAAGACTGACCTTGAAACATGCCACAGGCCCTGGTCTAGCATCTCTGAACAGGCAGATTGGTAAAGGCCTTTCTCAGTCAAACCCAGTCTCTTAAGACTGTCACAGCTGTGCAGACACCACCACTAAAGGAGTGAAATAAATCACTAACCCTAAAGAAATGGAGAGGTACGAACCACCTGACAAAGAATTCAGAACAGTGGCTTTAAAGGTATTCAGCAAACCTGAAGAAAATACAAACAAAATTGTAATCATATCAGTGTTGTACTTCCCCAAAAGGGCCCCTGAGATGAAAAATGGGGCAAAACCCCTGAGATGGAAAAGATGGGACAGAACGACGTCGTTTTTAGGAAGAAGTGCTTTTATTTTAGCTGGCCCAGCGACACAGTGCAGATGGAATTTGCAAAGCTATGCAACTGAGAGTTTTGACTGATTTTTATAGTTCATTTATGATTAGCTCATTGATCATTAAGTACATAGTGATGAGAAACAAAAATAAGGTGGGCCTTTGCTCCCCTTTGCTTGAGGTCAGAGGCATTTCACAATGGGTGGTTAGCCAATTCATAGCCCTTGGTCTGCCAATTCCAGGAACATTTGTCTCTCATAAAGGGAACAATGGTTGACACAACATCATTTGTCTCTTACAAGGGGGAACAAAGGTTGACATAGCACACAGATTACTAAGGTGGGGGGAGATGATGCATTACAGAACAGCATTAACGACGTGGTCAGTTAATTTATCACTATGTGGTTGGTGCTTGGTTACTAGGGTAACAGGCTCAGTACAGAATGACAACATTGCTAATAACTATCTTTTTAAGTAATTATTTTTGCTAATTATCTTTTGATCAATTATTTTAATTTTTCAGCATCTTAGTATAACAATCAGGAAAATAAAAAATGACTGAAAGGAAAAATTAAATTTAGATTATTTTAAAGATCAAGCAGGGGCCGGAGTATAGCTCAATTGTAGAATACATACCTAGCCTGTATGAAGCCTAGGGTTCAATATCCTTCACCCCTCCACCCCATACAAACACAAAAACAAAAACACAAGTTGTGGAGACAGGAAAACACAATGAATGAAACACAATAAGATAACTGATCAAGCAGAAAGAGTATAAACTAAAAAATAGGTTATTTGAATCTATGGGATCAGCGGAGGGAAAAAAAGAGTAAAAGAAAATGTTGTGCAACTACTAAATCAGTGGGAGAGTGGTTCAGGGACAAGAGAAAGACCAAGCAGTAGAAGCTCATTTAAAGAAATCAGTGCAGAAAACTCACCAGGCTGAGATAAAATTATAAATAACTAGGTAGGAGAAGGATGGAGATCTTTAATCAGGCTGCATCCTGGCATGATAAAACTAAGATGTATTACAATCAAACTGTCAAAAATCAAAGACAAAAGATCCAGATAGAGGCAAAAGAAAAGAAGCAAATCACATCAAGGCAGTTAACATTAAGGCTTGCAGAATATTTTTCAACCAAAACCTTACGGCAAAGTGAGAGTCCTATGGCATATTCAAAGGGCTGAAGAAAAACATGCCAACCAAGAATGCTGAACCCTGAAAAGCTGTCCTTCAGAAAGAAACACAAAGATTTTTCCAGACTAACAGAAACGGAGGATATTAATTATCACAAGACTTGTCTTACGAAAAAATGCTGAAGGGACTTCATACCAAAAAGAAAGCATACGAATTAGTGACAGAAAACTGTGTGATATTACAAAACAGTGAATACAGTTAATGTCAGAGTACTTAGCCAGGTGTGGTGGTGCATACCTGTAATCCCCACACTGTGGGAGGCTGAGGCAGGAGGACGGAGTTGAAGCCCAGCCTGGGCAATTCAGAGTCTTAGTGAGACCCTATATCACAACATTTTCAAAAGAGCTAGGGATGTAGGTCAATACAAAAGCTCCGAGTTCCATCCCTAGTACCACAAAAACAAGCAGTAGAAAGCCAAAACCAACAATAAAAACAACATAAAACTCAGAATATGCTAATATTCTAATACTGTAATGGCAAAGTATAAATAACATTTGTTAAGAGATGTGGTATAAAAAGATATAAATTGTGATATGAAAAACATAAAATGGGGGAGAGTAAAATGAAAACGTGGTTTTACTTTATGTGATCAAAACTATTAGTTTAAAATAGCCTATTATAAGATATTTTAAGTAAGCTTCATAATAACCACAAAGAAAATCTCTATAATAGATACACAACAGATAAAAACTATGCAATCGAGCACATTCCTAGTAAAACTAATCAGAAAGGAAGACAATAAAAAAGGCAAGAAAGACTAAAGGAGCTATAAAACAAGCAGAAAGTAATGAACACAATGACAGTAAGTCATTACTTATCAATAATTACCTTAAAAATAAACTTTTCTATCAAAAGACATAAAATGATAACATGAATTAAAAAACAAGGCCCATTTGTATTCTGCCTGGAAAGGAATCACTCCACTTTTCAAGACCTGCATGGACGCAGTCGAATGATAGGAAATGTTGTGTTGGGACCTACAATATCCCCCCAAGGCCTCAGACATTCGGGTGACTGAGCACAGGAAAGTGATCAGATCTAGGGGTGCCATGCTCATCAATGGAATGATTCCCAGCAGAAGAGAGGGAGGGGAACGTGAACTTAATAGGCCGAGTAGGTTTACTGATAAACCTGAGGGAGACCTGACTGTGCCAGCAGAACACAGAAAGTGTCTCTCACGGGCTAAGAGGCTTTTTCAGTAGCATGTTTTGGTGGGGTTTTGAGGGACTCTGCTGACAAGTCCTTTTTTACCTCTGTGAGCAGCTGACCCTGTCCTCTGTGACCTACTCAGCTGCAACCTAGGTTTCTCTGAGATGGCAAGTGGGCTCTATCAGATCCACTGAGGACTTTAGCAGCTGAATGTGCTAGAGGGAAAAGGGACTGGTCAGTGGAGACATGTCACTGGGGGTGTGACCCAGAAGTGTTATCTCCTTCCTGGTCTCTCTTTCCTCTCTGCTTCTTGGCCGCCATGTTATGAACAACTTTCCTCTGCCCCTTCCACCCTGGCCCTTTTGCTTTGGAATGGACCAGGGACTGTAACCACAGGCCCAAACAAATCTGACCTCCTTTAAGTTTTGTGTCAGGTGTATTGTCCTAGTCACAAAGAGAGTGACTAAGACAAATAAGTCACTTTATGCAAATGGAAACCACAACACAGCTATACTTAGTTGAGTTTTGCTTCATATTATACTAATAATGTAAGCATACTTTGAACGCTCACCCCAATTTTTCTTTTCAAATTTGAGAAAAATTGCAAAAGGTGTTGTGCATACAAATTTACAACAGAAATAAGACTATTTAGATGATCAATTCTGAAAAACTGGCTTCTGTAAAATCAGTCTTAATTTCTCCCAAACAACACAAAATTGGAATATATAAGATTTGGAAGGATTATTATATTAATTATTTACTAAATTAATTGAGGATTTAAAATCTGTTTTTATCCTACACCTTTTTAAGGTGTAGGAAGGAATCCAAAGTATAAAATATAATACTTTTATAGCTTTTCTTTCTTTCTTTCTTTTTTTCCTGATCGGGTTAATTTTCAACTTCCTCTAGGCAAAGCATACTTGGTGTTATTGAGATTCCTAACAATGATTTTGATAGACTGTTTATGGACTAATCTCTCAGGTATGCCAGGAAGCTAGGTAGCTCTCTGTGTGGATGCCAGAGCTCCCTGTTCTTTGTCTAGGAATTTACCAACTTTGCTACTTCTGGGGAAAATAATCCTTCCAAAGCAGTACATTGTTCAGTAGTAAAGTCACTCATTTTCTAAAGCTTGGGACCACTTTTTCTCTAGAATACTACTCCAAATCATACTATTTTACAAAACTGTTTAATTATACAACTTAGAAATACTGATAGCTCATCAACCTCCTGATTTTTTTGGCCGATCTTTAGGCATGCTAATTTGTCACATCTTTGGAAACTCATTTGTTCATTGGTAGTGGTTTTCCCCAGTAATTCTGAATCACCGGCAATCATATTGGTGCATAGCTCTTTCCTCATGGGACTCTCCAAATGCTTTCCAGATTGCGGGGGTGGGGGGGGGGTGGGGGGTGTCTGTTTCTCCTTGTAAAGAGAGAAGGGAAGAGGATTCACTTCTAATCAAGATAGGAGGAATTAAGGCTCACAGGATCAAATCATTATCCCATGTTCCCATTATCCATGTGTCTGTGTTATAACATCTTGTGTTTTCTAACAAGCTGAACTTCACCTATTCGGCAGGGACACCTCTGAAACTGATCTGAGGAACCATCATATTGTCATCCCATCTGGCTCTGACAAGTTCTAGGGATTGAGAAATTATTCTTGACATGATGGAAGGCATTTTTGTGTTCTGTCACAGAAATACATCTTTCCCATGTAAACAGTACTGCTGTACCCCTGGCTCTTGCTAGCTAGTTTCATGGTTTATTTTTTTCCAATGACACATGCTGTAGCTTTGGTGTTGAATATTCCCCCAAGGCCATGTGTTAAAGGCTTGGTTCCCAAACTATGTTATTCTTTGGAGGTGGTGGAACCTCTAAGAGGTGGGGCTTAGTTAGGGAGGAAGTTAGGTCATTGGGGGTGTGATCTTAAAGGGAATTATAGACAAGGCCTCTCCTTCCTCCTCCCCTGATGGCCACGGAGGTGAGCAGTTCCTTCCATTAAAAACTCACCCACTGTCACCCATCACCCTCACTGGAGGCCTGAATGCAAGGACTCTACTTGATTGTAGATTGGCACCTTTAAAACCATGAGATGAGATAAATCCTTTCTCTTCAAAATTATCTGAAATATTTAGTTACAATGACCAAGCACAGTTTAAGAAAATGCTTGTTAACGTATAAGATGTTATATATTTGTAGATTTTCTGCCTTTACTCACCAGACTATAACAGATAAGAGGAGCTCCACGAATATGTATCGAATGAAAGAACAAGGCCAAGAACCATTGTGTCTTGAAATAGTTAAGAAGGGTTAGAGAAACCTGGATGAGAACTGCATTTTTGTGGTTATTAGCTGGGAAATCTTGAGCAAATTGTTCCATCTCTCTGGTTGTCGGGTTTCTTGGGTAGACAGTAGAGGAACAGCATGTATTTTATAGGTTGATTGACAATTAGTTGATGTCAGATGTTCAGCCAAACATATGACCTAGCTAGCATTAAGCACTCAAAAAAGGGGGGCATTTGAAAAAAAAGTACTTTACTATTCTAGTGTTTCTCCATCTGGTAAGTCAGAATTCAGAGTCTTCTCTTCTGCTGTAGATATTTGAGTCCCTATGCGAAGTCACGTTCCTCCTTTAGCCAAGGAAAGACCTGGACACAAGTGCAAGTACCAGGCTTTGAGGGCAGCGGGAACATGCTGCACAAGTGTCCAGCAAACCCAAGCACAGCTTTCAAAAGGACCGGGCTCCACACACAGCGGCCACAGGCCTGCTCATATCACAGTCCAATGGGGTCAGTTTCTGAGAATGGGAGGGGGCATGCTCATGATACCCCAAACATGTGGCCCCTCTAGCTGGGGGCCCTGAGGTTGGTTCTATTCAACAATGTTTTTCCCTTATTTGTCCAGTATAGGAAGCTGGAGGGGGCAGCTGCATTCTTGGGTCCCTGGATGCCAGCTCTTTGTAACCTGCAGTGTTGGAATAAATTTGGAGTAGAAGTAGCTGATTAACCCAGCCCAGCTTCTGGCCTTCTGAGAAAAAGACCAGATCAGTTATGTTCTCCTTCCCTAGTGTTTGAGAGGGATCGTATTTCTGAAGTAGGAGAATACTAAGTACAGAACTTAATCAGCTCATTGGAGTGCAGCCATTATTTAAGTAAATGGCATTTTAAAAATGCAATATTCATATTACAGTGATAAGCACTCCTCCCACCTTAAGGAGTGGGTAGATGGGGAGTGCTTCAAATGACTTACTGATATAATATCATAAGTGAGGCTATGGTATGAGCACCTCTTTTAAATTGTTGGCACTTTTGGACATGGGAGATAGTGTTATCATTACTAATACTTGGGCTGTATTTTTCTCAGTTGGGGGTAGGGCTAAAAGGATTTCAGAGACGCTGTTTTCGGATCAGGTATGGACCACTTGTGTTCTTTGGGTTCTTATTTGTCCTGATTAATGAGTTGGTCAGGACAACTGGTGGATGTGAAAGAGTACCATATTTTAGGGCAGAAAAGAAACAGAAAAGGAAAAGAAGTGTTCAGGGAGAAAAGGTGCTTTGAAGGAAAAAGAAAAGATGCACCTGCAAGCAGAAAGGACCACTGTGAGACCCAGAGGGCAGCGGCCCCAGTCAGGCGCTGTGTCCTTTTGTGTGTCCTCTGAGAGTGGATCCAGTTGGTCCCAGCTGATCTCATGCTGGAAGACTGGTACTGGGTGCTGGGCCGGCACATTCTTGCACCGAGCCTGAGCCGGGATGAAGCTGAGCCTGCACCTGGTGCTGATGATATAAGACATCAGACAAAAGCATTCAGACAAAAATTTCTATTCTAACACTCACGTGTGTGCATGCATCCTGCCATTGCAAAGCTCCTGTGTCCTCACTTCTGCTCTCCGGACTCCTGGACAGACGGTGGTAGTCATGTGGGAGTCCTGACTCCAGAAACTGTTTTCCCAGCTCTGGCTTTTGCTGATGTTGCACTCAGGAATGCAAGGAATGCCCTCCCTCACTTCCCCACTGTGCCCCTTCCCCAAATCCTGCTCATTCTTTCAGGCTCCAATCCCAGGGCCTGGAGAATCCTTCCCAAAGCCCTTGCAGTGACCCACATTCTCCTTTCTCTAAGCTTTTGTGACACATTCATGATATCCTTGGGTGTGTATGTGTGTATTTTAATTGGAAGTTTGTTGTTGTAACTGGACTTTGCCCCAGTGTGTCAGAGAATGTGTGTGGTTCCTGCACAGGAAGGTCATGAATCTGTGCACTCCTTCTAGCAGGAAGCAAGTTTCGGGGATGCCTTCCTGGGCAAGCCTCTGGGAGCAACTTGCAGGTTTAACAGAGCTTCCATGGTTGATGGCCTTGACTTACCCTGAGTTTCTTAATCAGGGCTTGGGGGCCAAAGGACAACTGGGCCCATCAGATGGGAAGCAGCCTTTCAGTACATTAATATAAAGCATCAGTTCCGTAAAAGAGAAGTATACTGTACTAGGATGCTTTGGACTATGCCATGTTAAGAAATACTTGGTTTTCTAGAAGGGGTGTGCATGTGCGTTCACAAGTGGTGCCCACACACGCATTTGGTCCACAATAGTTAGTCCCTCTTCTGTAGCTCAGTATAATAAGTGAGACCCTCTTCAACAGCTCCAACCCTGTGCCAAGTAATGTTCTTGTAAATGGCTCAGTTCCTACACGCCAGAAGGCCATGGCATGCCCAAAGCAAGAGAATTTGAGAAAGGCTAAGGAGCAGGGTTGCACAGGGTAGCAACAGAGCTGAGGAGGGCTTGGGGAACTGTTCATTCCAATCCAGGTGAATAATAGGATTGCAACATTTATGTGAAGGCTAATTATAGAAAAAAAATGACCTCTCTTGCCTATGGTATGAACAATTTCCTGTAACTATCTTATTAAGAAATCTAATCTTACGAGATTTTATGTTTGTTTTGGTTTCTGTTTTGTTCTCTCCTGACCAAGTTTTATTTTTAAAACATCTTTGAGATTGTCTGGCTTTGCTGAAGATCATGCAGTTCCACAAAGATAGAAAAAGAAGACTGAGCTCTCTGAGTTCATGGGACCCGTAGGAGAGAAATGAGGCATAACTGGACCTTGTATTATTTTTGCTCTTATAAAGTGATAACACACTTTCTGTTTCTCCTGCAGAGCATTGATATTTAAGTTTGAGAGATGAACCAGCAATCAGGTGAACAGGAGAAAAAGCATGCAGTTTATTTACATGTGTGGGGCATAACGGGAAGATTAGCAACAGTAACCTTAGTTTTAGAAGCTTAGAGCCCTTCGTGAGGAGAGACAATCAAGGGCTGGAAATAATTTAGAGAAAGAAAAAATGAGTCTAAGGAGAATGAATGTGTTTGAAGAAGAGAAAAGAGCCAGGACAAAGTCCTTCAGGGCTGAGTATGATGTTTAACTTTTGGTCTCCCTTGTCACGTGAGTGTCATCATCCTGGATTAATGTTTCAGTGAGAAGTGTGAAGGCCACTGCACTGCTCCTTGGTGTGTCCTGTTTTAGGCAACAGAAGGGGACTTCAGTGAAAAAAAACTACCCCTCCCTTTGATGCTGCCCAGAGGTATCTCAGTTTGAAGTCCAAGAAGACATATTTGGGGACATCATTTTCTGGGTCTCAACATTCTTCCTCAGACCCCTTCAGTGCCCAGACATCCCTAAGGCCACACACACACACACACACACACACACACACACACACACACATCCCTCTCACAGCAGGAGTGGCAGTGGAGGACACATGGCTCACTGCTTCTCCCTCCTAAGACTTTTTCCCTTTTGTTAAAAACAATCTCCTGAGATTTCTGGGATCAGCTCTTCTTCCTGTTCATATCTTTACACCGAAATTACCTATCAACATAATAATCCTATGATTCACTTGGAAAATTACATAGGAAGCCAGATGGGATTTTTTTCCCCCTACAGGTTAAAATCAAAACAGGAAGGAGCACAGTGACCCTGTACTGGGCCCACCAGCTACAGGGGGGTCCACTCAGGTCTCCCTGCCTGGCCTGGTTCTCTGTATTCTCCCTCTTGCCAAGTCTACAGCTATCCAGGGTTCTCTGTTCTGGACTCTTCACCCAGCACACTCTCTTCCTGGCTAGCCTGACTCCAACCCTCCTTTCTCCCTCTTCCCAGCCGTTCTGTCAGCTGAAATTGCGTTGGATCTCCCTGTTTCCTGGCTGACATCACCTGTGTCCCCTAGCCCTTCCCCTTACCGCTACATTGCTAAAATTCCATCTCCTTCATGAAGCCTGTCCTACCCACCTAAATTGGGAGTGTCACTTTTCACTTTGGAAAGGACTGGCCGTCCTCATGAGAAGTTGATGTCATTCACTTATTTGATAAATATTCGTTGAACACCTAGAATTTAAATAAACACTGTGGAAGGTGTGGGAGAGTGAGTGGTGAAGGAAACTTCATGCACACCCTTTCTGTCTTATCGCCTGGCTGGATGTTCTTTGTAGGGTGAGACAGGGTCACAGAGTTCTCTGTAACCTCCAGATGATCTAAGAATTCAATGGAATTTACTGGTCTGGGTAAGGAAGAAACCCATACTTTACTTTTTTCATATGGAATTTGAATCTAAACTGTAAATAACTCCTCTCAATAACTAAGGCTGCTTGGGGAGAGAAGAGGAAAACACTTAGTTCTTATTATAAATAGGGAAATGATTATTTTTTGGATCAAATTTAGAATTCAGGTTTTATCTAACATCTCAGAGAAACATCCCAGCCCCCAAACCAGATTGCAGTGGTAAACATCACTTCTTCCTGTTTAGAGACAATGCTGAATTTCAGAGGCAGATCTGAGAAACACCAGCTCTCCCCTCCTGCTGGTGGGATGGAAGCTAAGGCCAAAGTGTATTTGTGTGTTTAGACCCTGGCGATGCTTAGCGCTGGATGGGCAGTTAGCTCAGCCCACAAACCATTAGGCAAAAGCTTGAAAATAAAACAGAAGGACCTGGAGCAATAGAAACGATTGCCCAATGGCACGGAACCTCCATCCTTGAAGCCAACTTATGGTTAACCACAGCGCTTCATTACTGACCATGTTGTTTGGTACATATATTCTTACTTGTACATGATGTCTTTTCCTGTTGCTAACCAGTCTCTTTTTTGCTACCAACATGGTTTTATGCTAAAAAGGTGGCAAATGGCTCATATAATTGGTATATTTTGCTGTGCTTAAGGCACAATTGAGGCTCTTGATGACTTAAAAGAAAAACAAATGACATCAGCAACTTCCTTTCTAATATCCATACTATTTTATAGAAACACTGAGGTTTTTGTCTTTAGAAATACACTGATGATTACCTAAGCAGTGAGATCTATGTTTCTACCATATTTTGCTTAGTGCAAGTTTAAAATTTCTAGTCCTTGGAATTCTATGCTTACTTGGAGGGTAGAAGCATGTGCAAAATATCAAAAGGTGAAATCCTCTCTTTTAACTAAGAGAACTGGAGGCAACATTGGGAGGGACTTGATTTTCTGTCTTGAATTAGTATCAGGTTGTAGAGCTCTGGGAGACGCTGTGACTTCAGGTGATTGCAGAGGTGTTATAGTAGCAGCCCATGAATCACAGCAGAGAAGAAATCTAACAGTTCTCTCCAGAGTTCAGCTGTGGTTGTTGACACACATTCCGGAGAAGATTTTTGTCAACTTCCTGTAACTCTGGACTGGGGAGGCCAGTGGACTTCTGGAGAAGCTTCTTTTGCATGATTATACATTATTAGAACTCTTCTAGTTGATCACAGAGTGGTTTTGTGGCTTATAATGATCCTGTCCTTGGTGATACAGAGGAAGAGCTTACCAGGCAGTTTCTGTGCACTATATATTTATTTCTTCTCTTGATATCAGTGAGCACTGTGCCATGAACTGAATTTCTGTGTCCACCCCTACCATCAAATTCACATATTGAAGCTCTAATACCAATGCTATGATATATGGAAGAGCCTTTGAAAGGGAGTTAGATTTAGCTGAAATCATGAGGGTATAGCCCTGGCTGTGAGATTAGAAGAATGAGGCAGAACTCCAGCTCTCCTTGTCTTGAAAGGACAAGGTTAGAAGATGGTCATCTACAAAATAAAAAGCAGCCCTTACCAGGAACTGAATCTGCTAATATCTCAATGTGAGGGTTTTCAGGCTCCAAAAGATGAGAAATGAATTTCTGTTGTTTAACAGTATGAGTCAAAATAAATAATCTGGGGCTGGGGATTTAGCTCAGCGGCATAAGCGCCTGCCTTGCAAGCAGGCAGTCGTGAGTTCGATCCCTGGTACCGAAAAAAAGGAAAAAGATAAAAAAAAAAAAAAAAAAATCTAATGATGCACATCAAGGTCCTAGGAAAAACAAGAACAATCCAAATCCAAAACTGGTACAAAGGAGGAAATCAGATAGGTCAGAGAAGAAATTAATGAAATTGAAACTAAAAAAACCAGAGAATCAATGAATCAAATAAATGACCCTTTGAAAGAATAAACAAAATGACAAATGCCTAGCCAATGTTACAAAAAGAAAGAAAGAAAATAACGGAAGAGAAAAGAAAAAGAAAGACATAAATCAATGCAATTAGAAATGAGAAAGGTCAAATCATACTAACTCTGTTGAAATCCAGAAGATAATTAATAACTACTTTGAGAAACTGTACTTTAATAATGTGGAGATTTCAGAAGAAATGAACAGATCCTTTATTATTATTATTATTATTATTATTATTATTTTGAAGGTAGTAAAATACAGCAGAACAAGACAGAACAAAGCCAATCGAGGCAATGCATTGGTACAGAAATTGGTACAGAACTTCACGACAGGATACCAGGATAACAGTAATAGGTGCCAAAGTATATCTTATTATCTTCATAATAGTTGGTTCAATCAGGTTCAATCAGGTATAACAAAATCAAACCAAATACAGAGCATCATAAAACCTATCAAAACAGAGCATTGAATAGAGCAATACAATTAATCAAAACAAAGCAAAACAGTGATAACAATATTTGCCTTCAAAGAGATGGTAGAAGGAAATCCCCCATATTTGCTATATTGTATATGGTCAACCTCCCAAGAGATGCTCAGATCTCTGGCTCCCATTTGCTAACTAACGGAAGAGAAAAGAAAAAGATCCTGGGGGACGGTGGGATGTTTGATTGTCAGCCTGTGCACCAGTAGGCTCACAGCCGCCTACCAGGGAGGTGAGCAGGTTGCTTTGTTGCCCAGTGCTCTAAGTTCCAACGTGGCTCAGATCTCGGGAGACGCTGGCTGTCTGGTTCTCTCCCTGGGTTGCTCATTGCTCGATCAGGCCATGGCTGCCTACCAGGGAGGCGAGTGGGTTGCTTTGTTATGAACAGATTCTTAGATATGAACTTCAAACAATGAACCAAGAAGATATAAAAACCCTGAATAATCCAATATCAGGCAATGAGGTTGCAGAAATAATAAAAAAGATCCTAAGAAAAGCCAAAGTCCTGATGGATTCATTGCCAAATTGTATAGGAACTTTAGGGAACATCTAACACCAATACACCTCACATTTTTTAATGAAATCAAAAGATAAGGAGTACTCCCAAAGTCATTTCTAAAAGTCATTACCCTGATTCCAAAACCAGAAAAATACCTAGCCACAAAAAGGAGAACTACAAATCAATGATACACACAAAAACACTGAATGCAACAAGTCTTCAAAAACATTGTACATCATGACCAAGGAGGATTCATCTCAGAGATGCAAGGATTGTTCAGCACATGCAAATCAATAAATGTAGTACATTAAAAATCACACATTCATTTCAGTTGATGCAGAAAATCTGTTTGACAAAATCCAACATCCATGTATGATTAAAACTCTGAAGAAAAGAGATATAAAAGTAACCTACCTTGATCTGACAAAAGCCATTTATGACAAACTGACGTAACATCAATCATATTAAATGCAGAGAAGCTGAAAACTTTCCCTCTAAAAGTAGGAACAAGACTAGACTGTACACTATCACCACTACTGTTCAATATAGTTCTCAAAACATTAACTAGCACAATCTGGCAAAAGAAAGCAAGAAAAGGGATATGTTAAAGGAAAGGAAGAAGTCAAATAGTCATTATTTGCAGAGGACATGATCCTCTAAATAAAAGACCCAAAAAGTTCTACTAAGAGACACCTAGAATTAAGACCCAAATTCAGTAGTGCAGCAAGATATATAAAATGAACACACAAAAATTAATAGTATTCCTATACATCAATAATAAACTCATGAAATAAGAATTCAGGGAAACAATAACATGAAGAAAAATTAAGCACTTAAGAATTAACCTAAACAAGGAAATGAAAGTCCTCTACAACATAAAGCATGGTGCTCTGAAAAATGAGGTCAAAGTTGCCATCAGAAAACAGGAAGATATCCTGTTACAGACAGATAGAACCTATGTAGCCAAACTGGCCATACTGCCAAAACTGATACACAGAATTAATGCAACCACAATCAAAACATCAATAGCATTCCTTATAGTCCTAGAGAAAACAATTCTAAAATTCATATGGAACCAGAGGAGACTTAGAACCTAAAGCAATCCTGGGTAACAAGGACAAGGTAAGAGGCATCTCAATCTGGATTTCAAATTATACTACAAAGCTATAGTGATTTAAAATAATTAACATGGCATTGGCCGAAAAAGATGTGTTCAACAATGAAGCAGAATAGAGGACGCAGAAATAAATCCAGGCACAGTCAGTTTCCTGATTTTTGACCAAGGGTGTCGATGTCGCTCCTGGCTGGCAGGAAGGACACACGACAAAGTCTGGCAGTGGACAACCTTTTCTTTTATTTTTCTTCTCCGTACAGCCTGCCCTGGGATCGCTCCCAGCCGAAGCCTCCTTTGGTCCGCTCCCCGCAGCTCCTTCTGGGCTTCTACTTCCGGGCTTCTCCTTCCCCCCCAGGGGTGGCACCAGTATATATACGGATACAGTGTCCAATCATGTTAAAGTGAGCAAGGCAAGCTGATTGGCTAACATCATCAGTTGCCAGGCAGACTATATTGTTGAGTGGGTTGCTTACGCGGTAAGCAGGAAACTAACGTGCTCGATGGGAGGGGTAATCTACCTCAGGCTTTACTCTTTACTATAGGCCTCACGTCCGCCAAGTGAGGCGACCGGGCTCGGGGCTGCGGCTCCCAACATCTCCCCCTTTTTTATTTTTTATGAATGTGCGCATCGTAGCCCTTTCTGGACTGGGTGCAGAGGCTTATGCCCTATGCGTAGGCCCACCGTAGGTCCTTGGCTTAGACCCTGGTCGGCCGTCCCATGGTCTGCCAAGGCCCTGAGGCCCTCGTCCTTTTTCTAGGGCCAGGCACAAACTGGACGGAACCTGGATGCACACAAGCTTGCACTCATTTCCTCTCCGTAAAGAAATCCCCTCGGAGAGAAATTTAGACCTGGGCAGCATCTAACAGTCCAGCGGCTTACGTGCGGGATGGGGTAGGGCCTGGCTTAGGTTGAGTCGCACCGGGGGAGTACGCTCTTACCCGTCATTGACTCTCCTACCCAGCTATGTCATAATTTTTTAGAGGAGGAGTGTGGGAAGCTCACCACCCCTAGACTCGGTCGTAGGCTAGGCGAGCGAGCCATGCATATGCCTGAGGATCTTCTTGTCCATTTCGGGCTACCGCTATTTCTATTCATCTTGTTGGTTGGTCTGTGATGGATCTCCGGTAGGGCAGGTCTGATCTTCAGTCAAGGGCTTTGTCGCCCGTGTCAGTCTCTCCGGTACCCACAGTGGTTCTCGTCCCGATTCCTGTGGGAAAACACAAACCGCGCCTCGGTTCCAGCTGACCACTGGATCCGGGCCCATCCATTGTCCTGTCAGGACATCTTTCCACTTCACCCACCCTTTATGGTTGGGGGAAGGGTTGCAGTGCTCCACGGCTGGGGAGCAATTATCATTATTTAAATTTAAAAAATTGTGTGTGAATAGTGCCATGGATAATCGTGCCTTTGGGGCCAGGCCTTGGCCTACTCCCCCTTTTTGTTTTTGTAAAATTTCTTTGAGGCTTCTATGAGCCCTCTCAATGATTCCTTGACCTTGGGGATTGTATGGGATACCATGTTTTAATTGAACCTCCATCATTTTGCAGAACTCATTGAAGGCTTTGCCTATATAGGCTGGTCCATTATCAGTTTTTAATATTTTTGGTTTGCCCCATGCGGCCCAAGCCGCCAGGCAATGATTGATCACATTAGACACTTTTTCACCTGTTTCTGCTGTTGCAAATATGACGTGAGAACAGGTGTCTGTGGAAACATGAACATATTTAAGAGTCCCAAACTCCTGTATATGTGTGATGTCCATCTGCCAAACATCACCAGGGATCAAACCTCGAGGGTTTACTCCCATCGGTATGGCAGGTTTGTATGTGGCACAGGAGTCACATAGTCGCACGATATCTCGTGCATCTGCTCTGGAAACATGGAAATGGTTTGCTAGTGTCCTGGCATTGACATGAAACTTATCATGGAAGGCACGGGCTCGCTCGATTGGTGTTAGTAAGGTAAAAATCCATAACGGGCGAGTGGCAGTATCAGCAGCCGCATTCCCCTGTGCCATGGGCCCCGGCAGGGATGTTGAAGGCTGCCATCCTGAGCTGTCCTGTCTCTGGGGCGGGGGCCCGCCTGTGAAGGGGGCCCCCTCTGGCCGTTTTTTGGCCCTCTAACATCTCGTCCACAAATACGGTTGCCCTGAGCATCAAAGACCGACCTACACTCCTCAGCTTTGTGTGATCCCCTCTTGCATCGCCCACAAACATATGGTTCTTCATTCCTAGGGCGAGGCCTAGCATCTGCATTGTTTGGGCAATGACGTTTAATGTGTCCTGGCTCCCCGCAGGCAAAACACCCTTTAGCCTTACATTCCCCTTCTAACCCGCGAGGTCCCCTCTGCTGTACAGCCGCGGCCAGGAGAGCAGCCACTCCCGAGTTGGAGAGCGGCCCCCCTATCTCTCTGCATATCCTAATCCAGGCGTTGAGGTCCTTGTTCTTATGAGGAGCTATCGCTGCCTTGCACTCCTTTGTACATTGCTCAAAAATCAGCTGCCTTACCAGCGGTCGAGCCACTCCCGGATCAGAAAATATCTTATCGGCAGCATCTTGCATTCGGGCCACAAAGTCAACAAATGGCTCTGTGGTACCCTGAATTATTTTTGAAAGACACAAGGAGGCTGTTCCGGCACCACTTACCTGCTTCCAGGCGCGGAGCCCTATGGCATTGATTTGTTCATAGACAGCGCCGGGGAACTGAGTCTGATCATCAGCGTGCCGACCTTCTCCCATAAGCATTTCCTTGTTCCACCCCCGGTTTCCCCGATTGGCGTTTCTCTCAGCCTGCTCTGCAGAGAACTCTGCGTACCAGGCTCGCCAATCCAGGTAACTACCCGAGGGCAGACACGCCTTTGCCAGCTGAATCCAGTCCGCGGGGGTGAGGGGCCCAGAAGACAGGTTCTCCAGCATGGCAATGGTGTAAGGCGCAGTCGGCCCAAAGGTTGTAACTGCATTTTTAAGTTCTCTAATCTGCTTTATCTCAAAAGGCTCCCATGCATTACGTCCCTGGCCCATAGCTACTTGTACAGGAAATATCCCGTAGGGGCCACTATCTATCCCAGGTGGTGGATGTACCTCATGAGACAAACGTCCCCCCTGCCAAAGCCGCCTGTAAAAATACCGACCCGCCAGCGGCGGAGCATAAGACGGCGGCCGTGATTGGGCGGAAAATGGGGGCCCGTGCATCACTTCCTGTTCTGGCGAAGGGGAAGGGAGCTCCCGGGCGGCCGCCTCGTGGCGAGGGATCACTTCCGGGAACAGCCCCCAAGGTGGGGCGGAAGGCTTCGCCTCCCTCTCGCGCCGGGGAGCGCTCAGGAGCTCCCTACTCCTCCGCAGACCAAGTTGAGCGGAGCGCAATTCACGGCGCAACGCTGGGAAAGAACCCTGCGACTCCTTATCGAGCGACTTAGGCTCCTGACAGCTGGTCTCTTTGGCCTCCTTGCCATTCAACTTTCCCTCGTCCTCGGAGTCAGACGACTCCGAGGCTAGAGCCCCGTCCTTCTCCTTAGCATCTTTGTTCCCCTTGATGGGCCCCTCTCGGGAGCTCCCTGACTGGGCCTGCTCAAATACCCTGCGTACTTTTGTAAGCTCTTGAGAGCTTTCTCCACAACCACCCTCGCTCTTAATGTTACTACCTAGCATGTTTCCCATTTTTTAATATGTTACTCACCGCGTGAGGCCCAAGGAATCCGCCACTTACGCGTGAGCCTGAGGGGAGTCTAAAAGCCCTGTAGGTGCGCGCCACCCAGAGCCCAGGCTTATCCCCAACTCACCTGTCTCGCAGCTCTGTACTGGAGCGTTGTCCGCTGTCACGTCTCGGGGGTGATCAGTCCCCGTGCGGGCCTCCAAATGTCGATGTCGCTCCTGGCCGGCAGGAAGGACACACGACAAAGTCTGGCAGTGGACAACCTTTTCTTTTATTTTTCTTCTCTGTACAGCCTGCCCTGGGATCGCTCCCAGCCGAAGCCTCCTTTGGTCCGCTCCCCGCGGCTCCTTCTGGGCTTCTACTTCCGGGCTTCTCCTTCCCCCCCAGGGGTGGCACCAGTATATATACGGATACAGTGTCCAATCATGTTAAAGTGAGCAAGGCAAGCTGATTGGCTAACATCATCAGTTGCCAGGCAGACTATATTGTTGAGCGGGTTGCTTACGCGGTAAGCAGGAAACTAACGTGCTCGATGGGAGGGGTAATCTACCTCAGGCTTTACTCTTTACTATAGGCCTCACGTCCGCCAAGTGAGGCGACCGGGCTCGGGGCTGCGGCTCCCAACACAAGGGGCCAGAAACATGGCAAGGAAGACAGTCTCTTCAACAAATAGTGCTGGGGAAATTGGCTATCCACAGGCAGAAGAGTGACTCTAGACCCACATCTTTCACCATGTACTAAACTAAAATCAAAATGGATTGAAGATCTAAATATTAAAACAGAAACAGTCTGTTGGAAGATCAAATTGGTAAAACTCTTGAAGTTATAGAGCTAGGCAAGGCATAGACAAGGACTTTCTAAACAGAACCCCAATTGTGTAAGAAAGAATAACAAGAACAAGCAAATGGGATAACATCAAAGTAAAAAGTTTCTGCAGAGCAAAGGCAAGCACACACCGAATGAGAAAATAATTTTCCTGCTACTCCTCAGACAGAGGACTGATACACATATTATAAAGAAGTCACAAAAAATTAGATCCCCCCAAATAAAAGTTCCAGTCAAATAACAGACAATTGAAATGAAGAGACACATGTCAGAAGAAGAAATACAAATGGCCAATAATGTAATGAAAAAGTATTCAACATCCATGAGAGAAATGCAAATTAAAACAACACTGAAATTCCATCTGAACCCAGAAGGAATCTCTATCATCAAGAAATCAGGTAACAAATACCATCAAGGATGTAGGGGATAAAGAACCTTTTTACATTGTCTGCAGAAATATAAAGTGGTACAACCACTAGGGGATCATGGAGATTCCTCAAAAGATTCAAACAAGAAGTTTCATTGAACCCAGCTATTCCCTTTCTAGGTATCTTCCTAAAAGAATTAAAGGCTCAGGTTGCAGTGATACACACATACCCATGGTTATATAGCAGCTCAGCTCATAACAGCTAAATATTGGGAGTGGCCTCTATGTCCATCAAGAAGTGAATGGATAAAGACAGGGTGTATATACACAATGAAGTACCTCTCTGGCATAAAGAAAGATGAACTTGAGTCATCTGTAAGCAAATGAATACATCTTGATTTCATAATGTTAAATAAAATAAATCGGAACCACAAACTTAAATACCACATGGTTTCTCTTAGAAATCCAAAACACGTATAAAGATCAAAATGAAAGGTCCGTAGTATCCGTAGGGAAATAGTGAGACAGATCTTTTGCATATAGGAAGGGACCGAGAGATGGAGGGACAGAGGAGGAAGAGATTTAAAAAGCAGAATTAGGATATGTCGTGTACATCATATCCATAGAGACTGTGAATTATGTGCTACAAATGTACTAATAAAAAATTTTTAAATGCCTATCACTTGAGTTACCCAATCTGTAGCATTTAGTGACATCAACTCGAGTTGGCTGTACTTCTAAAAGAAACCATCGGCCACATCTGTTTCTTTTAAACGCAGATCTTCTCCTTGTTCACTTAGGATGTCTAGCACTTAATTCACGCCCTTTTATGCACTCCTTTTTATCTTTTGTCTGTCCCAGGATCCTCCTCTCTGCCCTGGCCCCTCCATGGTCTCCATTTGTGTGTCATTACCTTGATAAATCCCACCGCGTGTACCTTAAGACAACTCAAGGCTCCCCTCCCACATGAAGCCCTCTGTCCTTCTCCCACTCAGCCCTCACCTGGATCTGGAGTCGATTCCACACCCCCACTGCACTTGCGTCCACTCCTCCAACACCTCCTTTCCTTCACGGTTTAACCTTCACTGTTAGTTCCTCACCGAAGGCAGAAGTGTGTGCTGCTCCAGGAGGAGACTCTAGAGCAGAGGTATGAATATACAGAATACGACTTTATTTAGAAATAAGATCTTTGCAGATGATCCAGTTAAGTCGAGATCGTTGGGTGGACCCCAGTTCAGTATGATTCATGTTCCTACATAAAGGGGAAATTTGCACCCAGAGAGAAGGGACTACAAATACACAGGGAGAATTCCATCTAAAACCTAGAGATGCTACTGTAAGCCAGGAGACAGGGACAGGATAGATCTTTCCTCATGTCCCTCTGAAAGAGCCAACTCTGCTCATTTCTTGATTTGGGACTTCTTTTCCCTAGAACTGTATAATGGTATGTTGTTTCAACCATGCAGTGTGTGGCACTTTGTGGTGGTAATTCTATCAAATTAATACAAACGCTTCCACTAGATCCTGAGTCACTTGTACACAAAGATGTGGTGCTGCTTATCTTAGAGCTCCTGACATACTCAGCAGACCTTTGCCGGGGGTCTAAAGATTAATACACCATGCTACAGCACTCCTCAGACCTTAAGTTGGAGGCCAGGAGCTATAGGAGGAGAAAATGAGGTGCCAGGTTTCATAGACTCCAGAATTGTCCAGGTATTTCCTACCTTTTCCCTTTGCCAATCCCCAGGCACGATGCCTCATTCTCTTTTGGGGAGGCCCAAGGAGAACTCCAAGATCCAAGAAGGCTATTCATGTGTGAAGCCATCTACCAACTTATGACGGAACTCTGTCTTCGGCCTGGGGCCACACCACTCTACTCGGGTTTAGCTACCCCAAAATTTTATAGGGAACTCTTGTTTCTTATTACCTAAAAGTTAACTTGAAATACATTTCCAATGAAAAGAAGTAAGAAAATTCAGGAAAGCCAAGCCCAGTTGGGAGTTTTACCTTACGTTAGCTTTCAAGTCCAGAAATTCTACAAACTAAAAAACTGGCGTGGTGGACTTATGTGGTTCCCTGACCAATACAGATATTTGTAAAAATAATAATAACAGAGAAAAAGATAGCACAGCCTCAGAATTTTTTCCCTTTACTCAGCTGAAAATTAAACCAGACAGGCAATTACCAAGGGTTTGTCATAATACATAATATGTGTACACTGCATTTATGGCACATTACATATTACATGGTTATTTTTCTGCATTTTTCATCCAATCATCTTATTAGTTCTGGTATTTTTATGTGGTGAATGACTCCAAGCTGAAAGTCAAATGAGAAAGGCCTCGGGAGAGAATTAAAATACAGGTTCAATAAAGGATGTCGATTAAAATGTGACCACTACTACAATGGACCACAATGAGGGTACTGAGAATGAACTCCTGAAGACTTGGAAAATCTTAAGATGCTAAAGTGATAGACACCATTTTTGATGCCATGTTTACTGTTCGGCCATGTTTGGTCATTTATTCTAGCATCACGCCAGAATTACACCACTTTGCTCTTTCTTAAACACGATGATTCAATAGCTTTTCTCGCTGCTTTTGGAATGCTCTCTGCATGAATATAAGAGAAATAAATCAGAGGAGAGTGCCGCATTAAAATAGAATACACTGTATTTTAAAATATATTTTTAGCCCCGAAGAATATCAGTTGTATATTCTGACTTATTATTAGCAGAAAAGGAAATGGCTCTGTTAATACCAAATATAAACTTGTATCCATTCTGGTAGCCCATTCAGTTAATTTTCTAAGTTATGAGTCACTCGTTGTTTTTGGTGCTTGGTGTCATTTGCTGGGGAACTAAATTGAGTCCCATTTTGGGTATGTCAGCAAAGGCACAGTGGATCAGTAAATTATGCCCCTTTCCACACTTTTTTCCTTTTCAGTGGTCAGTCTATTTTTCTCTCTTCTTTCCTTTTCTGTTCTTTCTCAATCACCTAATTCCCTCTGTCTTTTTTTTGGAGCTAATATCTGATTTTTTTTAGCCTACTTATTTTTTCCTTGATCTATTCTTTTGTACTACATATAAAGTCTTACCACCAGGGAGGCTGGAATTTTCCATCCTGAAATTTAAATTCTGCCAAGTCTGCAGAGCAGGTTGGAGGGTAGAGCTTGACTTCTCACATCATATTCATATTCTAAAAGTTATAATTTCTAAAGAGGAGCTTAGTATTTACTCCCATTGTGCTGAATAGTCATGGAAAGTGTATAAACATTGAAGAACCTAAATTCTACTTATTGGCACAGTAATTTATATGTAACTTATCATCTATAATTAATTATACATTCTACATAATTATACATAACTTCTGAATATAAGCAGTAAAAATCAGCATGCATATATATGAACTATTATGTTCTAACCCATCCAAGAGCAGGAAATGACTCAAAATCTGTTGAACTTTGTCACATTTCTATAATCACTGGGTATCATGCTCTGCTTAAATTCAGAACATAGGGATGGTTATTTCTGCTGTGTGGCTTATTGTGCAGTTCACTGCGAGGCTTCAGCATTCACACTAAACCAAACCACAGGAACAAACTGATGATCAATATTCAATGTTGGAACAGATTTCTTCCTGCTGTGCCTGCCTGTCCTTTGTATTTTGGAAACATTCACTGGGCCCAGCTAATCTTTCCCTCCGTGGTCTGTGTTGAGTACATGCGTTGGTCCACCCTGTTGTCATGTTCTGAAGGCAGCGACCATGTTCCCTAGTTCCCACCACAGGCCCAAGCAGCCAAGCAGAGTGCTCTATAACAGCAGATGACAGAAATTAGTTGCTGGATTGGAAAAAAAAAAATAATTGAAAGGAATTGTGGGAGTCCTCCTTTGCTTTCCATTACAGGGAAAGCAGCATTGAGTGACAGAACCCAGCTTTGTCCTCAGCAGGCCAAGCTGTACTTCAAGAAAGCAGATCTCTCTACCCCCAAATTCAAAGACCCAATCCAAAAATGGGCACCAGAGATAAATGCACACCTCTCAGGTGAAGAAACAGAAATGGTAAACAAACATATGAAAAAATGTTTGACCTCACTGGTCATTGGAGAGATGCAAATTAAAACAACACTGAGATTCCATCTCATCCTAGAAAGAATGATTACCATAAAAAAAATCAGCCAATAACAAATGCTGGAGGGAAAAAATGAACCCTTTTCCACTGCTGGTGGGAGTGTAGACTGGTGCAACCACTCTAGAAATCAGTATGGAAATTCCTCAAAAAACTAGCTTTAGAGGTCCCATTTGACCCAGCTATTCCTCTTCTGGATACCTTCCCAGAAGAATTAAATATATCCTACCACAGAGATATATGTGCACCTATTTTTGTAGCAGGACAGTTTGTAATAGTTAAGTCTGGGAAACAATCCAAATGCCCATCCACCATGTGATGGGTAAAAAGATGTGGTTGTTTTTATGCAATAGAGTACTACTCAGCCATAAAGAATGACAAACTTGATGCTCTTCTAGGTAAATGGATGCAACTTGATACCATACTCATAAGTGAAATAAATCAGACTCATTATATTATCTACCTGGTGTGAGAAATTGAAAGAATAAATAATGTCTAAAATGTACAATAGATATTGTGAAATGGAGAGAAATTGTTTAAAAGGAAAAAGGAACTGGGATGTGAAAAAGGGCAAAGAAAGGATGGGAAAAGGAAGAAAATGCAAGTTAGCTAAACTATTAGTATTACTTAGTTCATTGAAAAGGCAGATTCATGCTAATATCAATTGGAGAGCTTTTTATGCCCATATCTTGCACCTTGTGTAACTACTATGAAGATGACAATATGCAATGTATTAACTCTTGTTATTCTCCTACTATTTGTTTTGCCTTTTTTCCATAATACTAAAGAAGAAAAAGAAGAAGGAGGAGGAAGAGGAGGAGGAGGAGGGAGAGTAAGAAGGAGAAGAAGGAGGAGGAGGAGGAGGAGGAGGAGGAGGAGGAGGAGGAGGAGGAGGAGAAGAAGAAGAAGAAGAAGAAGAAGAAGAAGAAGAAGAAGAAGAAGAAGAAGAAGAAGAAGAAGAAGAAGAAGAAGAAGAAGAAGGAGACTGCTAAAACTAGGAAATGCCTCTGAGAATTCCTTATATCCTAGAGCACTTGATTCTGGCCCTTTCTTTTCTTATCTCTTACTGTAAACAGGCAGAAATGACTGGCTCTGGGTTGCCTTCACAAACAGAACTTGTGTATACACTGTGTCACGGGAGGTTAGCAAAACCAACTCTATTCACAGTGGCCTCTGTGATCAGCACAAGCAATGTGGTTGACCATGTTGGATCATAAGGAGTCCCTTTTCTTCTGCCAAAAACAAATGCATTCTTGTGCATGAAGCAATGTATGGCTGACAGCCATCAACTGGATGACTCTGTGTTCTCCTCTGTGGTGCAATGCCTTCTGCTGGAATCTCATAGTCTGGATTCCTGAACTTCAGGGCAGAGCCAAGATACTGGACTCCAGGTCACTGAGGAGTTCCTGGGTGTGCTTAGACACCCAGGGAGCAGTGGGAATGGTGAGACCAATTCAAAACGGTGATATAAATGAGGGTTCAGTTTTATATAGTATTAGAATCAAAGTGAACCGCTCCAGATCACAATTCTGTCTGGACCTTGCTCCCGTGGGCTGCTTAGATACTTCTAGGTGGTGACTGAACTCCCTATGCTCTAGTTGAATAGAAAGAATGTGGCATTTAGAGGCAGTAGACCTGTCTAAAGAGTCTGCCTCCAACACTTACTAGCTATGTATGAACAAGTTACTTAAATTATTCAAGCAATGGCTTCCTTATCTGTACCTTGGAAATGACATTTATCATGTGAGTTATTATTATTTCAGTTTAAGTGGGGTTATGCAAAAAGTTCCTTTCATCGTTCATAGCGTTTAGCAAGTACCAAATAGTTTATGAACTTCCTCTTCCTCCCCTTCTTATTTTTACTCTTATCTCATCTTTCTTTCTTACTCTGGTCTCTGTAGCTGAGACAATTATTCCAGCTTAGAAGTGTTCATTCTGTGTATGAGGTGTGATTAGGGCCCAGGCTTTTAGGGGCAGGAATATTATTTCATACATCACAGCACCTGAATTCCTCCTTCCTCACTTTCACTTCTTGCCCTGTCTCATTCACAGATATTGAGCCTGGGCTGTGTGGGTCTGACCATGAGCTCCGTGCCGTCTTTTCAATCCTGTGTCCTGGGGTGTTATGTGGGAAAAGAGACAGAGGCTTTCTGGTGAATGGTTCCATACCTGATGAAGACCACTGCATTAGTCAGCTTCATGTCACCACAGGAAAATACCAGAGGTGGCTAATTTTATAAATAGAAGAGATCAACTGGAGGTTATAAATCCAAATGATATAGTTTGGAGCTGGAGTTATTGCTCCTTTCCTGTAGCACCTCATGAAAGGGGGGGTCACCGCTCCAACTTGTGGGAGCCAGCAGGTGACTATACTTTGAATCAGATGCAGAGAAAGACAGACTAGGGTACCCAGTCAATGCCCTTTTTTCTTTTTAATCTAAGGTCTTTGCATATGTGCTACACCCCCAGTCCTTTTTATTTTGAGACAGTATTGTGCTGAGTTTCTAACTTGTCAAAGGTGGGCTTGAGTTTATGACTCTTCGCCTCAGCCTCCCAATGTGCTGAGATTCTAGGCATGTGCCACCACGTCCAGCTCCATGATCCTTCTGAGGACACACCCCCAAAGACATAAAGATCTCCCACTAGGCCCCACCTCCTGGAGGTTCCAGCACCTCCCAACCATATCATCCCAAGAATCAAGCCTTTAACCTGCCTTAAGGCTGGGTGCCCTGGATAGGATGTGAGACAAAAAGTGGGTTGCTGCTTGCCACGTGTCATTTGCTGCTTGCTTCCCGCTTGCCTGCTTTGCCAGGGACTGTTTATCCTCCGTACTGTCCTTCTGCCATGCCACCCTGCCTTGAAGCCAGCCAAGGAGGAACTGACACTTCTACAGACTATGAGCCAGATAAATCTTTCCTCTTTTAACTTTTTGGATGTTGGGTATTTTCTCAGCAACAAGAAACATAATTAAGACAACATCCATCCATTCATTCTTCTTTTCACTTAGTAAGATTGTTTGCTAAACTCCTACTGTGGTATGATGCACATGGGGCTAAGCACTGAGACTACTGTGGTAAACAAATCAGACCCGGGCCTTGCCTTCATGTTTTCATGGCCTGATATCCTTCAGACTAGATGAGCAAACACCCATTTATTTAGTGATATTTCAGTTATGGGTACCATGTAATAAATTATCCCTGAATTTAGTGGATGGAACCAACCATCTTTATTATGTTTCTGGCTCTGCATCTTAATAATTTGAACAGGGCACAGTATTCCATGGTGTCTGGGACTCTGCTGGAGATTCAGTGTTTGGTGGTGACTTGATAGCCAGGGCTGGGATCATCTTGAGATGTCTCATTTATTCATCTGCATTCTTGCAGATTGTCTTCTGGGATATTTCTGGGAACACCTATATCATGTGTCCTCTCTGGTGTGACAGTCCTAGGATGATTAGACCTCTCATAGGATACTAGCTCCTACCAGGGCCAGCATTTTAAAAGAAATAGACGAAAAAGGATGCAGCCTTGGAACTCAGGAGCCATTTTTTCTATCCCTTTCTTTGGTTGTAAAAGCCAGTCTAGAGTTTAGGAGAGAAGAATTAGAATGCTCCAACCTGTGCTTCTAAATCTCGATGAAGGAAAGGCAAGATAGAAGCATTTTGGGGTAAGAGATAGATACATGCCTTGTTAGAAAATACAATGTGCCACAATGACAGTGAAGTAAATTCTGCAAAAGGAAAAAGAGGGGCCACAGGGAGAGACTGAATCCTTATTGGCTTAGTCAATTGGAAAGTTTTCAAAGACAGTGGCCACCAACTGAGGATCAGTGGAAGTAAAGACTGTGTGTGAAATGATATTTTTAAAAAATGGAATGTGGCAAAGGCCCAGAATCTTTGGGGAGCCTAGGCCATACATAAAAGTGAAATAATGTCCACACGGCTGTCTTGTAGGGTGTAAGTGTGGTACCTATTGAAGGAGGGTGATACAGTCGGTGGAAGAGAAGTAAGTATCGCTAACAGTAACTAAGATGTTAGTTTAGTGAATTCCTGTAAGCTTTATGGCTTCAGCATCCCTTACAATGAGTCTCACACCAGGAGCAGGACTTACCCATAACAGTCTTCCCTTTTGCACCATTTCCTAGTTCCTCAAAGTGGTGGACCCAGGTATCTACCTTAAGCAACTTCCTTTTGGTGACCATATCCCTGTGGGACAGCCAGATACATCCTGACTGTGTACTGACCCCCACACCCAGGGTATCTCTGCAGATCACAGTGACTGCTTCTCTGTCATACTATCTATACGTTCTAGAGCTCCCAGTTAGAACATCCTTGGGAAACCCATTTGGCCAGCACTCTGCACCCAAATAAAGATTTTGGCCCACAGGTTCTCTCTCTGTGTCTCCCTGTCATTGTCAATGTCCCCCTTTTCCACTGGCCCTGTGAGACTGTGAGGCAAGCGGTCCCCTCCTGTGATTTCACAAGCTTGGTTGAGCTGCCGCTTCTGTGAACCACCAGATTCCCACCCCTGACTCTCTCTTCTTTTCCACACAGGACCTTTCTTCAGGAATGACTTGATAGAAATAAACTCAACACAGGTCAGACAGAAAGTGAACTGGACACAGGTCAGAGCCACAGAAGTACCAGCCAGTATAAACAAGTTTCTCCTTGGTCACCGCTGGACACAGGCACTAGGCTATCTGCCAGGACAAAGAGGCGTCCCATGAAATGCACACTGTGAAGATCTATGACCAAACGTCCTGCAGCCCATCAGGGAAGAGGGAGAGTTTATAGCCGACTCCAGGGAGGGATCTCAAGACCAAATTAGAGGACAGTACTGCACATGTGTGTGTTCCCAGAGGATAAAGAACTCAAGAGGTAAGCAGCAGCTAAATCATCCAAGTCCTGCTGAAGCACATGAGGGGCTTCAGCTGTAACAGACAGTGGGAGGGAGAAAGAAAATGCCTTCTACACTTAGAAAGAGCAGGGCAGGCAGTATAAAATGAGTCTGAAATTCAAATGCAGCCAGGCCTTCGTTTTCTAAAATTTCAATTCTAGAAAAGACAAAGATGTTTATCATGCAATGAAGACCCCCCCCCAAAATGCATAGTGCTTGTTTGTCGTCTTTCTTCCTATTTTTAAAAATTTAAAAGCAAAGTCCTCTGCATTGTCCCGAAGGCTGATTATACTTCAGGCTCATGAACTCAGATACTGTTGTATTTCCTTCCACTCCTCAACACGTAAGATTTTTCTGAGCCTTATCAAAAATAGCAACATACCTGAAATCCCAACCTGAGGGCCTCAGTATCTTGGATTTCTACTACTATTTTTTCACAAACATGGAGAAAGTCTCTCCAAGAGAAAACTGCAAATCTCCAACCACCAGTTTCTTCTCTAAAAGGAATCCAAGTTTCCACGGGAAGGGAAGATACCGAGTAGGAGGTGCCGTCATTCTAAGACTTTTTAGGACGCTGTGGTCTCCATGGCGAACGGCCACTGAGATGAAACCCTTCATTTCCTGAAGTGTGGTTCCCAAGTGTTTGTCTTCCTGGAACAATGATGGGAAATTTCTTAACATGAGAAAGACTATGACGACAGCCCTAGTTACATGTCGCTCTGCCTGGTCTTGGAAAATGTCCTGTTGTACTTCACGCGTTAGATGGATCTAAAATAAGCAAGAAGTCTAGACAGTGGAAAACATATATAAGCCCTTTGGTTTTCTCCTCATTATGTAGTAATGCAGCATGAAAGCCACTCCACAATCCCCCTTCTAATCAAAGGGGAATCAGGGGAGCCTGAAATCTGACTATATATATACATACATGTAGCATATAGACATATATTACATTTTCGCTGTTTTCAAAGTTAATTACTTTTTAGAAGTAGGAAGAATAAAAAAGTCTTATGCGAGTGAAAGTAACATTGCATTTATTAAGCCTGAAGGCAGTTTATTTCTAATGACCCCCGACATTCAAGATCTTTTACTGTCCCACTGATCTTGATTATGCACAGCACATATTTATTGATTTAGTTTGGAATTTTCCAGTCTGCGTCATAATACACTGATCTATTTTGTCTTTTGCTGTGACCCAGTCAAAAAGGTGCTTTACAGGCTTTTCTCTGAAGATTCTTTTGGGAAAATTTACTATTAAGGCTTTTTCTTGTTCTCGTCCCCACTTATAATGAATGCCTGGCACCTTAAGATCACATAGTGACATTCGATTTTCTCTTTCACATTTGCTTTGTATATTCTATTATATCCAGATTTTAGAATTATCTTTTATTTTTATCAAAAAATTCCCTGGAAGCTTCATTGGGATCATGCATGATATATGGAGGACTTTGGAGAAAAATGATATCCAAATAATATTGAATCCTCTAACCCATCCAGAGAACAGAGTACACTTCGCCATTTTTTTATTAGCTCATGTTCACAGTACATAGTCACCATGTTTGGATCATCTAATTTGTAATTTCTCCCAGCAAAGTTTCCCAGTTTCCAGTGCACACCCTTTGTCAGATTTATCCCTATTTCATTTTGTTTCTGTTGTAAACAGTGTTACTGATTTCTTAATTTCTAATTGTTCATTGGTAGTTCAGAGAAATACAGTTATTGTTTATATTGATTTTTATCCTATAAACTTGATGAATTTATTGGCTTTGGCAGCTTCTTGTAGATTGTACTGAGTTCTCTATAAAAATAATCAGACTGTGTTTGGTTTTTGTTCTCTAATTCCTACTTGACCAGTTGCTCGTAGCACATAAAAAGTAAGTTCTAGCATAAATATTGTTTTCAAACCACATTTACTTCTTAGCTTCTTTTTTGTGGCCACACAAAGACCCGGATGAAGCTTTGACCAAGGACTTTTTAGTACCTTATGCAGATCACATTTTAAAGAGAACATACTGACACTGATCTTTGTACCAAGGAGCAGGTTTTCATTAAAGCATTTTTCTGGCTTGCAAAACAATGAGCAGAGTCTCATGGACGGGCTGCTATGGGGAGCACACGTGTGTGTCAGGCGGAGGCTGCTCCTGGCTGTGCGTGGATGAATGAGAGTCGGGAAATGAAATTGGATGGCAAAATAGTCCTTATAGAGAAGGCTGGAAGGTGGCTGGAGTTCTGAGTATTAATGAAAGTAATCAGAACTTGAAATAATAAAACTGTAGTTTCAACTCTGTGATATCAGCTGGTGTTTTGATTTGACAGTTAAAGATCCTACAAATCTTTGCAAAGCAATCAGATTTATTTATTAGATTGTCTAACCTAAGCTGACTACAGTGAGGGCTTTGGGGCCCTTAAAATGTGTTGTAAATGTAAAATTTACACTTGGCTTTGAAGACAGCATTTTTAAAGAGGCTAAATATCTATAATGATAATGCTATATCCACATCATGCTAAATACTATCCCATTAAATTAATCTCACCTATTTCTTTTGACCTTTATTTATTAAGAGTGGCACTAGTACGTTTGAAACTGCAAATAGGACTTGCTTTTGTGGCTTCCATTACATTTCTGTTAGACTGCACAGATCTTAGACCTATTTAGTTTTTGTTACATGGGAGACCGGGTATTCTCCAATTTAATCTCATTCCGAGATGCAGTGCGTCTGCACACTTGTAAATTTAGTTATACTAAATCAGTTGTAGTGAGTGACCCCAGCCTACTGCCCAGCATTCTTGGGTCAGCAACTCTACCATTCTCCTGCACATGAGGGGACAGTAACATTTCTCTGAGAAAAAGAACTCTCTCTCCAATCAACTAAGTAGATTTTTCCAAGTGGGTTTTTTTTTTTCTTGACAAGTTAAAATCTATGATAGAGTAACATATGAATCATCAAATTTGGCTGGGCTTTTCTTTATCATATCAACCAATCTATTAGTCACACTATCAATAAATGAATGACTTTAAAGCCTCTAATGTCTTCCTGAGGGCTCTGTCCAGGGCAGACAACAGTCCCCAAGTGAGAGATGACTTCAACAAAAGTGAGATTTCAACTAGACTTTATTTATAACAAGGCAGCTAATTTCTAAGGAGATGAAATCTCCAGAAAATGTTATGTGCAGGACTCCAGAGAGACATTTAATGGCTGCAAAATTAGTTTTGCAGCTGGATATTAAAGGGCAGAGAGATGGGAGGTAGAAAGAAGATAAAGGAAGGGAAAAATATAATATATTCTCTAGAATTTTATTAGTTAGGTTTGTTAATATATAATACGCATTAACTTTTTATCTTATTAATACAGGGCTTTTAATTTTGGTAATTGGTTGATAATAATTTTTGATAATTGGCTATGAACAGACATAAATGTAACTTTATAATATTGTGAATATTTCAAAATTTGATGTGATGTTGTTTTGAGCAAAAAGGGTGATTTATTTTTTACTTCATACTTTATAAAGTTCCAGTGTTTAATTTGAACTCATAAATTAATATATCCTAATATTGTATGTCCAAAATTTTGATTCATACTTTTTACAGTTCTATTATTTCAACATAAAAATATTGAGGGTTTTATTGTCAACTTGACATTTCTAAGACATTGTTGTCAATTTTTTCAAGCTGATTTAGAAACTTTGGATGCATAATTAATTTTTAAAATAAATATATATATTTCCATATATGCTTTGCAATTCTTGGATACTCCCTTAAAATACAAGGACCAGGTTAAAAAAATACTTGTGGAAATTACTTTTCTTATGTAGCTACTTTATTGTGTCTGGGAGCAGTCATAGATGTTTCTGGATGGAACCCAAATGGCTTTCCCAGTGTTTAATGTCATACTAGAAGTCAAGTCTCTTTTTCCACTATAATTTCAGCTCTTGAATGTGCTCCAGAATAAATGTAGTGCACAGTTTGTTACTGCAGTGAACATTGGCCATGCACTTTTCCATTCTCCTGAGGGTTAATATGAGCAATTATAGCAGGCAAATGAAACATGGGGGTCTATTTCCTGACCTCACTCACGACCTACTTGAGAGAGCTTGAAATAACGACTGAGTAAATACTATTATATTTATTTTAATGCTTCCAAATTGAATGTGATACTGTTATTTCTCCACTAGGTAAATTAACTGCTTTATTTAGAAGTAAAGCCCAGAGGAAATCCTGCTTACTTTAATCTATGTAATGCCTCTAGTCCTAACTCAGTACTATAACTGAGGTTATTATTATTACAATCTAACCTCAGCTTTAATACTGTATTCATAGCTAAATGTGTAATCGCTGGATTTATAATAGCTCTACATGCTGAAGGAGGCTTTCTGGTGGTATCAGTCATTTTCTTTCTGGGACCTCTCTTTTGTTACCCAGAACATGAATATTCTGCCCATTCACAGATGAAGCCCGAGAGTCAGTATCCTCAGCAATAGCTCACAATCAGTGCCGAAAGGGGTGTCAGCTGATGACTGTCATGGGTTTCCTGTCCTTTCATCTTGAATTTTGAGGTATATCCTACCCCAGTACTTTGAAACAAAGGAACCTGTTACAAATTCACATTCTGATTCAGTGAATCTTGAGGAGAATTTGATGAGAATAATCTTGATCCTGTGCGCATCTTCACTGTCTCCCAGAATTCCCCGGTGGGTGAAGCTCCGTTTCTGTTCAGTGGTCTGACTATTCCCCTCTGACATCTTACCTTCACTTCCCTGTTTCTCACTTCTTTGTTCCTCTACCAGTGTTTCCTACTTGCACGTGAATTCTTATCTCAGGGTGTTTAAGGGGAAACCCAAACCGAGAATGCACATTTATCTAGCTGGCTAGCTAGATACCTGGAACATAGAAATATAATGTAGATGCTGAATGAAACCAGCCAGTGGAACAGCTGTGGCAGAGAAAGGAGGGAGAATCCAGGAGCAGAGAGGGGCAAAGTTGATGACAGCCTGCTAAACTCACTGTCCTCCTCTCCTTCTGCAAGTGTGGAAAGCTTTGACATGGTGGAGCTCTGGTGAAAGAGATTAGGCTGCCAACCCATGACTACATAAATTAAGCATCTCCAGAAGTTCACGGAAGGGAAGTCATTCTAACAGGAGGTGCAGGTGTGGACATTTTGCCCGAATGTATTATTTAGGACACACTATTTGGAAGATTGGCCAATAGCGCCATGGGAGGAGGTAAATCAAATGTTAACCTTGGAAAGGATTGAATCCAACACTAGGAATGGAATGCTGGGTGAACATGGGGACAGATGTGCCACACTTTCCTGGCTTGTGGTCCAGCCCTGTAATAGAGAAGAAAATTAGTGGGTACATTTTGCATATGGGTCCCTGGGATGCTTTTCTGATGACTCTGTATACCTCGTAAGTATGTACTTGTTCTATTCATCTTGGGAGAGTGATTGAAAGTAAAGCTCTGGAATTCCCCATCCTGCCACTCCCTGGTTTGGCTAAGCTATTTGGTGTATTTTTTTTTTTTGGTCTTTTTCCTTTTTATCAGTACTGGGGATTGAACTCACGACTGCCTGCTTGCAAGGCAGGCACTTATGCCGCTGAGCTAAATCCCCAGCCCCTGCTATTTGGTGTTTTTAAGGATCAGTCTTCTCATCTACCTGGTGGGGATGACAATGCCAGTCTCTGGGATGGTAACAACAGGGAGTGTTTCTGTTTAACCAGAGGACAACACAGTTATTCTGATAGTGCAAATATGCTCAAGAATGCTGTGAAAATAGTGATTGGTCCTTTTCCTTGATTTCAGGGTTGTGAGCATACACATTTAATGTCACACTTATAAAAACTCTCTAGAGTGATAATGCCCAGATCCACAAATCAATCTCAGCTTTAAAAGTAAAAAAAAAAAAAAAAAAAAAAAAAAAAAAAAAAAAGAAAGAAAAGAAAAGAAACTCTGCTACTGGTCTTAGCTATGCATGAAATCCCTCCTCTGAAAGCTTTCCTTGACTTAGGCAAACACCTGTTTTTGGTGAAACTTGAAGGGGAAACTTGACTTGAAGCTCTGGGTTCCCCTTCTCATTCAAAGTATCGCAACTCATTAAAATAGTTCCTGTCAAGGGCACTTCTTGTTTCCTCCATCTCATTTGCCTGAGAACCAGCTGAGGGTTGTCTTTTTAAGAAGGTACTATGTTGTCATTGTCCCATGGTAGCTGCGAGTCTAGGGGCTGAAGTCACATTGTTTTAGTGACCAAGACCCACTGGCCCATCTCTCCAGTTCCCTGACAGGTTGACACCCTGGAAGTGGCATTTTAAAAGGTCAAGGATAGGTCATTTCCTGAGACTGTACCAAAGAGAATCAGTCATTGTACTGAGCCATTTGATCTCAGTAGTTCTTTCATCTCTGGCGCTTGAAAGCAGCTTCTTCAATGTAACCAACATCTGCCCTGGGCTCTTCAGGGAAGACGGTGCGTGGTGATGGAAACCACAGATGCAGCCAAAGCTCCCTGGCAGCCATCTGGTCAGAGGTCACTTGGCCCCCATTCCAGTAACAGGTGGCACTTGGCCTCCAGAGTGGCTTCTACTTTTTAAGAAGGTTTGGGTCGTGAGGGACTCAGAGTGAAAACTGTTCCTTTGCGTCTTGACTTCTGTAGAGTTAACTATGAGTTATTTACAAGCTATGTTTGAATAATCCTGCAGCAGTAGGTGTTAGAAAGAAAATCTTCACTCTTTCAATGATTTGAAAACGCTTTGCTGTTTGTTTCAAATTATACTTGATTGCATTACATAATAGAAGCAGTACATCCATACACAGATACTATAAACATATACTTTATCTCATGTGTGCTCCATCATGTGTATACGCATGAACATGTCTAAGTACTCACAGAGAGGAGAACAAAGAATACAATAGTGTCTAATAGTTACTAGTAACATAAACAGATTCTTATTTACATTCCACTACTATTTTGGAAGATAATCATTTGTTAGTTAACTACTATCCTGAGATTCAAGGTTCTGTTGATATAAGAAATGTTTATCTTCTCCTTTCCTCTGGCCTAGGAAAAATAAAGGGTATTCAGTCCATACACTTGTGAAATTGAAACACACTTTAAAAGAATTAATAGGCAGTGATTTTCCCCTAAAGGCTTGAAACCAGAAGTCTAAGTTCTACTAACAAAGGAACTTGATTGTTCCCTGCTTAGAGGAATTGTTCAAGTTACTGACTATAAACCTGAGCATGCCAAAAATAAAAATGGATGCAAATATTGACACTCTGGGATACTGCGTAGCTCTCCACTGATGTCATCAGAAACAAAAACAAAAATCTGACAACCATGAGATTGAACACAACTGCCCTACAGGGAAGATTTTAGCACCGACCCCAGTGTCTCTTGTGTATCAGGGTCTGGAGAGTGATCCCCAGAGGTATACATATGTGTGTCCTCCACACATTGCCTCTAATTCAAGAGTCATAGTTGTAGCTCCCCTAGGAAAGAATCAAAGGCCGTGGTGGTTGGCACAGACTTTTGTTTGGACTGGGGAACTCAGACCACAGCTGCAGTCCATCATGGAGATCAGATGCTGACAGGCAAAAGCACTGATTATTTCATTAGATCTTACAGATCCGTAACAACAGAACACCTCCCACTAATTGGTGGCCACCATGTTAGCCACAGTTACTTGGATTAAACTCAGCTTTTCAAGTGTTTAGTTGTAGTAAAATATATGTAGCATGAAGTTTACCATCTTAACCATTTTTAATGCATAGTTCACTAGTGGTAAGTACATTTACATTGCTGTGTAACCAAACTCTGTGGTCTTTTTCATCTTGTAAAACTGAACTGTGTACCCATTAAACAACTCTGTGTTCCCTCCTTCTCCCAGACTTTGGCAATCTCCATTCTGCTTACTGTTTCTGTGAGTTTGAATTTTGGTGCTTGAAATACATGGAAGCATATGGTATTTCATTCTTCTATGATTGGTTTATTTCATTTGGAATAACACCCTCCAGGTTCATCCACATTGTAGCTTGCATCAGAACTTCCTTTTCACTGCTGAATAGTATATGTAAACCACCCTGTTTACCCATTTGTCTATTGTTAGACATCTAGGTCATTTTTATCTTTTGGCTATTGTGAGCAATGCTGTTAGAAGCATGGGTGTACAGAATTAGTATTTTTAATGGCAACGATAAAGGGATCATATTCCATAAGTACATTACTCATTCTCAGTAACCATGTATTTTGTAGATCACAGAATTGCTCTAGTTTAAGGAGCCCTGGTGTCCAATGATACTCATGAATATTGCTGAATAAGATTAGGAATACTATCTATGGGTCTGAAGCAAAAACAAACAAACAAACAAACAAACAAAAAAACAAAGCTCACCAGTCTACAAATTGACCTAAATTAAAAATTTTTTTTAATTTAAAGAGAAAGAAACAAAAAAATATGGAGATAAAAAAGGGTAGAACTAATACAGAATTACAGAAAAATAAGTGGTAAAAAGTCACCAATTGGTAAGTTACATATTGTCATCTTAGAAATAGCTGTTCAGGTTACAAAATTAAAGTATGTAAAATGACATTCAAATAGTAACACTGCAAACAGTTCTGCTCAGTGATCTAACAAAAACTTAGTAATATGGTTATCAGTCCTACACACTTGTTTTATATCTTAAAGAGGGTAAGATTAAACATTTCAAAACATAACAAAACAGTTAAAAAAAAACCAATTTAAATAAATACAGATTTCAAAGCAAGTCCACTGGAGATCTTCACTGTTTATCTAATTGTCTCTAGTTTCTTCCAAATAGTTGTCCCCATCTTCATGCACATTAAACACATACTGCATATTATAGAATTAATCAAATCATTACAGGATGATGACGGCTTTTTAGGTCTTCAAGATCTGACATTGGGGAAGACAACAATAACTATCATCACATCTCTCATTCTCTTCGTAGTAGCTGTCCTTATCTTTACATATGCTGAAATTGAACTTAAGAGACTAGACTAATATCACTCTGATCAGTGAATAATAGTATTGCTAGATTTTATATCATAATGCTACAAAATTAGCATTGGGTTTCTTAGTGTCTCTTCTTCTTCAGAGTATCTGTTCATTACATCTTGCATTATTTAATTTGTTCCCGTAAATAGTTTTTTTTAATAAAATCTTCTCATGTGTGAATTTCTACATGTATGTCTATCCTCTCTGTATTATAGGGAAAAACAAATTATAACAAGACAGCAAAACAAATTCCTAGAAAAACATGCAATGAATAAAACACATAAGACCACAATATTAGGTGATCTTCCATAGTTACTATGCTTTCTCTTGTTATTTTCAATAGATTTGTCCATATCATCGAGCTTAATATAATTATTATATAATAAGTAATATAATTAAGTATATAGTATTACCTAGCTATTTTTATAAAAACACAACTTTGAAAACATTGTAGGACTTGAGAGCTGTTAATAATTAATATCAATATGGATATCTTTTACATCTTGTCATCTTCAGTGTAGTTGCCTCTACTTTTAGGGTTGATACTATCAAGCATACCAAATTCAAATAAAATCAGCCAAGGCAAAACCGCAGTCTTATGAATCAGATTCAAATAAGATCAGTCATAGTAAGACAATGTAAGTAATACAGGATTTCAGTTTAAGTTAATAAGAAATTAAAGATAGTTACCATGGCATAACCTGCTATTTTTGGGTCAGATGTCTGTGCCCTCAAATCTGATATGGGTGGACAGACCAGAACAAATTAAATTCAAACTAAACAGGGTGATAAGACCAGTGTATCTTTTAAATCCTGATACACTATTAACAATGACCTCTGCCTTTTTTATAGTGTATCCAAGCTATCTGTACTAAAGACTATAGCTTACCGTCTCTGCTTCATGTCTGCTACTCCACTTTACTGCTATAATTTGTCCACCTTACTCCCTCATTCCACTGTCTGCCCCATTCATTGAGGGCTCTCTGCCACTGTTGCTGGAATCCTGGTATCCCTTCCTCTCTTTCTCTGGAATGTCCTTCAGCACTCTCTGTAGTGTTGGGTCGGAGGCCACAAACTCCCACAGTTCCTCCTTGTCTTGGAAGCATCTTATTGCTCCATTAATTTTGAGAGAGAGTTTTGATGGATATATGAGTCTTGGTTGCATATTATTTTCTTTCAGGACTTGGAATATTTCTCCCCATTCCCTTCTTTATTTAAGAGTTTGTGTTGATAAGTCTGTTGTTATTTTGATAATTTTCCCATTGTAGATAATCTGCTTCTTTTCTCTGGCTGCTTTTAATATTTTGCTCTTTTGATGGATTTCTGGAATCTTGATTATTATATGTCTGGGTGTAGATTTGTTTTGGCTGTAGGTATCTGGTGTTCTGTATGCCTCTTTTATCTGGATATCATTTCTTTTTGCTATACCTGGGAAATTTTGCTTTAATATATCTGTGGATATTCTTTGTATTTCATTTTTGGTTGCTCCTGCTTCCTCACTTACATGCTTTATTCTTAAGTTATATATCCTTTTGTCATCTTCTAGCCTTTGAATTGTTTCTTTCTGGTTCCTTGTTATTTTTAAGAGGTCTTTTCTTTCACAATCATGTACCATAAATCTCTCTTCAAGTTTCAAAAGGCTAACTTTAGTTTCTGTCAAGGCATTTTGCCAGTGTTCAATGAGTTTTTAGTTTCCTGGTAATCTCTTTGGATCTGTTTTATGTATTCTAAGTTATGTTTAAATTCTTCTTCAGAAGTTTCTCTTTCTTTTCTGATTTCCTCAGTTCTTCCATCTGTATTCTCTTGGGTGGGGCTTGTCATTTCTTTAATTAATCTCTTTATATCTTGCCTCACTTGTATCAGGAGTACAGCTTTAAATTCATCTATGAGGTCATGGAGGTATTTTTTTATTTTGGCTGATGCTGTGTTCAGTATTGGATGGTTACTGTGCTTATTCTCTTCAGTGTTTACTTCTCCTGGGCTTATTTTCTCATGTTGGGCAGCTGGAGATTTTTTTTTATTTCTATCTCTTGTCATGTTTCTGGTTTCTTTCAGACTGGAGTGTCCTTGGGGTCTCTGGCCCTCTCCATATTGCTTAGGGCCTTTCAGAAGCATGCTGACTTGAGTTTTTGCTGTCCTCCCCAATTTGCTGTTATCTGGGGTAGGCAGGGATGCAGGGACGGTGCAGGCTAGCCTCCAGCCTCTGTGCCAGTCAATACACAACTTAGGCTGTACTTTGTGGATGTCACAGAGTTGCGACTATTTTGTATCTGCTTATTGAGTCCCAACCAGAGGCTTGGTTCAGCCCCAGCAGATCCTATCAGTTCTCTCTGTGCCAGAAGCAGCTGACTAATATCACCGTGGCACAGGGCTCTGCCCAAATCCCCGCTGTCCTCTTCCAGACCTCTCTGTGCCAGGAGTGACTATCTAATGTCACCAGTGGCAGCGGGTCTGCCCAATTTCAAAACGTCCTCCACCAGACCTCTCTACACCAGGGGCGACTGTCTGATGTCACCAAGCCACAGGCTCTGCCCAATTCCAAGATGTCCTCCAGCCATACTCAGACTGGGCAGACTTCCCGGAATGAGAAGCTGCAGTGACTTCAGTCACATATCCCCCTCTCAAGTGGTACTGGTGGGAAGTGCCTGGCCTGTGAGACGCCGCTGGCTGAGACCCAATAGGCTAGCCCAACTCAGGTCCCAGCGCCTGAAGGTGCACCCTAGAGGTGAAGCCTTGGGGGTAGGTTGACCTGGAGGGGTGGGCCCAGCAGAGGGTGCTCAGGTCTGTGTCTCCCTAGTACACTGCAGTGGGTGGGAACACCTAGCCGGCAAATCAAACAGACTGTGGCCGACAGGGAAGGAAGCTGGGCCTCCTATACATGCTTAAATATAAGGAACAAAGAATATGGGAAGAGGGAGCAACAAGAAAGGGTCCTCAGCCCCCAATCCTGAGAAACACACAATAGTAGACATGGCACCAATAGATATAAAGCGCTATCTCCAGAGCCTCATAGACGAGTTCAGGAATGAAGTTATTAATGACCTGAAGCAAGACATAAGCAGAATAGTTAGAGAAATGCTAAGCACTGCCCAAGAAAAAACAGATGGTGGAATGGAAGAACAGAAAAAAAGGGGAGACTTGTTTGATGATGAAAATAGAGAAAACATAGAATACATGAAGCAGGTTCAAAGAGATTACCAGGAAACTAAAAACTCTATCGAAAACTGGCACAACAGCTTGGAAGAAACTAAGGACAGATTATCTGAACTGGAGGGCAGATTTGTAATATGGGAGCATGAAATGAAAAACTTCTTAAAAATAACAAAAAAACAGCAACAATACAAAAACTAGAAGATGATAAGAGGATCTATAACTTAAGGATTAAGAACATAGGAGAAGAAGTGGGGACACAAACAAATGGACTACAAAAGCTATTCACAGAAATAATCCAAGAGAATTTCCCTAATTTGGCAAATGGTAAAGATACTCAGATATATGAGGCATACAGGACCCCAGCAACCTACAACCCAAACAGAGCTACACCCAGGAATATAATAATCAAAATTCCAGAAATCCAATATAAGAACAGAATATTAAAAGCCATCAGAGACAAGAAACAGATCACTTACAAGAGAACACCCATCAGAATTACAGCAGACTTCTTGGCACAAACCATCAAATCACGAAGAACGTGGGGGGAAATAATTCAAGCTTTGAAAGATAATAACCTCCAGCCAAGATTAATATATCCTGCACAACTGTCCCTAGAAATTGATGGAAAAACAAGGTGCTTCCAGTATAAAGAGGAACTAGGGGAATTTGCAACCACTAATTCAACTCTACAGAGAATACTGCATGATAGTCTAAAAAAAGAAAATACCAACATTCCAGAAATAGTGGCTGAGAGGCCACAATGAATGGAACAGAAAACGAAATGAAGAATGACAAACTGACAACAAACCACAGAAAAAGAGCTCAACAGAAATGAGGCAGAGAAGATCGGAAGGTAGGAACAGCAATTTTGGAGAAAACAAGACATCATAATAGCTAGTGCTGATTTAGTAGCATCTTGTTTTGAAGTACCATCAAACGTGTATTCTTCAGTCTCCATTGGTCTTAAAAGATTGTATCTTTTTGGATTTTATTATATATGATAATATAAGCAAAAACTTTTACAGACAAGGAGTTTATATAGAAACCATTGTTCATTTTCTGTCAATTGGTTCTAAATACCCTGTAATAACGTCATTCTCTTGAATAGTTTTATAGTGTCATGATATGTTTGGTGCTACAGTATAAGAAGTTATACTCAAAGATTTCAAGGAAAGAGACACTCTGGTAACTATTTTTATGTCAGGATATCTTGTGGTGAAACACTGGTTTGCTTAAATGGTTATGATTTGACCTGCGCTGTTCTGTTGTTATGCCCTCTTTTATCTCAATCCCCTCTCCCCCTTTTTAATTATTTACTTTTTTCTTTTTATTTTTTTAATTAAGGGAAAAATAAAAAATAGCAGGATACATTGTAGTAACCTACTTTGATTTCCTATTAACTTGATTTGAAATCCTGTATTGCCCTCACCATCTTGTTTTGACTGATTTCCCTCTATTCTGCTTTGCTTGATAGTACCAAGATTGAAAGTATAGGCATAACTGTGAAGACAATAAGAATCATTATGATGCCCATTCTGATTGACTATTATTTTCTTTTAAAATCCTGTAATGTCTCCAATGCTTTGGTTTTATTCTTTCCTGTTTAGTTCAATTTTATTATAACTGCCAATTCTTCTTAAAATAGCAAGAGGCAGTATGGTAACCATTGTTGATCACCTTATATTTTGTTTTTACATTATCTATTATGTCCATCCTTTTGATTTGACTGACTCTGTTCTGATATGTTGGTTTTACTGATATGTTGGTTTTACTGTTATGATATGTTGGTTTTACTCACTTCAAAAAAAAAAAACCAAATAATAAGAACTGTGGGAGTAATAAAACCCAAAATGTGTAATTGTCATTCTACAAAAAAAAAAAAAAGAAAGAAAAGAAAAGAAAGTGCTCTAAAGGTTATAACTGCATATATGTTTAAGTGTGTAAGATAGATAACCATATTACTGTTTTTTTTGATCATTGAACAAAACTGTTTGCACTCTCACTGTTTGAAAGTCCACTTTATGTGATTCAATTTTGTAACCTGAACAACTATTTCTAAGATGAGAATATGTAATTTATTAACTAGTGATTTCTTACTGTTTATTTTTTAAATTTTATATTATGTGTACCCTTTTTCTGGACCCAGTCCCTAGTACTCACCAGGACTCAGTGCAGGTCTTCTTCTTGAGTCTACTGCACACTACGCCACTTGCCATCACTGCATCCCGACACAGCACAGAACGGTCAGAAAACTGCACAGTGTTCGGCTCCAGAGCTCCAGAGCTTCTCACAATCTCCTCCGGCGCAGTTGGGCAGCCCTGGCTGCTTCATGGGGTCCCAGGTCTCAATTTCCAGCAGTCGCCAAAAGCCAATACAGCTTTCC
The DNA here is from genome assembly GCF_034190915.1 of Cavia porcellus. Classification (NCBI taxonomy): domain Eukaryota; kingdom Metazoa; phylum Chordata; class Mammalia; order Rodentia; family Caviidae; genus Cavia; species Cavia porcellus. Next base: position 16,233,768 of record NW_026947496.1, read on the forward strand.
TCTTGGATCCGCAGTATGCCGCATTAAAGGTGCGGGATTTGCAGACTCCCGTTATCAGCCATCACAGTCTCAGCACGATCTTAAATCCTCCAGCCGCTGTCTTGGTTAATAACAATCGTTATCCAGTCGTCTGGCCCTCTCCATGTTGTCATATCCTAGCATCTAATATGATTTCTCTGGAGAGACTCTCCGCCCAATCCCTGACCTAAAATTTAATCCAGTCCTTCTTAGCACAAAGTTTTCATTGCCCAAGTGGTTTCAGCTAAGGTACACTAAGTAAACAAGATTCACCAAAAGTCCTATTCTCATTGACATAACACTCAAGGCTAATATTTAACCAGTGTTTAAAATATTCCTGACATCACCTAAGAATTAACCTTTTAGTAAATTTTATTTAGTAAATGTCAAACGACAAGATCATGATGTAAAGAACTTAATTTTATTTTTGATTCTAGACTTGAGCAGCACTTTCTCTCATAAACTATAGCAAGTGTTCATTCAGATGCTGTTTTTCAGCTCTCATACTATCATTATCCATGCTGTACAGAGGGGAAATTGAGTCAGAGAGTAGGCACCCTGCTGCGATGTGCAGTCAGGGCCAGAATTTGAGGGCAGGTAGCTTCGCTCAGAGTTCATGCATGTGATCACCTTGCTGTGAATATGTGCGTAGGTACACGGATCTGTGGAGGGTATGTGATTTTATATCTTTTTGATAATCAGCAATGACAGACAATATATTAGAATACCAAGTTGATATTGTTAGAAAATAATGCAAAAAAAGAAAGAAAATAATGCAACAACATATGATAGAAAGTTCTCCGGTTTTTTAATTGAACACAATAAATCTGAGTCCCAGTTCTGCCATGAGCTATCAATCACCTGATAGCACTGACCATGTTTTTGTTTTATCTTGTTTTGTTTTTCTTCTTCCTCTTGGCTTTGATTTCTTAATCAAAAATGGGAACAATAATATTACCTCCTTGGCTTAGTTATGAAACATTAAAGAAACAATGTCTATAAAATGTTTAGCTTGTGATAGGTTCTCAGTAACTGCCAGTTCTCATGATTCCTATTAGGCAAGTGAAGAAAGTGATCTCAGAAAAGAGGAATGTGTTTTCATAAAGGCATTTGGTGCATAAACAGATTCATTTCACTCTATTTTCTCGTGAACAAAGGTAGTCGGAATTGGATACCTCCTGTTGGTTTTACAATCCGCCAGAGTCCATTCATAAATGCATGCTACACTGGAATCCAAATGGTAGATCGTGGTAAAATAGAAGTTGTTTTTAAAAGGGAGGAGACGCTCCAATGCCAGCATCAGTGATACTACTAAGGGTTGTATCTGTCACAAGTCATTCCAAGAGCTTCTCTCTTTGTCCTGATCCACGGACATCAGCAGGTGGTCATGTCTTGGCAGTCATATAATCAAAGTCCTGCCTCATACCTTGATTTGAATTTTTTAAATGGTACGGCAATTTGATTGAAACGCCATAAGGTTGGTATTTTATTGATAAAACAACACTCATGTGAAAGCCAAGTTATTATTGGTCCATTTTGCTGAGTGGATGTGAGAACAATCCTTATGAACTCCGTGGTTTAAGAGTGATCGCACTTGGTCAGACAGACCCAAGGGGAATGGGAAATGGCTTCTATCGCCCCAGAGCTCTTTGCTTGAAGCTGTGTAATGACCAAGGCCCCAGTGATAGAAACCTGGATATCTGGGTCTCCCATTCTGAAAAGGAAGGGGAGGGAGAGGAGATTCTTCACAGAAACGGAAGGATGCAGATGTCTTTATGTGGCCAGACTTGCATTTGTCCAAATGTATAGGAAAGACATTTTTAATTTCCACCTTGCTGTCCCTTGGTTTGTAATGTTTTTCTCTGAGCAACATCTTCAGCTTCTCAATTTGTTTTCCGTGTGTGATGTCCGAGGAACAAGGGCCATTAAGTCACATCTGAGCAGCAAGTTCAAAAGTGTCGAAGAGTTTGGGGATTGTCTGGATTCTCTCATTTGTGTACAAAATATTGTGTCGTCTACTTTGTTTTGGTGGTGCTAACCTGTAGTTAGATGAAAACATTTGATGTTGCTCAAAAAGCAGGAGTGGGAGTGTGGACCACTTTTCTCCACTGTCCTGTCTTGTGTATTGCCTGAGATGAGAAAAATCGATGTCCAGTCCCCAGCTGACTGCACGGAAGCTTCATGGTTTCCTGAAAGGAAGTGTTAATGGGGGAGACTGTCCTCACCTGACATGAATAACTTTGACTCATGACTTTGAAGATGTGTGGGTTGAGGGACTTCACACTTTCTGATAGCTTTTCTGGAATAAGCGGGCTCCTTATTTAGTGGGTGTGTCTCTTGCCAGCATTCACATCATGTTGTACTTTTCCCTTAGTCTAACCCTGCCTACCACTGATCTTGAATTATTAGGTTACTGCTATGAAACACTATTCATGAATTTAAAATGTAATTTTCCATGCATTTCTAAGTCTTCAGGAACCATTTTCTTACTTATTGTGTGCATTATATTATATTACAATGCCTGCTCATTTCAGAGACAGAAACCAAGCATTAGACTGGGGACTGACTGGTTGAGAGGTGAACAGTGAAATTGTGGTTCAAGGTGAGAATTCACTGACCTCGCTCCATTGAGCTGTGTTTCCCACATTTGCACAGCAGCTGCTGGGAACTGAGCACCTGAGAAATACTCTCATCAAAGTGGAAATTTTTCAAAGAACAAAAATTTCTCTTTCTTTTTCTCCCTTGGTACAAGGGCAGTCCTGTTTCTCAAAAAGACGTATCTTCCTTGGCTTGAGCAGCATGGGATGGGGTCTCAATGCATCACAGATCCAAGTAGCTCTGCTTGAAAAAAGGCCCCCCCCCATCTTTAAAGGACAATATTGCATCCCCGAGAGCCTGTTTCTTCATACTTTATTCATACTTCTTCACTGATATGTGGCCAGCATATATATTTTCATCATAATTTTTAATGGGGAAAATATTTGGTTTCTTTGTAATCAGCTTTTTGAACTTGAACTTCATGATCTTACTCCTATAATTTATTAATAAATTTAGTTTCTTGTATCTCTCTCAAGGGATCTTTTTTCTTTGGTTATTTTCTCCTTTTCTTGTAAATATCTTTCTCCTCTCTGTACATCTACTTGTTCTTCAGTATCCAGAGCATTTGGTTCCAGGACTCCTTAAAGATAACAAAATCCTTAGATTCTCAAGTCCCCATTAAAATGCCACATAGCAATTGTGTATAATCTGTGTGTTTCCTCCTGTGTACCAATCATCTCTGTTATTTATAACACCTCATGCAATGTAAATGCCATGCAAATAGTTGCTGTACTTGTTTGAGGAATAATGACAAAAAAAATCTGTACATGTTCAGTATGGGTACAAGTGTCTCTCTCTCTCTCTGTCTCTCCCTGTCTCTGTCTCTCTCCTCTCTCTGTCTCTCTGTCTCTTTCTCTTTTGAGACAGTCTCATTCTGTCTCCTAGGCTCTCTTTGAACTCACTGTGTAGCCCAGACTGCCCTTGAATTCAATGTAACCCTCCTGCTTCAGCCTCCCAAGTGCTGGGATTGTAGGCATGAGCTACCACACCCAGCAGGTGCAAGTTTTTTAAAAAAAATTTGTATTAATTGAATACATGGGTGCTGAACCCACAGGCAGGGCCGGCTGTATATTTTCCGTCTTATTCTCTGCCTCTCATGTTTACATTTCTTCCTAGGTTATTCTTTACTTTCCCTTCCTGTTTCTTTCCTTTGCTCATATGTACCTTTTGTTGTAACTTCAATAAACATTTATTTTCCACCTATTTCAGACTAAAGAGTATGTTATTTACAAAGAGATATAAAGTCTTTGCCTTTTAAGAAAACAAATGTTTTGGTTTGTTTTGGTTTTTGTAGAATCCGGCATTTCTGCTTTAACAGTAACATAAAACTGAGTTGTTTCTTTGCTTTGTCTTACATTCCTCATACTTAACTGAAAAAGACAAAATTAGATACGTTCCAAGACTTATTGTAATGATTAAAAAAGAAAATTAAGGTTATTTTTAATCTTCCTGTAATGCTCAATTGCCTTTATTCCTTTTCCATCAGTAGGCTTTGGCGGATAAGAGAAAAATTCATTTACCTCAACATAGCTCTCTTATCTTGGGCATGAGAAAAATGCTAGGAATATAGTTTAGGTGCTCCAGAGAGTCTGTTGGGTTTGTCTCACCAGTAAGCAATGCCACACAGCTGACTCTCAGTCAGACACCTGAGAGCCCTCTGCATAGTGAATACTATGAAACCAGGGCTCCTTAACCCTGCCCAGCCCCAGAATCCCCTGCTCCAGGTGACTTCTCTTAAGCACTGGCTTCAAGACCCCTCCCACCCCCAGGGTTTCGGCTTCAGCAAATCTAGGCTGGGGACTGGGAATCTGCATTTCTGAATGTCTGAGTATTACTTGTCCTGGGACCCCATTTTGGTAACTGCTGTGTGAAACTTGACCTCAAATAGTTAAGAGTCGATTTTGCTGCTGTGGGTGGTGCAGACCTATTTGCCTATCCTGTCTTGTTTTGTTCAGAACAATAAACCATGAAACAAACCTTTGAATAGCAATATGACTTACCAGAGTTCTTACATACTTGTCTGTGAATAAAGACAGTAAAGATTCTTCTCCAGCATCTCTGCACTTCCTGCCTTGGCCTGGTCTGCAGGGCAGGGCAGGAGGAGCCCTCTGAGATGCCACCTGGTGTCTTCATGCCGCCCCCCAACTGCGTCATGGGCTGCTGGGATGGTTTTAGGACAAAGCTGGAGACACTGTTGGTCTATGCAGAGGAGTGAATGAACAAGCATGACTCAGATGATTAAATACTGACTCTCAAGGCCTTCTGCCTGCGCTCCTTCACTCACTGTTTTTGCAACCAAAGACACCTAATCTTCGCGAATGCTCTGCTGTGCCCCTCCCTGCCATCATGTCTGTTTGAGCTTTGGATTCAAATTAAGAGCGTCATTTAAGAGAAAAAGAAAACAGCAACTTTAAAAGCCAAAGCTTCTTTGGGGGCCAGGCAGTGCACTGGCCAGCTGCGTGGGTGTGGCTTGTGCACCTCTGCCAAGGTCACGCGTAGGAGGTGGGCATCGGGAAGCCAGTGGCCCCCCATGAAGTATCCAGAGCACCCGATGGACAAGTGCAGGTGGGGTGACACATCAAAACATTGGAGAAATGTGTGGTTTCTACAAATGATGTTTAAATGTTATTTAATGTATTAAACCTCATGAATATAACGTCACTAACTTCCTGCTCTCTAATCCACGCTGGTAATAGCAAACTTGTTTTGCAGTGGTTCTCAAATCACAATCTTTCCTGAGACAAAATGTAAGTTGCCATGATACTTTCCATGTGAACCATAAAACAAACTTACTGCAAGTAGTAGGATTTTTTTTTCCACAAATATCTTTGCTTTTAAAATTTTTATTCAGCAGACTTCAAAGTTCAGTAAGGTGGCAGGAAGGGCACTTTATTTCAGTTTATTCTGTCTCTCCGTGCCTAGGTTAGTAGTTAGTTAGATTTGGAAGAACTGAAAGACACTGAGACCTACGCCTGAGGATAGTTTTAACATTACAGCCAAAGAGTAGCAAGAAGGGTTAGCCCCTCCACTCCACTGAACCTGAGTTATTTCACAAGACGTGACTAGGACAGGTCACCTTTTCCATCACATTCTTTGTCCTTTGAACTCTTTCTGGATATGGACAGAGCTATCCCAGAGATAGGTCAGGCAGTGAAAAAGAAGGTAATTCTTTGTGTTGGAACCTGGTTAAAACAGAATAAAGTGAGTCATCTTCACTGTAAACCATTTATAACTTGTTGAAAGAAATGGAATTTGTTCTACATTGAAGCACACATATTGTGATCAAAAAGTGAAGGGAAGAAGACAAAACTCATGTTAAAGTCAGAGATCATTTCAGCCCACTGTGAGACACTCTGCTAGTCCACAAGTTAAACAGTGACTGAGTTCCTGGTTCATTAATGTGTGATTTTACTAAACCCACATCTGCCTTCCCTGGTCAGCAAAGGCTGAAGATAAGAAGGAAGGATCATTTTGTTTTTTTCTTCTCTCTGCAAAATTGTTTGTATACCAAATTTTACAATATTGCTAGCTTCCCTTTGCTGTTATTAAGGATAAATGCTATAGGGTAGGGTGAGACCAAAGAATATAATGAGAAGAGGACAGAGACAACAGAAAGGATCGAAGATCTACAGACTTAATAGAATGATTTAAGAGCCAGAGAAAGAGAACAGAATACCTTAAGTGAGTGTATGAGAGACTCAGAGGTGGGGAGCCCCTTCTAGCAAACCTACATCGAAGGTCAGAATGAGGCAGGGTTCCCAAAGCCAGAATCAAAGGGAGGCCAGTCAGATGGTCACAGAAGTGACCAAGAAGCCAGCTGCTTACAGGCCACATAGGAAAATGCTTCAGTAGTGGGTCCCTTTGCCCATGCGTACGAATCACTTGGAGCTTCAGAAATATATCAGTGCTTAGGAAGAACTTTTTATAAAGTTCAACATCAACCAAAAGTCAATAATACATTGTTTAAGTACATGTACATTACATACACATATACATAATGAAACATTTTAAAAACAGAGACATAAATTTCAAGGAAGGGGTTACCTCTGGTATAGGCAAATAGATAAAATGCATGAGGACTACATAGGTAAAAGGTAACTTAAAATATTCTGGCTCTTAAATCTGGTACTGAACTCAGAAGTATTGGTTGAATTATTACGATTCAGTTAAAAGACAGATACGTACCAACCAGTCAGTATGGCAGTATGCAGCGAATCAACATTGGAACCTACAGTTCTAAGTACTTGAGATCTGAGTTCAATATACATCCAAGCAAAATAAAACAAAGATAAATGCATACACAAGTGCCAGTGAGGACTGGAGGAATTAGAAGCTTTGTGCACCATGGATGAAAATGCAACATAGATCAGCTGCTAAGGAAACCAGTATGGTTGTTGCCCAAAACATTAAGATGATCCAGCAGCTCTGCTTCTGGCTACGCACTCTGTTAAAGAATGAAAAGCAGGCCTTGAAAAGATAATTGTACACTCATGTTGATAACAATATCATTCACAATAGCTGAAGCATAAAAGCCACCCACGTATGCACTGGTGGATAAGTGAACACAATGTGAAAGATGATAGGGAGCTAGATAGATAGAATGTACTATTGTTAAGCTTTAAAAAGAAAAAAAATTCTCACAAATTGATTCACGAATAAACCAGAGGGCATTATGCTAAGTGAAATAACCCAGTCACATAAAGACAAATACTAAATGTTTCTACTTATGTAGCCAGAATCATATAGATAGAAAATTCAATGATGAAAATTAGGGGATTCGTGTGTGTGTGTGTGTGTGTGTGTGTGTGTGTGTGAGTAGGATAAGTAGTTAAGGTTTAATGAGTAGAGAGTTTAAGTTTTGCAAGAGGAAGAGAGTCTGGAGATGGGTTTATTTCATTATAAATGTATTTAATACTGCCAAATTATACACTTAAAATGACTAGAAGGGTAAACTTTATGAGTATTTACCACTGAAGAAAAAGCCTGCAAAACAATGACCAGTGTCCAGGGCTTGCTCTGAGTTGTCCTGATGTAAGAAGTTGAAATAAAGACCAGGAAGTGGTGCCCTTTTAAACTTTGCAGTTGGTTCGGTGCGCAGCCAGGTTTGGTAATCACTCTGAGAACCCAGAATACAGAGGGAGTGTGATTATTTTCTAAGGGACAGGGAGCTTCATAGGGACAGTGGCATTTAAGCTGCATTTAGAAGCAGGACTATAATTTCAGATGCACACGGATCTCCAGGCAGAGGGAAAGCCACAGTAGGTCTTGAGTGCTGTAAAGATTTACAGCAGGCTTAGGACAGCATGGCAATCTCCATGATTGCATGTGGCTACATCAGAGGGTGCGTGCTTAGGAAAGAAATGAGGTGGGAGAGGTATTACACACTGCCTGAGTGCTAGGAAAGAAATGTGGATTTTGTGCAAGCAGTGGAAAATCATCTTTGACAGTTTTTAACTAAAGAAGTGATATTTTAATTAATGATCTGTACTCTAGAAATGTGATTTGTGAAATACCATGGGGAAAAAAGCGTTGTGAGAAGAGCCTGTCAAATAGATCAGATATGAAATAGGGTTTAACTTTACAAAATATTAGTGAGAATGGGTGATGGATTTTAGATATATTTTTGAAGAAGCACTTAGGGGACCAAGGATCAAGATGGAAATAAGAAGGTGTTCCTTTTTTTTGCCACGACTGGCTGAAGCTGAGGACCACCGAGTTGGAGGTGACTATGGGAAGGATATCAGCTGTAAGTCACAAGTGAGGCTGAAGTTCAGACAGGTCGCTCACAAGTGAATCTGCAGAGCTGTGGGAAGGACTCAGGAAGTCTTCAGTGGATGAAGGGAAGTTGGTGTGGGTGACGCCTGCAGTCACTAGTTTGCCTATTTGGCGAGTTGATGAGGAGAAACTCACATGAGAAAGAAACTAATGGAGTCATTGGAGAAGTAGAGGACAACTTAGGGGACTGAGAGGAAGAAAGCTGCAGAAAGAAGAGACTGTCAAGCAAAGCAGGTTGACCTGGACAGTCGGGGAGGAAAGGGCAAGAAAGCCTGGCGAGGCTGGGGAGGGGATTTGGCTTTGTCTTAGCATGCGTGAGATGGAAGTGAGGAGTAAGAGTGAGGCAGGTCAAGATACAGAGTGGAAAGAAGTCAGTTCCTACCGGAGGGGAAGAGGACCAACGGGACCTACACACAGCTATGGGTGTTACTACAAAAAATAGGAAGAGAAGCAATCGAGATACACAAAGATGCATGACAGTGGGATTATCACAAAACTGCCTGGTCATCGGCAGATAGTTTTTCTTCCTTGAGATTTTCTGGGATTATTTTAAAGTATTTTTTCCACTCTTTTCCCTTACTTTCATTTTGGAAAACAAAGTTTGTTTTTAAGATCCACATGAAACATTAGCCTTAGGGAGGAAAAAAGAACCAAGTAAACTTTTCCGAGAAAGGAAGAAAAACATTAATAATATAGTTGATTTAGAGGTAGGGAGAATGGAATTTAGAGAGCTCATCTGTGTGGCTGTCAAAACTATTAATATTATTTTTAATTGACAAATCTTAATTATGTACATTTATGGACTTCAGTGTGATGTTTTGATATATGTGTAGGATGCAACATGATTAAATCAAGCTAATATACTTATCACCTTGCCTACCTACTTATCTAGGAGAGAGAGGTGAACGTCCAGGTGATCTTTAAGCAGATTTTCTTGCCCTCCTAGTGGAACTGATGACTCCCCCCAAATACCTTTCCATTGAATCTAAAAGGTTTAATTTATCTTAATGTTGTAAGTCCCTCCAAGGCAAAGATGATGCCTATTTGTCTTTAGAAGCCAAGAACTTTCAAAAATTGTTGCTTAATAGTGGGCACTCAATAAATTCTCGTTGAAATGGCGAGTCTTTTCTTGGAAGAGGAGGAAATTAGATCATGCTCTGAGAGTGAGAGGATGAATACTGGAGAAAAGTTAAGTGTTGAGTCAAACATGGTAGAAAAAAGGAATGTGCCTATCTAAGGATCCATGAAAAGATTGGTAGGTAAAAAATGTACAGCAGAGGGTTCAGGGAAGCTTTATCACACTGGTTTAAGAGGAGCATTAATAGCAATGAGGTAACTGATAGAGGTCTGACTTTATGAGGGAAAGAATCCAAACAGAGGTTTTCAAAGGGCCTGGGTCATTATCAAGGAAATCCCCTAAGATGACTGCCCACAGACTGATGAAGCAGTAGCCCTGACCCAGGGCCCCTTTGGCCTAGATAACATTTTTTCATGCGTCAAAAAATGTGATACATGTGCTGTATTAGCTTTGCAGTCAGCTGGCACGGGAAGAATCAGAAAGTCCCCGCTGCCGGGAGAAGGTCATGGTCCAAGATTACAGGTAAACCACAGGTCAGAGGCACATGGCTTGCGTGGGTGCCAACTGGCTCAGCGTATCAAGTGATCTCTCACGTTCCCTCTGCCGGGCCTCCTGTTTTGTAACAGTCCGGTCAAGGGTTTTACTGGAGTAGAGAAGCATGAAATGAATTTTCCAGAGATGTTTCTGAAGTGGGGAAAAGTTCATGGCTCAAAGGCCCCAGCGGGTAATGAAATGCGACTGCAGGCTTCTGCTTTGCTTCAGAGAGAGTTTCCCAGCTTTTAAAGCTTGAATCTCAAACTCGAGGTGCATTTTTAAATCCTGGCCCGTCTGTGCTCTGTGACCTTGGTGTTGTAAGCTAATCCTGTGCTGCTGCTAGGATGCCCATGTGGGTCACCCTGGATCCCCTCAGCCCCGGGAAATCCCTTACCAGGAGCAGTCAGGGCTGGCTCCGCTGTATGGAGACCTCTGGCTTGCCAGCTCTCTCCAGCTTCTGGTCACAGTCACCTAAAAGAGCTGGAGAGCAAAGTTAGGGAAGGATGCTTGCTTTAACAACCACTCATCATGAGTCCATTACCTGTGGTTCACTATCAAGTGTCCATCTTTCATTTACCTAAAAGCAAACACTTAGTTTTAAGGAATTAAAAACAATAACTAAAATAATCATCATTTTTTGCTTTTGTTGCTGTGTACAATGTTACAAGGGTTTCAGCACTTGTCTTTGACAGAAAAATGCTTACATGTTAGGTCCCTGATTTAGGGGGAAACTGTACAATAAACACACAAATTCAGCTTTATAAAACAAATGAAAAAATTCAATGCATCTTCTTTATCACTCTCTCAATCTACCATAGTTCTAGTTCTTTAACAAGTCATTGAGATAAAATCACTTCTGAATTGGAATATTAAAGCCTTTTGGAAGGACCATTATAGAATTAACTAAAATAATATGTGTAAAGTACAGAACTCACAACAGTTGATAAATTTATTTCTGACCGCTAATATCTACCTCTTGGGGATTCTTCTTCATGTACATTAAAATTACCACCATCAGAGCACAGATCTTTATAATGTGTCATATCCTTATTGCAAAAAAATGACATAATGGAATGACTGGAATGTATTAGTCTGCTTTCTGTTGCTGTAACAAAATACCAGAGATAAATAACTTATAAAAAAGACAGTATTTATTTTGTAAGCTCAACAGTTTCAGAGATTTCAGATTGGCTGGGTTGCTTTTGGACCTGCAGCATCACAATGTATCATAGCACACAGTAGAAGAAACTACTTACCTTTTTGCAGCTAGGAGACCAGAAGCAGCTGTGGTTCTAATATTCCCTTTGAGGACCTCCTCCAATGACCCAACTTCCTTCCACTAAGTTCCCCTCTTAAAGGTTCCATTGCTTCTTAACAGCCCCACAGGCTTCAACACATGAGCCTCTGCAGGGCTATCAAAATCCAAATTGTAATTCCAAGCTTCCCTCCTCGCAGAGAGGCTGATGCCAAAAAGCATCTCCCTTCCTAAAATATCACTCCTCCACCCTACCCATGCCTGAGGTTTCCAGCTGCATCTACAGCTTCCTTCCACTGCAGCCTGCAGCACAAAACCCATCATAGCTTCATTTGCTAAATTCCTGGGAATACACAAAATGTTCCATTTCAATGTATGCTGTTAAACTTTTGTTCTGATGGATGGTGGTACCTTGGTTCATGAACTTAATTTGTTCCACAATTCTGGTCACTAACCAAATTGATTGCAGACCGATCAAATTTCCTTACAAGGTTCAATGTAAATAAGGTTAATCTGTCCTGTACCATGCATATTCTTTTTAACCATGAAATGTGAAACAAAGTACAAGATAGTACAGTGTGAAGACAGAGAACACTAATCTTGCTTGAGGTGACTTCTGGCATGCAGGAAGGTTGGCGGGGAAGAGGTTCTTGTTTGCAGGAAGAGTATCCTCCATAAGGATATTGGGGAAATCTTCTTCAGGAATATTCTCTTGTTTGTGTGTTAGCTGCAAGGTCAGTATTGGCAAAAATTCAGTCTAATGTCACTTGTTTTCTCCTGCACTGCATAACCCTGTAGAAGTGAGAGATTATGTCATTGTGAATCAGCTTCAACAATGTGTGCATTATAGCTCTGGTGGGGTGATGCTTCTCAAAGAAACCCTGGCACTCATTCCATTTATCCATAGTAGATTTTGTCAGTTTGCTGCTAACCTCCTCCATCTTCCTCTTCCTCAGTAAGGTTGATACAGTGGAGAACATTGACGTGTTTCTTTCAGAACTCTTTCACAGTCAAGGATGTCTCTTCCATGACATTAAAACGCCTTTGTTTACAGCTTCTTGAAGTTGCAGATCTCTTGCTGGTCCATCTGCTGCACAAGAATTGTCATGTTGGGAGAGGGGATTTGATTTTTATGATGTTGTCCTCTGTGTCCATCTCATCCACCAAGCTTGGATGGTGTGTGGGACACTGCCCATCAGAAGTTGGCACCTTTTGGGCAGTTGGTTGTCAGATATTTCCTACCCATGAGTGTGAATCATTTGATGAACAATTGCCTTGTGGCCCAAGCTTTCTCATTGGCCCTCCCCAAGACAGGCAGCCTGGCCTTGTTCGTGTTGTATTCCTCGAAAGCAGGGGAGGCCTGGGAATGGTAGTGGCTTAACCTTCGGAGTTTGCAGATAGTAAAAGGTTCCATTGTCCTTCATGGGCATGGCCCCCGGCAGTACCTTTCTTCCTCCCTGATACAGGTTCTGTTCGGCATTTCTTCCAGGAGAGCCCTGCTTCACTGTAGCTGAACACTTGTTGACTGACATATCCTTCTGCTTTTATGAATTCCGTGAGTTCTTTCTTGTAGACTTCTGCTGTGGTCTACTCAGAATTGGAAGTCTCACCATGTCTTATTACATTGTGGATGCCAGTTTTCTTTTGGAGTTTATCAAACCACCCTCTACAGGCTTTAAATTCATCAATGCTCATGGTTCATCATTGTGCAGTTTCCTGGCTTTTTCACAGACCATAGCTTCACTAACGCTGTCACCTGCCGATTGCTTTACATTCAACCACACTGGAAAAAGGTTTTCCCACTCTTGTAGCACTGTGTCCTCTGTTTGGTCAACACCGTCACTCCTTTAGCCATCTCAGCGCCTTTGATGGCATCTTTATTCTTCAAAATAGTCGAGATTGTTGGCTTTGCCATCTTGCACTGGGGGACCAGAGCAGACACACAAATACCATGCTTATGTTTTTCTACAATTTCATTCTTAAGTCAAACGCTAATGTATTCAAAGCCTTTTTACAATTCTTGCTTTTCACGTGTCTGTCACTTTCATTATCGCTCTGCACTTTCTTTTACCCCCATACTTGCTCGGCATTTTCTTTGCAGCCACGCTAGGACAACTGCTATCTCAACTTGAGAAAGCCATGACTGCATGTCAGAGCAGAGAAGACAGCCATGCTGTGTTCATGTGCAGAAGCTGCCATGTTAGAGTTCATCACCTGATGCAGAGTTCCCTGACGCAAGCAAAATTTTGCACACTATTTCTATTCGTGAACCAAATTATTCCTGAACTGAATTGTTCGTGAACTGAGGTACCACTGAACTTGTTTTAATTTTTTGCTTGTCTACATGTCTGCCTCCTCCCACTCTTTCTCACTGCTCATGCCTCTCTATTTCCAAAACCTTGTTCATCCAACAAGACCCAGCTGAAGTCTTGCCTTTTCCAACTAACAGCCCCAACTTCTCTATCCACATGGACACTTAAACTCTCGCTGGGCTGTGATTGCCCTTGTCATGCTTTCATGCTTTTGTGGCTCCAGCGTGGTGCAAAGTGTGAAAACGCAGAGCAAATGATTAATTGATATCATTATTTTCTTGACTACACAGCCGAAAAGACTGTTTTCATGGAACTTCTTTAGCAATCTTTCACTTGCTCTGTTATTCACCTTTCCTTCCTTTCTCCCAGTAAAACAGTATTTTGGTCAACAATGCTTTATATTTAACTTGGTTTTTTTCTCCCCATAAGATGTTAAAGTGCTTCTATCCCTCATTATAGATTATTAAATGTGCTGAATTAACCTGATTGCCAGCATTTGCATTTTCTCAAGTTAGGATTTAGGATTACTGGGTTGTATGCTTGAAACCATACACCTGTTGCTTCCCACTTTGGTTTATTTATTTTTTTCATTTTAACTATACCAAAAATATTTTAATGTTACAATGTGCCACAAAATGATTTGGTATCTGTTTATATTATGAGCTCATAGCATTACATCAGTGTTTTATAGATACAATTTCATATTCCAAGGCAGTGTAGCAATGAATTCCATATCACCATCTTTATTTTGTAATTCTTGAGAATAAGAAGGGTTAGTGTGACATAGTCTTGGAACCAATGTATTTCAAATAAACAGAAATGTTCATTTTGTAGCATTTCTAGAATTTCAATAATTGAAAATTATATCTAAGCAACAGTTTCCATAGTTACTACTACATTCTAAATTCAGATAAAGCTGGCAAAAGGAATAGAAAATGGAAAAGACTTGTAAACGTTGCCTTGTGGAAACCTAATTGCTCTCACAACATAATCTTCAACTAATCGTCATTAAGGATTCTACTGCTTAAAAGCTTTTAAAAGCAAAAATCTTCCAATGTGTCCAAATTCCCCCATCTTTGGATACATACTTAAGAGGCAAATGAAGCCTATTTCTTTCTCCAGTGGATGAATACTTTATCAGTGAATAAATCATCCAAGGATAGAACAATGACTTGAAAAGTCTAAAGATCAGTAGATTCATTCATTTCACAAACACTTACTGAACTTTGTTGTGGACAGACATTGTATTAGCAGCAATAACGTAGCTCCAGACTTGACCAAGCAAATCTCTGCTCTTCTAGAGCTCACTTTCTCCTGGGAGAGAGAAAGGCACTACTTGAGAGAGCAGAGAACCCATGGAGATGAGTTGCGCCTGGTGATGAGATGAGGGAGTTCCTTATAAGAGTCATCATGGAAGTCTGGTTTCAGTGGTCCAAGATAACATAGAAAATAAAACTTAGTGAGAACCAACCAGAGGTGCAAAGAGACCAGCAGTAACCAGATGTAAGAACCTTGAGATGGAAAGCATCATGGAATACTACAGGAGCAAAAAGATAGCTAGAATGTCTGAGATACAGGAAATGAAGGAGAAAATGGTACAGGGTGAGATGCAGTTCAATAAAGGCAAGTTGACTCATCTTTTAAATGAACAGCACGTGGAACGTTTTAGTTTAGGTGCTTTTGGAAAGAAATAGCTGCATGCTTTTAAGCACAAGAATGACTTAGTGTAATTTGCATTTTTAAAACATCTCTCTGGGAATGGATTGGAGGAGGAAAGAAGCAGGGAGACATACAGGGGCAGTAGCAGATATCAGAGTAGGTGAGCATGGTAGTTTAGATGAGCATGGTAGGGTTGGAAATTGGGCAAGTAGATGACATGAAATAGATGCTGAAGATGGACTCACCAGATTCACTGATGGGTTGGAAAAGAGAAATCAAGACCTGAGCTCCTGGCTCGGCAGTCAGTGCTGTTATTTGAGACTGAAAAGATCTGAGGGAGAAGAGATGTGGAGACAGAAGAAAATAATTTACATTTGCTATAGTGTTTAGATATCCAAATGGATATACTAAGTCCACAGCTGGCTCTCCAAGTTTGGAGCTCAGAAGACTGGTCAAGGATGAGAAGGAGAATCAAGGGGTTATTTAGATACCAATAGCCCCTGGAGCTTAAGGACATGGTATAAATAGACAACATAGCCCAGAGCTACATCCTGGGAGTGCTCCAGCAAGTTAGAGGTTAAGCAGAAGATGAGACTCCAGCAGCAAAGACATAAAGAATGCCAGAGAGGCTGAGAAAAAGCAAGTGAAAGTAGACTAAAAGAAGTAAGAGATTTCAATGGAGGAAGCAGTCAGATGTACTAAGGGGCACCGAAGGGAGGCCTAGGAGGCTGATCTGCAAGGCTACAGTCATGCGAAGCATAAGGAGCTAATGGGGACAACATACACAATAGTGGCACCACAAGAAGCTAACACAGCTGAAAAATCCCAGTTGCCTAATATGCAGCCACCATCCTGAAGCATAACACAGTACTTTATTCATTTGTTTGTGATGATGCTGATACAAACCTAAGCGCTACCAGCTGGCTGAAGGCGTCATATATACAATTATGTATAGTCCATAGTAGTTGGTAGTGATAATAAACAATTATGTTGATGGTTTATGTATCCTTTTAAAACGTATTTTCCATACTGTATTTTCTATCATTATTTGAGTGTGCACCTACTTATAAAAATGTCTTGTAATAATGTCACATGACATGGGCTACAGCCTCGTACATCTGTTTACCACATCTTGATTGCACCAAGAGACTCTGGAGGTATCGACCGAATCTAGGCCATATAGGATGGCGTAAGCACGCTCTGTGATGTCACACAGTGACAGAACAATGTCACATGCATTTCTCAGACCATGTCCCTTTGTGAAGAATTTCAGGGCTGTAATTGGATTTGATAACAGGGATGTGACAGGGACATGGACAAGAATATCTTAAAACGTCTCCTGGGGTGACAGCCCCATTGTTGTGGTGAGGAAGAGAGTGCACAGACCATTAGGCTATCAGGAGAATTTTGCTAGTAACAAGGGAAGAGTAAGGAGCAACCAGAAGAAGCTAGAGAAAGGGGCCGTCATAGGAGGGTTTTGATTTATCTATATATTTTGCTCTGTCCTAAGATGAGATGCTGTGCTGGAGAGAATGGTGTGGGCTGTAACTCACAGAGCAGACGGTAGCCCCAAGGGAAATCGGGGTCTCTCAAACCTCTGAGGAGCTCAAGCTTGATACTTTATTTGGAGTCAAGTCTTTGGACATTTGTAGTAAAAATACATAAAAATCTAAATCAAAATGCTACAGCTTGTTTTCTATAATCCCTAACTCAGAGAAATCATGTAAAGGAGTTTTAACATTCACATTCTCAACTTTGTAACTTCATTTTCTGTTTCTCCTCCTGATTATTTGTAGGAGCTCTTAACAGACAAGAATCCCAAACTTGCTAAAGTTGTTTTAAAAGCTTAAGTCAGCCTAAAGAAGGAAGCATAAGTCCCAGAGTCCCACCTACTTCAGAAAAAAAGGCTGAAAGTAAAAGATTCTTTTTTTTTAAATTAAATGGATCTAAATTTAAAGAACTAGATGCAAACTTGTCTAAAGAAGCAGACATACAAAAGGAATTAATATAGGAAGAACACATTTTTAATACAGTTATTGAAGATGTGATAAATGTATAGCATACTTCCAAAATCAGGATTTTGGAGTAAGGGGAAGATAGTGTATCAATAAGCAACAAAGTAAAAAGCCTCTCTGAGAGAAACAGCTCAGATGCTGGAATATAGCATCCCAGAGAAGACCAGATGGATCCTCTTGACTCAGGAAGAAACTAAAGTGAAAAAAAAAAAAAAAAAGAAAAACATGGACAGAAGGCTGTAGCCAGATGTGCTCTCATTGGAGCTGGTTCTGTCCCACAGTGTGTGAAGTGTCAGCAGAATTCAAAAGTGCATGGTCATGGTGAAATTGGGGGTTGGCAAGCCCGAGGGCCTCAGCATGAGGACATGGTCATGGAGGGGAGTGGAGGACCAGAGAACTGTACCATCTCTTGGTGAGTGTGGGGAACTCAGTCCTGCTGCAGGAGTATGCATTGGCCAGGTGACATTTTGCAGTCAGGCAGGATAAGCCCAGAACCAGAACTGCAGCTGGCTTCATTCAGCCACTCCTAGCACAGAGAAGATTGGTGAGAATTTCTTGGACTGAGTCCCACCCCTGTGTGCAATCCAATAGCCAAGACAGAGGTTTCCCTGAAACCATCCTTAATTGCCCCCCATCATGTGGCACACACTAATGTGGTGAAGACTCCCAGTGGTTGAACAGCTCAGAAATCAGGGATCAGCCTGCCCCACCCTTATATGTACCCCAGTGGTCATCAGCAGACTGGGGAGGGCAGCAATCCCTAGCCAACATGCTTCAGAGTAATTGTAACCAATTACTTCAAGTACTAGGAAGTACTAGGGACCCCCAATATCCACTTATCTGGAAGAAAACATAAACATGACAAGAGGAAGAAACAAAAGGCAGTCTCCAGCCTCCAACCCAAGCAGTGCAGGCCCAGGAGAGGTAAACACAGAAGAGATCAGGGGTTGCACACCTGCAGTTTCTGAAGAAACAGCATCTGACACAAAAAAAGACTTCATGAAATTATAAAAGAACTTAAAACAGAAATACTAATACCAGTAAAGGAAGATATAAGAAAAATGATAAAAGAAATGCTTAGCACCTCTCAAGAAGACACAGACGGAAGAATGGAGGAGCACAGAAAAAAGAGGGAAACCTTTGATGAATATATAAAATATCTAGAATACATGACACAGATTCAAAGAGATTACCAAGAAATTAAAAACTCCATTGAAAGCTGGCAAAATTGCTTGAAAGAAACTAAAGAAACTAAAGACTATGAATCCTTGAAGACAGGTTTGCACCATGAAATCATGAAAGGACAGATCTCTTAAAAATAACAAGGAACTAGGAAATAACAATACAAAAGCTGGAAGATGACAAGAGGATCTATAACTTAAGAATAAAAAATGTGAGTGAAGAAACAGGGGTAACACAAATGAAATACAAAGGCTATTTACAGAAATAACTTAAGAAAGAAAACTTTCCAAGCATAGGAAAAAGAAATGATATTCAGATATATGAGGCATACAAAACTCCAGCCAGCTACAACCAAACTAGATCTACACCAGACATATAATAATCAGGACCCCAAAAATTCAACACAAGAAAAGACTATTAAATACTTTCAGAGAAAAAAAACAGATCATCTATAAAGGAAAACCCATCAAAATCACAACAGACTTCTCGACACAAAGCATCAAATCAAGAAGAGCCTGAAGCAAGGTATTCTAAGCCCTGAAAGAAAATAACCTCCAACCCAGGTTGATGTACCCTGTAAAACTATCTCTCAAAATTACCAGAGAAACAAGATGCTTCCAGGACAAAGAGGAACTGGGGGAGTTCATGACCACCAATCCAACTCTACAAAATATACTGAAGGACATTCTAGAGAGAGAGAAAAAATATCATGGCTTCAGGAACAGTGGCACAGGGGGCTCATTGAACAGGGCAGACATTGGCATGAAGGGGGAAAGTAGACAAACAATGACAGAAAAATAGCATGGCAGAGATAAGGCAGAGAAGTTTGGCCATAATCACTAACATGGATGGCCTTGATACACTAAAAAGAAAAACAGGCAGAGTGGATCAGGAGATAGGGTCCATCATAATTAACCTAAAAGAGAGTTTATGGACTGAAAGTCGAAGATGAGAAAATAATGCTCCATGTGACAGGGAACCAGAAAAAAGTCGGGGTAGCTCGCCCATCAGCTACAGATTGGTTGGAAAGGCATAACACTTTTATACAATGGAGAACTACTCAGCTATACGGAAGGAAAACCTTGCTGCTCTTGTAGGTAAATGAATACAACTCGAGATCATACTCAGGGGTAAAAAGGTTCAGAATCACTTAGGTGAATAGCAGGCTGCCTCCCTAATCTAAAAACTAAAGGAGTTAGTGGGATCCAAAATGTACAATGCACCCTGTGAACGTGAAAGGGGAGGAATTGTCTAAAAAGGGAAGGCAGAGGACATTGTTAATCTTGTATCATGGTTTGAAACCCATATTGTTTTCATCGCTCTGTTTAGTTTGGTTATATTCTGTTCCTTTTTGTCTACTTGTACTAGATTTGATGGCATGGACAGCTATTCCAAAGATAGCAGGATACACTATGGTAACCATTTTTAATTTGCTATTAACTTAATCTGAATCCCTGTATTGCTTTCACTGTCTTGTCTTGACTGATTTTATTTGAATCTGTTATGTTTGATAGTATCAAGTCTCAGAGTACAGGCAACTATTCTGAAGACAGTAAGATTCACTGTAATACCCATTCAGGTTTGATTATTACCTTCTTTTGAAGTCCTATAATGTCTCCAATGTTTTGTTTTTATTGATTTTCTTCTGTACTGCTATATGTAATTGTATTGTACCTGATGATATGGGCAATTCTATTGAAGATAAGAAGAGACATCATGGTAACCATTGTGGATCACCTTGCATTTTGGTTCTAAGTCATGTACTATGCCCATCCCTTTGTTTTGACTGACCCCATTTTGTTTTTTCTCATTTGGTTTTATTATTTTCAAAATAAAAATTAAAAATAAAGTAAAATAAAAATAAAATCAGGATTTCACCAGATAAAGAAGAGTGAACTTGGATCTGAGAAGACCTCAATGAGCCATTAGGCCAACACATAAAAGGAAATGTACTGTACGAGGACTACAAGGTACACAAAAATTGGAGGCAGTGCAGTTATGGTACAGAGAGTCTTAAATTTGGCACTTTCTTAAGCATAATTAGGAGGTTCAAATGGATCCAAAGGTTAGGCAATACATTAAAAATAAAAGTAGTCATACTAAGTTTCCATTCCACACTTGATATTTCTCCAGCCTTCTATCACCCAGACTGTGCTCTGCTCTTGGTGTTATGATGTGTGTTGGCCATTTGCTATCACTATCTTCACAAAGACCCATAATGGAGAAGGAGTGGGACTAAATTAAAAGTCAGCTTCAAATTTCTCTTCTTGGGCAATAACTTCACTCTTGTATGTAGTCAAAGAAAGAAGGCAGGTTAGAAACCCCTGAGTTCTTACACACTTTAGGATTATTCACTGGTTCACTGGTGATAATCTTATAGATGTCAAGCTCACTGATTTAAAGTGAACTGTTGAATCTCATGTTAAAGTATTATTGCACTTACTTAGTAATTTTTATATATTTAAAGTGAGAGTTTAAGACAAATTGTTTGCTTCTACTGAAAAGCTCAGTAACACCCAGAAAGGAAAGAGGCAAATTCTGAGATCTACATGTAGCTGATTGTCAACTGGACCACACACACAGTTTTAATAAAAAAGAATTTATTCCTTCTCCTTTAACTCTTTCATCTATCTTTCCTGTTCATATACAGATAAAAGCCACTGAAAAAGAAATAAAGACAGGAAATAAGGAAGGAAGAGTGGCCTGAAGAAAAGGGAAGGAAGAAAGGGGGATAGAGGGAGAAAGGAAGTAAGGAAGAAAAGACAGAAGGGAAGGAGTGAAACAAGAAATATTTTCTGAACAGTAATACAGAGTACGCTAGCTTTCCCAACAAGTTTGCAATCCAGAAAAAGAGTCACCTTGGTAAACCTCCCTCTGTAAAAGTGGTGAATCAGTGTTCTATGTGTGGTCACCTGAGACAAAACTGAGGTTCATCAGTTTTAAGGGAGTTAAGTATTTACTTAGTTCACACCAGGTTAAGAAGCAGTAACCAGGCCACAGGATGCGGCAATGGGACATATCTATATTAAATGCTTTCATGTTGGCAGCCTGAAACTTCTTAAGTTTTAAGTGCCTTTTAGCATATTAGTCCTTATTGTTCATTCTAAAAGTTTATCTTTCTCAGAGGCCAAGATAATGTTCTAACAGCATGAAGAAACAGGACACCAAAGGATTTCGCTTCACATCATAGTATTTTGCAGCATATATGGTGTTCCAGTTATAATGAATGGATAGTTAGTACTGTATTTTAAAAGAACATAAAATAATCATGCATTAAGCTCATTCATTGGTTCTGCTGGACAGAGATATCTACAGAACATGGAAGGAACAGCCTATCTCTGCTTCATAATACTGGGGCCCCTGCTTGGAGGAATCTGTAGGCTTCTTTATGCACTTGACCACAGGTTGATGCTAGTTGTTGGCCAAGAACTAGCTGGAGGAGTTGGTTCAAATACCCATGGGTGGACTCTATGTGTGTCCTGGGTTCACTGGAAGAGACAGAGCAAGGAAGGAGAGTGGAGAGGAGAGAAGAAAGGGTGAAAGGAAACCAAGGCAGAAGTTGTATCATCTTCCATGACTGTCTTAGAAGTCACTACCATGTGCTTCCAGAACATTCTGTTCATTGGCAGCTAGCCAGGACACCCTGTCCATAGTGAAAGGTGGGGATTAAGGGCTCTATCTCTTCATGCATCATTATGAAAATCACATTGTAAGTGGAGCAAGTAGGATGAGATATCCTTCCGTGGCTGTCTTTGGGAAATACAAACTGTCAAATGTGGCTAACTCCATGTTTAAATTAATGGGCTGGCTTATTCCCAGGCATGACTAGTCAAAACTAACATCCTCAATCTGCCTAGTGTGATAAAAGATAAAGGGACAGATCCTTGTGATTTGAAAGTCTAAACCAGATTAGCATATTTACAATTTGATCCTCTGAGGCATGAGAGAGAAAAACAGAGAGAGAAAAAAAAGAAAAGAGGCCTTTTTGGAGGGCACGGGAGGACTGCCAAAGAGATTCAAGCACCCTCTGGAACCTTCTGGGAAAAAACGGGTCTTTATCTGGAATCAACAGGTACAGGGTTAAAGGGGTGGGAAGAATGATGTGTTGACAGCTGATCGGAGGAGCATTGGCACATGGGTGAAAAGTGGGAAATTTGACTTTTGGGTTCAGGAGAAGGCAGGGAGGCACACATGGAAAAAACTTGCCATTTACCTTGCAAATTTCTGACCTGACATTACATGGTAGGCTTTACTTGATTTTTAAAAATCCTTTTCTGGTTCAGAAAAACAAAGAAGCAAGAATTAATATGTTCATTTTTGGCAGGCAGGTAGGTAGATAAGACAACTATTTTTATTCTAGGACTTTGCTATGGTTTAGATAAGTGTCCATGGGTTGAAGGGTTGGTCCCTGACCTATCGCACTAATGGGAGGTACTGAAACCTCTAAGGGGCGGGACCTAGTGGGAGGAAGTGAGGTCTAAGCAGTGTGCACTTGAAAGGGACATTAGAACAGTGTTAGGGTTCACATCTAATATCACCCCAATGCCTCGTGCTCTCATTGGTGCGGCTTTGGGGAATGACTGGGTCATGGATGTGTGATATTGGATGAGCCCATTGATTGACTGAGCGTAGTCGAGGTGAAAATGATGGATTTACTGAAGAGGGAAGACCTACCCTTATGTGGGTGGTACCAACCAATAGGCTTGTAGCCTTGATGGGATAAAAAGGGGCAAACAAAAGGAGTCTCTTCTAGTCTGTCATGCCATGAGATCTTTCTCTTTTGTCATGCTACCCTATCTTAAAGTCAGCTGACTATGGAAATGAAATCTCTATAGACTAAGCTAAAATAAACCTTTCCTCCTTTAACTTGTGGGTTTTGGGTATTTTTATCCCAGCAACAAGAAAATAGCGAAGGCAGACCTCAACCCCTTCTTTCATGTCTTTGCTTCCTAGATGCCATAAGGTGAGCTATGTCCTCCTGTCATGATTCTGCTTTACTATAGGCTCAAAAGCAGTGAGGCTCATTGGCTGTGCTCTAAAATCTCTGAATGGATGAGCTAAAATAAACCTTTTACCTTATTAATTTGATTACTTTCCATTTGCTATAGTAATGGAAAGCTGGCTAGTACAGACTTATTCAGGGGTTTCAGCACTATGTTTTAATGTAGGAAATGCTTACTCATCTGAAGATATAAATATATAGGGCTATGAGCTTGTTTCCTTTACATAGTTCCCAGTAACTACACAATCTAAGAAAACATTGCTCATAAAAATTTAAAATGTCTTAATAAAGACAGGAAAGAATAATATCAAAGTTTTGACTGAAAACATAATGTTATTGGTCAAACTATGAACCCCAAAAGAGACATGTCAAAGTCTTAGTCCCCAATTCCACAGAATAGGACCTCATATAGAAATAGGGACACTGCATTCATCACTGGGACATGGTAACATCGGATTAGGGTGGGCTTTTATTCTAATATGCCTGGTATTTGTATAAGTGGACAGAGATACAGAAAGCACACAACCACATGGAGATACAGACACAAGAGGGAACCAGGTGAAGACAGGCAAAATCAGGGTGACACATCGAAAAGCGAGGGAAAAGCCTGGTATTACCAGAAGCTAGAAGAGGTAAAAGAAATTTCCCTAAGAGCTGAGGCAGGGGAGAAGAGCTCTGCCGATACTTTGATCCTGCATTTCTGGCTTCCAGAGCCGTGAGATAAGTTTCTTTTAAACTACCTCATCCATAAACTTTGTCACAAAACTCTACAAAATGAATGGAAATAGAAAGTAATTCTATTTTTTATTCTATAAAACCGATTAACGCATCTCTAGCTCCTTTAGGGATGTGGACTTTGAGAAATTTCTTTTACTTTATGAGAGTCATGATATTGTCATTTAAAGTTTTCCTTCCTACTTCTGTGACTGGCTTGTATTTTCTTTTCGTCTCCACTGCAATAAGTATTCCGTTCCTCCAGCCATCCTATTTGCATTGCTTTTCCCCTTTATGAAAGATTCCCCAGTCCTTCCCCTCTTTTCTCTAACCTTACGTGGCACCATATCATGTGACTCACATGACCATTTCTCCTATACTCCTATCTCTCTAGTTACATATGTCTATGACATCTTTCCTACTGGCAAACCACTGGGTGGAAGGGTTCAGGCTTTTCGATCTTAGTGTTTTGCATTGCACTTAAGACAGTGCTTTGTATTTAGTAAGTGTTGGATAAATATTTAAATATTGATTGTAAGATTTTATGACAGTTTATGTGCTGGAGGTGTCCCAAAGCAACATTTCCAAGTGTGTTTGGCTTGGAAGATTACTCTTCACTAGTGGAGTCATTGCTTTGCCTGACCTGGCTACACTGTAATCCATGTGGATGGAGCCCCCTAGAGCTTTGCAATGAAGCCTCCCCTTTCAGTACCCAGACCTCTCATTACGATGAAGCTATACATTCCATACCTGTAAAATATGAGGCCCAGGAGAGAAGTAAAACAGGATGATGAAGGGCATGGCTTTGGTGCCACATATCTTGGGCTCTGTGTTGCTGTGCTGGGATCTCCCACCAAAAAGGCCTCCTGGGAGTGCTGCTTTGGCTCCCCAACAGTATTTGTGGCAGGCCACATAACCCTGTGCTCAGGCAATCCCTGCACACCATGTGGGTACTGAACTAGGCCATCTATGCCTAATCCAAGTATCTTCCATTCATCAGCCTCCCTGTCCGTATACCTGGCTGGGATGCGCTCTGCACAGAAAACTGAGGCTCTTCCACCAGAGTCCTTCCTTCCAGCCCTTCTTTCATAAATCTCTCCCCTGCATCTCAGTGTGAGGCACTGCTCCGCCCACCTCTCCCGTTTCTGCCCCCTTATGCTCTCTATTGGCCCCCCCAAATCTCCTGCACATTAACCCCACCATGATGTGGGGTTCTCAGAAGACATAGGTTCAGATCGCAGTTGTTTTATTTCTAATCATATGCTCACGGATGACATGACAGAAATCCTTATCCACTTCTTTCCTCACTTCCAAGAACGGGGAAGGAACACTGCCTGCTTTGTAAGGCTGTTGTGGGGACTGAATGAAGTCCTGTGTGTGAACACTCAGAATGGTGCTCACACGTGGACACGCTGTGTGAGCCATCGTGAATGCTTCAGCGAAAGGAGAAAAAATAAACAGATCTGATCACAAGGTCCAAAGGAGTGTTTAAAAACAAACACAAAATTTAGAGCTCACTGAGAAACAGCATCCAAAGCAAAGCATTCGCATCTAGGTTTTTATGGTAGCACCAGAGAGCAGTGGCCTGAATCGACAATTGATCCATGAACAATGATGTTAACTTCCTGTTAGAAGAAAGTATTGCTATTATTTTAAATATCAACAAAAATATTCCTGACTCTGTTAACGTGGTTGACATTAATTCTCCACTCTCCATGATGGACATTGGTACATTTTTCACCTCTAGATTGACCTAAATTATTGTAGGCTAAATTCCCGAGTTCCTAAACATTCCATTATTTTTTTTTTAAGAAAAGATTATATTAAGGTCAAGTAGGTTGCTTCTGCTTCTACTCACTTTTTCTAAAATACATTACTCTTTGGTGAAAAAGGATTGTTCTTGTGTTTATGAGAGTTAGGAAAAGTATGTCCCTGTTCGTTCTCCTTTTTTCTAGACTAAACATTCCCAGCTCTCCTAATGCTTTCTTTTTGATCCTCTTTTCCAAATTATTTGTTGCTTTTATTCTCTTTCCCTGAATGCTCTCCAGAGTTCCAAAATAAAGGGGAAAATAGACAATGCTCCCCAAAAGAAGATTTAAATGGTCGGGGATGGAATGGAAGAAAGAACTTTTTTTTTTTCCCTCAAAGATTGTGATTAATGAAACCCAAGGAAGGCAGTTTCTTCTTTTTATTTATATCTTCACTTTATTGGAGAGCAAGCCATAGACTAATAAGGAATTGGGTGGAGCAGACGGCTTTTGTGTCTGGGTATAGTGTAAACCAAAGGAGCCAGAAAAGTCTACCCCCTTTCCAAGAAACAAAAATTCAGTTGTTAATTACTAAATAGTTGATTTTCAAGGCTTCATAATATTGATCGGTGTGTCACCTCTGGAAACCATATAGTTGATAAAAAATTTTAAGAGATAGGTATAAATCAAAATAAATTATATAAAAAAACACAGTCCAAAAGAGTGTTTAAAAACAAGCAAACAAAGTTTCAGGTTATAGCTCAGTGTATGTAGAGCAAGTACTTAGCGTGGGTAAAGCCCTGGGTTCAACCCCCAGCAGCACCAGTAAAGCCAAAATATAAATAAACAAAGCCCACCGCTAAACCTGGTGTCTTGCTCCACAATGCATGCTTTTTGGCAGGCAGCAAAACTATTCTATGGTGCCAACATAAAGGCCTTGATTGGAAAGTTCTATTTTAGATCATGCTTTTAAATGAGCACTACTTTTTGTTTTCCTGAATCATATGAATCATTTATTTTTGTTTTTTCTCCATTCATTAGAAACCCTAGTTTTCATGGTCACCAGCTTCTGATATCTCCAATAATATGCACAGCAATCACCAAGTATATGCACGGGCTGGATGGGGACTCTGGTGACTGTGTTTGTGTTTGTGACAGCAGAGACTGGGTCTGAACCTTCTAGGTTCACACATAATGCCTGGCTGACACACCTCTGTAGAAGCCAAGTGGGGAAGCTTGAATTTCACCCATACAGTGCAGAAGGCAACAGGTTTTTCTGAGAAAGGCTGAAATGGTCTCTAGGAATTTCCCCTTCTTTTGTGACATCAGGATTTCCCTGAGATACCACCCAACAAGCTCAGCTCAGGCAGAGTCATTTCACTCAGAAGCAAAAGCCTGGCCTTATCTCTAAATAAAATAAATGAAAGACAACAAATCCAAGAAGGAAATCGGAGATTTAGGACATCTTGGGCTAGGACAACAGCAAGAGAATAGTAGGGGATGGAAAGGGCATAAGTCCCTGAGTCCTAAAACTAACAGAGCTGTGCTTTGAAAAGCTGGTCTTCTGAAACTAATGGAGGATTGAAGGAGAAATTAGTTTGGCATTCCAAGATCCCAGTGTTTAAAAAAAAAGAAAAGAAAGAAAGATACACGTGCTCTGAAAAAAAAAAAAAAAAAAAAAAAAAAAGAACTAAAACTAACATAAAATTGAATCTTAAATACTTAAACATGACTCCTTACAAATTTCATAGTTGTCCTGGATTTCTCTCATCAGAGGAGGCTCCGGAAAAGAATCAACAGAGATGTAAACAGCAAAACAAAGAATATCACCTTCTTGGCTAAGTTTAGGCCCATTAGTCTGACTTGGTTTCACATATTTAAGTAGCGTGCTGAAGTCACTTTGGAATGTCTGCAACCAATCATTTTCCCTACTTAGGGAACAAATCTAGGAATGGAAGTAAGAATGCGAAACAACCAAAAGCCATTAAAAATGAGGTAGCCTGAGAGTGATGGGGTTTTACAAGAAGCTACTGAGTCAGAGAATAACTTTCCTATCCATTCCTTTCCCATGATGTCTTTGGCCTTACCCCCATCTTTCTGTCTTCGTTTTCGAAACACACTCAAAAGAAATGCAGGGGCGTGATAGGTGACAAGGTCTCTGGCCTGAGGAAGAGGACCCTCTACTGAGGCCTAGGCATCGCAGTGACATAAGCTGTATGAATCTGAACATAAATCCTTTAGGAGTGAGGAGACAAGGTGGATTAATGTCCTCTATGTGCCTTTGCTAGGGCTGCCTTAACTAGGGACTACCAAATAGGAGGCTTACGCAACAGAAATGTATGTTCTCAGGGTTCTGGAGCACATCAAGCTGTAGATTGGGTTGATTTCTCCTGCATTTTCTCTCCTTGACATGTAGATGGCCACCTTCTCCTGGGGATCTTGCATGGTTTTCCCACTGTGTGTGCCTATGTCTTAATCTCCTCTTCTTATAAAGACACCAGGCACATTGGATCAGGGACCACCCAAATGGCCTCTTTTTACTGTAAATACCTTTGAAAAGACTGTATCTCCAAGTATAGTCACTCAGGGTCAGGATTTCAGCGTACAAATTTTAGAGAGGTCCAGTTCAGCCCCTAACTATTGCATTTCATGTTTTCTAAAGATGGGACCATTGATACTGTCTGTGGTCACTGAAACTCTTCCTTAGTTCTATGAGAATGCACAGGCTTTCTTTTTGCAAGGAAATGACCTTAGTAGATCATCAAGACTAATCCCATATGTTGGCTAGGTTCTTTCAGGTTTCAGGAAACAGAATTGTACTTGAATTCCTTAAAATCATTTTTCTTTTCCCATAAGACTGCAAAGGGAAGTAGGGAGACAGGAAAGCTTTTAAATGTATTGAACATTGTTCACAATTTCATGAAGTTCTGGGGATCCGGTTATATTTTTAAGAAAAGAAATTCATTGTTCTTTGCTGAAAGTGACCTTGGGTGAAAATGTGTCCCTTTTTGTCTCTGCCTCTACTGCTGCTACCCTGTCTCTCTAATATGTTGAGTTCCAGATCCTGGACAAGGAAAATGTATGGACTGGCCACTCCGCGGTCACTTCACACTGCTTTTGCTGAATAAAGCTCTTCTATCAGGCCACACCGTTGGTCATTAGCCTAGTGATGGCTGTTTCTGTTACACGCCGACCTCTGGACTCATAAATGCACTGATGAAGCCACTTGATTCTCAGTAAGGTGACTGATGGTCACAGACATCCTTTGAAGAAGTGTTGGGTATCCTTGGTAGTCTAAGATTTTGCAGGAAATTGAGCAGCTGACATGGCATTACAGTCATGCGTTGTTTAACAATAGGGATATGCTCTGAAAAACGTACCCTGGGGTAATCTTGTTGTGACATCACTAAAATTCTCCATCTCACCTTACATGAGTTTATTATCATAGGGATGGGGGAGGTGGACAACAAACTGTAGGAAAGGTCTTGGCTTCAGTAGACCTGTGTGTGAAACCTGACTTTTCCCAGAACTCTGTGTAGCCTTGTGCATATTAATTCTGTTCAGTTCCATAAGTTTTAGTCGTGTGTGTCTACTGTGGTTGGAATGATTGCCTAATGGGGAAGAATTTGAGGTAACACTGGGGTATAGGTTTAGATGAATGAGACAACGAACATGCAGATTCTCAAAACTGGGCTCTTGTACTCAAGCAGATGTTAATTTCTATTGATTACACTTTACCAATGCCTTCCAGATTTATTTTTCCACTTCAACCCCACTATCCTAGCAGAACGCCTCACTCTCTTGGGAACTCCAGAGAGACTCCTCAGAGTCTCTCTCCCACAGATGCTAAGATAGGAAAGTGACGTGTCCTGGTAGTAGAGTCTATGTCTGCATTTTCATTTTAACAAGATGCCTTATATTTTGAGCTGTTTTATCTTTATTTGAGAAAATATTTCCATCTTATTTAAAAATTGCTCCACTAGCCCAGATATAGTATTTCTTTCATCTATCTTCAGAGTCTCTTTTACAACTTTGCAGATAGTTTCAGATTATTTAGCTGGAGGCACATTTCTGATCAGTCATATCCATCATCCGAAAGGGCAGCGGTCAATATGACAGCCATTAGTCACACATAACTATTTAATTTAAATTAAAAGTTCAGTTCCTTGGTTGTACCAACCTTACGTCGACAGGCTTGATAGCCAGGTATCTAGTGGCCCCATGCTTCACAGATCCTATTTAGAATATTTCTATTGTTATGGAAATTTCTCTGGACAGAGAAGGCCTAGATAACTAGATAAAAATGTCTGGTCTTCACTGCTATGTTCCTTACTGTGTTGCTTCTGCAAGATCTAATTGTCTCAAACACGCCTACTTACTTCTCAGCCCATGCCTCAATGTACCCGGCCCCACTTGGAATATTTTTACACTTGTCATTACATGCCCAAATCTTCCTCTGCACTTAAAGACTTTCCTCCTTGAAGTCCTTTTGAATTTCTCAACTCAAAGAAATGTCTTCTTCCTGTGATCTATGTTAAAATTTTAAATGAAGGATTCTAATTTCATCTACCACATTTCTTCTAGAATTATAATTATCTGTACATGCTCATGGAGCTCCTGTAAACACATTGTCAGAAGCCAAAATATGTTCTTAAACAAACACGGTATATGGCTCTGGGCTTCCCCTCGCCACACACCATCTTCAAACTGCATATTTGAACAAGAATGGCTTTGCAGTTCAAAATTACTTAATCTGTCCAAGGTTGCTTTGGGCCACAGCATGGGCTGAGCCTGCTGAGTGGCCTTCAGGTTTGAGAAGGGAGAGGAAGGATGGGGAGAGATTGATTTTCTGTAGGTCTGGGGCCTGATGGATATTTCTAAAAATTTGAGGGAGTAAAACTGGGAATTAAGGAGCACAGCAGATAGGGAGAGTGGGAATGTCCTGTCTAGAGTAATTATAGACACTGCTACCACACCCCTCCAGATACCCTTCCTTCCCTCTGTAGCATTCTTGTTTGTGATTTGTATAGACAAGTCTCCAGATTAGATAACTAAGAAAGAAACCTTCTCTCTAGATGGTAATGTTTAAGAAGGGTCTATAACCAGTTACAGGGTATCAGGGTTCCAGAATAGGTGTAATCCTTCCTTAGGTTCTGTTCTTCTGTTTCACATTGTTCTATACATAGATAGAGATGGCTCCTATCTAGGTAGCAGGTTAAAACAGGCCGGTTTCCTAGTTATAAAGAAATTCACTTGAGTTCATTGTGTTTGATGTAGGTACTTTAGTACTTGGTCAGCATTCATATATGGTCTAGCAAAATCTCCCCCAGTACTGGCTTTTAATTATAACTACAGAGAACAAGTTCTTCTAGAAAATGCCACTAGGTTTAGCTTTACCTCCTCCTCCTCCTTTTTCTCCTCCTCTTCTTCCTCTCCTGCTGCTGCTGCTGCTGATGTCAGAGAATTTGAATTTCCAAGCAGCAAAGAAGAAATATCAAATGCATGCTCCCCTATCAGATCTAGTCTTTTCACAGCATTAGAGATTTAAAGGGCCCTCAAGGTAGGCTTAATACAGAAGACATAAACACAGGTATTGCTTTGTTGAACCACAGTAAAGCAAAGTTTAGCTGGGGTTTAAGGTGAAAAGGGAAAACACTGTAAGAAAAAGGATCAGGCAAGGAAATACTGACTGCAGTGTCCTTGGGTTAACTGTCTGCTTTCAGGTGGCCAGTGTCTGATCCAGTTCATTAGCACCCTCTTATATGTCAGGAAGCATTCTGTGTGTGATGGAGTAATTTTTGCAAGTCCTCATTTTGCAAACTTACAAGAAAAGGGCATAGCTCAGAGGGCAGAGTGGAAGTCTAGATGTGCCGAAAAAGTCGAGGTTGGCCCGCCTCTGAGGACAGCCTGACATTTGCAAGTGGAGAAGGAGAGCTGTACAATATGGCACTCTTCTAGAAAGAGGCAGCGCTTGAGTGATATTCTTTGTCCGTCCTTCTCAACCTCGGTGAGCTGTCCCTATGCCACAGGGCTATCACACGGAAGAATTCTATCCAGTGACCCCATGCCTTGGAAACGTGTTCATTTGAAGAAGTCCTAGCCTGCTTGATGATTCTAGATCCTGCCTTAAACCCATCCAGATAAAATTTCACACAAATAGAGGTAATTATTCAAAGCTATTCACCTATGAGACAGAAGTGCCAAAGAGCTCTGGGTCAGTTGTGTTGATACATGAACTAGGGAAAAGGAGAGACCAATGTAGGAGGAGCTCACTCTGGGCTTTTCATTTGCCTGAGGAGTGAGTGCCTTATGTGTGGCTCTTGCTAGTGAGCTGGGGTGCCCGCCCAAGGGACTTCTAAAGAGTGCAGTGGGTTCATCACTATGGATACTGCAGAACCACAAATCTGTTTCTGGGAACCAAGAGATCTTAGGAGCATGTTTGTGATACTGCCTGGGAATTTCCAGAACTAACGAGGAGGACTGGAGATGTTCGAAGCATTCGTAGTCCCCAATTTGTGGTTAAACCACTGAGCACAGCCTTTGCTACTACTAGCGTGTCACAGAGAAAGATGCTATGGGTACACATTATGAGCAAAAAGCGACCAGATGTTGCCATGAATTCAACATGGAAATCGATCTCCTCACTTTTAGACTCCTGCAAGATAGGAACCTGGGTCTACTGATTGCTATACCTTTGTGCTTGGCTTTGTTTTGTTTCCATGTAGCATAAAATTGAAAGGCTTTGCATGGATCAGTTCTCCCTCTATTTCCCCTCTGTTCACCCAGCGGCTCATCAGCAAGGTGGGAGGGTGGCAGAGGGAAGGGATTGGGTCAGCTCCAGGACACTTTCAAAGAATCAACCCTTCAGAGTTTGAGCTGCCTCCAGCCCCTGACCTCCTTTGATTTATACTCCTCACGACTGCAAAGTTTTGATCTTATAGTGTGACCTTCTAATCAGATAAGCTTACCACAGGACCTTCTTTATTCTCAAGATGACTGGTGCATTAAAGGCCACCCTCTTTGAGCCGTCTCAAGGTAGGAACAGCCTTCAGGAGTCAACAGAAGCTGGCTGACTGTGCTCATAGTGCAGGTTGACAACATTCTCAGGTTACTGCGCATAACAGGCAAAGCCTGCTTCGAATTTCTCAGAAAAGCAAGAGACTTACAATGTCATCACTTCATGGAGTTAATTCATGGTAAGCGATCCGGTTTCCAGATTTCCTGCCAGGTTGGAATCAAAGCCCGTTTACAGTCACTGATCATTAAATCCTTGTGTACACAAAACAATGAAATAGGGAAAAAGGGAAATGAAAAACAATTAAGCTAAAATGATACAAACATTATCTGGGGTCCTATTAATATCAATATAAAATCAATATAATATACAAATGTAATATATAATAAAAAAGTAATGTGAACCTATGTATCAGATTTCATCTCCCAGTCTGCAGCTAATTGCAACTCAGGCTGTATCTGCCATGTTTCAAGGGAAAGCAAAGATTTAGGAATAGCATAGTTTAGAAATTACAGGTTTGCAAATTCCTTCTCTTTTTCAGGGATTAACGAAAGTATAACCTGCTCTGGTATATTTACAATGGAAAAAAAAATAGGATTTTCATGTCTTTTGTTTCCACACCTAGCCTGGGGCAGTTATTCATCACAATCAGTCTTGTGCTTTGGAATTTGTTCTCAGAGCTTGGGTTTTGTCAAATTCTCCTGAAAGGGACGGAGATAAATTAGGAGCAGGCTCCATCTGGTGTTCTGATTCGGAACTACACCTCCAGGTACGGTCAAAGATTGTTGGATGGGTAGTTTGCCCTCTGGTGCATGCAAACACGGCTAGCATATTAATTAAGTACTAATTACTGCTGAAATTCTTAAAGTTTAAAATGCTAACTATCAACTTATAACACTAAAGTACTGAAGATATAATATTTAAAGTTTTAAAATTGCCTTCCAAACGTGTTCATACATTTGTCAAGCATTCTTCCAAGAACTGTGTATGCAGTATTATTTTAATTCTATGAAAAGAAAACACCCTCACACATAGAGGCTGAAACTTCAGTCATCTATTAAGCTGTGTGGTTTCTGTGAGCAGTTCAGTTGGGTGTTCCTGCCAGATGGCATCGTGGCCACCTCAAAGCTTTGTTCCCATGTCTGGTGATTGATCTTGGAATACTGGAGAACATCTGTTGTAACCTCCTTTGTAATATCTCTCCAGTGCAGCCAGACTTCTTCCTCAGTGACTCAGGGATTCAAGGTGGTGTCCCAGACAGAGCCTGGAGGAAGTTGTATTACTTTTTAGGACCCAATAATCGTGAAGGATCACTTTCATTGTATTCTGTGGATAGAAGTGATCCCTGCAGTCACCCAAGCTCGTGGAAAGAGGGAAGAAGATTGGGGAGGGATATTTGTAAAAATATAATCAACCACATTTTTTTGTGCCAGGAATCAAATTCAAGACCTTGCACTTGCCAGGCAGGCATTTATGCCACTGAGCTATATCCCCAGCTCAACCACAATTTCATTTAACTCTCCCCAAACTATAAAAGGTTCCTAGTATCATTATCTCAATTTTACATGTAAGCTAATGAAATCAAGAAATATTAAAATATGTCTTTGTATAGTCTTTCCATGTCAGAACATTGTCCAAAGAGCAATCTAAAGCCTTACCTATACATGGTTTTCAGTCTTGATTCTATTTGTATTGTGGGATGGGTTTTTCTTTGTCATGGAGGGTTTCTCCGGCTATTGTAAGCTGTTTAGCTTGCAATCATTCTTGTTTAGCTTACAATCAGTCTGGCTTCTATGTACCAGATTTCACTAGCTCATTTTGTGTTTAGTCATTGTGACAAAATACCAACTTATACCACTGTGATAAGATAACCAACTTATACAGAGGAAAGGGTGTATTTTGGCTCATGGTTCCAGAGATTTCAGTCCATGGTTTCTTGGCTCTGCTGTGTTGGGCCAGTTGCAGCACAATACATCTTAGCAGGGACGTGTGGCAGAGGACGTGTGTTCATCTCATGGCCACCAGGAAGCAAAACGTGGTCAGTGTTCCGATATCCCCTTCAAGGACAGCACCATCCACGGACTTGTGCCATTCT
Source organism: Cavia porcellus (assembly GCF_034190915.1). Classification (NCBI taxonomy): domain Eukaryota; kingdom Metazoa; phylum Chordata; class Mammalia; order Rodentia; family Caviidae; genus Cavia; species Cavia porcellus. The sequence continues at coordinate 16,268,768 of NW_026947496.1, forward strand.
TAGAAGTGGTCTCAATTGCCTCCAGAACACACACAAGCCTACCAGGACCTGGGTTTCCTCTTTTATTTTGGAAGGAGTTTGACAGTATGACTTTGACCACTAGATTCCTTGACACCTTTGCTGAAGAGGCAGCTCCCCTGTTTTCACAGAGTTGATCACCTCCTTTCTGGAGCTCATGTGCTTCACAATAGCTGCGAGCACACTAGTCATCTCTAGCTTCTCTTGTCCGTGGACGTGTTATTGATGGGGTGAATGAGTTTTATGATCAGTGGATGAAGATGATGCAGGTCACTTTATTCTTTGCTGCAACAGAAGACAGCTGAGTTAACATAGCCCTGAGGAAAACAGGTAAGTGAACCTTCTGGTCTGTCTCACATCTGGATAGAAAGAGTCACATCCACCAAATCAGTGACCATCTACCATGTGTCTGAGCACTCTGAATGTGCTCCAGACATGACCTCACCTCTGGCATGGCACCTACAATCATTGGGATTCCTCCTGGTTGAAATCATAGTAATCTATTGTCATTCTCCAGAGCCCACCCAGTTCCTACAGAGAAAGAGTGGCCAAGAAAAGGAGAGATGGCAGGGACTATCAGGGTTGTATTGTGTTTACTATCTTGGCAGGAGGACAGTTTCAGCTTTGATTTCCCCATCTTCACTGTGATAACATGAACCTCACAGGCCAAGGCAGAAGTGTGGGGGCAACTCCAAATGATGCTGCCAAGTATCCCTGTTTGCCCTGTACAGGGAAATGGGGGAAGGGCGTCTGGATGAGTCTGCAGATTTAGTGAGGCCACTGTGTACCAGACTTCAGCCAGGAGTTCATCCATGGACTTGACTCCTGGAAAGCCCCTACTCCAATAAGTCCATAATTATTAGCAAAATGAATTAGAACTCGTGTACAAACGTCTGAGCTTCCTGTTCCTCTAGTACAGTCATTCCAATAAATGGGTATAAGTCCCTTTGGAGAAGGATGGATCACATCACCACAGTACACACCTGTGGTGCCGCAGGGGACTTATTAAAGGTTTGGCCATCTCTTCAACCGGTGGACTTCAGATCTAAAAATTGGTTCAGCTGTAGGAACTAAGCAAGGATCATAGTTGTTTATGGAGCAATTGTTATGAGCTTTCAGCTCCTACATTCTTACCTTTTCTGATCGTGATGCTAAGTATTATCTTTTTTCTCCCTTTGGCTGTCAAACTCCACCTCTCCAACTCCATGAACGTCAGCTTCTTTGATAGCACTCTGACCCTCCTGACTATCACAGTGATTTTGGTAGTCACATGCTGTAACCTGGTCTCTATTGTTTAGGACTCCACCATCCTCATGAATCCTATCAACCCAGTTCTGTGACAGCACCTACAGACAAGACTCACCAGAGACATCACACTGCTACCTTGTTGAAGGTAGCACTCCTCCCATGCGTGTCCCAGCCGCACACGATACATCATCTAGCACCTCCCCTCCTTTCCTTCAGCATCTGTGGAGGAAACGTGGCATTTTCACACAGTCATTAGCTGGGAGCAGCTGGTGGGGAGTGTGGCTTCAGTGTGAAGGTGGTGGATGGAGCATCCTAGGGTCCACAAATCAATGAGGCTTTCTGGAGAAGCAGGGGCCAGGTGGTGCATTTTGTGACTGCTACATAAATAAAAGCATGATATACACGAAGAAGAACAACCTCTGTGGGAGCACTATTGGGCAAAATCACTAAAATACAGACTTTCTAAGTTCCTTCATTTAAGGTAAAAAGAGCTAACGTTTATCGAGCATTTGTTATACGTCATTCTATTAATCACATGGGGTCACATTATCTCATTTTAAAGTGATTGTTATTATCAGTCTTATTTTATAGACATGTAAATGGATTCCAGGAGAACTAAGGAGATGCCTCAAGTTCACCATCTAAGGAGAAGAGATGGGGTTGGAACCAGGTCTGACAAAATTTGCAGATGAGAAATTCTTTCGTTTATTACATCAATGTAATGCATTTGTTTCCAACAAAGAGATTTTGCACACCTTTTTAAATAAATAGTCTAAATCTCTTTATCTTTGATATTATTGTAAACAGTGCCATTTAAGAAATTCCATTTCCAATTGTTCAATGCTAGTATATAGATACACAACAGATTTTTTAAGGTGGAGTCTTTTATGGACACATAATTACTTGTCTTCTGGTTTGCTGGAGCAGTAAGTCAGACAGACATTGCCACAATAATGTCTATCAAAGTGGCTCATCATAAAAACTCCAGCACCACATTCATCTGAGGGGCACTCTTGACCAAGACGATTTCCTTATAGTATTTTGCCAACTTGACCTTTCTCTTATGCTTATTCTTTTTGAGAATGGTGTAAGACTTTTCTTAGCACTACCACGGAGTCTCAACACAAGATGAAGAGTGGACTCCTTTTGAATGTTGTAATCAGACAAAGTACGTCCATCTTCCAGTTGTGTAGCAGCAAAGATCAGCCTTTGCTGATCAGGAGGAATTCCTTCCTTATCCTGGATCTTGGCCTTTACATTTTCTATAGTGTCCAGGGGTTCAGTCTCGTGGATGATGGTCTTCCCTGTAAAGGTTTTTACAAAAATCGGCATCTTGGTGGCAGTTCCACCAGTGATAGCGGATCTGAAAGCCACAATAGATTTTTGCATATTGATCTTATATTCTGAGATGTTCCTATATCAAAATTTGTACTTATTGGTACAACTTAGGTATACATAATGACCACATTCATTATAGGGAATTTGTATCTGTGGGATGAACAAACATTTCTCAGAAGAAAAAGTACAAATGGCAAATAAATATATGAAAAAATGTTCAACACCACTGGCCATTCAAGAAATGCAATTTAATTGAACAACTATTTCTAAGATAATAATATGTAATCTATTAACTAGTGATTTCCTACTGTATATTTTTTCTGAAATTCTGTATAACTTATACCTTTTTTCTGTTTTTTTCTTTTTCTCCTTAAATAAAAAAAAAAGAAATGCAAGTTAAAACTATGCTGAGATTCTATCTTACTCCAGAAAGAATAGCTATTATCAATAAAACAACTAATAACTTGCTAGAGAGGCTGTGGTGTAAAAGAAACCCTTCTCCACTGTTCATAGAAGTGCAGGCTGGTACAATCACTGTGGAAATTAGTGTGGAGAATCCCACAAAATTAGCATTAGAGGTCCCATTTGACTCAGCTATTCCACTTCTGGGTATCTTTCCAAAAGAATTAAAAGCATCATACCACAGTGATATACGCATACCCATGTTTATAGTGACTCAGTTTGTAATAGTAAAATCTTGGAAGCAACCCAAATGCCCATCATCCATTAAATGAATTTTAAAAACGTGTGTTTTTCTTTTAATAAAATGGAGTACTACTCAGCCATAAAGAAAGATAAAATTGAGACATTTATAATTAAATGAATGGACCCTGAGACCATAATCATAAGTGAAATAAATCAGATGTACTTGTGTAAATATTGCATTAGCTCTCTGGTATGAGAAACTGAAAATATAAACAAGAACATAAATATACAATAGATATTGTGAAATAGAACAAAACTGTTCAAAAGGGAAATAGGTGGGGTAGAGGGGAAAGAAAAAATGAGAAAGGAAGGATAAAATGATAATCAAGTTTTGTGAATGGAGAAGGGAAAGAGGTTGAAAAGAGGGGACAGGAATGGGGAGAAAAAAGAGGAAACAAGATGTATCAAAACTTTTATCGAGACATTTTAGGATTTTCTGGATATGTAAAGTCATTTATAAATAGAAACAGATCTACTCCCCTTCCCAATGTAGATAGCATTTTCTTTTTCTTCCCTTGTTAAACTATCTTAAAACTCTGGTCTACTGCTGATTAGGAATGTTAAGAGTGGATGTCCCACTTTTTTCAACTTTAGAATTCAGTATTTGACCATTAAGTATGAACACTCCAGGTTTGTTATAGATGTACTATATCTAACTGCAAAATTTCTTTTCTCTTCTTAGATTTAAGAGTAATGCATTTTTAAAGTCATGCATCAGTTTTAAATGTTGCCAACTGTTTTTTTTTCTTTTCTGTTGAGACCATCATCTTCTTTTTACTCTTTGCCTAAATATTACATATTCAATTTCAATAGCTGCCATTGGGTTATTCAAAATTGATATAAGTTCTTGATTGAGCTTTGGTAGTTCATGCTTCTAGAAATCTGTCCATTTCCTCTGTGTTTTCCACTCTGTGTGAGTAGAGATTTTCAAAGTAGATATTCATGATTTTTTGAATTTCCATGGGGTCTGTAGTAATTTCTCTCTTTTCAGTCTTTATCGGGTGAATGTTTTTTTTTTTTCTTTCTTTTTCTTGATAAGGTTAGCTAGAGGTTTGTTAATCTTATTTATCCTCTAAAAAAACCAGCTTTTTGATTAATTCCTTATATGTTTTTTAAGTTAAGATCTTCTCTGATCTTTACAGTTTCCTGTCTTTTATGAGATTTGGGTTTAACTTGCTCTTCCTTTTCTAGAAGCTTGAGATGAAGCATTAAGTTGTTTATTTGTGTTTGTTCTGTTTTCTTGATATATGAATTTATTGCTATACATTTCCCTAAGACCACTTTCATAATATCCCACAGATTATGATATGTTGTTTCTGTATTTTCATTGAATTGTCATATTGCTTTATTTGTTAATTTCATCTGTAGCCCACTGGTTGTTCAGAAGGTTGTCATTTAATTTCCATGTATTTATGCAGGTTTTGCAATTTGTTTTGCCATTAATTTCCAATTTCAGTGTGCTATGGTCTGGTATTATACATGGCATAATTTCATTCCCTTTTCATTAACTTAACACTGTTTTATGGGATAAAATATGGTCTATTTTGGAGAATTTCCCATATGTAGCTGAGAACAATGAGTATCCCAATTTGGTTGGGTGGAACACTGTATAAATATCTAATAAGTCCAATTGCTCACAGATACAATTCAGTTCTATTATTTCTTTTCTGAATTTTGTCTAGTTGATCTATCTCTTTGTGACAATAGGGTATTAAGGTCCCCTGTCATAATTGTGTTCTTGTGTATTTGGTTTTTCATGTCCATTAGTGTTGGTCTTATATAGTTGGGTGCTCCTGTATTTGGTGCATATATATTTATAATTGTTATTTTTTCCTCTTAAATGTTTTCCCTAACACACATGTAGTGACTTTGTATCTTTTTTAACTTTTTTAAGTTTGAAGTTCACATTGTCTGCAAGTAGAATAGTTACCCTGCTTTTTCTGGGTTCTTGTTGCATGGAACTGTTTTCCATCCTTTGACTTTTAATCTGTGAGTTTCCTCTTGGGTCAGATGTGTTTCTTGTATACAGCATATTGTGGGATCATGTTTCTTGATCCATTCTGTCAGACTATTTCTTTTATAGGTGAATTGAGGCCATTTACACTTATAGATATAATTGATATGTACTGGCTCAACTTTGCCATGTTATGTTCCAGCTCTTTGCTTTCTGCTTTCCCCCCTTGTTTAATTGCCTGTCCTGCCTGGTTTTTTTCTTTCTGTTGTTGTACTGGAGATTGTGGTCATTTTTATCTGTATCTAGTATGTCTTCCAATACTCTTTCTAGGGTTGGTTTGGGTAGACGTGAATTTCTTCAGTTGTTCTTTGTCATGGAAATATCTTGTTTCTCCATTAAATTTGAATAAAAGTTTTTCAGGGTACATCAATCAGGGTTGAAAGTTGTTTTCTTTTAGGACTTGAAATACCTCACTCGAAGCTCATCTTGAGGGTTTGTGATGGAAAGTCTGCTGTGATTCTAATGGGCTTTCCTTGATAAGTAAGTTGTGTCTTTTTTCTAACAGCTTTTAGCATTCTGTTTTTATGCTGCATATCTGGAAACTTAATTATTCTATGTCTGGGTGTAGATTTATGTTGTTTGTGACTGTTTGGTGTTCTGTATGCCTCACTTATCTGCATATCAGAATTTTTCCCTATGTTGGGGAAATTTTCTGCTATTATTTCTGTGAAATTTACCTATGTCATTTGCATTAACTCCTGCATCTTCACTGATGCCTATTAGTATTATATTGTTTCTTTTGGCATCATCTTGAAGCTGCTGAATTGTCATTTCATGCTGTTTTGTTATTTTTTAAAAGTTTTATCCTTTCATGACTGCTAATTGCAATCCTGTCCTCAAGGTCCAAAATTCTATCCTCAGCTTCATTTAAACAGTTTTGCTAGCTATCAATAGAATTTTTTGTTTCTTGGATGTCTCTTTGAGTTTTTTTTTCATGGATTCTGTTTGTTTTCTATATTGTTCATTCAAGGTTTCAATCAGTTTCCCATGCTCTTTTACTTTTTAAAAATCTATGTTTTCTCTAGCTGTACTGAGCAACTCGTTCACTAAGGTTGTTATTTCTGTCTTTACATGAGAGATTACTTCTAATTTGATTTTCTCTATAGCCTAGGGAGTTTTCTTTTCAAAGATTTCCAGTGTGTGACTTTTGAAGTCCTCTATTTCAATGTCTCCTATACTAGCTCCTGATAGACTAGATGTTTGAGATTGCATTTTACTTTTTCATTTTGCCATTTTCCTCTTTCAGGTTAATATTTGGTCTTTCAATCCCACTAGTCTCAACTGTTGGTAGTGTGTATCTTAGGGTCCTACTGTAAGGTTGATGTTTATCCAATTGCTGGGTCCCACAATGAAGAGGTGGGCCAGTCACCTGAATTTCCCCTTCAGGGCCTATTGGATGAGTCCTATATTCTTCTTAGGCTGACAAGCCTAGCAGGATTGATGGAAATCAATCCTTTATTCCTGCTGTTATTATGTCTTCAGGTTGTTCAGAGCCACAAGATCTCCCTGGTTATAGTGTTTGTCTCAGCTGGGACCCTACTGTGTCTCTGGGTGTCTCATAGGAACCTTTTAATTTTCTTCAGGTGGGGGAGGTCTTGTTGGCACCCTCCTCAACCTACCTCATGTTCTCTGTGTGGAGGAAGGACTCACCCACACTCTTACCAAGCTCACCAATGGCCTACTCCTAGAGGGGGTTTTGCTACTGCTGCTGTTTACTCACCGAAAGTGGCAAACTCTATTCCTACTTTAGGGGCAAACTCACCTCACTGATGGAAGCCTGCAGAGTTCTTCTGTTTGGATGAGGGTTACTGAGTCTCCCCTCGACACAGCACAGTTAATCCACTGCAGTCCAAGGTTCTGGGAGTAGGAATGGAAGCTGAAGATCAACAGCAATACTAGGTCCAGGAGGTGGGGGGCCCCAACAGCAGTGGTGCGACTGTGGGGACACATGCCACTGGCTGGAGTTCCTGAGTCTTGCAAGGTAGTCAGCTGGGAAGGCTTGGGTGCAGGAGGGGCCCAGGTCTGCCTGGCCCTGCACGTTCTGCTGGCTGGAGTTCCTTGACCATCACTTATTGAAAAAAGATACTCTGTATTTTCAATTTTAGGTCCCCAGTGGTACATATGAATATAAAAAATTTATCTGGTATATAAAAATGTACCAATAGTTTTGCTATATAAATGCAATGGTTTTGTGGCAAATAGCCTAGAACTTTAAATAAAGGAATTGTGTCATTTTAAAGCTAAGATTTGTTTATTGCTTCTATTAAGTAACCAGCTAAGGGAGTTACAACAAGAAATGCTGAGACATGAAAGGAAAGTAAAGGCAGCAGCTGGAATGCTAATAAATCATTAGCTTCTCCAAACTCTTTACAGAGACATGAAACTTTTAAAATCACTTATCAAATACCCTTTGAAATTGGTGGGTGGTGTGTGGCACTAGTCACTTCCAAGACAGTTATGTAGCAAGATCTTCAGTTTTAGTAAGATACTTAAAAGCAAATATAGGTTACCTCTCCAGAGTTAATGGAGAAGAACATATTTATAGTTTGTAGCTGACATTATGACTTCTGAGATTTATTATTTCCAGTTGTCTAAAAGCAGTAGGTAATCAAATATGTTGACAGGAAGATATTATTTCTATATTACTAAATATCTTGGCACAAGAAGCTACACATACTGACATTTAATTGTGTGGTTGCTTTGAAGTCATGTCTGGAGTTGTTTGGTTTGTCTTTAAATACAACAAATACAATCTTTTGCATATAATTAAGTAAGTACATGTTTCAAATTTAATAAGAAATTAATGCAGGATTTTATAAAGGGAGTCCTGGGAAGAAATCAGAACATCTGGTTCCTGCCCAGCTCTGGATCGCCTACTTGTCACCTGGAAGCCTTGGGCAAGTCACAGCACTTTCAGCTGTACGAAGAGCAGGGCTATTATAAGGCTAATAAGATGGTAGCAACATCAGTAATAACAATAGTGGGTAGACTGTATTAATTGGAGATGAATACTTGACACTCCAATAAGTATAAGTCTCACACATTTTTGTAAAGTAGGCTGATTTTCCTTTTCAAGGATGAAAAGTGAAACTTAAAGAGATTAAGTAATTTTCTAAAGATCAAGCAGCAAAACCATACAGAAAGGACCCAAATCCTGGTCTTCCCAATGTATATATATATATATTATACATATATACATAATATATATATATATATATATATATATATATATAATTATTATTATTATTTTGGTACCAGGGATCAAACTCCTGACCTTGCACTTGCCAGGCAGGTGCTTATGCTGCTGACCTACATCCCCAACCAGGGTCACCACTATATTAAAGTACAATTTCAACTGTATTTCTTTCCAACTATGTGAAGTTCAGGTGTATTGCATATTGTCGACAATCAAGATGTGTTAGTACCTTTTACATCTCATGCTACATTCCCAGGGCAACTTAAACTTGCTCACACATTTAAAAACTGCCTAAAGTACATTATTCCATAAAAAAATCTGCATTTTTAGTTCAAATTTCCTTTTCTTTAAAACTTAAGAATTTATACACCCAGCTTCCTCATGTGTCTGACTGGGGTCTCAAAGTCAGTATGACTAAAGAAGTTCATTATTTCCTTGTAAAATGGTGCTCCATCTATGGGCACAAATCAGTGAGTGATTCTGCTATTGATTCAACTGCCTAAAACAGAAATAGGAGAGGGAGGGACTTTCTTGTAGTCCCTGATCTGTTCAAAATTCTTTATAGATTATTGGCATGTGGCTTATACCCCATAGGATGATTAATCAAATCTTTCACATCATTAGCAATTCAATTTAAATATCATTTTCCATTTGGATTTTTATAATATCAGTTAGTAGTATCACTTCTGGGCAGGTGCCATAACTTACATATAACCATAATTTTCCTATGTTTGCTTACTACATTTCAGTGATAAACTTTTGTACTTATCTCCTCCTTTACAAACACGTTGCATTGGAATGTTTTAGATAATGGAAATGTTCCATCCATGTATGCTATCTGCTAGTAGCTAATACCTACTTGTGCCTACTTATCTAGTACTTGAAATATAGCTAGGATGACTGAGGAGCTTTTTTATGTAATTTAAATTTAATTTGAAATAGCCACAGGTGGCTAGCAACTACTACATAATTTACAGTGTAACACAAGACTCTGAACTTAGTGAGAACACAAAGTATATCTTTTTCATTTTAGTGATTCCAATGGCTAGAAGATCTTCAGAAATACATGGTGAATAAATAAGTACATAAAAGTTTAACAGTGGTAGAGTAGGGAAAATTTTACTTACTGTAAATACCATACAAATACTACATGGAATTACTGGAAAAAATATTAACACTGTTCTTTTGGTAAATAAATTAAAATAAATAGGTTTCCGGTAATGAATAACTAACTTCTATCTGGTTAACCCACTCTCAGATAACAAATACAAACTGCACAAAATGTAAAATACAATAGTCTGAAGATGTCTAGATGAACTGAAAGAAACTGGAATAAGTTTACAATTGAAAGAAGGAAATACAGCTCAATATAATTTTTCTGTTTTGGTAAAGCTTTTTTTCTTTTCTTTTTTTTTTTTTTTTTGGAACCAGGGATCGAACTCATGACCTCGCACTTGCCAGGCAAGTGCTTATGCCACTGAGATAAATCCTTGGCCTGGTGAAGCATTTTGACTGAGAGCAGGCTCTTGTCACTGCTAGTTTGATGAGTAAAATTCTAAGAGAAATCCAAGCTTACCTGGAGAGCCATGATAAGCATTTACCATGGGAAGTCAGGAAGGAAACTAGAAAAGTGAAAGCCATGAATAGGTGGGGAGATAGGAATTGTTCAGAAAATGTGGCTAAAATCTCTGGTGATTTCTCTCCTGCATATGCATGGGGAGGTCTTTAAGCAGGCCATGTGAGTCTAAAAGAATTGAACCAAGCTTTTTAAGATGTTCCACTAAAGGAAAAACAAGACTAGAGTTTGGACTGAAGTCAAATTATCTGCTAAAAAAAAGCAACCAAAGGAAACTTAAAATTCAGAGGGATATAAAAGAACCCAGTATTCTTACAATATAACATTAACAGTGTCCAAGAGATTTAAAATTAATAGGTTTATGAAGAAACAGGAAAATATTCAAAGACAAATAAGACTGTGATGACCCCGAGAAGCTGGAATTAGCAGGTAAAAATTTTTAATTTTTAGAAATACTTTTCTAATCATCTCAACACTTAAACTGAAACATTCTCATAATGAATGAGCACCCAGGAGAATAATCAAACCTATGAAAAAGAACCAAATGAAAATCCAAAAGAGAAAAATACAATATTTGAAATTAAAATCAAAAGATGGTTCTAACAGCAAATTAAAGTGAAAAAAAAGACAAAATGAATTGAATATAGAACAATAAAACTATCCTTTCTAAAAAAGCCAACAGAAAAGATTGGGGTGGAATGGAGGGTCTCCATGAGTTATAGAAACAGTGTGAGAAGTTCTAATACATGTGTAGTTGCAGTCTCAGAAGAACTGAAGAGAGAAAAATAAATGAGGAAATAATGGTTTAAAAAGTTTTCAAGTTTGGTGAATGGCATATATTTACAAATGTAAGAAATTCAGTGAGCCCTAAGCAGGAAAATACAAAGAAAATCACATTTAGTCACATCAGAGTTAAACTTCAGAAACTACAGTAAAAGAGAAATTTCTGAAGGCAACTACAAGTTAACCACAGACTAAGTGGAATTATATGACTTTCTCATCAGAAGCAAGAAGGTAGGGAAATAGCACTTCTAAAAATGAGAGGAGAAAAGTGTGAATTTAATGAGAAAATAACATTGGAGAAGGAAGGTAAAAGAGTTATCATCAGATAAATGAAAATTAAGATAATTCTTATCAGTATGACTACTGTACAAGCAAAAAATGCAAAAGAGGTTCTTTCAGAGACAGTTATTGATGCCAGAAGGACATACAAACCTTTAGAAAAGAAGGAAATGGCAAAATAATACACATGGATAAATATAAAAGAATTTCTTTCTCGTTTATTATAAATAAATATGAATATTTAAAGTAAAATTTCTTCCCATCATATTATGATATGGATGGCATTTTTAGATAACATGTTTCTAATAACTAAAAAATAAAAGAAAATAGTAAATAAATCATTGTTTTCTGAAATATGATCATATTTTACATAAAGTGATCTAATATTAAATGTAACTAAACTATGAAAGACTGATGAATTATATGGTATTTCTAAAAAAGCCACTTGAAACAATATAAAGTGGTATTAATAAAAAAACCCCCAAAAGTCAGGAAAAGAATGCTCCAAAAGAATGAATTAAGCCAAAATAAATTAAAGAAGCTAAAGCAGGAAAAGAGAGAGAGAGACAGAGACAGAGACAGAAAGAGAGATAAGTAGGGCTTCAACAACAAAAACTAATAAAAAAAAGGTTTTCACACTCAAAGTACAATAATCATTACATTAAAGGTGAATGAAGTTTTACACTTAGCAGTTGAAAATTCTCAGAAGACATAAAAGAGTAAACTTAACAGTATCTCTACAAGAGATGAACTTTAAATATGAACCAACATATCTGCTAAAGTAAATCATGGCAAAATATACACTATGTAAACAGTAAGCCCAAAATTATTAGAGTGGCCATATTAACATTAGATGTAATAGACACCAAGCCAAAGTGTATTATCAGAAATATAAGACCGATATACTTTTTTTAAAAGGTTAGATTTAAAAAGAGACACAAGAACCAAACATGTGCATATGCCTTTTAAAAGAAGTTCAAAATAAGTGAGGTGAACAAGTAATATAATTAAAAGGAGAAAGAGACACATCCACCAAGATAGTTGGAGATTTTAACAATCATTTTCTCACAATTGATAGAACAAATAGGTAAAAGATCTGACTAAAGCGATCAATCTCCTTTGCCTGACATTTATAGAATACTAGATCCAACAACTGCAGTATAAATATTCTTTTCAAGTGCACATGTAGTGTTTACCAAGGTAAACCATATACTGAGCCACAAAACAAAGCTCAGTATATTTGAAAGAATTAAAATAATACAGACTATGTTTTATGATCACAATGTAATTAAATTAGAAACTAAGAACAATGAGATATATAGAGGGGAATAAAACCCACGTATTTGAAAACTAAGTAACTAACCCATGAATCAAGAAAAAACCCACAGGAGCTGGGGATTTAGCTCAGCAGCATACGCATCTGCCTTGCAAGCAAGCGGTTGTGAGTTCGATCCCCGGTACCAATAAAAAAAAAAGTTTAAAAAAGAAAAAACCCACGAGACACATTAGAAAATATGATAAAATATGTCAAAAATTGTTGGATACAGCTAAAAATGCACAAAAAGAAATTTATAGGTTTTCAATGTTAACAAGATAGGAATGAAAAATGTATAGAACCAATACCTCTAGCTTCTACAATAAGATCTAGAAAGAAGAGCAAAGTAAATCCAAAATAAGGGAAGAGAAGGGATAAAGAGAAAAAAATCAATGAAATATAAAACAGAGAAAACTTATACATACAAAGTATTTTTAGGGGTTTCTTTGGAAAAGAACAAAATTGATATGCCCTACATAGAGTGATAAAGAAAAAAATGAGCAAAATTACCAATATCATTGCAGATATTATGAAGAACTTTATGCTAATAAATTCAAAATTTAGATGAAATATATACATTGCCTTTCCTGAACAATTTACTAGAACTGACACAAGATGAAATAAAAAGTTGACTAGTCCCATAGCTATTTAAAACAAATTCATTATCAAATCTTCTGTCAGAATTTCAGGCTCAGGTGGTTTCACTGGCAAATTCTTTTAGCTATTTAGGTAAGAAAAGATTAACATTACTTTTAAAAACAGAGGAAGTGGGGTCACAGCCCAGTGACGGAGGCATGATCCTGATATTAATTTCACAAGGACATTTCAAAGAAATAAAATTAAAATAATGGCACTGTCAAGTTGGCCCCCCAGTTTGGTTTCCTTTCCCCACTAGAAATAGGCAGGCAGTGACTGTGGGTTGAGAGGGCTGGCAGGCTGGTGGGCTACAGTGTCAATCTTCTATGTACCCGCCCACTGCTTATGGTAGTCCATGAAGTCCCAAACTCTCTTTTTCAGATTCCTGAAAGACCTAAAGTGGGAAAAGAAATGTAAAAAATGACCTAGAAGATAAACTACCTAGTCAAACATTATTGAGTAAACAATACTGCCAAACCAGACAACTCTACATTTTGTCACGGTAGGAGAGTTTTTAAGGTTATTCTAAGCCACAGTAGTAAATTTTACAAGTAATTTGAATCATACCTAAAGAGAAGTCAACAATAAACAATACAATGAAATTAGAATACAAACAGAAAAATGATGGAACATTTTCACAGGAACAAATATATGAATTTAAAAAAACAACAGCAGTACTCATAACTCTGGCTCAAAGGGAGAAAATGGAGAGTATGATGAAGATGCCTTCCCCTCAAACTTTGCATGAATAGAAATGAAGATTACTTTCTCCGTTTGAAGTTTGGTTCTTGCAAAACACACAAGGGTGACAGAATAAACAAAAATGTCTTTTCTCCTGATAATATTCAGGTATCACTAGTGAGGCAGTTTTAAGAAAGCCAACATTCAGCACATCATTCAGTTTGGAAACACTGCGGAGCAGGAGCCAGCGATCTGCAGGGTTCTGCTGAAAATAATGAAATGAAAGACACGTCTGTCTTAGTGTGTTTTCTGTTATGTAACAGACTTCTTGAGGCTGAGTAGCTTATTAAGGAATAAGGTTTGTTTGGGTCCACACTTGCAGAGGCTGGGAAGTCTGAGAGCAGGGTGCTGGCACTTGCTGTGTGATTTGTACTACTGCACCCCCGTGGGAAGCAAACGGGCAAGCTGGTAGATGTAGAAACAAATCAAGCAAAGCAAAACAGGAGATGTGGACTGGTTTTCTAACATGAGGGAGAGAAACGTGGGCTTTTCTGAAGCTAATGTAGAAAATGTGAAATGTCACATCTACAATAACCGAGAAATGAAAAACGAACAGACAGGCGTGGTGAGGTTTGCTTAGACTGTCTCCTGGACTTTCTTCTGAAATGAGAGTCACGGTGACTAAACAAACAACCCCAAGAGAGCTACACATTCTGCTACTTCCCTGCACTAAACAGGAATTTGTCAAATTATGTGTCTATTGTGGAAGTCTCTATTGTTTTGAGAGCAGTTAAAGATGTTCTTTTTTCTGTGAGTCAGACTTGCTTTGGACTCTGCAGTGTAATTCCTATCCTCACTCAGAACAATGAAGGAAAGATCATTTAACGCTTTGGGAGTTTTTGTGAACCCTCAGCAAGTACTCGCTTGACATTTTGAGTGTACCATGGCTTAGATATTATTCCCCCATGCACCAGAGGTTTGTGGGGTTGTGAGAGCTTGGTGGGGTTGTAGAGGTGCTGAGACCTTATCAGGTGGGGCTGACTGGACTTCACCAGTGTGCCCAGTGATCATGGACATCACCCTCAGAGGGGGCTAATTATTGTAAAATAGTTTAGCACCTCCTCCACGACTCTGTTCCACATACACCCCTTCCACTGTGATGCCGCCTTCCCCAAATCTCTCACCAGACCAGGCAGATGCTCTCAGATTTTCAGAAGTATGAGTTCAATGGGCCTCCTTTCTTAATAAAGTACTCAGACTCGGGTATTTTGCTACAGCAACATAAGATTGACTAAGACACATGGTATAAGCGATGACACAAATGTTAGATGAGTAACTTTATAGTTGGTTGAGCTCTTCTGCCTGTAGTGTGTTAGCAGATTTTGGTTTGATTTTTTATCACTGTTGTCCATAAAAGTACCTAAATTTTTAAAAGAGCTTTCAGGGAAAATAATCTCACAAAGTTACATCTCTGATACCTTCTTGGCAGCCAGCATCATGGCTGCAGACTTGCACTGAATGAATTTAATGGAAAATATTTATGTTTATTATAAATTTTGATTTTTGAGGAATCCATGGGTTTGGCAACCAAATTTTATATTGAAATTAAACTTACCACAGAATTCATCAGGGCTTAGAAAGACAACCTAGAATCTCTGTTCCAATAATAAATGATCTTACTCAGGACTTTAAATATATTTTCTTATTTAAAAATCCCTTTCAACTCTGAAATTGTTATCTCTGGTAGCCCCAGTCACAGGACAGCTGGTGCAGCATCAAGTCAGTGTGTCCCGGTGTTCGTCCAATCCTGACACACTCTCTAGTCTTCACTGTTAGAGAACTGAGCCAAAATACAGAGGGAAACAGAGAACACCCACACACGGTTCCTCACTTTCAAGGGTTTTTCTTTTACCATCTGGATAGTACTGAAAATCCTGTCTACTTCCTTGATGAAATTTGTCAAAAAAAGAAGATGAAATTGGTTAAAAAGTATCCCAAAGCATCATTAAGAAATACTTCAAAGGCAGGAGGTCAAGTAATTCAACGTTGTTTAGTGAGAATTTTGATATAAAATATGATCTTAATTTAATGTACACATATATCAGATGATCCACTTAAGCCAGAGCCTCCCACAAGTACTAAAATTCCTCAGAGAATAGATGAAAGTAAGTTTTATTTCCATATTTGATGTACAGAGAAAATCTGTATTATGTGTGTAGATCACTTAATCAGCGAATAAATATTGGTCTACATTCCTTCCATTAAATTCATTGAACATTGATAATCCACTGTTAAGTGGTTCCTATTTCAACTTTGATTCTTTCAAAACTTCTTTTCCAGAAGATAGCATTAAATAAGCATTGTATTTGTTTTATTTTTATTGTTGGTACTTTGGGAAATATTTTGGTTAATTTTCATTTTGTACATAATGTAGTTATTGTAATTATCAGATATTAAATGACTAGTTCATTGAAGAAATAAATCTTAGGGAGGTGTGGGAGAAGGAATCTAGTTTATAAAATAAGACTCTGGGGGGGCTGGGAATTTAGCTCAGCGGCATAAGCAACTGCCTTGCAAGCAGGCGGTTGTGAGTTCAATCCCTGGTACCGATAAAAATGAAAAAGACAAAAAAAAAAAAAAAAAAGACTCTGGGATCAGGGATATAGCTCAGTGGCATAGTGCCTGCCTAGCAAGCACAAGGTCCTGAGTTCAATTCCCAGTACCAAAAAAGAAAGAAAGAAAGAAGAGGCTCTAAAGAAAAGGTTTGATCATTTACAAGTAGATGTTTTAATATGTTGTTTAAAAATTAGCAAGGGCTATTTAAGGAAATTACAAAGAAGCAGTAGAAACTATGACTTCATCAAATAAATTTCTGTGGAGATTTTGTCTGATTCAGTGACAGACAAGAAAAAAGTAAAGTCTGAACAGAAAGCAATCCAAAGTTGCTCTACATCTGATTGCTTTATTGATTGCTTAGTTTATTCAGTTAATGCCTTATAAGAGTAAAGAGTTTTCGTGAGGTACACACTGTACACTCTGTCTCATGAATCACAACAGAACAGAGGCTACAGATACTGACAGCCTCTTTCTTTTCCTGTCCATACCCATTGTGTTGGTCTTTAAGAATTATTTGGGGAAAACTGAAAATCAATTCAGTTGATTTTAAGAGGATAATACAGAAACTATTGCTACTATTTTTTTGTGATAAAAGGAAACATGTACAATGTATTTTAACAACGTGAGTTTTCTTGATTTAAAAATGAAAAAGCTGCATTCTTTATACCATAAAGGCTATACATCAAAATATTGATAAATTAAGTCTAGCAATATACTAACACAGTGAGAAACAATGGTAGTGCAGAGCTTATCCAAGGAATATAAAGTTGGTTTCACATTCAAAGGAATGAGTCAGTATAACTCATCATATTGAAAAAGGAAGAAAAATATAGGCTTATGTCAACAGATGGATTAAATATACTTGATAAAATAAAAACTCACTGTGACAAAGAAAACCTCTAAATAAAGTAGAAATAGAAGGGACATTTCTTGACTTGATAAAGAACATCTGTGAAAATATTATACTTAAAATACTCCGTGTAACACACATTCTGTTCCCTCTAAGATTGGACTAAGGGCAAAGATGTCTTTGTTTAATGTTATAGTAGAGGTCCAGCCAGTGGAATAGAGCGATCAAATGAAGTAAGTAAAAAGCATAAAGTCTGTTGGAATGGAAAATTCTGAGAACCTTACAAGCAATTAGTAGAAAAGGCAATTAAACTATGTTACAAGACACATGTTCAAGGTTCTAAAATCAATTGTTTTTTATGCTCTAGCAGGAAAAATTGAAAAATTAAGCAATTTCATTTATAGTAGCAATTAATAAACATAAACTACTTAAAAACCAATTAAGCAAAATCACATAAGAACTCTATATTAAAAATTAAAAATATTGCTCAAGTTTAAGAGAACCCAAATAAATGAAGATACATACCATATTCATAGGGAAGGAAATGCAGGCAACTTGAACAAAAGTTAAGGATTTAGCTCAGCAGCATAAGCACCTGCCTGGTAAGCACAAAGTTGTGAGTTTGATCCCCAGTAAAAGAAACAAACAACAACAACAAAAACACAAAAAAAGGTTGAGGGTTTGTACCACCTGTATTCAACATATTTTAAGTTACATTAATCAAAGACAGTGTGGTATTATCACAAGAACTAAAAAAAAAATCAGAACAAAACAGAGAATCTAGAATTGGACTCAAACTTGTACAGTCAATTAATTTTCAAGAGGCAGCAAAAAAATCTATTAAATGCAAAGGAAAATATTTTCAACAAAAGATACTGGAACAATTGGGTATCTAAATGGAAAAAGTCTATGCAATAAGAGCTTAGATGCTCCTCAGCTTTATTTTTATCTAGTACGGTAATCTGATCTTTGAACCTTTTCTATTTACATATTAGTAATGTAATATCAACTACTGTAATCATAATACAGTTTCCACTGATACGGTGACATTTCTACCACAATGGTATGCTTTTTCTTGTTATGAAAATAATCATTTTAAATTATAAAGCTGTTAGTTTGGCATTGATGATGTCCAAAAATAACATATGAAATAAACAAAAATTACCCATGACCACTCAACCTAGAAATCACCAAAGCAAAAAAAAAAAAAAAAAAAAAAATGGCACTTAGGGTAGTCTTCCTTATTTTTATACATGATGTCATAAAATCTGTGTAATGAATTTCTTCCTTGAATATTAATTTACATCTACTTTTTAAGGCTTCTTGAAATTCCTTTTTTGTATAATATGATAACATTATCTTTCATTTCAACATATAGTTCATGATTTTTGTTACTGTATTTCTGACAATGTAAGTGTAAGCTATATCCAAATTAAACTTTTAATACCTACATCTATTTTGAGAGTATTTGCTACACTTTTAAACACTCCTCTTCCATGGAAATTCCCTGTTTCATAATCCTCTATCCAAAATGTGGTTTTAATGTTGAATAAATATCAGTAGAGGAAGTAATTATGGAGCAAAGTTATTTATTTAATTAATTTATTTTTTGCTGTCTTTAGTCACTTTATTTTGTGTACTTAGCTTTTTTTTTTCTTGTTCCAGTGAAATTTAAGGAAGGTCACAAAGCTGAGCATTTCAACATTACATTTAAATATCCTGTTATGAGAAAAACCAGAGAACCGATCCCCAGGGAGCCAAATTTACAGAACATAATACTGTTCCACAGTCACTTCTGATTGTCAGGCTGTGGAAATCAGACTTAAATGAGTCGAGGTATGCCAACATCATGTTTAAGAGCAAACTCTTCACATGGTCTGCATCTGTAGCCCACTTTATGGGCTAAAGGACTGAGAGAAAGGAGGAGGGGAGGAGAGGGAGAAAGGGGAAGTGGAGATGGGCGAGAGCACTTCCTGGATTCTGTAAGTCACTGGTGCTGGTTTCACTTCCTTCCAGAGCTCCAGTTGCATCCCTGAGGGTTCCGGAAACAGCTTGATTATTGTAACACTCAACTCCCAACTTATCCTTTTTTTCCAAGTTCAGTTTCTGATCAGAAGATCCAAATCATATAAAAATAAAATGATTTGTAGGAGGTTTTCTCCCATAAACAATCAACCCAGCCTGCTGTGATCCACAAATTCCTGGCTCAATGGGAGAAACCACTTCCCTTAACCCTTCTCTCCTTGTGTTTTATTTTATCTGTAAGCTTAGTCTTCCCTGCTTACTCAAGGTGCTGAATGTATACCTAGCCAGACTGGCTCTGTTCTTCTGAAACTTCAGTGTTAGACTTTTATGCATGTTTTCGTAAGAAGAGTAGATTATCAGAAAACAGTTTGAATTTGATAGTGACACCTTTAGATTATTATTTTTTTAATTCTAATCTTTCACGGTGTTTTTAGAAAAAAAATCAAGCTTTGTCTTGCTATCATTTCAAATAAGTAAGTTTAAGACTATAAAACAAAAGCACCTGATTCGAAGCATTCTGGCTTTTGAATGTCAATGAGTTCTGCTTTCAGAAATCTGGCTTGAGATCAGCACAGATTTATATGACATATTTCTAGTAATTAAGACAAAAATAACATTCATTCACCTTGTCGAATAAAACCTTTTCATTAATACTCTTTGTTAGCCAGTTTTCTGTTACTATAGCAAAATGCCAGAGATGATTTGTTGATAAAGAGAAAAGGTTAACTTTAGCTCATAGTTTTGGAAATCTCAGTGCCTGATCATACTGGCGCTGTAGCTTTGGGCTTGCGGTGAAGGAGCACAACATGGTGGAGGTGTGTGGCAGCGTGAAAGCTCTTATATAAGCTAAGGATCACAGAGAGAATGAGGAGGAGCTGGGGTCCCACAGTCCTCTTCAAGAGCACATCCCCAGGGACTGGAAGACCTCCTACTGTCCACTCCTTTAAAGTTCTGCCACATCCCAAGACCACCCTAGAGACCAAGCCACAAATGTCTTTGGGGACATTTGCTATCCAGACAATAACAACAATATAATCCACAGTGGTGACTGCAGCTTTAAGGATGTGTCTAGAATACTGGAGACAGCAGAGAACTCACACAAGTCTAAAACATCTTGATAATTAGCTCTTGCTCAGGATTGAGAAAGTTATTCTCACAATCCATATTAAAACTCTGCCTATCTGAGGTGAAATGTTTTTAGCTTTGAAAACCAGCATCCAGCACATATTAAATTTCTTAAGCTTGATTTCTTTATGTTTTTATAACAAACCACTCGATCTCTTGAAAAATGTAAGTGCATCAAGAAAAATTATTTGATAAGTATACAACACTGTGCTAGGTGCTATAGACAAGGGGAAAAACTCAAACGTGGTCCTTGTCCTCATGTGTCTTGTAAAATAGTAAGGAGGTGACTTAAAGTAGCAATATATAAAGCAGGGCATCTCAGAGTGACACACATTAAATATCACAAGTCCTGAGATGGGCAAGAGCAAGATGGAACAATCATAACATGAAAGCTAAGCACAGAGGATGCAGGCAGAGAACTCATTCTGAATTCCTGACCGCTTTTCTATCATTTTGTTTTTGAGCTCCACTAAAATGAATGGGAGCTGAAATGGTCAGAGAGAACTTATTAAAAGAGGTGGGAAGTAATTTGGGAGGGCATGGTAGGTGAAGAGATGGCTGAGGGGTTTCAATGCAAAGCAGCAGAACATCAGGAGTCACAAAGCAGAGAACAAAGTGATGAAACTTTGCTTTGGGAAGATTAGTCGGGCAAGGTTATGCAAGATGCAGTGACTGGGAGGGTGGAGGCCGGACCAGGCAAGCAAAGTAGGACATTGCCTTAGTAATCACTAAGGACCTGAGCCAGGGAAGTTAGTGTTGGCGGATATGTGAGAAAGGGAGGAAAAGTATCTGGGCTTAAGCGTGATGAGTTAGCATTGATAAGAGAACTTCTCCTCTACAAGGAGTCTCTGAGGTATGAGTGGACCTTAGGGGAGAGGACGGCATAGAGATAACAGACTGGTATAAATCAAGCAGTCACTGGCATAGAAGACGAGACTGAAGTCAAGAGAATGGAGACTTTAAGAAAGGAATGTGAGCTGAAGAACTGATAAAAGTGAGTTGAAAAGCACTCATTTTTAGGACATAGGATAAACCAGTGGGTGAGGGAACCAGCAATCCGCAGTGTGAGACTCACTGGGCTTTCAGAGAATTAAGAGAGCAGCGTGGTCAGGGGGGAAGAGATCATTGTGACTGTCAGGATACAGTGAATGAAAAAGATGACGATTCTTAGTGGAAGAGTCTCCACAAAGTTGAGACTGGAAACCAGATAATGTGAATAAAGAAAGCAAAGCATGGGAAGATGATGAACCTGTAAACACGAGCAGGATAAATCCATGTCCATCTTAGGACCACAGAGTATGGCCTGATTTAGAAATTGAGTTTCTGTAAGTAGTCAAGATGTGGGTCCACTGGAGAAGGCTTGGCCCTGCTGACACCTTGGTTACAGTCTTAGTCTCCAAGACTGTGAGAAAATAAAGTTTGGTTGCTTTGAGTCAAGCTGTGATATTTTGTTATGGCAGCCCCAAGAAACTAATATATCCAGCCATTTTTTTCTTAAAATGAGGATAATAATGTTTTCCTTATGGGGAGGATGAGAAATATGGGGTGAGAAAGGCTTAGCATTTCTCTGCCAAACAGAAAGAAAGCAGGTAAATGTTAGTAATATTTTATTTTTTAAAGAATTTGGTTGTAGGAGAGCAGAAAAAATGATCCTAGTGAAGACATGTAGACAATAAAGTGGTGTGTTTTCCTTTTTCTCTTTCTTTCTCTCTCTCTTTCTAACAAGTTGTTGTCCATACTTAAATGCCCATAAAAAGTATAATCTTCAGGAAGAATTTAGCTAAAAAATTCTGGAGACAATATATATTGTCATCAAGGACCAAAATCTGATGCGAAGAAGTCTCTAGCTGTGACTATGAAGTGAAATACTACACATAACCCTCTATTACTTATAATTCCGAATTGATATCAACCTTTAGAAAAGACAGTTTGGAAGATCAGATGCTTAAGCTAAAAGGCTACCTTTATGTCAAACACTTTTGACTTTTCTTTAAGTCCAGATTAAATACTACTCAAGTTTCACCTCTTATAACATGCCTCATGTTTTTTAACCAAAAGAAGCATTTTCTAAGTTGAACACTTAATTGACATGCCATTGTACAACTTCAGAATTTCAGTACACTAAATTCACCCTCAAATTACAAAGATTAGTACCGTGAAAGGCATTTTTAAAAAGTATGTCAAGCATTTCTCAAAGCTAATTTTAAGGAACAGCATGAAACAAACATTTCAAAGGAAAATCAATATTGTTGGCTTGAATTCTCAGTGACCTGAAACCAGGCAAGCTTTTCAGTACAACTATTTAAAAGTTTTATACTGTACACTATTTCCCTGGATACATAAATGCTCTAAGTAGCTACTCTGACTGAACCAGTGACATATTCCTAATTAAGTTCTGCTCAGCAATTTCAAAGTAAATGACTAATTTAAATACATAGGTTTAGTTTTTCCTCCTCATATCTTAGGGTTCTATATAAAACAGAAGGAAATGGCCTTGCTTCTCAAAAGTTTACAAAGAGCAGAAGGAATAAACAATGGTTTGAAAATGCTTAACAATCTGTTTGCATTATGCTCACATTTCCAGAAAAGGAAAACAAGAGACTTAAAAAATTCTGTTCTCTCTTTAAGTAATTTCTCCAAGGGTTTCAAGGTATGTGAAGAATCATTAATGAAACTTTCAGGAAGGGCCAGGGATGTAGCTCAGTGGTAGAGTGTTTGCCTGGCATTCTTGAGGTCCTACGTTCAATCCTCAGCAAAACTAAACAGAAGAAAAAAGTTACAGTGAGGTTTTTCATTGTTTTGATGGCTTTTTTTAAGAGAAAAAAAAAACAGAAAAAAGGGTAGGCATGATGCAGAATTAAAAAAAAAACAGAAAAATCACTAGCTGATAAATTACATATTGTTATCTTAGAAGTAATTGTTCATGTTACAAAATCAAAGCATAAAAAGTGGACAATCAAACAATGACAGTACAAACTATTCTGTTTGATGAACTAACAAAAACTTAGTAGTATGGTCATCTATCTTGCACACTTAAACATACATACGGTTATGTCCTTTAGAGCACAGTCTTTCCCTTTCATTATTATAATGTCTATTATACATTTTGGATCTTATTACTCTTTCAGTTTATTATTATTATTTTTTATAATAGAGAGACAATACGATATGATGGTTTATTTTTGAACACTTATCATGAGCCACATCCTCCTTTAAACAGAAGATCATAAATGTGTAATGAGCTCACTACATGTGGACCAAGAATTTGTCAGTGCCTAATCTTCACCTTCAAATAACAATGCCTTTACTCATCCTTTACTGTGCACATGTTACAATGAACCACTACATTGCACTATGCTCGAGGTTGAAAATCTAGGGCAAACACAAGGAGGCTGCACAGAAGAGGAGACTGACTTGACAGTCAGGCTCTGAGATGCAAGAATTGCTCCCTGGGTGCCGTGAGGAAATTGCATTTTGTTGTGCAATTTGTTGGTTACATGGAACACCTGGAAAACAATTCTGATACAACACCATGGCCTGCATCTCTTGCTCAATAAATATTAGTTAGTGAGATTGAAAAATCTGCCCTCCATTCTTTTGGTCATCAGAACAGGTGGAGGCAGTCAGGGAGGGAGATGAGGGTCTGCACTACTTGGCTTTGGGTCGCATGGCCTTGGCCTTGGTCATGAGGAAGGTCTTCAATCTCATACATTTACAATGGGCCAGATGTTAGTCTTATGCTATTCATCATTCTCTTGGGATTTATGGAAAATGGGTATAAACATCTATCCATAACTGTGCACATATACATATATATGTATTATAAACATACAATTACAGACCTATCATTATGTAATAATGAACCATTAATAGAGTATACATATTATATATTATATAGAACTAAATAATGTATGTATAATTATATGTATGTGGCTATTTTCTGTTCCTAGAACAAACTACCTAAAGTTCAGTGTTTTTTATGTTTATATTTGCAGTTTTGGAATCTTGAAAGTTAAGATTTAGTGGGTAGTTTCACCTGTTCAGTCCCTGCAATGGCTGGAGAAACAGGGAACTGGCCACTAAGTTAGCTTCATTCTGTAACAACCTTATCTCGAGAATCTTAACCCTGAAATGTATCCTAGTTAAATTAGTGGACTTCAAAGAAAATGATGCTTTGGGCACACAAGCAAAGAATATTAAATACTTGCAAAGTCAAAGAAGATGGATCATCTTAACCAATGCTTAATTCTAGAAAGTGGTGGGGAAACACCTGAAATGCTTTAGTAAAGACAATATGATTCATTAATTAAAATATATACATATTAAATGAAGATACTCTAAAATTGAACTTTTGGGATATATAGTGTTGTGAGTTTTAATGAATAGTTAGGTTCACCTGAATGCAATGAAAACAGCATCACCTTCAAAATTCTCATGCTTCTTTTTGGTCGGACCCTCCCTTCACTCTAATTTCTGAAAATACATGATTTGTAGTCACTACAGTGCTCTCTTGGAAGAATGTTATACAAATAGTAAAACAGTATGTAATCTTCTGGCACTGGTTTTCCCATCCAGCACAATACCTTTAAGCTTCTCCCAAGTCGTTGCATGTGTTAGGGTCTATGCTCTTTACTACCGCCGAGACGCTGACTGTCTGAATGGACTACAGCTTGTTCATCCCCTCACCCACTTCAGGCCAGCTGAGCTGCTTTCACATTTTGGTGCTTATGAACAGATCAGCAGTAAGCTTTCTGCTATGGAATCCAGGCAGTGAGTGTTTAATTGGGCTTACTGGTTCTTTTTTCGTTTTTGTTTTTTTAGATATATGCAGTCTACTAGACTTTTTTAGTGCAGGTTTAGTTTTACAAAAAAACAGAGCAGAAAGTAACAAGGAGTCTCCAAATACCTCCTGCCCCCAGATTCCCACAGCTTTGCTTACCATGGACATTTGAGGTCAGCGTGGGATGTCTGTATTTTTGTTTTTAATTTCCCAGTTTTTTTTATATCTGCTATTTCTTCATTGATTAATTGTTCGCAATTGCTTGTTTGAAATTATTTGCTTGAGCACAGTCATAAAATGGCTTTAGAGTCTTCATCAGATAATTCTAACATCTGTGTCATCTCAGAGTTGACATCTTCTGTTCCCAAGAAAACCAAAAATTTCCTGGCTCTTTTTGTGTTCTGTAATATTGGATGATATCTTGACTATTTTGAATAGGAAATGTCTTGTTTAAATTTTATGAAGAATATTCACTATTTTTTCTAAAGCAAGCAATCAGTGTGGTTGGGTTCAGGCCACAGTGGCTTCACACCAGGTTTCCAGGGGCTGAGACTTCAGACTTGGAAGCACTGCAGGGAGCTTTCCCCCAAGGCCATCACCCGGTGGGTATTCCTGTGATCCATCTTCATGAGGTTGAGCTGTCATAATAAATACAATAGACTGGGTAGCTTGAGCAACAAACATTTATTTCTCAGAGTGTTAAAGGCTGGAAAGTACAAGATCAAGGCACGTCAGACTCCATGTCTATTGAGAGCCCTCTTCTTGCTTTACAGATGGCCACCTTCTTGCTGTGTGCTCATGTGGCTGTGAAATTATCCCTCTCATGCCTCTTCTTAAAAATACACTAATCTTATCTAGGAGTCTTTTACCTTCACAATTTAATTACCTCACAAAAGCCCTACCTCATACCATCTCTTTGAGGATGACAGATTCCACATATGAATTTTAGGGGGACACAAACATAGCATCTAGATCGTTGTAGCTCAAAGTTCTACACTATTTAGAGACAGATCCATGCATTCACAACTCAGAAACAAACCGACACATTTATTAACAACATTATAGCATCTTTTTTTATGAACTCTTATTTTTCTACTATCTCTCCAATAGATCTGGATATTAATTCTTCAGAGAAACAGCTGTCAAATTTTTTTCCCAACACTGTGGGTCGTCTCTTCACTGTTTTGGTGGGGTTTTTTTAATTGTGCAAAAGCTTTTTAATGATATGAGGTCCTGATTGTTGATTCTTTGTGATATTCCTTGTGCAATCGTGGTTTTGTTCATAAAGTGTTTGCATATACCAGTGTCTTCAAGAGTTCTACCTATCCTGTTTTAATATCTATTTATTTAGGTCCTGAGGATTGAATCCATAATGTCTCACTTGCTAGGCATGTGTCTGTGCCACTGGGCTAAATTTCTGGCCTGTTTTAATATTTAGATTATTGATTAATTTCGATTTTAATTTAGTGCACCATGAAAGATATGGGTCTAGTTATAACTTTAGCATGTGGAAAGCCAATTTTTCCAACACCATTTATTAGTGAGGCTATCTTTCTTCCAGTATAAGGTTTTGGCTCCTTTGTCAAAGATGAGATGGCTGAGTGTATTTGGAGTTGTTTCTGCATCTTCCAATCTGTTCCACTGAATCTCTGGTCTATTTTTTCTTAATACCATGCTGTTATTATCACAGAAGTTTTGCAGCATAATTTCAAGTCAGAGATTTTGATGCCCTTTGACCTGGCTTTCTTGCCCAGAATTGCTTTTAGTATTCGAGTTCTCATCTGTGTTTTTCATCTCATTAGCATATAGGTCCTCAAAGGAGGTATTGATGATCTTCCGGATTTCTACAGGATCTGTTATGATTTTAATTTTTTGAGTGTCTTCTTTTCTTTCTTTTAAAACAAGGTTGGCTAAGGGTTTGTGAATTTTATTTTAATCTTTCAAATAACCAACTATTTGATTCATTGTATTGCTTTCCTAGTCTCGTTTGCATCAATTTATGCTCTGGTTTTAATAATTTCTCCTTGTATGATCTTTGAGCTTGACTTGATCTTCTTTTTTCTAGAAGCTTGAGGGCCAACATTAGGTACTTATTTGAGCTGGATCTGTTTTCCAATGTGGAAATTTACTACTATCAATTTCCCTCATAGGGCTGCTTTCCTGTGTCCCATAAGTTCTGATATGTTGTACTGGCATTATGGTTTAATTGTAGAAACCGTCTAATTTTTTCTTTAATTTCATCTATTCAAGAGGGCGTTATTTAATTTTCATGTGTTTGTGAAGTTTTTGTGCTCTCTTCTGTCATTTTTTGCAATTTCATTTCACTATGGTCTTATAGCATGCATGAGATAACTTCAATTCCTTTGCATTTACTTAAGCTTGTCCTATGAGCTAGCATATGTTCTGTTTTGGAGAATGTCCTTTGTGCAGCTGAGAAGAATGTGTATTCTGCTGCTGTAGGGACACATACTCTGTAGACATCTATTGAGTCCATTTGTTCAAAAGTTTAGTTTAGTTCAGTTCTGATCTATTTATGACAGTGGGATGTTGAGGTTCCCCCATCACAAGTGTATTAGTGCCTTTTCAATTTTTCATGCCCATTAATATTTGTTTAATCTAGTTGATTGTGCTGGTATTTGATGCATATATATTTATGATTTTTATCACTTCCTCTGTGATCATTCCTTTCACAAGGATTTAGTGATCTTTGTCTCTCTTAATCAGTCTTGGCTTGAAATCAATCCACTTTTACTGCAAATAGTCCATACTTTTTTCCAGGTTCTCATCAACATGGAGAATTGTTGTCCATCCTTTGACTTTCAGTCTATGAATTTCTTTTGACTTAAATGTGTTTCATGTATGCAGTATTTTGTTAGATCTTGCTTCTTGATCCATTCTGCTAGTCTATTGTTTTTTTTTTTTGATTGGTAAATTGAGACCATTTACATTGATGGTTATAACTAACCTGTATTGACTTCTGGTGATATTATTTTCTTATTATTGGTTCCTTTCATTCCCCTTTTGTTTCACTTGTTGTCTCGCTGATAGATTCATTCTGTTGAGGTTTATAGTTATAGTTCTCATTATTTCTTTCTAGAATGTCCTTCAGAATATTTTGGAATGCTGTTTTGCTGATCATGAATTTCTCCAGGTGTTCTCGTGATGAAGTATCTTATTTCTCCATCAACTTTGAAAAATAGTTTTTCAAAGTACACCAATCTGGGATGGAGCATGTTTTTTTTTACTTCACTCCAGTCTCTCCTTGGATTGATGGTTTGTGTTGAGAGGTCTGCTGTGATTCTGATTTTTCATGTATAGGTGATTTGTTTCTTTTTTCTAACAGCTTTTTAATATTCTGTTATGATGTTGAATTTCTGGAATCATGATTATTGTATGTCTTGGTGTAGTTTTTAATCATAGCTAATGAGAGTTCTATATGCCTCATTTATCTGAATGTCAAATTCTTTTTCCATGGGTGGAAAGTTTTCTGCCACTACTTCTGCGAACAAGTTTCTTTTTCTTTTCAATGCTGATTGCATTAATTCCTACTTTTTCAATAACTTCTAGATCCTATCTTATGTTATTCTTCTTTGCATCATCCAGCAGCTGTCTGATTTTTCACGGTCTCTTGCTGTTTTTAAGAAATCTTCCTTTTTCCTGATTGCTAACGGCAATCCTGTCTTCTGTATCTGATACTCTGTTCTCACTGTGGCTCACTCTGCTGCAGGATTTTTAATCTCCTGGATATCTGTTTGACTCTGTTTCATGGATTCCATTTCAATTCTATTTGGGGTATTTATGGTTTTAGTAATTTTTGTAGGCTTTTTAAAAAAAAATCTGTATCTGCTCTACAGTCACTAATCATGCCCTTCATTACGGTCTCCTCCTCTGTAGTTATCTGAGAAATTATTTCTGATTTGATTTTGAGCCCCATTCATGTGCCTTGTTAGTTCTACTGTTACCACTTCAGAGAGTACAGGTGGGTGGCTTTTAAATTATTCCATCTCATTACCCCTCAGTTAAATGTCTTACTTTCTCTCTCTCTCTCTCTCTCTCTCTCTCTCTCTCTCTCTCTCTCTCTCTCTCTTTCTTTCTCTTGCTTGCTTGATTTCTTCCTTTCTTTCTAGTTTAATTCCTGAGTTGGTGCTTGTAAATTGATTGTGGCAGGTAGCTTTATTGCTAATACTGAAAATGCTTAGGAAATGACTGCTTCTCAGAGATGTCTTCCAAATATAGCTGGCTTTGGGTTTTGAGTCTGTCACAAGATCCTACCTCTTTAATTTACTGGGGATGAAAAGCTGCTACTTGCTTGGTCGAGCCCCTGGTTCTTTGGCACTGGCCTATAATAGTGTTTGTTCCCTCAGGCAATCTCAGTCTTGGCATATCAGAAGGAACAATGGATAAAAATAATTATGTTACCTTGCTAAGGTAGTACAATCAGTAATAACCATAACATCAAACACAGCCTAGAAAATGACAAACTGAAGTAGCTATCAATTTGCCACTGTTAACTATATAATGTAGATTTGTGGTTATGCAACAAACTCTTAAACAAATCAGAAAATTGTATACAGTAAATATGCCTCAATATGTTGATTTTACCCTCAGGGGAGAACATTTAAAAGGGTTTGGGACATAGAGAAATAGATGAGGAGAAAGAGATTAGAAGCAAGGCTAGAGGACACAGGTAGGTTATGCAAATTTGGGAAGTTGATGAAGAATGCAGGAGGGAAATAGAGAAGGAAGAAATAAAAATAAGAATAGAACAACAGGGCCGGGACGTAGCTCAGCAGCATAAGCACCTGCTTGGCTAGTGCGAGGTCCTGAGTTTGATCCCCGGTACCCAAAACAACACAAAAAAGAACACAACAACAACAAAAAACTAGAAACAATGTTCACATTCATATCAAAACAAGAAAAATAAAAAAGAAGGAAAAAAATCTCCACTTCAGGGCATGCCTTTGATGTCATTGTAGACAGAGCCCAGATCCATGTTGATTAGTCCAAGAAAGCCAGCTATAGATTTACGGCATGACAGTGGATAATCTCAGCAAGCTGTACTTTTAGTTCTGTTGACATTCAGCTAGTTTCTGGCTGTGAGGTTGGAGCCCAGTTTGCTCAATACTCCATGTGCCTCCTGCCAGCTTGACCTCAGCTCCTTGACCTCCTGCTGACTTGCTGACTTCCACCCCCTCTGGACACTGGGAGCTGCTAGATGGGGCCAACCTGCAGCTGCTCTGAGCTCCAAGATCAGTGGGCTCTTCTTTCAATGGTGACCCACCAATCACTCTTTCCTGGGAGACTTCTGGACCCAAATAACTTACCATCTACTGCAACACATCAACTCTACTGCCTCATTCCACTGGTGTGTTTCTCCATGGAGGACTATGGGATCACCAGGAGTCATCAAGCGTCTGCTCCTTGGGCTGGGGATTTAGCTCAGCAGTGTAAGTGCCTGCCTGGCAAGTGTGAGCTTGTGAGTTCGAAGTGCTGCTTACTACCTCCTTCTTCTTTGTTGAGTTCTCTCTCTTCACTTTCCCCAAGAGCTTCTGTTCTCAGTTTACATCCTTGCTGGGTTGTGGGATCCACTTCCCTCCTTTTCCTCATGTTATATATTCCAGCATCTGGACACTAAGTCTCAGAGAGGCTGTTTCTGTGCTGTTCACCACTTGATCATCTGCTTGCCATTTTCTGAAGAAAATCTGAAAGTCCTTCTTGTGTGACTTTAGATTGCACTTTTGTGGCTGCCTTAATGTCCTGAGTTGATTCAAAACAATTACCTTTTATGGTTACCTTGATTTTGGAGAAGAGCCAGAAGGTGCACAGGGCCAGATCTGGCGAATAAGGTAGGTGAGGACACAATGCAATGTTTTTGTTTTTGTTTTGTTTTGTTTTCTACAAGCTGCCTTTTTGATTGCATGACACTTGACAGCAGCATTTACTGTATTTTTTTTTATCACAGATATTTGTGAAAGAGGATTTCCAGAACTGCTTCAAAACATGGAAGAATAATGGGAGGTGTGTTTGAAGTGAGCAGGAGTATTTTGAAGGGGATTAATGGCGATGTGTCTCTTATTGTAGTATTTTTTAAAATTCACCATATATTTTGATCACTCTGTATGTGTACACATCTAGATTTTGTGTTATCTTCAGTACTAGTCAGGATAAACTGTGGAAAAGTCATGGCTTTTTGGGTAGCATTTTCATTTTCTTTTCCATTCATTTGGTACTCTTTAGTTTTAGTTTTCAAAGTCTTTCTTGCATTCTGTCTAAATTTTGCAACTATATACCATAGGAGACAGAAAATAACTGATGTTTTTTCCATTTATCCTCAAATGGACACTAACCCATTAACTTTGCATGTGCTCACAGATTCATCTATGTCTGAAGTCAAAGTAATAATGATTTGAAACTTTGAGGAATAAGTTTCCATATGCATTCATAAAGTTAGTGATGAAATAAGATGCCTTACTAACAGAAGCTTGGAGAGAAAAAGAGAGGAAGTTTCAACACATACACTGAAGTTTCTTTATCTTTCTTTCTTTCTTTTTTTTTTTTTTTTCCGGTACTGGGGATCGAACTCATGACTGCCTGCTTGCAAGGCAGGTGCTTATGCCGCTGAGCTAAATCCCCCAGCCCCAGTTTCTTTATCTTTCATAACTGGAGTTGAACAGATATCACTTAAATTGGATAAAATGAGAAGAATCCACAGAAAATTCATACTTGTGTTTGGTTGAGAGCAGCGAGTGGCTGGAGAAGAAGGAGAGGAGGCAGACATCTCCCTGGACACTCTCCATGTGATGAGAGTTTTCAGTCATGGGGCCATATTAGATTCCAAAGTAGGAAAACAGAGCAAGATGCTTGCCCATCAAGAAAATCCTTTACAATTCTTCCCTGCTTGCTCTTTGGAAAAAATATTCTTTATAAGGTAGCCATGCCCATAGAGCTCCAAAAATTTATTAATATTTTAATGTGACAGTAACAAATAGTCTCTACTAAGTATTAATAGCTCCAGATTCTACTTTGGATTTTTAATTATTAAATATCCTGATCCCCAGAATAGCTCTAGGAATACTACAATGAAATATATACTGTAATATCTATAATGAATCACAATATGAAATGTATGATAAAATATTATTATTCTAATATTGTTACTTCAATACAGATGATACAACTGAAGCTTATAGAGGTTAGGTAACTCAATGAATGTTAGATGTTCACAGTTGCTAAAGTAGTAAAGTTAGTATTGAAATTCATGTGGTTCAGTTCTAAAAGAATAGACAAACTAGGTAATCTACTATAATTTGATGGGAAAGGGTAGAACAGGTGTGAGGAAGTATGTAATTTTAGGATTGCCTAGAGTGGTCAATAGATACACTCAAAACAGAGAATGAAGGGTCTATCAATTAGTTGATAGAGAACAAACCCCAATATCGAACCCAGAGCCTCCTACGTGCTGGGCAGGTGCTCTATCAACATGGTACACTCCTAGCCCTTTTTTCTGTTTTGTTTTGTTTTTATATTACGCTCCTCCTAGAAGTAGAACTAATTCAATTTCTGCGATGAAATAAGAGTTCTTACCAAATTATTTACTAAAAGTAGGTGCCTAACAAATGCTTCTTAATCACCTCTTAAAAATAAAAGACCAGAAAAAAAAGGATCCAACCCCAAATTATAAGGAACACAATAAAGCAAAGGCAAACTGTACCAATGAAATACTTTTATAAAGAGTAGCAAAATAGTGTAATGTAACTGCAATACAACAGATACCTTATGCCTACTATAGCAACAGAGACAGTTTGGATACTTCTATTGAAATACTAGATCACACAAAGTCAACAAGAAAATCTCAAAAAGCAAAGTGATTCAGAAAGCTGAAAAAGAACATGCTAGGCATATGCAAACAAGGACAAAACAGAAGCCATGACTTTATCATTAGGAAGACTAAATTAAATTTAAAACATTTTAATTAAAGAAGTAAAAATCAATAATCAAAAATTTACCTGTATGAATATATTTGTTTATGAAAAAGACATAGAAAGAAAATCCAGAAAGCTAAAACTACAAGGAATCACAAAGAGCAATTAGTAGAAACATACTTTTGTAGGCAACTTACCTGATTCAGCCCCTGGAAAATCGCCTCTTTTGTTTCCTCCACTCATCAGCTGTTACCATCTTTCTTGGCGGTAGACCATACTTCTTTATCCTATTTTTTTTGGAGCTCACTATGCAATTTGCCTTGGCCAAAGGAATGTGAGTGACACGTGACACGTAAAGGGCTGTGTTTGAGCAAGCTTTAGCATACTCCCGTGGTTTTGCCCTGTACTTCCCAGCAGAGCCCACACTAGGGCAACACAGGTAAGGCAGGGTCATGTAAAATGCAGTGTCAGATTCCATTTTTGTTTAAAATGTTGGTATTTTGTTCATGACAGATTTTTGCATTGCTTTTGACTTTTAAAAATATTAACATAGAGTATTTTTCTTGGTCATGAAGTATTTTGCAGTCCCTTTACATTTTTCAGGCAAGAAAAGTGTCCCACAGTGGCCTTGCATGCAGAGATGGGCTGCTTTTTAGTCTGGGTCCAAAGGGGACCTGTGGAAGGGACTGAACCAGCCAAGCCGACTCCTGCTGAGCAGCAACCCTTCTGCCAGCCTCTGATAGTGCCATCAAGAAATAAGATTTGCTGGTAAAGTCAATGGGATTTTGAATTATTTTGCTACAACATGGTCTAATGAAGGCTACTGAATATACATATATTCATACATATATGTATGGCTACTGAATATACATATATACATACATATAACCTAATATACATCCTATGACAGATCAGGTACACAAAAATAAGTAAGGTTTCATAGCATATTATGTATCATAGATCTTATATAAGCCAAGACTATTGTTTAAAACAGAGAACATATCTATTTTCCACATGCTCACTAACTGAAATGAACCATGTACATGTACTGGGCCACAAGGAAAACTTCAATAAATTCCCAAAGGGAACAGATAACATCCTGTAACTAAACTATGCTTAAACTATCAATTGCTAATAAATGTAGAATCATTTCTCTTCAAAGAGGATTAAAAAAGAAAGGCTCTATAGAATGGAGAGTTATTCTTCCATAAAGAAAGATAAATTTGGGTGATCTGTAGGAAAATGGGTACACCCTGTGACTAATGTTAAGTGAAATAAATCAGACACCCAAGCTTAAATATTACATGGTTTCTCTTATATCAGAATCAAAAAATATAAATAAAAATCAAAATAAAAGATAAATAATAGGAAGTAGGGAAATAGATCTTTCTGTAATGGAAATGGGATCAACAGATGGAGGGAAGGGAAACGGAAGAGAGCGACAGAGAATGGAAAAAGGAATCTAGGTGTGCCAGCTGCACGAAAGGAATGGAGACATTATTCACTACAAACATATACCAATAAAAATTAAAAAGAAACTCTCTAAGTAACTTCAAAGTAAAAATCAACAGTGGCAAAGTTACTAGATGACAATATTACATATCAAAGGAACATTACTTAAACTATAGAATACCACTAAAATAATACTCACTGTAAGTTCAATAGTGCTTGCAGTATTGATGGTACTGTGATAAAGAAGATGCAGAATTAAGTAAAATATTAAAAGAATAGGAAATCATAACCAAGGAAGTGTTAACTTTAGGAAATCAAAGAAAGCTTATTGGGAAATATAATAATAATAATAATAATAATAATAATAATAATAATAAAACTCACTATCTGTATAGAATTAAAGGGGAAAAAAATCAACTGAGTTCTCATTTTTCTGTTTAGGAACAAACATGACTCAGGCAGCAGTATGGCTGTATGTGCTATTAAAAGAATTAATCTAATGGTATTGTGAAGTTTCAACCCAATCTTCTGAACATTAAGTAAGCTAATGTATAGTACGTGGCACAGTGCCAGACATTAGAAGGAACTGGGATGATTATTACTATTATTAAAGGCTAATAAAAATCTAATGGGTTGCTATTATTATTTCTACTTAATACTAGGAAATGTTGGAGCCACTGATCAAATCATATTTTGCAGATATTAATCTAATAAATTTACGCAGGGTAGAACTGCTGAAATGTGTGACAAGATGAAATTAAGTTGCCTATCTTGTGTGAAGTCTGTCATGTAGTACTGTAGCAAAAAAAAAAAAAAAGAAAGAAAACAGATATCCTTCATGGTTAATGTTTTTCTAGGGAATCCATATCATTTTTATATTTCAATTGATGGTAAAAGCTTTCTTCTCAGCTCTCTCCAGGCAATTAATAGAATAGCTAGAATGTATGGGTGTTTTCTTACATATGGGCAAGAAATAAACTAAGAATAGTTTGTTCATTTCACATTCAAAAGCACAGGACTGGAAGGGCTATCCTGGGATTTATATGGGGTGTTTCTTGACTTCTAGCAGGTATATGACTAATTAATTCATTATTAAAAGTCTACAAGAAAAAAAACTCACAACTTTCATTTGTATTGATTTGCTTTGGGGTTGCCTAATCCTGACTATTGGGGAAATGTTCAGTTGCCTTAAAGAACCAGACTTCCACCACAGTGGGTATGACCTGATTTATCATACAGAGTAGGAAACTTATTAGTCCTCAAGTCCTACAGGTAATGGTTTGTAGAAAATATTACAGATAGCAGAGGCCCAAATAATACTTACTAAATTGAACAGAATTGAAAAATAGAGAAGCAACCAGCCTGCCTCCCTGCTAAGTGGCTGTGATGTGGCAGGCTGCAGCCCCTCCAGAAGGAGAACCACAAGCGTCTCCTGAGATCCCCACCATGTTGGAACTTAGGATGCTGGGAAATTAAGCAAGCAGCTTGCCTCCTTGGTAAGCTGCTGTGTTTCGGCAGGCTGAGGCCACCCCAGGGGGAGATCCACCAGTGTCTCCTGAGATCCGCCACCATGTTGGAACTTAGGACACTGGGAAACCAAGCAACCAGCCTGCCTCCCTGCTAAACAATAGTGAGCCTACCGGTGCATGGGCTGAGAGTCAAACATCCCGCTTCCCCTGGTTCCCTTTAGCAAATGGGAACCAAAAATCTGAACATCTCTTGGGAGGTTGACCATATGCAATATAGCAAATAAGGGGGATTTCCTTCTACCATCGTTTTGAAGGCAAATAGTTTTACTACTGTTTTGCTTTATTCTGATTAATAGTACTGTTCTATTCAATATTTTGTTTTGATGAATTCTATAATGTTTGTACTTCATTTTATTTTGCTATACGTGATTGAAAGAACAAACACTGTGAAAATAATGAGATATACTGTGATACCTATTACTGTTATCTCGGTAACCCGCTGTGAAGTTCTGTACCAATTTCACTACACAGTCTCAGTTAGCTTTGTACTGTCTTGTTCTGTTGTATTTTACTACCTTCAAAATAATAAATAAAAAAATAAATAAAAGTAAAGTAGGGGAAGAGTTCTTGAGTTAGCAAAGAGAATTATCAACCTGTTGCTTTATTACTGTATTCCTATCTCATTTTCTTTTTTCATTTTCATTTTCTTTTTTTCTTTTTTCTTTTTTTTTTTTTTTTGGTACCAGGGATTGAACTCATGACCTCATCCTTGTCAGGTAGACACTTAAGCCACTGAGCTAAATCCTGTATCTCAATTTGAGCATCAAAACTTAAAGAGTATAGTAAAAACAAAATCAAGCAGGATAATAAAAATGCTGAGTTTTCTATGAAGTTCTTTTAATTATTCATTCATCAACTTTGATAGAGCACAACATGCTGGGCACTGTCCCAGGTTCTGAATGTTTTAAATGTTTGCTACTGTGATGTATAACAGGAATTTGTCATAAAGGCACATTATTGTGAATTTATGATATACGTGTTTATTCTTTAGGCTATTCCTGCTAATGAATTATTGCTTCCATAAAAAATACTTTTTTTTTTTTTTGTACCGGGGATTGAACTCACATCTACACACTTGCAAGGCAGGCGCTTATGTTGCTGAGCTAAATCCCTGGCCTTATTGATTTTAATTTTATGAGTTTTATTATTTTAAACAATAAATATACAGGGAAAAAGTTCAAAAAATTATTAAATTTTTAATTTTTTTGAGTTTTCATAAAAAATCAACATTTTCAACACTGTTATTTGGGTGTACAAAGTCTAAAAAATAACAAAACTAAATTCCTACATGAACTACAATGAAAATATCAATAGAACTATACCCAGAAAATCTTTATTTCAATTATCATACCTGAGGCAGACTTTACACATGACAACAGCACACTCCACACACACTTATTGCTTACGCTGACAGCGTATGTGTTTTCTGGCCTTTTTATAGAACATACTTGACATATTACTGATCTTGCTGTTTTGTCTCATATTATGCAATGTGTAGTTAATGGGAACATAAAATATCACTAAAGTATTAAACTCTTAATATGTATTGCATGCTTTGATAAACATCAACCTTTGCACACCAGCTGTGTACCTGCTTATAAAACCTAATAAAAGACATCAGAAATAACTTCCTACCATGAAAATACCAATAGGACTCTACAACAAAATAACCTTTGTCTCAATTGTCACACCCAAGGCAGTCTTCACACACTGCCTGCTCCACGCACATGTTTTGCTTGCACTGATAGCACATGGGCTTAGCTTTCTTTTTCTGTGTAGCAGGCCATTCTTGTTACCTCTCGTCTTCCTGTTTTGTGAAGTGCTTTTTACTATATTGTACAATGTGCAGTTAGCAGGAAAATAAGATGTCAGTAAAATATCAAATGTTTAATGAGTGCTTAGAATAGACACCCACATTTTCACAACAGTTGTTTACTTACTTACAAAACCTAAATAATATCAGAAACGAAAACCGTGAACTATAATATAAAAGTACAAACAAAACTCTACCATAGAAAAAATCTGCTTCAACTGTCACACCCAAGGCACATGAAAACTGCATGTCCCATACACAAGTATTGCTTACACTGCTAGCATGTGTGCTTTGTTTTCTTGCCCTTCTCTATAGGGCACAGTTGATATATTTTTGATTTTCTTGTTGTTGTCATGTGTCTTTGTGATGCTGCATCTGTCTCTTTACCTGTCAACTCACCAGTGTGTTACACAAGTGTTTGTGTAGTTTCCTGGGAAGAAATAGTGGTTTTTCTTCTGCTGTAAATGATCTCTTATGAATTCCAGTTCCAATCTTCTAAGAAAAATTCTCTGTGATGTTTTGTACTTGTTATTTTCTTTGTAAACTATCAAACTATTTATGCCACATGTTTAGGGTTGAGTAAAAAACAATCATTAGCCAATTCTTTGTGTTTCAAGGGACATCATAGTTGCTGTGTAACTCATCAAACCTCATCTACTTTACCTTTGGTTTTGTTGTAAAAAGTTACCATCTCAGGCTTCCGTTTTGTAAGGTTTCCCTATCAGTATTCCCACCATGGTTCAGTGTTGACATCAGTTGTACCAGTTTTTTCTTCCTTGCCACATATGAGGCCAAGGTTATATCTTTTTGAAATCTAAAGAATGTACTAGACAATTCTCTGTTTTGAAATTTCAACATATCCTTTGATATTTCACCTTTGTTTCTGTTTATAGTTCTTCTGGTAGTCAACTTGAGCTCTGTTAGCTAATGTAACATCAGTTGGAAACTGGGGAACCAATTGTCAAATATCACATTCCCATCAGTTTGGGGGATGAGAGTAACAAGTTTGTTTAAAACATCATTTGGTTTATTATTATACAAGTAAGGACTCGATGACTGAGTTCCAGGAGAAATTTCTAAATTGAAAGCATAGTAAGTCTTCCTCAAGGGCATAATTTTTTGTTTTATTTTGAAGGTTTTTGAAAATATACTGCCTGAAGCTACAGCAAGTATGAAATGCTGTAAGATGTTCATCGATAGTCACATAAATTGCCTAAACATCAATAACAAACCTCTCAAAGCATGAGCGGATAGCAGTCATATTATCACTTCTTTTCCTTGGAGGTGATTTTGTCATCAAACCCCAGGCAATTTTGGAGGAATACAAATCTTCTCAAACTTCAAGCTCACACCCACTGCTTTTCCATAAGTGTTTTATATTCCTGTGATTACCAGGAGAAAGCTTTGCTAAGTACAGCGGACATTTGAATAATTTCAGTTCAGCTAGTGAGGTGTCATAAAAATATTTTTGCATGTGGATATTGGTACATACAGAATATTTTACCTGCATTTCAGTATTTGCATATTTCACATCTTGTAACGTTTCCTTGTCACAATTTCCAACATTAAGTGCAGTGTTGTCATTCTGTCCAATGTTTTTTTTTGGTTTTTTCTGGTGGTACTAAGGATTGAACTCAGGGCCTTGTACATGCTAGGCAAGCACTCTACCACTGAGCTACATCCTCAGCCCTACTTTTTGACCTAGTTCTAATACTGGATGTTTCCATTTGGTTGCATGATCACTTTTACTAGTCAAATATTTGTACTCACGTTGCTGTTTTCTTCATCATCTGAATCAAGGAAGTCTTCAGTCTTTGTGTCTGTATCGGTCTATTCTTTTTTTTTTTTTTGCAACATGCTGCTATAATTAGAATAACCAGTCCATGGATTACTGAAACAAAGAATTCCAACAGAAAATTTAGAGCTTCCTTAAAACAAAAACAAATTCAAGACTCTGAATTGATGCAAATACTCTACATTTGAGAAAAAATACTCTTCTTGTGCACTTTAACCCACAGCTGAATGTCCTCATGGTTTACAGAGGGATCAGCTCTGGCTCGGTGACTTCAGCTGTGCTCTCAGGGTTTGGATTCAGCCGACTGGAAGGAAAGCTCCCCGGCTGGGAAGGAATGGAGCTCCAAGTTGGGACGACCTGTCAAATGCCAGGGACAATGATACCTGTTTTGGAGAAGCAGACTTACAAATTAGAATTATAGGAATAAAGAGGAAACATTTAAAGTTAAAATACGTGTTCAAAATATGTGGATTACTGCTTCCCGGTGGCTTAAATTTCTATAACAAGGTCCAGTGTGAAAAACTCACTTAATGAAAATTTGGAGAGCTGAGACATGCTTATTCTTGCTGAATACATTTGCAGTATATACCTTTACATTTCAGGGCTACTACTACAGGGCTACTACTACATTGCAGGGGCTTTAGAATTGCTGGTCATTTTTTAAAAAGTGTAACTATGTCTTGTTTCTAAATTTCAGTTATAATACTTGACCAGGAAAAAGTTCATGAACATTGCACTGACTTTCAGGTTTTACATCTCATTCCTGAAAAAAACAAGACAACTCTGAACATTTTTCAAAAGTTCTTTTACAGAAGTTAAGACTTTTTTAAGACAAACTAAACAAGCAATAGCGAAGTTAAAGGGAAAGCCAAAAGACTGCTGCCCACCTGAATGAAGTGGGAGGAAAACTTAAAATGGTCTGCTATGGAGTGCAAGGCAAAGGGACTCAGAGGTTAATGGAGAGGGTGTCTCTCACTAAGTAAACGATGAAATGTGTCTGCCCACTTCAAACTTTTCTTAAATCATGAGTGGGACTCAGTTTAGGTAAATAGTATAATATACCCTTCAGAAAAATATAGTTTATATTTTTCCATCACAAACAAAACATTGGTTATGACGTCCAGCGCCACCAAGCAACCTTCATTCTGTCCCATACAGCAGAAAGCGAATCCAAGGCGGGCGCACATCCAGGATGGTAAACTGGTAGTTCTCGTTCACTTCGCCACCATCGTAGTAATCGATTATCTAACTTCCGTCCCACAGCGGCTGATGATCCAATCATGCATGTCAAAAGGCAACTCATACCCCATCCAGAAACGAATTCTGGCCCTTGGTGAATACTGCTTTGCTTTCCCTCCGAATCGGATCAATGAGGGACCACAAGGACACTCCGCAGCATGAAGGGCTTACCACTTCAAAATCTCCTTCCAGGCCTGCTCGTTATTCTGATTGTGAATCTTTATGATATTATACATATCTTTCTGACTAATATCCTCATCCTTCCACTTCCACCCTTTCCTTAACATGGCATTCCAGAACATCTGTTCTGAAGG
Organism: Cavia porcellus; assembly: GCF_034190915.1. Lineage (NCBI taxonomy): Eukaryota > Metazoa > Chordata > Mammalia > Rodentia > Caviidae > Cavia > Cavia porcellus. The sequence continues at coordinate 16,310,017 of NW_026947496.1, forward strand.
GTAGACCCACTTTTTCTCAGAGTCTGCTCTTGGAATGGATGATTCTTCTTTGACCGTAGACAAAGCAAACGGCTGATCTGGGGCTGGTGTTTGATTAGGTAGTGGCATCAGATTTGAAGGATCCAGGTTCTCCTTATCGGCCCTGGCATGGGTAAAGGGGCACTCCACATAGTCGTACGCTCGATCCTGGTGGGCAGGCAGAGAGTAGGTTTTGCTGTCACTAGTTGGACTAGATGGTTCCTCACTTACTGGACAGCCTTGACTCTTCCTTTCATACATTGGGCATCCTGAAGGTGGTGATGCTGTCTGATGATCTGAAGCTTTTGGGGTCTGAACTGCAACAGCAGGAGTAGATGCTGACAAACCCATGGCTGGAATCAAAGTGTTGACTCCAAACAATTTTAAATGTCCAGCACTGCCTTCACCTCACCGGGTCACCGCTGTGTCTATCGGTCTATTCTTGCTCCATTTCACTGTCACAGGAACTTTGGCTCACATATGGCCAAAGTCAAAGACATTATCATCTTCATTATCCATGCATAAATGATCTGATGATTCCCTTCAACCTCTGCCAAAACTTCCAAATCTGGTTTTTTTTTTATCTGCCATTGTATTGAATTGGGCTGCTTTTAACAGAAAAATCAACAGAAAAAAAAAATAAAATAAAAATAAATCCTAAATGCACGGAAATTTAGTACTGAGCATTTCATGGGGAAAACTCACCTGCTGCTGCTTTGACTGTCCTGTATACACTTTGTCATTCATCTGCCCAGTGTGTAAATGCATAGGTGAGTTCTTGCTGTCTCCAGGTATGGCTACAATGAATCACATTCACATTCCATTTATGGTAAAATACATGTTTACAGAACAGAGTGGCCGTAGGTGTATGTTACCTGCTGTGATGCTTACGTAAACATATGTAAAACCTGTTTGAGCATTATGTGGATAAAAATTCCAGTTTGACACTTTTGCACATATGTATAAACCTTGCCATTCATCATACCAACTGAATAAATGTGGTAACTGCTTTTTGTATTCGCTAGTATAGCTACTGAGACACACAGCCAGCTACTGTTATGCTTAAGTACAAATTTACAGTAAAAAAGTATGGGTTGTTGTAACCCAGAGTTATGCTCTGCATTTAAATATTAGTGCATAATCACAAGAACCTCATTAGTTTCCTTATAAACTAACTATGATAGGAGAGTGTAACAAGCTCCTGTTTTGAGAGGCTCCTCTGGGTACTTCACTGAATGTGATCAAGTTCCTTAACATCACTAATTGTGTGCTGCCAAATTCCTTAATGACTTCTAGTAACTTCCTTATCCAGAAACTTAGTGAGTTAGGATAGGTAGTGTGGTTGCTAGAAAGAATAGCAGAGCAGAAATTCAGACATTCTCTGAAGTAGGGTCATCTTTAGTAAGTCACAATTCTGCAGAATCAGTTTCCCTATCTGTAAAATAAAATGAACTAAAAAAATAAAGTTTATTTCATGTCCACTTACTTAGTCTATGCTAAGTAAGTCTAAATTCTAGAAGGAAGCTAAACTATAAGCTTGAACTCAATTCTTAACAATGATCCAAAACTTTATTTTTTGACATCAAAACAACACGCATAAATATGTACCTGTGTGCATGTAATTATTTTTATAGTGGTTCCCAAGAGCATCATTTTGCAAGGACTCTACCTCTTAATGCTTTACCAAAACATTCGATTTGGCCACAGAATTTTTCACTTTCTTTTGTAAAATTTTATCAGATGGCAGAGGAGTTGTAAAGAGATGCCGCTGGAGGGAAGGTTGGCTGGCCACTGCATATTTACGTTATTACCAAAACTGAATTTTTAAAGTTAAAAGGTTTCATATGTCCAAGAAGACATTAGCTTGAGAGGCTTCTCATACTAACCTTGAACTTGAACAAAGATGGTAAAATGGGAAGGAAACAGGGATCTAATTTAAATGCTGGGGTTGGGGTGGAGAATAAAATGGACATACAATTTAGATACAAAGCATACTGCCAGGAAAGAAAAGCTAAGCGGGGACTAGAACACCTGCCGTGCCTTGCCTCAGTAGGTGATTTCAGATCTTGGAATCCTGGGAGGGGGAGGCCTAGATTCTAGTGGCAGGTAGGAAGGCGGGTTGAATGACAAAGCGGATCTTTTTCTGCTTGAGTGGCTTTAACATGTATTTTGCAATTAAATGACTCATTGGGCTCTCTCTCAGGGGGAAAAAAACCCTCCATCAATACATCTAAACGCTGAGATACAACACCTTTAGAAAGAGTTGCATGCAAACTCCTTTTCAAAAAGCGTTTCATTTGAAGGCAAACACGTGAACAGTCACAGCGTCAATCTCTCCGACTCCCACCGAGACCACAGCGGGTCAGAATTACCAAGCACCTAGCGCACTCTGCCTGGGCCCCGCTGTGGCTCCTACTCTCCAGGGCGGGTGCCCGGGGTCCGGGGGCGGAGGGGGGCGTGGAGTCGGTTTTCTTGGAGCACCCAATCAGCGGCGAGTCTCGGCGGTGGCGCCAGTGACGTGGCCGCGCCTCCCTCCGCCCCACTGCGGGCCGACGCTGGGCGCTGTCAGCAGCGCGAGCCGGAGCGCAAGCCGAGAGGGCGGAGGGTCCCGCGGAGCGGGGGAGTGAGCATGCGCAGGCGCTCCTGGGGGGGGGGGCGCAGGGGCCGGGATGAGGAGCGGCGCGCGCGCGCGCACGAGCGGTCCGCCGGCTGCCGCGGGTGGAGGGGGCGGTTCCCGAGTGTCGGCGACCCGAAGAGGGGCAGGCGGGCGGCAGGTGCCGCCTCGGCCGCCGCCCGTAGCCTCCGCCCGCTCCCGCATCCCCTCCGCCTGCGGCGGCGATGAGCCGGACCCGCTCGGGGGCCGCACCTGCTGGCTGCCCATCACCGCGGGCCTCCCGGCGTGACCTCGGCCGCCGCGGCGCGTGTCGGGCCCCCGCGGCGCGGCGCTGGCCCTGAGTGGGAGCGGCGGCCTCCGCGCCCGAGTCCGCGCCCGGCCCCTGCTCTCCCCGGCCGCCGTCCTCAATGTCTCCCCGGCGGGGAGTGGGCTGCCTGGGAGACACGCGGAGCGGCGCCCCCGCCAGGCCCCGCCGCAGCGCCCCGCCCGGCGCCCCCCGAACCTCGCCGCCGCCGCCGCCTGGCGCCCCCCGAGAGGGCGGCGGGCGCCCCCCGGGGAAGATGAAGGCGGAGGGGGGCGACAACTCCATGATCAACCTGTCGGTGCAGCAGGTCCTGAGCCTCTGGGCCCACGGGACGGTGCTGAGGAACCTCACAGGTAACTGATGCGCCAGGCCGGGCCACTCGGGATGCGGAGCCGCCCCACCTCCGTGCGCGCCCGGGTCCGCGGGGAGGGGCTCGGCCCGGCCGGAGCCCCCGAGCCCCAAGACCCCCGCCGCGCCCGCCCGCCCTCGGGCGCTCAGGGCTCGGCCCCGCCTCTGTAGTACGCGCCGGCCGCGTCGGCGGGGACCAGAGCGCTGCTCGCGGGTCTCTTCGCCCTCCTCTTGCACGCGCGCTCACACGCACACACACGCGCCGCTTCCCGCGGGTGTTTAGATCGTTTTCAGGTTTATGTCTTTTTGAAAGGCACATCTCAAATCAAACGCGGAGCAGTTTCCCCACAACGGTCTATAGTATTTACTGAGACTATGTTGTATTTATTCTGAGTCGGAGATGGAGATGACTAAGTAGATTATAATGGGTCAGGGGCTGGGCCAAATACGTGCTTTGGAAGCCTTTAGCGTTGTCTGTCTTCTGTCCTTCCTTTTCCCTTTTGTCTGTCACTCCTTCTGGTCTCAGACATTTGACAGTTTCTGTGACATTTGATAATTTTTTGTTTCCTTTCCATCCTCAGAGCTGGGAATAGGGTCTAATTCAGGATCAAATCAGTTGCTGTTTGTTAGAATGAGCGATCGTACACAGAGTATTTTTTTAAAAAATCTGATCCATAGGTTTGCTTTTCGAGAAGACTTTGGCTTTGTTAATGTGGAAATGTGTACATTCTTGCGTACAGGCTTTTTAAAAAAATAGTCTCTGAAGAGTAGTATGAACAAAAGAGATTCAGTTGTAATTTTTGATGAGCCTTCAGTGACTGCCATTCAGAGAAAAAACTTTAAAAAAATATGTTGTAAATCCTGAAAATGTATAGGGCTGTCCGTTTCAGTGGAACATTAATATTTCAGAGGATAGCGATAGAGTAATTGTGCATACATATTATATATATATATATATATATATATATATATATACATGCATATGTGTGTATATATAAAATCAAAAGGAATACAGAAAAGTCATACTTCCAGAGGAAAAATTTGTGGAATTAAAGACAATTTATTGGCACTAATTTCCTTGAATCTGGAAGCTCCATTTAAGGTAGATTCTGGGTGGCTACATGGTACCCTCACTTTTAAGATGCCCTCATTTAAGTTGGAGCAGGTAGACTTTACTTGGTTGTGGATCAGAAACATGTTTTTATAGTTTTGAAACACTAAACTGTCATAAAGACTTTAATAATTTAGAGATAGATTGCTTCATCTTTTCTTTTTATTTTATTTTTAATTTTTGTTTGCTGTGGGGAATTGAACTCATACTTGCCAAGCAAGCATCTTTTGGCTTTAGCGTGAAATGATAGGTAAGGACTTCCTATGATGTGTTTGTGTGTGCTGCTAATTGGCTAAGGTCATCAGTGGTTATTTAGAGAAAGTTTCTGGAGCTGTAGAGTAAATGTAAAAGTCCCTCTTGGCAAGATTTAAATTTTAAATGTTTATGATTCTTATTGTGGTGGCTTCCAGTTCCACAAGTGAGCCATTAGTTACTAATGGCCAACACCCTGAAGTTAACCTGTGTTATCTCCCACCCATTGTGGTCCTGGTAATTGCCAATTGCGCATCAGGCCTGTCTCTTCCTAGGGGCCATCCTCAAGTAGGGCTGAGGTAGGATGGAGGAAGGGAACCTAGGAAACAACAGGGTCTAAGGAGGCAAGTTGTATGCTTCAGGGTAAAAAAGCAGAAAGTAACAGAAGTAAGCTTTACTAGCAGGTGAGAGGACCCACAGAAGGCAGCACACCACAAAAGCAGCTGTCGTTAAGTGGTAACATTACGAGGTGGTTCCTTGGCATTCAGTATACTGATGACCTTAACAATGCTATATGTAGGTTGATCATTGTTCAAGAGATGCTAGATAGGGTGACATTTAAAACTTACTCTATTAAAGACAAGCAAACACCACTTCTAAAACAAGACAATTACCATTTATTGAGTACCTGCTATGTTTTAACAATTCTACATATATTTTAATATCAAGAATAACTACAAAGTGTATTTACTGGGAAACTCAGATACACTAAACTGCCTTATATCATACAACCAGTAAATGGGTAGCTAGGGTTAGACCCAAGTCTTTGCTTACATAACTCTTCTTTCCCCTTTACTATGCTGCTTTATTTAGCTACTTCCTATTTTAGGCAGAATTCATTTTTTCTTCATCCTCCTACTTCTGCTTCCTGCACATATTTTTATTATGTATCTTTAATTACATTATAATTTTTGTGTCTTCTAGATTGGGAGCTCTCTGAGGGTGGGGCTGTGCTCACACTCATCTTTGAATTGTGAAATCCTAGTGTTACAGTACCTGGCACATAGGAAATATTAAATACATGCTTATCCAGTTGAAATTTTAAAATAATAACTAACATAATTTAAACATCCTGTGTTGCATTGTTTTTCAGCTGTGTCTGTTGAAGTAAATATGCTATTAAAGAAGAATGAATAAGATTAAACAGGCTTTACAGATAATTGTCCTCCCACATGCCTTTAATACACACAAAGGTTTATTGATTATAGGCATATTCTATGCATGGTCCCGTGCTTTCATGTATTAATCTTCAGAGAGATTATTGTTTTTCCTTATTTTATAGGTTCAGACATTGAAGCAAAGAGTAACTTTATTCTCTGTTATAGCTAATTGTGAAAAAGCTGTTACCTTTTTTAAAAATTGTAACACATACTATTAAGTGAAAAGGCATTTTTGTTATCATAGTAATTGCAAGTTAAAGTGGAAAGAAGCATAGTGAAGAATTAGATTGATTGATTTAACAAATGACATGAAGGAGTCACAGAAATCTGGTTAAGTAAGACCAAATACAAGGAAGTAAGCTCTCAATGTTTTTTTTCTTTGTGCAGAGCTGTTGTTCTCTTCCTATTACACAGGAAAAGTGTGAAAATAGATTGACCTTCTTAGAGACTAACCTTTAAAAATGAGTCTTGTGTATTACTTTGACCGAACAAAATTTAAAATTGAATAATGAGAGCTAGAAACAGCCTAACTTTTTCCAGCTACTACTGCTTCACTTTAGAAATAACGCAACATCACTCCATTGGAGAAGTGGGCTGCCTGGGGTCCAGTGCCGAGGCCAGGATGGAGCTGTTTCTCCTGACTCACTTCTCTGCCTTTCCTTTCTGTCCCTGACAGCTTCTCAACCCAGGCTAGTGTGAGAAGTTGGAAAGCTGGGCAGACTGTGGAGCTTTGTGATGGAACACTGGCCTAGCCTGTGTGAAGCCCTGGGTGGATCCCAGCACTTTAAAAGCAGAGATTAGCCTGCCGAGTTCCCCCAGTCACCTTGAGAGTGTGTGAGTGGAACTGCAGAAGTCTCCCCATCCCCGGCTTACTTCTAGGGCACTGACGGCCAACCTTCTAAAGACAAGTTGCCTAACTGCAGCCCAAACCCCACTTAGTTGTCACATAGTGCCAACACTGCAATTAAACCTGAATGCTGAGGTTTTAGTTTAGAAAAAACAACTTATACATTAATATCTTTTGTCTTAAAGTGCTGTAGGTTTACACTGCTGTAAGTCCCTCCGTGGGAGCCTAAAACTTTAGAGCACCAAATCATATTACTGTGTTCTTTTCCTACACATGCATACTTCCGTAGAGGTTAATCTATAAATTAGACCCAGTAAAAGACTAACAATAATAACTAATAATAGAAGCAGTTATAACTATATACTCATAAAATTGCCCACATCACTACTCTTGAGCTTTGGAGCCATTATGAATCGGATCAGGGTTCCGTCCATATCCTCTGTGTGAAACCACAATCCCTGCGGTGACTGAGATGGCTAGTGAGTGACTAACGTATATGGTGCAGACGCTCCAGAGCAGTGATTCACATCCTGGGCAGGGCGGGCGGGATAGTAGAGATGTCATTATGTTTGCAGAGCAGTGAGTGATTTAAAACTTAGAAATGGTTTATTTTTGTGATTTTCCATTAACTATTTTTGGACCACTGCTTTCTTCAGGTAGCTGAAATCACACAAAGGGAAACCTTGAATAGTTCCTCTGTGTATGTGCGTGTGCGTGTGCGTGTGTGTTGGAGGGAGGTGGCTATTGTAATTTGCCTGGCAAGTCAAAGATGGTGAAAAACGTAAGATACTGAAAGGTAATGCTTTCTAAAATTTTAAGTTGCTATTGTCTTTGTAAGTTAATAACCTATTTTAGTATTTATTGTATATTGGTTTAGAAATCCTACGAGCTGAGTCTGTCACTTTGCTCTCCTTTGGATTCTGTGGACAGCATGTTAATCCCTGGAGATTCGGTCTGCGTCACTTAGTACACGTTACCCAGGTTCTCTTAGTAGCTGACCCTTCCTGAAGAGTAGTTCCCAAGATTCTTAAATTGTTCAATTGTGAATAGACCCAATGGATGCTAGTTTACTAGCAGCAAATGGCTCGCTTCCTTTCTCAAGTACTTTTTCTTTCTCTGTGCTCTAGATTTCTACCCCTTAATCTAAAATTAAACTCATATTATGTCTGTTCAATTTTGTGGGTAATTTGAGTTTTAAAAAATCTCCAATCGGATGTATCTTTCTGTATTACTTTTATTTTCATCAACTGATTTGGCTCTCAATTTTGTGCTCTGACCCAAATTTGGTTGCTAAGGATTTAGAGAAGAATTTGTACTTAGAAAAAGGCAAGAGTCCTGAAATCCCTAGATAAACATAGATTCAGGTTGGTGGAGGGAAAGTTACGGGCCCCAGGAGTAAGGCGATAGCTGAACCCGGCTCTTCACTCTCAGCCAAAAATGTAGGGACGAAGAGAGTGCTCCCTTCCTCTGTTAATAATAAATATGAGAAGGCGAGAACTCAAACTGCAGTAAAGAGTGAAAGTAATGCTTATGTTATATATAGACACATGTATGTGTCTGTATACACAGATGCTCCTCAATTTGTTGATGGTTATGTCCTGATAAGCCCAGTGTAAACTGAAAATGCACTTAATATACCTGTCTTACCAAACACCAGTGCTTAGCTCAGCCTGCTTTAAATGTCAGAACACTCACATTGGCCTAGTTGGGTAAATCATCCAGCTCTAAGTCTGTTTTACAGTGAACTGCTGAATATCATCTATTAATTATATCAAACATGAAAAACAGGACAATTGTGTGGGCATAGTTTTGCAGCCCTGTAAAGGTAAAAAAATCATGTTGAACCAAAAATCATGTCAAACCATCAGTAAGTTAGTGACTGTTTATATCTATATGCATATGCTTATTTTTCAATATATCCATACACATACTGATTTTCTTTTAGACTTTACAATTTCTAAGCCATTTTAGTGTTAATACTTAGTGTCGGTGAAAAGGAAGAGCTGGCTGACAGTCGATTTCTGCCACACGTGTCTGCAGTAGCTCACACGAGGTGGTGCTCCTGAGCAGTGAGCTGCTTCCTGTGTTTCCCGGTGGTATTCCTTGGCTTTAGGTTCAGTTCCTCGTCCTAAATGCTTTATTGTGGGTGAGTTTCTATAGATGTACATCAGATGTCCACTCAGAGTTACTTGTGTTTCAGGAATATAGCCTTTGTCACATACACTGCTTTTCATTGTTTGTGCCCTACAGTTTTCTTTTTCTGAACTATTTTGAGAATTTCCCTGGTTTCTGTTGCACAGACCCAGTTAATACCATTGGTAGAAAGTGTACTTTGTAGCATTTAACTTTTCAGGAGGTACTCTGTATATACAGCTATAAGGTGATACATAGCTGTAAGGTTGGTTTTTTTTTGTTTGTTTGTTTTTTTGTTTGTTTGTTTGTTTGCTGTAAGATTTTACAAATGAGAATTTCCACCATCACACTTTTACTTTCTAAATTGCCATCCAATTATTTTTGAATTGTGGATAAATCCATACCTTCTTGCAATATAAAATCCAGGCTCCAGATTTCTTAAACCTCAACAGTTTCTAGATTATTTTTGGGACTGTTTAATCTGTTATTTTGATGTTAATAGTTAACTATTAGAATAAAATTCATTTATCTTTGCTTTGTTTAGTGATTGAAAGGAAGGTCCAGGAAAGTAAGATAATCGTGAAGAGGAATCAGAGTTACTACAGGTATTTTCCCTGTAGAAAGGAAGACTGAACAGAAGAGGGAGGAGGAATTGGAACCAGAGGAGGAATTGGAATTACAAATGGTGAGCTGTAAAAAGAGAGCCCAGACCCAGAAAGTGTAGCCCTTGAACTTAGTATCAGGTGTGTTTAGAATTACTCAACACTGATTGTGTGTCAGGTACTGTATAAAGCATTTCACATATATTTCACTTAGATTAATTGAAGTGGCCATATAATTTATGATATTATTAATGTATATGATTATGTAAGGCATGCTAGGCTAGTGATATAATATTATAGCAATGAAATTAATCGTAGACTCCACAGTGGCAATAGCAACATGTTGTAAAAGAGGTCTCCTTAGGGTGTCAGATTTATTCTGTCTCATGACCTTGAGTTAAGCAGATTAAGCCTTGAGTGAAAGACTTTCCACCAAGCTTTATGCAAGTAGGAAGAATCAAATTGTTACTGGGGTCTAATCGCTTATGCTGCAATGTAAGTCTTGGGATGTGATCTAGGAGCGTGTATGTCAGTAATGGCGAAACTGTGGCACTTGGGCTGCAGTGGGCTGTCTGTGCTATTGAAAGCTCTAAAACTTTTCCCATCACTGTCATATGTACGTATTTTAGTAGGAGTTGAAGAAAAATGAAAATAGTTTCGAAGAGTGTAGATTGCTGGATCATTTTACATTAAGGTTATTTTTCTAGTTGCCCTTGCTTTGGGACACTGCCACATGTATCTAAATGTGCATTGGTTTTCTAATGTCTCTCATGATACACTATAGCTTGTAATACTTAGGTAGAGCAGTTGCACCCCAGATTTTAGTACTAAGGAAATACAGTTACAGTGTTTTATTCCGAGATTTTATTTTCAGTAAACATTTCTCTAACACTTTTTAGTATGCTAGAGATTGTTCTAAGAATATTACAAGTATTTTATTTGGTTCTCAATGATAATCTCATGTAGCAGGCACCATTAATAACTCCTGAAAAATGAGGAAACACTATAGAGAGGATCTTGCCTTACGGAACATGTAAGTCTGGACTTGAAAAATTACCACTGCCAATCCAGTTCATCAAGCATTTGAGTAACTCCATTGGACATGATGTGTCTGGAGACAAAGGAAAGTAACACATGGTGACTTTTTTCTTTTTTTCCTTTTTTTTTTTGACCACTTTTCAAAAGTTTGTATTTTAATGAGTATTAACTTGCACACTTTTGTGCTAGTCTAATGCTGAATAGCAATCACCCCCAAATTTAGCAGCTTAGAATGGGCAGTATTTCTCACAGTTTCTGATGCTGGGGAGTGCAGGTTGTGGTGCAGTCTCATTGCTCCTGCCCAGTTCTGACTGAGGGCTGCCTGCATTCTTTGCAGAGAGGGACAGAGTCAGAGACCAAAAGGTAAGGGAACTGCGCAAAGCCAAAGACTGCTGTGGCGACCACTAGGGGTCTGCTGGAGGCTGGCTGGAGCAGTCCTGGTTAAAAGACGGCTATGGGAGAGAGAAAGGTAGGAGGCTTGTAAGGGAAGATTAGAAAACGGGACAAGGGACTGAAGTATCTGCATGAGAAACAGAAGGTGACTAGAGAACAAAGACGCTGGATGTGTAGAACTATATAAAATAGCAAAACAGTAGTGTCTAGCATTGTTAAGAATCAGTCTTGAAATTACTTTTTCTTACTTATATTTTGACATTACTGAGGTTTGAACCCAGGGCCTTCATACTGAGCTACATCCCAAAACTTTCGTTTTTTATTTTGAGACGGGGTCTTCACTAAGTCACTAAATTGCCCTGGCTGGGCTCAGACTTGTGCTCCTTTGCCTCAGTCATCCGGAGTGTTGGAGTTATAGGTTGCTTCACTCCACCTGACTGACATTTTTATTTTGAGATGGTTTCACTAAGTGGCCCAGTCTGGCCTTGAACGTACAGTCCTCCTGAAATGTCCCGGTAACTGGCATTACAGGTGTAAGTCACTATGCCTTTCTTCCCTTCTCCATGGTACCATCTAATGCCAATAATTGTCATAACTGGTGTTAAGAAAAGCTGATGCAGAGATTTAATGGAGTTAAACATTTGGAGATTTTATTTTATTTGGAGCTTTGGAAACAACCTATGCATTGGCAGTCTGCTTTTAATTAATCTTTGAAGTTAAGTAACCTACTTTTTTAGGGATTTTTTTCAGACCTTTAATAGCCTTATTAATAAAGTAATAAGAGAACTAAGAAAATCTTTGTTCTTTAAACATATTTAATAGCTATTAGAATTTAATTAGGCCTTCTTGATTCTTGGTTTGAAACATCTGGATTCCATATCTAAAAATCCCTTCTCATTCTGGATTCTGTGTCTGAAGATCCCTTCCAGTGCCATATAATTGCTTCCTCAGGATTACTGTCAGAATAATTTTTAAGGTTTTTGTTATCTGACCTTGCTTTATTACTAGATTTTCTAATTGCTCTGTATTTCCCAACCTGCCATTCATTTATTCGGTTCCTTATTTAGATTTAATTTTAGGAAGGTATTCTATTTATAGTTTCATTATAAATTATGCTCACTGATAGCTGTGAGTTTGAGGCCATTGTGGGCTATAGAGTGAATTAAAGGCCAGCCTGAATTGCATAGCAAAATCCTGTATCAAAAAGACAAAAAAAAAGAAAAAAAAATTAGTTAACTAAAATAATACAATTATGATCATTAATAAATGTAGAATGAATGTATGCTTAGCATTCTCTCAATATCCCTTGGGCATGTTTTATGAGATTGAAAACATTTTACCTGTTGTTGAACTATTTAGGTCAGTGTATGATTCCAGAAGTAAGTTGCTACTGACTTGGCTTGTTTTGTATAGCACATACCATTTAAGTAGCTGTAGGACATCAAGTAATAACATTAAAGGTATTGTATAAGTGCTGTGTTACAACTTTATAATAATAGAATCATTCTTTTATATTTAATGTTTACTTTGATAACTGAGTGGTTATGTGGAAGAATAAATTAAGTAGCATCTTTTAGGAACATTGTGATATGGTTTATGTAGAGGAGTGGTTTATTTTAAATAACCTGAGATCTGTAAAACAAGTGATATAGTGATTGTTTTAAATTATAAACTTGTTTTTCTAAGAATTCATTTGTGCTCTTTAATGATGGTATTATAATTTGGTTTGGGGGAGCAGTATTTGTTTGGAATCATATAATTAGCAAGCAAAAGGGTAATTTAAGTGGGTAATAAATAGTATTGCTGTAAGTCTGAAGAGGTGGTATGCTAAAGCAGCCCTTGAAGGTGTCACTTGATTTTGAAAACTAGTGTTTTTGCTTTCTTAAGAAATAGAAACAGACAACTGTTAAGCATCTGCATTAGCTTTAACTTACATGTTAGTGTCCAGTTCTTTATGTAGAGCTAAGATTGTGTCTGGTATCTGAAGAGCTTTTTAGCATGTTTTGTAGCCTAGGTCTGCTTGCAATTGAGTCTCTCAGCTTTCTTTCTGAAGAAAAGGTCTTCATTTTGCCTTTAGTTTTCAGAAACATTTCTGCTGAATTTATATATATGGATGCATAGTTTTTCCTTTCAGTATTTTTTATAAATGCCATTTTCTTGTCTTCTCGTTTGATACTTTCTGATGGGAAGTTTGCTGTACGTGTTCTTTATTCTTTATGCACTGTGTCATTTTTCCTCCAGGTGTGCTCAATATTGTACTTTTACCTTTGGTTTTCAGTCGTTTCACTAGGTATGTGCTAGGCTGGTATTATGTGGATGTGGTTTATTACGTTTTATTTATTTATTTATTTTTGGTTTAGGGAGAGGAATATTTCTCTTCATTTTAATTCCTTGAGAGTAGAATTGTCTTTATGCCTTTTATAATTTTTGTTTTTGAAAAATTTCAGCCTCTTGTCTCCTCAATTGTCTTTTTCTTTCCATTGTCTTTCTTTTTCTGGAATTCACATTATGTGTAAAATTATTTGGATGTGTTCCACAGCTCTTGAACAGGCTTTCGTCCTCTGTTTCCCCGTTTTTCTATTTCAGTGTTAATAATTTTTATTGGTCTGTCTCTAATTCCAGTGGTTTTCTTTCCTCTCTCTCTCTTTCTCTCTCTTTTTGCTGAACTGTGTGAAGTCAAGGGTGAGCTCCCAGCAAAGGCATATTTTCAGGTACAGGTTTTTAAACTACTTTTTTAATTCTAGCATTTGCTTTTGAGTCTCATAGTTTCCATCATTCTGTTGAAATTTCCCATCTGTTCACATGTCCACCCTTTTCATTAGATCCATTAACATATTATTGACAGTTATTTTCAAATCTTTGTGCAGTGGTTCCAGAAATTGGGCCATCTGTGAGTTATGATAGCGTTGATAGCTTTACCTCCTGAGAGCCGGTGGTTTCTCCTGTTTTTAAGTGCACTCATATTTTTGCTTTGATCAGATGCAGGAGGTAGCATGTAGAACAGCAGGGACTGAGGTTCATCTCTGCTCTTCCTGGAAACGGGCTACTTCTGTTAGACCAGCAGGGTGAGGAGCTGAGTTAGTTTACCCAGGAGCTGAACTGAGTTTGGGTTTTGTGCTTCTTGTGGTTGTCTTTAGTGCATCTCAAGTTTCCTGGCTGCTGTCCTGGACTTCGGATGGGGCTGGCTGCTCTAGGTGCTGTAGGGAAGTATGGCATCTTAGGCAGTGTCCAGTGTGTGTGTTGCCCATGAATGGACCTCTCCACACATGTGCCTTCCCTTCCCTTAGTGCTGGGCTGCTGGTGCCTGGTACTTGGTGCTAGGCTTGTTCCAGGGGTCATCCTGGCCCTGATTTCAGTCACAGGCACAGTCTGTGTACTGAGCTGTCCAGGCGAGGTCCCTGCTAGCCTTCCTGCCTTTATGAACCTTAGTGGCCTCCTTCCCCCTTGTGTCTCTGGTTGTTCTGGGACAGGAATTCCCAATCTTTTCCTCAGCAGTAACCTACCTTTTCCTGGAACAGGATCCCAGGTCTTGGATAGTTCTCTGCTTTCTTCTAAGAGTAATTTTTGTCCTTCAGCACTCCCCTAAATTGCAGCTGCAGTGAATTTTTGCTGTTCCTTGAGGGTGACAAGAATTTCTGCCCTTGCCCAATGGCTGAAAGCATATGATGAGTATTAGAGAAGTCATCATAGAAAGAGAGAGATCGGTCATCTGCTGTTGGGCCGCATCACCAGAAGTGCCTTGCTCCAGTCCCTCACTGACTGCCCTGTGTTTGTGGGAGCACTCCAAGAGGTCCCTTACTTTCTTAGGTATGGTAGGCTGAGGTGACCCACAGTTAACCTTTAACAAACTGTGAAGGTGGTAGTTGATTCCTTCCTTTGCACTTGTATGGTGCCCACCTACAGAGTGTAGACAGGCCGTCTAATTGGGGGCACCTGTCTCTCTCTAAAATTTAGGTAACTTTGTTGTCTTACAGCCTCTCCTGATGCTGGGCTAAGGAAGACTTATAACTCTGGAATTTATCTTTCACTCATTGTTAGGGTGGGAGTTATATTTTTTTGCAGCTTCTCTAGGCTTTCTGATTAAAATTTAAATCTGAGAGCTAAACTCTTAGTAATCTTACATTTTAAAATTTGACAAAGGATGCATTTAGGAAAATTTTCAGATACTACAAAGTTGAGGTTTACTCACTTTTGTAACGTGATCAATGGTATAAATGTGTAGGAAGTATCCATGTTTTGTACTTGTGGTTGTCTTTATTCTGTCTGTAGCATTTGGAGAGTTTTGGACATGGACCAAACCTACTTTTCCATGCTGCTAAATCTTACGTCGTTGTCCTCTCTCCAGCTCTCTGCACTGGGTATCTGGGAGGCCAGGTAAAGCATCTCCCTTGCCCGCGTTGTTCTCCCTGTGCAGCAGTCCTTCTGAGGATTTCTCAGTGCCTCAGTCCACACCTTCATTTCTTTTTGAACTCTTGACATAATCTTACAACCTCTCTTCCTGGTTACTCCCAGTTTCCTGCATTTATGAGTAATGGTTTATAAAGGTAAATTTTAACTGTGTATCTTTCTTGTTTAAAATGTTCTAGTTGGATGTGGTAGTGCATGGTTATAATCCCAGAATTCTGGGAGGCTGAGGCAAAAATATTGTGAATTTGAGCTCAGTCTGGGGAATTTAGCAATTTAGAATGACCATATCTCCAAAAAAAGATGATGGAGGTGTTGGGAGAATAGTCCAGTAAGACCCTCAGTTCAGTCCTTACTACATGCATCTATCCATCCATCCATACATCCACCTATCCATTCATCCATTCATCCATCCATTTATGTCTTTTCTTGGCTTTCCATAATTTCCCTTCATAACATCCACATTCTTTAGGGTCTGTGACATTCCCTACTCCCAGTTTTTCTGGCACCAACATATCTGTATAATTGATCAAATTACACATTTTTATATTCATATACAGTTGCATGATTTGAACATCTTGTCTCAGAACAGTGGTTTCTCATTCTTGATTGTATCTGAGAATTGTGTGGTAAACCTTAAAACATTCTAATGCCCAATCTAAGTGATAGACTGTTGTAGTCAGGGGTTGTGAGGATAACAATTAGAATCAGGACACACAATTTATAATATTATTTTATGATGGTCACCAAAGTAAAACACAAGAAATGCAGGAAATCTGCCATAGCACTAAAGATCCAAAATATTCAGCCAAGGGCCTGAATCCCACAGCAATGTCCTGAATGAGTCCAGATGAAGACCGAGACCCATGACAATGCCTCCCACGAGTCCAACTGGATGTCTAGGGCCCATGAGAAGGACTCACGCCAGTCTGTTTTACAGATCCATGCTGGGAAGGCCCAAAGGTCAGCAGTGGAAGCTAGGAAGACTGTGCCAGTGGGATGAAGGAACTGTGCTGATAGGTTGAGGGTTCTACACTGGAGCCAAGAAGTCACGCTCATAATAAAGAGCCAGGACTGTCCTGAAAAGCACCACAGCCATCTTCAGTGACATGGAGGTCCCACATTCCTCCAATGATAAGAACAGTTGAGTACATGCCAGAAAGCCAGCATTATGAGTTTGTCCTAGAGATTGAATGGCACACGTCTTCCTCTCTGGAGTCAGGAAGTGATGCTAGATGTAAGGACCAGAGTGAATCACAGCCACTCTCACCAACAAGGTCCCAAGCTCCTCCAATAACAATGGTTGAACTCACACTGGGGAAACTAGAGCTCCTCTAGGAGAACCAATGGCTCAAACAGCAACTCTTAGAGAAACCAAAACCCACAATGCCTTGCTCTTCTTCTCCTCATCTCTATTTATGCTGGCGACTTTCTTCAGCTGGGCCATCTATGCTCAGCACCATGGTCATTAAAAATTCAGCTGGTATTAAGTTGACCATCAGTTTAATCCATAACATAGATAAATTAATTTAGAGCTTTTCTGGGTGGAATCATCACTGTTTTTTTCAACCATTCCAAGTGACAGACTCCCACATACAGCCAAGACTTAGAGCACCATATTCCCCCTTAAACATGCTTTAGCATGTGGTTAATTCCTGATGTTTAAGATTTAGTGTAACAGTGACCCCTTTTAGGTCTCTCGTGGCATCTGTCCCTCTCACTCTGGACCATGTTTCATATGGCGTGCATGCCATGCTCACAACAACCTGAGGCCATTGAAGTGTCATTAACTAGACACCTAAATGTCAATTTTGATAAAATGTAAAAGTAGCATGACAGTATTTTTTCTTTTTTTGGTGCGGCAGGATCCCATCCACCAGGGACATGTTACTAAAGTCTTCTAGACCAGAAGTCAGTAAACTTTCTATAAATGAAGAAAATACTCTATTTTTAATACTAGAATTTTACTTTTACTAAGTGGTAAAAATAAAAATATTTCTAAACTGGAAGTATAGTTAGAGCACATCTAAAAACAAAAAGAAAGTGTTAGTAAATAGTGAATATACGAACATTTTTGGCTTTGTGTGCCATGTGTCTCACATGACAGTAGTTGTGTCACAGCTAC
This sequence comes from Cavia porcellus, assembly GCF_034190915.1. Taxonomy (NCBI): domain Eukaryota; kingdom Metazoa; phylum Chordata; class Mammalia; order Rodentia; family Caviidae; genus Cavia; species Cavia porcellus. The sequence goes on from NW_026947496.1 coordinate 16,327,366, forward strand.
TCAGCTCTGCCATTGTAATGTAAACAGAGTCCTAGGCAAAACCATGACTTTGTTTCAGTAAAATGTTGCGGAGTCTGAAATTTGAATTTTGTACTTATCATTACATCCTTTTTTTTTTTTTTAATGTTAACTTTTCCTAAATGTCAAAATCACTTTGGTTTACAAACTGTTGAGAGGCATGTGGTGACCTGGATGTGGCTCGTGGGCTTTGCTGTGTACCACGTCATCTCTGGGAGAACCTGGGGACCAGACGGGGTGTGTGCCTGGAGTCAGAGGGCTCTCCTGTTAGCAGTGTAATGCATACGAGGAAACAGCCCAGCCGCATAGCTTTGATTAAGTCGAATGAAGTAAAAGCTTCGGTCATCTAATTTGAATGGATTATTTAAAAGTACAATATGGACTATTTATATAAAGGTATAAAATTATAAGTATCTCTAAACTGTAGACTTTTACTGGTATCATAGTTTCATTCTAAGGCACAGAGAATGTTGAATACATATAAGTTTTCAGGATCAACTTGTTAGTAACATTATTAAAAAGGCTCACTGCACTTATTTTTGAAGATTAAAAATACATTCAGTTTGTGTAATGAGATTTAATGAGTTTGTTTTATGAGATTGAGATATTTCAGTAAATACCTCTTATGTAACTTTAGCCTAGAATAGTGATTTCCATCTGTACCACACATTATGACTGTTTGAGAGATTTAATATGTATAGGTGTTTAGATCTCTTCTCCTAAACAGACTGTTTTGGTGACTTTGTAGGTGATTGTCAGCAGCAACCATTGACATAGCAGAACAATAATTCTAAAAAATATTTTATGTGCAATAAAAATTTTAAGAACTATTTCAGACTGTTAAACAGTGAAGAATGTATAAAGTAATATCACCTATATCCTATCTTATCTGTAAAGATAGCCATCATTGTCATCTACTTGTTTATGACAAGTAAGATTAAATAATATCTGTCTTTTTGACTTGTTTTAACTCAGTATTTTCTAGACATCTAGTGAAACTCATTTCTTAAAACTATATTTATTTGGAGATTAAATATAAAACTATAGATAATTTGCGAGTGATTTTATAACCAGGGCTGATGAACATTGTAGATTGGGAACAGAGCTATTTCTAGTATTGTTTGGAGGCTGGAACAAATCATAACTCCCCTATTATCTCACAAAAAGTAAATAAACACACTGTAACAAACCAAACAAAATTATCTTAAAATGGCAATTACAGACGTCCTTACGAGGGGAAACTGCCAGGAAAGCTTCCTGATGTACCCAGGAAGAAGGCGTATTTTTCCTGTGGGTTAAAGTAATTGTATGCAAGAGGTGTTGTGCAGTATCTGTTACCCTGCCTGTGTGTTTCATTTTTAAAATGTTCAGCACTCTCAAAATCATCTGTGGTTTCCTTTATTGTTGCCAAAGTTGGAGAAGCTTGGACTAAGTGGGTTATGGGCAAGAAGAGAAAATCAGGGGCCTTTGATGTTCATTTTAGCTGCACAATCTAGGCAGTTGGGTCAAATTCTTCAAATTCTACCATTGATTCAACAGCCACCGATTTTTGTCTCAAGCTAAGTAAGTATTGTTCTGAACTGGGTCCTATACAGGTTGGTGGTCCAAGTCCTTACTCACAAATCAAAAACTCCCAATTTTAGTCACAATATCAAGTATTATTTTGTCTGTGCTCTGGAAAGGAAAGTAGCATTTTGGGTATTGTAGCTAAGACCTATGAACTAGGTGTTGGTTATTTGGGCATTGTCTAATAAGATAAGTTATGCCCAAACTTTAATACCTATTTTGGAATGCAAAGGTCAGAGTGATTCTAATATTCTCTCTGATTCTTAAGTGATATTTAATAACATTCAGCATCAGTTTGGTTCCCAACATGCTGAGGTTATTGTGATCCCAGCATCCATTTCTTGTCACCTCTTGTCATGCATACTCAAACATAAACTCTTCAGGAAAAAATCTAAGCAAAGTACAAGATCATGAGATGAGATCCTCTGGATATGTGAGGTTCCTATTTGGCTGTATATATATTGCAAAATCAATTAGGAAATAATGCTTTCAGTTTCCTTTTACTGCATATATCAGAAAAACTTTGTATTAACTAATAATGATGTTTTAACTTTTGGGTTTAGTAGATTTTAGTATAATCATCAAGGGACAAATTCAACTGAATCCATCTTAGAGATACAATTTTCAGTGAGACGCCCAAATTAAGAGAGCCAGGGCCCTCCTGCCCTGTTAGTAATCTGTACTGAACACCGTTCTTCCTCTGCGTGGTCCTGCAGTTCTCTTCATCTGAACCAACCATAGGCTTCAGTGTGATTGCTAGGTGTGAGTGGTCCTCAGACCAGCTTCCTTACCCAGAGAGGGTAAAAACCCTGGAACCTCTGCTTATATAAGGTTACCTTGTACTCTGTTCTACATCATGTGCTATGTCTATCCTTGGTTTGGACTTACAGCTTTGTTTTGCCATATTTGACTTTATTCTCTCCCCCCCAAGAGAGTAATGAGAACTGAGGAGTAATAAAATCCAAAATGTATAAATTTTGTTATAAAAAAGAGAGGGAGGGGAAAAAAAAAAAGAGCTCTAACGGATATAACAACAAGTGTGTTTAGGGATGTTAAATAGCTGACTATATTAATGTTTTTGGATCATTGAACACAGCTGTTTGCAGTCTCTCCGTTTGAATGTCTACTTTGTATTCTTTGATACTGTGATTTGAGCAACTATTTCCAAGATGATATTATGTAATCTATTAACAGGTGATTTCTTACTGTTATGTTTTTTTTTTTGTAGTTATGTATTATGTGTAACCTTACACTGCTTTGTTTTGTTTTGTGTTTTTCTCTTTTTCCTCTTAAATAAAAAAAAAAAAAAAAAAAAAAAAGAAAATAATGGTAATAAAATGAAGCCTGCTGTAAATATTCTCGGCAGAGTTCAGTGGTTTCCACAATAAATAGTATAATACACATTTTAAAAAAAGAGCAAGAACTATGAAAATAACCTTGAGTTTGGTTTCATTTGTTCCAGGGTCAGTCTGCTTAAAAGGCAATCTGGACTGGTCATCACTTAAGATTCCATTTTAGTTCATGATTTTTTTCAGTGTTGAATTTTTGTAAAATATTAAGCTTAAAATATGCTTTTCCTTTTTGCTAGATATGTTTATTGTTGAAGTCCATAATCATATATTCAGAAGGCAAACAGTACTATTTTTTATGATGTCAGATTATGCCTGTTTCCTAGTATTAAACAAAGTCAAGAAATTATTTCCTCTTAAGTGTATTACAAGAAAAACAAACAAAATGCCTGGTGCAGGGCTAGATCTTTTAGGCTTTAATAAGCAGGCTTGGGATATGTGGCAAATCCTTACCGTTTCTTATTGCAGGAAGAGTGCCAGGCTGTTAAGTCTTGCCTTGCTTCAGAGGCAGACTTGGAAAGAGCTCCATGATGAAAATCTCTTCCCTCACCCTTCATGTCAGTGCATCCTTGTAGTCTCACTTCATTAGGCTCACTTTGGAAAAATGTATCTTTTAATATACAAATATCTGCTGAACAAGTTAAGGTTTTTAATTTTTAAGGCATTTATTGTAAATTGAACCTGTTTGGAAGTGTCAGCCTGATGGGAAAGCTTTCTCTGAAAGCTGGAAGAGAAAACCCTTTAAAGGCAAGCTTTAGGACTCTGTTTTCCTTAATCACCAGTGTCAGAATCTTGTGCCACCAAGAAGTCTGCATGGTGTCTTAACACACCTGTAAAATAAACAGGTCAGATGCCTCTTTGAAATAACTTCATACTAGTTATATTCAAATATTTCAAGGAAAAAGACAGACACTATGGTAACTACTATTAAGTCGGGTTATTTGGTGGTGAAGCACTAGGTTGCTGAAACAGTCATGCTTTGACCTGTATTGTTATGTTGTTATGTCCTCTTTTATCTCAATCTCTCCCTTGTTCATTAAAAAAATTAATTAGTTATTTTTTATGGTTTTTTTTAATTAAGGGGAAAAATTTAAAAAATTAGCAGGATATATTATAGTAACTTTTTTTGATTTCCTACTAACTTGTTTTGAAGTCCTGTAATACTCCCACTATTTTGTTTTGACTGATTAGACTCTGCTCCATTCTGTATGATACTATCAAGTTTGAGAGTATAGGCAACTACTTTGAAGGAATAAGATTCACTAAGATGCCCATTCTGGTTTGACTATTATCTCCTTTGGAAGTCCTGTAATGTTTACAATGTTTAAGTTTTATTGGTCTTGTTCTCTACTGTTTTGTTCAACTTTATAATACCTAATGAGATAGATAATTCTTTTTAAGGAAGCAAGAGGCATTATGGTAATCATTGTTGATAACCTTGTACTCTGTTTTTACATCATATACTATGTCTATCCTTGGTTTTGACTTACAGCTTTGTTTTGCCATAGTTGACTTTATTCTCTTCCAAAAAAAAAAGTAATAAGAAATAAGGAGTAATAAAACCCAAAATGTGTAAATTTTGTTGTAAAAAAGAGGGAAAAAAAGTACTCTAAAGGATACAACTGCAAGTGTGTTTAGGGGTGTTAAATAGCTGACCATATTAATGTTTTTGGTTGGATCATTGAACACAACTGTTTGTAGTCTCTCTGTTTGAATGTTTACTTTGTATACTTTGATACTGTGACTTGAGCAACTATCTCTAAGATGATAATGTGTAATCTATTAACTGGTGATTTCTTACTGTTTTTTTTTTTTTTTTTTTTTTTTTTTTTTTGTAGTTCTGTATTACTTGTACCCTTACACTGCTTTGTTTTGTTTTGTTTTTTCTCTTTTTCCTTTTAAATAAAATTTAAAAAAAAGAAATAACTTCATACTATTTGAGTTCATTCTTAAATAATCTTACAAAGGTGGCAAGATAAAGCTGACTTTTTTTAAAAAAGTTTTTTATATTTCCTCTTTCCTGTTTTAAAGTTAAATTTTTTATTTTGGAGTAACTGCAGCATTCACATTCAGCAGTTAAGGAATAATATGTGGAAAGCCTGTATATTATTTATCTAGTTCGCCTAATGGAAATTCCTTGAAAAACTGCACTATCACATAACTAGGATAGTGACAACGATTCAGCCTCCCATTCTTACCAGACTTTCCCAGTATCACTTGTGTGCTTGTGCTCATTTGTGTGTGTGTCTAGTTCTGTGCAATTTTGTGTGGTACACACAACCACAGCCTCACTACACAGCAGTCCCTTTGTGATAAAAGAGCTCTTTTATTGCCCTTTTTAATACCTCTCTTCATTTTTTTTTTTTTTTTTTTTGGTCTTTTTCGTTTTTATTGATACCAGGGATCGAACTCACGACTACCTGCTTGCAAGGCAGGCACTTATGCCGCTGAACTAAATCCCCAGCTCCCTCTCTTCATATTTTAAACACAGTTTTTGTTGTTAACTTTGTCATTATGATATTGACTTAAAGAACTATTTTTAAATTTATACTCATGCTTTACGTTCTTTTACTTTATTTAAATAGAGGTGATGGGGTGAGAGTTCCAGCCCTGTGCCCCCTGGAGAAACTCCCACCCCAGTGTGGAACTTCATTAGTATAAGCTCAAGTATAATCAGAAGAGACTCATTACAAATAACAAAAACACCTCTGACTGTCAGGAAATTGTAAGGATTTTAGGAGTTCTGTAAAAAGGGATTAAAAGCTAGATGTATTTGTTTTTATGCCACAACATACAAAAATTAGCATTTTAAGTGTATAGTGTAGTAAATGTTGAGTATATTGGCATTATTTTACAGTAGATCTCCAGATTCTTTGAAGTTTGCAGAACTGAAATTTTTACCCTATTAGATCCAACAGGTCCTCATTCTTACCTTCTGAACCCCTGAAAGATTATTCTATTTTTTTGTTTCCATAAATTTGACTATATGGGTACCTCATATAGGCAGAATCAGTATTAGGTCTTTTGTGACTGTTGTGTTTCAGTGAGCACACTGTCCTCAAGGTTTCTTCCACATTGTAGCACGTGACATTTCCTTCCCTTTTAAAACATTTGCATTTTATATATATATGCAGTGTTTTGTTTATCCACTCATCTGTTTAGGGACACCAGTTACTTTTGTCCCGTAGCTATTGCAAATAATGCTGTTATGAGCATGATTAGACTGTGTCTCCTGGAGACTCATTTTTTGGAGGTATATAACCAGAAGTAAAAGTGCTGGATCATGTGATAATTCTATTTTTGGTGGGGTTTTTTTTTTTTTTAATTGTCATGCTGCTTTTCAGAGCAGCTGCACCATTTTAAAATCCCACAAACATTAAATAATCATACCTTAATGATGTTTGGATAAACCTGTTTTAACTTTTTTGTGCTCTTTTATTTAATGACTGTGTCACTACACTGGACAGGCTGACACTTTAGTGTATGTAACAGATGGGATACTGTGCATTACAAAGTGTTTGTATACCAAGAAGAATCCTCAGGAGCACAGCTATGCCTTTCTGGAATCAGCTCTTTCAGTTACAAGTAACAGAAACCTTATTGGAACTTGTTTAAATAAAAGGGGGATTTTTAATGTAATAGGTCTTAATCACTGGAATAAGGGGTTTGGTTCTCACTAGTCTTTGGTGGATCTATTTTTCCTGCATTGTGGCTTTCATAGTACGATAGAGGTGGCTTCTGCTTCAGCTACACAAACACCAAAGAGACTCAGTTGGTCCCAGTCCACATTTCTCAAAGGAAGAGAATGATTGGCCCAGCGTAGAATAATTGCATCGCAAGTATGTCCAGGAGGAGAGAGTCTACGTAGGGACATAGGGAAATGTGCAGACTGACTGGGAGGCAGCAGCTCCCTGAAGAAACAGACCGAGTACTAGAGAGAGACAGTGAAAGTAGTGCTTGCCATTGTTGATGAACTGAACATCAGTAAACAGTTGATGGAATACACACTAAACAAAAGAATATATTTGGAAAAATTCTAGGGAAGAACTTTAGGATGACCAGAGGCAAAACAAGTCAAAACACCTGCAATGGGGCTGGGGATTTAGCTCAGCGGCATAAGCGTCTGCCTTGCAAGCCTGCAGTCGTGAGTTTGATCCCTGGTACCAATAAAAACAAAAAGACCAAAAAAATAAAAAATAAAAATAAATTAAAAAAAACACCTGCAATATGTTAGGCTAAGGGCCATAAGGGAAATTGAATGAAATTCTTAAAGTCTTAACAGATAAAAATCATTGACCGATCTCTGAAACGAGTTAGGCAGTTTTTAAAAACATCTTAATGCTACTGTTTCATGTAAAGGTTTTTTTTTCCAGACAGGGTATTGCTATGCAGTTCAGGCTGGCCTTAAACTTGGTTTGTAGACCAGGCTGGTATCAGACTTGCAGTGATCCTATTACCTCAACCTGCCAAGTGCTGGAATTACAGGCATGTGCCACCGTGCCTGGCCTCATGTAAAAAAATTTTGAAAGTTTATATCACATGGAAATGAATAAGCTTTTATAATTAATTCCAAGAAATTTGCAGATTGTATGGGTTCGGGAGTTGAGGGATGGAGATAATCAAATAATGACGACTCGTAGAGGGAATTAGAATGTGGCCTTCGCTTTCTGAAAATGTGGAGAGAATTTTTCCCCTTGAGCCCTGCCGACGATGATTGCCGTGACTTAACTCTATCGCCTGTCAGGGACCGTGCTAGGCCTTGCAGGTGCTTTCTCGTCTAACTTCCCCGTCACAAGTGCTCCTATTTTTTAACTGTATTTTCTAAGGTGGGTCTTAGTGGACTGATTAATGCTTTGCTTTCCCTTTCAGAGATGTGGTACTGGATCTTCCTCTGGGCTCTCTTCTCCTCCCTGTTTGTCCATGGTGCTGCAGGAGTGCTGATGTTTGTGATGCTGCAGAGACACAGGCATGGAAGAGTGATCTCCGTCATCGCGGTCAGCATTGGCTTTCTGGCCTCTGTAACCGGAGCGATGATTACTAGTGAGTTGATCTGGTTTTGTTCAAGGATACAGTTTTTTATGCCCTTGCTATATTGGTAACTGTTTTTTACTATCTATAATGTAACATTAGATTGACTTTTCATGTAGAATATTCTTCAGCACTTTACAGCTGTCAGCTCTGTGTAGAAATGGTAGTTTACTCATTGACCAGGTACTTGTCATTATGCAAGTTTTTATGGTAAATAGAAAAATCTGCAAGTTCAATGGGAAAATTTATCCTACAGTGAATGTACTTTCTGCTTTTAATGTCACTCATTATCTAATAAAATAGGCACAAAAGTATGATAATTGTCATTTGAAAAGTGAAAATATTTCTCTTAGATCCTTTGTATTTCATTTGTACACAAATAGTTTTGACACCAGTTTTTCTGGCCTGTAGGAACTCAGTCAGTTTAGAGGGTCCTCTGAGGACCTGCAGGTACCTCTCCTGTGCTGCCTTTCGCACTTTCTCACAGCTCTCTAGGTCTGTTCCTCTGACCTTCTCCCCTTAACCTTGAGGTTGGGCCCCTGCTCCAGCCTTGCCTTCACAGAGTTAGTCCTGGTTTCTGCAGCTGCTACTTGAGCAGAGCTTGGCTGTGTCCTGTTGAGCCTGGAGAGGGCCACAGCTGCGCCCTTAACGCGATTGTGCAGCAGCTGCCCGCTTCTCTGTGGTGCTCCTCCTTCTGTCCTCCCACTGAACAACAGAGGCTTGCACTGCATTTGCTGCTGGCCCGCTTCCATATGTCTGGACAGTCACTGCTGCCCCTGCATCTGTTTGGGGCCCTGCGTAAAGGGCTTCTTCCTTTCTGTGAATGGCTGCCTAAAGTTAAGGGAAAGACTTTTATCTTCAGAGTTCAAGGGCTCTCTCCTTCCCTTGCCCCACGATGACTGACATTACTTGCCTTGAGAGGAGAGTCCTGTTTCCATGTCACTGGGTATGTTCCCTGGCACCAAGGTGATAAACCTTCGCTTATTTGCTATTTGGATTTTCTATGCTACCTTGTATTAAGTTTTGTAGGTGCTTTTGTCCTGTCTGCATTTAGCCTAGCGGCACCTCATTCTGTGATAGGTGGGGTTTTATCTTTTTGAGACAGGGCTCGCTATGTGGGTTCAGGCTGACCTTGGGCTCACTTTGTTTCCCAGGCTGGTCTTGAACTTGCAGTGATCCTCCTGCCTCAGCATCCCAAGTGCTGGGATTATAGGAGTGTGCCACCACGCCCAGCTGACAGATGGGATTTTAAAGATGCAGGTTTAGCAGAAGCACAGGATATTCGTGCTGGGGCCTCAGGCATTCAGTTGGAGAGAGTGAACCTGGATTCTAGCAGGGCTTAGCAGGTCAGCCAGAAGGTTTGGACTTTGATTTTGCAGGTCATGGAAAAAACGTAGGTTACTTTTGAGTGGGGAAGGGCCAGAGACAGAGCAGTTCAATGGGAAAATCTGTTTTACAGTTGAACAGAGAATATAGGTAAAGAACCAAGAGAAAACTCAGAAAGAGCAGGTACTTTGTCTATCACCACTTCACCTCCAACAGTGAAACAGTACTTGGAACATAATAGATGCTCAAAGAGTCTTGTTTGGATGAAAGGATAGAATGAAGTGGAATAAAGGAAAGAATGGAGAGGGGCAAGAAGGAAAAAGTAAGAATTACATGCTTAGTTTAGCTTTTGAGCTTGATACTTGATCTAGAGTATTAGCTGTGGGCTGCATAGGAAGTAATTGATGTAAGGACTGTGACAGAGAACAAAGCATCCGAATTGGTTATAACTCAACTGTGGTAGCTTTCAGAGAAAGCTCCAAGGGACTATTACTGGAGACTGTTGGAACCATGCACAGAGGTGGAAGGGCATAGGAGCAGCCTGCCTGTGTATGCATTAAAAACTTGGAAGAGTGAGAGAAATGTAATTCTTCCATTTATCTCTGATGATACGCATATATGTGTATATGTATATGTATATGTATATGTATGTGTGTGTGTATATATATATATATATATATATATATATATATATGTCTCACTTTAACTTAGTCAAGGATAAAATAAGCCAGTGATTTTAGAAACTGCAATGTTCTATCTTAAAATCCTTGAAAATATGTGTCTGACACAATTTCAAGGAAAAATTTATTCCCACGTTAATAAAATATTTAAATTTTTTCTCACTAATTCTGTGACTTGGAAAGACAAATTTAAACTAATAAACATGAATATTTAATTGTGTTTATTTTCTTAAAGCAAGTTGTGCATACTGGGTCACTCATAGCTATCTGTGGATGCACATTAGCTGTCTATTCATTCAGCAGACGAAATTGTGAGTATCCATATTCAATAGGATGCTAATTGGATATAGTTTGGTGCATGTCTATATTTGCTGCCTCTGAGATTTCATTTCCAAAAAAAAGTGGTCTCTTCTCATTTTGTTTTGTACTGGTAACTCATGGCAGACTGGTATAAACCAAGTTCTTTCCAGATACGTTTAACCTTGGTGCTTTGGCTTCAGCCATACTGCACGTGTAGCGTGGCACCTCAGTATTGGTCCCTTTGCATTCCCACTGCACTGTGAGGGCAGCATCTCCTCCTGTGCTTGTCATACATGGAGCTTTTTTTTTCTGCCCTTCACTTCTTTAAATCTGTGATTTTCTTCAAATGCTTTTGTTTCTTTCTTATTAAATTACAGGTGTTTCTCATGTTCTAGAGATTGTTCTCTTATTGGCCTTGGACTTTGCAAATAACTCCTTTTAGTCTTTAATCAGTTACTTCATCCCTGGTGTCATTTACTGAGTCGAAATGGTTTACTTGAGAATAATCAGCTGAAAGAAGTTTTTTCATCGTGGTTTATAATCTAGTTAGGGTTTGTTTAAGTTCTTTCTCTTAGCAAGATCCAAAGAAATCCTGATGTATTTCCTACTGTTAATTTTAGTTTTACAGTAAGTTCTTCAGTTTATCTAGGTTAGGAGTTAGCAAACACTTTCTTACAGGGCCAGAGTGCGTTTTAGACTTTGTACACCAGTGGCCTCAGTCGCAGCTATTCCCTTCTGCCATTATAGCACAAGAGCAGACAGAGGCATACAGAAAGGGTAACTATGACTTGTTCCAGTAAAAATAGGATCTTGCCAAAACAGAGCACAGCTTACCCCCAGTCCAGAGTCTTCCTTTGACTTCGGGTTAGGCAGGATTCCAGGTAGGATTTTTTTTCCCTTTCCATAGAGTCAATCTTTACCATACCATCCATTAAAAATTCCCTCATTTCCTCATTGATTTTGCATTCTCAAGGTACAGGGATCTGTATGAACTGTTTGAATTTGTTGATCTTTTCTTATGTTACAGCGGGGCCAGTGTTGTCTTGGGCTACAGTTATGCAATAAGTCTTACTATCTATCAGGGATAGGTCCTTACTGTTAGTTTTCTTTTCATACGTAGCAAAGCTAGTTTTGAACCTTATTATTTCATGTAAATTTTAGAATATGTCTACTGGCTTCTCGAAAAGTATGAGTTATTTTTATTCAGAATTAATTGAATATGGAGGTGAATTTGGGACTCACTGGTATATTAAATTTTTTTTTTTTTTTTTAACGTTTTTTTTTTTTTTTTTTTTTTTGGCTTTTTCGTTTTTATCGGTACCAGGGATTGAACTCACGACTGCCTGCTTTCAAGGCCGGCGCTTATGCCGCTGAGCTAAATCCCCAGCCCCTGGTATATTAAATTTTGCCGCCAGTGAGCACCAGTGTATGTATGTCTATTTATTGAGATCATCTTTGTGTTTTATTAAAGTATTTTTCTCATAGGAGATTTGTATATATTTTTTATTAAATTCCTGAACACTTAAAACTGTTGTATATGGCATCTTTTTGAGTATAATGTTTAGTCTTATTGATACAGAGAGTTATTATAACTTTTGCAAGTTGTCCTTATGGCTGATTAACAAAAAGCCCAGCTATTTGGAGAGTTGAGATAAATAGATTGTTGATAAACTAAAAAAGAAGGCAAAAAGAAAAGTAAAGTAGAATAGAAGTAACTATAATAGAAGTAACTATTATTCAGTAATAAAGATAAAACAAAAGAATTATAATGAAACAGTTTTATGAATACCTCTGTATTTCTAAATATAAAATATTAAAGTTGGCCTGTGAAAATATTCTACTAGAACAGTAATTATTTTTTAAAGAAATGTTATAGACACTTTGTCCGAAAACATCCTATCCATTTGGGTTTTACAGATTAGGTCTCTCAAATTTTAAATAATTAGTTCAGGGCTGGAGATATATAGCTCAGTGGGGTAGTGTCTGCCAGGCAAGCATGAGGTTGTGAGTTGGATTCCCAGTACCTAAATAAATAAATAGAAGAAATAATGATACAAGAAAATAGGAGTGCAAGTAGTACACAGCTTATTTTCCTAAAACAAGTGCAAACGTGTTACTGAACAGGAAGTAGAGGCTCATTCACTGTGTGAATGTTACCCTTGGATTGCGAAGGGAGCTCAGTGTCAGACATAAGCACAGCTGTATTCCGATACAGCATTACCTGTGGGTACTGAAGTTTACATTGCATGCATCACAAAAGTCTTTAGTTTCTTTCCCATCATTTAAAGATGTGCAGACTGCTCCCAGCTCACATGCCGTACAAGCATAGGAAGTGAACCATATTTAATCTGCAGTGTTGTGGTTCATATCTGGATGTCCCCCCAGGGCCTCAGACGTTCATAGGCGGGGCATTTGGAAGGAGAGGCGAGTATGGAGGCTTGTACTTGACTTGCTGTTAGGAAGTAGGGCCTGGTCAGAGGAGCTGGTCATTGGGGGCATTGCCTAGAAAGATTTGTCTGCCCTGCCAGCTCCACCCTTCTTTCTGTGCTTCCTGAGAGGCATGAGTTGAGTAGCTTTTCCTCCACCCTACCTCTGTGCCATGCCATCTTGCCTTAGAGCCAGCAGTCGGAACTAAAACTTGAGCTAATGCAGACCTCTCCTCCTTTTAGTTGTGGATATTGGTTATTTTGTCAGTGTCGAGAAAAGTGACTTAAAAAGACAGCCCAGTAGAAAGAATGGACACAAAATTTGATGAGCATTTTATAGATTAGAATATCTGATAGCTAATAACATATGAAGCAAAGTTCAATCACTTTATCAGGGAATTATAAATGATCATAGAAATAACATCTCATATCAACTGCTTCTGAGGATGTTCCTTAACTGGAACCTAAGTTGGTAGAATTAATTTAGAAAAACGATTTAGATTGGCTAGTAAAGTTGAAAGTGCCCATAGCATAGGGCTGAGCATTTCTACTTTTACCCATGGATCATGGAGCTACTTGTGGCTGCTTCTGTGTGCAAGGGGTACAAGAATGTTCATAGAGGCAATGAATCAGGCTGTCAAGGACTGGAAACCAGTCAGCAGCAGGATGTATACGTCAGCTTTCCCCTTGCTGGGACCACACCTGACACTCGCAACTTGAAGGAGGAGAGTTTAATTTGGCTTACGATTCAGAGGTTTCAGTGTGTTGCAAAGCTGGAATATCTTGGTGGGTGTGAGATTGAGGGATGGTAGAGCACACCTGCTCTCTAAATGGCAGCAGGAAGAGACACACCCTCAAAGGCACAGCCATGCCACCTCCTCCTCCAGGGACCCCTCTCCTAGCACGTTCAGATCTTAACATCAGGAGCCTCATCCGCTGTGGACCTGGCCACCACCTCAAGACTCTCCGTATCCAGTCAGGGCAATGACTCAGACAACTGACACACCACAGAATGAATAAGCAGTGGTGTATTTGGAATATATTTATTCCCTGCCCAACATAAGTTTACTGAACTTTGTCATCATATACAGTGATTTTTGTTCCAATAATAGGTTGAAAAGATATCTTGGCTTTTAAAAGGAAAGCTTCTTAGTTGTATAAGGAAGTTTAGGCACATTAGATACAAAATTAAATTAGATTTTAAAATTAACTTATATAAATAATATGCCACTGTATTTTGTATAGAAAACTTTTTTGTGTTGTTTTCGAATAGTACTTTCTTTTCAGAGTATTTTAGGTTTGCAGATAGTATAAAGGGTTCCAGTACACGCACTCGGCTGTTTCCTGTTAATTACCATCCTGCCTTGGTGTTACACATGTGTTGCAAACTTTAAACACCGATGATGTAGTTGCTTTAGCGCTCTGGAGCCAGTGTTCTGCTCAGAAGTAAGCCCTGCTTTGAGTTTAGTGTTTGTCCCCTGGTTTTTGTGCGTGCATTGCATTGACTCATATGTACATACCACATATATGTACACATACATGTATTTTTATTGTCAGGGAATGCGTATTACTTTATGTTTTGTTTTCTTTGTTCCATCAATGATATATTTTAACTTCTTTCTGTGTCAGCTCATAAAAATATGTATTTTCCTTTTGAAGTTGTATGCATTCCATGTTATGGACTTTATATACTTTACCTGTTTCCAGCTAATGGACAGTGGTTTTGATTGTAGCGAATGCTGCCGCAGTTACTGCATGTGTATTTGTTCTAGTGCATGTGTGTGTGTGTCCGTGCTGGTATTCAGTTCATTTCACATATAATACTTTGTTATGTTGCCTTGCAAAGCTTTTGAATTTTTTCTTTTGTGGTTTTAAGGTCATCTCTCATAGGATCCTAAATACATTTGCTTATATTGTAACTATAGCTTTATTTTTAGCAGTTAGCTCTTTAATCCACCTGAAATGTACTGTAGGAAATTGTGTGAAATAGAGACATCAATTTATTTCTTCCAGATGGCTCCTCAGTTGTTCTGGCACCGTTTGTTGAGTGGTAACTGCCGACTGGAGCGGCTGTTAGCATTTACTGCACAGACCTCTGGCCAAAGTGTGGGATGTGTACTAGGACTGGCCGCTGTCTAAGCAGAGCCGGTCTCACCTCTTAGTCTGCACTCTCATCCGCTTTGTATTTGAGCAGATAAGGTGGAAGAGGTTAAGTGATTCAGTGTAACGAGCTGCTGAGTGGTGGAAAATGGATTTTAATCTGCAAGTGGAGCTGTAGCACCAGGCTCTTTATGTAAATACGGGAAGTTGGAACTGACAGCATCGCAGGCACCCGGGGTCCAGGCAGCCTAGCTAGCGTTTCCTTTCTTTATTCGGGTTATCTTGTTAACAGACTTGGAATTACATTATATTCAGTTTGGACTTTTAATTGAACGGAAAAGGCAGTTTTTCAATAAAGTGGTCAGATGTGAAGTAAAGATTACTTTGCACTGGCTGCACGGAAGCCGGGGAAAATGTGCCCAACGAGAGCGCGGCGAGGGACTGGGCGTTGGGGGCCGAGCGAGTGGAGGTGGACGCTCGGTGCCCGCCCCGCGCGTGGCCTGCATGCGTGCGTGCGGTGGACAGCGAGCTGTGCTTTGTCTCCCTGCAGGTGCAGCGGTCGCAGGCATCTACCGAGTGGCCGGCAAGAACATGGCCCCTCTGGAAGCGCTGGTGTGGGGCGTCGGGCAGACTGTATTGACATTAATCATCTCCTTCTCAAGGATCCTCGCTACACTCTGAGGCTTCTGAGGGAATGTTGTATTTCATATAAGAAAACAGATGTACAGATTTCCTGAAAACGGCGTTGTTGGCAGCTGGAAACGAAGTTGGGCGAGAAAGTGGCCAGAGCCAGTCAGAGCCTAAGGAAGACCTCGCGCTGTGTGGAGAGAGAGCCCTCTGGTGTTGAAGCGATTGCACTACCGCCCTGCACCTCACGTGCCTCTGTCCCGGGCAAGGTGCACCGAGACACCATGGAACCCACGAGAGAGAGCACCTTGCTTAGCTGCCAGTCGGGTTGACGTTGGCGTTCAGATCGTCGTTCCTAACAGTGCCGTGTTGAGTTCCAGGGACGTTCGGAGGTATCGATACTTGTGCCAAACTCTTCCCTTTCTGTTCACATTGATCATGTGATGATTTGCAAGTGTAGCTGTAGATGAGTGCTGTGAACATATTTGACATGAATTCAGGTAATGGAGTAAGACTTTGTTTTGTAATGCTAAATCCCGTGTGAGTGCTGAGTACTGAATCATTTCATGTGAGAAAAATTACTTGATTTTTAATGTTGAGCATCTCTGGGATTTAGGGTTTTAGTATGTTTAGGCATTATTGTTACTTAACTTATGTGAAAAATAATCTTCTTAATGGAAGACTAGCTAAAGCATTTTAAGGACTCAAATTAGATCTATAGGGTGCATACTTTTCACTTACACCCTTTTAATAGTTTCCCTCGTACGTAAATACTGTTCATATGAATTCAGAAATGTTATGTTACACACACACTGGTTGTCATTTATGTCATAAAATATAATTTGAAATTTTTCTTACACATTTTGTAAGGAAAAAGTCTGGGATGCATGTTATATTTTTGTCCCTTCTGAAGAAAGCTTTTGCTTTGTATCTCATGGAGAAACCATCTTTATAATTAATATGATAGTGGGATTATTTATACATCTTGATTTTTGACAAAACTATCTTTCATTCTGGAGTGTTAACTGTATTTAAAGAGTGGCCTAAATTAGGCTCTGGAAGTAAAAAGTTTCATTTGTAGATAAGTAATGAGTAAGTTACATAGGAAGAATAATAAATGTCTTACTTTGGATTTGTGGCAGTGTCATGATTCTGCTAATAACTGGGAAGTATAGTAAGTAATTTTAAAATCTGTCAATCTCAGCATATCAATGCAGTACAGAACATATACACAAGTGATTCGTTTCAGTTTTTAATGTATACTGTTCAATTCTAAGCTTATTTAAATTGAGAAGTTATGATTTCAGTTTACTAGAATCTTCTAAAAATGGAAATGTCCTTTGTGTAAAACATTTTAAGAAGTTTTGGTAATATATAGTTGGTTATAAGAATACACGAAGTAGGTAAAACACAAACCCTGGTGGAATCGTTCTATTCAAGACTTTTTTGGGGCACCATTTGCAGTTATAAATGTGCTAACTCAAGGGAAGAACCATTTTAAAGAAGTGAAGGAGAGTTCAAAAAATAATCGTATACCCTAGCCTTTTTGTTTAACCTGATTTTATTTTTTTAAGTAGGTTTCTTATAGATCCCATGAAATTTCAAATACTATTCCAAAATCAATATATCAACTGAGGCATTGAGAAGGGGATCCATACATAGAAGACCATTTTAGGGATTTACTAATATTGTGGCTTGGCAACTTATTTAAAGAATTAGCAGCTGTGTGTTCTTAGAGATCTTTGTGGTAAATCTTAAATTTAATTCTTTTATAATGTAAAAGCCTGTTATTTTTCATGTGTTGTTTATATTCCTGATGTTTCCTTATATTAAATTTAGATGTAACTTTTTCAAGTTAGTTTGATTTCTCCTTTTTTGGTGAACTTTAATTGTGTTCTGTTACTTTGGCTGTTCTATCAATAACTTAAAACATTTGTGTTCTTCCAGGGGAGTTACCAATAACGTGGAAATTATTTCAGATATATAGCTGAATATTTAACATACGATTATTTTTGATTTATGAAAGTTATCATCGTAGATAATATGGAACATATGGTTCATAATCTAAAAAATAACTTGGATGCATTGAATATATGAATTATGGACCAGAGAGATTTGAACTCTGTTCATTTTTACTCTAGGATGAAAATGTGATTGGGTGGTTAATAATTAGCTTATAGAGTGCCCTGCAGCTAAGCCAGTATTAAGTTGATTTAAATTAAGAGTCATTTGTATACTTTAATATTTAGGTGAACAGTTTTGGTTTCTTTGCTGCTCTCAGTTCTTCCCATTGAGACACTGTGCATCTGTCACTCTTCTGATATCTGAAACGTAGTTGTATAGTATTAACTTATCAGTTGTTTTAATAGCTATTTATATGCTGAGGTTTTTTAAAGTTAGTGGTTTTCCTGTTTAATGTTATATATGTACATACATATATATCATTATAAACATATATAGAGAGCTATATATGGATACACTCCAATTGGAAACTTTTGTTTAATGAACACTTTGATGTTAGTGAATTTGATATACTTGTTTGGTTGAATGGTCTGTTAAATAGTTTTGAAGATGTTGGACATTATCTGGGGAAATTTTTCTTGGTGTACTAGAGTGGGAGACCCCTGTTTGGGACATGAGAAGAGCCCATGTGGTCATCATTGGGCTGTGCTTTCTTAAAATTTGTATGTGATTTAGCAGTAAATTTTCTTTGTGATAAGTGCTAATAGGTAGTGAAGGAATCCTCTGCAGTTGACACTTTAAAGTGCTTTAAAAATGTTCAGCAGTATACTGCTGATGGTGAAATCAGTTCCCAAAGAAGGAACTCCTAGCTGCCCTGAGTCATTGGGTAACATCTGGTTAGAAATGTCAGTAGAGCACAGTTAGCCAAGGAGGCCTCAGGAAAGCTACAAACAGTACCTAAAACCTTTAAAAGAAGGAAGTGCAGCTGCCTACCCGGCAGGCCAGTGGATTGCTGTGGAAAGTTCTGAACCATGGTGTATTCATTGCATGCAGCTTGTTACTTTAGATCCTAATGTTTATCGAGCAGTGTTACAGTCTCCAACCCAATGTGTTGGCTTGTGTATTTGCTATTTGTGATAAGGAACAGGGATGATTTCAAATTAAAGAACGTTGTTGGAAAAGAGTCGAAGAATTTCGCAGTAAGATGAGGAACATGAGCCTGCCATTACGGCGGTGCCGGCTACCTCGGCTTTGTGCACACTTCCTCCAGCTGGCCTGTGTGCAGTGCTGTGCAGAGTGCTGGCTGTTGCTGAAACAAGGAGGACTAAAATGAGCCTTCTGCCCTCGAGCCCACTAAGAGCTAGCAGAACAATTAGACCCTGAAAAGACTGGACAGCATTTCGTTTCCCGATTTTGTTCAGCAGTTCAGGTTCTGACCCCACTCCATTCAGATTTTCCCACTACAGCCACTAAATGGAATTTCACTAGCCGACGTGTCAGTCCTGCGACAGGGTGAAGAGTGTTGGGCTGCAGAGGGACGGGCTTGACTCCAGGCAGTCACTCTCAGAGCTTCGGTTCATAATCTGTGAAATTATGACACTTCATATCATCATTATGAGAATATATATGGATGGCAAAGTGATATATAACTACAGCAGACCATTAGTAGTCACCAGAATATTTTAAAAGTTACATTTCACATTAGCAGTTGACTTATATAATTTACTCTTCTTCCATTTCCACATTTTCCCTACATTATTTAAGAAAAAAACTAAAACAGTTCTCTTGTAATCTTATTTTCTTCACCTCCTCCCTACCCCTTTATTTTAAAATCAGCAGGCATTTATCTGAGAACACTTTGGGCATTGGTGCGGATCAGCATGGCAGGGCAGCCAGGGTTAAATGATGGGTTCCAGTTACCCCTGGTCACAGGAAGAACAGAAGCGGGCAGTATTTACTTTACCATTTCCTACCTGTTTCACTCAGAACACTTATTGGCTCTATGTTATGCACAGATTATTATCTTGGTTTTAGAGATGGAGAAGTGAGTAAGATGCAGCCTTCTCTCCCCTACACATCCACCATTTGTCTGCTGTCTTGCACTGCCGATTCTGCTAGGCACTTGGAGCTGGACGTCAGTGTTGCGTCCTGCCCATGGGCCAGGTCCTGGTGGGGGGGGCAGTTTGTTTTTTTTTGGTTTTAAACACCAAAGGCAATGCTCTTATTTTAGATATGTGCCCATTTTATAATTCAGGAAGTAACATGATGCTAAGAGCACTTTCCAAAGTATTCACAGATGACTTCTCTCTAACAGTTTTCTCCTAGAAAGCCTCAAACAGAATCTCTTTCAACATAGTGTACAGAGTCTGAGGGACATGAACAGCTACTGAAAAAAATTAGAATTAGATTTCAGTTGCAGAAACGTTTGGTGTATATGTTGGGTAACGAGGTAAATTACTGTTTGCGTTAATAAGCAGGATGGAGACTGAGTGATGAAAATTGACTAGTAATCAAATGGTCTGGTACTCTCCCTTTATTCCTCACCCTTTTAGAACTCTTCCAGGTGAAAGGAACACCACTGGATTAAAAATCTGAACATTTTTCAAATGTGGTACCATTTTGTAGCTGAGGGAAGTTTAAGGACGAGGAGAAATGTGAGGGCTGCTGAGGGTGCTGGGTGTGACAACAACGGGGCTCCCTCTGCTGTGCCGAGCGGGACGTGGTGCAGATGTGCATCCCGCCTATTCACACAGTGCTGTGTTCCTTCCACATGGGCGCCCTGACCATGGCGTGTTTGAAGTCTTTCATGCGTGCATGTGCGTGTGGGTTTGTGCATGTGTGATTGTAGGTTTGCAATTCTAATTTGAGCATCTCTGTTCTGTTAGAGAAAATGTGCTATTTTTAAGATTGCTGAATTATCTCAAAACATAGCTGTGAATTTGGGGGAAATAATATTTATTATATGAAGTATTTTCACTAAACATGGAAACTTACTGGTGAATTCTTTTATTACTTTAGTGTCGGCACTCAAATTTCTGAGTGAACCGAGCTATATGACCTGTAATCATCTCCCTCTGACTTTAGGGGATTCACTTTCTTTGTATTCATTGCAGATGTGCTGATCTTACTCTTTACCTAATAACTCTTCCTTGATTTTAAGAACTAATTTGACAGTTTATGTAAAGCCCTTCATCCTTCAAACAGATGTCCTACATTATAGTTTAAACATGTACAGTTTTTTGATAAAAGCTGGAGTGCTGATTCAGAAGAGAATTTTCAACACCTGTGATTACGCAGCCATTATCTTTTTGGAAAGTGAACAGCTGTAGGCAAGTCAGGACAGCATGAAGGTCTTTTATTTTAGATTGTCTCCAGCACTCGTGCAAAGTGTGTGTGTCACTGTGCACATACCCATAATCACATGCTCATGTGTGTACCGTGAGTAGCAATGTGCCTGTCTTGTTTTCTGGAAATATCTTCAGGTCTATAACTGAAACTAGAAAGCAGTGTGCCATAAAGGTATAGGAAGAGAGACAGAGATGCATGATCATCTGAAGCCCGTGACCACAACTTTTTCCTCCTGAATATAAATTGGTAATTCCTAAAGACCGTCACTGCTTTTAAAACCCCATTTAAATGAATACTAGCTTGAAAATACTACTGATAATGGAAAGCTTTGTTTTTAAAAAATTTAAAATACATAGATTTCATCATTGAATTTTTTTGGGGATTGGGACATTTTAAAGTTTCTCCATAACAAGTAAGTAGAATCTATACTTGTTTGAGTAGGAAAAAATGGGTTACTTTCAGTACTGGTTGAGTTGGTAATCTTAACTGTTCACATTTTCTTCGTGTTTGTAATATTAGGTGTGTTTAATATGGAGGAATTAAAAATGTTATGACTGTCTCCCCAACAAACCCCCACACACCTTCCCACAGAGGGTCTACATGTTTAGATGAACAGATAGGAAATTCCATAGTATTTTTCATTTAAGTTTATAACTCGTAAGTTCATATATCTTCCTACTGTATTGTCCCTTGACTCTTCTCGTTTTGAAAGCAACTTTATCTTAGTTAACTAGCTGAAAGGTCTTCATTGAAGTACCAACAATATAGTTTACTTGGCAGGTGTTTAAAGATAAAACCAGCTAGTTAAATCACAGTACCATTTTTAAAAGCTGAATGATGCCTTAGTGCCTTGAAAGTTAAGATCCTTTTGCAGCGTGGATCTTGCAGAAGTCAGGATTGGCACTGTTGAGTTGGCTGTGTACACATCAGCCGTGACTGTGGGGATCCAGAGTTTGGAGGGTGTCATGGAAACAGGTCTTAGCTACTAACTTCTTATGGTTCAGTACAAATCAGCTACTTAGCCACTGACTATGACAGATGACAACTACTTTCATTATGTTCTCATGATATGGCATTTTCCTCTATTTTTTTCCTATTCCAAGAAAGTATGAAAATGGAGTCAGCCATTTAAATTTTTAGTTTTAGGGATCCTAGTGTGAACAGTGTTAGTTTTATATTGTAGTATGGGGCAGACACTTTATGTATGTAACCTTTAGAAATACGTTTATCATCAGGGACTTATTTTTACTATAGAAATATATTAAATGTACTGTGAAGCTTAAAGATGGGAGGAAGAAGCATTGGAGGGTAACACAGAAAAGCAGAGCATATTTGATGAAGTACCCTGCATTATGTGAACACCACTTCCCCCGTTAAGACTGTAAGCTGCACTGTATGAGTATGTGTATTGCATGTTTACATAATACAGTTTAATTTTGATTATTTAAAAAACTTTATATAGAATACCTAACAAGCTGTAAATATTGTATACTATTGATTTTTAATTTTATATAAGCAATTTTTTATTTCCCAATTCATGTACAGATCTCATTGTGTATATAGCATAATTTCCCGGAGAACATTTTGCAGTGAATTTTAAGTATTTTAATTGCAGTAAGTATCAGATTAGCCTTAGAAATGTTGGTCTTTACTTAAATTATTTTTCACCACTCTCGTTTTCTTCACAGGGCAGCAATAAACATATGCAAGTTATTTTTGATTATGAAAAGTTGGTCTAACGATAAGATTTAGGTTTCAATTCATTGCTTTAAAGAAAAGATGCACAATTACCATCATCCGCTGTCTGATCACGGACCATTTCTGAGGTCCATATGTGGCTCTCTTTGTAATGTACAGGGTGAACTCTTTGTTGATAACACACAGAACATCTGTTAAAAGTGAATCCAGCACTTAAATGTCATTACACAGAATTTATTGGATTAAAAATTTGTAATATACAGTATTTTAATAAAGTTTCTGTATTCAATTTCATGCACTTATATATAAATAAACCTGTCTTTAAAAAGCTTTTCAGAGTGTGTGACTCTTGGCGATGTAGCGTCTCTACTCATGGTAGATTCAAATGTCTTTTCTGCCTGTTGGTTTTTTTTCTGGGCCAAGTTTCCCTATGGACTTTGGAGGTCTAATGTCTAGTGGGCCATATTTCTAGGTTGACCTAGGACCCATCCTGAGCCGCATGCTGTATTAAGAAATGTGCTATCACTTCAGTAACGATGCCCCACCATTCTTGAGTGCCTAAATCTGGTAGGTATTTCGTACGTACCCTTCGGCACTGACTAACCCTTCAAGTGGTCTCTTTCACCCCCTCTGTAGATAATGCATGTGTGGTGGGAAATCTCCTAATGTCACATAGCTCACTGCTGAGCTGGGTTTTTCTGCTGTTACTGTGTTTCCTCCACTCTGCTGAGTTGGTTACAGAACAGTTTCTCTTACCTAGAATGAGGTATCATATAAGGACAGGGTGACGTAACAGAGTTGTTCAGTTATCAACTCGTAATTTGAGTTGTCAAAGTTACACATACTCGGGATTTTTGCTAGGGATTTCTGAGTGAGGTTCCTGACCGCTGGGAGATGAGCTGACGGCCAGCGCCTGGAAACTGTAGCAACCCTGCTGCAATCAAAACAGCTTCCCATTTTGGCGGGGAGGGGTCCGGGGATTGAATCATAAAACTGCATGCATCAACACTGACATTTAGTTTCTGTAATCAAATTGAAATTATTTTTCTTTCTTTCCAGGTAACTTTTAAATTCCACCAAGAATTATAAAACAACTACATTTTTGGCCACAATTTAAATCTTGAGATCACAAAGATTTCTATCTTATTTTTGGCTCTTGCAGTACATGTTTTTGTGCTAAGTAAACTATCACTGGGTCCTTTGATGCTTGATGAATACTGAGAAATCGCATTAAATTTCACACTCGCTACCTAGTTAGGAAAGACCAAAGTTTCAGCCTCATTGCTCTGACCAAATACTTGAGAAAAAGAGCTAGAGGAAGTGGGCCTTATTTTGGTGGCTGGTTTTGGAGGGTTCAGTCCGTGGTCAGCTGGCTGCCTTATTTCGGGGTCGTGGGGAAACAGTGCACCATGGCAGAGGAGGGCTGTTCAGCTCACAGGACACAGGAAGCAGGGAGGGAGGGAGCCAGAAGCCAGACAAGGGGAGCTGAGGGGCAGAGACGGTTCCCAGGGTCACCCCTGGCGTTCTTTCCTTGCTAAGGTGCATCTCCTTTTTCCATCATGGATTTAGAATCTCATCGTGAATTAATCCACGTGATGAAGGTAGAGCCCTAACTATCCAGTCACATCCAAAAAGTCCATCAGCTGGCAACCAAACCTTTATCTCATGGCTGTTGGGGACATTTTGAATCCAAACCTTAACAGAGGCAAAGGAAATTTGGAAAGATAGCTGGATTTTAAACAGCTTTATGGTAGCAAACATCCTGTCAGACTTACAGGAGGAAAATATCTCAAGTTACTGACTAGGAACTTAATGGTACTGAGTTGAAGTTATGCATACTTGGAATTTTTTGATGCCATAAAATAGCACCTAAGTTTTGGTATTCACAGAGGAACGGAAAGGGCATGGAGCACATCTTTCATGAGTAGACATTGAGTTTGCTTCAGCACCTAACCAAGGCTTACTCTGTCCCACTCCTGCTTGTGTGTTCATCATTTCTCACTGCCGCCAGACACTTTGTATTAGTAGGCATTTGTGATACGTAAAGATTGCGCTCCTTGTGGGGAGTTGGTACATATACACGACACTTGATTCTTTGTGTCCCCTTCTCCCACCACCCCCTTGTTTGCAAGCGGTCTAGCTCCATTTCCTATATCTATCTTATTTTGTTCTTTTATGTACAGTTGAACTCATGTAAGACCAAGCATACATAAGTCACTTAACATTATGGTCTCAAGGTGTATCTGTTTTCCCACAGATGACTCAGATTTATCCTTTATAGCAGAGTGGTGCTCCATTATGTACAAATACATTTCCCTTATCCATTCATCTGTTGGTAGATTGGCCGCTTCCAAAATTTAGCCATCTTGAATTGTGCTGCTATAAACTTGGGTACACATGCGTCAATGTAATAGGATGTCTTTATCTCTTGGAAAGATACCTAGTAGAATAACGAGGTCAAGTGGAATTCTGGTTTTAGTTTTTTGAGGAATCTTCATCCTGCATTCTATAGTGATTGTGCTGGCTTTTACACTTCCATCAAAAATGTAGATGGGTTCCCCTTCCCCCCCAATTTCCCCACTTTTCCCCAGCATTGATTTGATTTCTTGATGATGGCCATTCTTTCCAGCGCAAGGTGGAATCTCAGACTTGTTTTAATGTGCATTTCCCCAATGGCCAGCCACGTTGAACAGTTTTTCATACAGTTACTGATAATTGGTATTTCTGAGAAGTAACCCAGAAAATGGGCACGTGGCCCATTTTTTTATTAGATCTTTTATTTTCGGACATCTAATTTCTTGAGGTTTTAAAAAATAATTTAGGTACTAGTCCTCTGTTGGAGGTGTAGCTGGAAAATTTTCTTTCCGTTCTTTAGGTTTTTTTTCTTCACTCTGTTGATTGTTTCCTTTGCTGTGCAGAGGCTTTTTAATATGATATAATCCTATTTGTTGATTTTAAAAAATATTTTTGGTGCAGTTAGGGTTCTCATCAGAAACTTTGAATATGCGTAATTGTTCAGTTTTATTACTTTATCTTCCAGACGGCTCAGTGTTTCTGTTTTACTGTTGAAATCTTTGGACCTTTTTGATTTTAGTTCAGTAGGTGCCACCAGAATTCTCCTGGCCAATGTAATGAACATTCAGGTTCACGAAGTGCTTTTCTTGCAAAGCAACAGTTTCATCACTAGATGGTGCCATGGTTCCATTTTATTTTCCCCTTGGATTTGGCCTTCAGTGTTAAAAGAACCTAAATTAACTCAGTGCTTTAGGGCTCATTCCCATACAGTACATCTAATCATAATTTTTTTTCCTTAAAGAGGTGAGCAAAGTAAATTAAACAGGAGAAAAATCCAGCTTTCTATATGTTATCACCTGCGAGTTTTACTCTGAAGAATGTTAGGAGAGTGTTCAAGGTTGTTGGCAAATTAGAAAATTACTTGTTTGATTTTGACAAACTATTAACCTGTTCTTATTTATGTATTTTTTTTTTTTTTGTACTGGGGATCGAACTCATGACCTCGCACTTGCCAAATAGACATTTATGCCGCTGAGCTAAATCCCCGGCCCATTCATTTATGTATTCTTAACTCCACCTCAGTGCAAAATGATATTTCACCAAATGGAAGAGTTACACTTAGAGTGACAGGTGCATAGTTGGTCAGTGTCTCAGGACAGGATAGAATAACCTGGACACACTCAGCCTTGTTATATCAAAAGAGTTGGTTGTAAATTGCTGATCTGCCATCTGCGATTCCAATTTGACCAGATAGTTTACTTTCTGCGACCCCGCAGTTTTCACATCAGTAAAATGGGACAACATGAAGTATACACTCATGTTGCTTTGTCCCATCATCCTTTCTCCTGTGTCACTGGTGTGAAAGACAGGGGGAATGATGTGGTTCTAGGATTTTGTTACAAGTTGTGGTAGTAAATGCAGATGCCTCTTTCTCAAACTCTGAGCCAGATTCTGTATTCCGGCATAGGATGGTGCATTTTCTGGGAGGATTTGTTTCCTTTTTAAACTATTCCTTTCAAGCGTATGCTGCTTTTGCCCCAAATCCTGCTGAGGGAATTTGTTTTTTAGAAACATACTTCAGTGGCAAGGAGCCTGGTGAGAAAGCGGAATACATAACCTTGCTCAGCTTGCAAATTCCTCACATTCCTTAAACCAAATATGTCCAAAATGAGGAAGCCGACGCAGCCAACATAAATCAGGTCCTCCCGAAGGACCGTCCTGCCTGGCACACCAGCTGTTCACAGCCTCAGATCCTGTGCAAAGGGGCTTCACTTTGTTTATTGTTCTGCAGAGAAGGCTTAGCTCAAACTTAGAGAAACTTCTGAGGCCCAGAGCTTCTGACTTGAAAAGCACACGTGTCATTGCACAGTAAAGTCTGGAGCAGCTGTGAAGACAAACATGCCCATACATGGCAGGTCTTCAATCAGTGCAGAGCTTAGAGATCGGGAAAGAGGACCGAACACGTTTCGTAAAAGCTCACTGGTCTTGTTCACTCACATTTCATGGGGACTGGTGTCATAGATGTCTCCAGAATATGATAGGGAAGCCACTTGTGTTACCGATGACAGGGAAACAGGAGAAGCCACAGAGATGGGGAGGGGACTGTGTGCAACTTGAGGACCGGAGGCGGGACACTCGGTCCTCTCCCTGGTCTGGCCCCTTGTGCACGTGGGACCTCAGAGGACACAATATCTCTTGGGCAGTTTTTCTCCAGTGCACATCAAGAGAGGTGTACCCCGCTCATCTCATGAGTGCAGCTTGAAACACAAAGCACAGCAGAGCCCTGTTATTCTCAGACTTTTCCAGACTGTTTGGCTTTGTGAGTTTGATGCTTGCCAGGTCCATTGCATTTTAACCTGCAGTCCATCTGCAGAGTTCTTAATTTCAACTTGGTTTTTTTGTTCGTTTGTTTGTTTGTTTTGGCCAGGCAAATAAAAAGGAATGAAAATTTTAAATGTGGAACATAATTATGCATGTGTGTTTTACAAGTGACAGGAGGAAATTCAGAAAGCCTCCTCCACTGATCGGGTGATCACTATACCCATGGTAGTATTCATCGTTTACTGTTGCACATCTCTCATCCCTTTTTATCCTCCTAATTTCTTGTTTGGGTAAAAAGTAAAATAAATCCCTTCTTTCTCTAGTGCTGGGAGTCGAACCCAAGGCCCTCAGCATACCAGGCAATAGCTCTGCCCTGAGCCACATCTCCATCCCACAGGCTTTGTTTGAATAAACAAAGGTCTTTCATGAGATCCAAAAGCTGTTTGGGCAGATGTCACTCTGAGAACAGACTTGCGTTGGTCACCACAGCCTATTACCTGGACTCTGGAATTCCTTGAAGGCTCTAACCAATCCCCTCAGAGACCAGTCATTTCCTGGATAACCTGCGATCTGATTTGATCCCAGAATCAAGATCAAATAAAAACACATCTACCTGTGACATCAGGGATCTGTGGTGTTCAAGGCTGTATTGGAGAAACTGTTAAAAAGTCTGAGCCAAAATTCAGGTCACAATGCTGTGCATAAATAAAGACCAACTCAATATTATGTCAGCTTCACAGTAGAACAGACAAGAGGTAGAAATAATAAATTGACAACCTCAAAAGAATTTTTGCTTGACAATGAAAGTTGTCTTACTTTACAGTATCAATATTTTAAAATATACTAATCTTTGTGTATAAACTTTGACTTCACTATTTCCAGAAAGGGGCAGAGGTGGTCAAAATTTTCTTCACAAGCTCCATAGAGAGAGAATCATGATAAAAGATGGATAAAAGAACTGACCCAAATGAATGGAATATGGCCTTGCCAGAGGTTCTGTTATGAATGCAAGCTTGACATTCTCATGAACTAAAGTGTGAACAATCGAGCTGAAAATAAGAATTGGTTTATTCTTAAATATCTGGTTAGTGTTTTTAATTCAGGAAAATATCAGTTGTCAGCTTGAGAAAAGTATCAAATCATTTGGTAGGATTCCAGTTTTGTGATGTATACCTCAAAGAATTCTTTGGTTATCTTGGCTGTCAGAACAGATCTAGTCTGGTCTCTCTCTCTTTCTCTCTTTTTATTTATTTATTTAATTTTTGTTCAACACTACCAACAACTCTTAGTTCTTAACAGTGAAATTTGATAAAATAAGGCTCCATCTCTCTATTGTCTTGGCATTTCTGACTTTTTAAACTACAGTGGAACATGGGTCAGATGAAATATAAATGGCATTTATTAAGCATGTTCCAAAGATCAGTATTGGAGAGAGGCTCTTGAAAATAAGAATTCTCTGCCCAAAAAGTTTAATAAAAGCAGTCATATAGTTGTGTCTTAGAAATTCATAAATCATATATACATGTTAAAGACTTTGAGAAGCTCTAAAATAAGAACCTACTTGACTTTGTTTTATTCCCACAAATTCTCTGAAAATGTCAGCAGCAACAAGAGGTATCTTCCTTGCTCACTCTGTGGTTTCTTGGAAAGCATTTGCAAGCATATTTTTAAAGTTCACCCTTGTGTCCCCATCCTGAAAGATCTTTGGCAGCTACTCTAAGCCTAGGTTCTGACTTCTAGGTTGTATCCTATGTTTCCAATCTCCACTGCCCAGTGTGGCTGCTTTCTGGCCCTCCAGGATCTTAGCCCTTGCCTGGCTTCTGGACGTGTCTTCCCAGCCATATAATGTCATGTTTGACAAATCTATGCCTGGAATTTCCCAACTTGCATATTTTTTTGCGGCTTCCTGGATCCAAGCCCTGCGGTTAGCATTTATTACCCATGCTCACACTCAATGGTCTGTGAATGTGGGACCCTCATAAAATTCAAGGTTGCTCTGGCAAATGTCTGAGGAGAGGTGCAGAAGGGAGGAACTCCTGAGGGCCAGAAGGTCAGGGATAGCTTTCCAGATGTCTCAGAAGGAGGACAGGCCTTGGGGCATGAGTTACTGCAGGCCGAAGTGGTGGCCTCTTATGAGGAAGAGAAACACAGAGCTGGACACTTCATGTGGGAGAGCAACAGAGACCCAAGTGTGAGCACAGTGACAGCTAGCTACAGACAAGAGAGGCTGATGTGAGAAACAGTGGAAGCTAAGACTGAAAGGTACCCATGCACCATGTGTATTAGCTTCGAGTACCAGGAGAATGAATTGGTACAAATAGACAGACAGACATACAGGCAAACCACTGACACTGTTGACACCTGCCTCTGAAATCCTACGGAAAGCGAGAAAAAGGGTAGTGCCTTAGTCCATGTCCTCTTCCCGTGATGAAATTCCTGGGACCAGGTCACTTAGAAAGGATAAAAAGCTCCTGTGGCTCATGATACCAAAGGCTGGCACTGGCAGCCAGCTGGTGAGATCCTTGGTGCCTCGAAACAGCACGGCAGTGGGCATCGCAGGGCAAGGCGGAGCCTGCTGGCTGCGGGCTCCCTTCCTTTCTCATGTAGCCAGCATGAGGTCTTATTCTTACGACCTCGTGGAGCCCCGGCCATGTCCCCAAATCACCATCTCCAAGTGCCATTAAGATGTGAATCTGGAGATAAAGTCCCCAGCACATGGGAAGTACCTTCATACCATGGCGGTTACTGTGGTCTGCCTTACCATCCTTTTCATTCTGCTTTCTGCTCTGTGTGACGGTGAACGCGGACTCCCCGGTGAGAACTGACGATCTGATTCCACCTTTGCCCCTCACTGGCTATTGAGAGCCCTTC